>NC_135372.1:122297355-123502712 GCF_049243985.1 Paroedura picta | reverse complement strand
GTGAACAGCAAGGGGGGGCATTTCCTTCCCCCCCCCCCGCCAGCTGGTCATCCTAGAATCACTTTGAACTTCCTCTTGCTCAAGGTAGAAAGAAGTATTGTTGTTGTTGTTGTTGTTAGGTGCGAAGTCGTGTCGAACCCATCGCAACCCCATGGACAATGATCCTTCAGGCCTTCCTGTCCTCTACCATTCCCCGGAGTCCATTTAAGTTCGCATCAACTGCTTCAATGACTCCATCCAGCCACCTCATTCTCTGTCGTCCCCTTCTTCTTTTGCCCTCAATCACTCCTAGCATTAGGCTCCAGGGAGTCCTTTCTTCTCATGATGTGACCAAAGTATTGTACCACCTTGGATTTGGTGATGGAGCCACTGAATCAGGTTCATGACATGAGCTTTTAGTTACAGTGGTGCTGAAGGGTCACAGGGCTTACCTTGCATCTTTCTGAGTTTTGCATTAAATAGCCCACTGAAACTTCAGGCGTTCCATAACCTTTTAATCCCACTGTTTACTGTTCTTCCCCTCTGCTCTGTACATATCTTGCTTAGGATGCATTTCATGAATCTGATGGTCTCCAGCCCACCCATGCCTACACTTCAATAACTATGTTAGTCTAGTTGGGTTTGCTTCCTGCAGCAGACTAATATGGGTACTCCACCGGAAGATGTAACCGATGCTTGGAAAAAGTCAAGGGAGAAACTCTCTGAAACTTTGCATTCTGATTTTGGGCTAAGTACAGATCAGAAGATGCCTTGCACTTCTCCATTTCTTTCCACAAGCTTGTATCTCATTGCAGATATGACCACAGTAAATTGTCCTTTTGAGCTTTCAGCATCCATAACAACCTGTACAAAACTATGCAGTGATACCAATATGGCACTCTTTTATTAGCAAAGCACCGAAATCCACTCTGACTGCACAATCATCCAAAGATAAGATTTGTAACTGACTTCAAATGTTAGCTAGCACTTGCCTTTCCTGAGCATCGGATTATTTCCAAACTTGTAAATTAACAATGCAAAAAGGACCCTGTCCAATGTACAACACATATATCAACAGACTGCATCATTGAGATATTTCAAGCCGTAGTGGAGATAAATGCAAAAAGAAAAGAAAAAAGACTTGGATCGATCTCTCCACTGCCCTCACGTTTTGTTATAGCGAATCTTTCATTTAATGTTGAGATGAAGCAGAAGAACTATGGCAGTCTTCCTAGAAAAACATAGAAATCTTCTAGCGACAACAAATGGTGAGCTCCTTCTGCAAAACCGCAGGCTCCGGCATCCTCATAGCTCCTTCGCCGAGCCAGTTTCAAAGGCTTCTTGGCATGTGAGTGAGCAGCCCCAGAGTTTGCAGGGTCACCACTAAAACATGAGGGGCGAGCTTTTGAATGCTTCCGATGGCCCCTTTTCTCACTGCTGCCTTTTCCTTAAAGCTTGGCCGGAAAGGCTGGCGGTGGCTCAAAAACACCAGCTGTCCTTCCAAGATGAGCATTGCTCACTCAGGAAACTCAGAAACAGTGTAGGCACAATTGCATCACCATCTTCCATTCGTGTGGAGGGATCTCTGCTGAGAGCTATTGCCATGACTCAAACCTCTGATGGAAAACAAGATGGACGTTTGTCGTTCAGTCAGTGGTCCCAGGGACCTTTGGAGGGCCTTGCATGGAAAAGATACCAGCAGACTCAGGCCCATTCCGCACAAGGACCAATGTTGCCAATTGGTTCCTGAAAGCGGAAACGCTATTTTTAATAGTGCAATCTCGGCGTTACGCATACCTGCCTTTGTAGTGGAATCCAGTAGCGTTTCAATCGTTTCCCACAGGTTTCCGATCTTGCAAAAATCGCTATCCAGGAAGCGATTTTTTCTGTGCTTTGTCCCGCCCCTGGCCGTCAATCAAATGAACAGCCAATGGGCGGCTGTTATCATGCTCCCGAAAAGCCCCTTTCCCTTTAAGAACAGGGTTTTTTTTAAAAAAGAAAACCACACATTGCAACGAATATGCCTTAGCTGGCAGCTGGCGTGTGAGCTGGCGATTCATCATTACCATGCTCCCCCGAGTGAAAAGAAAAATCCCCCCCCCCTGCACGGGTGCAATTTTCGGCCGAAAATAAAGGGAACTGGCAAATGGGGCTGTGTTGTGCTTGGGGACTTAGGGGAGCTTTAAAGCACTTCTGTGGAGGGACTGTAGCCGGAGAAGCCTCGCTGGGTGAATGAAGGCTCGCTGGTTCGTTGCTTTCTGCTCGCTCCAAGAAAAAAAAATGGCGATCGCTTCGCCGGAAGTTCTGAGGAGAGAGCCAGGGGGAGGGACTTAGCTGGAACCACAACAATGGGAATGCACAGGTCTTTTTTGCTACTGTTGCAGATTGTTTGCAAGAGTGTAGCGCTTTTCGGAGGGTGAATCCACTTTTCCAGATTTCCCTTTAAGCGCTATAACAAATCGCTTTTTGCGGGACTGTTTCAGGAGTGTGGCAGATCGTGTGCGACGTCATGCGTAACTGCAAATTAGTAGCATTTATAATTTGCAAGACTTTTGCAACATTGAAGTCGTGCGGATCGGACCTCAGACTAGTTCCCACCATTGCCTGTTTCCACCTGAATGGCTGATGAGGGTGTGCTTGTAAGCAGAACAGGCTCTGGCCGAGCCACGGTCTACTCTACAGAGTCGGCAAGAAATCTTCTATACAGGAAGGACTGTGGCTCTGTGGCAGAGCACAGGCTTTGCATTTACAAAGGTCCAGACTCCAGGTTCAATCCTTGGCATATGCAGATAGAAGGACCAGATAGTAGTTGATATCAAGGGCTTTGGCCTGAGATGCTGGAGACCCAGCTCCTGGCCACTCAGGGAAGATTGCTTTGCTACGAGGCACAGAGAAGGGAGTTATTTTTTTTAAAGCAAAAATCTGCACGCTTACTGATGCCGGTTTTTCTAATATTGAGAGTTATTTCCATTCCAGCAAGGTAGGGTCACTCTGGATCAATCATGCATGTTGCAGAGGGAAAATTTAAAGTGCTAAACAATGCGGTATAGTGATTTATAGTGTCAGACTAGTACCTGGGAAACCCATTTGAAACCCCTGCTTGTGTCATGGAAGGTGGCTGGGTGACTTGGGCAAGTCATGTTCTCTCAGCCTGACCTTCCTCACAGGGTTGTTGTGAGGATAAAATGGAGGAGAGAAGGATGATGCAAACCACTTTGGGTCCCCAATGAGGAGAAAGGCAGGGTGCGAATGAAGAAAACAAATAAATAAAGTAAATAAAGGTTGGCATGCTTGTGTATTTGTAGCGAAGGACAAACAGAAACAACTGAGCTTGTCCTTTTTGAGTGTAAGCTTTGTCATAACACTTATATTGAACCCTTAGAGTGTATTGATATACATTTGTCTTAGCCATGTAAATGTTTATCCATTTCATAACTGACTGGTTTTAATTTGTATTTATGTTTTTTATCGGATGACCATAAATAAAATTGATTGATTGTTAAATAAAGGTTGCATTTAGCTATAAAAGGAAAAGAAATAGCAACACAGCTGGACAGATCCTTATCCTGGATGCTTTAGGCTGATTCCTGCATTGAGCAGGGGGTTGGACTAGATGGGCTGCATGGCCCCTTCCAACTCTAGGGTTCTAAGCCAGCGTGGGAGGGCTGAAGAAAGGAATGATGAGAGATAAGTAATGGTCATTGTAAGAGATGGGGAGAGGCCATGGTTCAGTGATGACGCACCAAATGTGCACAGTAGATCCCAAATTCATTCTCCAGCTTCCCCCATTAAAAGCATCAGTGTGATATGAAAGAGAGTCACTGCTGGCTACAGCAGGCAATACAGAGCTCGATAGACCAATGTCCATACTGTGTATGATAGCTTCATATGTTCATGTGGGATGCCCACAATCGTAACAGTGGGATAAACTCATAACATTTACTTTAGAAATATGGGACACAAATGTAGGACACAAATGATTTCATTGAGTTTACATATACCTGTGTTTTAGATTTGGCCATAAACCGTAAGTTTCGGTGGAAACTGACTAATGTTCTTTATGAAATGGCCATCTGGTGATGATTCATGCTCTTACCCCAGCCTCAGTTCCCTGTCTGTAAAATGACAGCCGAGGGGTGATCAGGGAAACAGCTCAACATCTCCCTGAGCCTTCTGAATTAACTGCACCACAATTGTAGGTGTTTCAAAACAAAAGTCTGTGCTGCTCCGTGCTGCTGAGAACACGGAAGCCAATCTTGATCCACAGACTTCTTGCTGTTTTCACTGGATCTCCTGCCAAGATTGTTTGATGGGAAATAGCCAAGAGCTTTAGAGAACAACTCCTCTCTTTTTGCCTCATCTAGGAGTGTATTCAGTCCAGTAATAACGGCCCGGAAGCTTCTGCCCTTTGCCTGTAAACACGTGTGGTCCATCCTCCACACCTGGTACCCCCTTGGGGTTTTGACCTATTTTGAGGAGGATCGGCAAGGTTGTGTGTAATTCTTAATTAAATAACAAATTTGTAGACTGCCTTCCCTACCAGTCAAGGAGGCTAAAATCACCTACCCCTCCTCTCCCCACCACAGACACCCTGTGAGGTAGGTGAGGCTGAGAGAGCTCTGAGAGAAACTGGCACTGGCCCAAGGTCCCCCAGCTGGCTGCATGTGGAGGAGGAGTGGGGAATCTGACCTGGTTCTCCAGATTAGAGGCTGCCACTCTTAAACACTACACCAAGCTGGCTCTCGAAGCAGTTTACAGATAAAACACACTGCAAAACCATCTAAAGGTGGGCATGAGGGGAAAAAACTGGAAATGGGTTGCACAGCCTGAACAGACTGAGTAGCTGTGAATTTTCTGAATTCTGCAGAAGGTTGGACTAGGTGACCCTGGAAGTACCTTTTAACTCTTCTATGATGCACAAAAGAGCCTCTTGTGGCGCAGGGTGGTAAGGCAGCTGACATGCTGTCTGAAGCTCTGATCATGAGGCTGGACGTTTGATCCCAGCAGCTGGCTCAAGGTTGACTCAGCCTTCCATCCTTCCAAGGTCGGTAAAATGAGTACCCAGCTTGCTGTGGGGTAAACGGTAATGACTGGGGAAGGCACTGGCAAACCACCCCGTATTGAGTCTGCCACGAAAACGCTAGAGGGCGTCACCCCAAGGGTCAGACATGACCCGGTGCTTGCACAGGGGGTACCTTTACCTTTACCTTTTACAATGCACAAATAAATTGGAAAGTGGGACAAGAAAAAAATGGTGCAAGTAAATAGAAAACACTCCAAAAAATCATGGGTTTGCCCAAGAGAGAAGGGGAATTAAAACAAGGACTTAGAAGGTTGAAAGATTAGGAAGGAGACATTTGGAATCACACCCAATTTTCATGAGTATGTAAATGCAAGAATCATTGATTCAAGAAAATATATTGCCTGGTTTGAATCCAGATCTTGTTTAAAACACAGAGATGTGCGCGTGTGTTTGACAGTTCCTATCCCCACTCCCCAACAAAACTTTAGTCGCAATTCTTTGTTATCCGTATTCCGCTAAGGTCGCTCACTGCTTTTGTCGTATTCGTGGCAGACTGGCAAACTTTGAAAGCGAAACTTGGATGGCAGCTCAAGAGTCGCTTGTCAGATGGCACAGCAGGTTTCCGCTGTTATTGCTACTCAGTGATAATGAAGCGCTCCGTTTCCAAGAAAAAGAATGCCAGAATTAATATTAAAAGTCAATTCGGATCAGCTGCATTAATTTGTCAGTCTGGCAATTTAAGATTCCGAGTATTCTCTCCTCCTCCTCCTTCATGAGAAGCCAGCCATCTGCAGCACCTAGAGGATCTGATCGTGCCCTGCCTCTCCTGCACTGACGGGGCCCAAAGTTCTCCCTTATCAGACATGCAGAGACAACAATTTACCACTTGGTGCAAATGCAATCATCGTGTAATCCTAATCCTAATAAATAATAATTATCATCTGCATCTTTTTACTCCTCCCAGGCAGTTCAGAAGCAGAATGAAAGCGTGTAAGATTGGAAACATTCAAACCATCTATAGATCCTCTCCCACACACCAGAACCAGCTTGTCAGAACTGATTCAAGCATTTATTGATATCTATATATCCAAAGGGAGTGGCACAGTTTTCCAGACTGAGAATACAGGTGGTGAAGGGCTGCAGGTTTCAACCTCCCACAAGTCCTACAGGAGGAGAGACCTTCTCCACATATGGGATTTCCATATGGGGAAGTGCTTGGGTTGTGGTGGATGAGAATTTGAGCATGCATTTCCCCCTGCTGGCATTCTAAATTGAAACAGTTCTCGTGCCATATGGCTTTTCAAATGCAAACAGTGTCATGTGGAAGTACCGGAGATGATGATTTCTCAGCTTTCGCTTGCAAAATTCCTGGAAAATTTTTTTTGGGGATTGGGGGGTTTGGAGAGGGCATGGTTTGGGGAGGGGCGGGACATCAGCAGGTATAATGTCATGGAGCCCACCTTCCAAAACTGCTGTTATCTCCAGGGAATCTTTGTGTAACCTGGTTTGTGTAAGCTGCAATTTCAGGAGATCCCCAGCCACCCCCTGGAGGTTGGCAAACCTAGGTAGTAACCTCCTTCTCTGCCCATTGCTTTCTACTCCCTCACAGTTAAGCCCAGGGGTAGTCAAACTGCAGCCCTCCATATGTCCATGGACTACAATTCCCAGGAGCCCCTGCCAGCGAATGCTGGCAGGGGCTTCTGGGAATTGTAGTCCATGGACATCTGGAGGGCCGCAGTTTGACTACCCCTGGTTAAGCCCATCATTAGGAGCTATTTGCTGCATGATCATAGGGATGCAGGTTTGGATTGGACAGAATGATAATAATTCAGAAAAGTTCATAGTTTATGGGGGGCTTGAAAATAAGTGATTTGACTAATGTTAATCCAAACATCTGGGTGATATTATTTATCTAATGGGCTTAAATATTTATAGCTTGTTTTTATTCCCACTGTGAACATCATTCTCCCTTCTGTCTGTTTCTACTCTTACAACAATCCTATGAGGTAGGCTAGGCTGAGAGGATGGGGCCATGGCTCTGTGGTAGAGCACCTGCTTGGCACACAGAAGGTCCCAGGTTCGGTTCCTGGCATTTCCGGTAAAAAAGGGATCTGGCAGTAGGTGATCTGGAAGACCTTTGCCTGAGACCCTGGAGAGCCTCTGCCAGGCCGAGAAGAGATCATTGACCGAGGGACCGAGGGCCTGGTTCAGTAGAAGGCAGCTTCATGTGTCCTTGTGATGACTGGCCCAAGACCACCCTGTGAGGTTCCATGGCAGAACCATAGTTCAAACCTGGATCTCTCTTGAAATGCCAGCTCCAAGTTGGAAAATTCCTGGAGAATTGGAGATCAGTCCTGCGAAGGGCAGAGCTTGGGGAAGAGAGGGACTTGTGTGGGATATGCCATAGTAGGGTCTATGCTCCAAATCAAACATTTTTTCCTAGGAACACTGATCCTTGTAGTTTGGAAATCGGTTGTAATTTAAGGACTCACCTGGAGGTTGGCAACTGAGGTCTGAGATTCTAGTGTACCTTTCTAACTATTATAGCCAGCGTAGTGTAGTGGTTAAAAGTGGCGGCCTCTAATCTGGAGAGCCAAGTTTGGTTCCTTACCCCTCCACAAGCAGCCAGCTTGGCCTATCACAGTTCTGTCAGAGCTCTCTCCACTCCACCTACCTCATAGGATGTCTGTTGTGGGGAGAGGAAGGGAAGGAGATTGGAAGCTGCGTAGAGACACCTTCAGGCAGTGAAACACAGGGTATAAAACCTCGTTCTTCTTTGTACCTAAATTTAGCAGTGAATGCATAAAGACCAATGGGGGGGGGGAGGCAGTACCCATGCCTTGCTCTCTTTTCAGTTGGTGGCCAAACAGACAAAAAGCCCCTTTCTCAGTTTTTAAAAAGTGATGATTAAAATAATAAATCACAGAAAGTTTGGTTAGATAAACACAGAAAGGACTTGAATACAGCCACAAAGGGACCGTGTGCCTGAAGCACAGATAAAAGGGAAGAAGAGATCAGGATTCGATTCCATGTCTATATCCATGTTGCTGGAAGAGGAGAAGTAGGAAGGCACAGTGCCTAATCTGCTGCAGAAACACCCACATGACTTTACATGCAGCCCAAAACTTGCACCACACATGAAGGTACAATTTCAGCTGTGGAATTCCTGGTTTGCAACCCAGTATTATAGTCACTACCTTATAAGAGGACTTGTGGATAGACCCATGCTCTGGTTGCAGCAACGTCCACTGGGACATTCACCTGCAGAAATCTTGTTTAAATCAGCCAAGAGTGTTGCAGACACTTTTACAGTGCTTTGTGCATGAGAAATTCCAGGTGTCCTTGGTCTTTTCCAAGAGAGAAACAGGGCTAGCCTAAGCAGAGCTATATCCTTCTAAACCCGTTGGCTTCAATAGCCTTGGAAGAGCACAGTTCTGCTTGAGATGACATTTGTAGAAATGCAGGAAAAGAGAAACAGGAGGACAAGCAAGAAAAGTGGGAGAACCTAAGGAAGCTCTGAAAAAACAGCACAATTCTCTCCATTCAGACCAGGGGTAGTCAAACTGCGACCCTCCAGATGTCCATGGACTACAATTCCCATGAGCCCCTGCCAGCGATTGAGCAACCATGAATTGGAACCATTCTGCTCATCATGGATATGCAATACAGGTATAAATGCTATAACCATTCTGGGATGCACACCTGTGATTGCTGTGACTGCATTTTAATGTGTGGTTTTGTGTTCATTGGACTGTGTTTCAGGAAGCCTTTGTAACCAGCCTTGTTGAATATTTGGAGTCAAAATAAGAAGAACTGTTTTTTTTGTACCCTGTTTTTACTACCTCACAATCACCTACCATTCCTCTCCTCACAACAGTCAACCCATGGAGTGAGTCTGAGAGAGCTCTGAAAGAACTGTGACTGGCGCAAGGTCACCAAGCAGATGGCATGTGGAGAAGCAGTGGAGAATCAAACCCAGTTCTACAGATTAGAGGCCACCACTCTTAGCCACTCTCATTAGAGCGGGTTCTCATAGCGGGTTCTCATACATAAAATAAACATAAATAAACAAAATGCAGCATGGCTCTAATGCCACATTGAGCATGAATTTCTAGGCTCAGGGAAATTTGCATTTCTCTCTGCAGTCAGGCCTTTTCCTTCCACCTCAACTACAGAACTGAGGCCCTTTGTTAAAGAAAACACACACAGACTGTTTAGCAAATTATGTTTTTTTTTCTTTGCTAACAACCTTGTTCTGTTTAGTCATGAATTATTTCATAACTCGACGCCTTCTTTAGCATTTTGCATTCTGTTAATACAGGTGCCAGGTGAGCCTCTTTGTTAGCTGATTTATTACATTTGAAGGCCTCCTGCTTTTCGGTAGGAGACTGGCTGTCTGAGCTGCTCGTTCTCGCCTGTAAAAACCGATCCTACTTTGTCTGTGCAGAGGCAGGAGTCGCTTTTGAAAAACTGACCTACATAGCTTTCTTTAGGAACTGCCGCACAGCCTTTTTGTGCTGTATACTGAAGGACGTGGAGGTGGGGAGCCATAACAAAGAGGGAGCCAGAGGGGGCTGGATGTGAAGTCAGTCCTTGGGCGACACACCGCTTCCTTCATGTCTTTCATTCATCCCTGCTCGTGTCACAAGGCAGTGTTGCCAACAGAGGCCACGCTGGAGAAGGCAGGAGTTATTTGGCGTGCCTGGATCTGAGTAAGCAATTCTCACAATGCTCGACAAGGACGTCGGCTGGGGAAATCAGTGGGTGCCATTTCCGCAACCGTACGCCTGGTTGTAAAACTTGCATTCCGCTACCTCCTCGCTGGCAGCAGCGCTCCAGAGTGACATAGGAGCCAGGTGTCAGTCGGGCAAACACGGTTGGGCACAGGACAAAAGAGGACATCCAATGGCCAGTCAATGAGGTGGCATTCCTGTTGGTGAGCGTCAGGGGTGCCTGTGTAGCCTAGTCCCGAATGCCGACGTGAAAACAGGGCAAGCAGAGAGCTGTTGAAGGAATCCTGAGGGCCTGGCTGAATTTTTAAACATTAAACTCCATTCAGAATATAAAACCAAATTTCAGAATATAAAACCAAATATTTCTTAGTTTGTTTTAGAGTCGACAGAGTTAGATGTAGGGATGACAGTCCCCAGATGGGACCTAGGAGCCCCCTGGAATTGCCATTTTCAGACTAAAGAGATCCATGCCCCTGGAGAAAATGGCTGCTCTGGAGGGTAGCATTATGCAACACTGTGGTCCTTCCCCATCCCAAATCCCGCCCACTCCTGGCTCCGCCCCCAAAGTCTCCAGATAGTTCCCAATCCAGAGTTGGCAACCCTATTTGGTAGGGGGTGGAGCTGGAGGAGGGGAGTGTCATCAGCAAGGGCCATTCCATACAATCCATTCTCCAGAGCAGCCATTGTCTCCATGGAAACTTGTCTCTGATAAATGGTACTAGCAAAAGATCTCCAGGCCCCACCTGGAGTTGGCATCCCGAGTGTTTGTATCTATGTTGGTTTGTTTCAGACACTATATATGCAGCTTTGGCCGGGATCCCAAGCCATGTGGTGTGTTTAAGAGCAGTAGCCTCTAATCTGGAGAGCTGGGTTTGATTTCCCAGCTCCTCCACATGCAGCCAACTGGGTGACCTTAGGCCAGTCACAGTTCTCTTGGAGCTGTTCTCACAGAGCAGTTCTCTTAGAGCTCTCTCGGCCTCACCTACCCGTCATTGTGTCTGTTGTGAAGAGAGGAAGGGAAAGATGTTTGCAAGCTGCTTTGGGACACCTTCAGGTAAAGTTTTGTCAGCTGGATGGGAAATGCCTGGAGACTTTGTGGGTGGAGCTGGGAGATGATGGGATGTGGGATGAGGAGGAACTTCAGTGCGGTACAATGCCATAGAGTCCAACGTCCAAATCAGCCATATTCTCCAGGGGAACTGATCTCTTTGGTCTAGAGATGAGCTATAGTTCCAGGGAGGAATTTCTATTCCTGGGAGTGAAAAGCAGAGTATAAAAAAACGGCTCTTCTTCTCCTACCACATGAATCAACCTGACCACCAAGGCCATCCTTGGGCCCCTGCTTCAGAAGCCACCACCTTTGGAGGCTACATAGGTGGCAACCAAGAAAGTCCTCCTTGGTTGTGGAACCCCAATGATGGAATTCGTTCCCCAGGAAGATTTGCCTGTTCCCTTCTACCACTGTCTTCTGTTACCAAACTTTTCTGTTTGGTTTGCCATTCATTTGCTGCCCCTCCTCATTTATGAGTTTAATCGTTTTTTATATATGAAAGATGTTTTATTCTTTTGACTGTTTTCAACCTTGGCCACCCTAAGTTGGTTGAAAAGCTGGCTTAAAAATCTCGGCAACAAAAATATTAATCCATCACATCTCTTTGAAAAGGCTTGTAGCATAAAACACAATAAAATCTAAAAACATAAAAATCATTGAAAATGAAAAGCTATTACCCCCCAAAAAAATATTTGCTAGTGAATGACAAAGTTAGAAAGAATCAGTGCTCCTATGATAAATAATTGCGTGTTCTTCAGCCAGTTGCAAACTTATTTGTGTCTAGCTCACCACTGGGAAATTTATTTGCTGTGATTTTATCTCACTTTCCCCCATTGTTTTATTGAGGAGTCTCTATTTTTGAATTACAGGTGCAAAAACAGCATAATACAATAGCATGAATCCTACCACTCTTCTGCATAAAGCCTCCCTCTGGTCTATGGAACCACTTTCTACCTTAAATATCTCTTTGATATATAAATTATACATAATGTTACAAAAGAGTAGAATCCAATTTTATCTCGCTTTCCCAGCCAAAATTGGTTCCAAAAGTGGGTCACGGGAGTAAAAATCAATGCCATGTGACATTAAATGCAATGCTTTGTGGGGAAAGGATTCTTAGCTGGAGCTGAACCAAAGCATAGCAGCAGGGCGCCTGGCTGCTTCCTGTCCTCTTTTTGGTGCCCCCCCCCTCATTCATGGCTGCTAGAAGGAAAGAAGAAAAGCCGTGGGGGGGGATCTCAAAGTGGCTTACAAACCTCTTTCCCTTCCTCTCCCTGCAACAGACACCCTGGGAGGTAGGTGAGGCTGAGAGAGTTCTGAGAGAACTGTGACTGGCCCAAGGTCACCCAGATGGCTGCATGTGGAGGAGAAATGGGGAATCAGACCCGGTTCTCCAGATTAGAGTGCGTTTCTCTAGACCACTACACTATGCTGGCTTTCTCTCTCATGCCAATCAAGGTTTCCAGTCAAACTAGGTCCAAGCAGTGCTGGGTGCTGCCTGGTTGCTTCCTGATCTCCCTGTCAGGTTGTGTTTGACTGACATGTATTTTTGCCAGCTTTAAAACTACTCCCTCTAGCAGTCCTTTAAAAGCAGCTTGAGCGGCAGCAATTATCTTGTTTCACGGCCTGGAGAAAACACACCGGAGGTGGCCAAAGATTACAGCTAAAGCAGCCAGATAAACCAGCTGAGAATTTTAAAAGACTGCTTAAAAGGGGGAAGACGTTGGCTCTCCAAAACTACTTCTCATCAGTTTCTTATCATGTTAGAGTCTAAAGTTAAGCAAAAATTAAAAGGTGTTTTCTTTAATTGGAAGGTGTGGCAGAGAGAAACTACACTTCCAGTGTCATCTTGGTTCCCATGATCCCATGACTGCAGGTGAAGTTATGTAACTGCATGACATGAAAGGTTTCAGGTGCCCATTTTTGCCTATTCCAGGGGTAGTCAAACTGCGGCCCTCCAGATGTCCATGGACTACAATTCCCAGGAGCCCCTGCCAGCATTCGCTGGCAGGGGCTCCTGGGAATTGTAGTCCATGGACATCTGGAGGGCCGCAGTTTGACTACCCCTGGCCTATTCAATAGAGATCCCCCAGTTTTACAGCTCATCTCCAGGTGACAGAGGTCAGTTCCCCTGGAGATGATGGCTGCTTTGGAGAGTGGACTCCATAGCATTATACTCCGCTGAGGTTCCTTCCTGCCCCAAATCCCACTCCCGGCTCCACACCCAGCCTCCAGGTATGTCCCAACCACTGTTAAAGGGACAAGATGTTTTCGCCCCAGCCAGTTGGCAACCTGCTTCACAACACATAATGTGCTTTTCCCACATGAAATTGACATATGGATATGAAAAGAATGCCATATCAACCCTTAATGCACCTTTAAGATGATGGAATCCATGGTGTGCGGTAGAAAATGTCACCAAGTAGCAACTAACTTATGGCAACCGCACAGGAGTTTCAAGACAAGAGACATTTAGGGGTGGTTTGCCATGGACTATCTACACATCACGGCCCTGGTATTTCATGATGGCCACCCATTCAAATCTTAGCCAGGACCGAACCTGGCTAGTTTCTAAGATCTGACAAGAAGAACAGTTGGTTTTTATACCCCACTTTTCACTGCCTGAAGAAGTCTCAAAGTGGCTTACTGTCTTCCCTTCCTCTCCCCACAACAGACACCCTGTGAGGTGGGTGAGGCTGAGAGAGCTCTGAGAGAGACTGCTCTGTGAGAACAGCCTATAACAGGGCCATGATGAGCCCAAGGCCACCCAGCTGGCTGCACCCCGTGGAATCAAACCCGGCTCACCAGATTAGAAGCCGGCCCTCTTAACCTCTACACCAGCCTTTCTCAACATTTTTAACATTGAGAAACCCATGAGATATTCTTCGGGCTTTGAGAAACCTCAGAAGTGGTGCAATCGTGCAGAATATGGTTTGAAAACATAATCGAGTACAGCCCGAAAGGGGAGGCAAGTTGACATGACCATACATGGCCATAACACCCAATAAATGTTTAATAAACACCTATATTAAAAATTAATTCATTCCCACCCATTCAGGAAGCTCTTCCAGGGCCGTCAAGAAACCCCAGGGTTTCACGAAACCCTGGCTGAGAAAGCCTGCAGAGCACGAAGCGAGAGGATGCAAGAACAGCAGGGATGCTCCCTCTGAAACAAGCAAGTGATAACGGGGCAGACAGAGCACCAAATTCAACTGGCTGAAATCCACACAAGGAGGCAGATTTCCTAAAGAAATCCACTGGTCGGAGGAAAGTGCATGGAAAGTGAATTCTGACTGGGGTTCACACAGGCCTTGTAGTAGGCCAGCTGCAGCAGGGAGAAGAGACTAGGGTAGGCTAAGAATGTACGTGATCTGGGCAAGCAGCAGAGAAAGCCTGTTCGAAACTGTTGCCTCTGGTTAATGAACACTATTTTTATCCGGGTTCAGAACATTAAATGGTCAGTCACATCGGTTTAATCAATGAATGTTCCCAGTGCTATTTTTAGCAAAATGCACATTTCTTCTAGACTGGCTCATTCACAGAGGAGAAACCTGTAAAGAAGAGGCTTTCTGAATGGATCTGTTGGATTAAAATACCTTTGATTTGAATGCTACACGAAGCAACTGTTATACCTGGTCCATACCCAAAATGATCAGAACTGAATTTAATTTTCTCTTCCCCCATGATAGTCAAGATTCAGCTATACCTTCTCTAGAATGTTGGCATCTGACTGGTTGTTTTTCAGTCAGCTGCAATGTCATTTGTGGGCTGCAGTGATGTTATAGTCTGGTCGTGGACGTTTCAAAATGCAATGTGTGATTAACAAACACATCTTTGGAAATGCTTATCTCTCATAGGTATGTGCATCCCAGGACTGCAGCCTCAGGTGTGCTGCTTCAAGGCTGAATCCTTTTAATGAAAGATGCCACAAATCTCACAGACTTGGCTGATGAATGCATCAACAGCCAGGGTCCCTTGTGAACCGAGCCTCAGAAGTCCTTGCTTAGCAAATGCATGAGTCAAAGGGCCCTGTATATGTGGTTTTATTGCGGACAACTGCCCCAAGCCCATATAGAGAGGGTGCTATAAAAATTTAATAATAACAACAACAATAACAATTGCTGAGCAGCTTGCAGTGATCCATCAGCTGTGATGTTATAATTTTGTTTCCTTCCAATGGTGAGGATTCATTTCTTTTGCTCTGCAGGCACTTTTAAATCCATGCAGTGCATAAACCGGGTAAGGTGTTCACAATAAGGATGTGAGAGAATGCAGATACCCCCAAATAATCTCAAAATATGGACTTCAAGTGGCATAACACAGTGAGACTTTTAAGTAAAACATAAGTTTGTTTCATTCATTCATTCATTCATTCATTCATTCATTTCTTAGGTTTATAAGCCACCCTCTCTTGCAGCTCAGGGTGCTTTACATAGAACATAGGAATAAATACAGTTTGAGTAGTATACAATTGAAACAGTGGTTTCAGTAACTTGCAATTCCGATAACCGGCAATATTTCAGGAATATACAGTACTGATATTAATTTAAGGTAAAGGTAAAGGTATCCCCTGTGCAAGCACCGGGTCATGTCTGACCCTTGGGGTGACGCTCTCTAGCGTTTTCATGGCAGACTCAATACGGGGTGGTTTGCCAGTGCCTTCCCCAGTCATTACCGTTTACCCCACAGTAAGCTGGGTACTCATTTTACCGACCTCGGAAAGATGGAAGGCTGAGTCAACCTTGAGCCGGCTGCTGGAATCGAACTCCCAGCCTCACGGGCAGAGGTTCAGACAGCATGTCGGCTGCCCTACCACTCTGCGCCATAAGAGGCTCTGATATTATTTTTATTATTATTACTGATATTTATTATTATTATTATTATTATTATTATTATTATTATTATTATTATTATTATTATTATATTAATGTGATTTTTATACCACCGCTCCCATAACTGGTTTACAGCAGTTAACAATTTAAAATCCCCATAAAACAATTAAAACAGTTTACAATATATGGTAAATGGCAGCGACCTAATATAACCATCCCCCCCTATTCCAGGCATGGGTCAGTGTAGATGAAATAGTAACTGAAAGCATAAAATAAAATGGAATAAACCCAGCTAGAGGATGAAATTAGGCCCATAACAGTCTAGCACTGCAGTTCAATAGGGCCTTGGGGGGGGGGGACCCGATCGAAAACTCCGGGGCTCCCACTCGGCCTCATAGTGTTGTACTGATATTAATGATGACAGCGTTAACCAGTTAACTATGATCTCATAGGCTGGTCAGTTCAGGATTCAGTTCATGGAGGGAGATGGTGGTTCTGGGGGCCCAGTAGATGTTGGTTTGGTTGACCTCAACCAAATGCCTGGGTCAGGAAGGGTATGACTAACTGACAGATTTGCTGGCATGCAGCTGCAATGATGGGAGTGGGGAAACATTAACTCTCCTCCATGTGTATAAGAATACATATATCCCTGAAATATTGCCAGTTGCTTGGATTGTCAGCTGTGGAGATGTAGGGAGAGCGGGGTTTGGCCAAGGGAGGGATCTCAGTGGGATATAAGAGGGTCAGTCATAGCAGCCATTTTCTCCAGGTATAGCCTGGAAAGCAGCTATAATTCTAGGAGCTCTTCAAGCTCTCCCTGGAGGCTGGCAACCCTACCAATTGCACTGTATAGACTGTACTGTTGGAATGCATGAAAAGTAGCCAGATGGACAGGTTCAAGCTGCTTGTGAACAGCCATACTGCTCACTGAAAAATCAGGTCCCCGAGACTGCAACTGGCAAGCAAATGTGAGTGGGAGTTTAAACACCCCTACCTTTAACTAAAACAGTTTGGAGTTTCTACATAGGAGTGTAAACTTTGAATGTGGGTATTGAATATTTATTCCTTACACAGAAATGCACGGGTAATATAAACACGGGTAATATAAACTCAGATATCTACATAGAATATTGACTTTCCTGGAAATATTTTAGAACTGTTTTATTTTTACCCTTCTGTTTACCACCCAAAGCAGTTTACAAAGACCTTTCCCTTCCACTGCCCACAACAAACACCTGGTGAGGTAGGTAGGGCTGAGAGAGCTCCAAAAGAACTGCTCTGCAAGAAAAGCTGCAAGAGAAATGTGACTAGCCCAAGGTCACCAAGCTGGTTGCATGTGGAGGAGCAGGGAATCAAACCCTGTTTTAGATTAGAGTCCACTGCTTATTAATTACTGTACCCTGCTAGCGCTTTAGCTGTGTTGCTAATGCAGTTCCTTATGGCTTGCTTACTTACACTGATTTTGTTTTGTGGCTGACTGCAAACAAAAAGGTGTTGTTAGTTAGAATCATAGAATCATAGAGTTGGAAGGGGCCATACAGGCCATCTAGTCCAACCCCCTGCTCAACGCAGGATCAGCCCAGAGCATCCTAAAGCATCCAAGAAAAGTGTGCATCCAACCTTTGCTTGAAGACTGCCAGTTGTACAGTGAGTTTTATCTCCCAAATGCAACTAACATTTACGAAGGGAAGAAATGCTCGGAAGTCAGGAAGTGGGTTTTAGTCGGTTAATTTGTATAATTTAGTCATTAAATCTTCAGTCACAGAAGCCAAATCGTTTTCCAGGAAAATCCTTAATTGTGTAGAATGACTTATTTCTGTGCTACAATTTTGTTGCTGTTTTTTTTAAGTATAGAAATAAGGGAAAGGACATAGTTGGCAGAAGAGCTACCATTTAACAATATGTCTCACATGGCCCCATCTGTGAATGCTCAAATCTGTGAACTGGGGCCATGTACATAGAAGGGAATATTTTCTAAAATGTAAGGGACCTTCACAGTTAATTATTCTTCTTTTTTAAAGGAGAGGAATTAAAACCCCTAAAGTAGAGGAACTTTTGTCTACACTTGCTCTGTGGGGAGGACATGCATCATGAAAACGTTTTCCTTCATTTTTTCTTCCTCTATTAACTGTTTTCTTTCCCTTTCCCCCCTGTTCTTATTTAAGATATTTTTAAATACAAATTTTCCATGATTATATCTTCACCACAGTATTTAAATGGAAGACAAGTGGAATTCACCTTAATAATTCTTTAATCTGCTCTCCTCACACACATGTGCTAATGGTTCTGTTGTAAGAGCAGCACAAACAAACAGACACTTGTGTGCATAATCAGGAACTATTTATTTAGTCCACTCTCCAAAAGATTTTATATGGACAAGGGTTAGAATGTCCAAATAAATATCTCCCTCCTCCCATATATTTCTACTTTGTCTTTTTTCCATCTTCGCTCCTTCAGTGTCCTTTAAATCAGGGGTAGTCAACCTGTGGTCCTCCAGATGTTCATGGACTACAATTCCTATGAGCCCCTGCCAGCGTTTGCTGCCAGGCACTCATGGGAATTGTAGTCCATGAACATTTGGAGGACCACAGGTTGACTACCCCTGCTTTAAATTAGTGATCTTCCAACTTTGTGGAGCTGGAAAGCACCTTTATTACTGAAGAGCCGTACAGATGATACAGAACTGTAAGCAGTAAGGAAATCCTGTGGAATCAGGGTCACACAGCAAGCCAAATGGCATCACAACCCCATGAAAAGAAGCCAGGTGATATTTAAGCCCTCAGAAAGGAAGGGAAGTTGCCAGAGTTATGACCTCACCCATGGAAGTGGCAGAACTATAGTTACCTGCCCAAGAGTGTTGGATGCATAAAACACAAGTTGCCCAAAAGGGGAAACACACCAGCACAGTCAGGATCAGAGACAACCAACCTGCCGACCAGCAGAAGCCCTCTGATGTATTCTCTACTGCCCCTGGTTGAGCCAGCCACCACTCTGGCCATCATCCAATCTTAGGGTTGCCAACTGGCTTAGGAGATTCCTGGAGATTTGGGGGTAAAGCATGGGGAGGAGGAGGAGGACCTCAGCAGGGTATAATGCCACCTTCCAAAAGTGCCATTTCCTCCAGGAGACCAGATGCTCTCTATGAGCCTCCTTCCACTAAGATCTCTACAAGCTTCTCGGTTGGTTGTTTTTTCAATCTGAGCACCAAGTGCCCGCAGCATAGATCCAAACCCTGGAAGGAAGAAAAACCAATATCAGCAACAGAAGTACAAGAATCAGAAAACCCTCTGAAGAATTAACACATGGTTCAATTTAAAGATGATCTCTATCATCTGGAGATTGGTTGGAATTACAGTATATCTAGGGTTGCCAGCTCTGGGTAAAGAAATATCTGGAGATTTTGGAAATGGAACCTGGGGATGCCAGACTTTAGGGAGGGACCTCAGCAGATATAGTGCCATAGAGTCCACCTCCCAAAGTGGTGCTATTTCTCCAGTGGGACTGATCCTGAACCCCCACTTTCCTTTGTATAACTGAGACAGGTCTAATAAAACAGAGAGTGTTTCAATACTGGGGGGTGGGGAGGCAGGAATCACTGCTTCAAGGTATTCCTTCAGGCCTTGTTTCCTTGGCATTTGCTTCTTTTGCTTGAGGATCTACCAGGGTGGGCCACCTGTCCCTCCCACCAACCCAACTTCCCCCAAAGCCAAGTAAAGAGCTGAAACTACAGCGCAGCAGAGCCCACGATTCTCCTCCCTCTGCAGAACAGGCTGGGAAGAAGTAGGAATAATGATGGTCATTGGAATAAAGGGAGATAAACACCGGATAATCTTCTAGGCAATAATTCCTCGTTTACAAGCAAACGCAAGGAGACAGTTTGCCTGTGGACACAGCATTAAACAGACAGGCAAAATCATTTTGGGTGCCATCAGGTGCCTGCCTCCAAGCTCAGAGGAGCCCATCTGTGTGTATCAGCAGTGTGTGTACGTGTGTGTGTGTGTGTGTGGGGAAAATAAATGTGTTTACATGCGTGGCGTATCTTCTGTGACTCAAGTATTCCCAGGCTGCCTGTGACACAAATTAATAACGCTCCTGTTTTATGTAATAGCAATCCAATTGGGTGCTACGTCTACCAAGCCACAGAGTCAACTGGATGGCCTGATAGTTGCATTAAATGTGTGCGTCGGGGGGTGGGGGGAATCAGCATCTGGGTTTTCATCATTCTTGTGTTGTGGTTCCCTAAGAGCTGTCTAGGGCAGGCTCTCTTAGGTCTGTAGTTCTGGGGCAGCCAGCCCTTTTTTCCCATTCTAAAATCAGGCGCAGCTGCCCCGGAGAGAAAGGCAAGGAGAAAGGCGTCTCTTTAAAAGTGCAGGGGAGCAATCTCTGCCAAGCTACTAGAATGCAGGGTAATCACTATCCTGTCTGAATGCAAAAAAAACCTGGAATCTTGTACCCTGTTGATTGGGCTGCCTTCTGAGAAGAGCCTTACAAAACAGCTTGGCTTGGTTATGATTCTGCATTTACTTCGATCTCTAAGGTTCCTGTTTTAAAAGCTGCAGGTGGAGAGAAAAGCTTGTGAACAATGGCCTCTGTCAGAGAGATTTTTTGGATTGGGGAATTCCCAGAGGCTTGGGGGGGGGTGAAGCCTGGGAAGGGGTTGGGGAGAGACCTCAAGGGGGGGTATGCAGTGACATGACATAGCCCCTTCCAAAGCAGCCATTTTCTCCTGGGGAACTGATTTCTGTGGTCTAGAGATCAGCCATGATTCAGGGAGTTCTCCAAGCTCCAAATGAAGGTTGGAAACACTATATTATGTTTTGTACATGTGTGTCCTAAACATAATATAGTGTTTCCAACCTTCATTTGGAGCTTGGAGAACTCCCTGAATCATGGCTGATCTCTAGAGGTCGGTAAAATGAGCACCCAGCTTGCTGGGGGGCAAATGGTCATGACTGGGGAAGGCACTGGCAAACCACCCCGTATTGAGTCTGCCATGAGAACGCTGGAGGGCGTCACCCCAAGGGTCAGACATGACTCGGTGCTTGCACGGGGGATACTTTTACCTTTACCTTTTTACATGTGTGTCCTACACAAAAACATCCACAGGTTGTCTCTATAACCTGGGATTCTTCTATGATTATCAGTTTTAAGCAGTTGAGCAACAGTAGGAAGATTATTTGCATCATTTTGTGCTCTGATGAATAGTCTCCATATTTTCCTTGATTAGGTATCTAGTGCTGGGTCATGACTCACATCAGCTTCACTTGCAGAATGTCCCAGGCTCAATCCTTTGCTGTCTCCAGTTAAAAGAATCAGGCAGTAGAGCATAGACTCTTAGAGCTGGAAGGGCACATACAGGCCACCTAGCCCACCCCCCTGCTGAATGCAGGATCAGCCTCACACAGGCTTTCTCGATCAGGGTTTTCTGAAACCCTGGGGTTTCTTGATGGCTCTGGAAGGGTTTTCTGAATGAGTGAATCATAGAATCATAGAATCATAGAGTTTGAAGGGATCTCATGGGTCATCTAGTCCAACCCCCTGCTCTATGCAGGACACTCACAACCCTATCATTCATCCACTGTAACCTGCCACCCCCTTAAGCCTTCACAGAGTGCAAGTTAGTTAGTTTTTAATATATTTTTAAATGCGTTAAACATTTAATAGGCGATGTAACCATATGGACTTCGAGGAATGGTAGAGGACAGGAAGGCCTGGAGGATCATTGTCCATGGGGTTGCAATGGGTCAGACACAACTTTGAACCTAACAACAACAAATAGCCATATATGGTCATGTTGACTCCCCCCAATCCCAAAATGTCCAGTGATGGGCCTGGAGGGGGTGGGAAGAGGAGGAGCCCTAGGTGGGCAAGTTCACAGCTATGCTTCCCAACCATATTTTGCACGATCACACCACTTCTTGGGTTTCTCAAAACCTGAAGAATGTTTACAGGGTTTGTCAACAGTGAAAAGGTTGAGAACGGCTGGCCTAAAGCATCCCTGAGAAGTATCTGTCCAGCCGCTGCTTAAAGATTGCCAGTGAGGAGGATCTCACTGCTGACCGCTTCCTCACTCTTCTGCTGAACTACTCTGTGGGCCATTCCGCACTTGTTCAAAATTGCACAATGGTTGCAAATTGAAATCGCTACTGTTTTGCTGTTATGCACAACGTCGTTGACAATCTGCAACACTCCTGAAACCGATCCTCAAAAAGCGCTTCATTGTAGCGCTTTCAGGGAAATCCCCAAAAGTGGATTCACCCTCCGGAAAGCGCTACACTCTTGCAACCAATCTGCAACACTAGCGGGAAAGTTCTGTGCATTACCATTGTTGTGGTTTCTGCAAAGTCCCTCCCCCTAGCTCTCTCCTCTGATCTTCCGGTGAAGCGATCGCCATTTTTTTTCTCGGAGCGAGCGGAGATCAACGCACCGGCGAGCCTTCGTTTACCCAGCGAGGCTTCCCTGGCTGCGGTCCCTCCACAGAGCTGTTTTAAGTCACCAAGCACCAAGCAACACACAGCCCCGTTTGCTGGTTTATTTTCCTTTTATTTTTTACTCTATTTTTGGCCGAAAATTGCGCCTGTGCAGGGGGGAGGGGGTTATTTTTTTTCACTTGGGGGGAGCGTGGCAACGATGAAACGGCAGCTCAAACACCACCTGCTAGCTAGATGGGTCTCTCCGTTGCAACGAATCAACGCAGATTCGTTGCAACTTGTGTTTTTTTTTTAAACCTTCCTTAAAGGGAAAGGGGCTTTTTGGGAGCATGATAACGGCCGCCCATTGGCTGCTTGATGGCCAGGGGCGGGACAAAGCTCGGCAATATCGCTTCCTGGCTAGCGATTTTTGCCGAGACCGGAAACCATTGGGAAATGATAGAAACGCAACTGGATTCCACTACAAAGGCAGGTATGCATAACGACGAATTCCACTATTTAAAATGGCGTTTTTCATTCCGCAACAAATTTTCTACATAGATCCTGGTGCGGAATGGCCCTGTGAATTTTCCTCCTGATATCTAGTTGATACCACTCTACATACAGTGTAAAACCATAACTGCAGTGTTAAAGATCAGTGCCTGATTCCCTGGAGAGCTACTGCCAGTCAGAGTAGGCGACAGTGAACTTTTAGACCACTGCAGTAAAATCTAGTAAAAGTCTAGTAGCATCTTTAAGACCAACAAAGATTTATTCAATGCATGAGCTTTCGAGTGCAAGCACTCTTCCCCTGCCCTCACACTCAGTCTGATGAAGAGTGCTTGCACTCGAAAGCTCACACCTTGAATAAATCTTTGTTGGACTTAAGGGTACTACTGGACTCTGATTTTATTGTGCTACTTCAGACCAACACGGCTACCCATTTGAATCTATCCTTTTGGACCAGTGGTCTGTCTAGCTATATCTCAGATTGTACTTCCGGCTGTTAACAACCTCCCTGCCCACCCCCACAATAGTCTCACATGTCAACATCGACAGAATAAGGGCCTATGACAGGACTCCTGTTTCTCCATGTTTGTGATGCTTTCAAAAGAATGTACAATATTATGACAATAGTGCCTGGGGAGGTGGAAGAGGCTGTGTTCAGCATCAACCTGCAGAACAGTCTCTGTCAGCACTGAGCATGTTAGGCAAGGAGGGGTGGGGGGTGGGAATGGGTCCAGCACACCTCTCCCACCCCCCACCCCACGCGTCACCTATTCAGTGGGAAGAGGAGACTGCAAACAGGGCAAAACACAGCTTCCTTCCATGTCCTCTGTGCCCGGATTTTTAAAATCAAATGTGTTTTACAATGTATTATAGAATATATATAAATGCACAGGCACCGGCTAAATTGCCCCTATGCTATATTTAACCAGGCCTAAAGGGCTGCCTGAATTCAGTTGCTCTCCCATGAGATATACACCTTGGCAAACCTCTTCAGTCTATGTGAGGGACATGAAGATAATGAGCAGTTTCACATAATAGAAGGCATACAAGGAAAGGAAGGTGGCAGGGGAGACTCAGACTTAAGGAAGCTGGAGGGGAGGTTTTTGCCCCAGATTAAGCTGATCATTATCCTGCTGCATTCTCTGCTGCTTCTTCTCCCCCTCCCTGTTTCTATTAAGTTGGTATTGCCACGCACTGAGTGATTTCCTTTGTTCTCTACCGGCACCGAAACATTCACAATGCAGCACTGGGTATGCTTTGCGATGCATATTTATTGTTACTGTTCAATGTGTAGAAATTAACTACGGTCCTGTCTGAAACTTTCACTACGGAGTGACAGCCGCAGGAGGAAAAAAAATCCTTAAATCAGGGGTAGTCAACCTGTGGCCCTCCAGATGTCCATGGACTACAATGACCATGAGGCATCATGGCATGGGCTCATAGTCATTGTTGTCCATGGAAATCTGGAGAGTCACAGTTTGGCCACCCTTGCTCTAGAGTTATATAAGGAGGTAAACCTCTTTGGGTTAACTATGTATGCTGAAGTTTATAAAAGAATCCTGGGCTGGTGCTAAATTGCCATCAAACCTGACACTGGAGAATAGGAAATATATTTCATGAACAAGACACCATGACTGAAAAAGTCCTGCCCCTTAAGGTCACCTATCTCCAATGAGAAGGAGCAGGAAAAACAAAGCAGGACTTGTAATGAGGACTAGCTGCCTGTTCTGGATATCCCATTTAGCTCCTTGCACCGCTCCCTGTATATGTTCTAACAGCTATTTGGACTAGCAGATGTCTTGCAGAATGGCAAGAGGATTGCCTGCTCCCCCACAAAACAATCAGCAGACCGAAGAGAGCAGTCTGGGTGTGCCTAATTGTCTCCCTCTCTGCCCAGCTCCAAAGGAAGAGAGGAAAGCTCTCTGCCTTCTCTGGTCTCGAGCACCCACAGAAAGTCAGAGGAGTTCGGCAAGGGAAGGGAGGAACACTCTCTATCTCCTCTGGTCTCGAGCACCCACAGAAAGAGGAGTGCTGCTGTGACTGCAGATTCTGAGGAAGGCAAGGCAGCTGCCACAGATGCGGCTGAGCGGGTGAATTCAGGACACACCGCCTGCCTGAAGCTGGGAAGATGGGCAAAACCGGCAGCTGAGTCAGTGTGCAATTCACTAGTATGCACAGCTGCCAGTTTATCTAGCCCTTGGTGAAGTGCCGTAGGTAGCAGATGGGATATATCAGCTTGGTGGGTCACATGTTATGCAGGCCCAACCAGAGGACATGCCCCCCCCCACCCCTATTTCATGCCATGGCTGTGGCTCCAAAAGGGTGCCCAGGGAAGATCTAACTCCAAAAGGGGTCAAGTACAGGTGATATCTTAATACTGGGGAGAAATTGCCCTCCTTTGACCCAGGATTGCTCAGGGAAAACAAACAAACAAAAATACATTGTTTATAGTTGCCAACCTGCAGGTGGTGTCTGGAGATCTTCCAGAAGTACAATTGATCTCCAGGATCTGTCCCCTGGGTGAAAATGGCTCCTTTATAGGTGGATTCTATGGTATTACACCTGGCTAAGGTCCCTCCCTTTCCCAAACCCCACCTTCCCCACGTGCATCCCAAATATCCAGGAATTTCCCAGCCCAAAGATGGCAATCCCTGATGAAGATTAGTCTGAGGGGCACATCAAACTCTCTTGGCCATCAAACTCTTTTTGCTGCCCATCAGCTTCATTGGATGCCCTCAGTTCCAGTATTTTGGGAGAGGGAGAAAAAATTATCTTAGTCAGTTCTCTCCACTCTGGGCATAATGTTATCTCTTTTATATCTCCCCAAGTTATCTCTTTTCTAAATTAAAATGGCAACTGGTGGAGCAAGGGGAGAATTACTAGAAGTGGAAGGGAGGTCCATGCCATGATGCCAGTGATGTGGTGATGTCACTTCCTGGTTGTATAAGAAGTGACATCATCACACTGGCACATCCTGGCAATGCTCTGGCATTTAGGAAAAAAACTTTATGGTGAAAATGGCTTCTCCCATAGACTTTTTGCCCAAATCCCAGAGCATTGCCCAGAAGTCATCAGCATGATGATGTCACTTCTTGTACATTCTGGAAGTGATGTCATCACATTGGTGACATCTCGGCAATGTCAGCGATATAGCCCGGGCCTTCCCCTGCTCCTGGTAACTTCACCCACCAGCTGATCAGCAGTGGGGGGTGGGCCTTGGGGCTGAGGATCCCCGGCCTCCAACAGGGGCTGGTGACTCTATCCCAGACTCTTCAGCCTTTCAGCATAGGGAAGGTGTTCCAACTTCTAACCATCTTGCAAGCATATATAACCCCCGCCCCCAACTTGTTGGCCTTTAAGGTGCAACTGAACTCCAATACAGCTGTTCTACAGTAGTTTTGTGTCTTTAAAAGGTGGTTTATATTGGTACACATGCGTACCATTTGCAGTCATTTAAAAGAAAGTGAACAGCATTTGCAAACATTTAAAAGAAAGCGAACAGCCTCCTGCTTCACAAGGAGCAAGCCTGCAAGTTGACCGAGTGTTCCATCTTGTGCCATGTTCACTTCTAGCAGGATAAGAAACCTGGCAGTTCTTTACAAGTGTTAGGGCAGAAGCTTGGAGGTCTCAAGTGTTGGATGTGTTGGAGGACAGTTCATCCAAAGGGGTCAGCGGCCACTAGATTTGTCACAAGGTCCATCCTGCCATCCAGAATCTTCAGAATTAGGAAGGAAGAGGGCCGTGTGGAAATCCAGCACCAAGGTGAGCTGGAAGGTGGAGAGGAAGCCAGAGACTGCACTGATGACATCTATCAAAGCAAATGCTGATCTAATCTGTTGGCTCTTCGCTGAGCACCACTGACAGATGATCTCATCCTTTTCTTCTAGGTCGCTGTCAGAAAGAATGGGGTGCCTGGCAGTCTTCTTGAGACTAGAGCTGATGAAAACGGCTTGATTTGAAAACATATCCATCCTCTCTGCCCTTGCAATGGCCAAAAATTGCAAGGCAGACCAGCAAATCTCAGCAGCCAAACAAGGAGAAGCCCAACAAGGAAACAAACACAGGGCGGATCCAGTCTAGCCACTCACAGTCCGAGCACGGGCCTGTGTTTGTGCCACAGTTGGACCTGTGAGATGCAGGTTCAAACCCCGATGGAAGCTCGCTGGGTGACCTTGGGCTAGTCACACATACTTCGCCTAGCCCACCTCACAGGGCTCTTGTGAAGCTAAAATGGAGGAGAAGAGAATGAGGTGTTTTTTTTCATTGACAGGAAATACTTTAGACAGGCCCAGTTTAAGGATTTGTGGGGTACATAGCATTAGAGCCAGTTTAAGGATTCACAGGGCCTTACCAGAACACAGGTGGCACTGTTGCCCAGGCTACACAAGGACCAGCGGGGGCCCCCTCCGAGGGATTGTTGGGACTGTGGAAGCAGCTGACAGCTTCACTTGGCTGAAAACATTTCTTGAACCTTGGTGGGACATGCAAGGGCAAAGCCCCAAATTTCTAAGCAGACCCTCATACTTTATAAAATCATAGAGTTGGAAGGGGCCATACAGGCCATCTAGTCCACCCCCCTGCTCAACGCAGGATCAGCCCAGAGCATCCTAAAGCATCCAAGAAAAGTGTGCATCCAACCTTTGCTTGAAGACTGCCAGTGAGGGGGAGCTCACCACCTCCTTAGGCAGCCTATTCCACTGCTGAACTACTCTGACTGTGAAACATTTTTTCCTGATATCTAGCCTATATCTAGCCTATAAATTTCAAATAATAATAATAATAATAATATTATTATTTGAAATTTATTTCCCATCACTCCCGGCTGGTGGCGGGTCAAAAACACAATAATCCCCTTAGAAACCCCACTAAAATTACAAATGCAGATTCCAATGTCAAGCATGGCGGCAAAAACCAACCCCCCACCTACCCCCACTGGGGCATAGGGCAGAAACTGCTGGCCACCACTATTGAACAGGAGTGTGGTGGAGTACTTTCCTATGGGGGGGACCAACAGATCTTCTGTCCGCACTGGCCTCAGCCATAGACCTTGTGGAAGAGCTTCATCTTATAGGCCCTGCGGAAAGCCGAAAGCTCCCACAGGGCCCGTAGCAATTGGTGGTTAATGAGCAATGCTCATGCTCAGTTACTAGCAGAACATGTGTATCACCCTTTTTTTGTTCTTGCGGTCTACAAGCAGCGTAAATATGAGGACCCCCTAATATTCACAGTGTCAAGGCCCCTTAATTGTACTGTGGGGCCCCTAGAACCACCGTGCCTGTATCACGTACTGGAGCTGCTTTTAGGAGACACTGCTTCTGGCTTCAGAGCAACATGGCTACTGACCTGGGCCTGGTCTGCACACAATAAATAATGCACTTTCAATGCACTTTAGATTTTCCTGTTCCGCCGCGAGAGCACATTGAAAGTGCATTATCTCTTGTATGCAGACTAGGCCCTGGAGCCATCTGCACTTCTGGCACCTTTTCGGGGAAAGAAAGGCTCTTCGTTTTGAGCCCAATTTAGATCAACATTTTGGTTGCCTATGTGAGCTTTGTGAGCTGCTAACTGGATGCCTCCATGGGATCACTATTTCATCTAAGTTAGATGTAAAGGAAATACACTTTTAACAACCTTCTAATCTGAGGGTCCCTTGAGAAAACAATCTGCAGGGCTGCCTCTGCTTGTTTTGCATTTTGAAAAGCCAGAAAACAGAAGAAGCGACCAATTGAGCATGAGACAACCAAACCTGACAATTGACAGCCAAATTGTGCCTTTGCAAAAGCCTTGACACCATGCTTAATGCTCACAGCCCCAGCAACTAGTCCAAGGTGACAGCATACACACAGATAAACTAGTCAAAGGCTGCACGAATCCTTTCATAAATATTCCGCCTTGCTAATGCTACAGAAGGGCCCAACATCCTGATGCCCTTGCTAGGGAAGATCTGTACTTTGCAGGGTCAAGAGATTTTGCTTCAGTTACTTTGCTTTTCTGTGGGCAAAACTAAACATCATGGAAAGGCAGCGACTCCATTTGTGTTTGTTATATGCCTGCCCATTCATATGTAAAACGGTAGGTAGTGGGAGGTCTGTTTCATTAAAAGAAGAACAGTTGGCAGAGACAGCTAAACCCTCCTGAGGTTTTGTTTTGTTTTGTCTTTTGGCTATGAAGGATGGGAGAGAGCAATGACACACACAAAAAAGAGATGCAGAGGCAGCAGGGCAGGCATCCTGCATCTACCCAGGTCAGAGGCATGCAACGTAGATTGTAAGTACTTTAGTTAGAAACAGTGTTTTATTTTCCTTAGTTTGCTAGATCCTGCTGGGTTCCTTTGTGCAGCTTCCAGAAGCATCCGGGACACAGAATCCTGCTCTAGATCAGGGGTGGCCCAAATGTGGCTCACCAGATCTCTGTGGACTACAATTATCATGAGCCTCTGCATGCTGCTGGCAGGGGTTCATGGTAATTGTAGTCTACAGTTTGGCCACCCCTGTCTGATCCAGACAGATGTTTTTTAAATTCTCCCCAGTTTTTACTGCTATTGTATGACTGAAGATCTACATTTCACTTCTGAGAGCTGGTTTAGAGCCCTTAGTGCAGGGATAGTCAAACTGCAGCCCTCCAGATCTCCATGGACTACAATTCCCAGGAGCCCCCTGCCAGCATTTGCTGGCAGGGGGCTCCTGGGAATTGTAGTCCATGGACATCTGGAGGGCCTCAGTTTGACTACCCCTGTCTTAGTGCATTTTAGCTCCGCCACAATACTAGTTTTTCTTCTGTTACAGAGAACTGAAGCCTAAATCCCTTTCATACACCCCTCTGCCGTTATGGTTGCTGCTTCTTATTCAGGGCTCCCAAGCTGATCCAAGGAAGTGCAAAAACTTGCACCCACATGGCTCTCCCAGATGGTGAGTTTACATATTATGCAAGCAGTGAGTATCCCAAGAGGCTGGGGCTTGGTGGGAATCACGAAAACTGCAGCAACTGCACCAGTGCAGTACATGCAAAGATGGCCATAGAATCATTGGCTTGCTCAGAGCAGTATGACAAGTCCTCAGAGGAGGCAGGCAGGGCTTGAACCCCAGCTTCCTCCAGCCTTTTCCAACCAAAGTTCAGCTCTGAACACCTAAAGAGTGGGGGGCATGTCGCCCTTTTAACTTGAGAACGAAAAATGCACGCACGGAGGACAATGCCACAGTTCCAACGACATTGGGTTGTTGTTGTTTTTTTTTAACTTCAAGCGTTGGTAACTCACAGGAAACGCATGATCTGCTTTTAACGGGTCACTAAATCCCACTTGTGTTCTCGGAGGGGACTGACCTCCTTTAATCCGCACTGTGTCTGATTGCTTCACAGAGACTCTGAACAAATCGCTTTCATTTAATCTCCCTTGCCTTCCATCTCAAGGAAGCCCGATCAAATTCTGGGCAGATGCTGCCGCTCCTGTTGCTGCTGCATCCTGCGGGGAGCAGCACACGGTGGCCATGTTGATCTCAGAGGGCTGACAGCAAGAAAGAGAACAGTGAGCACAAATTAACAGCCGTTCTTTTAATTTGTTTGCCAGTAGAACTGCATTTCAGACCTCCCTAGTGGTTTGCGTAGCAAGAAACTCATGTAGGATGTGCCTGGGTTTCTGGATGCCCACAGAATGAAAGCCTGTTAAGAAACACGTGTTAATAAAAGTGGCGACGGAACTGCTTGATTTATGAAGCTGACATACTGATCTTTTAGGCTAATTCTGTCTCTTCGGCCTGGCTGTACTTTCCGAAGTCTGAGGCAAGGATCCTGGCCGTGCTACCGACAGTTGTTTCTCTTTTTCGGTGGGCAATATGAAGGACTGAACTTGGGATCCTATACAGGCAAAGTATGTACTCTCCCCCTGACCTCTGGATCCACTGTATAGATCAGGGGTAGTCAAACTGCGGCCCTCCAGATGTCCATGGACTACAATTCCCAGGATCCCTTGCCAGCATTCGCCAGCGAATGCTGGCAGGGGCTCCTGGGAATTGTAGTCCATGGACATCTGGAGGGCCGCAGTTTGACTACCCCTGGTATAGATTGTATAATGTCCCCATAGCTTCTGCAGGAAGGTCCCCTATGTGGTTGTCCAAATCTGTCGCTCCTTCCTAAATGTTGGGCAGCTCTAGGGTGGCCACGCTCATTAGATCTTGGAAGCTAAGCATTTGGCCCTGGCTACCCTTTGTATGGGAGACCTCCAAGGAACACCAGGGGTCATGACACGGGGGCAGGCAATGGCAAACCACGTTCAAGCCCCTCTTGCCTGGTTGCCAGACAATCCTAGGATCTCCTAGCTAGATGACTACTACACTATGCCATATTAAAATAAATAAATAAAAGCTTTTGGGTGGGAATGATCATGTTGTTCCTTCCCATGACCTTTACTGGGGTAGTGTGTGATGCATTTTAAAGAACTTGCGTGATATAGCGTAGTGGTTAGAGAGGGTTGCCAGCTCCAGGTTAGGAAACTTCTGGAAATTTGGGGGTAGAGCCTGGGAAGGACAGGGACCTCAGTGGGGTACAGTGCCATAGCAACCACCCTATCTGAGGCAGGTGAGGCTGAGAGATCTCAATTAGCTCAAGATCACTCAGAGAGCTTCAGGGGCTTTCCGCACTCCTTCAAAATCGCACAATGGTTGCCAATTGAAAACACTACTGATTTGCCATTATGCACAACGTCGTAGACAATCTGCCACACACCTGAAACCGATCCGCAAAAAGCGCTTCGTTGTAGCGCTTTCAGGGAAATCCCCAAAAGTGGATTCACCCTCCGGAAAGCGATACACTCCTGCAACCAATCTGCAACACTAGCGGGAAAGTTCTGTGCGTTACCATTGTTGTGGTTTCTACAAAGTCCCTCCCCCTGGCTCTCTCCTCTGATCTTCCGGCGAAGCGATCGCCATTTTTTTCTCTCTGAGCGAGCGGGGATCAACGCACCGGAGAGCCTCCGTTTAGAGGCTTCCCCGGCTTCAGTCCCTCCCCAGAGCTGTTTAGTCACTAAGCACAAACAACAGAGAAGCCCATTTGCTGATGTATTTTCCCTTTATTTTTCACACTGTTTTCGGCCGAAAATCGCGCCCGTGAGGGGGGGGGGGATTTTTTTTTTTCACTCGGGAGGAGCGTGGCAACGATGAAACGGCAGCTCAAACACACCTGCAAGCTGGATGGGTCTCTCCGTTGCAACGAATCAACACAGATTCGTTACAACGGGTGTTTTTTTTTTTTTAAACCTTTCTTAAAGGGAAAGGGGCTGTTTGGGAGCATGCTAACGGCTGCCCATTGGCTGCTTGACAGCCAGAGGCGGGACGAGTTTGGCAATAGTGCTTCCTTTCTAGCGATTTTTGCCGAGACCGGAAGCCTGTGGGAAACGATACAAAACGCAACTGGATTCCACTACAAATGCTGCTAATAGCTACCCACTTACCTCTCTACCCTTCCTGGTTTCCTATTGGTTGCCAGGGTCATCCTAGAGAGAGCCAGCTTGGTGTAGTGGTTAGGACTGCAGAATTCTAATCTAGTGAGCTGGGTTTGATTCCATGCTCCCCCACATGCAGCCAGCTGGGTGACCTTGGACTCACCACAGCACTGATAAAGCAGTAATATCAGGGCTCTCTCAGCCTCACCTACCTCACAGGGTGTCTGTTGTGGGAAGATGAAACCTCCAGCAATTTTCCTAGCCAGATTGGGCTAACCAACTTCCTCCACCCACAAAACCTGTGGCTTGACTCTCAGAGGCCCCATCAAGCATGACATCACACTCATTGAGTTCCAGTTTTGTGTTAAATTCAAAGAATATTCTGCCTGGTTCTCCATGTGCCTGCCACCTCATCTCAATGTTGAATTACAGTGCATCTGTTTCCATGGGCTTATTAAATAACCCCCAGATTTGTTCCCAAGTAATATAAATCTCAGTTTAGCTGGCATTTCTTCAAATGGACTGACCAGTTTTTGGTCTTTGGAAAACAAAAAGGCTGCACAAGGCAAGTGGAACACCTCCACAATGTTGACTCACAGCTTGTTCTCTCTCAGCACATCCTCCTAGAGAAGCTAAACAGCCACAATGTAAAAAGCACTCCTACCGCTGCAACTCGAAAGGCCAATATATTTACGTTTGGGAAAGCAGAAAGCGCTTTTCTCCCTATATGGAAACAAGATGAACGACACAGAGGCCGATGCACTCAGGGGTCCATTCGCAGAAGCATTGCTAATGGTAGGAAGTACCCAGATGAAAGCAGTGCTATAGTACAAGGCCAAATGTTTTCAACAGGGAGTTTGTTCCAATTACTTTTCTAAAAGTATGTTCTGGAGGGGGGGGGAGAGCTAAAATCATTAACATTGTGGCAGATGTTTTCTCCCACTTGGATTCAGACAGAACTCCAGGAACAGCATCCAAACTCTTTTATTAAGAAGGCTTGCTTAATCTCCTCTCCTCTGGATCCCTTTCTGCTCTCTCATTTGGCTGTTGCACTGAGTCACTTCCTGGCTTCCTCAAGCTGTATCTTTCCTCCTGTGTAACTGGGGTATACCCCCTCCCTGCTTTCCTAACTCCCTAGTTTAGTTCCACCTGCTTTGATATATCTTTCCTTTTACAGCTTTAACAAAAGAACACTTTAAAAATAACAATTGAACAGCAGTAGCTCTTATAACCCAGCCCTCCTTAGAATTTTAATACAAACTATGGTTAGAGGTTATTCTATGAGGGAGAGTGTGGCTTTTTAGAGCTCTTATTGTCTGAAATTTAGGCTGTATCCACACATCTCTACGGTTGTGCTACAGCAAATTATCCATGCAGGAAAACTCAGTTGGTCTATCAATGCCAGGACAGTTTCCTCTAACTGGCAGTCACTCTCCAAGGTCTCTGGCAGAGGTCTTTTATATGACCTGCTACCTGAAATGCTGGGGTCTGTACTTGATTTTGGCAGAGTAATAAATATAGCAACAGTGCACAACCTGATTAAAGAGTAGATAAAGGTTTATTTGGGAACTAATATACTTGATAGGAAAGGGGGGAGGACAGACTTAAGAGGGTAAGACTTAATATAGCACTACTGAGAAGAAGGGGGAAATTGTCCTAAGAGTATCAATGTGTGGACAGAGAAGAAATGAGACTTACCAGGAGAGAGAAGGTGCTGTCCTCGCTATCCTGTCTAATTTGTCTTCTTGCTGACCCCTGCAGGGTCTTCTTCTCTTCTTCTTTGTACACCAGACATTGCCTTTTCCAATACTTGAGGCCTTCTGCATGCAAAGCACACACTCTGTCCTGAGTCATGGCCCTGTTGCATGTGACTGACAAACCTTGCATTATTCCCCATATGACTTCAACTGTACATTCATGCTAAATCAATATGCGCATTTCCTTGCTCTCTGCAGACACCAGCTCTCAGTACCCAAGTGTCAAATGTACCCTTTTCATCATAGCTAAGCCTCACAGGGACCGCAGTTCTGCCTCACTGAAAGAGAATCCCATCTTGTACACTGAGTTTCTTCCACAATGAGAAAGAGAATGCAGCCCTTAGCAGCAGCACGTGCTTCTCCTCAAGTCAGCCTTCAAGCATGATACTTGCCTGTCAGCAAACCCTGGTCTTCTGATGTTGCTGCTTCTACCACCTGTAAGCAGTAGGTAAGTGCTGCAGAATTTTCATTGATTCTCTATTGAGATCTTTCACTGAGCTAAGCTCAGCTTCAAGCATCTACTAGTAAGAATCATTCAATTGGGTAGTTCTGGATGTGCAAATCACAGTGGTGTAGCTGCATGAAAAATCACAGAAGCGTGATTGGAACCTTCTACAATACTTTCCCCCAGGCTTGACTGGGCACCTACCGTCTGGCTAAATATGAGCTGATCAAAACATTCAATTTCCAAAAACACAGTTTATTCCCGAGCTGTCTATGCCTTGTTCCAGTTTTTGGTAGCGCTCTACAAGAAAATGCAATTGGCTGCTATCTCTGTGACATGGCACCTTCTATCCCTGTCTGGGATACATCACAGTCTAACAATAATGAATCCCATATACGGGAGCACTTTGTCCAAAGCTCTTGGCTCATGTGTCCATAATCTGCTCCAATTCCTGCTGATGACTTTCTGATCATTGCCATTCCAGCTCCTTGTGACAGCTGTCGGAATAGTTCACAGCAGTCGGCTAACCCATGCAAAAAATGCCAAGTCATTTTCCATTCCCAGGAATCTCTGGCCTCCTTTTGTTACCCAAAGTGGTGGTCTGCTCATTAGTTTGGGGAAATTAGTTTATAGGAGACATTGCAAGAGGCAAGTAACTGGGATCTCCACCAAGTTCGGCAGTAACGGTTCCCTTAGAAAAACTTGCAATAAACTAAATGGATATTAAATTTGGAAGTTTCTTTTTTTTGAGCGAAATAAAGGAGTACAGCCTACAGAAAACATACTGAAAATCACACACAAGGCTGGGGAATAACGGAGGATATGTGAGAAAGCATTTTGGGGGAAGTAAATATTTACCAATCTAGAGGTCCACATAGTCAGCAGCAAAACCACCAGTGTTTCACGGAAGAAGAGCGGAAGCTCCCACACAGGAGAGCGTGTATGTATGGTCCCAAGAATACACACACAGCTATGGCACAATATTTTATAGCAGTGGTCCCCAACCCCCTGTTCTGCTCATAGCAAGACCCTGACAAATATTTTGCCACCTGTGCTGAGGCTGCACTTCTGGTGTATCTCCAAGCATCTTTATCTGCTCTTTGGAACTTAGTGTTCCCCTGGCATGATCTACACAGTAGTTTACCTCTCCATGATGCTCACAAAGATGCTGGTCTCTGTTTGGTCTCATTTAACTTCATTCACTCATTTGTGCCCTCCTTTTCTTCCCCCCTTTCTGCCAACAGATCTTCCAGCTGCCTCCAGGTTACCAGCCTGCATGGCTCATGTATGTATTTATTTATTTTTATATACTGCCCTCCCCAAAGGCTCAGAGTGGTTTTCAACAAACATGAATGATACAGATAATTCAGTAATGCAATAATAATATTATGGAATGACAAAACATGTACAATAATGTCAAAATATACTTATACACACCATACGCTTTCCTAGTGATGTCAGAAAGACTTCCCCACTCCTAACACTCCCACTAAATCTAAAATTTTGTGGCAGATACCACAAGACTTTGGGGGTGAAGTGAAGAGTGGGCAGATCTTGGGGCAGGAATCCACCCTCCATAGCAGCCATTTTCTCCAGGAGAACTGATCTCTTTGATCTGGAGATGAGCTGTAATGCCAGGGGATCCCCAGGTCCCACCTGGAGACTGGCATACCTATCAGTGTTTTTAATATATGTTTTAAACTTCACATTACAGACTGATCAAGGTAAAATGAATATGAACATTTCAAGTGAATCTGCTCCTGTTTAGAATCCCAGTCTGTTTCCCCCATCCAGTAAGAAAAGGAAAGCCAGGCATTTTAAATAGGCTGGATACAAATCTAAAAGGCTATGTTCTGTGAATGAATCCTGTGGTTTTGGGCTCCACAGCATACCTGCCAAGGAAAATCTCATCTTATTTCCTAAAGATCTGGGGATCAGAAAGCTCAAATTGTTTCTCAGAGAGCTTTATTTGTCAGAGGGGGGAAAGCAGCAACACAACAACTTATCTTAGCCTTGTGAAATGTTCCCCACTACTCTCCTTTAGACTAGAAGCAAGGCCCGATGTAACCTCATTTATTTATTTAATTTGTTCTCTGCATTTCTCATTCAAAGCAAATTAATCAAATTATAAGCATTGCAGTAAGAGCAACATAATACATACAGCCAAGAGTGTAATAAAAGTCCATTGCAAAATTAGAGACCAGGACAACAAAGGCAGCTTAATGTAAGATTGCTGGCTCTGAATTGGGAATAACATGGAGACTTTGGGGGTGGGGGTGGAAGTGGCCAGGATTTGGGGCAGGGAGGGACCTCAGCGGATTATAATGCGATCTCTGTTGTGATGAGCTATAATTACAGGGGATCTCCAGGTCCCACCTGGGGACTGGCATCCCTATGAGCCCCACCTACCTCACAAGGTGCCTCTTGATGGGAGAGGAAGGAGAGGCAATTGTAGGCCGCTTTGAGACTCCTTAAGGTAGAGAAATGGAAGGTATAAAAAATGTACCCTTCTTCCTCATCTTAATTTTCCGGGAACATTTTGCCAGGAGAGAAGCACTCTATCCAAGCCTGATCTCTGTTGTCTGGAGATGAGCTGTAAACCTGGGAGATCCCCAGGTCACACCTGGAGGCTGGCATCCCTAGTCTAATGTGCAAAATAAAACACACAAAAAATGTGTACGGTAAAACACACACAAAAACAAGCACAACAATATGATGCATACCCTGAGCACAGCAGCAGAAGCAACCTAAAATTTCAGATGTTAACTATGACCCCCTTGTACCAAGGCCCTCTGGGACAGACCGTGGCTTCATGGACATGCAGGTTTAACATCATCTTATCAGCAGAGCAGTGTGGAAAACTGCAGCCACTTAATATCTGCGTGCCAGGTGGCTGTAAAAGATGCCCAAGCACAGGCTTGCCAACCTCCAGATGGTGGCTGGAAATTTGGAATTACATCTGATCTCCAGGCAACCAAAATCAGTTTCCCTGGAGAAAATGGCCACTTTAGACAACAGGCTCTGTTATGCCCCACTGGAGTCGCTCCCTGCCTTCTTCAGGCTACACCCCCTCCCCCTCAAATACCCAGGTATTTTCCAAACCAGAGCTGGCAACCCCACCCAAGAAGGGCCTGCCTGAAAAGGCCAAATCCCCCATGGCTTCAGTGGGTGTCAGTGGGTTTATGAACCCAGGGCTAGCCCAAGGGCTTTTGGCACCCCAGGCCAACCTCCAGCAGCATCCCTTCAGCACACACGTGTAGTGAGGATCTGCCACAGCCTGGGCACCCTCCAAGCCTTTGAGCAGGAGGGAGTGCAGCAAAGCTGGGGTCTGCCTGCTCTCCCTTCCTCCCTGGAATGCAGGAAAGCAGGCCAGGTGAACAGCTGTGCCCTAAGCTGCCCTCCCACGCCAAATGAGGGAGAAGAGCCCAGGAAGGTCCATCTGCTGGCTGTCTGCTCTTCCTCCCTCCCTTCTTTGCAGAGCAACCGCCTGCCCTGGCAAGGCTCCTTGGAGGCCCGGTGCCCTCTGGAGTCCTGTGGTAGGAACCAAGCCTTGGCTGGCAAGGAAGCATGGTGTAATGTGCACCCAAAGTGGGGGACCCTTCACTACCGTTGCCTTTTGAGCCTCTATGTGAGACAGTTCAGGGTCCAGATGTAAAGCGCTAGCCTCAAATCTCCTAATTTGTCCAGAATCTTCTGCATAATAGTATTCACCAAAGGAGCCATCTGGACTAGGCAAGTTATTAGCTTAGAATAATTTGACTGCTTTGCTAATCTCATCCAATTTCATCCGTTTGCTCCAGTTTTTCCTGCAGTGCACTCTGGGAAGGCCTGGGCTCTACCTGTCTGCTGGAGAGGGAGAGCAGCAGCAGCAGCCAACTCTCCCCCTCCAAGTCTCAGATGGAAATGGCTGCAGAAATCTTGGTGTCACAGGGAAAGCACTTTCTTTAAAAATCTGTAAGGTCATCTGGCCTGTCTAGAATTCTAGAGCTTGAAGGGGCCATGCAGCCCAGCAAGTCCAGCCCCCTGCTCAATGCAGGATCAGCCTAAAGCATCCAGGGTGGAGTCTGCATAGAGCTTTTATTCCAATCCCAGGTCGATTCAGTCCCTGCCATCTCCACTGAATGCGATTTCCATTTTGATTTTGTCTGATTTAAATTTTCCCTCTGCAACAAGCATGATTGATCCGGAGTGACCCTACCTTTATCCTACAATACCTATATTTGAAGAATCAGATTGAGAAAGCATGAGAAAGCATGCAGAGTTCCAACTGCTTCGAATTTGTTGCTGACTCCGTGGTAGCAAAGCCCTGATTGGCCAAGGCTGCCCAGGTGACAAGCTTTCCTTAAAGGGGAAGCCCCTGATTTCTCTCAGCAGAAGCTCCCAGAAGCCCTAACTTCTGTTGGTAGAGATTTGCCTCTTGTTTTTTTTTCTCCCTTCAATGCTGTCTCCAATTCTCTCCCCACACCTTCCAAGAAAACAAAGAAAGAGGCTCCAGGTGTGCTTGGCTCCCCCCTCCCCTTCTGAACTTCCCTAACCATGTGCAGAACACTTTTCTGTTTCAATGGGGGGGGGGAGGAAGACCCGAGTTCAAATTGATCTGGATTCAGCAGGATCCACAACTGAATAAACAAAGTAAGTGCAGATTCAGCCCTGGATAAGTAGCTTCCCAGCTGCTGCCAGAAGACCACCAGTGATGGGGAGCTCACCTCCTCCTTAGGCAGCCAATCCCACTGCTGGACTACTCTGACTGTGAAAATTGTTTTTCCTGATATCTAACTGATATCATTCTCCCCCACATTGTTTAACATCTTTATGCGCCCTCTGGCCCAGCTGGTACGGAGCTTTGGGCTGGGTTGCCATCAGTATGCGGATGACACCCAGCTCTATCTCCTAATGGACGGTCACCCGAACTCCCCCCCGGAACCATTTGCCAGATGTTTGGAAGCGGTGACAGAATGGTTCGAACAGAGTCGCCTGAAACTCAACCCCTCCAAGACGGAGGTCCTGTGGCTGGGGGGAAGGGGGTGGGAACAGGTAACGCGTTTACCCACCCTAGCAGGGGTGCAACTTACCATCGTGCCCCAAGCTAGGAATTTGGGTGTGACCATTGATGCCTCCCTGACTATGGAGGCTCAGGTCAAGAGAGGGCCAGGCATTTTTCTACCTTCGCCAGGCCCGGCTACTAGCGCCCTACCTGTCCTCTGACCACTTGGCCACAGTGATCCATGCGACAGTCACCTCCAGAATAGATTTCTGTAACTCGCTCTACGCTGGCCTACCCTTGTCCCTGATCCGGAAACTACAGCTGGTACAAAATGCAGCCGCTAGGGTCCTCACTGGAACATCTTGGAGGGCCCACATCCAGCCGGTGCTGAGGCAGCTGCATTGGCTGCCAATTGCTGCCCGGATCCGGTTCAAGGTTTTGGTTTTAACCTTCAAGGCCATACGTGGGTTGGGACCCACATACCTGAGGGACCGCCTACCGCTCTATGTCCCCCGCAGGGCCTTACGCTCTGCGGGTGAGAACCTGTTGGTCATTCCCGGCCCGAAGGAAGCGCGCCTAGCCTCGACCAGGGCCAGGGCTTTTTCAGTCCTGGCCCCTACCTGGTGGAATGAGCTCCCGGGTGATCTGCGAGCCCTGCGGGATTTGTCAACTTTCCGCAGGGCCTGTAAAACGGAGCTCTTCCACCAGGTCTATGGTTGAGGCTGGGGTCAGCAAATCAGGGACATCGCTCCCCCCCTAGGAGTTGGAGTGTACGCTACTCCCCTATCCTTTCCTCTTCACCTCTTAATAATTGGGGGAGGGATGGGATTTTTAGCTGCCATGTTAGTTAGTAGATTGATATTTTAATGGGAATTTTAATGGGATTAGTTGTTGTGACCCGCCTCGAGCCTATCGGGAGAGGCGGGAAATAAATCTAATAATAATAATAATAATAATAATAATAATAATAATTCTCCATGTAGCTTAAACCCATTAGTTCTGGTCCTTTCTGCTGCTGCCAACAGGAACCTTTCCCTGCCCTCCTCTAAGTGACAACCTTTCAAATACTTAAAGACAGCAATCATATCCCCTCTCAACCTCAGTCTACATCCCCCAAAGTTCCAGGCATTTACTTGGTAGACCTCCTCCTCTTTTCCCCCTGTGGTTGTTCAAAGGGATTCCATACTGGGGCATCATCAGGATCAGGATTTTGCTGAAGATCAACAAGACTATCAATAACAGCTTAATCAATTGGAGCTCCAAGCCTTGGGAGTCTTTAACCGGGTGCTTTCTGCCTTCCAGCTTTCCTGTCAGGTGGCTGCAGTCTGCAGAAGCCAAGTGTTCTCTTCTGTGCAAGGCTTAACAATACAGCAACCATCATTTCAGGACCTGATAGGATTGCCAACAGGCCCAGAGCAAAATTGCCTGTCCCCCCCCCCATTTTTTGCTGTCAAATCACAGCCGACGTATGGCAACTGTCTGAGGATTTCAAGGCAAGGGACATTCAGAGGGAGTTTTGCCTGCCTCTGTACTCCTTGGTAGCCTCCCATCAAAACAGGAACCAGGGCCAACCCTGCTTAGCTTATGCAATCTGACAAGGGAAAATTCTGCACAGGCAGAAAAGGGTGGGATGGTATCAGTATAGATCTGGAGCTCCCAGATCTGGTGCAGATCAAGCCCCAGATTCTTCTGCATTCCCTTTTGGCACTGCAGGGGCCAACGGGGCCTGTCCCACAGCAGACCTGTCTGGACAGGAAGAGACGGGCCTCAAGGCCCAGCTCCTCCCTTCCATATGGAGGCCGTCAGGGGCTAAAAATACCTTGGACAGTTTCACAGTGCCGCAGGGTGGACCAAGGTTTTATTTTTATTTTGCAGGAAGGTGGGATTGCGTTCCATGCAATGGAAGCTATGCGAACACTTCAAGCACAGAATCTCTTCTGAATGCCGTACTTAGACAACACTTAGACATGCTGAAGATATAGCAAAGAGAGTACTCATGAGCATGGACAATGCGCTTCTCATGCATAACTGAGTGACAACAGCTAGTTCAAATACAGGCAAAGTTTCCAAGTTATTAACTTTCTTTGGAAAGTCCCTTAAATATTTTTAATAGCTTCCTGGAAGGAAGAAATTCACCAGCTTATTGCACTGGCATGATGAGGAAAGCTGTGCCTGTTGAAATTCAGCCTGTCGCCTGGGTGTCATGCCTGTTGCTGAGGCTTCTATGCCCCTGGTTTTGCTGAGGCCATCATCATCACTTGCTCTGATTGGAGGAATGCATGCCCAGTACCCTGTTCGCTCAGGGAAAATGTCAACAGCCCTGAATGGCAGCTCATCCAGCAGGAAAAACATCTTACTCACTCAAGAGGATGAATCATACCAATAAATGAAGCAATAAATGAAGGGATGGAACAAAGCTCAGTCAAGTAACACCTGAGGAACAGACTGAGGTTTTAGGCCACATCATATGCACCCTAAGGGAATTTCACTCTACCTCCCATTAAGTTCTGGAGAACCAGCCTACATAAGCAAAGAAGTGCAAACCAAGTATATAATACTTGCAACATATCTCCCCTTTATGCTGCTTTCATAGACTTTAAAGCTGCTTTTGACTCCATATCGCAAACTAAACTTTGGGGAAAAATGGAGAATTCCTCACTTGATCACCATTTCCTTTATTTAATACATGCACTGCATACGGAAACTTCCCTTAAAGTACAAGCTATAGAATTGCCAAGTTCTGCACAGCAGTGATGAAAATTCGTAATAGAATGGTCTGTTTCAAGTGAACTGGACAGCTGTGCTTATGTACCTTATTATGTATTCTATTTTGTATTACTATGTTTTAAGATGTTTTAATCCCTGGTTTGAATGGATGTTTTTGCATCATCTTGTGCTGGTCTATGACCGTAATAAAACTAACTAAAACTGAAACTGAAACAAGTATATAATACTTGGGCTGACATGGTATAGTTGTCAGAGTATGGGACTAGGGCTAGGATGGCTGGCTTCGAATCCCTCCTCTGCTGTGGAAACTTGCCGGGCTAGAGTTGTAGGATCCAAGTTGGGAAATTCATGGGGAGGTCAAGGACCTCAGTGGGGTACAATGCCATATATCTCCTCCTCCAAAGCATCCATATTCTCCAGGGGGACTGATCTCTGTAGTCTGGAGATGAGGGGTAGTTCTGGGAATTCCCAGGTCCCATTTGAAGATTGGCGTCCCTACATGGGCTGGTCAAAATCTCAGCCTAAAAAGCCTCACAAGGTTGCTGTTGTGAGGATAAAGTGGAAAAGAAGGGGAACAATGTGAAAAACTGCTTTGGGTCCCAATAAGGAAGAAAAGGAAGATATAATTAAAACGTAAGTAGCAATAACAAGCGTCTAAATTCTACAGGATGTGAAAATGGAAGGTTTCACCAGTGAAAACTTTCCAAGTAAAGAATCAACCTTTCTGCCTCCTCCATCTTCCCCTTCTCCATGAATAAGGAGCCCTGTTCTAGTCTATATAGATTAGTAAAATGAGATGGAATGAAATAACTGACATAAAATGGGAATAGAAATATTGTGGATTTCCCCCTCTCCTTTTATTTGCTTTGTAAAAGATGTTTTCTAGGGAAAGATTTGATTTTTTTTTCATCACTTCTGTCTTGTATTCTAAAATAGTAGTTTCATATCTTTAAGGAATAATAGTTCTGTAATATGCAATGTATTCTTTTAAAATAAACGTCTACTTTATTAAAAAGAAAAAAATATTATCTTTTTTCAGATGGTGTGCAATACCATCCATAGACTATGTTAAAGACAGCTTCCTTGGAAACCATTGATGGCTGAGGACGAAACAAGGCCAATTGTGTGGAATTGTCCTAATGAAGGTGTCGTGCCACAGTTGCTGTGGATTGTGAAGGCAGATGCCGGGAGTAGCTGGCCCTCCTCCCACCTCCTTTTCCAGTAGGCCGATATATCATTGTCGCACAGGGTCCCCTCTTTTTGTTATGCTGGATAAACTAATTAATAAGCTTTTAACATTTGTTTAGTTTGGATCCAGTAAAGGGAATGGGGCCATGTGGAATACCCTTTTGTAAGGACCAACCCAAATGACACAAGCAAGTACTTGAGCTTTTGAGTTCTCCAGAACTTTTCATCAGGCTGGATGTTAAAACAGCAGAGGAGGAAAGAACAAGAAAAACAGAAGAGGAGTCCATGGGTGGGCAGACTGTCACTCTCAAAGCAATTAGAATAATAGAAGCATAGAATTGGAAGGGACATCCTGGGTCATCTAGTCTACCTCCCCCCTGCACTATGCAGGACATTCACAACCCTATCGCTCATCCACTTTAACCTGCCATTCCCTTGAGCCTTCACATAATCAGCCCCTCTGTCAGATGGCTATCCAGCTTCTGTTTAAAAATTTCCAAAGATGGAGAAACCACCACCTCCTGAAGAAGCCTGTTCCACTGAGAAACCGCTCTGTCAGGAACTTCTTCCTGATGTTTAGACAGAATTTCTTTTGAATTAATTTCATCCCATTGGTTCTGGCCCGTCCCTCCGGGGCAAGAGAGAACAACTCTGCTCCATCCTCCATATGGCAGCCTTTTAAATACTTGAAGATGGTTATCAGATCCCCTCTCAGTCGTCTACTGGATAAACAGACCAAGCTCCCCCAACCTTTCCTCATACGTCTTGTATTAAAAGTAGTTCCCCTTCCCTCCTCCACTGCTGCCATAATACCTTCTTGCCCTTCCCTTTAAAGCTGCCCCTCTCCCGCTTCTCTGCTAATAAAGAGGACGCACACAAACAAACATCTTTGCTCTGCATAGGAAAATGACAGATGGGATGAGAGAGGAGCATGCACTTGACTTGATTCTTCCTCTCCAGCATCAAAGCTGCTGTCTGCATCTTCTAGGGAAAACATAGTGGTAACTGTACATTTCCCCCCCTGCAGGGCAGGTTACAGTTTGGGAGGGGGTAGTGGTGGTTTGCTTTGGGAAAACAGTAGAGGAAAGCACTAAGCACTAAGCCAGGGGTAGTCAAACTGCGGCCCTCCAGATGTCCATGGACTACAATTCCCATGAGCTCATGGGAATTGTAGTCCATGGACATCTGGAGGGCTGCAGTTTGACTACCCCTGCACTAAGCACTCCAGGCCTGCTCTGATATGTTGTAATTTTGGTACAAGCCACCATTTTAAGATCGTCATTGCCATTTTGTGACTTGCAGCTCTCAGGGAGGGGGGGGGAAGTAGCTCCCAGAAACTTAAAGACTGACCTGTCCTCACTTGTTTTAACCTACAATCTTAAGGCCTTATCTGCCTCTGCCATTTTGTGACTGGTAGCTCCCAAGACTGTTTTTCTTTTTTGAGGGGGGGGAGATGAAGTAGCTTCCAGAAATATAAAGCCTGGCCACCCCCTCCCCAGCTGTAAGCTATAATGTTAAGGCCTTATCTTGCCAGCATCTGTGCAAAATAATGTGCAGGGAGGATGCACGCTTAGCCTTTTGATTTTAGGGTTTTTTTTAACATCTAGTGTAAAGGAGACTTCTGGAGAAGCCGAAATCTTACATGCTCTGCATTATGTTGGCGGGTCTTAACTTGATATCAGGTATTACATGGCATTTGTTTTGGCGGTTTCTTTTGGACCAGCATGGCAACCTTTTTCTTCAGCAGCAGCAGTGTCTTTGTTGGCAGTCACATCTCTTTCTGTTCCCATAGGATTCAGCCACAGGAGAAATTTTGCATTGATCTTTAAATCACGTAATGAGGAGTGAAAGTCTAGCATGCATGCTGAGAGTGTAAACACCAGAGAAGGGCCTTAATGTTACCTGGGAAATACTTTCTTTTATCCCTGACTTTACTCGGCAATGTCATTGAAATTATTCCCAAATGAGCTTGGGCTGTATCTGTGATTCATGTGAGAGGTTATTAGCCATTTTTCTGTGTCTGGGGTGATTTAGAAATGCAGTTGCATCCCATGAGCGAGCTATTTTGCTAACTAGTTGTGGCTACAGCACATACCACCGAGATGTTATGTTGCATGCTCACTAATGACTTCTGTATAATCCACACAGAGAGCTGATTTATTTTCAGATGTGGGACAAAAACATGTTGCATGCTTTCTTTATTCTATTCATTTAATTTATATACTGCCCCACACTGTGACATCTCGGGATGGTGAGAATGTTAAAATACAGGGATTTTTAGTAGCCTAAATTTTCTGGCTAGGGTTAGGGTTAGCTTATGTATGGATCAGGATGGGGAGTTTCTGGGTTTAGTGGCATTGTTAGGGTTGGGAATGATGTTTTCACATGGTTAAGAAAGGCTACAGAATGTATAAATATGTTTGACATCATTGTACAGGTAAAAATAGGGGGGGTTATGTTAACATAAATTCTGAGGCTAGGGTTAGGATGACCTTACGTGGGGAGTTTTTAGGTTTAGTAGTTCCCTTGCCCAGGCCAACTGAGGGCCTGATCTGTGGCTGGCCCGGGACGGGGCCTGCCCAGCAGCTGCATCATATGGAAGCGGAGATTTGCCACGTTTCCATATGACCGCCCTCTCAGCCCATGTAGAATTGGCCTAACATAGGAAAGTCAGAGGGATATGTCTTCCTGGAGATGGTAAGGATGTATCTCATGCCTGTTGAACTAAACCAACCGTTCACCTGGCTGCATTCTGACTGAGAACAGAGGGCTATTTGGTGGGTGTAGTGCTGGCCTTTGGCTGGGAAGACCAAGGAGCACTTAGCCATAAAGCTAAGATGTTGTGAAGATAGAATGGTATAGAAAATCAGGTAGGCTGCCCAGAAGCTCTTTGCAGAAAGGATGGGATAAGAATGTAATCAATTCCATCAGTAGCCAGCCAGATTTCTGCAGAAGCAGGGAGTGATGGCCTTCTGTTGCTTATCCTTAGCCTCTGGTCTTCCGAAGTGTGCACAGACTCCTGTGTGGTACACTGGTTATTAGAGGGTCAGACTAGAGACTCAGGTTAGATGCCAAACTCTGTCACAAAGGTTGCTGGGTGACCTTGGGCCAAACACCTAACATAATTCTCAACCTAACTTAATTCATGAGGCGGTTGTGAGGACTAGGGTGGCCAGCCTCCAAGACTGTTTATGCACTAGGAACTTCACTGCCCCAGCTCTCATGCAGGAGTACAAATTGGGAGTGGATGAGGCGCACCGGGCCAAATGCTCCCCTGTGTGGGCACAGGAAGAGGTGAGGCAACCTGCCACGACTAAAACTCCAGCCTGCAGCCTGGCATGAAACCTCCCGTGCGTAAACAGTCCAAGTGAGGCCTGAAGGTTTCCTGCTATTACAACTGATGTCTGGACAACTGAAATCAGTTCCCCTGGAGATAAGAGTCACTTTGGAGGACAGACTCCGTGGCATTGTGTAATTCAAAATAACAGTTCAGCATAAATGAGGTTTAAATAGGGAAACGCTGATGAAAATACAAATTGTCTTGATGTAACTTCTAATTCTATATATAATTATGCAGTTTTTTCTCTTTAATATGTTTCTCACTATAGATGTAACAACTGTTCTCATAGTAGAATCTCCAACTTTCCTCAGACTTTGAAGTTGACCTGTCCTTCAAATACAATGTTAGTTGAGTCATAGCTGCATAATCAGTCATTTTAGCATTCCAAACTTCTAAACTTGGGCAAATTGCACTTTTCCATTTTGCAGCATAATAATTTTAACAGCCGTCACCATATATTCAAATATCTCTTCCAATACTTCTGGAAATTTGTTAGACAGTCTTCCCAATAGCATATTCTAAAAGTCTATAGGGGGAAATGAGTTTTAACACACTTTGCATTCTTCCAGTGTATTTCCTTTCCTTTTTTTGCAGGTGTATCACATATGATAAAAAGTTCCTTCTTCCTTGAAATTTTCAACATTTTTCCAATATAATTTTAATCCATTTTATGATTATCCTTAGAAGTGATATACCATGTAAAACATTTTATAACAAAAATCTTGTTGGGTTCTGAAGTACTACTGGACTCAAATCTTGCTCTTACATAGAAATAGTCTCCTACCAATAAATCACCAATATCATACCCCAGTGAAGACCAGGAAACATGGTACTAGGGTGAAGAAAGGAGCATCAATAAATTAGTGGGCAGGGAATATGTTTGCTGTGATGATGTAAGGAAATATTCTTTACAGGGCAAGATTTCAATGCCTTTTTATGGTGTTCTTATGGTCTTCCATGACTCATTTTCTCCTTTGTGTCTCTGCTTCAGCATCTTTCTGCAAGCCTAGTCCCCCCAGCACTTTTGTTGATCAGATTCTTGATTGACTTATTCATATAAAAGAAGCCACGGTTATTTCCATTGAACTGATTTTTTTTTCTACCCATAAAGGTACTATTTCTTCTTGTCTAATTTATTCAGCCAAATCACTTATTGTTTGGGAAAATGCCATGAACACAAAAGCTGAATCAAGAGATGCTCATAAGCTGTCACATCATCAGAATGCTGTATGGAAGAGGGCACTTGCATTTAAAAACCCACATTTTCAATCTGTGCAGATAAATGAATTAATTCATTAGCACCATGGAAACTTTCAAACGGAGGCTAAAGATAAGGATCATGATAGCAAAGTGAGTCAGAGGCTGAAGAGAGATCTTAAGAAGCTTGAGGGACCAAGTTTCACCATGCTAGAGGCATCCATATAGAGCCAGCTTGGTGTAGTGGTTAGGAGTGTGGACTTCTAATCTGGCATGCCGGGTTCGATTCTGTACTCGCCCACATGCAGCCAGCTGGGTGACCTTGAGCTAGCATGCTCTAATGCAGTGGTCCCCAACCTTTTTATCACCGGGGACCACTCAACGCCAGGGACCACTCACCAGGGACTACTCAACACCTTTTACTGAGGCCCGGTGTGTGTGGGGGGGGTAGTTTACTCCTCTACTCTCAACCACTGCCCTAACGCTCTCTGATCCCTATGGTGATGTTTAAACATCCCTTCAAAATAAGATACAGACACGCCACAGCAATGAATATAAGGAACATTTTATTTTCATGGAAATTTTAACTCATGACAATGACAAATCAATGGGAACCCTGAGCTTGTTTCTCTGCAACGAGATAGTCCCATCTGGGAGTGATGGGAGACAATGACACCCAAAGTGTGTTGTAAAGGGCCGGGAGGGGTGAAGTAAAGGGCCGGGGGGGGGGGGAGAAGGTGTCCTTCGGGTTCCACCTCCAATTAGTCAAAGGACCACATGTGGTCCGTGGCCCACAGGTTGGGGATCGCTACTCTAATGGCTATGGCGTTGCACTGGGATCTAGTGGCTGCACGTTTGATTCCCCACTCTGCCCTGGCAGTTCACTGAGTGACCTTGGGCCTGTCACTCTCAGGGTCATCCTAACCTACCTACCTCACAGGAATGTAGATGTGCAGATACTCTGGAGAAAAGGAGAGCAATGTTGGAAGTTGCTTTGGGTCCCACTTGGGGAGAAAAAAATGGAGACATGAAAGTCTAAATGAAATGAATGACTCCTAAGCAGAATTACAGGGGAGCAAGTATTGCCCAGACTTTTCAGATCTCGGAAGCTAAGCAGGGTTGGTCCTTGGATGGAGGCCACCAAGGACAACTCTATAGAGGAAGGCAATGGCAAACCACCTCTGCTTCCACCGTCTAGATCTGAGCCAAGTGGCCAATATTGCAGAGCCACTAGGCTTGGCCTGCTACAAGCCATCATTGGTCTTCCAAGGGCAACAGCCCATCAGGAACTTAGAAGGACCAGTCCACTCATATCTGCAGAATACTGACTTTGCCCTGTCTAAATTTACTGACCCACCAGAGTTATTTCTGAAGTCCTCTATTCTGCTGCTATTTCAGAGGAAGGGCTCAGGGGAGTCATGTTTCAAAAGAGCTTTATAAGTGATAAAAGAGTAGTTGCAAGCATGTAGGGTTGCCAAGGTATTTGAAGACCATTTCCTGAGTCTATTAGAAGAAAATTCCTGGACATCTAGGACACAGCTTGAAGAGATGAGTCATCCTGGAAATTAAATTAAATTACATATAGGGACAAGTAAACTATGACAATAATCATTATCTTTTCACTGGGGTTGGATCCAGGGCTATTTCAACATCTAGTTCCACCACTACGTACAAGGCCAGAAGGATCAAAGTCATCACATCTTTTCCCCTTCCTCCACCTGTCCTTTCCAGACAGCTCTTAGGTGAATTTCCAGAATTGCTGGACCTCCAAAAACTAAAAGCCATTTGGGGGAAGGCTGCCCTAAGGAGACAAGGAGACAACATCACCCTCCTACTGCTTCTGTCAGCTCAACTGCCATCCCTTTCCTTCTTGCCAGTGCAGTCCCTTGACCAAGCAGAACTTGTGGCCCCAGCACCAATTTCCCCGGGTTTAGAATGGGCTGCTGGGGGAGGAAAACAAGGGGGAAATCTGCATCCACTCAGAGGCAAAACCAAACTTTGGGTACACTAAGCCTAGGGCAGGGGTAGTCAAACTGCAGCCCTCCGGTGAACGCTGGCAGGAGCTTATGGGAGTTGTAGTCCATGGACATCTGGAGGGCTGCAGTTTGACTACCCCTGGCCTAGGGTGTTCAAGCCACCCCCTCACCCAGTGCAACACAGGAGGTGAAAAGATGGTGCCTACTCTCCCCCCACTTGCTGTACTTTCTCCCCTTGTTCTGCATGTGGAGGTGAGGTGAGACGCAGGGCTGGTGTGACCTGGCAGTGCTGGTCCTCCTGTCCTTGAGCGCAGTAGCCACTGGCAGGGCTGGTTGGTATCGTTCTACCTCTAGAACTGTGGGTGATCACCTAGTGAATAGGCCGACCTGTCAGACTTGCAGGAAGCCAACAATTAAAGAAGCTGACAAATGGGCTACACCCGTAAAGTCAATAAGCAAAGTCCTCTTTTATTCCAAAAATAAGGCATGCCAGAGTGCAGACCTGTTGTATTTTCTTCAGTGTCAAATCAACGAACAATATTACAAAGAAATGTTTCAATTTTCATACAGGACCAGAATTAATAATAATCTTCAAACATCATGGTACAAGAGAAATTTCTTCCAAAATTATTTTGATTCATAATAGAATCTTATTCCAGATAGCTGGGGAGCAAGAAAGTGTGGCAGCAGCCTACTAATTGTTTATGTCCACCCATAAGTGGTTAGTAGGCTGCTTCCACACTTGCTTGTCCCCCAACCTATCTGGCATAAGAGTCTATTAAGTCTGTTGCAGCAAAAACCGAGAAGAAACTTCATGGCACCTGAAAGGCCAATAGATTTATTGTGACATTCATTGGCTACCTTGATTATATTATTACTAGTGCTGCTTATCATCATCATCATCAATCAATAATCGTAATGATATCGTGTTCCCAGTCTGCCTTTAGTGACTGTGGCTCTGTCGATTTGAGTGATCGCTTATTGGCTTTTCAGTGCAATCCTTTTCTAGTGCTTCTTGCTTGTTATGTATGATATTCTAATTATTACTGGAAGCTGTCATGTGTGATATTGCAAAGAGGCAGGCACAGCTATCTTAACAACAAGAAGGAGGAGGAGGTGCTGCCGTCGTGTTACTTAGGATGGGTAAACTTTGACTTGCTAGAGGTTTTTCTTCTTGTGAATTCTCTGAGATTTCCTGTGCTGAAGAAGCGTCTGGACTGACCTCTACGATCCTTTCCAATTCTATGATTCTGTGCAATGAAGCAGATGGTTCCAGCATTGTCCAGAGCAGTGTGGAGTGTCTGGCATCATCTCAGGGGAGACAGTGCTATGAAAGAGGCATCACACATTCTCAAGACAGCACCATTAAGAGGCATGACATGATGGGACTCTGTAAGTAATTGAAGAGCATTCTGTTGCTGGAGATAGGGAATCAGTAAGAAAGACATTAATTCCGTGAGCTGAATCTCTTCAGCGGGCTTCTCTGCTCAAAATTGCTCCAGAAATCCACATCGGGAGGGGATGGATCTTATTCTTTCCCATTTGGGTAAAAGGGACAACTACTTTCAAGTGTCTAACCTTGGATCAATTAAAGGGGTATTTGTGAGTCACTTGGAAATATCTCTTGAAATATCTTGTTCCAAAGCTGGATGAACCCCGGGGGAGGGCGGATCTCTTCCCTGCCCTCCTGTCTTCCACCTTCAAATCCAGCTGGTCTCTGCCTTCTGGTCTCTGCCATATAATGGGCATGAGGCTACACGTCGTGTTTCTGTAATCAGCTGCTGACTCCCAGATCTTTATTTCAGCTATGCAAGATGCCACATGTCAAGATTCACACATTTACCTACTATGCAAAAGTCTGTCTCCCCAACCCTTCATGCATATATATTTGTGTGTATAGATGGACTTATGCTCAGATGATATAAACTGGTAATTTCCTGTTGTTGCCACTTTACTTATTATGTACAAAATTTATATCCCACCTTTCTGCCCTTACCAGAGCCACTAAGGCAGCTAACAAATTAAAATATACATAAATAAAATCCGTGTTAAAGCCATTCAAACCACCCCATCAAAACACACACATGCCATTAAATGCATCCCAAAATTATGCCCCCTAAGATATGCGTCACAGGCCCTGACCCTTTTAAATAATTCTACTGATGCCTTTGTAGCCCTGCTTGAGGACTGGAGAAGCCAGAAGCAGCCAATCAGTGCCTATGGAACACTCCGAGGAAGATGGTGGCAGGAGTAGGAGTAAAAAGGACCACTTTAGATGCCCTATATTCATGTGGGTTTTTGAAGTCTTAACAGGAAGGTTAGGGAAAGCTCCAACCCATAATCAGGCCTAATCAGGCAGACTGAGTTAGTGAGATTGCCAGGAGGGGTACACACTGGTTGTTACGCTCTAGAATGTCATCTTTCTAGTCAGTGGGAAGCTAAGGGGAAGCCAGAAGTTTCTGCATTATTGGCTCCAGTAAAATCTACATTTTGGGAAACTTGAAGAAACGTGTTCACTCAAACTGTAGCTTGACAGTTTCCGGCTGGCTGGCTGGCTCTTTCTGAAGCAATATATTCTAAAATTAACCCATTTCTCCAGCCCGGTGGTACCTAAGAGTCCAACAGGATTTCCAGGATATCAGCAGTCAAGAGTCCAAACACCGCAGAAATCTTTAAGGTTCTATTGGGCTTGAATCTTGCTGTTTTGTTGCAGAGCAACAGGGTTACCCACCTGAAACTGTTTCTCCAGTCTCTCAGACACGATTGCAAATGTGTATGCTTTAAACTTTCACATCAAAACCTTTCTTTCCCCTGCAGGGGAATAAAGTTCTTGCTATCATTACTTTTCTCATGAGCAGAGAAGGTCATTCCAACTTCATTAGCAGGATGGGGAAGATGTGAGGTGTCCCTTCTCAGCATGCTTGAGAAAGGCTGGAGTGTGTTTTTAAACATTAATAGAATTTACCTCACAAGTGGTTGGCCTGCAGAGAATTGTCACCGCGTAATTTTAGGCCAAGTTCAAAGTAACTCTCTGGCCTCTTGGTTATTTGAGTTTACCCTGTGATGGGGATTAGTGAGAGGAATTATTTCTCAAACCTCCCCCAAACAACTAGCAGACTACCACAAAGGATCTATTGGGTTTAATTAAGAGTTGTTTGACTAAAAACAGGGTTTTTTCCAGTATTTTACAAGGGTGTGGTAAGCATGCTATTGGAAATTACTAGTTTCTATACTTTAAGGGAGGGACCAGTGAATAGCAGGCCATAGCTGAGTACAAATCACATATCTCGCATGCAGAAAATCCCAAATTCTAGCTTGGAATCTCTAGTAAAAGAACTGCAGTTGCTGAGGTAGATCCATAATTCCAAATGTGGTGCTCCATCAGTATATTTCCTGGTGCCCACTTGCTTCTTCTTCAAAGCAAGGAGCAACACCTGGTTTTCCTCCATCTCTCTGGAGCAGGAACTTCTTCAGAAGAGCCCAGAATTCATTACCTTTGTGTCTGAAGGAAGCTCTCATCTGAAAGCACCTGCCTCTGTCAGAGAAGGATACATGGCTTGAGACCTCCTAAAATGTTGTGGAACCTCCCAGTGTTGATTGGACCCAGGCCCTATGATAGACATGTTGTGATTCCTTCCTTCCACAGCAGCCATTTTGTTGTGGCATGCAGATGCATTCCAAATTCCAAAAGGGGCTGCAGACCCAACAAAGCCAGGGACTCCTGTGCTAGATGATCCAATGGTCTGACTCAGTATATGACATAAGATCATGAGCAAGGTCATGTGTATGTTGTACATTGTGGATAAATGAGTGATTCTAAATTAAGTGTGTGTTTTCAGGCATAGCCTGTTGCTGTTTAAGGAATAGGGTCTATGATTGTAGGTTAATTATTAATGCAAAAGAAAAACATGGTGTTATATGTCTGGAATCCCTCTCTCTAGAAACCATAGTCTCCCTCTTTACTAATTACAATTGTCTTGTGGAAGCACTGAAATACTGGAGAATGCAGTAGATTCTGGGAAGCCAGCCAGCCAGACATGCCATGCATCATCCAGATGGGCAGCTCTTCACATGGCTGCCTGATTATCATTAATGATCACAGATCTGGTACTATCCACAGAACATCACATGATTTGAGTCCATATAGAAAATATTTAATGTTGACTTTTATACAGGAACTCTGAGCAAACCAGGCAGGTTAGATCCATAAGAAGGAGCACCTGGAGATTCTTGGATAAAATAGAAAAAGGCATGTATTGAGGGTATCAGCCTATCCAACAGAGCTTCTGTGTCTTTAGAGAGTCAGCTTGGTGTAGTGGTTAGGAGTGCGGACTTCTAATCTGGCACGCCGGGTTTGATTCCCCAGTCCTCCTCCACATGCAGCCAGCTGGGTGACCTTGGGCTTGACACGGCACTGATAAAACTGTTCTGACTGAGCAGTGATATCAGGGTTCTCTCAGCCTCACCCACCTCACAGGGTGTCTGTTGTGGGGAGAGGAAAGGGAAGGTGACTGTAAGCCACTTTGAGACTCCCTCGGGTCGAGAAAAGCGGCATAAAAAAACCAACTCTTCTTCTTCTTCTACTTCTTCTTCTAGTAGCTTTCTACAATACAGCAACGTAATAGGTGTATTAGCTGGCATTATTGCAGTACCACAGATTCCAGTTCTCCAGAGCTGTTTCACAAACTATTTATAGTGTTTGTGGTGGTGAAAAGTGCCAACAAATCATACCTGGCACATGGCCATCACATAGGGTTTTCAAGGCTGGACATGTTCAGAGGTGGTTTGCCATCACCTCCCTCTGCATAGCCACCCTGGCATTCCTTGGGGACCTCCCATCCATATACTACCCAAGGCTGACCTTGCTTAGCTTCCAAGATCTGAAAAGACTGAGCTGGTCTGAGCTATCCAAGTCAGAGCATTGTAGTGTCTGTGAAGTTGTTGTTATGTTGAAAAACATAATCCAGAAGCATGGATCCAGACTCACATGTCTACATGTTAAAGTTTGCAAAATGACCCACAGACTGTGATTTTTCTGCCTCCCCCCTTTTGCAGCAGCCCCAAATGCCCCCTAAAATCATGTTCCAGGGGGTCCTGTTTCCCTCAAGAACAGGACTGGGTCTGCAGCAGAATCAGTTAGTTTGGATCCAATCCATTGGTTGAATGAATAGTCAATAACGGTTTCTAGAGAAGTGGATGTGTTCGTGAGTGTGGATATCAATGTATTACTGTGTGCAAGGTGCCGTCCAGTTGCAGCCAACTTATGGTGATGCCATAGAGCAGGGGGTAGTCAACCTGTGGTCCTCCAGATGTCCATGGACTACAATTCCCATAAGCCCCTGCCAATGGACATTTGGAGGACCACAGGTTGACTACCCCTGCCATAGAGTTTTCAAGGCAAGAGACATTCAGAGAAACATGCCCATTGCCTTCCTCTGCACAGCAACTCTCGAATTCCTTGGTAGCCTCCCATCCAAATACTAAGCAGAGCTGACCCTGGTTAGGGTCCAAGATGTGAGGAGATCAGGCTTGCCTGAGCCATCCACGTTAGGGCTGGTCAGGAGACTATATGAGAAGTGTATGTGTGAGGATGTAAAGTGGGCCCTGATCCAACATTCAGCTTACTGGTACCTGCCATAGAAAATGGGAAGCAGGAAGAAGCTATGCTGAGACAATGGAGGAGGAACTTGATGTGTGTTTTGTTTGCATGGTTGCCCTAGGAGTGTGAAGTCAGGTAGGAGCGAAATACACAAGAGGGAACCAAGCCAGCATCTTTGTCAGTGTTTCATTGTATGAAAAGAATTAGAGTATAAATTCTGCAAGGATCAGGAATGTAAAAATTGTACATATTTATGTGGCAATTTCCATGCTTCTAAGATTGGGCTATAAATCTAAATGCAGCAAACAAATAATATAAATTCTAGACTTCAAATGAGTACATGCTCCCAATCAGAAATCACTAGTTTCAATTACATCCTTCTGGGGCTGGAAGTTTTGAAAGGATGATGAATAGGCTGCCTCATAGCCATTCCTCCACTCTCCTAGTTTCCTGTTATAAAAAACTGCCTTCTTAGATTTGCCTGAATTGTTTCTGGAAGTGGTGGGAAATAGCAAGCCAATGTGTCTACTCTGGGAGGGGGCGTGGTACACTTGGAAGAGTCTTTGCTGGAAGAACACAGGCTCCAGTTTTAAAGGTCCTGGCAATAGGTCATGGGAAAGGTCTCCGCCTGAGACCCCGGCAAGCTGCTGTTAGTCTGAGTACACAATGCTGATCTTGATGGACCAAGAGTCTGGCTCAGGATAAGGCAGCTGCTCCAAGGTCTCAGGTGACATGGTCTTTTCCAGCTCAGACAAATGAGTTCCACTCATTTCTGTCTTCCTGACAGAGTGGTTTCTCAGTGGAACAGGCTTCCTTGGGAGGTGGTGCGTTCTCCTTTGGAAATTTTTAAACAGAGGCTGGATAGCCAACTGACAGAGAGACTGATTCTGTGAAGGCTCAAGGGGGTAGCAGGTTAGAGTGGATGAGCGATAGGGTTCTGAGTGTCCTGCATAGTGCAGGGAGTTGTACTAGATGACCCAGGAGGTCCCTTCCAACTTTGTGAGTCTATGATTCTATGAATGAAGATGCGAGGGGCTATATGCACACTAGTTAAGCAGTCTGCTAAGGAGGTATGGTTACACTTCCAAATATGTCTTGATGTACAGCATCTGCTCAACCTCAGACAACAGGATTAAGGAATTTAAACTCCCATCCTTGAGTACATCACATCATCACCACGTCTGAGTCAGGCCTGCTCACCTCCATGCACCTATTTTAACCATTATTAGTGATTTAAAGCAGTGGTCCCCAACTTTTCTGAGGCTGGGGACCGGCAGGGCATCGGGCCGTGCCCGCGCGGACTGCACCCCCGCGGGCCACACCCGTACATCGGGCCGTGCCCGCGGGCCATGCCCTCGCATCGGGCCACGCCCGCGGGCCGCGCTGGCATGGCCGGGCGGCCCGGCCCTGATTCCCTCTCCCCGCCCTCCCGCAGTAAGAAGCTTCCCGCAAGCTTGCGGCCTGGGAAGTTTTTTACTGCGGGGGGGGGCGGCGGGGAGAGGGAGCCACGGCCGGTGCCATGGCCTTCACGGCCCGGCACCGGGCCATGGCCCGCAGGTTGGGGACCACTGATTTAAAGCATGTATGAGGTACCAGACTTGGACCGTCCTCCTCAGCCAGGCCTTTTAGCAGAATAATCCACAAAAGGTTCTCCCTAAACACCTTTGGAATAGGCTAAGGAACCCCATATTGTCAGGCACTATGGGATGGACCATCATTTTCTACTGAAGATTAGATTAGTGCGATGACATGGCACCAGCTTTCAAGGGACTCCTAAACTATTGGACTTTGTTAATTGCCCAAGATTGATGGATGAAGGAATGACTCTCAGGACTTAATTCCTCCCCCATACCCAGCAATCAGGTATCCCAGAGTAATTATAAAATACAGGTAGTTAGATCATGTGCAAATGTTTTTATTTCTCTTTTTTGCCTCTGGTGATTTGATCAAAACCTGTTGGTTCTTCCAATGATGCTGCCCTTGTTCCAAATGCCTTCCCTTTTTACCCTTCCCCTTTGCCTTGTATCTAAATAAACTTCTGCCTTGTTAAACTTGGAATAGGTGGCGCTCTACTTCAAGCTCTGTACAGGCCCACGCCTCCAAATATGTCCAATTCTAGCAGAGCTAATATAGACCGCTGTCCATGGTGCTGCAGGATCTAGCAGGAATCTTTCTATTCTTTCCTTTCCCTGCTGGTGGCACAGCCAGTGAGGAGAAAAGTAAATGACAGAACAGTGAAGATGAATAATTGAAAGAGTGGCAGTGACTGTTCTCTCTCCTTTTAGTAGAAGTAGAAAGACTTGTATTTGTGTCTTGTTGTTGTTGTTGTTATGTGCGAAGTCGTGTCCGACCCATCGCGACCCCATGGACAATGATCCTCCAGGCCTTCCTGTCCTCTACCATTCCCCGGAGTCCATTTAAGTTTGCACCTAATGCTTCAGTGACTCCATCCAGCCACCTCATTCTCTGTCATCCCCTTCTTCTTTTGCCCTCAATCGCTCCCAGCATTAGGCTCTTCTCCAGGGAGTCCTTCCTTCTCATGAGGTGGCCAAAGTATCTGGGCCTTCTAAGGAGCAGTCAGGGCTGATCTCCTCTAGGACTGACCGGTTTGTTCGCCTTGCAGTCCAAGGGACTCGCAAGAGTCTTCTCCAGCACCAGAGTTCAAAAGCCTCAATTCTTTGACGCTCGGCCTTCCTTATGGTCCAACTCTCGCAGCCATACATTGCAACTGGGAAGACCATAGCCTTGACTAAACGCACTTTTGTTGGCAGGGTGATGTCTCTGCTTTTTAGGATGCTGTCTAGATTTGCCATAGCTTTCCTCCCCAGGAGCAAGCGTCTTTTAATTTCTTTGCTGCAGTCCCCATCTGCAGTGATCTTGGAGCCCAGGAAAATAAAATCTGTCACTATCTCCATTTCTTCCCCATCTATTTCCCAGGAATTGAGAGGGCCGGATGCCATGATCTTTGTTTTCTTGATGTTGAGTTTCAAGCCAACTTTTGCACTCTCCTCCTTCACCCGCATCAACAGGCTCTTTAGTTCCTCTTCACTTTCTGCCATTAGAGTGGTATCATCTGCATATCTGAGGTTGTTGATATTTTTCCCTGCAATGTTGATCCCAATTTGTGACTCCTCTAATCCCGCATTTCTCATGATGTGCTCTGCATACAAGTTAAATAGGCAAGGCGACAGTATACAGCCTTGCCGAACTCCTTTCTCAATTTTGAACCAGTCAGTGATTCCATGTTCAGTTCTCACTGTTGCTTCTTGACCTACATATAAATTTCTCAAGAGACAAATAAGATGCTCTGGTATTCCCATCTCTTTAAGAACTTGCCACAATTTGTTGTGCTCCACACAATCAAAGGCTTTAGCATAGTCAATGAAGCAGAAGTAGACGTTCTTCTGGTACTCCCTAGCTTTCTCCATGATCCAGCGTATGTTGGCAATTTGATCTCTAGTTCCTCTGCCTCTTCGAAATCCTGCCTGTACTTCTGGAAGTTCTCGTGTCTTGTTAGCAACCCTCTAACCCAGGCTTTCTCAACCAGGGTTTCATGAAATCCTGGAGCTTCTTGAGGGCCCTGAAAGGGTTGACCAAATGGGTGGGAGTTAATTATTTTTTCATATAGTTTTAAAATTTGTTAAACATTTATTGGGTGATATGACCATGTATGGTCATGTCAACCTGCTCCCCCTCCCAAAATGGCCAATGATGGGCCTGGAGGGGGTGGGGAGGGGCCTGCAATGCTTCCCAACTATGTTCTGCACAATCCTCCCACTTCGGGGGTTCCTCAAAGCCTGAAGAATGTTTCGGTGGTCTCTCAAGGATAAAAAGGTTGAGAAAGGCTGCTCTACAGCAGCATAGGAGACAGAGAGCAAGTGGGTTGACTGATTATAGCAAAAGTCTCCTGTGAAGCAGAGACAGAAAGAGGAGAAATAATGGGGGACTAAGTCTGAACACACAAGAGCCTCTTGTGGCGCAGAGTGGTAAGGCAGCCATCTGAAAGCTTTGCCCATGAGGCTGGGAGTTCGATCCCAGCAGCCGGCTCAAGGTTGACTCAGCCTTCCATCCTTCCGAGGTCGGTAAAATGAGTACCCAGCTTGCTTGCTGGGGGGTAAACGGTAATGACTGGGGAAGGGAATGGCAAACCACCCCGTATTGAGTCTGCCATGAAAACGCTAGAGGGCGTCACCCCAAGGGTCAGACATGACCCAGTGCTTGCACAGGGGATACCTTTACCCTAAGTCTGAACACAATGTAGGAAGTGAGAGGCATTGAGATAGCTTGAAAGATACAATGAAAAACTAGGAAGATAATGTGGAGTGGCCATAGGAGACAAGTCGTTTTTTAAACACATTTTGTGTATATGCTAAAGTCCCTCAATTCTAGAATTGCATCTAGCTCCCAGACATTTCAATGGAACACTGAGACTGAAAAGAGAAGAGTTATTTGTTGATTCCGGCTCTTTGGCTTGAAGTGGTAGGAAGAGGTGAAGGGTGGAACGCCTCATTAATTTCACTGTTGGAAATTCAAATACAGCATATGTCCAGCTGAGCTCCAGTGCTGGTGAATGTCTACTACCTTTCAAAAAGCCAAAAGAGTCCTCTGCAGCCAGTCAAATAAAATTCTGAAGCAGCCTAATACCAGATCAGACCTTTGGTCCATTTAGCTCTGTTCTGACTGGCAGCAATTCATCGGATTTCCAGCCAGAAGGACTTTCTCTGCCAGAAATCCTTTGACTGGAGATGATGGTGACTGAGCCTGAACTCAGGAACATGTGAAGCCACCTCACACTGAGTCAGAGCTTTGGTCTGTTAAGGTCACTACTATTGTTCTTCTCTGACTGGCAAAAACTCTTCGAGGATAGCAGCTCTCCAGGGTCTTCCACATTCCTAGCCATCTGGGCCTTGTGGGGATGTCAGGGATCGAACCCAGGACCTTCGGCATGAAAAACCTGCTGAGTCAGGGCCCTTCCTCAAAAAGCCTAGGGTTTGTTGTGTGCTGGATATATGCTTTGTCACTGAATCTCTCCGTCCTTAATTTGGCTACAATTTCATATTGAAAAATCCTTTCTCTGTCCATGATGCTTCTAGCGTAATAGTAATGGAGTTCTTATTGCAGGGGTGGCCAAACTGCGGCTCTCCAAATGTCCATGGACTACAATTACCATGAGCCCTTGCCTTGGAAATCTGGCCACCCCGGTCTTATAGGGTGAGCAGGCACAAAACAGGAGCTCACAGTACAATAAAAGCACAAACCCCCCAACTGTGGAAGGGTGTGTGTGTGCAAAAATCTTCCCCTCTTTTCCATGATCTGAGCCTTTTGCCCTGTTATTGTTATTCTAGGGTGGTCTTTCCATGGCAAGAGATATTTGGGGATGGTTTGCCATCACCTGCCTTTGTATTGTATTTGCTCAGAGTACAAGTTGAACATGTGATGGCTCGGTTAGTTATAAATCACAGCAAAGTTTCCATGTAGTCTAAAGTCTATTTATACCACAGCAAGCCAATTGGACTTTGAAAGGAAAGGACCAGCGCAACCCTGAACATTCTTCCTAAGTATGTGTTCCTTTGGAATATCAGTTGAGCACCTTTGTCACAGAAGACTCAACATACATCTCCAGAGGTTGCCTCTGCCTCAGTCCAGTATGGTCAGCTCATGAAGATGATTTCAGCACATTCTGTCAGATCCTGCAACAAATGTCACTGAGGAAAGCTGCAGATAGCCAAGGAATTGCATTGCTTGCACACCAGGGGAATGCAATAGTGCTGTTTTTTTCCCCCAGGAGATGCTATTTTGGGCAAGCAATGCACCGCAGTTTTAGGAGGGTGGTGTGCTTTGCATCTATCCCTGCTTTGCCACCATACCACCTGGGTCCATGGCGAGCTCACCTCCTTCCTGGGCTACTCGGATCAGCAGGTATTGTATCCCCTACTGTGTAGTTGCAGCCAGCCCTTGGGAGGAAAGGAGTTCAATGTGGAGCCTAGTTGTAAGGCAGAGGTTTAGGTCTACAAGATGGTGACAAGTGCAAGCCACCATCCTCAAAGTATGGAGTCCAAAATTGTGATATCAGTCAGTCCACACAGTTCAGAGTATGCAGGTGAAGTTTTGGGTCTCCACCCTGTGTACCAATGAGAAATGCATTTCTGGTTCTCCTCAATTCTTGTGTGCACAATGGCCAATCTGGATTAGGAGCATGCTGCACATGGAGAAGGGGCTTTGGCCTCACCCTCACTGTTTTTATGATCTGATACAGTCCTGCGGAGGGGTGCTGTTTGTTCCAGTGGGGCAAATAGCATCCCCCAGGACCATTTTAGGACAGAGAGGGGAAATGGGGAAGGACAGTGAAGCTTCTTTTCCATACAAGCCACAGTCTCACTCCGAATTGGGCACCAGGCATGTAGGAACTGAGAAAAACTCACGACTCACATCTGGCTTGTAACGCAAAGTGGTAACCACACACCCTATATGTGCACTCTGTGATGTGTGAATTGATTGCTTATGTGAAGAGTTAGTTGTGTTTGCACACTGGACCATATCATCTAAATGAGTCAGTTTAGCCTGTGGCACATCCTGTTTTTCATTCAAATACTAAAAATTCAGATTTGGGGGTTGGCTGCTGAGCCTTGAAACATTTTATTTTCCATTCTGACCTCCTCCTTTTGAAACATGGAACATACCTAGAAGATTCAAATGATTGCACCCTATTTTGTCGAGTCACATGGCTTTGTGCTATTTGGGGGAGGGAGGTCCTACAAAGACTCTCACATGACTTTTAGCGCCGTAAGACAGTGTCCCAAACGGATCCCGAGAAGCAGCTAAATCAGTATCCCCCACGGAGAAGGCAATGATGGACAGCTGCCTCTCAGAGATAGATGAGTGAACCAATGGGAAGCTTGACTTCCAAACTTAAAACCTGCTTCTCTTTCAGAAGCTGAATTATTTGTTTTGAACCATCAGATGTAATTAAAGTTCAAATGAGTCACAGCACGCCGCTTGAGCTTCTTTCCAAAGCACCAACCTCATCCTAAGATTTTAAAAGGTTACGTTGCAGATAAATGTATAATTTACCAATAATGAGGAGGAAGAACTTTAACTATCTGCGATGTGCACAACTCCAAACCAGAAGTCACAAGCCACAGTGCTTTCATTGAAGCCATTTCAATTCCATTGAAGCAGTTGTCTGAAATTTAAAAGACATTTCCCCTCCCGTGACTGATTGGACCTAGCCCATCAAAAAGTTATTTAAAAATTCCCTCATTATGTGTTAAGAATATCTTTGCATTGCTCCGTTTCCTCTCCAGTTCTCTATCAACTGTGGCCATGAAGCTCTCAGGCGGGGATTAAAATAGAACAAGTTAGGTGTCTGGCTGTGGGGTGGATTATTTTTTAATGGGATTCTGAACTATTTTAGAGTCTGGCAAGGCAGAATGAATTCAGCATGTTAAATTAATTCCCAGGATGTAATTGAACATATCCAAAAAAATCCATCTTGGGATCTTTGGACAGCCAAGCACCGTCTCAGTGAAGGTTTCTGAAGCAGCTCTTTGCCTCTTCTTTTTTCGGAGCCCAGAGGGAGCTTTGGCATTGCCAGGACCATAAAATATGAATATAGGGGGCAATGATGTGTGTGTGATGCCATGCTATAATTGGTTCCCACAGGCAGACTGTGGCTCTCACCCATCACGAGACATAGACAAGAAGTGGCACAGTGACTCTTTCGAGCTAAATCATTCCTGGATCCATCTGCAGCTGAAAGCCACTGGTTATTGAGCCAATTCAGATGTTACACAGATGTGTTCTGGATGCGGGCCAATTTGTACCTGGGCCAGGAAATTCACAACTAAATGCAGGAAATTCACAACTAATTTTAATAGTTTAATGGTTTTAAAATGTCATTAATTTTTAATTTGCAATATTCTGTTGTTTAATATTGTATACTACCCTGAGCCAGCTCCAGCGGTATATTAAACGAACGAACGAAAGAACAAACGAACGAGGGCCTGTGAAGAATAGCTTGGTTGTCACTCTTGGAACCTGGGCCAATTCCGCACACATAGGATAATGCACTTTCAGTGTGCTTTGGCAACTGGATTTTCCTGCGCAGAACAAGAAAATCTACATCTAAAGTGCATTGAAAGTGCATTATCTATTGTGTGCAGAATAGACCCAGGTATGAGATTGCTCATATGCTGGCAAAGCTGCTGGTAGCCTCTTAGGGTATCTGCCGTAATGCTTAATATTTCTACCAGTTGCAGTTCAGCTACTAAAATTTTAAAAATAAATAAGTAAATCTCATGTGGATGCTGATGCATCCACCATTAAGAAGTTCAGGTTCGTTTTAACTTATTGTGGGGAGACATCCAAATTATCCACAATGCTGGAGAATTCTTTCAAAAGACCATTATAATAGCTGCAGTGCTAAAAAGGGGTGGCACTGCGTCATGTCTAAAATCCAGCATCCACCCAGAACCACACTGGGTACAGATTTTTACACAGTTCAAATAACATGTCCAAATTAGGTCATTATCTAATTAACCACTGTAGACAAAGGTAGATAAATATTTATCCAATCAACTCAAGGCCTCCTTATCTATTTAGTCTTGTTTCATCTTCAAGCACTTGGTGTGTGTGTGTGTGGGGGGGGGGGGTGTCTTTCCTCTCTGGGCCAGCTTCCAGGGACTTTCCCCCCTCCCTCAGGGAAGCTGCCAAGGCACCTTACAGATACTTTAGTCTGCACAAAGTTCACTCTCTATTTCTAGTGGCAGGATGTTTTACAAGAGGGAAAACCCTGATGGTCACTCCATCAATACTATTGTGTGTATCTGAGCCTCCTAATTACTGTGCTTAGGTCTAAATAGTGCTTGTGCTTTTCCAGCCTCATTTTATAACTGGTGGTGGAATGTGCCATCAAGGCACAACTGACTTCAGGCAACCCCACAGGGTTTTCAAGGCCAGACACATTCAGGGGCTGTTTGCCTTTGCTTGCATCTACCTCCTTGGTGATGTCCCATCTAAGTACTAACCTGAATCAACCCTGCTCAGCTTTTGAAATCTGAGGAGATTGGTCTAGCCTGGTAGGGTTGCCAGCTCTGGGCTGGGAAATACCTAGAGACTTTGGGGGTGGAGCCATTAGTGGGCAGGATTGGAAGGGTCCTTAGGGGAGTATAATGCAATGGAGTTCACCCTCCAAAGCAGCCATTTTATCCAGGAAAACTGATCTCTTTAGTCTGGGGATGAGCTGTAATGCCAGGGGATCCCCAGGTCCTGCCTGGAGGCTGGCATCCCTACAGCCAGGTCAGGATCACTTTAAAAGTAGATGCTCTGGAAGCATAGAACTCATGGACTGCATAACTTCTTAGGGTCATTTTGCACACTATGCTTTCCCAATGCATGAAGATAATCCATTTGTGAATACTTATTTTGTTTTGTTAGGCAAACCCCCAATTACTTATATTGCCCCCTCCCTGTTTTTAATGTTGTGTGTTTCGTGTGTTTATGTATTCTATTGAATTTAAGGTTGAACTATTTTAATGTTTTAAATCGTCACCACCTTGGGGCCCTTATTCTGGTGGGAAACTAGCATGGCAACTTTTGAAATAAAATTGAAAAAATAAATAATATCCTCCACGTAGGGGATAAAAACAATGAGATATTCAGAGAAGGATGGCATTGCTTGCTTTAACTTGCCTTAACCATCACAGATCAGGAAGCAAGAACAGCTAATGCAAAATGTTCATCTTAAAACTAGACATATTATGAGCACCACCAAAGGACAAGGCTGACAATGAGTCCAAGTAGATTTGGGCATATGTTAAATAACCCTGCTGCTCCCCCCAGGGTGCTTATACATACAAGATTTATATCAACATCTTTATAGAACAGTAACTGCTCCAGTTCCATGCCCCTGGGCTTGGTTTTTCCATTACTTTGCACTGTGTGCTTCTCACAGCTGATGCAAAAATATTACTAGATCAGCAAGCTACTGTCTCCTATGGATGGGAAAGATCTGGATTTCAGGGACCCATGTGCCAGGTAGAAAATGAAAGCGCCAGGATATGATTAATAGATTTTAAAAATATATTCATTAAAGAGAAAGCCAGCAGGTTACTAACGAGAAAGCTGGCATGCTCTTAGAGAGGACAGCACGTTAATAAGAAGCGTTCCCAGCTGCATGCCTTCATCGACGTACTGTGTGAGCATGTGCAAAGTGCCATCCAGCTGCAGTTGATTTATGGAGGCCCCAGCAAGGGGTTTTCAAGGCAAGCCAGAAGCAGAGGTGAATGGCCACTGCCTTCCTCTGCAGAGCCTGTCTTAATGGTCTCCCGCGTAAGTGCCAGCCAAGCCTCACTTCCCAGAGGTGATGAGATCAGCGATACCATGCCACCTTCCCTTCCCTTCCTCTGGCGTAGGAATCCCTGAGATGTGAATTCCAGGATGGCCGCCATGTTGCACCCTGAAGATGGCAGATTGACAATGCAGCCCTAAATGCCGTCACACCCTTCTATTAAATTCAGTGATATTATCTATCTATCTATCTATCTATCTATCTATCTATCTATCTATCTATCTATCTATCTATCTATCTATCTATCTATCTATCTATCTATCTATCTATCTATCTATCTATCTATCTATCTATCTGCTTATTTATAATTTGACTTATAGCCCGCCACTATTGTTGCCGGCTCATGGTGGGCAACAAAATTTTGAACCCCACAATAAAACCCCCATGAAGCCATAAAAACCCTTATAAACATACATGAAGGCAGCAGAATAAAATACCATCCCACATGCCTGCTCAACAGAGGGCGTATAATCACCTCAGGGGGCTAAATAGGGAGCAACAGAGTGACCTCGTTGGCTCAGGGGGGGAGCCCTGATTACAAATGTCCGACTCTGACCTCAATCAAAAACCTGGTGGAAGAGCTCCATCTTACAGGCCCTGTGGAACTGTGAGAGCTCCATCAGGGCCCTCAGCTTTCCCGAGAACTCATTCCACCAGGTCAGGGCTGGGACTGAAAAGGCCCTGGCCCGATTCAAAGCCAGACAAACCGCTCTTGGGCCAGGGATCTCCAGCAAATTCACACCCGCAGAACAAAGTGCCCTGTGGGGGTCATAAGGATGCAGGCGGTCTTGCAGATATGTGGGTCCCTGACTGGAGAAGGTTAATACCAAAACCTTGAACCTCATCCAGGCTGCAACCAGCAACTAATGCAGCTGCCTCAGCACTGGCTGGATGTGGGCCCTCCAAGGTGTTCCTGTGAGGACACTAGTAGCTGCATTCTGTACCAGCTACCCACGAGCCGCAAGGGAGTGGCGGGCTATAAATCTAATAATAACAATAATAACAATAATAACAATAATAACAATAATAACAATAATAACAATAACAACAATAATAACAATAATAACAATAATAACAATAACAATAACAATAACAACAACAACAACAACAACAATAACAATAACAATAATAATAATAATAATAATAATAATAATAATAATAATAATAATAATAATAATAATAGAGCGAGTTACAGAAATCCAGTCTGGAGGTGACGGTTGTATGGATCACAGCCCCAAGAGGTCTGAAGACAGATAGGGTGCTGTGCTTGGCACACATGATGGAATACCATGTGGGCTACTCCTATGACCTGGGCCTTTATAGACAAGGAGGAATCCAGGATCACACCCAAGTTCCTCGCCAAGGGCAAGATATTAAATTGTACCCCAGCTAAAGTGGGTAGGCTCGTGCCCAACTCTGCTCCTTTCCACCCAGCTACAGGATCTCTGCTTAAGGTAGAGTTGCTATTGTGCATAAACTTTTACGGACAAGTTTGGTATAGTCGTTAGAGCATTGGGCTAGAATGTGGGAGACCCAGATTTTAATCCCCACTTAGCCACAGAAACTCCCTGATTGATCTTGGCTTGTCACACATCCTCAGTCTAAGCCAGGCTTTCTCAACCAAGGTTTCATGAAACCTTGGGGTTTCTTGACAGCCCTGGAAGAGTTTCCTGAATGGTTTGGAGATAGTTAATTGTGTATATATTTTTAAATATTTGTTATATGTTTACCAGGTGATATGATTATACATGGTCTTGTTGACCTGCCCCCCCTCCCAAAATGGCCAATCACGGGCCTGGAGGGGGTGGGAAGGGGATGGGCCCCAGGTAGGTGTGTCCACAGCAATGCTTCCCAACCATATTCTGCACAATTGTGTCATTTGTGGGTTTTCTCATAGCCTGAATATTTCAGGGGTTTCTCAATGATAAGAAATTTGAGAAAGGCCGACCTAATCTGGCTAAGTGTGAATGTACACAAAAACTCATACCTTGAATAAAAAATTGATGTATTTATTTGAATGTCTTGATCTTTGAGATGTGCAGATATGTGAAAACCATCAGCGCAATTCAGTCAAAGCAAAACACCTTTATGCCTCATTGGTTCAAGTTAATAGATTAAAGCAGCCATGCCGCTCACCAATTAAAATCAATGGATGTGACATGCTTAATTTTGGTTCGACGATGCCCCTTCCCACCCTATGATGCTAGATAGCTGCATTGCCGGCCTGAATGTGCCGTCAGCTCCGCATGCAGCTGGAGGTGTTTCATCAAACATTCAAAGAGGGAAATCTACACTACTTCCACTGCAACTGGATGTGCAAGTTCCCAGTGAGGGGACAGTTTGCTCATCAGATCACAGTGGGGAACAGGCGAGTTCCTTCTTTTAATGTCAGAAGAAAGGCTGCCAACTGAATGCTGAAGTGAACTGGCTGCTCCTGTTCAATATCGCCTGGCATCATTCACAGCCACCCAATTTTCACCGCACTTACAAATTTACAAGAGTCATGGCTGAACAGGCCCTCTACGCCGTTTCCGTGATTGCAGTGGCTTGCCCCTCGAGAAGTTCTTTGCCCCACAGGGAAAGACACCAGGACCATATGGCTGTGTTATAGTTTCTCCTCCCAGGGGAAGGAGGTCAGGAGTGGGGCCTGTGGCTGGTGTGCAGAAGGCTGCAAGTTCAGGCCCCAGGACTCCCATTTTAAAAAGGATTGATTAGCAGGTCATGTGAAAGAGCCATGCTCTGGAGCGTTGCTCCCAGCCATAGTAGACAATACTGAACTTGATAGATCCTGCTCTGACTCAGTCTAAGGCAGCAGCTTCTGTCCTTCAGAGTTTATAACACGGCAGGGGAGGGCGGGGTTGAGATTTTGAAAATGACAGGGGTGAAAGGATTACTGCTATTTACAATTAGAAACACAGCAAGAGATGCTTATCTTCTATCTTTACTTCTAATGTGGCCCTGGAAGGCAATAGCATTTAGCTCAACCTTATAGTGTTGTGTGGGAGGTGTCATTTCAGGGCTGAAATCCTATGTGTGCTGCCTTAGAATGAGTCCCACTGAACTCAATGGGATTTGCTTCCAGTAAACAGTCACAGGGTCATATTCTAAAAGTGAACCCACTTATATGATAGAAGCCAACAATTTATGTTGTCACCATATCTTGAGTTAGCACAATCTATACAGAGAGAGGCAGCATGATGAAGCAATTAAGAGCAGCAGCCTCTAATCTGGTGAGCCGGGTTTGATTGCCCATTCCTCCTCCACATGCAGTCAGCTGGGTGACCTCGGGCTAGTCACAGTTCTCTTAGGGCTGTTCTCACAGAGCAGTTCTATTAGAACTCTCTCAGCCCCACAATGGTAACTGTAAGCTGCTTTGAGACTCCTTTGGGTAGTGAAAAGCGGAGTATAAAAACCTTCTTCTTCTTTTTCTTCTTCTTCTTCTTTTTCTTCTTCTTCTTCTTCTTCACCTGAATAATGGTTTTAAGTTCACGTTTTTCATTACAGAAGTGAAATGAAAAGTTGTGCTTCTCATTTGGAAACCCCCCCCCCAAAGCTGCTCCTGTTGCCTGTTGCTTTTCACAGCATCTCTGCTTCACACTTCTAACATCCAGGCACAGCTGGCCTCTGTGGTCAGTACAGCGGGGCTCCCGTGGATGGCATTTATAGACTTAACCAAATGACATTGAGTGTGGCATCGTTCCTAATTATTTATCAACCTAGCATATGCTTGTTGGCAAAGGGCAAGCTGGAGTGCAGAACCCCTGGTGGCTGTTTAAAAAGCAATAAAACCAGCCCCGTGGGAACGCTGAATGATTTCCCCCTTCCTAAAAGCCAAATCCTATTTTCATTTGGAAATGCACAGCGCACGAAAGGCAACAGAGTGAGATGTCTCCACCAGTGGAGCATGTGATGATATTGCTCAGTAGGAAACTTCTGTTTTCCATTCCTTCACATGCTGTAACTTAACTTTTGGGGCAATTCCCAGACGTAGGGGTTTGTACCAGTGTGTGTTCAACGTGCATTTTTGCCGGTGACTTCTGCTTTGTGCTGTACTGCCAGCTGTACTGCTGCTCAGACACAATGCAAAGCCATGGCTTGTTTTAACTATGGTTAGTTTGTGAAACCAGGATTCATCTCATGGTTGATCACTCAGATCCTGGGTTGTCTTGCCCCCTAAATTGGCTTCTCTTGGTAGCCTGGAAGGGTGGCATCAGGGAACTAGCCAGGATTAAGCAAGGAAGTTTTCTTTCTTTCTTTGGGGAATTTATATGTTGCCTCTCCAGAGACCTGAGCCCATTCTGCACACATAGGATAATGCAGTTTGGCAGCTGGATTTTTCTGTGCCAAACAGAGTGTAAACTGCACGGAGCTTTTATTCCAACCCCAGACCGATTCAGTCCCTGCCCTCTACACAGAATGTGATTTCCGTTTGGATTTGGGGCCATTTAAAATTTCCTTCTGCAGCAAGAAGGATTGATCCAGAGTGACGGTACCTTTATTGTGCGATATCTTGGAGTGCTTTTAATGCTCAATATTTAAACGCTGTTTTGAATCTGGGCTCTCCTCCATGGTAGAGGACCCATGATTGGCCACCGGTGGTCATGTGATAAACTTGCCTTAAAGGAGAAGCCCCTAATTTCTCTCAACTTCTGTTGGTCCTGGATTTTTCCTCCCTCCTCTGCCTTTTTCGATCCTCTCCACCACCACCCTCCAAGAAAAGAAAGAGGCTCCCTGCTTGGCTTCTCCACTCTGCTTCAAGAAAAGAAAGAAAGAGGCTTGGCTCCCCCCCCCCCTTCTGAACTACCCTAACCACGTGCAGAACACTTTCCTGTTTCAATGGGGGGGGGGAGAGGAAGACCCGAGTTCAAAGCGATCTGAATTCAACAGGATTGACAATGGAATAAACAAAGTAAGTGCAGACTCTGCCCAGGATAATCTACTTCTAAAGTGCATTATCTATTGTGTGCAGAATAGGCCCTGCTCAAGGTGGCATTCAAAGAGAATACAAAGAAGGAGATACACAGTAAATAGATCAGAAAAAACATGAGGTAAAAGCCACTGTGTATAAATATAAATATGACATTAGTATTCAGAAAATCATTAAGTATATTGAATATGTACAAACAGAAGGCAATTCCATAACAAAATTCAAATAAGCATAAAGCTAAGTAAAGCTACATATAATCTCTAGGAAAAAGGAGTGGGAACCACAACATGTGTCCTGAAATCAGTGTATTACACTTACTCTTGAGACACCTTATTGACTTGCCTATTCTTCAGCCTAAATTATGTTAGCCTTTGAAATGCCACTGATTCTGGTCGAATGTAACTAATCACAGTGAGTGCCTGTATTCATTGAATAATACTAATCACAGTCAGTTGAATTAAGCCATGGTGTGGCAAGGTAAAGGTAAAGGTAAAGGTATCCCCTGTGCAAGCATCTGACCCTTGGGGTGATGCCCTCTAGCGTTTTCATGGCAGACTCAATACGGGGTGGTTTGCCAGTGCCTTCCCCAGTCATTACCATTTAAGTCATTCCCCAGTCATTACCCCAGTCATGGTGTGGCAAACATCCCCGCAAATTCTGCCTCTCCTCCAGGGCTCTAACCCAGTCCTTATGATTTTTGCCTCATGTGAATCTAAGTAATTGTCAGTCAATTAAAGTCTGTGGAACTCCACTGAATGGGAGAGGGGTGAGCTAGCCTCCATTTAAGAAAGGGGAAGGAAATATTTTCCTCAGAGATGGGCTTTGGTGGCTCTGGCTAAGAGCATCAGTTGAGAGACAGGTTTTTATTTGGCTTTTGGTTAGGGCTTTGGGGTCAGCTGGAGGACAAAACATTGTTTTATGAAACTATAAGTATCGTGCCCATCCCTATTGAGAAGCAGTTCACTGTATACGCCGAAACATTTCCAAGCAAGCTCCTTACCCTGTTAAATATTTTATTTTCTGTTAAATAAACATTTGTTGTTCATCTGCATCTTGTCAGTCTAGTCAAAAATCAATGGTAAAGTGAGACTGTGGGAAGGTGCGGTTTAAAGAATTCACAGGAGAGGCCAAACGAGGGAATTGGACATTCGGGAGGCAGTTGCCTCAGAATCCTTCCCTCCTTTTTCTTTCCTTCACAGCCACCACACGTGGTTTTATTCCGTGTCCGAGTTGAGCCTCTGCACTTGTGCTCCAAGCTGCCTCTAAAACTTGACTTACCCTGTTACTTAATCCTGCCCTGGCTGAGAAGCATTCAGGAGTGGTCCCAGCATGGACTTGACAGATGAGCAGTCCAGAAAGAACCAATCAGGTTTGTTTCTCTAGGTATCTGCTCGCATCCTTCAGAATGTTTGTTCTCGATGCTCTTTTGTCCTCAATCCAGCTCTGGCTCAATGCAATATCAGAAGGGGAAGGTCAGACACAACCTCTCTGCAGGGAAATATCTCGTAACCCTCATCAGTATGAGATTTAGGGCTAATTCAGAAAAATCAATATTGACCCCCACTGTACAGTAAATCCAGTGTGTGTCATGCTGGCTGTACGCACAGCAATGTACTTTTCTTCATCATGGTTTTTTAAAAAATTGTTTTTAGGACAAAAAAGAAAAAAGGAAAGACAAGACATTACTCCATTTCCCCAGAAGCCAGACCACAAGGCATAGATTCGGTCCCCAGATACGGTTGCAAATTGCCTAGAGAAAAAAATGTTCTGTGTTCCATCAATAAAATCTTAATATCAAGTTATTTAGCCAGCGACTGCTACTTAACTCCATGCCATGAAAAGATTTAGCTGCCCATCTCAACATATTACACAGGGCATTTTTCCCCTGGCCTCTTGATGGCCTTAAGTCACTCTTGCCTCTCAAGTTATTGCTTATGTTGCATTTGTGAGGGCTGTGGACATTATGGTTGCATGGATATCACATACACTTATTGGTCATTGCTTGTGTGTCATTCACTCTCTATAATCCAACACAAGAGTAGAAAAGACTTGTAAAGCTTTCTCCTTTCTATCCTGGTTGAAGTATTATGCACTTTCTTCTCTTTTCTTTTAACATAATTGTATCACACACCCCTTCTTCAGCGCTCAGCTCATTCTTCTAATGTGCAATTGATTTCCTGCTTTTGCTAAGCAAGTAAGTTGGCAAAGCTCCATAGCGGGGCAATCTCTCACCTTTCTGCTGATCTTCAGGGAGTGGATATCATGTTGAGATTAGTATATAAAGTGGGCAACATGTAATTGGGGGTCCAGGCCTGGGTTGGCGAGCCTCCACTCCTCTCATGGCATGTTCAGAATCCATCTGGCCATGAGACGGAGCAAGCAGACAGCAGCTTCACATTTGACACCCTGAACTATCCTGACATGTTTCTCTCAAATGTAAATTACTTGATGGAAATGTAGACCAGTAATGGAATGGAAATTGCCGTGATAATGGGGGAACATTGCTCACGGTGCACGCCCCTCCCCCCTCAGCAGTGGCAAAGTGCTCTCCATTGTAAAAAGCCCATAATTTTCTCCAGAACACTTGAAGGGCTTAGCCAAACGAGAGCAGGCAAGCTTGGAACACGCTATCATTTGGGATGTTTTTAGTGCCTTTTCTTTGGGGAAATGGCGTTTGGAATGTGAAATGGGGCTCACCTGTTCAGGCACTAGCTCAGGGATGAAAACAGACCAGCAGATACCCGGGCTAAATAGTTTTCCACATGACTTGGTGTCATGCATGTTTTGCAATTATGCAGGAAAATCATAGTCGAGGATGAGAAGACAGGGCCGTGAGAGCAGATGGGCACTCATTTCAACTTTACCAAGGAGGCTGATTGCGAGAGGGGAAGATAAAAACATTCCCAAAGAATAGAATCATAGAATCATAGAAGAGTTGGAAGGGGCCATACAGGCCATCTAGTCCAACCCCCTGCTCAACGCAGGATCAGCCCAAAGCATCCTAAAGCATCCAAGAAAAGTGTGTATTCAACCTTTGCTTGAATACTGCAAGTGAGAAGCCCATTATGGTTTTGCTAAATTGCAGGAATTAACTCTTTCCTGCTAATAATCTGGGGGACTGGGGATAGGCCGTGCTTGACTATGAGAAGAGTTTTTAGTGCCTTAAAGACTAGCACAGTCAGAAGAGCAGAGAAGCAAGTAAATAAAACCATTGACAATATGGATGATGCTGTTATATCCTGTGATACGGTCATCTGTGCTTAGTGATACATTTATTTGTATATAGCCATGGGCCTTTACAAAATATAAAATACAAATTTGTAAACAGTAAAATAGAATAAAAGAACTGTATAAATATATAAAATTTAAGAGCAAAGAACCGAAGCAGCATACATGAGTACAAAGTGCAAGAGTATTAAGAGCTTGCCTTAACAATGTTGGCCCTTATTTTCCTTGCAGCCAAAGCAAAAAGAGCGGTTTTATATGTTATTTTATCAACCTGGTCAGATAAAAGATAGATTGTCTTTTAGGCGGACAGGATTGACATCTGTGTTTGCTACAGGGTCTGGTCCCTGGGCTAATAACTCTATTAGGCAGCTCCTCATTGCTGGTAATTGTCTTAGCTACCTAATCTAAAACAATTACTCATCAGAATGCTTGGGGAATATGTGAATACGGGAGGGAAGCTGGCATGATATAGCTCAATATTGTCAGATCTTGGAAGCTAAGCAGGGTAGGTAGTGGAAGGGAGCCCACTAAGGAAGATACCATCTCTGCCCCTCACTTGCTTTGAAAACCCCTTGACGGGGTTCCATAAGTCAGCTGTGACTTGATAGCACTTTACACACACACAAATTCACCGTACCTGCAATGTGTATGGAAGGAGGAGGAAAATCCTGCCTTATGCATATAAATCATCTGCACACAGCCTATTTCAACTTTTTTAACCGTTGAGAAACATCCGAAACATTCTTCAGGCTTTGAGAAACCCCAGAAGTGCCGCAATTGCACATAAGATGGTTGGGAAGTATAGCTGTGTACATGTCAACCGGGCCCCTCCCCTTCCCACCCACTCCAGGTCCATCATTGGCCATTTTGGAAGGGGAGGCAGGTCAACCTGACCATATCTCCCAATAAATGTTTAACAAATTTAAAGTATATATCAAAAATGAATTAACTCCCACCCATTTGGGAAACCGGTCTGGGGTTCGAGAACAAAGTTGTCATGTCTTGGTTATATAACTGAAGACACAATAAAATGAAAGAGCAGAAGAGTGGCTTGTAAGAGGAACCAGGCAGTGATGAAGACGGGATGAATAATTAAGATGGTCCTATTGATGAGAATAATGGACAAGGACTTGGAAGATACTGGTCACTATAAATCCCCCAAAGAAAACTGAAGAATAATTTTTGATGAACAGGGGGGAAATGCTATCATTTCTAAGAATGAGAGGAGCTTCTTGTGATCAGCAAAAAAGTGTGTAAAAGACTGGATTCAAACACACCACAGTCAAACTTCCTTTTATTTTCATACTTTATTCTGCCTCAAACCTCATCCTAACTTTCCTCCTCCTTTTCCTCATATTGTTGGGTGGTTAACCTATTGCATATCTTATTGCTACATGGTCATGTTATGGGTCTATAGCAGAGGTAGTCAAACTGCGGCCCTCCAGATGTCCATGGACTACAATTCCCAGAATTCCCAGCATTCGCTGGCAGGGGCTCCTGGGAAATGTAGTCCATGGACATCTGGAGGGCCGCAGTTTGACTACCCCTGGTCTATAGGATTTCTTTTTATTGTCCATATTTGTGTTTCCCCCTTCTCTATGGTTTGTAATTGCTTTGCCAAAAATGCATTCGAAGTACGTACCCTTTTATCCGACACATTATTGTATCATGTATTATCTTCCCCTTGACCTGAAGGGTTCAATTCTTTTGTGTTATTTTATTTGCTGGGTTGTGCATTGAGCTTAAGGAATCATATCCATTTATGTTAATCCAACTGTGGTATGAATTCCTCAGTAGACAGTGCAGGCTCACTGGAACAAATTAAGATCCAGACTTTCAGTTTTCAGATCTTTCGTGTCATGTACTGTAGATGCTGGGGATTGAACCTGGTACACTCTGCAGATAAGGCAGATGTTCTACCTCTGAGCCAAGGGCCCTTAGGAACTAACATTAGTATCTGTGTCGTTAGCATGTGAGGAAAGCCAGGCTTGTCACTTGAAGGGGGGAATGGGTTCTGATTCCTAATTTCAAGGAGGTTATGTACACTGCCATGTTGTTCCCTAAAGACGCTCTAACTTGGATTTCGTAGAGTTTATTTCATACAGCCCGTTGTCTAATCTTGATCCACGTACAAAGTTTCTGCTCGTTATCAGTAGAAATTTCACTGCCTGTTATGACAAACATAAAACCTTAAATTTGGCTGCTACCCCCTTTCTGCAAATACCCAGGACACCCATCTCTAGGGATCGTGAGAAAGAAAATCTTCAAACACTGCCTCCTTTCCTGCGCTTGGTTCTTTTCTGCAGCGATACAGTTTCTTCTAGTCCTATTAAAGGACGGCACAATTAATATTTCATTAGCCCCGAAGCTGTTATATGCATTGCTTTACTCAATCACAGTCTGGGAGAGGGACACTGATTTATTTCCTGAGCCTGAATTTTTTTTTTGATTAAGCCAGAAAATTGTTGCTAAGTGTGATAGAAGGTCGGTAAGGTAGAAATATCACAGATGTGAGGGAATGATCAATGTTCCTGCCAAAGAAAGCTTTAAAAACAGTTGTAACATACCGGCTTACTGCCATTCTGATTACTCCTAGCCCAGTTATGCTTTGCTTAAATGATGCTCAAAGAGTTTCTCTCCTACCTCTGCAAGCATCATTTCAAACTGTTTTCCCAGGGAACTTCTCAGGTGTCCCAGATCATTAGGATTTTTTTTTTTTGTATAGGTGCTCCACATATAGGGATGCCAATTCTGGCTTGGGACACTTCTGAAGATTTGGCATTCATGCCTCCATGTCATATACCTTAGCCTGGGAACACACCTTCAGCCGAGGGGGGCAGGAGGGGCCTGCTTTTCAATAGGGGGTTCTCCTGACCTGCCTTCCCCCACTTCCTTGTTCCTTCCACCTTCTGAAGTCGCTTATGGTTGGGACTATTTAGAGTTGCAAGGAATGCAGACAACCTTCTCTGGCTCTTTGCATCTGGATGCTAAGGTGTTTGAAGAATGGTTTCACTTTGTAGTTTAGATAAAACTGCCTTTCCATGGGAATACCTTTTGACACACAAATTTTGGAAGGTGGGGCTGGGGATGAGAGTTTCTGAAATTCTCTATGAGGTGTCTTCAGCAATGTTCTTCTGTAACAGCAAGTTCCTGTAGTTGTTCCCCAAGACTCCCAATAAAGCTACTTTTTACTTCTCACTGTGAAGAGTCCTGAGCTGGCTTTGGTGTCTTCATGTGCATGTATTCCATGGTCATGACACTCTGGAGGTTGTGGTTTGTGGAAAGGAGGGAATTCAGCAAGGATGTAGTGCTAAAGACTTCAGCCCCCCCTCCCCCCAAGATGCCATTTCTTCCAGGGGGGCTGATCTCTTAATGGGTTTAAACTACAAGTACAACGATATAGGCTAGATATCAGGGGGGAAATTTCACAGTCAGAGTAGTTCAGCAGTGGAATAGGCTGCCTAGGGAGGTGGTGAGCTCCCCCTCACTGGCAGTCTTCAAGCAAAGGTTGGATACACGCTTTTCTTGGATGCTTTAGGATGCTTTGGGCTGATCCTGCGTTGAGCAGGGGGTTGGACTAGATGGCCTGTATGGCCCCTTCCAACTCTATGATTCTTAAGTCTGGAGATCAGTTGTGATTCTGGCAGAACTCCAGGATCTGCTTAGAGGTCAGTAACCCTGCTCACTTTATGGCTTGCAAACAATGTCCCTGCTTTGCACACATGGGAGCAACTCCCATGCAACCCGAAGCCATGGTTTGGCATTACAGGAGCAAGTGCTTATTCACTGAATGTGTTCCTGCCTTATGCCAAGTCAGATGGCTGGAGGATCTAACAAGATTGTCCATGATGACTGAAAGTGGCTCTCCAGGGCCTCAGTCTCTTGCAGCAAATGTAGATGCAGGGGATTAAACCTGGGACCTCCTACATACAAGGAATGTGTCCTACCACTGAGTTACAGGCTCTTCTGGAGCAGCTGGACCACAGTGGAGCAGAGCCAATCATCCTCCAAATAGCTTTCTTCCAGCCTAAGGAGACTTCCTTCAATGGAAGGCTCATCTACATTGGATGAACTCTCCATAGGCTGGAGGAAGACTTCGTGCTCCTCCCAGTTGAGTGGTAGGCAAGGGGATAGGAGATATCCAACCTTTGCTCCTCCTCTCTCCCCATCCATTCTCCTCTATGTGCTCCAAGCACAGAGCATAGAATCATAGAGTTGGAAGGGACCTCCAGGGTCATCCAGTCCAACCCCCCCCCTGCACAATGCAGGAACTTACAACTACCTGCCTACCCACAGTGACCTCACTTTCATGCCCGAGCCATCCCCTCCCACCAAAAATCTCCAGAATTCAGCCTGGCCTGGAGGGAATTCACTTACCATCCCGCAGTGGCAATCAGCAATTCCCTGGGTATGCAAGGAAGGGCCACAAGGGACAAACACTGGCACATCCCTTCCTGCCCACCCACTCACCACCTATCTAAGTTCATAAGATCAGCAGTTTGCACCTTCTAGCCAAACCACAGAAGCAAATCAGCTTCAAGCGTTTGCAGCCTCTGTTTGGATGGCAAGTGGAAATCATACTTCTGTGGTTTGGAAGCAATGGCAAATGATGGCTGGTGCTAAATGGGGAAGAGGGAGGGAAATGGAGAATACATGGCTGCTCCCTCTTATGCCCAGTTGTGACTTGGTACATGTGACTCAAAGCATCCTTTTGGCTCTGCCTTTCTGGTTCCATTAACAAAAATTGTGCTTGCAGCTGGAGTTGTTGCCGAATTCACTTATCCTTAGCATGAGCATGGATAAGTGTGTGGGTGGGAAAAGAGAAATGCATATGAAACTATAACAGTGGCTCAGATGCCTTGGAATCACTAGGAAGTAACTTCGTAGCAGAAAGATGAGGTCTAGAAGGTCATTGTGGCAGTGTCTTGTTTTTAAAGCCATCCATTTCGTATTCAGCGTTGGCTGTTCCATCATTGTTTATCATGACAACTTTCTGAGTCAGGTGCCTTTGCCATTCAGAGTCTGGATGTAGATCCATGTGCTCATCCTTTGCATGCATCTCTCTCCTCTTTAGAGTTGTTTTTTAATTAGAAAAAGTATCTGTTACCTCTACAGAGACTGATCAGTTAAAAACACACACACACACACACAAACACTGCATTCCTTCGGGTTTCATAACAGAGTCTAGTGGAAAACAGCGATGTACTTTCAACAACTGCCAATGTGTTCCGCCATAAAAGCCTCTTGAAAAAGTTCATGGACTTCTTTCAACATCACCACTCAGATGTGGAAACAGACGAGGGATGATGCTGTGCAGAGAAAAGAATTTGGGTGCCTGCACTTTGCAGATGTTCACTTGGTTATTCTCTTGTGGGCCTGGTAATTGCCATAAAAATGTTAAGCTGTGATTTTATTGTATTGAATTCCAAACTGCCTGAGTCATACAAACAAGTTGTATAGTACAGAAGCTCATCAACTGGCATGTGAATCAGGAAGTCCCTGGTTAAAATCTTGCCTTTGCTATACATAACCTTAAGCAAGTTGCTAGCTGGCTCCATTCCAACAGAAGGCAAAAACCATGACTTATTTTGACTCAGTGGTTTGTGAAGCCAAGATTTGGTTCCGCAGCAAAACCCCAGTTGGCTTCAACAAATACTGTTTTTGTGAAGCAGGGAGATTGCAGAGAAAGGCACAAGAATATTCCATTTCGGGCATCCCTGGCCGGGCATAGCTCTAGGGTGGCAAATGCATCATGGTGCCATCAGAGAGCACACCAAGATTAAACCAGAATAGTAAGCCCTGGGAAAGATGATTCCCAGGGTTTGGGGATCCATGTGGTGCAATCGCTTCAGTAGGCTGCATTGAGAAGCGAAAAGGAAGCAAAACTAAACTTCCTGTCTCACCTGTCAGTACATCTGCACTGACTTGAAGAGGAAGAAGAGAGAGATTTTCAGTACAATCCCAAGCAGAGTTACTTCTGGAATAACTGCATAAGATCATACTACTTGTCTCCTTCCTCTTCCTCATTGAAGGCCACCCATCCACATGGCTTTTATTCCTGCAACCCTGGAAATCAACTTTCATGGGGCTGGAAGGGATGCTGGGTGAGGAGGAAAATGTGTTGGGTGAAGAGGAAAATGGGAGGCCTCTTGTGGGACCAGATTGCTGGATCCATAGTTTAGCGAGACCCACGGTTTCATCTGACACTGAGATTAAGTCACAGCCTCTCCCATCAGTGCCCATACTGGGATAAGGATACGGACAGACCTGGACCGTTTATGCACTGGGAACTTCACTGCCCCAGCTTCCATGCAAGAACACAAATTGGGGGCGGATGAGGTTCACCGGGCCAAATGCTCCCCCATGTGGGTGCAGGAAGAGGTGGGGCAACCTGCCATGACTAAAACGCCAGCCTGCAGCCCAGCATGAAACCTCCAGTGCATAAACGGTCTTACAGAGTTGTTATAAAGATCAATGGAATAGTTGATGTTAAGAATATTCTGAAACTCTTCAAACGTTAAATAAATATAAATAAGAGTTTAGTTTCGACTGCTCTCTTCTGCTAAATAGGGAGCTTTTCTCTAACACAGGAAAGATTCCTCTGCTTCAGGGAAGCTTCTTCCACCAGAGCAATGCTCCTTATCTAGTGGGAGGGAGTTTTAGGACACATAGAATCATATAATCATAGAATCATAGAGTTGGAAGGGGCCATACAGGCCATCTAGTCCAACCCCCTGCTCAACGCAGGGTCAGCCCAAAGCATCCTAAAGCATCCAAGAAAAGTGTGTATCCAACCTTTGCTTGAAGACTGCCAGTGAGGGGGAGCTCACCACCTCCTTAGGCAGCCTATTCCACTGCTGAACTACTCTGACTGTGAAAATTTTTTCCTGATATCTAGCCTATATCGTTGTACTTGAAGTTTAAACCCATTACTGTGTGTCCTCTCCTCTGCAGCCAATGGGAACAGCATCCTGCCCTCCTCCAAGTGACAACCTTTCAAATACTTAAAGAGGGCTATCATGTCCCCTCTCAACCTCCTTTTCTCCAGGCTGAACATTCCCAAGTCCCTCAACCTATCTTCATAGGGCTTGGTCCAATGAGACACGGGTCTCATTGTTAATTATTCCACTAAGTAATAATCCTGGGAGGGGTAGGAGGATATAAGAAGAATGCTGCTGTATCTGAGAAGTGTGCTGTATAGTGATCAAGCATGTGGCCAACCAGGCCAAGTGTGGCCAACCAGGCCAAGTGATCAAGCATGCGGCCAACCAGGAGGACAAGGCACTTAGATGGTGCCTCCCATGCCTGATATTCAGAGATTTGCTCTTAGGTTTTTCTAAGGGACTTGTACACTCCATTGGGTCCTTGGTCAACTGCTGGTTGTTAGATGTTCAGCTGCAGAGCTTCCTCTTCTTTTGCTTCTAGTTTCCGACATATCCAGCGTGCAGAGAGAAGGAAAACACAGAAAGAGATTCCCCCCACTGTGGAAATGTAGAAACAGTAATTTGACAGACTGGGAGATCACTAGCTGAGAATGGAATGAACTGTGCTTCAGTTGCTTTTATGAATTTAAGTAGTTAATAATGCAGAAACTGCTGGCACCACTGCTGCTACCAATAGTAATTTCAGAAGAGGTACATTCATCTTTTTCTAAGCATATATTATCCAACAGGACCTGGCAATTACCTTTGAAGTGTTGTTCCTGTAGCTAGAGAGGCAGTGTGGTGTAGGGGCTAGCACCACACTAGTGGACCCAGGTTGAAATCCCCACTCTGACATGATCTTGAGCCTAATCTAAGCTAGACCTATGTATAAGCTAAATGTGACATTGTTTAGTGCCTTACAATATGATGAACCTTGGAATTAAAATGAATACTCAGTTACTTTTTGGGGGAGGGGTAATGCTATATGGCGTCTTAACCTTGACATAGCAGAGGGCCTCAGTCTGTCTTAAAATGGCCCTTAGCTTGACAAACCTCAAAAAGATTCAGGTGGGCAACTGCGTTGGTGTGAAGCAGCAGAACAAAGTTTGAATCCAGTAAAACAGAGGAGTACCCAAACAATGTATGCTGTCCCAAGCTTCCCGGAGGAAGGGCAGGATAAAAGTGTAACAAATAAACACCTGTACAATTCGTAGTAGCTTTAAGTGCTTAATCACAATATTGGGACATTTGGTGGGTGATGTATGTTTTCCACTTGTTTTCATTTATTGTATTCCTGTCCCACTTTATTGCAGCGATTTAGGACAGACTGTATTATATTCTTCTCTCACATGCCATAACAACCCTTTAAGGTAGGCTAGATTAAGAGATATTATCCAAATGACAATCCAGCTACATTTAATAATAACAACATGGATTGTAATTTTTGTCCTTCACAGCTATGTTCAGGGCACTACTCTATCCCACTGGAATGTACAATCTTGCTGCAGCTGGGATGAGAGCCATCAGTTACCTGAAGGAGCCCCAAAGGTTAACCATAGTGGCACAGGTGACAGGTGATAGGTCAAAGGGGCAAATGGTTAAAGCAGAAGCATGGAAATGCAGTAAAATTGCCAAGTGGCACAGAAGCAAAATATCCCATATTATATTCAGTGGTAAGGTCTACAGCACCTACGACAGCTCCATGGGGAGCACTGATGTTGCTCTAGCAACATTTATCGAAGGACTTATATTCTGCAGCAGACTTGAGCTCCACTTCTTAGCTGAAGGGGTAGGGAGGGAATCTTAAAGCTGCCACTTGGAGCTACTTGTTCCACCATTACCGAATAACGTCGATTAGCATATTTTCACATCTCAGAAAGGGAGTCGAAGAGAACAGCCTCGGATATCTGGTTCAGTAAGAAGGCCAGTCAGGGAGTTCAGACTTCTCACTCAGAAATCCTGGGACAATAATCCTAGCTTTTACATCTTGTAAAACATCCCTCCCCTCGATGTGAAGAGACTTACTTCTGCTTGCGAGCCGGCTTGGTGCAATGGTTAGGAGTGCCGATTTTGAATCTGGTGAGCCGGGTTTGATTCCCTGGTCCTCCTCCACAGGCAGCCAGCTGGGTGACCTTGGGCTCCCAACAGTATTGATAGAGCTCTTCTGACCGAGCAGCGATATCAGGGCTCTCTCAGCCTCATCTACCTCACAGGGTGTCTATTGTGGGGAGAGGGAAGGGAAGGCAACTGTAAGCCACTTTGAGACTACTTCTGGTAGGGAAAAAAGGGCAGATAAGGACCAACTCTTCTTCTTCAACATCATCAGAGGTGGAAAGTGTCATCAAGGGGTAGCTGATTTACAGTGCCCCCCCTCCCCACCAAGGGGTTTTCGAAGCAAGAGACATTCAGAGGTCATTCGCCATTGCCTGCCTCTGCATAGCAACCCTGGACTTCTTTGGTGCTCTCCCATTTGATGGCTAACGAGGGCTGACCCTACCTAGCTTCCATTTTTTGCAAATCCTTGAATGGACACTCACAAAACAATCCCTTGCCTTCAAAACTCTTTGAGTGCCACATCTGTGGTGTGGGAGGCTCTCATGGTATTGTCTCATGGATAATGCAAAAAAAAAAATCAGCCACACAATTAATGTGCTACTTTGAGAAAAGGAGATGCAGGACATGTACCAAAAAGTGGAAAGTGAAGCTAGTTTTTTATTTCTAGGTCTTTGTCCAGGCCAGTTTCTAGTGCAGAAGTTTACTGACCCAGATAGAATATAGAAAATAGAGCAGCCTCACCCAACCAGGTTCCTCTGTTGAGCTATCAGAATTTAAAAGACCCCACATTTCAACTGGACATAGTTAATGCAAGCTTGCATCAACATTTCTTTTTGCAAGTCTATCAATCTGGATATTACAAACAGCTGGTGCAGTCAGCGCTTCATGTTTCAGTGCTCAAATGATTTTTATTTGAAAAGGGCTAAATTGTGCAAGCATGCTTCTCCTGGAACAGCTCCATGGACCGTGCGCACGTTGCTTTGATGCAGGCCAAAGGGTTTGGCTCTCCCACATGCATTTTGCTTGCATGAACATCTGAATTTTCACAACAGGGAAATCACAATGCTGCAGACAGTTTGGTGCAAAAAAGATTAAAATATCCCAAGAATGAAGGTGGCTTGGCATGAAAGAGCTGAATATTGCAAAAATGCAGATCTTGCAAGAATGCATAATGCTTATTCATGGCCCTGGCGTGCAGATTTATTGGGCGCGTGATAGATTTCAGAGCCAGAATTTCCAGATCAGGCTACAAAGATGATAGAACCATAATACTTGTCTTGACTTCTGATTCTTCCCCTTCAAATTATAGCGGCAAATCTATAGTATCCATCTGACACCCCCAGATTTCTAGAACAGTTGGTGGTAGAAATATCCTGGCCTGAACTTCAGATAAATTGCACTGTGCCATTTGAATCAGCGATGAGGCATAACCTGTGACAGAGAATCAGTCGTATTTTGGGGAAAATAATAACCACTGAATCAGATAATTTAATTAAACATGGTGACTAAAGGGAACATCCACATTCAGAGGCAGAAAACCTCTGAATCCGGTGCTAAAAGGCAACATCTGAGGAAGACCTTGGCTCCTGCCCACGCTGGCAGGGGCTCATGGGAATTGTAGTCCATGGACATCTGGAGGACCACAGGTTGACTGCCCCTGCACTAGGGTTCTCCTTACATTCCTAACAGTGGCTAGAGATTGTTTGTTGTAAAAACTCATGGCTGTGTATAAGCCAAGATCATGTAAATTCCCGAAGAGCATAACTCAAGCTGCAGATAATCTTTTTACACAATGTACAAATGCTGCCATTTTCTGTGCGCTTATTCAGATGCTCCCCAGAAAAGGATGCCCCCAAATAACTTTTTGGCTTCAGTCATTTCTCAGTAACGTCTGGAATGAACCATTACACACTGGTTCACACTTTACTCTGATTCCGTCCCTGAAAAAAACCCTAGCTGAATATTGACTGTATTAATCTCATAATTATTCATTATTATTATAAAGGTAAAGGTATCCCCTGTGCAAGCACCGAGTCATGTCTGACCCTTGGGGTGACGCCCTCCAGCGTTTTCATGGCAGACTCAATACGGGGTGGTTTGCCAGTGCCTTCCCCAGTCATTACCGTTTACCCCCCAGCAAGCTGGGTGCTCATTATACCGACCTCGGAAGGATGGAAGGCTGAGTCAACCTTGAGCCAGCTGCTGGGATCGAACCCCCAGCCTCATGGGCAAAGCTTTCAGACGGCTGCCTTACCACTCTGCGCCACAAGAGGCTCTCATTATTATTATATTATTATTTTATTAATTCGTTCCATGTATCCCCCCATGTTGTATGTAAACCGCCCTGAGCCATATGGAAGGGCGGTATAGAAATCAATCAATCAATCAATCAATCAATCAATCAATCAATCAATACATACATACATACATACATACATACATACATACATACATACATACATACATACATACATAAAATAACCTGGATGGAATTATCAATAAAGTCTTCCCATGGCTCATATGTTGCAATTTGGGGGAGGAACAATGTTCTGGAACTTAAAGTTGGGTTGGAGAAGAGATGACAGAGATTCGGTTGGAAAGAGGGAGTTATGCGTTTTGCAAAGTTTCATATTGTTCAAAAACGTGCAAAACTTTGATTAGGGCAAGAGTGGGACAAAAGACAAATGTGTGCATTGTGAAATCCTACATTATCTTAGAAATGGAAAGTCAACCACTTACCCCTTGCATTCATTCTCCAGGGCAGGGTGATTGGACCTTCATCTACTGACTGCTTGAAGTGTGCATATGGACAATTAAAGAGCTTATGGTGCCATCACTGTTTTATACTTGAGTTTTCCAACTTGGTCAGTAACCTATCTTCAGAATGAAATTGTGCCAGCCATAATATAGCTATGATGTTTATTCCAGACAGCTGAAATAAGGAAGTCCTCTTAAAATAGGTGATCCATTATTAACATATTGCTTGAGCCAACTGAGGTTTGAAAGCTCTGGTTTCAACAGGAGAAGCTGCTCTTGATAAGGCTGCCAACAAGCTTTAATAAAAGGAGAATAGTTGGTTCTTATATGCCGCTATTCTCTACCTGAAGGAGTCTCAAAGTGGCTTACATTCACCTTCCCTTTCCTCTCCCCACAACAGACACCCTGTGAGGTGGGTGAGGCTGAGAGATATTACTGCCTGGTCACAGTGCTGTAGCAAGCCCAAGGTCACCCAGTTGGCTGCATGTGGGGGAGGAGAAGAGAATCAAACCCAGCTTGCCAGATTAGAAGTCAGCGCTCCTAACCACTACACCAAGCTTGATAGTGGTTTAATAGGTAGAAAAGCTTTTCATTGGGTGGAGGTACATAATATCCCGTTATGCCTCTATTAAATGGATGGGACCTTTTAAGTCAGCAATTGTGCCAAAGAGTTAAGTTGCAAGATGTTGGGGGGGGGGAGGGGGGGAGGCAGTTTCCGGGAGCCTCCCTTGTTGCTGTTCCCAGCCTTCGTCCCTCGGCGCCTGTTGGTGGGGATGAAATTTTGCAAAGCAGCTGATACACAGAGACCGCTTTGGCAATGAATTCCATCCTTGCCTCTCTCCATCCTAACTTGCCAGGACTCCCTGCAAAGCCCACAGCGGCCTGTCAGAAGAGCAAAGTTAAAACACTCTTCTCTGCTGTCTCTACCCAATTCGATATACTTGACGTGGAAGGCTGCGTGGGACCAAATTGAATACCTGTCCTCCCAATCTCATTACATCTTAATAGGCTTGGGTCTACAGGCTCTCCTCTGAATAATTTATTGGGGCAGATCATATAATATTGAGAAGGGAGCAAAGTCGAGTTGCTGGGGCCTTTGTCGAAAGGAATTGCTTGTGTGTTCCTTGCCCAAAGAAGATTTCCACTTAGCTCTTGGCTCAACGCAGTTGGAAACAGCACAAGGAGAAATGCGTGTAATGTAGGTGACATTATTTTGGGATTGAACTCCCAGCCTCATGGGCAGAGCTTCAGACTGCATGTCTGCTGCCTTACTACTCTGCGCCACAAGAGGCTCTTCTGTTAACCTTATTCCTACCTATATGACACCCATAAACATTTGTACACAAAAATCAGCACTAAAGGGAAGCAAATCAGGGCTGAAGCACTTTGCAATGCTAGGCAACAGCGGGCCTAGAGGACAATGTCCTGTCCCTTCAATATTTATTGTACGGAAATGGGTAGCCAATGCTTTTTTGTAGTGTGGAGGAAAATAATGTCACCTGATAACACCCCCATTAACCCTCTGTTAAAGGGAGAGGCAGCTGGCAGTCCTAGCCACAAAGTGGTAAGTTCCTTGTGCCAAGTTCCTTCTTCTCCAGAGCGTAGAGTTTATTTCTAACTAGAGGAAGCCATTGCACTCCATCCTGAGTAGCCCCTTTCTTTTCTTTTTCCCTGTTCCTTTTCAGCCATACAATCTTCATGCCTCCTTTCCTAAATCATGGGTAGGCCTTTACTCACGAGCAGGATCTTGTTCACAAGAAGGCCTCCTACCTGCTCGAGGAAGACTTGATGGTAGAAGCAGCCTGATCCCCACAATTGGATGCCACTCCACATTTTATTTGACTTTCTGTCCTCCTCTTCTCCTCACCTCCCCCAGCTCTAGGCATTTTGGAAGGCCTCTTGTGGGACCCCCCACACAAACGTTAATCGAGTCACTTTCTACTGGGCCAGCTTTCCCTCTGGAAAGCCACTCCAAGTTCTACTGCAGCAAACATGTGACTGCCTTGCCCAAATAAGCCTGATCCCATCAGATCTTGGAAGCCCTGGCTAGCACTTGGAAGGGAGACCTCCAAGGAATGCCAGGGCTTTGACAATAGGGCAGGCAAGGGCAAGCCACGTCCAAACATCTCTTGCCTGGCAGCCAGACAATCTTAGGATCTCCTAGCTATATTACACAAATGCCATACAATAAAGAAAGAATACTGGAGAAGATTAGGATGATTTTTTCTCTGAAGTTTTCTTTCCCTGTGTCTCCCCACACTTTTAGTGACTTTGCAATTTCAAAACTACAACGTAGCTCAAAATGTCGATTTGCAACAGAGATTCCTTGTTTGCTTTGTGCAACATTACTTATTGCCACTGTGTGAACCTCTTTGAGAATAGTGTGGCAAATCAGGTTCTGAGTAAATAACAATAATGTTATTTACTGCTCTTTGGTAAAAGCACCGTATGCATTCACAGCTGCATGTAGCAAGCAATAACTCCATCAGAGCCTTGATCATCCGAGGCTTCAACATCATGGCCCAACTATGCCATTGTTTTGCCATCTCATTTCCATGCATGCAAAGATTTCCATAGTTACATACCACAAGCAGAATCCAATGAGACTTAGTAGCTGTAATAAATTCAAATGTGCAAGGAAGCCTGGCAAAGACACTGCATCTTCAGAATATAAATATCTTTGTTAAATTGCCTGCGCTAATTTCTCAAATAACTTGTGCTCCTGTGCCATCTGCTGGAAGAAATATGGAACTGCAATGGTCTATACCATAAGGATTCTTCTTGCCTCTCGGGTTAATTCCTGTATTATCCGTATGCCTATCTGCTGCTATTGACATGTCTTATAAAATGAGTTAATCCAATCTGTATCTATTGTTCAGTCACATTTTTATTTTTATTTATTATTATTTATTCATTCAGCTTATATACCTCCCCTCACCGTGATGTCTCAGGGCGGTGCATCTATGCTTAGGGCTGATCCTGCATTGAGCAGGGGGTTGGACTAGATGGCGTGTATGGACCCTTCCAACTCTATGATTCTATGGTTCTATGATTCTATCTATGCATTTGGACTCTAATTAGCCCTTCCTGGCAACCAACTCTTCCTCCCTCTATGTCACATTTAAGGAAATCTGTCAGTATAACTATAGAAGTATGCATCTACTTATGCTGGTCTCTCAGTTGCTGCTTATACCCAGAACTGAACTTTGTGGGCCTTGGAAGTGCCACGGGACTCTCATTTCCTTCTCACATCTGTCTGCTAACTCTTGCATTTGTATGTTGATTTGCTGCCATTCACAGATCTTAACACCTGCCTTAATACAATCTCAGCTGTAATTGCCCAGTTACGTTTACATCTTGACTCTAACTAGGCCTTCCTGGCAACTAACCCCCCCCCCCCCCAATGTATATGTAATGGCTGAGGGAATTCTGTTTCGTTGTATCTGAAGAAGTGTGGTTGCACACTGCAGCTAGATTAAATCTTTGTCGGTCTTATAGGTCTTATAGGTGTCACTGGACTGAAACTTTGTTCTGTTGTACTTCCTGTTGACTTCCTTGAAGTGCTGTGCTTCTTGTTTACATGCATTACTGCTAATCCCCTCTATCACAAGCAAAAAAAAAGGTACATTCATTCCACTGCAGCCTCTTGCAACCGATAGCACAGTAATGTCACACTGTACGGATTTCCATGTTCTCAGGGCAAATACCAGACAGAATTTATGGCGGACTCCCAGGTGGCTCAAATGTACATTAGAGATGCTTCAGATATGCTCTGACCTATAAGAAACATGCAATGCAAATCAGTTGGCTGGTTAAATCCAGCTGCTGTTTCCTTGAAAGGGAAAGCAGAGCAAACCCCATTATAGAAGGCATAGCAATATCACGGCATCTTGGGAATTTTTTTAAAAAGGGAATGGGGAGGTTAGGGCTTTTCAGTATGGAAAGTATCTAATTAAACAGAGGCTTTCCTCCCACGTGGAAAAGATTCCTGAGCTGCCCTCAGGATACCATTTCATTCATTTGAGCAACTACCAGAAATGATATCCTAAAGGCAGTTGAGGAACGTTTTCCGCATGGGAGGAAAGTATCTGTTTAATTAAATACTTTCCTCCTGTGTGGAAACAAGTCCTGAATTGACTCCAGGAGACCAAGGGTAGGAGTTGTCTTGAAAAAACTGGTACCTTTACACTTTAAATGTCCAGTTTGGAGTAGTGGTTAGGTGTGCAGACTTCTAATCTGGCATGCCAGGTTCGATTCTGCACTCCCCCACAGGCAGCCAGCTGGGTGACCTTGGGCTCGCCACGGCACTGATAAAACTGTTCTGACCGAGCAGTGATATCAGGGCTCTCTCAGCCTCACCCACCTCACAGGGTGTCTGTTGTGGGGAGAGGAATGGGAAGGCGACTGTAAGCCGCTTTGAGACTCCTTCAGGTAGAGAAAAGCGGCATATAAGAACCAACTCTTCTTCTTCTTTAGAAATGATATAATGATAAATAATAGCTGCTCATTTGGTTCCTGCTGGTTTTCCTGGGTATTTGATTTTCACAACTCCTAGTTTGCTTTCTGCTTTTATCACCTGCTTATTTCCCCAGTCCTGCTTTTCTTTTTCTGTTTTACTGTTTTGTGAAATAAAACTTGACTTTTGCTTGGGATTCATAAGTAGATCTTGTTGACCCACTACCCGCAATAACAACCACCCTTCTCTTGAAAGATCTGTGGGAATGGGCCCTGTGCAGTACTGGAATGACATGACTGTGACAGCCTTCAAACCACTGACTACACAATGAAGAGGTCAGAAAAATGAAGCAGCAAAAACTAGACAGAAAAAAAAATTCTAATTTTACAGCAAGGGATTTGACAAGGCAGAGGGAGGCGGGCAAAATAAGATGGCTCAGTGCCCGGAGGAGAAAGAAACCATATTCAGCCTCTGATAAAGGAAAAGAATGTCTCTCTCCTGTGGGCAATTCCACACAACTACCAGCCACCTAACAGTGCCCCTGCTGGGCAAACACTCACGGTACCCATTGCCCTGTAGGACTCCCAGGGAGCAGCTCCAGCAGCACATCCAGGCACAGTTCCATGGCTATTTTTGACAAGGGATGGCTAAACATCTCAGTGGTTACGCTAGGCCCTCAGCAGGAGCAGGTCACCTTGGGGACTCTGCATGAGCCCCACAAGCAGATCTCTGGTGGTCCATCTTGCAAGCCCTGCGGAAAGCTGGTAATTCCCGCAGGTCCCTCAGCTCTTCTGGGAGCTCATTCCACCAAAAAGGTCCTGGCCCGGGTCGAGGCCCGGGTCGAGGCCAGGCGAACATCCAGGGGCCTGGGACAACCAGTAATTTCATACCCGCAGAGCGAAGAGCCCTGTGGGGGGGCATAAGCAACCAAGCAGTCCCGCAGGTAGGCAGGACCTGCACAGACTTTGCTGCTGTACTGTGAGCTACCAGGCCTTTTGCTCCAGCCCAGCCTAGCCCCTGCATCATCACAAACCACCAAGACAGGTGTTTCGCCAGCACCCTTCCTGGGCATGCTGTGGCTGTGATGCTTCTACCTGTGACTTTCTGTCCCATCAGCACAGCTTGCATAAACACAAGAGCCTGACTAGGATGAGAAGGTTGGCAGCCTCATTCCTCTGACTGGTACCAGTTTCCCTAACTTTGCTCCATTGCTCCATAGCTGAGCTATGTCTCTTTTTGACTGGGGTCTGGCAGATGGGTTTTGGTTCCCATCCCCTCCGCTTTCTTTGGCTTGCAGTTCACACAGGGAGGGGCTGGATGGGTAATTCAGGTTTGCCCTTTTAGGCGGGAGGGGAAGGGTCCCCAGGTCACACACTTCTCCATATCAGTACTCCTTTCTGATAATCCATGCATGTTGTATAAGATGTGTGAAATGCAAAGGGTATGCGGTGAATGAGAGAGGGCACTGATAATGAGTACCTGTGTGCCAATGTTGAGTGGATGTGGGCTCAGTGACTGTATTGATATAGGTGTGTTGGTGCAGCCCATCAGCATGTCCTGGGGAGTCTAGCTGGACCGTTTGCTGCATCTGAAACTATGAACAGGACCTTGTATATGCTGTCCCTTGTGTCACCATACACTTTCCTATCCTGTTACATTATGGAGTTCTGGGAGACATCTAATGCATTCCCTTTCCCAGAATATTAAGATAATGAAAGCTTTCTAGGAAGAGGAGCTGGGTTTTTTATACCCCACTTTTCACTACCCAAAAGAATCCCAAAACACCTGACCTTTCCCTTCCTCTCTCCACAACAGACACCCTGTGAGGTAGGTGGGGCTGAGGGAGCTCTAACAGAAATGCTCTGTGAGAACAGCCCTAAGAGAACTGTGACTGGCCCAAGGTCACCCAGCTGGCTGCATGTGGAGGAGTGAGGAATCACACCTGGTTTTCTGGATTAGAGTCCACCGCTCTTAACCACTACACCACACTGGTTGAAGTTGATGGTCAATATGCTTCTTTACCTAACAAGTTAGTGAATTGTGGATTCCTCTGTTAGATGCAGTGACTACAATGAGCATAGACAGCTTTAAAAGACGATTAGATGATAGGTACATTCAAGGAGAATAACTCCATCCATAGCTACAGTGACTAAAAATAACCTTTGTTTTTAGAGGCAGTCTGAACACCAGTGCTAGGAGACAACCTCAGGGGAAGCTCTTGTTCGTTGGCCATCCATGGCATTGGCTGGCGACTGTGTGGGAAGGGATTCTAGACTAGACAGACCACGGTTCTCATCCAGCAGCACATTTCTTATGTTCTTGTTTACCTTGCTTGGTGAATTATCAGAGACCTGGTTCTGAGTGTGGGAGGCCTGGGTTCTACTTTGTTCTTTGCCTCCAGGACCCTTTCCTGAGGAAGCCAGATCCACTGAGGAACTGCTCCAACTGTCAGGAACTTCTTCCGGATGTTTAGTCTACTTATTTTACCTCGGCAGCCTGGCCATGGGACCCTGATAAGCCGCATAGGACTGTCAACATCTTAAAGCAGGGCTGAAGTTAAAAGTCTCCACACAGTGGGGAGAACAGCAGAAAAGGGGTCTGCTGGAATCTTCCCTAGATTCCATTCTCCTTATCAGCCAGGCCTATTTCCAGAGACGTATTTCAAATAATGGAACTGTTTATCATGATTTTGTTTTACCAGGGAGGTTTCAATACTTCAACTTACTAATAAGAAACTCCCTTCTTATGGCGATGTGCCAAAAGGCTAATAATTTTTCCAAAGTAATGGTAAGACCCATCCAGAATTGAAGCAATCAGAATACAATAGAAAACCCATACAATAAAATCACAAACAACAATAAACATAATTAAACACAATAAACCAAGATGCGGCAAAAACACATAAGCCTAAGCTCACCCACCCCCAATACCCATCCTGGGGGGGAGATAAAGGTGCCAGTTGGTCTTCGCTACTGCTGCTATAGATGCTATAGGGGGGCCAGATCGACCTTGCGGCCCAGCCTCATCCAACGACCTGGTGGAAGAGCTTCATTTTGCAGGCCATGCGGAATGCTGAAAGCTCCCGCAGGCCTCATAGTTCCTCAGGGAGCTCATTCCACCAGGTAGGGGCCATCATCTTCACTGGGTGCCCTCAAGTTCTAGTATTATGAGAGAGGAAGAGAAGGTTCTCTCTTAACTTTCTCTACCCTATGAATAATTTTATAAGTCTCTGCTCAAAACTGGAAAGAGAATGTATATGCTACCTCTCCAGAGATCTGCTCATGGAAATTCAGGAGTAAAAACTAGAACATAACATCACAAAAACAAGAATATCAATACTACAAGCAAGACTTTAAAAACAAAATTTGGGACATACAACACAGCTTAACACTATCATGAAGAAACCTAATAAATATCCATAAATCAAGCTTCAGGCTTGAAGCCATAGAATGGTTAAAAATAATAAGACCCGTAGTTAAAAATCTTCCTGAAACAAAATGTTTTGGTCTTCAACCTAACACAAGATGGTATGTACCAGGTGGGCCTCGAGAGAGAGAACATTCTATAGAATTCAAGCTACTATTGAGTTCTCTTTATGTTGCCTATCAAGTTCACCTCCACAGGTAGATGTATAGTGCACTGTATGAGCAGTAGATATGAAGTGGTGGACAGGATAGTACAAGAGGATAGTACAAGTCTTCCTTCAGTGCAGTCTAAGTAGAGTTACAGTCTTCCAAACACATTGATTTCAATGACCTTAGAACTGCACTGTATCTCCTTAATCATCTTGGTTGCTTTAGAAATTTTTTTTTCCAAACTGTGGAATTTGGATTTTGAAGATACAGCAACCACTTCAAACAAGGCTGCACTATAGATCTACACAATGCCATTACACCAACATCAGCTGTTTTATTTTTACTGACTTTCCCAGTAGTTCCTAGCACAGAGTTTGCCTTTTTACATTACTGGATTCATGTTTTCGCCAAGCTGTCCACTTCGACATCAAGATCTATTTTCTTCTCAGTAACTGTCAGTATATATTATAATTACAGTCATAGTATTTTTACTCCCACGTGCATTACCCGCCAAAATATGCTAACCTTTCTCCTACAGGCCAGCAGAGAAGCAAATCACATTGCATTTATTCAAGAACAGTATTATTCAAACACATAGGGTTGCTCTGAGAAAAGAAGCTCTGCTGGATTGCTTGATGGTCACACACCCCAAGGTGAACAGATGCTCACTGGAGGAAGGAACCTGCCAGGTTGTTCCCTAGGGTTGCTATGTACCATCTGGCCACTGGCAGGGGATGGGGGCTTAGGATAGCCAGATCCAAGTTGGGAAACTCCTAGAGATATGGGGATGCAGCTTATGGAGGACAGGGACCTGAGTGGGGTACAATATCCTCCAAAGCACCCATACTCTCCTAGGGAATTAATCTTTGCAGTCTGGAAATAAGCGGTAATTCCGGGTCCCACCTGGAGGCTGGCATCTCTAGGTTTCCTGCTCTGTGGCCTCTTAGGATCCAAGTCCTGGCATGACTCCCAGAAAATACCCACACCTGGCTGGTACCATGAAGACAGAGCTAAGCGGGACAATGCCCAAAGAACGGAACAGGTGTGTGGGGTGCGCGTGTACAGAGATGGGGAAAGGAATTGAGGGTGGGGGGGAACCCCAAAACTATCAGGCCCCGCCCCCGGCAGAACAGACCCCTGTGCCCTGTTGCCATGGCTACCGCCGGCATTCTCCGCGGCCCCGTTCGCCCAATAGGGGAAGCGGGCGAGGAGAAAGGGGAGGAGGGCGCAGAGGCGTGTCCTGCCCGGAAAAGGCGTGTCCCTGGCGCCGGAAGTGGCTGCGGGAGCCGCAGGGTGTGTATGTGTGGTGATCGTGAAGCGGGCTGCCGCCGCGCTCCGAGCCTCTCGATCCACCCGGGCCTGAGTCTGTGAGTCCTGAGGCCGCCCGCCCTCCTTCCCTCCCGCCCTTTGTGCCTCTCGCGCCAGGTGAGCGGCCCTCAGCCGTCCCCTTTCCCCCTCCCCCCCCCCAACCGCCTAACGGCCGCTGCTCCTGCCCCTCCCTGCCTGCCTGCCTCCTTGGCGCACGGGGGGAGCTGCGGCCTTCTCCCGCGCGCTGCCTCGCAGGGCTCCCTGAGGCGGCTGCTCCTCCGTCTGCGGCCGAGGAGCAGAGAAGGAGGGAGGAGGCCCGAGGGAAGCCGCGCGAAGCAGCCCCGAGGCTGCTCGGGGAATGGCCCCGGCCCCGCCTTTGTAACGGGGAGTCTCCTGCTTCTGCCGCCGCCGCCTTTCTCCTCCTGCTCCTCGCCCGGGGTTCCAACTGGCCGCGTCACCTCGCCTCAGAGCGGCCCCACCCTGGCTGAGTCACCACCTTGGGCGCGCTCACCTGGGCGGAACAATCCACGCTTCGGGCCCGGTGGAGACTGGCCGACTCGCCTCGGAGCCTCGCCATCCGCCGCCTGGGGGGTGGGCGGGGAGGGCGCTATGAGGAAGGCGGACCGAAAACGAAGTGTGTGTAAGTGAAGGGCGGTCGGCCAGCGGATGGCGACCCCCGCGGAGTTTTCTAGGCGAGAGGTGAACAGAGGCTGTTCGCCATTGCCTTCCTCTGCATGGTGATCCTGGGAACTCCCGTCCAGATACTGACCCTGGTTAGCTTCGAAGGTCTGGCGAGCTGGACCATCCAGATCAGGATAAAATGAGGTAGTAAAGTTAAATGACCAGCCATTTTCCTAAGACCTCTTTCATGATGAGGGTGAGTTTTTTTTTTTTTTTTTTTTTTACATAGGGTTGGAGTTGCATCATTCAGTCCCTTGTCTAATGGTAGGGTGTAAGGTTTGGAAGACCAGAATCCCCACTCTGCCTTGGAAGCTTAATGGGTGACCTTGGGCCAGTCTTGCACCTAACTTATTTAGAAGGCTGGTAGATTGGATAAAATGGAGAGGAATTGTTGGCCTTCAGCCTCCCCCCCCCCCTCCCGGGAGAAAAGTGGGTGATATTTAAACAAAATTATGAGATTTTTTATGCTGAAATCTAGTTTTCTGTTCAGCCTTTTATATTTAAAAGGCTCGAAGGTAGAACGCATTTGACGGGTGCATTCCATGAAACTTTAGGTTAATTTTTTTAAATAGTAAGGGAAGTGGCTTACGGCATAAATAGTGTTCTGGAAGTCAAATGGGTGCTTGACATTCAGCCTGCAATTGGAAATTACATGCTGATCCCACCAATTTTCAGTGATACTATCCACCACTTTGTCCTTGGTAGCCTAGTGAGGTGAGTTAGGCTGAAGGTGTGTGATTGGCCCAGGGTGAAATTTTCAGGGTAAGTGGAGATTTGAATCTAAATTGGACAATTTAACCACTATATCAGATAGCTGTCAGTCTGGCAGTTCTAAAACTATTTTTATTTTACAGTCTAACTCAGAAATGAAAGTACGTAACATGTGACCAAAGGTGAGTGTGTGTGGAAGCAGAACCTAGTGAAAAAACTTTGCACTCTGTATTTTGAGGAAGACCGAAGGTGGAGCTTTGATAGGTTTTTCACTGATATTGTTGTAGGATTCTGGTATGAATCGTTGTAGTCTTTCAAATATCTTTGAGTTTGCTGTCCACCCCTTTCTTCTCCCAATACCAGTCTGTTCCGCTGCAGAAATGTAGATACCTTTACAATTGTCACCTGCTGCTGCTACTAAGCAGATGCTGTAATTAGAAAGGAAAATAGAAGAACATATCTACTGCCTCTTAAAATTGCTCGTTTGTCAATACTGTTAGAACAAGTTAGTGGTTGGTTCCAGTCAGCTGGAATAATAGGAAAGACATGGAAATGGATACCTCCACAAGCCCAGTGTGAATAAAGTGAGGATACTACAGGGCATTCAACTCACCCCCATAGTTAGTGGAAGAAGCTTTCAACTGTCTTGGAATTATTTCTTCTTTTAACTTCATGCTTCCATTTCAGGTTTTCTGTGACTCACAAGGAATTTCTGTCTAGCATTTGTAAAATACCAGTGCTTTAAGTTAAACTTAATGTTGGTATGTAAGAGACATCTACCAGTCATTCCATGGGAAAGTAAAGATTGTAAAGGATTTTACCAGCAAAATATTGTACATAATTTGCAGTAGTAGCATGTTGGCTATACTACAGTGGTTCCCAACCCCCAGTCCGGGTAACAGGACCAGTCCGCGGCTCCTCCTCGTCCTCCTCCCTGGCTCCTGCCTCAGGGGCTGCCCTGCCACTCTGCTGCCAGCTCACCTTTGGTGCTCTCCAGCAGCCGCCATAGCTGGAGCTCCCCCTCGGCATGGCACTGCGCAGCTGCTGCTGGCAGCGCCCCCAGCAGGCAGCGGGAAGTCAGGGGCACCGGTGGGAAAGCAAGTGGAGCAGGGGCTCAGATGGCGGCGACATCCCTCGGCAAAAGACTACCCCCCCCCCCCGAGCCTCAGTAAAATTGTCAAACATTGATCGGTCCCCGGTGATAAAAAGGTTGGGGACCACTGCTATATTGTATTAGTCCCTAAGGCATTCTCACTATGGACAGTTAGTTGCCTTATGGCCACGGATCAAGGCAGTTCTCATCCCTTCAGTGGGGCCTAGTTAGTATCAAAAAGTTGATGGGGAGGCATAATTATACAAGTGTGCTAAAGAAATCCAAGGTGCCTAAACTCTGCTGTGGGTGCCCAGGAAACAAGCAAACAAAAAAATGTCCAGCTTTGGTTTGATATTTTGAAAACTAGCTTTTAAATATTGTGTATATCCAGTTCTTTGTTGAAAACAAATGGTGTGTCCACCTTCATTGTTAAATTGTCTTAACTCCTACCTTTGGCATTGTAATTTCACACCATTTCATTGCACCCTGATTGTTTTTAGTAGTGGTGTAAATTGCAAGTCATTTCAAAAACCTATAATCTTTGCTTGATGTGCTTTGTCTATTTGTCTATTTTCTTATTTGTGTTGTCATACTTATACAAGATTTTTTGGGTTTAATTTCAGTCCCACGCTCTCTTCAATTAATAGCAGCAATTAAAACCTTTGTAAACTTATGTGAGTATTCAGCTATGGTTGCTTGTGGCAAAAGCAGCAATACTCAGCAGGTTCAGGAGAACCACATTTGCAGTTACCAGCAACCAAAGAATTACAAGTACTGTGTGTCGCCCCCAACAAACATACCCATGCAGTAATATATTAACATTTAACATTTAAAGTTACTAGAATAGTTTAGAGCCTTGAAAATAGTCTCTCCCCACCACCATTGAACCTTAGATGGCCCTTGTGTATCTGTATGAGAGAAAAGATTTTTCTTTTTGCCCTACGGCCCTCCCCTCAGTATGAGTAACGTTAATTAAGATGAGTGAGATTGCCAAAATGCTAGGAATAGAGCAAGCTGGTTGTGGAATGAGAGTAAAGCCACCAACATGCCATTGTGGCCAACTTGCTCTTTTCCCAGGTAGCTGCTTTAATGGAGCCAGTTTGCACAACTGGTGGGATGAGAATACAGAGAAGAATGGGGGGAAAGAATGGAAAGACTACAGTATTTATTCGAATGCAAAACTTTATATTTCCTGTTGTGCCATCCAAAAAGGAAGTCATCTTATATTCGCATACAAGCCACAGTTATGTCTAATTTTATGAGTGTGTATAGTAGTATTTGGGGGGGAGGGGCAACGTTCCTTTTGAGTATATGGTATTCCATCCCTAGCAAGGAGCATGCATGTTAGGGAGGTTCACGGTTTACCTATCTTCCATTCTCTCTAACAGTAACTTTTTAAGGTGGAACCACTGGGTGACCATGGCTCCCACCAGACAATGACCTTGTCTACTTTCCTGGAACCTGGAGCAGGTGCTGCATTAGGGAGCAGTGCTCAGAAGAGTCCCAGGTGACATGTCAGAGAGCCATTTCCGGCTGCCAAGCCACTGAGTGTTATGGCAAAATAAAATTAGTAGTGGTAATTTATGATGGCCTCCGAAATCAACCAGAGAAGAGAGTAGGGAGATTAAAAGTTGTGTTAAATTTCCCTAGCTCAATTATCATAGCATGAATACTGATGACATCAAATGCTCTGTCATCTAAAATGTAGAAGTTGAAAGAATGTATTTTGGCTATGGCTGCAATTGAATGATGCCTGAAGGCACAGTATTGTTCATCATACTGTGTCCTTCCACCCTTGTCTTTGTAGCTGTTTGTGTCACCTGAAAAGCTGTTCTTGATTTAGTTGGGAACCCTCAAGACAATGTGGGATACAACATGTGTGGAGAGTCAAATGGAAAATGGACACATTGTGGACTTCCCTTCTGTAAGAGCATCTTTGGATCCAATTCATTATGGTTTACCAGTATGAGTGAATATCTTTACTTTTCTTAGGTGAATGTGGCATGTATGGCAATGGTTGGAGTTTTGTGCCTTAACACCTATGTTGTCATAATCTTTAATAGATAAGTAGCCACTTTATCAGATGGCAGTGAACATTCTGGGATGCTGAGTAAACTATATCCTGTTTAGTGGCTAGTGCTTCTTACCTAGCTATGGTCAGATGAAAGGATGCAATAGTTAGGTGCAAGAATCCTGCTGTTGCAAAGAAATAAATTGAATTCCTGCCAAGCTATTGGAAGGGGCTTCAGGGACATACTGTTCTTGTGCCCTCTGAAAAGTAACCACCAGCTGTGCTGCCTGCTGGGAGAGCATTCACATAATCCACAATATCTGTCGATACCGCAGTTGCTCTTGCGTCAGCATGTCTGTGACTGAATTATAAAGGAAGCTTCTTTTTTCCTGTGCTTTCTGAAAGCTTCTAGCTTCCTGAATTTTCGTCAAGATGAATATTGTAGTACTGGGGTGTTCCTCATGAAGAGTGTGTGTGTGTCTTTTTTCATTTCTAGGAAATAGAAACCATGCTCTGAAAATTTACTTTAAAAATCAATGTCATTTAGCACCCACTCTGCCTTGGCCTGTTGTATAATGGGAATATGTTGCTGGGTGAGAATACCTATTACTTAACCTGGCTTGAAGCTGGCTTTTCCAAGGAAGAAAATTCAGAGTGTAACGCCCCCACCCTAGTTTTTTAATGAATGTTATGGTAAACTGGCAACTGAAAGTTGAAATCCAAAATACCATTTTTCTCTGCAAGGGAGCCTTTGAACAATAATGCTTGCCTACTGGATCTTCTTGGAAGAGAGCAGTTTCGATATTTTGTTCACATATCTCTCCTCCTTTTCAAACATCTTCCTTAGTGTAAATCCATTGAGCATTGCTTAATAAAGTCAGCAGTAATGAACATCCACAATTTTGTGTTTAAATCCAGGAATATAGAATGTATTCATTTTCAGGGAATACAGGTTTCCTCTTGAAAGAAGAATGAAATCAAATGTTAAGTTTTAATAGTGCTAAATATTTGCTAGCAAATCTTCTATCATGCTTTAAAGCTTTTAGTGCTAATTTTTGTGAAAGGGGAAAAATTAAGCTCCTGAAAGTTGGTGTCCTATTGTATTGGAGATGTGTGATAGGAGTCTTATGTAATGTATTTGAATTTACACATCATGAACATCTGTAAAGATAGTTAATTGACTCCAGCAGAAAAACTCATAGTAGTGTCCATGTTCTTCTGCCTGTCCCCTGCAACCTTCTTATCATTAAAAATTCTCTGTGTCCTGGGAGATCCTTATAAACAAAGTTCAAGCATCACAGTATGGGGAGCTTTAGCAGGGGATATTGAGAAAGATCTGTTCTGCTAATTTCTTCTGTTGGATTTACCATTCTTTTTGTCAAAAGCCAGAATGGAAAATTGGTGTCTTTCTGGGCACTTGAGAAGGTGCAAGTAGCTGGAATGCTCATCCTCTTTAATGCATCATGGGCACCCATGTATTCAAGTTCCTTGTATCCCAAGTCATGGAACTAGGCGGTTTGTATCAAGAGAGGTTTCCTATCATAGGCTTTAAGGCAGGGGTAGTCAAACTGTGGCCCTCCAGATGTCCATGGACTATAATTCCCATGAACCCCTGCCAGCATTTGCAGGGGTTCATGGGAATTGTAGTCCATGGACATCTGGAGGGCCGCAGTTTGACTACCCCTGCTTTAAGGGTTCATCCAGACTTCCATTCTGGTAATGTGTAATGGATATAATTTCTGTCCTGGAGCTTGTAACATGCATTTATAGCATGCTGAAGTTGTGTCAGCTGCTCTTTATATATTCTTTCTTTCCAGAGTTTGCATTTGGTGCAAAGGGGTTCAGAGGACCTTCAGCCAGGGTCTTGAATCCAGTGCTTTTGCTTCTACCAAAATGAGGTAACCCGATGCCTTGTCACACAGAATAGTGGTGAGGTACACTGTTTCAACTGTAGCACATTAAAGTGGGGAGAGAGCCCTGATGGTGGAGGTGATATGGGATAATTATTGGATTACTCTGACACTTGTTTATGGGTTGAATTAGCTAGTACACTGAGCATAGCAGCATATTTTGTACTAGAATAGAACTGTAGTGGTGGTGAAGTGTTGAACGCTAAGACCCCTGCTAAAGGAGCTTCCATGGCTTATACTGTATTCTGCTGTTTGGCGGCAGAGCATAGAGTCCAGTGCTAAACTCTCCATCTCCTGTTCTTTTGTCAGTACATAGTCTCATCCTCTGCACTGAAACCGCAGGGAGCTAGGATAGAGTTTCCACATGGTGCTTTGAGAGCTGAGCCAACGTATCATTCTTTGTGGCATGAACTTCTTAAGGTCCAGAGATTCACTGATATTAACAGGTAGCAAACATTGATGCTTAACCCCATCATGCCCTTTCCTGAAGTTCAGGGGTGAGTCTAGTGACCTCATGTGCCTTGAGACTTTCTAAAGCAGGGGTAGTCAAACTGCGGCCCTCCAGATGTCCATGGACTCCAATTCCCAGGAGCCCCTGCCAGCGAATGCTGGCAGGGGCTCCTGGGAATTGGAGTCCATGGACATCTGGAGGGCCGCAGTTTGACTACCCCTGTTCTAAAGCTTCAGGGAGAAGGGTTTGTAATTAAGAGGGAAAGCGTTGGAGGGTGTTTAAGTCATGTTGAGTCTCAGAGGCTCAGTATCAGATTTTGGGAGGGTCTTCCGGTTTGGGAGGGAAGATGAGGGATTTTGATGTACATTTTTTTCCTGTCAGGCCAGGTTCAAACACACATTCACCACTAGTTAGTAATCTTTTTTTAATTGCTCACTAATGTTGAATGTGTGTTTGAACCTGGCCTGACTGAAATGGCAGTAGCTGAATCGTGGATTCCTGACTGAAATGGCAAGAGTTGAGTCTTGGATTGAGCACTTACTGTGGTTTGTAAACTGGTTACTGTTGGAGTTCACACTGTTAAAACAGCAGGACTAGTTTTGTCTGTGTTCGTATTGTGAGTAATTCTGAATCTTCATTACAACTACATGAGCAAAGAATGTTTGCTTCAGCTGCGCCCTTGCTGCCTGTGAAGTCGTTCATATTTTATTGTGCTCTTCTTAGGAACTGAACTCCATTTATCTAAGGAAAGATCCCACTCTTGATATAACATATCCTGACATTAAAAAGGGGAAAGGGAATATCTGAGTTTGCAGTTGGAGGGTTTCTGCTTCTTTCCCTCCCTCCACAGGCAGGACTTTCCTGAAATTAATGCAGATGTACAGCAGGGACCAAACAGCCGACTGTTTCTCGTGGCCAGGAAAGCTCTCCTTTTAGCTGCTTGTTTCACAAAGGCAATGTAAGCATGTCCATCTTGTTCTCTTCTGACCAATGAGGGTTTTCCCCCATGGGAGAAGTGAGCAACATTACCCTTTCCAATCCATGCTCCATTTGTGGCCTTTCCGTCAAAATTCTATGCGTAACTCAGTGCTGAAGGCAAAGAGGTGAGAAAGACACGAGTAATTTCAGGCCAATTGAAAGCCTTGTCCAAATGGCAAAAATTGGCCTGTGGATCCTGCTGTTTCCCGGCATATCCATCACTATAAAAGTGTTTCCCCTCTTCCTGGAATATAGGCTTGGCGATCTTATTTTCCACTTCAGTTTACCCTGTGTTGTCTTAAAAGAATATTTATCCTTTCATAATAGTTGCATCTTATGAGAATAATCATGGGTAGCCATGTTTAATTGAATTGCTTTTGACTGTGCTTAGCTTGCTCAGCCTGGATTGTCTCTGAATTTACTGCTAGAAACATGTGGGAGCAACATTCACCCACTAACACCAAATGCTTTCAAGAAAACTTACGATTGCATTATGTGTACTTACTGCTAAACGTTTTGCAGTCGGATTAGTAGGTGTATGCATACAGTTCATCCAATTAGTAGGTGTATGCATACAGTTCATTTTTTTGTATCTGCTGTATTGATACAGATGACCTGAACAAAAGTTGCTGTTTTCCGGCTTTTATTTGGGCATATTGAGCTGTACTGATCAGTTGTCTGTTTCATTCCCCCCAAGGGGAAGCAAAATGGACCATAAGGGGAAGAAAAAGGGGTCTGCCTATCAACTGTTAGGTTTAAATGGCTGGCAGCAGATTGGGTGTGCTTGACCTGCTGCAAGGCGTGATCCATTGCACTTCCCTCTGTTTGGAAAGGGGGAAGCAAAATGGAGTCCTGAAATAGCTGGCAGCCATTTGTATCCTCTGTTTCCTTCCCTCCTTCCCTTCCAAACAGAGGGAAGCAAAAGGGACAGCTGAAATGGCTTGCAACCATTTCAGCCTCACGTCTCCTAGCCCTCCACAGATGCCTGCAAACTGTTTTTACTGCCTGGTGGCTTTAAAGCTGCCAAGCAGCCAAAGTCTCAGTCTTTTGAGTAGGTTCAGTGAAAAGTTCAACATGGAATTACACTTATCAGTAGTCTGTAAGGAGGAGGACCTACTAGTATGTTTGCCTTATAATGTCCTCATGAGATTCAAACATGTACTGCTTAAATGTTCACACTTTTAGCAGCTTGCCAAACTTTTCTGCAGGCACAAACTGAACTCTGGGGTAAAGAAGAGACTGGTGAGCTGCAAGCTTTTCCTGCTTTTACAGGCATGGCTGACTAGACCTTTAAAAGGACTTGATTGTTATGCCTACTTCTCTGAAACATGTTTTTAGGTCTTAAAACAAGAACAAGCTGCCTAAAATATGGCATAACACAGCCCAGATAAGTTGCTTTGACACCACCACCCATCCCCCAAGTCACACTACATCTGCTTACCTTGATTCTAGTTATTTGGGCCTTTTGCTTCAGGAACTGTGACTGTAATCTCTTATCTAAATATGTGAGCATTAAGTTGAATGGTCAGCTTGGCATGTCTATGGAAATTGCTTTAAATATCAGGGATGGCTGGCTCCAGGGAATATTCAGTAAAATACTTTGATTCAGGTGGGTAGCTTTGTTGGTCTGAAGCAACAGGATTAATTTTGAGTCCACTAGCATTGTTCAGAACAATGAAGCTGAATTCTGGGTATAAGGTTACCTGTGTATGCACACTTCAGATACACTTTGTGATCATGATGGCGTAAAAACCCTCCCAAACAAACCATGCTTGAAACATGGAAAAGTTTAGTTAAAATAATGTGACTTATCAAGCAGCATTAAGATGTTGCTTGATAAATCACATCATTTTCTTTAACTAAACTTTCCCATGTTTCAAGCATGGTTTTTTGGGGAGGGTTTTTTAAGGTCCAAACACTACTGAGAATGAAATCTGCTAAATTATATTAACAACTGTCATATAAAGAATAACATTTACCAGTGGTCTTTGTGTTCCTGAAAGGCTCATACAAATGATATACTTGGAGTGTTGTACATGCAGACTGTACTATTCTGCTTTGTAGAAGTTTTTAGAGCCTCTATCCATACAGAGAATGTTTAAGGATTTTAATTGCAGATTCTGAATACCCCTAGAATTACTGATTCAAGTGGGTAGCCATGTTGGTCTGTCTGAAGCAGCACAACAAAATCAGTCCAGCAGCACCTTTAAGACCAACAAAGGTTTATCCCAGGTGTGAGCTTTCGAGTGCAAGTACTTTTTCTTAGACTATGAACTCGAAGGCTCATGCCTGGAATGAATCTTTGTTGGTCTTAAAGATGCCACTGGACTCTGATTTTATGGTGCCCCTATAGTTATTGTTTCTGCTGTAGCATTGGAGATAGAGCTAAAGGAGAAATTGTAATCCATCCTTTTGATTCTTCTAGTATGCCTGTCATGGATAGTCCAGACTAACCTGATCTCATCAGATGTTATAAGATAAGCAGGGTTGATCCTGATTAGTATTTGGATGGAATTTCAGGTTTGCTATTTAGAGGAAGGCAGTGGCAAACCACTTACAAATATCTCTTCCCTTGAAAACCCTATGGGATTGTTGTAAGTTGGCTTTGACTTGATAGCACCCAGTGTTTGGGCTGGGCGTTAGATGGGTAAGGAAATGGGCAGTACACTATGGAGTATGTGGAATGCTTTGAAATCACATAATGAGAATGAGACCAAAGATTGATTCTGTAGTTAATGTTAGTGTTGTGACTGGAACAAATGAATGGTGAGTGACTGACTCTTAATGGGAAAACTTTGGATACCTGATCCTGAACAATGTGTTTTTGCATGCCCCACAAATTCACACAGATTGCCTAGGATGAAAGTCTTAACAGGTCTCCTGGCTGCCCAGTCCTTTCTGCTTACACCACAGCTCCATTATCAGGGCAGGTTACTCTTAGGATGGGGGAACTTGCCTCTTTCCTTGCCTTAGCATTACTGGAAAACACTGAATGTGTCTGAATTTTGAGCACACTGTCAAAATTTCCCCATGCATCCAGAACCCGTGGCATGCCTTTAGGTGCTAGGGTATTGCTGCCCAACTCTGGATGTGGGTAAGTACAGTAAGCAGGAGCTAGTTTCATAGGCTGAAGCAGTGTGCTACTTGAGTGGGAGGGAGAAAGGGCTCAATGCTGATAACCAAGAATAATGGCTGACTAGTAAACAAAGTCAGAGTTTGTTGGCACCTGTTGATGAGCAAACAATTCTTTGGATAAAGAGCGAGGGCCAGGACGTGTCCAGATTATGTAATCTTAAAGACCTATCACATCTCATCGTTGGAGTGTATGCTACTCCCCTATCCCTTCCTCTTCACCTCTTTGATAATTGGGGGAGGGATGGGATTTTTAGGGGTCTTGTTAGTAGATTGATGTTTTAATGGGAATTTTAGTTAGTTGTTGTGACCCACCTCGAGCCTGTTGGGAGAGGCGGGAAATAAAACTAAATAATAATCATCATCATCAAGTTGCCTTTCTGCCCCCTAGAGAAAATAGCACCTGACAGTATACATGCGTCAATTCTCTTTTTCTTCAGGAATAACCATGGATAAAAGTGAGCTGGTACAGAAGGCCAAGCTGGCTGAGCAGGCAGAGCGTTACGATGATATGGCTGCTGCCATGAAGGCCGTCACTGAGCAAGGGCACGAGCTGTCCAATGAAGAAAGGAATTTACTCTCTGTTGCCTATAAGAATGTGGTTGGTGCCCGTCGTTCCTCCTGGCGTGTAATTTCCAGCATCGAGCAGAAAACGGAGCGGAATGAGAAGAAACAGCAGATGGGAAGAGAGTACCGTGAGAAGATTGAGGCTGAATTGCAGGATATTTGCAATGATGTTCTGGTAATGATCCTGTAGTATCTGGTGCAGCACCATCTGCTAAGAAACTTTATCTGGGAAGAATTTACCAGATCGTGGCAAGACTATAATTTCACTTGAACAAATCTAACGCTGTCTAGTGGCTAAATTTTGTAGCTGAATTTTGTTTACCCCTCTTAATATTTGTATAAAATTAACAGTTTTTTGCTTGCTAGCGAACTTCATGCACTTGTAAAGACAAGACCTAAAGCTGACTACCTGTTTTAGATTTATATAAAGGGTATTTATATAATGTGGTAACGTAATGGTGGCCTCACAAAATACCTAACACACACTTAACAGCTTGATTTGACCTTAAAATATGGGGATTCTTCTTTTGATAACTCTCTGCTAGTCATATCATCTTATCCTCAAATGATAGGAATTTGAGGAAATCTTGTTTTCTCAGGGTGGGAAAAGAGGGGCTCCATTATAGTACAGACTTGTATATGTATAAATTATGGTGATGAACTAGAGGAAAAAAGCTTAATATTGTTTGCTGTATGTTTCAGGAACTCCTGGACAAGTACCTTATTGTTAATGCCACACAGCCAGAAAGCAAGGTTTTCTACTTGAAAATGAAAGGAGATTACTACAGATACCTTTCTGAGGTGGCATCTGGAGACAATAAGCAAAGTAGGTCACTGACGTATGATACCTAATAAGAATAGTTATGTGCAATGCTATTGAAATGTATTTTTAGATTTTGTTACGTAAACCAGTTCAGAGATATTGCATTCCAAGTATGGGTTAAAATATATTTTAATAAGTTTTTGTTTGTTAACTTTTATTGATGATTTTGAAGTCTTTAGGGGACCAGGAGAAGGACAACGATATAGGCTAGATATCAGGAAAAAAAATTTCACAGTCAGAGTAGTTCAGTAGTGGAATAGGCTGCCTAAGGAGGTGGTGAACTCCCCCTCACTGGCAGTCTTCAAGCAAAGGTTGGATACGCACTTTTCTTGGATGCTTAGGGCTGATCCTGCGTAGAGCAGGGGGTTGGACTAGATGGCCTGTATGGACCCTTCCAACTCTATGATTTTACAACTCTTTATTTGTACTGCTCTTCTAATGTAGTTGATTGCCCTTGTAGTCAAACACATAGGTGCCAAATGCAGTGACTGGAAGGGGAGAGATGAAAATTCCACTTTAGATATTACTTGAAGTTTGTGGGACACAAATTTCAACTCTCTTCTGGTTCCTGTTCCCTGCATCTTCATCCTAGAAAACCACTTGAAGATCAATCAGCAGAGAATCAAAACTTGATCTGAATCTGTGGGTTTGGATTTCTGTTTGGTCTTCGTCTGCTAAATGCCTTGCCCCTTTAAAATTGGTGATAGGCTATGTTTTTGTTGACAAGCATGTCATACTGTGCATGATAGGGAGCTTAGCATTTTACTATTTAGCGTATTCTTTCTCTTAAACTACCAATATGCTGGGGAAAATCAGCAAATGTAGGAACTGCTGAAGTACTTTGATGTGAGAACGTAGTTGTAACTTGATACAGTGGTTGCGATTTATTATACCTCAGAAGTTCTTGATGTCACAAAATTTAGTTCCAGATGAAATTACTATGAAGGAAGCAGAATAGATGTTTTGGTGATGAATGTTCCTGGATGTATGAACACATTCCTACTTTTAGGCAGGATTGTGTAGTCTTTCAGCCATATTACTCTACAGCAAAACAAATGGCTGCCGGTTAATAGCATTTGTTATGTCAGATTTGCAGATGGCTCTTACTTACAGATGCTTAATTTTATTTAAAGCATTTCTATGCCACCTATGTCAGACATTTTAAAAGCATTTAAAATACAAATATGTATACAGATATACAGACATTTGAAACATCAAGGGAGAGGGTTGATAAGATTTGTTTTTATGCTGTGAACCACTCTTGGACCAGTCACAGTCCTGGTAGAGGTATTCTGACAGAGCAGTTCTGTTAGAGCTCTTTCAGCCCCACCTATCTCACACAGTGTCTGTTGTGGGGAGAGGAAGGGAAGCTGATTATAAGCTGCTTTGAGATTCCTTCAGATAGTGAAAAATGGAGTATATAAACCAACTCTTCTACATAGCTTAATGAGTATACCTGTGGGTGGTACCTTGGATTTTAACTTCAGAGCTAAATTAAAATAGGGGCACAGATACTTTTTACAAGAAATCCCCATACAAAAGCACCTCAACACTCCCTTGTCATTCAGGCAGCAATGGTCTGTTTACAGTGAGGTTGGAGGTCACCATGCAATTTTAATGGCATTGCCTGCTCTCTGAATTAGCTTTGTTGTTTTCTCTGCCATCATCACATAGCCAAATCTGGCTGCTTGTTGGACTCCTTAAAAGGTGGCTGATTATAAATCAATATCAGTTATGAATTATTATGCTGTTACTACTGTTGTTCATTTGGTATTGCTCTGAATTATAATGTATTTACCTTCTTGTTTCCTGTGTTATATGTAAACCATCCTGAGCTGCAAGGGAAGGGCAGTGTATATAAATATAATAAATATCCCCAGAATGCTGGTGGTAGGAAGCTGTTAAAATATAGACTTATATTTGCTTGCATGTAATGGTATCACTGCTTTTCCCTGCAGCAACGGTAGGAAATTCTCAACAAGCATATCAGGAAGCATTTGAAATCAGCAAGAAAGAGATGCAGCCAACACACCCTATCCGACTTGGTCTGGCACTCAATTTCTCTGTGTTCTACTATGAGATTCTAAACTCGCCAGAGAAAGCCTGCAGTCTGGCAAAGACAGTAAGCAGATATGATCTAACTGAAAGTAATTTTGGGGAGGGATACATGAAAAAGATGGGAAAGCAAATTATTTCCTTAAAGTAATTCCCTGTGTAATGTTCAATGAACTGAGTCTCAAATGCATTCTTTTAAAGAGGCTGACATTTAGAAATGGTTTCTGAAAATGCAGGTGGACTGGTATTGTCTGAAACGTAAAAGTTCTACAAAAAATAGTTTTTAAAGGTTAAACGAAGGGCCTGTCACCATTTTTGTCCAGGTAGTCATTATATACTCAATCAATGTACACTGACCAAATATTCTGAAGCTGGCGGAAAGACTCGAATGAGTATGCATGATTTTTATGAAATGATTTGAATTGTTTCAGGCATTTGATGAAGCGATAGCTGAGCTGGATACACTGAATGAAGAATCCTACAAAGATAGCACTCTGATTATGCAGCTACTTAGAGACAACCTTACTGTAAGTATTCCTTGGGAAACTACTTAAAATGATAGTGTCGGAGGGTGTCATCTTCTGCTAGGAATGGTGAATGCATCCTTAAAAATGGCTTTAAGGAAAGCTCGAAGTTAGGCCAGCTCCATATAAATTGAGAGCCCTCAGCTTCATAATTTCCAGTGGTCAGATATATAATGGCAAGCTCGGCAGGTGCCCTCATCAGGCTGCTAACACTTGTGTACTGCCTACGAGCTTTGTGTGCTCACTGTTTTAACTTCATCTAATCTTCAGTCTTTTAGTTCATCATTCATTAACTCTTCCACCCGGAGAATTCATATTGCTCCACTAAAGAGAACTGCTCTGCTAAAACTAATTTCCCCACCTCCCCCTTTCCTGATCGATGTAATTAACTGCATGCTTTCAGCATAAACATGTTTGTATTTTCTTACAGCTATGGACATCGGAAAACCAGGGAGATGAAGGGGAAGCTGGGGAGGGCGAGAACTAATGGCTGTCACGCTTCACTATATGTTCAGTGTCACTCTGTATCCTACACATTATATCCCTTTGTGCGACAAGCAAAAAGAATAGTACATCGACTTCACAACCTCAACGTAGCAAACTGTCTGTGGGGTAAAAACAATTGGTTGGTGTTCTGTGTACGTAAAATGGAGATCAGTTGAGCAACGGCATTCTGAACCTTTCCTATTATGAACACTTGCAGTTATGATTACCGTGTTTATATTTTTTTTTAACTGAACACTGTGATAATGGGTCTTTGCAATTACAGTTGACTTTACAAAAACGTGCAATGGTGGAAGAGTAGTTGAGAATCATGTAATTCCTCGGAAAGATTATAATCTGGCATCAAAAGAGCTGAAATACAAATCTGTTGTAAAGGTGTACAGAAAATTAATAGAGATTATATTGTGACACTGCAACGTGGAAGGAGAAAACCAACAATATTGTATGGCATTCCAGTTCAGTCACTCACTGCTTTGAATTTAATGGGCATATTCATTTTTATGTTTTTTTATTTTTATTTTTTACAAGATATTGATGCTGGATACTCTGCTTTTCAGCCAAATGCTCGTGTAAACGTAAACCTTTTCTGAGGCTTCAATTTAAGACATGGGGAAATGACAGCCAAACTTCCAGACTCTTTACAGTGGCAGAAAACTGGGACCTTGTCTCTGGACAGATAGTCCAGTGCTCTTACCATGTCAATCAAGTCCCATCCCACAGCAATAAGTTACATATTTACAGTGTGGACTATTCTCAGTAATTAATTTTTAGTGCACTGCCATGGAATTTCAACAGGATGTTTCTATTTTTTTATGGCCTTATTAGTTTGCTGGGTAGTCATGCTATGTAGAACTCATTTCCCTACTTTTAAAATGGTAATTCCCCCCATGCCTCAGTGCTGGCCTGTATCTTTTTGAGTAATTTGACAGAGCTGCTCTTCTGCATGCCATGTGTAGTTCTCCCTTCCACCCCACTCCCTGCTTCAATTAGTTTGGGCTTCTTTGTGAGTGGTGTTAGTCTGTGGTGGTGGAAGAAGCTTAAAGATATTGGAGGACAAGTCTGTCGTAGATGCTGGAGAGCTCTGTAGTTCTCAGCTCTCAGTATCTGTTGGTCCTAGGTCATGAACAAGATCTGGGTCACGCTCAAGATTCCCTCTCTTTGCCTTAGGAATATGGACTGTCCACTTGTGTTGCTTGTTAGATTGCAATACTAAAGTTCCAAACATTCAGCTGTGGCCCAAATGTGTCCAACCACATATTAGAATTCAATAGGAGTTGCATGAATAATGCAGTGGAAAGATGGGAATATTCACCCTATTGGTCTTTCAATATCATTCCTCTACCTATTACATTCCACTTAACACATAGAATCCATCTGTTTGTCTGTCCATCTGTCTGCTGAAGAGAGAAATCCATGCACTGACTCAAAAATTTCCCCTCTATTAGCTGAACAAATTGTGCAGTTATACTTGGCGCTTGATAAATGCAGTAGTGAATGTGGAACCGAGCCTGTCTGTATATCTGGTAGCTCTTTTTGCTTTGTTTCTACTGACCAGTATTTTGCCTAAAGTTTGCTTCTGTGACGGTTGTATTGCCTAGCACACACGTGGTTGTGAGAATAGTATAGCAAAAAGAAATACCTGGTTATCGATGTACTAGATTTGTGTATGTCTTTTAAACAGTTCTAGTTTCACCTTACACAATCAGGAAAGTGTAAAAGAATTCAAAGACAATAATAAAAAATTTTATCAGTTTGTGGTCTGTTTACATTTTTTGTTACGGATTTGGCTGAGCCATACAGTGGTGTTAGAATGTCATAAATGTCGTACGTTTACAATGTGGAACATACTATAATGGAGGAAGCGGAGTGTTAGTGTCACATCTGATTTCATAGATAGAAAGGCATAATTTTGTTGGGGGTATTTATGTAGTTATGACTGAATAAAACCACTCTTGGTAAAGTGCTCTAGTTGAGTAAAACGGTGCTTTATAGAACTCAGTACTCATGGTCCCTAGAAGTGCTGTTATTAACAAGTAACTCATTAGAGATGGCATACAACTAAAGTACATGATACAGTGTTTGGCTTAGGAAGGGAGAATTGAGAGTGAAGAGCCTTGCAACTTAATGAGAAGATCCACTTGGAGAATGCCCATACTGTAGTGGCCTATGAAGCATTCTTTACTTGATTTATACACCACTTCTCACTAATGGGGAATCAAAGCCGCTTACATCATTCTTCGTTTAATTTTCATAACAACCATGTGAGACTGGTTAGGCTGAACATTTGTGACTGTCTGAAAGTCCCACAGCAGGTTTTCGTGACAGACAGGGCAGTGGAAGGCACCTGGGTCTCCCTTGCCTAGTCCAACCACCACACCACGTTCCAAAATGAATGTATACATGAAATGCTGATTCTAACCCAGGACAACAACTGCCTTGAATTAGAAGAAGAGATGGTTCTTATATGCCACTTTTCTCTACCCGAAGGAGGCTCAAAGCGGTTTACAGTTGCCTTCCCTTTCCTCTCCCATGTGAGTTGGGTGATATTGAGAGAGACCTGATATCACTGCTCAGTCAGAACAGTTTTATCAGTGCTGTGGGGAGCCCAAGGTCACCCAGCTGGCTGCATGTGGGGGAGTGCAGAATTGAACCCAGCATGCCAGATTAGAAGTCCGCACCCCTCACCACTACACCAAACTGGCTCAATTAATATTGAGTCATGCATATAAGGCTTCCCTTCCCCCCAATTTTGCAGGCTGAGCATTACCTGCTGCGCATGAACTGATGCAGCTATATGCATAGATTATACAGAGGGAAAATATTCCAAACTAGGAAAAGAGCCCATTGTAACCCAAATACAATGGGCGCTAGAATGGGAAGGACAGGGCAGCAGGCAGGAAGGGAGCGAACCTTACATGACAGAGCCCCAGAGGGAGAAGGGATCTCTGCAGGCTGCCTTAATTAGCTGGGAAAGGTTATTTCACCCCGCAAACGCAGCTCTGAAAAGAGCTTTCACGGAAGATAGAAAAATGCGCACCTCTAGGCTCCGGGCGGCGGCGGCGGCAGCAGCGGGGCATCCTCAGCTGCTCTGCGGTTCCGTGGGCGGTCCCTCGGTGGCCATTTTCGGAGCTGCGTCGTGATAAGGGACGGGAGTCCCCGGCAGCCGCTCGCAGGGCGGCTGCTGGGTGCCGGTCCGAAGAGCTTTCACGTAAGAAAGCAAAATGTGGACCTCTAGGCTCCGGGCGGCGGCGGGGCATCCACAGCTGCTCCGCGATTCTGTTGGCGGTCCCTCGACGGGCATTTTGTTTGCTCTGTGGTCATAAGGGACGGGAGTCCCCAGGCCGGGAGCGACTGGCGGGGTCTTTGTGTGGCAGTGGGCCGACGCGGCGAGACGCGCTTTGCGCCTCTCACGCGTCAGCTGGGGCTGAGAATCAGAGTGGCGGGCCAAGTGGCCAATAGGGAGGCGCGCTATGCGCGCCTCCCAATTGGCCACTTGGCCCTCGAGTGGCACTCGGAGGGGCCCAATCAGGAGCCGCTTCGCGGCTCCTGATTGGACACCTCCGAGTTTTTATCCCGGACTGGTCCCGACCTAACTCCTCCCCACAACCCCTTACTCCTTTATATAGTCCGTGGCGCCACGGGCTGTGTACAGATGCTTTAATGTTTCTAATAGTTCCTCTCTTTACAATATAAAATTGGGGAAGAACAGTACTTGCTTAACTAAGATACATTAACTTGAAAGTGCTGCAAAATGCTTCCATCTAATTGTTTCTTCCCAGTTTGGGTCTAGCATCAACTAAGCACATTTTATGGAGGGCAAAGAGGGTGATGCAGAATTTGAACAAACAAAATTGGAAATGGAATGGAAGTAGCCATCAAGTATCTAAATAAAATAAATGGCTTGAATGCTGTTCATTTAATGTTTGCATTAGCCATGTCATGGTTAAAATTAAGGTAGGGACCTCAGGTGCTCTAACAGAAAATCCCTATTAATAATAAGGGTATAAAACAGGGATGTGTACTGGCCTCTCTGCTGTTCAATCTATATATTAATGATGTGGGGAAGTTGGAGGGTCCCCAGTTTATGGCACCCAATATCTTCCAGGTCAAGATTTCCATTCTCTAGTATGCTGATGATATTGTGCTGATATCACAGACTAGGATAGGGCTGAAGAGGCGTTTGGATAACAGGCTAATACTGTGAAGATCAGGGCCTATATATAAACTTAAAACCAAAGTAATGGTTTTTATGAGATCCCCCCCCTAAAAAAAAATTTGCCTGGAGCATCCTGGGTACATGAATAGAACAGCTCCTATAAATACTTGGGTATAACGTTTAGTGAAACTTTAACGTGAGAGGCACACTTGTCAAATTTGAGAGTGGCTACCCTGAATATGGGGGCCATTGTTAAATTCTTTTTCCTCAAAATGAGGTTGCTTCATTGATTCTGCCATCAAATGGGTCTCTCAAGAACTGAAAATATCTAATGTCAGATATAGATGGCTATGTTATCAATAGAGTTGCACTGTTTGCCCTCACTGCTAGGAAAATAAGATCTAAATTGTGAAACCCGATTGAAAACACCCTAATCATGTTTTTTTTCTAATATTGTTCGGTCTGTGTAATTTTATACTACCATGTAGGGACCCATTTGACAACTTTTAAATCCTTTTTGTTTATCAGTTTTATATTCCAATTTTAATTGATTTTGTACACAACGGTTAATTTGTTTGAAATGGCCAGTGGCCGATCAATAAACTGCACTGAATTGGCCATTAGAGCCATCCTCATAGGCATGGCAAGGAGATGGGATCATTCGACATCAAAAGGAACCCTCCCTCTTTTTTCACTAGTGGAAAAGCTGGTTGGATCCAACTCATTGTAACATGGAACTAAAAAGCCTTTAAACCACACTTGGTATACTTCTCCCATAATCAAATATTTAAGTTTAAGTATTTGTTGCTAGTGAAAGATGGAAATCAACACGAGAGACTTTTATTAAAACGTGTTTAGAAAAAGAAGAGTTGGTTTTTATACCCCACATTTCACTGCCTGAAGGAGTCTCAAAGCAGCTTACAATTGCCTTCCCTTCCTCTCCCCAGAACAGACACCCTGTGAGGTAGGTGAGACTGAGAGAGCCCTGCTCTTACTGCTCCTCAGAACTGCTTTATCAGGTCACCCAGCTGGCTGCATGTGGCGAAGCAGGGAATCAAACCTGGCTCTCCAGATTAGAAGCCACTGCTCTTAACCACCACACCACACACTACTCAATAGAATGATACTGCTGAAATGGGGGGGGGGGAGAAAGACTGGAAACTTCTTTGAGGGGCAGGTAGGGAGGCCAGGTTGCCCATGTTGTACCTACAGGCTTCTGCTGCTACTTGATGGGGGGAGACACGCTGATTTCACAGACCAGACCTCCTTCTGGAGGCCTCTTTATCCCCCAAGTGTTTTGGGATGTCAACATTGAAGTGAATCCTCAAGTTTTCCCTGGGAGGAAATGGCAGCTTTGGATAGTGGGATGTGGGGTATATATAAAGTCTAAGAGAAACTCAAGTCCTATATTGACATGAAATCCCTGTTGAGTTCCCACCCTCACACCTCACCACTTCAGGCGCTGCTTGAAGAAATATCCCAAACTGGAGTTGGCAAGTCATCCAAAACTGCTCCTGTGGGTTGGTGCATCCCCCAGGAATCAAGGGTGGTGGTGGTATGGCATGCTGCAGAGAGAAGGAGGGAGGAGAGATTAGAAGCAAGGGCTTCCTGTGCACCATCTAGTAGTGTGAGCTTCTTCCATTTGCAGAAGAGTTTGTGCAGGTGAGATGAACCGAAAGCCCTCTGCTGCATCCTATCAGTGTATCTGGCTCCCCGATATTGGAATTTTATTTTTTAATGTCATGGGGCCCATATCATCTCCCAGTGTACATAATGAGGAAATAAGTACTTTATTTACCATGTTTCTCTTTGGAAATATATGCACAAACTTAAACCAGATTTAAATGCCAAATGGAAAGTGGTCCTGAAGTATGCTCTTGGCCAGGTACATGGGCAGAGAATTTTAACAGTACACATTGGTCTTGAATGGAAGGTCACAGCTTTAAGTGAAACTTGAATCCCACTAAGTCTGCCTTTAAAATGTAAAACCACTCAAAAGTAACTCTAGGAGTAGTAGGCTCATTGCTAAAACAAGTGCTCTACTTATAGCTTACGCTTTTCATTTGTTAAAAACCTTTTGTTTACATTATTTATAGACGTCCTTTCTCACTGGGACCCCAAGTAGATTGCAAAGTCAATACAATCAACATTAACATCTGCAGTCAAGAATAATAAGTAGAATGCCCACTTTTCATTACCCAAAGCAGCTTACCTTCCTCCCCCTACAACAGATACCGTGTGAGGTAGGTGAGGCTGAGAGAGCCCTGAGAGAACTGTGATTAGCCCAAGGTCAGCTGCATGTGGAGGAGTGAGGAATCAAACTCAGTTTTTCAGATTAGAGTTGGCTGCTCTTAACCATTACACCACACTGGCACAATGAAATCAGATTTGGTTTGTAGAACCCTCCAGAAACCTTGAAAAACAGAACTGAAGTTAACCATGAGTGTTAACATGACTCATGAAGTGATACAAGATTACTTCCAATTTACAGTAAAAATGGATAACCACTCCAACCTCATTGAGATAGTTGGCTGCTCTCATCTTCCCCTGTAACTTGTCCCTGGAAGAGACAAAGGAGATGTTGCAAGTAGGTCTGGAGTATCCCCTGGGGCTGAGCAAGTGGAGGTGCTCTCAGGAAGTGGTGGCCACGCCTGCTGGTCTGCCAGAGGAAGGGGTGGGGCTTGGCACTGGGAGAGCTTCTCCCACATTAAGGAGCATCTGGTGGGGAGGCAAGCTTTTGCAGCTCATCTTTCCCAGAGCCGCATGTGAGTGGTGAGTTGGCCTAGCCAGCTGCTGGAGGGGCTGGGGTGAAGGAGAAGGCCTCAGAAGAAATTCTCATTCTGCAGGGAGCTTGAATTTCAAAGCAACGTTATTTGGAAGACTGTGGCATTTGGTTTAGTGGGATTTGTTTCTGAGAAAATGTGTGCAGGATTGTCTCTTAAGGAAAGAAGCTCCAAAGGCTGGTCAAAAGTTCCTAAAATCTCCCTAAGTGGTCTTTAACAGACCAACAGCACCTTTAAGACCAACAAAGATGTATTCAAGGCATGAGCTTTCGAGTGCATGCACTCTTCCTCAAAAGCTCACACCTTAAATAAATATTTGTTGGTCTTAAAGGTGCTATTGGACTCTAGTTTTGTTGTGCTACTTCAGACCAACATGGCTCCCCACTTGAATCTATGCTCTAAGCGTGTTTGTGTGAAGTGATCCCATTGTTGTATCTATCCTTTAAGGGAGTATTTTGTCCCAATGCTATTTTGTTTCTTCCCTTTTTCTTTCCTTCTCACCGTTTTACTGTGCTAGAGAGCTTCCTTCTGGCCCTGGGTAGTGTCAGAGGGTCTTTCTCTTAAGAGAATGGTTGGGAAGGGGAGGGATGACAAAGCACCATAACTCCTCTAAGGCAGGGGTGTAGTCAACCTCCAGATGTCCATGGACTACAATTCCCATGAGCCCCTGCCAGCAAATGCTGGCAGGGGCTCATGGGAATTGTAGTCCATGGGCATTTGAAGGACCACAGGTTGACTACCCCTGCTCTAAGGAATGAGCTCGTCACGGGTGAAGCTTAGAAACTGCAAAAGGCGCTGGGTCACAAATGTGCACCTGCATGGAGTCCAACCACAGCAGCTCATTGATGTATCTTGGCAGAGGCTGTCTGGGCCCTCAAATAGAGGAAGCCCATTCTTTGGGCTTGGATCTTTGAATCGCAGGTGCCAAGAACTGAACCCACAACTTCCTCCAAGTGGAACAAATGCATTGATACTGATTCTCATAGCTTCCTTGGGGGGGGGGTCCTCCCCCATGTGCTGCTTTCGACTGGAGCAGGAAAGATATGAGATGCGTTGTGAGCTGATTCGTGAGGTGGGCAGCACTTATCCAGGCTTTCTCCGAAGTTCTTTCTGGGTTAATTAACCTGTCAGACGAAGGCTCTGAGCAAAGAGAGCGGCTTCTGACAAATAGTTTTCTCTCTGGGAGCAAAGTGCAACAAAGGATTTTGGGGGGGTAATGGCTTCCTTCAATGGCAAAATAGGCTTCTGGAGTGATGTGTTCACAGGGAATGGTAATTCCAGAGCTGGAATTCCATGCCAGACACTAGAAGGGGTTCTGAATCAGTTTGCTGTGTAGGTCAGATACGTTTTCAGTTCTAATTCTAGTGTGGTTTGGAGAAATGCACGAAGGCACAGAGTTTATATAACTGGGCTAATTAAACTGAGGATTTGACTTTCTGCAAGGCGGCCTGATAAGTTCCTCTTGCACGACAGGCTGCTGTGCAAACCTTTTGAGAGCAGAAGCAAAGAAATGCTTTCCTTTTTGTTTAAGCGTTGATATGGTTTGGTCAGAGCTGGTCAGCCGTAGATTCTGAAGTCTGTGGACATCACCAGTTGGATGACTGAGCTCAGATGCAGGAAAAGAACCACTGAGGATCCTGGACTGTTCTCTTTTCCTGCTGATTCATACCTTGAGTGTGTGAGAGTTAGCCCTTGCTTGAGATAGTTAGGGTGGCAGGCTCTGGGGTTGGAAATATTTGGAGAGTGGGGAGGGGGTGTCCTGAGGGAGGGCAGGGATTGAGGAAGTGAAGGACTTCCATGGGCTGCAATGCCTTTGAGTCCACCTCCCAAAGCGGCCATCTTCTCCAGGTGAACTGATCTCTGTCGCCTGGAGATCACTTGTAATCCTAGAAGATCTTCAGCTACCGCCTGGAGTTGGCAACCCCAGATAAAGGGTTGTGGAAAAGAGCATTCAGATTTTATTTTTTGTGGTCAACTTGTTCTGGTTAAGACCTGAAGCAGTCTTTAAACGAATTGAAGGAGAGCTATTTCCGTTACAAAAAAAAGATATTGATATGCTCCTCTTTTCCTTACCCAAAGCAGCTTACAACATCCAGTTAGATTCAAGTGGGTAGCCGTGTTGGTCTGAAGCAGCACAACAAAATATAATCAGAGTGGCACCTTTAAGACCAACAAAATTTATTCAAGACGTGAGCTTTCTGAGGAAGAGTGCTTGTACTCGAAAGTTCATGCCTTGAATAAATCTTTGTTGGTCTTAAAGGTGCCACTGGACTCTGATTTTGTTTTATTTAACATCCAGTCAGTTAGGTTAGGCTGAACATATGTGACTAGCTTAAGGTCACACACTGAACTTGGGGTTTTGAAGCCACACTCCCAGTCCCTTGTCCAATGCTTTGACCACTACGCCCCACTCATTTGAATAAGGTTCTACTCATGCCAGCTGTCCCCCCCCCCCACTGCACAGTTGTCAATCTTCACCTTAGCAACTCCAGGGGGTTAAGCAACATATGACTCCAAGACCTATTTGGGTGTGTGTGAAGTTATCCCAGTGTTGTATCTCATGGCAGTAACTAAGTTTTGCTTCGCTCCCAAAGTTAAACTGCATGATTGACCATGAATGCTAGTGGTCCCGGATACCCCTTAGCCTCTCTCTATGTGGGCGATTTACACACGGATGTGACTGAAGCTATGTTGTATGAGAAATTCTCACCTGCTGGCCCAATCATGTCCATCAGAGTTTGTCGAGATGTTGCCACACGTCGATCTCTGGGTTATGCGTACATAAACTTTCAGCAGCCTGCGGATGGTAAGTCACATCTCAAGTATTATGCCGAGTAAATAGTTTTAGGGTTTTTCTGAGGATATTTAAGATTCTTTGGGAGAAAAGGAGGTTTTTACTAGAGAGAAATGCAACTAGAACACTGCTGGGATATCAAGTAATCTCAAGGGGCCTTGCATTTTTTTCATTTTAATTCCAGATTGCTAGCTTTTGTATTGTTTGGAATGCAAAAGGTTATTTGCTGGCTTACAAGCTGATTTTTGGTATCTGCGATATCACTGTACATACCACACCAATGTAATAGTAAGCCCCACCTATCAGGCTCACCAACCCACTGTGATTATTGTTCATCACCAAACCATAGTTCTATGTTACATACGGATTTGTGGTTCAGCAACCTTTTAAAATTCAGAGCTAGAGATCAGCAAATGGCATAATGGAAATAACTGAAATACTGAAAACATACAACTACATCTTACTGGTCACTGGCATATTAGTTAACCTTCTTCAGCCCAACCTTCTTAAGCTTCTTCAGCCCAAACTCTGACCATTTTGGGAGTTAGAAAGTGCCACACAAGAAGTCTTTGGCATAATATAAACAAGAACACCCTGTGTTTCTTTATTAAAGCACTTGCATAAACTTTGTGCATGGTTTGCAATTGGGTTATGACAAGGGTTCACCATTATCACTCCCCTTTCTGTAAAGCATCTCTTTAAAAGCCCTTCGGTCCCATAAAAATCTCTTTTGCCACTCCCTTCACACCCATTTTATCCTAACATTCCACCTACTCCTCCAATGGACCTTCACTTAAAGCTTTCTTTCTTTTCTTTTTTTTAGGGTTGTACTGGATTCAGTATTAAACCCCATTTGCCTCTATCTAGACCCATATGTTCCAGACTCCTGATCTATCTGAACCCACAATTTTCAGGAATATCTTCTAGATTAGAAGCCAGATTTGGTTGTAATAAATCCCTAAATTTATCCTGTTATTGTAAAAGCTGTTGTGAATAGTCATTGGTAGCAAACTGGATGCTCACGCAGGCATACCTTTTTGAAAGTATAGGTGCTAGGCTGTATGTTAGTTCTTTCTTTCTTTCCAGTTTTGTGTTCTACCTGTGTGCAAATGGATATGCTTATTCCCTGCCAGCTGAGCGGGCCTTGGACACCATGAACTTTGAAGTGATAAAAGGCCGGCCGATTCGCATTATGTGGTCCCAGCGTGACCCAGGACTTAGGAAATCTGGTGTTGGGAACATCTTCATCAAGAATCTGGATGATTCCATTGATAACAAAGCCTTGTATGATACATTCTCAGCCTTTGGGAATATCCTTTCTTGCAAGGTAGGTATGCTATTGGCAGAAGTAACATATTTGGGTTGCTCTCTCAAGTTGTCAATACAGTGTTTTTGGCAGCCTAAAAGATGTAGAGACCCAACACCTTGTATTGCTTGATATCATTTGGTGAGTCGCATTGTGAAAGGTCACCCGATAACACTTAATGGGTTTTACTTGTAGTGCATACCCAGTTATTGCCTTTCATCTGGGCAACAGGCATTAGTTATTTGATCCGAAGCAGACTTAGACCCTTCAAAGCGGGACTTAGAAGGATGTAACTGTGCTTAGGGATTGCAGAATTGCTCTCCTCAGCATCTTTTCTTGGGGTGGAGTGGGGTGAAAGGAGAATAGCCAAGGCTTCTCCAACCACATTGTGAAACAGTTCCTCAGGTTACCAAGCAAATTCTCCTCTACTGCAGTCAGATGCCCAGGCCATCACTCTTGACTCAAGAGCCAAGCCCCAGCATCTCCTCAGGGGCCACTTGGATAGATTCTTCACCTAGGGATGGCAGCCACCAGGTAGGACTTGGGGATCCCCAGAATTAAAGCTCATCTCTAGATTACAGGTATCAAATTCCACTAGGGAAGGTGGATTCTTTGGAGGGTGGACTCTATGGCATTATACCCACTAAGGTCCATGTCCTGCCCAGGCTCCAACCCCAAATCTCCAGAGGTTTCCCAGCCTGAATCTGGCAACTATGCATTCGTGCGCACACACACACAAACACATACATTCCCTGCCATGAACCTGGCAAGCCTAACTTAACCAACAATGGGTCATTACTATTAGTTCACTAGTTGTGTTTTCTTATGGTTAGTTTTCACGAGGAACTAGTGGGTGACCCATTGCTTGTGCTGCAGTGCTGAATGACCCCTGCAGTGCGGGCCTGTAGCACCAGGGGGGGAGGGGGGGTCCCGGCTTATTCCAGGTCCACTTTCACTTCCCGGTCCGCTCTGCTTTGGCGCTAAGATTCGTTCATCTCCACTGGGGAGAGCTTCCTCCGTTCTTTAAAGTCAACAGGATTTTGGCCAACCTGGGTAAGCCCCATTTTTAAGGTTACATGTCTTTAGTATTTAGCAGATGGGCAAGTAAAATGTGGTGGTAAGAGGGACAGGCACTGGTCCCTTTCATTTCCAAGTGCCTGGGGGCTTTCTTTACCTTTTCCTCTCCTTGCTTCCCCACATCAACAGGTAGTTTGTGATGAGAATGGATCCCGGGGCTACGGCTTTGTCCACTTTGAGACCCAAGAGGCGGCAAACAAAGCGATTGAAACGATGAATGGGATGCTGCTGAATGATCGCAAGGTGTAAGTGGAGACACTTGGAAGTGGGCTTCCATAGGGCATTCAGAAGTGCCCAATCAGAGTTACTTGGAAATTGAATCTTAGGACAAGTTAGTGGAAGGTGCTATCAATTGCAGAAATGTTGCCATCCTCATCCCACGCATATTGGATAATGTCCTCTCAATGTGCTTTTGCAGCTGGCTTTCCGTGTGTGAAACAGGAAGAGCTGCTTCTAAAGTGTCTAAAGAAAGCCAGTTTGGTGTAGTGGTTAGGAGCGCGGACTTCTAATCTGGCAAGCTGGGTTTGATTCCCTGCTCCTCCCCCACATGCAGCCAGCTGGGTGACCTTGGGCTCAACACAGCACTGATAAACTTCTGACTGAGCAGGAATATCAGGGCTCTCTCAGTCTCAACTGCCCTACAGGGTGTCTGTTGTGGGGAGAGGAAAGGGAAGGCAACTGTAAGCCGCTTTGAGAGTCCTTCGGGTAGGGAAAAGCGGCATATAAGAGCCAACTCTTCTTCTTCTTGAAAGTGTATTATCCAATGTGAGCTGAATGAGGCCTCCATTGACCCCTACTGACCCACAGAATGCTGATTTGTGTGTGGGGGGGACTAATTGGCTTCAGCCACCTCCTGCCCCAAGTAGAAAAGTCTCTTAATTTGTTAAATGCTGAGAAGCACAATAATTTAATCTTAAGCTAAAATAGAAAATAGTCTACAGAGTCATTTGCATTCACTCTTTTGACTTACGCATGAGGACAGAAAGACCTGTGATGCCTCCATCATGGGGGTTGATCTGATGCTGACTTCTGTAGCTTTTAGGAGGGTCAGCAACTCAGCACACCTGGGACTTCCTGCAGCTGGGCCACAATTGAATCTGAGTCCTTCAATCTTCAGTGTCCTGGTTCTCTGCTTGCTGCATTGCTAGGAGAGGAGTTTGTTCTGCTAGAATTCATTTTGACTGTCTGATGCAAATGTATTTTATATTAGGTGCTTGGATGGATGTATAGCCAACATGGTGCAGTAGTTAAGAGCAGTGGCTTCTAATCTGGTGAGCCAGGTTTGATTCGCTGCTTTACCATATGCAGCCAATTGGGTGACCTTGGGCTATTCACAGTCCTGATAGTGCTGTTCTCACAGAGCAGTCCTGTCAGAGCTCTCTCAGCCCCACCTACCTCGCAGGGTGTCCATTGTGGGGGAGGAAGGAAAGACGATTGTGAGCTGCTTTGAGATGCCTTTGGGCAGTGAAAAGCGGGGTATAAGTATCAACTCTTCTTCTATAGCAGGCATCTGGATCCCTGAGTTTGAAAGTCTAGAGCAGGGGTAGTCAACCTGTGGTCCTCCAGAGGTTCATGGACTACAATTCCCATGAGCCTCTGCTGGCAGGGGCTCATGGGAATTGTAGTCCATGAATATCTGGAGGACCGCAGGTTGACTACCCCTGATCTAGAGAACTACTCCTGCATTTCTCCAGGCTTTCACACTTGGCTTTCCATAGTTCCTTTGAACCTCATCAAGGAGCAGTTTGCCATTTGCAATTCCTGCTAATGCTGCATAGCATTGTGATTGGGGGTGGGTGGGGGGTAAGCTGCTCCATGGAAGGGGCCATACAGGCCATCTAGTCCAACCCCCTGCTCAACGCAGGATTAGCCCTAAGCATCCTAAAGCAATGCTTGACGCTCACAAGTGTTACAAAGCGGTTTTACGGGACTTCCTTTCTCTTCGTAGGTTTGTCGGCCATTTTAAATCTCGTCGGGAACGTGAGGCGGAATTTGGAGCCCGGGTGATGGAGTTCACCAATGTCTACATCAAGAACTTTGGAGAGGACATGAATGACGACAGGCTGCAGGAAATATTTTCAAAATATGGTAAGTACAGCCTTTAAAGTTGCGGGCAATGAGCTTAAACAGAAGAAGCGAGAGAATCTGAAGACACTGCCCTGGGAGCCAAGAATTGTTCTGCAGGATTTTTGAATCCCCTGGGCTCTCCGGCTACCCTGAGGTTCGAAGAAACCCCAAAGCGAGGTCTGTGGGACTTACAGGAACGTTCTTTGTGGTCCAGCCTCCCTTTGCTGGTGGTCAGCCTGGCGTAAGGCTTGTTTTCCTTCCAGGGAGGACCCTGAGTGTCAAGGTCATGATGGACAGCGCAGGCTGCTCAAAAGGCTTTGGATTTGTCAACTTTGAAAAACATGAAGATGCTCAGAAGGCAAGGCAATCTCCCTGTTGAAAACGCAGTTGGTCTTTGGGGGGGGTCTAAATACTCACCTAGGCCTCTTATTCCCATTAAACAGTGTTTCTAGTTGGTAAGGCTGGGCTTATCAGAGGGAAAGTCTCTCTTTGGGTAATTAAGATTAATCAGGATGAGCTTTTGGGTCCCGTGCCTTTTCATAGGCAGAAGGGTTGTCAGTGTTATTTATTTAGGAGTTCCTGTCCCACTTTCCTCCTTGTTGGGGGAGTCAGAGTGCCTTACAGAGAAACAGAAAAATGTAATTTAGACAAATAGCAATAAGTAATACACCATACCTGCACTCAGTCTTAGGCCTGCCTGAAGTTCACCAGGTACGAGATGTTAGCCATGGGCCAGAGGCCCTTGTCCTGAGCTGAAAGCTCCTGGCTCTGCCTGTGCCCAGGCTTTAATACCTACAGTAGAGGGGGAGCAGAAACACAGATGAAGAAGAGTTGGATTTTGGGAGATGCTCATGATCTGTAGAGGTGGGAAAGCGGAAACTGTGATTTCTTCCTGCACACGATCCATTTCTTGATGCCCTGTCTCTTGGCAGGCTGTCGAAGACATGAATGGGAAGGAGGTCAATGGACGGATGCTGTACGTGGGCAGGGCCCAGAAGAGGGTGGAGCGTCAGAGTGAACTGAAGCGCAGATTTGAGCAAATGAAGCAGGAAAGAGTGAGCAGATACCAGGTAACAGAAAAGGAAGGCAAGATGCCCAGAATTCTGTACCTGTCTTCATTAAAAGGGCAGATTCTGCCGGTGAGATGCAGCTGCTAGAGTGGACTAGGATCTTGGAGAACTGGGTTCAAGTCCTCCCTGTACCGTGGAAGCTAACTGAATGAGGTGCCAGCTGTGCACTGGCAAACTCTAGGAGTTTTTGGCAGAGCCTTCAGAAGGGAACTTCATTGATGTGAAGACATCATCACTACCCTTCATTCGAGGATTTCCCCAATCCCTATGATAAATATCATAGAGATTGGAGAAATTCCTAGAAGAGGATGGGCACAGCAACTGGAAGTGACATGACCGTTTCTCCAGCTGCTGAAGCAGGGGAAAGACAGCAGGGCAGGAGATTGCTTGCCATGGTCGACAACTCGGTAAGCCTACCATTGGATGACCTTGAATAAGTCACTCTCTGATTCAGCCTAAGTTACAAGGTGGTGGCTGTGAGGGTAAAGAGGGAGGATGGGAGAGAACCATCAATGCCACCCGAGCTCCTAATAACAATGTGTTCAAGAAATATATTCATTTCCAAAGTAACTGCAGGATCGATGCATGGAATCCTTGACTCTTCTCTTCTACGATTCTTAATTGACTGATGGGGCAACTGCTTTGGACTTGCTGTTCTTACCAGCATGCCAGAAACAAAGATGCATCATGGCGGCATTCAGGACTGATCCTACTGTGGTGATCAATGAAATTCACTGATTTAAGTGGTGGGTTTGGGGGAGGGGTATATTTAAAACAAGCACATACAACCCCATGAGAACTATGTCTTTAGGTGGCCAACTGTTGACAGATGGATCTGTTGCATCTTACCATATTTTCCAGCAGTGCTGCAGGACTGAGACCTGTTAGGCAGAGACTGGTTCTCAGTCAGCATCTTGTTAATGAAGGGCATAGAAAGAGCCAAATTTAAAGAGGCAAAGATCGAGATAGGTGCTAGCCCAGACTTGTCAGAGCTTGGAAGCTAAGCCAAGTATTGGGTGGTCAGTACTTGGAGGGGGGACTACCATGGAAGGCTAAGAGCTGCTATGCAGAGGGAAGCAATGGCCTCTGCTCATTCCTGGCCTTGAAAATGCCATGAGGTGGGAAGGTCCTGGGGCCACCACAAGTTGATGGTGACTTCATAGCGTTCCTTACCTTTATTTTCAGCAATTACTGGTGCAGGATAAGGGTAATCGATGTGTGATATTGTAAGTCAAAGCACGGGTCAGTCACTCTTCCAGGCAACGTGACGCTGTAAAATGCATCATTCCTTGGTGCCATTGTTGTCTACCAGATGGACTGGAAGGCAGGATGTCAGTAATGCATTTGGTGAGATTCTCTTGCTGCCTCTTCCTTTCTGGTGAATTGTGAATTATAGCAGCATCCCTGAGGCAGTGGCAGGGAGAGCAAGCAGGATCCAGCTCTCTAAGCCGCTTGCAGATCACAAGTGCTGCTTAAAGGAGAGTTAGTGCCAGTATATCCCTAAGGCATTCGGGCCCACATGCTGGAAGAATGCATTGTCTACCTTTGACGAGGTAGGTGTGCTCCCAAAGCAAATTAAACCAATAGGCAAAAGGTTGTGTCTTCTTGAGATTTATTAAATCCTAAATAATTCTGCAACCTGAACGGGGTCCCAGGTATTCAATCCCACTTTCTATTGCTTCTTCAGTGGTTGCAGTTGTAGTCTTAGTATAACATCATATAACATAATCAGTATTACAGGTACAGGATATCACATAGGCAATAGCTCTTAACTGAAGAGCTATTGCCTATGCGATTATCCTGTACCTGTAATACAATTGCAACCACTGAAGAAGCAATAGAAAGCAGGATTGAATACCTGGGACGCCGTTCTGGTTGCAGAATTATTTAGGATTTAATAAATCTCAAGAAGACACAGCCTTTTGCCCTATTGGTTTTGTTTGCTGTGGGTGTATTTCTACAAGAAACCAATGATGTTTCTTCATTTGGACTGAGGTTGGTGTGCTGGCAGATAATAGGGGGAGGAGGAAGGAATTATGATCGGTCGCCTAACATGAGCAAGCCAGTCCTCGGCAGTGTGGCCAGTGCTTTAGGAATCAACCTTGGGCTGGCTTGGTGACTGTGCCTGTCTGGCAGGTGATGAGCTATGTTTGCGGCCCTCTCTTGTACGTCTGGCCACAGCAGTGCTGTGCTGCTTGAGCAATGAGTAACATGCAAAAAGGTTAGGTGAGCCACATCTGGCACATGTACCAGCAGTTCTGCATGTCTGCTGTGCCTTCTTAGAGCAAGGCATTTGAAAAAATGTGCTGAACTCCGAATGTGTTCCATAAGGCAGAGTGTTCGGCCTTGGTGATGTTTGACTCCTTTCCATCACTGTGATTTTATGTGGATCACGAGTATGAACACTGAGGAACTCCTTTACCTCTTTACTTTTAGGGAGTGAACTTGTATGTAAAGAACCTGGATGATGGAATTGATGATGAACGACTAAGGAAGGAATTCTCACCCTACGGAACCATCACTAGTGCCAAGGTCAGATAGGCATTTAGCAGGTGTCTTTGTGCCATTTAAATATGGAGACAGAGGCTGATTCTGCACTTTGTTTTTCCCATTGTGGACCCTGCTGAATTCAGGTCGATTTGAACTTGGGTCTTCCTCTATTCCCCCCTCCCTATTGAAACAGAAAGTGTTCTGCACTTTATTGGGGAAGCTCCGAATGGGGAGGGGTGCCAATTGCAGTAGGCATCTCTTCCTTTTCTTGAATGGGGGTGGATTGGAGACAGCAGAGGAGAGGGAAATAACAGGAGGCAAATCTCTGCTGAGAGAAGTTAGGGCTTCTGGAGCGCAGTCACTTTAAGCTGATTTGGCTCCCCTTGTAGGGAGAAGGGCAGAGTATAAATGGAGTAAAATAAATGAACCCTAGTATTTCATGTGCAGGAATTTCTTTTTTCTTGTGCAGAGTTCCCCGAGTCCCTACCTGGCCTGAAATGGTATATTCTGGGATCAAATTTATCATCTTATCTATTTGCACAAATTAGGCCTTAGGATGTTCCAGGACTTGCTGTTCTCTCCGACCATGATCAATTCTCCTGGAGAAGAATGGATCATCGTAACCATTGTGTTGTAACCTGCCACAAGTGGCAGGGAGTGGTGGGCAACAAATCAAATAAATAATAGTAATAAATAATAATATTGTACCCACTAAGGTCCTTCTCCTCCCCAGGCTCTATCTCCATATTCCAGAAGTTTCCCAACCCGGATTTAGCAACCAAAGGCTTGAATTCAAGACTTTCAGATAGGGTGGTCAGCCACCTGGTGGGAGATCTCCCAGAATTACAACATACTCCATGGGTCAGTTCCTCTGGAGGAAATGGCAGCTTTGGAGGATGGACTATGGAGAATGGACTATGGCCAAACTGTGGCACTCTGAATATCCCTGGACTACAATTTCCGTGAGCTCCTGCCAGTGCTTATTCCTGTGCTGGCAGGGTCTCATGGGAATTGTAGTCCAGGGACATCTGCAGGGCCACAGTTTGGCCAACCATGGACTATGGCATCCCCTACTGTCCACCTTATTGTCTCCAAACTCCATCATCCTCCCTGTACCAAAGTTTCCAGGAATTTCCCACCCCATAATTGACAAACCTGCTTTCAAGTTATAAGAGTTTAACTGTTTTCAGGACTTCATATTTTTGATATAAAGCTAGAGGAACAGGGGACAGACTGCCTTTATTAGTTAATAGAAGTCCATGTGAGACTACTGACAAATTCTACAAGTACCAAATCAGGAAATGGCAAACTGCATGATTTGTTAGACTGTGGCAATTGCTTACTGAAAGCATATACTGACCTAAGTCAACTTTTCTGGGAATACTAAATCAGTGTATCTCTAAGTACTCAGCTGCTGGGAGGGGCAACCATGGGGTAAGATGTGCAATTAGATAGCTTTAGGTATTGGGTTGTATGGTCTTACAGTGGTGGCCCCCTTCTAATGATGATGTTTACTTAAAATGAACAGCTGCAGACAGCTTTTTTTTCTTGCCGACTTTGCATTGAAAAGTACATGAACTGTACAAGGCCCTTTCTTAGCCTAGGGCTACATGAATGAGTGTGTGAGTGTATACAGTAAAGCTGCCAACTGGTCCCTCTATTCCCTTGATGTCTGTCTCTCTCTGCCTGTGCCCTGCAGGTAGAAGTATCATGCGCTCAGTGGACTTTGTTCTGATCTTTAATTTTAGGTGATGACAGAGGGTGGACACAGCAAAGGTTTTGGGTTTGTATGTTTTTCCTCCCCAGAAGAGGCTACAAAGGCGGTGACTGAAATGAATGGCCGGATTGTCAGTACCAAGCCTTTGTATGTCGCCCTTGCTCAAAGGAAAGAGGAAAGGAAAGCTATTCTCACCAACCAATATATGCAGAGACTGGCCACCATGAGGGCCTTGCCTGGGCCGCTCCTCTGCTCCTTTCAGCCTCCGGCAGGCTACTTCCTACCCTCCATCCCACAGGTGAGTTCCTTCTGGTATCTGCTGCTATAAAAGCAGGCTGTATGGTGCCAGTTGCAGTCACGGTGGTGTGAACAAAGATGGCTGCATAAAGCTTTCTTTAAGAGAATTTGCAGCATCACAGGATGAAACAGGCTTCTTAACTGAATAATGTCAGTGGAACTACTTCTAGCACCTCAGAGCACAATAAGAACATAAGAAGATCCATTCCCCTGAACCATGTGGAAGTGTATTTTTTAAGTTCACAAGTTACTTTCAGACAGTTCTTTAAAAGTTGGAAACTGTGTGTCCTCCCAGGTTAATTTCATGTCAACCAATCTGCTTTTTTGACATTTCAAATCCTATAATTTTGCTGTCTCAATATCGTACCGGTGAAAGTGCATTAAGAAAAACCTGCATTTTCCTCTGAAGCTTTTCAAAGTCCTCCACCTGCTACTTTTCCCACTTTAAAGTACCTGATGTGTGTGATCTGTCTTACTTTCATCTTATCTTTTCTCTAAGAAGCTTCTCCTATTTTACAACAACTGTGTGAGACAGGTTAGGCTGATTGGGAATAGCTATTTATATCCTGCTTTGGTTCGTAGGAGGGACCCAAAATGGCTTGCCAACTTTCTTTCCCCCTCCATTTTATCCTCACAGCCCTGTGAGGTTGCCCAGGCTATGGGTAGCTGGCCCAGGGTCACCCAGCAAACATCCTGCCTGAGTAGTGATTCAAAGCTGGTTCTCCCGGATCCAAGGCCTACACTTTAATCGTTACAATATGCAGACTCTTGCAACATGAGATGAGTTCACTGGGTGAGCCTCATAGCTGAGCAGTTATGCCCAGTCCTGTGTTCTAACCCAGGGTCCTGATTGTGGTGCCCATGGGTGCTATGGTACCCGCGGACTCCTTTCCTGGCATCCATTTTGTTGCTGGCTCTGCCTCCTGTGGCAGCCATTTTGTGTCAGAATTCCAAAGGTACCCACAGGCTAAAAAGGCTGGAGACCCCTGTTCTAACCAATACACAATGCTTTCTGTGAGAAGAGTCTTCCTATGTTTATTACCAACTGTACAACATCCCCTTATTTTTGTAGCCACAAACCAGAGCTGCATTCTACAGTCCCAGCCCGGTTGCCCCTGTTCGGCCTGCCCCGCGATGGAATGCACAACCCTCCAGGCCTCCATGTGAGTTAAACATTTGGCTGTGTGAGTGTGGAAATGGGCAGAGCTCTCTCTTGGCATGGTGCTTTCTTCCTCACACTGGAATCAAGATATCACTGCACTGAGGAATGCACGGGCTGCAGGACCTTTCTCTGCTCAGGCATGTGGAATAGAGGACTCGATACAGCTCCAAGACAGAGGAGCTTGCCGGTGATGGCATTTAACATCTTTAGCATCCTTTCACACAGCCACCCCGGTCCTGAGAACTAACGCACCCCCGAGGCGCCTGCTGTCTAACATCAGCACCATGAGGCAAGCATCCACCCAAGCTCCACGGGTACCACACCATGCTCAGAGAGTGGGTGAGTAAGGAACTGGGGACAGCCTGGTTATAATCGAGCATGCGACTGGAGGCACCTGCTGATTCTGCTCCCTCCTTCCACTGAATATTCTCGGCTTCACACATCATGGTCTCCGGTGGGCATCTTCAGGAGGACATGGGGAAATTCAAAGTAAACAGCTAGAGCCTGGTGGGATGTAGCCAGATAGTTTCCTTTCTTTAGAATACAAGAATCTCTTGAGTGCAGGTCCAAGACTGACCCAATAAGTTTTTTCAGGTCAAATGCACAGGATGCTATTAATGATCTATTAAAGATGGTTCCGGAGGTCCATTGTGATCTGTCTAGGCAACGGAACCCTGGGCAGAGCTGTGCAACTATTATAAGGTGACCAGATTTTAACATTGGTAAAGTAGGACACCATTGACCGGGGAGGGGATTCTTGATTAAAAATTTGGTCTATATGGAGCAACAAAAAGTTTCATAGAATGCATAGAATGCAAAAATAATATTGTTATATATATTTTTTAATTTCAACTTAAGTACAATTTGCCAGTTAGCCCCAGATGTACCTCCAAAAGTGGGACAATCTGGTCACCTTAAACTATTAGGGCCTGATTTTGATAGGAGTCTTGAAGGCATAAGATGCATGAACTTCAATTGAGGATGTAGCTGAGAGCTGGGAAGGGGGGGGAGGGAGGCTCTGTCTCTTTTGGCTCTTGCTCTGTCTCTTTTGGCGAGCGAGAGGTGCTTAAGGTGTCTTAAAGTGCCTTTGTTTATTTTGCTCCATATATATGAATGGGGGATCATTACTTTAACTCTGAGACACTTGTTGATGGCTGGTTTTGTGTAATTTGAATCTTGGAATGAGACTAGTTCGCTCCAGTTGACACATTAGAGAGCAGGATCTGGAGTCCTCACTCTGCGGAACTGTCAGATGTGCACTGTGGGTTGGCCGTGTTGCTGAGTGTTCTGTTCCCAATCTAGATTGGGACCCTGGCACACACAGTCAAGGGGCCTTTGCCTTCTCTCCTATTCTGTTTTCCTTCCCTGAAATGGGCCTGGAGGTGGGATTTGACTTGTTGGAGAGACCCACATATATCCCAGGGAATGGGGGTAACCTGGATGGGCCAAATGAGGTTTTTGGTCAGAGGAATGGCACAGGGTGGATGGAAGGTGGAAGCCCCTTTTCCATGTGCATTGTTGTGCCAACCCATTGCGTTGAGGTTCCAAGTGAGCCTGCCACACATCTGACTGCTCTTCAGGGTGAGGACGCCAAACCCAATCTGTGTTTTCTGTAATGTATTCGTTTTATATTTCTTGCACGATGACATCTTTGGCTTCAAGCCTGCAAAAGTGGTGTGGAGCCTTAGGACTGAATGCAGATTGCGATGGAAATTGTCCCAATCTTTTCTGGCCAGCCTTTTAAATGGCTTCTGTTTTCATTCCAGCCAACATAGGAACCCAGACCATCGGTGCCCGGGCACCCACCTCGCCAACTTTCTCCCGGAGTATCTCTCAGTACAAGTACTCCCCAGTGGTGAGGAACGTCCAACCCTTAGGCACTGTGACGCCCATATCAATGCAGCAGGTAACACCCCAGGACAGTACTACCACCGTCTTCAACAGAGTGCATAAGGTTACAGAGGCCATGTTTTCTTGAACAGGCAAGACTTTTGTATTCATGTCTTTTAGCCTATGAATCCCTACACAAAGGCTATGTGAACGATTTGGTCACAGACATGGTGCTACTCAGAGTGTGGATATCCATGACCATTCTAGGATTGCGTAACTGCTATATCCTGATTATATGCTGGCTTTCATAAACTATAAAACCATAAGGTACTTTCCCCCCACTATGACTAGCGTAAGGGAAGGAGAATTCCTTCTTTTGTTCTTGTGAGAACCTTAGATACAGCCAGATAAGTTAATGCCAGAGTAGCTGTGCAAAATTGTAAAGAGCTGCACATGGAATTAGAATTGCTGTCTTCACGAAGGGAATGAGACCTTTGCTTCGGGGGTCGTCAACCCCCGGGCCGCGCCTGCCTCCCCCCCCCCCCACAGCGATAAGGAAGGGAAGAGGCAGGTGCAGCTGGTGGTAAAAACGCGCATGCGTGTGGCACCCGGGCCGTCGGCTTTTCCCTCACCCCCGGAGGCGGTCCCTGACCTCAGAAAGGTTGGGGACCGCTGCTTTACTTCACATTCACTGAACAATGTTAGCTTAGTGGCCCAGTTAGGGTTCTTTTGCCCAGCCCCAGTTAATCACACTGAGAGAAAAACCTTTTTTATATTTTTATTGCAGAAGAAATATAGACACAGGGGAGTTCCCAAATCTGAGCAGAGAACAATAGGATTGCATAGTGTTAAATACCCTGTTCTTGGAGGTTGGAAAAAATGATGCCCCTTGCAGGATGAACCAATAGGCTGGGGCCTGTACCTGCCCACTCCACCTCCTGAGAACACCCTATAGCCATTATAGTCACTTTCCCGGAACTGCTGACAGGTCCAAAAAGCTGCTCTCATGCTCCCCCCCCCCAGTAGTGACACACACTTCTTCCATTTCTCTAGCCTTGAGATAAGAACTATCTCAGCTATATCATAAATTTTGGTTTTGTGAGAGAGCATATCAAAAACTACATTTCAGAGAGAAACAGGCCGTTTTCTCTGCCTGGTAAGAACCAAAGACTTGAACCAGAACAGACCAGGATGTAGAATTATACCCAATCCCCAATAACTGTATGATCAATCAGAAGGCTGCAATCATTTTCTTTACCACCTGGCCATCAAGGATTCCTGTTTTTTTGGATATGATTTTTTTACTTGGATTCTTCCTAGGTCATAGAGCCAGCTGTTCATATCCATGGGCAGGAGCCATTGACAGCATCCATGTTGGCTGCAGCCCCACCACAGGAGCAGAAACAAATGCTTGGTGAGTGGAGCGTGTTGTCCTATACTACAGGGGAGGATAGACTTTGTTTCTGGGAACTATGTCACAAAATGGCAGCTTGTGATGCTGCAACTTTATTATTGCTTAGATACAGGCCTGCATTCATTAGATTCTGCATTGGAAAACCATGATGCAAGTTGAGTCCCCTTCATGTCTGCTTCCTTTAGGTCAGGGGTAGTCAACCTGTGGTCCTCCTGATGTTCATGGACTACAATTCCCATGAGCCCCTACCAGCAAATGCTTATGGGAATTGTAGTCCATGAACATCTGGAGGACCACAAGTTGACTACCCCTGCTTTTAGGTCTTTGAAAAGCACTGTAGTCACTTGCTTTACTATCTATGTTTGGTGTAGTGGTTAGGAGCGTGGACTTCTAATCTGGCATGCCAGGTTCGATTCTGCGCTCCCCCACATGCAACCAGCTGGGTAACCTTGGGCTCACCACGGCACTGATAAAACTGTTCTGACCGAGCAGTGATATCAGGGCTCTCTCAGCCTCACCCTCCCCATGGGGTGTCTGTCGTGGGGAGAGGAAAGGGAAGGTGAATGTAAGCCGCTTTGAGCCACCTTCGGGTAGGGAAAAGCGGCACATAAGAACCAACTCTCGAGGTTCAAAGCAGCTTGCAATAAGAGTTTAAAAGTTTTTCCATTAAAATAAAAAATAAAATAGCAAACCATTGTGCCCTTCTGCACCCATATTAATGCCATAAATTTTAAACTGATGTACTGGTAATTCTCTTTGGGGAAGTTTTTTTTTTTTTTTTAACTCTCGGGATCTCCTGCAGAGAATATTTCCAACCCACAGATTACATCTTCCAGGGCTCTCTGGGGATGGCCATAGCTGTTCAATTATACAACAGATGTAAACATGCATTGCAGATATTCCCTTGGTCTATTAGTTGTCCTTATGGAAGATTGTGTTGCCCTGCGAGCTCTTAACTGGGTCAAAGAGTTTAGAAGAGACTGAGCTTTCAGATCTCCTGGCATCTTTTAAAGGTAGATTCCTGACGTTCTCTGCCTCCAATCAGGAGACTGTAGGGTGGGACTTCTAGCCCTGCTTTGATTAGTTTATTGGCATCCCCCCCCCCAAAAAAAAGTGCTGTTACTAGTCCGAATTTCCTACATTTAAAAAAATTGGATAGCCAAATTATGGGGGCTTGCAGGGCTGCAGAACTTTTCTGCGAACAATTGTAGTGCCTTGGGAAACAAATCAGCCTGGTTCTCAGCAAGGAGGAAAGCCCTGTTTACCATAAATAGGTAAAAATCATCAGCGGGTAACATATTTATTTATTTGTTTATTTATTTATTTGATTTATATCCCGCCGCTCCCCAAGGACTCGTGGCAGTTTACAATTAATTAAAACCCTAATAAGAACCTGTAACAATAAAATCAGAACCTCTTGTGGCACAGAGTGGTAAGGCAGCAGACATGCAATCTGAAAGCTTTGCCCATGAGCCTGGGAGTTTGATCCCAGCAGCCAGCTCAAGGTTGACTCAGCCTTCCATCCTTCCGAGGTTGGTAAAATGAGTACCCAGCTTGCTGGGGGGTAAACGGTAATGACCGGGGAAGGCACTGGCAAACCACCCCGTATTGAGTCTGCCATGAAAACGCTAGAGGGCGTCACCCCAAGGGTCAGACATGACCTGGTCCTTGCACAGGGGATACCTTTACCTTTACCTTTAACAATAAAATAATCTTGCATAAAACCATCAATCAGTAAGAAAATCTGGCAGAAAACCTCGTCCCAATTTAGTCCCATTTTATCTCAAGAGGGGAGGGAAAAAGAAGAAGAGAAGGAAGGGAGAGGGGGCTGATGGAATACGCTACCACCGCTTCTATGGGGGGGCACCGATCTACCTGGCCACCCAGCCTCACCCGTAGACCTGGCGGAAGAGCTCCATTTTGCAGGCCCTGCAGAAAGCCGAAAGCTCCTAAAACAAATAGCAGGAACTGTAGAAAGAGGGTGTTCTAGGTAGGGACCTCCAGCCTCCAGGTTGGGCCTGGAGATGTCCAAGTGTTCGTTCATTCGTTCGTCTGTCCAATTTATAAATTGCATTACAGCTAATCTCTGGACTACATAGATTGCTTATTTATTTAAAACGTTTATTTTACTTCTGGAAAAAAAGATGGACTGTATGGCATTAGATCCTATACTCTCAGGCTGTACCCTAAAATCTCCAGGCTTTTCTGAACCCATAGTTGGCAACTCCAGTTCTAGGACAGTTCCACTGCACCAATGACTGCACAAGCTCAACCAAGAAGTAGCAATCGCACAATTGATCTTAAATAATGTGTGTGTGTGTGTGGGGGGCAAATGCTGAAAGAACAAGCTGAATTCTTGCATCATACTAATTGTCTCTTGAAGTATTTTGCTTGTAATGTGGGTCAGCAGTGTTATCTGGTTTCATCTCTCAGTCTTGGCGGGTTTCCACTTTTGCCCTCTGCTGTGTACTTTTGCTGAATCTCTCCCTGATGAGCCCCTGCTCCCCCTCCCCCTTTCATAATCCTGTAAGACAAAACCCAAGCATTGCAGGGAGAGAGGCCGGAGTCAAGCTATTGGTGTGTCCATTGTGACCTTTTCAGTCCGTTTTTGGTAGGATGAAAGCAAAAGGGGAAAAGAGATCCCAACTACTACAATGAATGTCGGGGAGATGAAATATTATCAGAATGCTAGAAGTGGTCATCCAATTACATCACTTGACAAAGAGGAAAAGGCAGGAAGATCAACCCCTCACAAACTGGTGGTAGAGAGTATCATCTCCCACTGTAGTTGAGGATGCAGAGACTAGATGAGTAAGATTATGCCATCATTGTTGCTACCATGACCAATTGGTCACTAACTATTGTAATTTTATTGTTATCGTTGGATTTTAGGGGATGGGGTTATGTAAGCCACCTCGAGCCTTCGGGGGGAGGCGGGATATAAATACAATAATAATAATAATAATAATAATAATAATGTGGTTGTTCTGTTTGCAGACATAGTGAAGACACACTATGCTTGAATACACTTGTGGCATTCCTAGTATAAGATGTAGAAATGCAACAAGATTGCTTAGGTGTCCAACAGGTTAATCTGCACCAATTGGCTACAGTAACCAAAAATTGGATATTGGGGGGGGGGTGTCTTTATATTTGGGGTAGGGTATTAGGAGCAAGCAATTAGGGTGGCTTTATCATGCTTTTTGCCTCATTGTGGGAAACACCGAATTCTGATTTGATCTAATCCTTCAAGAGTTATGTTCTTAAAGGAGGTAGGCCTGTTTAATCTCTGAGTAGCAGTGAAAGTGGTCTCCAGCTATTTGTGCCAGTGAATTGGGGTCATGATTCACACCCTTTGCCTTATGGCAGTGTTAAAATTCTTTTGGATTTGCTTGCTCAGGTTGGTGATGTGATGCAGGCTTCTTCTGCAGAAGGAAATGGATGCTGCTCCATGAATATCTTCAGATTTTTCAAAAAGGCCTTGAGACTTGGGGGAACTATTGGCAAAGCTCAGCATGTGTTTGAATCAGCCTTCCCTTTGGACAGCCCAAGCTGATATGTAGTTCAATATCTGGTGCATCCATATGGATGCTAGTATTCCTGGACATCCTAATTAACTTCCATGGTTTTAAATGTCATCTTTGTCTTTAGGAACATCTGAAATGTGTTTACACATTTGTAGAAGGTCTCATGTAGCTTCCTCCCCCCCTACTCATAGACTACTTCCTAGGACATCTCTGTTCTCATATTGTATGGAAACTAGTATTTATTTCTCTTGCAGTATGTGAGCAGAATGTGTAAGAAGCCTGGTACTGAATCTATTGCAGATTATAGTGGCATTACAGAGAATGCTTGTTTGCTTGACTTATGCCACACTAAACATCCAGTGCCCTATATAAATCTCTGGCAATTACGAGAGGGGCCATAGCTTGACAGGCAGAAGGTCCGCGGTTCAATCCCTAACATATCCAGTTGAAGGGTCAGGGAATAGGTGATATGGAAGAGGTTTTCCTGAGACCCTGGAGAGATTTTGCCAGTCTAAGGAGACATTGCTTGACCTTGAGGGGACCAACAGTCTGATTCAGTATAAGGCAACTTCATAGATTCGTATAGAAGTGTGTGTGTGTGTTTTCCACAACCCCTTTTCACAGGGACCATCTTGTTCCGTCCTCAGCTTAGATTTGAGGCTAGCTACCATTCTTTCCTGGGTGGGAGGAGCACGATATGGAAAAGTGCATTATAGAACAAATGGTGCTTTAAGGAGGCAGAAGCAAGAGTATAAATCACATGATGTAGACTTGATCAATGTAGACAATTGATCATATCACATGGCCAGAACAGTGCCTACTCAAGGGCAGTTTAATGGAATGCCCTTCCACAGCAACCTGTGTTTCTCATTCCTCAGTTGTGTTGTTTTCCGATGCTCAGGTGTGGTAGCTGAAGCAATGTGGAGGTTGAGAACCTGGTTCTCTTCCCAGGTTGATATGCAGGAGCTGAAAGATGGGGCTGTTGCCTTTTCTGCTTAATTTTAAGAGGCAAGGGTTTCCATGCCATGAGTGTGACCAATGGGTTGTCCTTTTTGTTCTGTGCAGGTGAACGCCTCTACCCACTAATTCATGCAATGCACCCTTCACTGGCTGGGAAGATCACAGGCATGCTGCTGGAGATAGATAATTCTGAGCTGCTGCTTTTGCTGGAGTCACCAGAATCTCTCCACTCTAAGGTACTAGGGAATTGTGTCCAAAATCCCCCAACTCTGAAATTTATTTGAAATTTGATTTTGATTCCTACTCTTATTTGGAGCTAATGATGGTTATGTGTATTCCCCCCCCATGTTTTTTTTGGGGGGGGGTCCTCACAACATCATTGAGAGGTGGGTTAGGTTTGGGGAGAGTGGTCAGACAATGGTCACCCGATGTGATTTATGGCACAACAAGGATTTGAACCCTGCTCTCTCCTGTCCAACGCTAGTACTCTAATCAGTACATCATAATTGCTCCCACAATGGTTTTTACTGGATTGAATTGTGCTGCATTTCTTGAATTTGCAAGTTGTATAAAATGTGCATGCCTTCCAAACATACCTTCCAGCATGTTATGACAGAATCCGGAATGCATTTGGAATTTGGGGGTGGGGGGTGGGGGGGAGTGTTTATTTGGAACTATCCAAAAGGTAAGTAAGGGTTTCTCCTCTAACAGCTTGAATCTTCACTTTGGAATTGTTCTCTTTCACACACAGCAAACATCTCTTGCCTTAATGTGTCTGCTTGCTCACTCTTCCTTGTGCAGATCTATATCTTTGTATCAAACAACTGTTTTGCTTCAATGTGGTACAAACACATGTTTCTTAAAATGAAAAACATAACATTAAAAATGACTCTGTGGTGGCAATAAGCATGCTGGTCTGGGAAAGAGGAAGGGGGGCTTTCACATGACAGATGAGAGATATTAATTTAGGGGAAAGACACTTGAGTGTGCAGGGCTTGGCTTCTTGTTTTGGCCATTCAAAGCAGCATTCCCTCTGGGTTAGCTCTGGGTAAACACGCTGAAGGAAGGGACGGAATAAGGGTTAGATCCTACATATTGTTCTGCCTGTGGTGCTTTCCTCCAGCAATGACCGTGCTGGACTTTGCTTTCCTTAGATAGAAGAAGCAGTCGCTGTCCTGCAGGCACACCAGATCTCTGAATCCAACCACAAGAGCAGCTCAGCAGCCTTCCTCCTGTGACCAAGGAAGGTATGGAAAAACCAGGTGGGCGTAAATGCATTCAGTTCCTTTCCAGCCACAGTATGGAAACTCCATAAGACCTGTTGATAGGCTTGACTGAAATACCTTTAAAACAATTTCATTAGGAGGCGCTGATCGGAATTTAGTTTCTGGATCATAAACTGTTAAGAAAACATGCAAGACAGGAACTTTGTGGCATTGTGATGGAGGAGCAATAGAGGTATCTAGCTTCAGTGGAAGTTGGGGAAGAGACATGGAGCAATGGTTGGTCAGCTTTTTCTGATGGGCAAAGCAAGTCAAAGGTTGGCAAAACTCCAACCCTTTCCACTGTGCAATCCATTTCCTTCCAGTGCTTGGAATGGAGCTGACAATGGGAACTGAGAACAGGGAATCCCCATCCCTGGCCAGGGGACTGGCAAGCCTATGTTCGCATCCACCCTGTGAGTTCGGTTTTTATTGCTGAAGGATCTTGTCTGAACGGTGGCCCATCCCTTTGGCTACCACGGGAGCTACTGAGTAGAAACAGGAAAGCAGTATATCTCAGACTGCAGCTTACAAAGAGCCACATTTACGTTCATCCCTGGCATGAGTCCTGCTCCTCTGGGAATGGCCCACTTTCTGGGGAGATGGGGTAGCTGCTGTGTTGGGAAATGGTGCTCAGAAGAGCCATAGGTGACTCCTGAGCCCCTGTGTGACTTATCACTGGTGTATACCCAATAGCCCATTTGTTCTGTTTCCTTTACGACCAAGATGAAGAAGAAGAAGAAGAAGAGTTGGTTCTTATATGCCGCTTTTCATTACCCGAAGGAGGCTCAAAGCGGCTTACAGTCGCCTTCCCATTCCTCTCCCCACAACAGACACCCTGTGGGGTGGGTGAGGCTGAGAGAGCGCTGATATCAGTGCCGTGGCGAGCCCAAGGTCACCCAGCTGGATGCATGTGGGGGAGCGCAGAATCGAACCCGGCTCGCCAGATTAGAAGTCCGCACTCCTAACCACTACACCAAACTGGCTCTTCCACAATTCAAACTTGGTGGATATTCTTATGTGCATTCTGTTTGATATTGACATTTAATGAAGTTTGTCTTTGGTGCAGGAAAACAGACAAACCTGTTCTGAGTAATGCAAAACTGAAGACGGAAAGTGGCACCATCCAAGAAGCACATCACCAATACGTTGTCAAAGCCGTCTTCTGTCTACGTACGCAGGCCCGCTTCTTGCGCAAGAATCTCACCCTGTTGTGAATTATACTTTCATTTGTGCACTTAAAAGCCACTGCGGTTTCTTTTCCCTACTGACAAATTGTATCTAGGTTTGAAATATAGAAGTATATATATCTCACCCGAGTGTTGTGCTTGGCAGCCCTAGCAGAGATGAGGGGGAACAAAATCAGTTCCCTTGGAGAAAAAGGAAACGATTGGTTGTGTTTGTTCGGGAGTTAATTTCTCAAGGCTGGTCATTTTTATTACCTTTAATCTTTAAGAAAAGAAGTAATACTGGGGCCTGCACTGATTTTTTTTTTTAATTTGTTCCTGTTGACACGATAAAGAACCATGAGCTTCACTTCATCAACCCTTTGTGTCCTTTTCTAAAAAGCTGTTCACTACAGGTCACTGTATAAATGGTATTCCCCAGTGTGCTGTAGGATAAAGCACCCCATTCCTCCTCAGATGTTAGTGGGAGAAACGAGCATGAAGCATGCTAAACTCAGTGGGGTTGCAGATGTGGCCTTTGCAACAGCTGTCCTGACTGCTTTAAAAAGAACATATTGTTCCCCAAGCCATGTTTTTCTGTACTAGTTGCCTTTGCCAGATGAGTACTTGATTTTGCATAAGGCACTGAGATGGGATTTGCCTCCTTCAGCTTGTGCAGAAGCTTCTCCTGTAAGGAATACTTAACAGTTCCAAGTAAAATGAACTTAAAAGATTTAACAGCTACAATGCAGGAATAATGGCCTGCTGGCACTTGGAAGTGTGCAGGACTAGCAAATGGTTCCTGTTCTTAGCTCAGATATTTAATGTGTAGCTTGCATTGTGTTTAAGGACATTGCAGAATATTAGCATTTTGATGAATGTGAAGGTAAATCCCTCATCCTGAAGCTGTGCAAGGGTAGAAATCCTCTCCCCTTCTGCTGGCTGAATAAGGTGGAAATGATGCTCATGTACCACAAAGGTATCTGCTCAGCCCTTACAGTTGCTGGGAGAAGAACCCCATTGCAATAAAGAAGCTTTCCCTAGAAATTTCGAAAAGGGCAGGAGTTGGGGAGAGGGTGGCAGCATCAGCTAAGGGTAAATTTCTCGCAATGTCCCATACTCCTATCAGGAGCTTCTAACTAAGAGAAATACTAATAATATATAGTATAATCAGTTATTCTGGATTGCTTCCAGGGCTCTCTGGCGTGTACTGAGAAAATATAATCCAAAATCTAGTGTATGTATATTATGAAAGGAACAAGATTTCTGGGTTTGAAAATCCTGGGGTGGTGATCATAGGATAAAGCAGTCTTTCTTAACCAGGGTTTTATAAACCCCCCTGTGGTTTCTTAAAGGCCCAGGGAGAGTTTCCTAAATGAGTGGGAGTTCATTTTCTATATATTTTTAAAATTTGTTAAACATCTGTGAGTGGGAGCTCATTCCAGCAGGTAGGGGCCAAGACCGAAAAGGCCCTGGCCCTGGTCGAGGCCAGGTGCACTTCCTGAGGTCCCAGGACCTTCGGCAAATTCATACCTGCAGAACAAAGTGCTCTGTGGGGGGCATAAGGAGGCAGACAGTCCCATAGGTAAGTAGGGAGAACCCAGGGCCTCATCTGTATAAAGCCTGAACTGTCAAAACCAATACCTTGAACCTGATCCGGAAGCAAATTGGTAACCAGTGAAATTTCTCAGTGTTAAGAAAATTGAGAAAGGCTGGGATAGTTACCAGATGTCCCCTTTTTAGAGGACATGTTGTCTTTTTGTGTTTGTCTGCCCCCTTTTGGACTCCTTTAAAACATTATGAAAATGTCTTCTTTTGGCGTTAGGGCGAATATTTCTAGTTAGTAGCAACTATCACAATTTCAATAGTTGGGGAGCTTTAAATGAGATTTTTCACAATCAACATTTGTTTTTAAGTACTCTGTGATGAAACATGTCATAGAATCATAGAGTTGGAAGGGGCCATACAGGCCATCTAGTCCAACCCCCTGCTCAACGCAGGGTCAGCCCAAAGCATCCTAAAGCATCCAAGAAAAGTGTTTATCCAACCTTTGCTTGAAGACTGCCAGTGAGGGGGAGCTCACCACCTCCTTAGGCAGCCTATTTCACTGCTGAACTACTGTGAAATTTTTTTCCTGATCTCTAGCCTATATTGTTGTATTTGTAGTTTAAACCCATTACTGCGTGTCCTTTTCTCTGCAGCCAATGGAAACAGCATCCTGCCCTCCTCCAAGTGACAACCTTTCAAATACTTAAAGAGGGCTATCATGTCCCCTCTCAACCTCCTTTTCTCCAGGCTTGAACATTCCCAAGTTCCTCAACCTATCTTCATAGGATCTGGTCCCTTGGCCCCAGATCATCTTCGTCGCTCTCCTCTGTACCCTTTCAATTTTATCTACGTCCTTCTTGAAGTGAGGCCTCCAGAACTGCACACAGTACTCCAGGTGTGGTCTGACCAGTGCCGTATACAATGGGACTATGACATCTTGTGATTTTGATGTGATGCCCCTGTTGATACAGCCCAAAATGGCATTTGCCTTTTTTACCGCTGCATCACACACTGCCTGCTCATGTTTAGTTTACATTCCACAAGTACCCCAAGGTCTCGTTCACACACAGTGTTGCCTAGAAGCGCATCCCCCATCCAGTAGGCATGCTTCTCATTTTTCTGACCCAGCTGCAGAACTTTATACTCATACAATGGACTATGCCATTGTGTACTTTAAAAAATCCTGGGGGAACATTAAAAAATTATTCCCATTTCTGCTCATTCTATGGCTTTGTTCAGCTGAATGTGGAGACAAGGTACTCTCTCTTACTTTAAAGGAAGTGTTCTAAGTGTCTCAAAATCCTTTGTTCAATAATAATTTTTGGAGGGACAAGGAGACAAACCTTGTCTGGATCCTTTTGCAAATTACTTGGGAAGGGACCGCATTATTTCCTCTGACAAAATTGTAAGAGCTTCCATGGAAAACGTTATACTGGATTTGCAGCCCTCCAGAGAAGGTGGGCTTCACTGACCTTTCTAGAATAAATGAGAATTCATAGGCAACTTTTAATTTAAAGCCCTCTTAGAGGTTAATAGCACATTTTTGGTTTGGATGGAATGCATACAGATTTGAGTATGGTATTTTATGCTTTGGCTGAACAGGCTACTCCTATTGATCAATCTCCTATTCCATAGGCTTGCACTTTGCAGGTGGAATGGTTTAACATTTCAACACTCAGACTTTAATCTTAATGCAGCTTGCAGTTTCCTTCCTCGATCTTGGAGGACTCAAGGGGTGGTTTCCAGTTCATGAAGATATCTCGCCTTTGCAAACTACAGCTGGCACTGTAACTGGATACATCAAAGCTGACTTTTTTTTTTTTACTATCAGAAACCACAGAGAGTAGCAAAGTCAACCAAACTTGTTTATTTAAAAGTTCAAAATAACACCCAGAATGTGGACCAATTTACGATGCCAGAATCCAGCTTCATTCCTTAAACAGAAAAACAAAACCAAAGAGTGGTGGGGGAATCACCCCCCTACTCACAAAGTTTGCAAACAATAAGAAAGCAGCTGCCATTGGCATTGTTTTACAATGCATCAGTACGAGGAGGAACTTGGTGCCTATCCTATGCTAAAAGGCCATACACCAACTTTCCTTTAGTCTAATCTTACAGGAGTTCCAAGGAAAGAGCGGAGAATAGCATTCATTTAAATCTTACTCCGTGAAAAGGGAAAGGAGGTGTGGTCCAACCTGCTTCGTTAGTTACCACTAATCATTTAAAGCCCCATTCTTACAAAACAGATGATGCAGGAGGGGTTGAATGCATCCAAAAGAATGGAACTTTTATTTTTTTAAAGGAGCATTGAGTCATACTCTTCCCTGTGGTCTGAAGTGGTCGATACCCAATTTTAATAATTTGCTTATTTTTGAGAATCAATAGAAGCTACAGATCCAGATTTGGGGTAAAGTGTGTCCATGCTGCTCTGCCTTGTTTTTTGTCTATTATGTGACAAGAAAGTTAATATTCCTCCCAGTAGGAGAAATAAAAGTGGCCGTGTACAATAGTGTGCATCCGCATGCACAAAACACATACACACATTTAACCTTAAGGAAACTGAGGTTAACAAACAAAAGCTGTTGACTGCAAAAGATAAAGCAAGCTAAGATTTCATGGGCTCTTTCTTTGGTAATAAGCGGGGGGGGGGGCAGACTTTGAAATTCTTAAATGATACTTTGGGGGCCAAATGCTGCTGTGTAGCCTAGTGCACGAAAGTTAAGGCAAAGAACGCACAACTTTTGAGGCTCTCGCTTCCCTCTCCCTCTGCATTAGCCCAAGCCTTTCACTTACACTGTAGCTGTTACCCAGGCAAATCGGTAGACCAATACAGCAAGTGTGACGTTCTTTCGTCTCTCTGTAAATGCATCTCAGAAATTCAACATTTTGACATGCTGTTTTGCTTCATCTGTTAGAGATCTTTTCCCCCCAGTTCCTAAGAATCAGTAACACTGCTAGGAAGTTAAGAACCTCAGAGGTTACTCTGAACTTTCTGAAGGCTTGATAGACTGAATAACATTGTTAAATATATAGCATGAAACCCAATTGGTGTCAGCAGATCCGGAAGGCGGGATTTCCTACCAGGCCTTGCCTTCAGCCTGGTCCTGATGACAGTTTTTACAGGGAACAAAAGTGTCATCTTCAGAAGACCACAATGTTGTTCTCAAGCCACTATTTTAAAAGTTTGCTTAATTCTTGCTGTAGTTTCTGAGCAGCAGCGTTCTTTGGTTCAATTTTCAAGAGTGTGTTGATATCCGCCAGGCTGGATTTGTAGTTCTGGAAATAATTTTAAACAATTAGTGTAGGTACTTGAGACCATAGGGAGGAGTATGGCAAAAATCTGCATTAGCAAGAGCTTTTGGACAGCCTGTTGGTGAGAGACATTCCTATGCTGAGCAGGGGGTTGGACTAGATGGCCTGTAGGACCCCTTCCAACTCCACAATTCTATGATTAAATAAAATCAAATAATGCTTTTGGGAAGCAAAAACTAGTAGTTCTCCACAACTACAAAAAACACCCAGTGGAACAGCTTTTGGTTGAAGAAACTTCACCGCTTCTTGCTGCTACTTGGTGTACAGAAACAATCTTATGTTTAATTGCAGCGTGGTTACAGTGATCCATAGTAGCCTCTTCTCATATGTTTTGAATAAACCTATTTCTTTAATGCTCGGCAGGAGCTACTGCCAGTGGGGTATACGGACTAGCACTGAACTAGAACCCAGGGAGACCCAAAATTCAAATCCATGATCTACCACTGGGAGATCTTCAGTCAAAAGGACTCAGACTAGCCTGCATAACAAAACATTTAAGATGTCATGTTAGTCATCTGGCCTCCTTGGAAGAAGGGTGGGGGTTAAAAACCCACACTGATAAATTGCTTCAGCTATAAAGAATAACAGAGGCAAAATGAAGTGGAATAAGCTGTTGAAATGGGGGGGGGGGGGAGTGAAGGTGGGCTCTGCCATTGCTCTACCCAGTTTACATATAACCAGAGTGAAATCCTTGTTCAGGTGGAAACTCCCCAGTGGACTTTGCCTTGCAGCAGGTTTTCACATGCCTCTCATACAGCTGGGAGAAAGTACATAGAACACTCTGCACAGCAAAAAAAGAAGTTTTTTTTAAAAACACTCAAAACAAGCAGCGCATTACGATCTTCCCTGCAATGCACTCCAAAGTGAGTAGGAGGTTCCTTACCTTGAGCTCTTTATATGCTTGTGCTCGTCTGTAAAACGCCTTGATGTTTTTAGCATCTAATTTAAGGGCTTCTGAGCAATCCTGAATTGCTTCCTTGTACTGCTTCAGATTCAAGTAGCAAAGAGCTCTGGGAGGGGGGCAGAAAACACACAGAATGAACGATTTAAGTGCATTTGGGTGAAAATCCAGCCACCCTTTGGAATTTTCATGAAGGGGTGCTGGGAGAAGCATGTGCAACAGATGCTCAGTTTACAGGCACTGTGGTACAGTGGCTACAACGTTTATTTATTATATATTTATATACCACCCTTCCCAAAGGCTGAGTGGTTTACATCAAACAGGAATGATACAAAAAACTCAGTTTATAATACAATAATAACAATAACATTATGGAATGACAGAACATTGGGGAGAACAATAAATCAATGCTTACTGATGGCACAGTGGGGTGGGTGAGTCTGCAGTGATGGTTGTAGGAAGGAGGCTGGGGGGGGGGGCGATGGGAGGTGGTAGTTTGGGTCGACCTCAACCAAATGCCTGGTGGAGCAGCTCCCTTTTGTAGGCCCTGCAGAATGGTTCAAGTTCTGTCAGGGCCCTGATGTCCTCTAGGAGCTCATTCCACCAGGTGGTGGTCAGGATGAAGAAAGCTCTGGCCCTGGTTAAGGTCAAGCGGGCTTCCATCGGACCAGAGATCACCAGGAAGTTGGAAGTGGTATAATGCTCTTTGGGGGGGGGGGTAGGCAGACAGGTGATCCCTCATGTTCACTGGGCCCAGACTGTGTGTGGCCTTAAATATGATAACCAAATCTTTAAGCCTGATCTAGAATTTGACTGGAAGCAGCTGCTGGAGGATGGACTGAATGTGGGATCTCCCAAGGTGTTGCTCTGAGGACCCTGGCAGCTGCATTCTGGACCAATTGTAGTTTCTGGATCAAGGATAAGGGCAGGCCAGCATAGAGCAAGTTGCAGAAGTCCAGTCTAGAGGTGACTGTCACGTGGATTACTGTGGCTAGTTGTTCCGGGGCCAAATAGGGTGCTAGTAGTTTGGCTTGGTGAATGTGGCAAAATGCCAACTGCACTGCCGTCCTGATCTGAGCCTCCATGGAAAGGGAGGCATCAAGAATCACCGCTAGGTTGAGCCACTAGCCATACTCCATCCAGGTTGGTTAGGTACGCTTCCTCGCTTGGACCTTTCCTGCCCAGCCACAAGACCTCTGTCTTTGAAGTGTTGAGCTTCAGACGGCTCTGCTTAAGCCACCCCATCACTGCTTCCAGGCAGCTGGCTAATGTTTCTAGGGGAGAGTCAGGGCGGCCATCCCTCAGGAGGAAAAGCTGGGTGTTATCAGCATATTTATGTGTCGTGGTTCGGTCCTTGGTGGCTTGGGAACCAGACCGAACCCCGCCATCAGAGGCGCCCGCGATCACGGAGGTAGGGCATGGTGATCACAGGCAAGCCGGCAGCTGGGCGCCCCACCCGATCGTTGAGGTGGCAATGGCCGCTAAAGAACCTCAATGTCCCCCTCCACCTTTTGACAAGGGCCCGGAGATGGCCCTTTGTTCCAGGAAAATGGGCCATCGGGAACCCCGGAAAACCTCGCATATGTGCATGAGTCATGATTGTATCAGCATGTTCCCTCCGGAAGTACTGGGTGGGGCAATACAGCCAAAGGAGGTGGGTTTTGTATAAAAGAGAGCTTCCACCTGGAGTTCGGTGGAAGCTCTTACTCCATACCAGCGGACTCCACGTTGCTGAAATAAAGCTTGTTCCTGTTGTATCGTCCACCCGGCCTGGCGTGACGTTTTCTTCAAGGGGCACCCTGTTTTTTCAGTTAGCAAGCAGGTTCCCGACATCGTAAGAGCTTCCACCGAACTCCAGGGTCGGCATCGCATCCGAGCGCTTATCGGGACGGATCCAGAGATGGCGTTTTCAAGCAACGAGGCGGTCTCGACCCCCACGAACCCCGGGAACATGGGTTTAATGTCCCCGGGAGATTTCCTCCGAAAATCGGGGGGCCAGGACCAGCTGTCCGGGACCCCGAGACCCTCGGCAGCGGCGGCCAAGGGAAGGCGCCGGGCCATGGGGTTCCCAAGCACGGCGGGGAGCGCGCCGAGGTCTGGGGGGTTGGCCCCAACCTGGGACACCCAGCTGAGGCAGGCGCTTCGCCCGGTAAGACCTGAGGAATCCCTAGAGGACCTGCGGCGGGCCATGGCGGACTTGGCCAGGCGCTTGCAGGCAGCTGAAGCCCGTGAGCAAGCTCGGGCCGGGCCCGGAGGGACTGGTAATACAACGGCGGAGGGGATCGCGTCGAGTGAGGACGCCTCCAGCGACGAGGACGAGCCCGGCACTGGTGAGCGGGCCCCGGACCCCGACCCGGAGCAGTTTTCAGTCCCGAGTAGGCGAGACGGCCAGCGGAGAGGCGAGACAGCAGAGGATCTCGGGGGAGCAGGTGAGCCGACGGGGCGGCGAGAGCCGGACCAACGCAGGAGCGACGTGCAAGGCAGGGAGCGGCACGGCGTCGTTGGGCAAGTTGGTAGCCGGTGGAGCGGAGCAGGACGAGACGGCGGACGCCGAGAATCCCGGATCCGGAGGGGGTCGGACTACTCTCCAAAACGTTCCCCCCCAGAGCTTAAGGCGCGTTTCGACGGGACGCCGGACGACCTCCCGCAGTTCCTCCTCCACGCGCTGACGCATGCCCGGAGATATGGAGACCGGTATGAGGACTCCGAGGACTTGGTCTGGGGGGTGGCCTCGTGTCTCCAGGGCAAGGCGGGTCAGTGGTACCTGGGGTTGGCCGAGCGCGGCGACCCGGCAACTCAGGACCTGCAGGACTTCGTGGTCGCGCTCCGCCGACGATTCCAGGACCCCCAGGCTGAGGACAAGGCAAAGAGTCGGATCAAGGGACTTCGACAGGGTACTAGGGGGGTTATGGACTTTATAACAGACTTGCCTCCCAGCAAGGGGAAAACGGTGATCTGGGTGGTGGTAGATCTATTTTCCAAACAGGCCCACTTCATTCCTTGCGCCAGTGTCCCCAGTGCTTCACAGTTGGCTCGGATGTTCCTGGATCACGTGTTCCGACTGCACGGGCTGCCGGACAAGGTGATTTCCGATCGGGGCTCACAATTCGTGTCCCGGTTTTGGCAAGCTTTCCTGCGCCTGTTAGACATCGAGCAAGGGCTGAGCTCCGCTTACCACCCCCAGACGGACGGGCAGACCGAGCGGGTTAATCAAGTACTGGAGCAGTACTTGCGGTGTTTCGGTTCCTATCATCAAGACACCTGGGTGCCCCTGCTCCCCCTGGCCGAGTTCGCGTACAACAACGCAGACCACAGCAGCACGGAGATGTCGCCTTTTGCCGTCGTCTACGGGACAGACCTGAGACACTTCCCGGAGCTTGGAGAGGTCCCCGCCCGGGAATCGGCCGACCTTCGCGAGTGGGGGAAGCGTGCCGGGAGCTGCTGGAAGTCGCTGCAGGAGCAGCTCCACAAAGTCAAGGCAGCGCAGAAAGAGGACGCCGACCGGAAGAGACGACCAGCTGAGGAGATCCGACCGGGGGATCGAGTTTACCTTTCCACCCGGAACCTCCGGTTGAATTTGCCCAGCAAGAAGCTAGGCCCTCGGTTTTTGGGGCCTTTCGAGGTCTTGGCCCCGATCAACGAAGTTTCGGTCAAGCTCAAGCTCCCCAAGAACCTCCGGCACATCCATCCCGTCTTTCACGTGAGCCTTCTAAAAAAAACTCCGGACGGTGACGTTTGGCACCCCGTGTTTTCCCCGCCAGCGCCCGAGGTCCTGCCGGGGGGGGAGCACCACGAGGTGGCGGATATCCTGGACTCTAGACTCCACAGGGGGAAGTTGCAGTACCTCGTGGAATGGAAGGACTTCGCTTTGGGGGACCGGGAATGGGTCTGGGCAGCGGACGTCCTTGCGCCCCGACTCACTGAACGTTTCCACAAGCGGTATCCTGGCCGTCCCGGGGGGTTGGAGAATGGACCTTTGGGGGGGCAGAATGTCGTGGTTCGGTCCTTGGTGGCTTGGGAACCAGACCGAACCCCGCCATCAGAGGCGCCCGCGATCACGGAGGTAGGGCATGGTGATCACAGGCAAGCCGGCAGCTGGGCGCCCCACCCGATCGTTGAGGTGGCAATGGCCGCTAAAGAACCTCAATGTCCCCCTCCACCTTTTGACAAGGGCCCGGAGATGGCCCTTTGTTCCAGGAAAATGGGCCATCGGGAACCCCGGAAAACCTCGCATATGTGCATGAGTCATGATTGTATCAGCATGTTCCCTCCGGAAGTACTGGGTGGGGCAATACAGCCAAAGGAGGTGGGTTTTGTATAAAAGAGAGCTTCCACCTGGAGTTCGGTGGAAGCTCTTACTCCATACCAGCGGACTCCACGTTGCTGAAATAAAGCTTGTTCCTGTTGTATCGTCCACCCGGCCTGGCGTGACGTTTTCTTCAAGGGGCACCCTGTTTTTTCAGTTAGCAAGCGGGTTCCCGACATCATGACAACCCAGCCCAAGCCTCCGCACCAGCTGAGCAAGAGAGCGGATAAAGATATTGAATAAGATTGGAACGTGAACTGCCCCTTAAGGGACTCCACAAGCCAACTGGTGGCAGCTTTTTGAGCTCTCTCCTAGGATCTGAGAGGCCACAAGTTAAATCACCTCTCTGTCATGATATTCACTGGGTAACCTTTGTCAGCACCTTTCAGCCTAACCTACCTCGCCGAATTGTTGTGAGGATAAAGTCAGGAGATCTCGGGAGGAAGTATGGGATACTGTCTTCGATACAGCGTGATGCACAGCTTTCCCTGCACCACCCCATATGATTTAGTCTGAATTATTGAAGAGCTGTGATGAACCCTGGAAAGACTGCATGCCTGCAACCCATCTTCTTCCCAGCCACCGAGACACCATTCTCATTGCCACATCTCTTCCCAGAAGCTACCAAGGCTGTAATTTTCCTGCATTGGATGTCTTGCCAGGATTTAGATTCCACGCAGCAACTTTCAGCTCAGCAGTAATAGGTACTGGGTTATGTGAACAGAGAGGAAAATGTACAAAGTGCAGTTCTGCTTTGCAAGCCGTAGAGAGACATCCACACATAGTGCTTTGAAATATCTGTGAGAGAACTAACAGCCCACTTACGGAGCATCAGAATGTACAAAATGTACTTTGGTTTTGAAATGGTACACGGAAAAGGTAAGTGGCAGCACAGTCCTTTTTCCTTAGTGCAAGTGGACCATGAGGAGTAATTTTAGTGCTTTGGTAAGGACTCCTCGGCAGGGGGGAAACCTTCCCGAGAGTTCCAACCCTGTGCTCCCACAGATGCACAAGTTGCAGATCAAAAGGAGCTGGTGATCTGAAAGTTTCTCATCTCTCCTGGTTAGCAGAGGCTTCTGAAGGCCCCTTTTGCTCCAGCTGCCACTGCTGAAGCTACCAGAGGGCAGGGGAGAGGCATCAAAAGGAGAGAGGCGGCTGCCGGGGTGGGCAGGGGAGAGGCATCCCTCTGAATGTTGCTTTCTGCCTTTTTATGCAAACTGCTCTTGAGTACACTTGTGTTGAATAGTAATATAAGCTTTGCAAATAACAATTTATTTGTTCAGTCATGCAATTTATATACTATCTCTCACGGTGATGTCTCAGGGCGGTGTCATATAATTGCATTATATGACATATTATCTGTCAAGGTTAGCATCATAACAAAAATGCAAGAGGGCCTGTATGTTGTTTCTGCGGCATAAGTAAGCAGAGTTAATAAAAGGTCCCAGAATGTTATGCCCGGGGAAATCCAGAAAGCTGACATCTGCAGCCTGCATACAGCACGAAAACAGATTTCTACTAATATTAAAAATCATTGCCAGCAAACAAGGAGCCATGCAGCTGCAGCATCCCAATTCAGCCACTAAACTGGCTTACAGGAGGTCAGCAGGAATTGCAGGTATGTGTATTTTCTCAATAATAAAAGCCAGACATTTGTAGAAATAAATAAAAATAATAATTTTCAACTAGCAACATGAGACGGTGTAAGGATACTTTTATAAAGGAAAAAAAATCTGACTGAAGGAGAATCTGTTTCAAAGCCACACAGGAATTGGCCACCTTGAGGCTGTGCTGCCCTAACCAGTTCAGGCAGGTTATATGTTCATACAGGGCTCAACAGTCAATGCAATTCCCTTTGCTGCTCTTCCCAAAGGATACTCACTGCTAAGCAAGCAGATAAACACTGGCTTAGAACCAACAAAGTGGTTCTGGGGATCGGAAGATTTATGTCCGTGGAGCATCACTCTCCTGCCTCCTCCCTACCACTGCAGCCCCCCAAATCTCCTGAAATGTTGCTTCTGGGTGTTCCCTGTCCTCCAGAATCAATGTTTCAGGGAGCAATTTGCAGGGGGAGGAATGAGAAGGCCATGCTTCACAGGTGGAAATCCTTCTCTTCAAGGATGCAACCCACTTATGTGGATACAGAAAGAGTGTACTTCACTGGCAAACTGCAGGATTTTTTAAAAAAGAAACAGAGCTCCTTCTAAAGCTGAGACCCTGGAAATTCTCTGTTGACAGCTATCTTCCATTCTTTCCCTGATCTCAGTGGCTGCATGGAAGGTTCATGTGTCAAATGTTGTCAGAAGTGGCAGGAAGATGTCCAATTTTCTTCTCCTGTCATGAAGAGCAGGTGGAATATCAGAACTGACTTCTCTGCCTGCTTTAATCTAAGCTCATGCCGCATTACTGGCCAGCATTCAAGAGTTGGTTTCTGTGTTGCCTCATCAGCGAGTTTTGTATTGGTCCACTAATACTGAAAATGCCAAGGTCATCAATTGTACATGCTTCTCTAAGGGAAGGGCTGCTGCATTACCATGTTGCAGGAATGTCCCATACTACAGAAGCTACTGAGCTACGTAAATAGGATCCATACCAAAAGTAGGAACAATCATGCTCTCCATCCATTGAGAAAGCCTGCTACAAACTGTCTTTGTTGGCTTGGTTTGCCCTAGCCACCGAATGTCAGATGAACCAAAAGTTTTGCTTTTGCAGGGCACGATAGGGTTAAAGGACCATGTTTCCTGGTAAGACCTGGACCAGTTGCATTGCTTTCAACATCAGACGGCAACACTGTTCTTTAATTACAATGCCACTGCAACAGACTGCCTGGCTTGATCACGGGGCTCTGGATCTCCCTGGGATGGACCACCAGTGGAAGTTAGGAGTGTGCCATTTCTATGGATATTTAGCATGATGTGCTGAGCTATTTCACTAATTATGAGCTCTTAAATCGCCCTCTGTAATTTTGCACTGTTTAAAAAATGTTCTTGTGCTTGATTCTTTAAACTATGCTGTACATCTATCATTGCAGTATGGAGAAAGGGAGGAGTTTTAGTGTAAAAGAAGTAGGAACAGCATTATGAAAAGGCAGGCAAGCACTGCCTGAGAAATAAGGAGCACTTGTCTAAGATTGCCAGGCCCACCTTCGCAACCAGCAGACTTGAATGTGCCAGGGAGAGGCAGGTGCCAGGAGGGACATCAACAGCAGCATGAGTCACTCCTGGGGAAAACTAGAAGTGACACTACACCTCGCTATGAATTGCCAGAAACACTATGATAGAAGCATAGAGTTTTCAGTGATTCCTAGAGAGGCTCGGCTCTGAGTGGTATCAGGAAAGGGAAGTGGAGGATCCTCTGCCCTGGCAGAGGAGTTGGCAATTCTTCTCATCTCTTCCATTTCTCCCCCAGTGCCCCTGACTGGTGCTAATTTGCTTAAATTTAAGTGAAGGATGGTATAAGGCAGGGGTAGTCAAACTGGCCCTCCATGTGTCCATGGACTACAATTCCCATGAGCCCCTGCCAGCGAACACTGGTAGGGGCTCATAGGAATTATAGTCCATGGACATCTGGAGGGCCGCAGTTTGACTATCCCTGGTATAAAGGATCCATGAATGAACACCCACTCCTGCTACTCCCAGGACAATCCAAACAGGTTTCCTTGAATATCCTGCCCAGGGTGGAGAAGGGAACATTATGTGACAACATTATCTGAGCGTTACCTATTAGTGTAAGTGGTGCATTCCAGCTTGTGAAGTTTTAAGCTCTCTGTGTACTTCTCGATGGCTTTCTTATAGTTGCCCTTTTTCACAAATTCATTTCCTTCTAGCTTCAGCTTATTTGCTTGTTCGCTGGTAGCAACTGGAGGCGCTGGAAAACAAATCAGGATCACATTTATTGCTACAACTGCCCATTGAATGAATTAGAATCCAGGCTGTGGTGCTTGGGGGGGGGGGGATGTGGAATTATAATAATTAAGGACAATTTGTGATATTACAAGGATACAAATAAAAATTTTCCCATGCAGAGCCTTAATGACCTCTAACTAAGAGCTACTCAACTGATGACAGCACAACATTCAGCCTATTTGTATTATGCGGTAGCCCCAGGGGTTTTCAGCACATTTTTGTGATACAGGCGTGAGAAACAGAGACTGGGGTACAAAAGCTCCAGATGTCTGAAAAGAAAAGGTACTACTTTGACCAACCTGGTAGACCTTGCAATTCAGCAAGCCAAATACAATCAAGCAGGTATGTATGCTGGACCTACCAGTCTTAAAAAAAAATCTCTTGTTTCTGCTGCCTGATGGGGGTGGGGAGGAAGAGCCATCAAACATCTGGCAGGTCACACTAAGCCGCTGGGCTGCATCTAGCTAAATGGTCATGGTGTGCAGCACTGTCCTTGACCTACTTCACACAACTAATATCCAGAGATCAAAACTCTGGACTTACTGTGAGAGTTTCTTTTTATCAGTGGACTGGAAGGTATCCTTGTCTGGCTTGTTTCTTCCTGTTCTGAAGGCAGAGTGTGTGATACACACACACACACACACACACACACATTTGCAAAGGCTATTCTGGGGAGGTTCTGCATTCCCCATTCATGTTTTTCCAAACTTCTGTGGAAGACATCCACCTGTACCAACCAGTCAAACAGTGACTTTCTCCTCACCTCCCACTCCCCAGCTCCACTGTCTAAGAAACTACAGAGTCTGAGGCAGAGGGCAGTGACTCTGAATGGCCAGAGGGGGCAGGGTATCTTGCTCTGGAGACAGATGGTGGCATTGAGTGCCGGCCTCATGCTGCAGTGGGCATGTAGAAGAAGAAGAGTTGGTTCTTATATGCCGCTCAAAGCGGCTTACAGTCACCTTCCCTTTCCTCTCCCCACAACAGACACCCTGTGAGGTGGGTGAGGCTGAGAGAGCCCTGATATCACTGCTCGGTCAGAACAGCTTCATCAGTGCTGTGGCAAGCCAAAGGTCACCCAGCTGGTTGCATGTGGGGGAGTGCAGAATCGAACCTGGCATGCCAGATTAGAAGTCCACACTCCTAACCACTACCCCAAACTGGCTGTAAGAACTGTGATGGCTGAACCTGAGGGTGGCTGTGGGAATCCAAGCAGTGAAAGCCGGATTACTAAGAATGTTGCTTACTTCTGCTGGATTCCTTCTTTCAGCTCTTCCTGGAGACAAGGGCAAAGAGAAATCCTTCTGTCTCAAGAGATTCTGTCTCAAAGAGACTTTGCACCTCCCCCCCCATTCTTTAACATCTTTACCTTCTTGGTAATATGGAGGTGCAGAAGCCCAGGTGGAACAAAGACGCATCAGTGATGATGGGGGAGAGGAACAGCCGCTCCCCAAGAGATCCCTTCCCATCCCTGCTAGTGGGCTGGGGGAAGCGGGGTGTGGGTGGCTCCTCTGACAGGCTCATCACAGTGCTTTGGAGGCGGAGTGGGTCTCCTGCCTGTGCTTTGGAGAGTGGCAGCTGAAGCAGAGGTGCTGGCTGTCACCATGGAGGCTTGTTTCAGGGGGCCCTGGGTGATGAGGCAGCCATGCCGTCCTCTTGTGATAGCTTGGCACCACTTGGTGCTGTTGGGGGTCCCCTGTCTGGGGCAGTGGCTTCTTACTCCTCATCGCGGGTGCTAACAAGTGGGAGGTGGAGGGACCTACTGCTACTTTCCCCAGACCTTTTAGCATTTTTTCTGGAACAAGGCGATAGAGCTGTGGAGGTGCCTCTGCCCATGGAGCATGGAGGGAGGGGTCGAGCATTAGCAAGAAGGCAGCACAGCCCATACCAAGATCTCTTCCTCTACTGACCGAGAAGGCAGAACTCCCTAAAACATGCCCCCAGGTTGCAGGTGGAGCATTACCAGATTAAATCTTCCTCCCAAATCGGAATGCTGATTGGATGTGGAGGTTTCAGCCTGTCTATCAGACCCTGAATGCGGTTTTTTTTGCGGGTACCTTGAATACTCACCTTGCTTTGTTACAGGTGCAGGATTGTTTGCTTTGCTTCTTGCAGTAGCCTCATGTCTTCCTATAGGAGGCTCCCATCTTTTCTGAGCAGAAACAGGAACGCTGGGGATGGGTGGCAGCTTCTGGCGCCACTGGAGGCCGTCCTTTTCCAATAAGACCTTGGTCATTCTGAAAAAGGAGATCCATTTGTTTATACAGTTCTTTTCTGACACAGCTGTTTTTACTGGATTAGGCTACCCCATGCAGTTGGTATGCCCCTTCACCTGATGTACTCCAAATAGCCAGGTGTTTTCTCCACTGAATAGCCTCAAACATATCAGCAGCAGAAGAAGAAGAGTTGGTTTTTATACGCCGCTTTTCCCTACCCGAAGGAGGCTCAAAGCGGCTTACAGTCGCCTTCCCATTCCTCTCCCCACAACAGACACCCCGTGGGGTGGGTGAGGCTAAGAGAGCCCTGATATCACTGCCCGGTCAGAACAGTTTTATCAGTGCCGTGGCGAGCCCACGGTCACCCAGCTGGTTGCATGTGGAGGAGCACAGAATCGAACCTGACATGCCAGATTAGAAGTCCGCACCCCTAACCACTACAACAAACTGGCTCTCCAGTTTGTAGTTGTAAGGGCTGAAAGTGTCATCTACAGCTGGGGTAGTCAACCTGTGGTCCTCCAGATGTTCATGGACTAACATTCCCATGAGCTCCATGGACATCTGGAGGACCATAGATTGACTACCCCTGATCTACAGGTCTCCTTAGTGATGAAATGGAGTTCAGCCGGCTAGTCTGAATACTTTTACCTTCCTCATCCCAAATGCTGCAATATCTATTCAGGGCTCAAAAGCCATATCCTGACAGCATGGCTGGACTGACCTTCATTTTCTTGCACTGCAATCCCGAGGAGAGTTGCATCTATTGAAGTCCTTGTGGGTTCCCCACTTGTAACGTCAGAGCGATCTCTGTTCATTCCATTGAATTGCCCAACTTCCATTTTTAAAAGCAAGCCTGTAGCCCTTTTTATGGCAGCTACATGCCTTTCACTTTACATCTCTGCAACAAAAAGGGCTGCAAACTTCATAAAAAACTAAAGCTAGCAATTCAGAGGAGACAGGGGATGAGAATCGCCTTGCTGAGGATGATCCATCTTGTTGCATCAAGTGCCTCTTATCCAGCCCACTTGTCTCAACACTGAAAATCCAGTTGCTTCTAAGAAACTCACTACTGGGACCCTATAGTCAGTCACGTCCTGCTTAATATCAGAAACACTTCCTCCCCAGAGGAAAAAGTTCCCTCTCTAGACTTAGCTTACAGTGGACAACATTTATGCTGACCTTAGTGGAGGAGGATGGAATCATAATTTAGCAAGGTGTTTGAGCCCCAAGGCAAACATTTCATCCAAATACACTGAATGCATTTCACAGTCTCCAAAGTGTTCCTTTTAACACAGCAAACGGAGAAATTACCTGTTGACTCCATCATGCGCAGCCTGTACAGTGCAGTCAACTTGTAATACAGTTTTGTAGTCCACATAGGCTAACTGGTATCTCTCCAGAGCTTCGTAAGCTGCTGCCCGCCTCAGCAGGGGCTTGATTGCAAAAGGGACCAGATCCAAGGCACTAAAATCAGTGAAGAAAGTGGAGGGGGGGGGAGTTATCAGCAGAAGCTATAAACTCAGGTTAGTGGAAATTCATCTGGACAGCTGACTGTCTGAACAGTGTGCATTTCTGTTGGGCTACTTAAAGCTATCGCACTGTGCTACACTTCAACAAAGTGGAAAGACAATTCTTGCTTAAAGCTTTACTGACCCATTGCAAAGTCTCACCTTTTCTTAAACCAATTTTTCAAAAGTGAAAGAAGATATCTTAGATTCATCAGGACTCGTATGTCAAATGATGCATTCAAAGAGAGATGTCTGGATAAACCAGAATCGAGGCCACTCTAGTTCTGTATTTTCTAAATATTTATTTATTTTCTGATATGTATGCTGCCCTTCCCCAGGGGCCTCAGGGCAGCTCACACCATTCTATTTGCATAAGGTAAAGGTAAAGGTATCCCCTGTGCAAGCACCGAGTCAGGTCTGACCCTTGGGGTGACGCCCTTTAGCGTTTTCATGGCAGACTCAATACGGGGTGGTTTGCCAGTGCCTTCCCCAGTCATTACCGTTTACCCCCCAGCAAGCTGGGTACTTATTTTACCGACCTCGGAAGGATGGAAGGCTGAGTCGACCTTGAGCCGGCTGCTGGGATCGAACTCCCAGCCTCATGGGCAAAGCTTTCAGACGACTGCCTTACCACTCTGTGCCACAAGAGGCTCTTCTATTTGCATATCAAATGCATTAAAATAACTTTAAAATCCGTACAATTAATTTTAAGATAAAAGCCGTATCAAAGGCTTTCTCTGGTAGAAGAGCGGGAAACATAAAAGTGCATGTGAATATTAAAAATGTCAGTGCTATCAGCTTTATAGTACATCCGTTGTGATTTTGTGTAGCCATGCAGCTTCTATCCTTTTATCACAAGAAGGGGAAGGTAGTCTCAAAGGGGTCCCAGTTAAGAGTGACAACGCTGCCACTGCTCTGCAGAATAAATCTCCAGACATGCTGGGCACTGCAAGAGACCCTTCCTGAAGTATGCTGCTGCTCACCGTAAATGATGCTTTATTTATTATTTGTTTATTATTTATTTATTTATTTAATTTATATACTGCCCTCCCTGGGGGCTCATTAAGAAATGCTTTCCCTGGTGCCTAAAGAGAAACCGAAAGCAGGGTTCCCATAGCCCTGATACTGAGCAGTGAAAGCAGAAGCGGTGTTCAGTCATTTGCCTACCTTGATTTAATCACTGACATGTGGGTCTAGTTTGTTTTGTAATGTAATGATTTGCAATCTGTCATCATTTTTCAGAATCACAGGAAGGGGCCATACAGGCCATCTAGTCCAACCCCCTGCTCAATGCAGGATCAGCCCTAAGCATCCTAAAGCATCCAAGAAAAGTGTGTATCCAACCTTTGCTTGAAGACTGCTAGTGAGGGGGAACTCACCACCTCCTTAGGCAGCCTATTCCACTGCTGAACTACTCTGAAAGTTTTTTTCCTGATATCTAGCCTATATCGTTGTACTTGTAGTTTAAACCCATTACTGCACATCCTTTCCTCTGCAGCCAACAGAAACAGCATCCTGCCCTCCTCCAAGTGACAACCTTTCAAATACTTAAAGAGGGCTATCATGTCCCCTCTCAACCTCCTTTTCTCCAGGCTGAACATTCCCAAGTCCCTCAGCCTATCTTCATAGGGCTTGGTCCCTTGGCCCCAGATCATCGTCGCTCTCTTCTGTACCCTTTCAAGTTTATCTACGTCCTTCTTGAAGTGAGGCCTCCAGAACTGCACACAGTACTCCAGGTGTGGTCTGACCAGTGCTGTATACAATGGGACTATGACATCTTGTGATTTTGATGTGATTTTTCCTCAGCTGCCCAGTGTTGATGGCAGAAGCATGGCTTTCAGAATAGTTTGGAAGCCAAACCAGAGGCATAAGCCCTGGTTGATCACCACAGTGTGTTGTTTGCATCCCCTGCCCTTCTGGCCTTGCAACATGACTCAAAGCAAGTGAATGAGAAGAAAGGGTGTTAGTGGGGCAAGAAGGTGCTGGAGTGTAGTGGGGGAGGGAGATAGGAAAGAGAGGAGCAGACACAGCCCTCTTTCCTTGTGTCCCTCCTGCGGGAAACAGTCGGTTAGCTGGCATTTCATAAACATAAGGCTGTTACAGATGGTGGGGTGTAGTGAGCAGGTTTCTTGATGGCCCTGGGTTTCCAGAATGGGTACGAGTTCATTTATATAACTTGATATATATATTGATAGCTTTCCTCCAGCTGGATCTGAAAGCATCCCATTTCAAGGCTGCTAATAAACCACCCTCAGCAAAAAAAAATATCTTTTACTCTCAGATTATAAGCATAATGTCATGCTTTCACTTCCAGAGATATTTGACCAAATATTGCCCATAGCACAATATCTGAGACACGGCATGGGACATTTGGCAATTTTCTTAAAAGAGCAAGGGGCTGATAGATATTATCTGAAATGGTTTGAATCAAATAGCTGAGCCATAAAGAATTGTGGGAATGAACTATTGCCAACAGACCATTTGCCTCATCCTGTTGCCAGACAGTTTTCAGTGGGGAGAGGCCACATGCTCACCCACACCTTAAGCCTGCTCATGGAACAACTGACTCCACCTGTTTGCACTCATGAGGCCTCTCCCTTTTCCATTAGTCTATTTCAATCATTTTTTTCACCTGTACTCTCAACTGAATCGCTCTTTAGAGTGCACAAGAAATAATTGAAAACCGTCAAAGCAATAGGAACTGTTTACCAGCAGTTATTATTAATACCAGCAATTAAAACAATGTCAAATAGCAACCGGACAGTATAGTGTAAATGCAGTGGCAAAATAATAGTAAAATACTGAATATAACATTTTTGCTTCCTTTCACATCCATGGTTCCTCTATATATTTGTGAAACAACCTGGGGAGCAGAATGTGTCCGGCTGTCCAAGTTGGAATAGGGCCAATCAGGGTGCAGCCACCCTGATTGGCCCTGCCCCTGCAGCTCCCGCCCTCTGTCCCTTGATTCTAGCTTCTTTGCTCTTAGACGCACTCCAGTGCCTGGAGCCAGCAGAAGGTATGGGGAGAGGGCCCTGGGCAAAGGGTTGTGGTTTCGCAGGCCTCTTGCCCTGCTAGGGCCTGCGAACGAGTGCCTCCCTGCCTGCTAAGCAGGTCCTGCTAATGAGGGTCTCTTGGCCTGCTAGGCTGGGCCTAACTAGGGCCTCCCAGCCTGCTGACTGCCTGCTAAGGAGCTGCCCAGCCCCTGCCCACCCCACTTGATCCGGCTGCGAGCTGCGGCCCAAAGCCACCTTAAGCTGCCTGGCCAGGGGAGGAGGCCCTTTCAAGGCCTGTTCTTAGGAACAGGCTTTGAAGCTCGTCTATAAAGAAAGCAAGATCTGCGCATGCGCAGGAAAGAATACTTATGGAACAGGATACCAGTTGAAATAAGGCTTTTTCCCTGACTTGATTTTAAGGGTGTTTAAGTATGCTAATGTTTTAATATGTCAGGTTGGTATTAATGTACTGTTTCACTGTAAACTGCTTTGAGCAACAAGAAAAAAAGTCCAGAAATATAATAAATAAGGCTATCTTATGAACAGTGTGCTGGCTTGTTCCTTGTGGTCTCAAGGAAAGAGAGAACCCTCAGTATGTTCAACTCACTGCAGAAGTTTCTTGCCAGAGAGATAGATCATGCTTCTGGGTGGGGAGAACATGTGGGTCACTTCCTATATTATATATGAAGCAGTCAATCGTCTCTGTGCTTTCTTCTTCCAATTATTAGGGAAGATCAGCAACTCAAGAAAGCATACCAGACAAGAACCTCAAGCCATGACCCCTTCTCTCCTGGCAAAAAGTGACCACTCAGACAAGGCCTCTCCTTCCCAGGACAGCAGAAGACGTGAGATGGTGCTTCAGTCTTTTCCAGCCTCCCCTGCCTCAAGGGACATCTTTCTAGATTCTAATTTAGCAGAACAGCAGCTTCCCTGTGAAGAGCTGTAAATACACACATTTAGCAAGAAAGTGATGTGTTCTCCTCTCTGCCAAACAAGCATTACTTACACAGAACAGTCCTTAATGCAGAGACTGCAGTTCCCATCCTTCAAGTAACAGGCAGCACGGTTGGAATGAAGAACACTCTTCTCTTCTGTACATGCATCTCCTGGGCCAAGAGACAGTAAGACAGGCTTTGAGCATCAGGCAATGAAAAAATTCCTACCCCACCTTCTGCTGGAAAATACAAGATCTGTAGTGTGCATGAGTCAGCAGTCTGAGAAAAATATCCTACAGGGTGTATCAGAAGAGATATGTAGCTGGCATGTTTAGATTAAGAATTTCCTAATTTTTTTTCCCTTTCAAATATCCTCCTTGAGTGTCCTGAGTGTTCTGATTTGCTTAACTGGAGACTTCCTGCCCCTTTGAGCACGCTTCCTCTCTGCTTGCCTCCAGACCAGAGTGAATGAAGACAACAGAACAGTTAGACAGTTAGGTTTCTCTCCCCTCTTTCTATACAAAGAGTGTTTCTCTTAGAACTGTTTTATTCTTTTAAGCCACTTTGTGCTTTGCTCTCTTCGCATATTTAAAACCTGCCACTATTTCCTCCTATTACTAAGTCACATTAACAATGCCTGTCTGTTCTATAAATAAAACTGGTATTATATATAATATAGTAATTTAAAAGCTAAAAGCCGCAAACCTAAACCTACAGAAGCCAGCGTGTATAGTGCTGGGGGGTGGTAGTGGTGATCAGAGTATCAGACTTAGGATCTGGGAGACCTGGGATCAAATCCCCATTCTGTCACAAAATCTGCTGGATACTGTCCTAGTCACCCAGCCTGATGAAAGGATGAAGAACAGAAATATATACTTTTTATATATTTATTTCAAATCTACCCCACCTTTCACCCCAATGTGGACCCAGAGCAACCTACAGCATTCCCCTCTCCTCCATTTTATCCTAACCACAACCCTGTGAGGTATCTTAGGCTGAGAATGTGTCACTGGCCCATCCATTACTAGGGAAGATAAGGTGAGAATGCACTTACAGCCCTTAGAAAACAGATGACATCAAGCAAACAGCTCTCAGCAAGAGTGCTCCAAAAGTTCAGTGGTCCCATGGAAGTGACCCCCTAGTTGCCAACAACACTTCTGGAGGCAAAGGCCATAGAAGCAGACTCTCCAATAGAGAGCTAAGGGGATAGGCTGATTTGGGAAAAGGCAGTCGCTTAGCCTAAAGCTGGTTTATGAGACAAAACCAACCCTCAGGACAGCATCTGGAAACAAGCTGATAGCATCTTTCAGTACAAATGGGAATGTGTTAATCACAGAAGATTCCTAAACTATCTGCTGCAATATTCTGAGTAGTCTCAAAGGCAGCCATATGTATAAAGAGTATTACAGCAATCTAAGCAAAACATAACCCAATTTGGATATCTGTGATGGACCAGTATCTTCAGTGGCAGCAAAGGTGTTAGAACCACCTCCTCTTCCTCCATCAGGTAGTTCTTGCTGCTTATTAAAATCTTCCAAGCCCTGAAACTATGATGGCAGGCTGAAGGCACCACTAGGGAAGAAAATGGGTGGTTTATTAGCAACATCGCTAAATCAGGGCTTCATTAGCAATGCTTCCTTTTTTCTATACTTTTCATCCTTATGTTTGATATGCTCCTTTCTGGCACATGCACAGCCCTTATTTTTTCCTTGTGCTCCAAGTATTTGTTTACTAGACCTTTATCTTTCTCTTATTCATAGGTTAGCTAGAAAGGCAGTTGTCAAGTTCCAGCAGGACAATTTTAAGCACAATTTCTCAGTCCATTGAGTTCAGTGGGGTTACTTCTCAGTTAAAAGTGTGTAGGATTTCTGACAAAACAAATTTCTTCACTTAAAAGGAGAATGGAGCCAGAAGTTCCCAATTAAAGCCCCAGATTCTATCCACTGCCACACACTGGATCTGCATTATCTCCAAAAATGTCTAGAAGTGCTTCTTATGGCTTTCCTCGTAACTCAGTACAAATATCCAGGAACAAAGTATGTTTGTGGCCTGTAAAAAAGGAAGGTAACTTTTGCCATGTTCTACTTTACCATTCCTGAGAGCACCAACCCAATTCCTACTTGTGCTTTTTTTTTAAGTGGAACATAACACTCCCCTTCATTCTTGATAGGACTTGATAGTCACCTCTAGACTGGACTTTTGTAACTCGCTCTATGCAGGCCTGCCCTTAGCCTTGACCCGGAAACTACAGCTGGTTCAAAATGCAGCGGCCAGGATCTCCACAGCAACACCATGGAGGTCTCACATCCGGCCTATTCTTCACCAGCTGCAATGGCTGCCAGTTGAATTCCGGATCAGACTAAAGGTCCTGGTAATTACTTTCAGGGCCCAGTGTACCTGAGGGATCGCCTCCCCGCCTATGCCCCCAAAAGAGCTCTGCGCTCCACTGCCACCAACCAGTTAAGGTTCCCTGGCCCTAAAGAAGTCCGCCTGGCCTCAACCAGGGCCAGAGCATTCTCTGTTCTGGCTCCCACCTGGTGGAACGAGCTCCCGGAGGAGATCAGGGCCCTGACGGAGCTTAAACGGTTCTGCAGGGCCTGCAAAAAGGAGCTCTTCCGCCAGGCATTTGGTTGAGACCAGACGCAATCAACAGCGACTGAAAGGCCCCTGCTCCCCTCCCCTGCCCCCACTCAGATGTCCACCAACATGCTCTGGAGACCTGTTTGTATTGTTGTATTGCCTATATTATTTATACTGTTACATTGTTATACGGTTACAACCATTAGTTATTATTGTAAAGTTATTCACATGTTTATAGATTGTTTTATGTACTGTTGTTGTTCTTATGTAAACCGCCCTGAGCCTCCGGGGAGGGCGGTATATAAATATAATAAATAAATAAATAAAATAATGAGAGCGATTACTCATACTTTTATGTGAAAATTCTGTCACAAACAGCTTTCCGAGATTATTCTGGCGCAGAAAACGAAGAGGGAAACTGTTGAGGTACCACAATCTTATAGAGCCTTTCTAAATAGTGTCCTACTCCAAGACTGTACAAATTGTTTAGTACACTGGTTCCTAACACTGACCGGTTTGTTCTTCAAGAGGCAAATTCTGTTTCAAATGAGAAAGTGGTACAATGAGCCTCCATCCCTCACCTTACGTCGAAGAGGAATGCAAAGAAACGAAACTGAAGATAACTGTCATCAGCCTTTGCCTCTCCCAACTCAAGCCAGAAGCACACAGAAGAAAAGAAACAGAAAGTGGTTCAGCTAGCCGGCCGGCAGCCAGATCTGCATCTATTTTCTGCCACTAACCCAAACTCCCTCATTATGACACAATGACTGCAGCAGACAGCCTGCTGACATAATAAGTCTAAGGCTGGGGAGGAGGTTTCAGAGGTCACCAGTAACTTAAGTCTGGGCAATCATGAAGACGTGAACATCTTCCGCTTGTACATCCGCTGCACTCTACCACATTTGGTGTACTGCACTCCATGACAATTCCAGGAATATGTAGTGTGTGACAAAGGAGGCTGGTTCCCTATGAAACCAGAGGACCATAAAGCATCTCTGCCCTACCTAAAGAGCTGGTAAAAGCCTAGAGCACCCAAAACCAGCTAATGGGATGGAGTTTTTCTATTCTGCCATCAGGTACTGTTTTTAACCTATTCTGGGTACCCAAATGCACTGACTCTTAAGGACCTGTCTCTATGCCTTCCCATTGTCTGCTTGAAGCTAAGCCTGAGTACATGGAGCAAAAACAAATGCATACTTACCCTATGCTTTATTCCCACCTCCCCTCCCTTTCTTCCTTATAGCAAGTGTTAGATTATTATTATATTATTTAGATTTATTACCCGCTGCTATAGGATAAGCCATCTCGCAGCGGGTTACATAAAAATACTCCACATAAAATACATAAAATGCTTAATCCCCTATTAAAAACAGCATGTTGGGGCCAAAATCCCAATCCTACAGTTTCCCCCAGCACCTCAAGGGACAATCTGTGGATGCTGATTCCACTGCAGGTGATTTAGACTAGAAGGGCCCATCTGATCTCTTTAGGGCAGAGAACCATCTTATGCTGAGCAATATATGAATAACAGCCAGTTTAGTGTAGTGGTTAGGAGTGCGGTCTTCTAATCTAGCAAACTGGGTTCGATTCTGCACTCCCCCACATGCAGCCAGCTGGGTGACCTTGGGCTTGCCACGGTGCTAATAAAGCTGTTCTGACCTAGCAGTAATATCAGGGCTCTCTCACCTCACAGGTGTCTGTTGTAGGGAGAGGAAAGGGGAGGAGATTGTAAACCGCTTTGAGACTCCTTCAGGTAGAGAAAAGCAGCATATAAGAGCCAACTCTTCTACCTTTTCAGAATCCTCAAACCAGGATTGAGCCTCACAATGCAAAAAAATGAGAGAGAAGTGTTGCGCGTGCCCATTTAAGGAGAGTTAGAACTACGAGAGCAATGTAAGCCAGGCATAAATTAGAAAATCAAGCTACAACAGGTGGCCTAGTACCAAACCAGATCAGTGTTTCATTCAGCTCACACCTCCCTACTATACCTGAGCAGCCTCTCTTTCCTACTTTGATGATGGTCTGTTCAACTTAAGGGAATGGGAATTAAACAGGGAGCATCAAGTACATAGCCCATCCTGCTAATGAACTGGTGGGCTAGTCATTTCTCTCTTAACTTCATACCTACTAAAAGGGGGGTAGCACTAAATGCAATAACTATGCAGGATGACTAAAAACAGCCTCCACCTCCGGGACAGCAAGGGAAGAAGGCCGGGGCTTCTATGGCCTGCGTGTGGGCCTCTCTGTGAAGCAGGACTCCAGACCAGACGGGCCCCTGGTATAACCCTCACAAGGCTGTCGTGTAGGCAGGTAAGAGAAGCGCAGGAAGTGACTCATGATTATGGCGAGGGGCCATTTTTCAACACCCGGTGGTGCCATCATCATCATTAAGAATATAAGCTTCCCCATTCCTCTTTGCGGCTCGGCGTGTATAATGTATATAAATGGATCTGAAGCGGGAGATCTGTTTATGGCGGTTGCCCGCGGGGCGGCGGGGAGACGGGCGAATCCGCAAGCACCGGACCCAGGAGGGGCTGCGACCCCCGCGCCCCGGGCCCCTCTCCCCCCGGCTTCCCCACCCGGCACGCTGAGGCCTGGCTGGGATCAGGCCGCCGCCGCTGCCGCCGCCACTACTACTACCTGTCGTCTCCAGCAGCTCCAGCGCCCGGCCGTACAACGCCGCCGCCTGCCCGTACTGCCCGTTGCGGAACTGCTCGTTGCCGGCCTGCCGCAGGTCCGAGATCCGCGACGCAGGAGCCATGAGGCCGGCGAGGAAACGCGGAGGAGCCGGAGCCGGCGGCGAGCTGCAGACCGCCCCAGCAGCGCTTGCCTTTCCGGGCGAGGGGCGGGCGCCGGCCGGGCCGCGGCTCCTCCTCTTTCCTTGGGCGCCCAGAAAGATCCGGAGAAGTCGCGCCGGGCCTCGCAGCCGGCCGCCTCTCTCCCGGGAAGGGAGAAAGGAAGCCCGTTCAGGATCAGCTCTTAGCCCGTGGCCGCAAAACATCCACGGGGGCCTCGTGCCACCCGGCAGCGCGCCAAGCCCGGTAGAAACTTAGGCGGCCTGCAGGCCTCTTCTTCGGGTGCACTGAGTGCCTCCCTCTTAGGTTGACTTTTTATTATAGAGGAGGTGTGAAAACACAAGGGGGGGGGGGGAAACGGGGAGGCCTGGAGAAAATTTAAATCTAAGCAAGTTCATTCCATTCTTATGCTAAGGTTACAATCCTAATCGGCTCAGAAATAAGACCTGTGTTATTCATTGGGGTTTATCGACAGTACAGTGTCCCAGCTAGGGATGCCACTTTCCAGGTGAGACATAGGGATCCCCTGGAATTGTAGCTCATCTTCCAGTCTGCAGAGTTCAGTTCTGGAGAAAATCAATGCTCTGGAGAAGGGGTAGTCAACTTGTGGTCCTCCAGATGTCCATGGACTACAATTTTCATGAGCCCCTGCCAGCATTTGCTGGCAGGGGCTCATGGGAATTGTAGTCCATGGACATCTGGAGGACCACAAGTTGACTACCCCTGCTCTGGAGGGTGGACTCTTGTGGCATTGCACTCCATCTGTCTCCTGGCAGCTCTTCCTTTATTCCTGCTGCCTTCAACTTTTCCCAGCATTAGTTTTCCAGTGAGTGGTCGTCTCATAATGTATTACAGCTCCCTTGCAGCTCTTAAGGCTCTAGTTTCATCATAGCTACAACCAGCCAAATTATTCAAAGTGGTAGTGGAAATGCAGCAGAAAAGCATGTTGAATATTAAAGTCTTTCTGAATTGTATAGTTAAGGATGTTTGGCATCTGATCTTCATAAGAGATGTATAATAGCAATCATTCCCACTGTATTATGAAGGCACAGTCCATTTTCAAATTGTTTCTTCCATCCTGCAGAATTTTATGTGATCAAAGTTGCCTCAGTTTAGTAATTCTAGCTTCTAAGGAGAGTTTAGGCTTGATTTGATCTGAACCCACTTATTTGTCTTTTTGGCAGCCCACAGTATCCATAAATCTATTACCACATATTAAAGGAATCAACTTTCTTCCTGTCAGCTTTCTTCATCCAACTTTCATACCCATATATAATAAGGACAAATACCATGGTATGGATTATCTTGATCTTGTTTGCCAGTAACACATCCTTAGTTAAAAATCTATTTTAGTTCCCTCATGGTTGCCTTTCCCAGTCTCAATCTCCTCCTGATTTCTTGGTTGCAGTCTCCCTTTTGGTTGATAATGGAGACCAAAATGAGAAAAGAACAATTTCAATTTCTTTGTCAGCCTTAAAGTCATGTAATTCCCCAGTAGTCGTTAATTTTGTCTTCTTGGTGGTCAACTGTAATCCTGCTTTGGCACTTTCTGCTTTAACCTCCAGCAGTAATTGTTTCAGGTCTTCACTATTTTCTTCCAGTAATGTGGTGTCATCTGTCCAATGTTATTCCGCCTTCAACTAAATCTAATCATTTTCCTTATGCTATGTTCTGCATATATATTGAAGAAATAGGGAGATAAAATACATCCTTGTCTGACACCTTTGCCAACTGGAAACCATTCTGTTTTTCCACGTTCTGTCTTGAAAGTAGTCTCTTGTCCAGAAATACAGGTTGTATATCAAAACAAACAGATTTTGCGGCACATCCATTTTTAAAAAAACAAATCATAACTTTTCATTATTCACACCATCAAAACTTTTGATCTGATCTATGAAAAACAAGTTGTGATTTTTTCACCCTGCTTCCATGTAAAAAGACTGTATAGTGAAAATCCACTCATTAATCTGAACTCTAAAGTGAACTCTAGTCTGTGAAAGCTTATGCTGAAATCAAATGTTAGTTTTCAAAACATCACTGAACTTCTGTTTATTTTCTCCATTCCTGGAAGTAGAAAACTAGCACTGTAGCTAGCAGGCTGGGCTAGAACCTATAACCATAGTGATTATTCCGGATGGGTAGGCTTGTTAGTCTGTAGCAGTAAAATAAAACAGGAATCCAGGAGCACCTTAAAGACTAACAGAAATGTGGTGGTGAGTCAGAGCTCACTTCCTGAGAATCACTGAGGTGTACATTCATTAGGTTGATTCACTATTCTGTTGTGAATGTTCACAAAAGTCGGACTTCCTTCTCCACTATGTCCCCTCCTCAAAGAAACATATAGTCGAGCACACATAACCTGCTCAAGATTCCTGATCCCAGAGGCCTCAACCAGAGCCAGGTCTTTTCCAGCCCTGGAACCAGACTGGTGGAACATTGTTCTGAATTAGATCAGGTCCCTTTGGGGCTTGAAACAGTTCCCTAGGGCCTGTAACAGAGCTGTTCTAGCAGATCTCCCTGCATAATAAATGCAAACATAATACGCTGGCCTCTCTACACAAATTGACAAATATCTGTACACCATTCAGAACTTTTTAACAACACACTGTACACATGCACCCCCCCCCAAAGATAAGAAAGAAATCCGTCAGAAGGCAGCAAGTTTCTGATTGGTATTAACTTAAATTTGACTATTTAAAAAGTTTTTTGTGTGTAATGTATTGTTTTTATCTTTGACGTGTTGTGAGCAACCAAGAGCCCTCAAGGAAGGGTGGCATATAGATTTGATAATAAATAAATGCTGGAATCAATTTTAAAGTGATATTGGACAGATCTATTGTGTGCTAGTTTCTTCCCATTTTAAGCTACAAGGAGTGTTTTGACAAGAAATTATATTCGCAAGTGCAGAAACTTGCCACGAGCCCATTCTACTTCTACACGAATCTACCTCATTCAACATTAAGACATTTTTCCACTTTAAAACAATAAGCCATGCCAGCCAGGCTGGAGGACTCTCTATGTGCTCTGCTGATGTTTTATCTGCTCCGTCTCTCTCTTTTTGGCATTAGAAATCACTCAGGACTGGCAATCTAACTTCTAACTTGGAAAATGGCAGCGCACTCATAACCCCTCAGGACTTGGAGACTGCACCTGCAGTTAATACCCACTAAATAAGGCCTGGTTCACACATGCAGACTCAAGTGATAAAGGTGGCACAAGGGACTGTATTAGTCCAGACTGCTACCAGCAGATTCCAGTTTGCAATATGCCTTTGTGCTAAAACAGATGCACACGGCCTCCATGCAGACAGGGGAAAAGGTTCTCCCCCTTGCCTTAATTTGTTTTCTGTTTGCAGGGTTTTCGCTTCCGCATGGGGGAAGAATTTCAAACCCCTCCCACCCACAAGTTCGAACGAGGCCCCAGTACACAGCCACTGCACAAAACTAGGCGCTAACCGTGCAAATTAAAACAGCGGCTTAGCCAGGCAGACGCGCGCATGCGCTGAGCCTCAGGCCGGGTCGCTGTCACGGGTGAAGAGAGCAAAAGTGGGTCAGTGACGTCGGCACGCCCATCAAACGAGCCGGGGCTTCTCGATTGGTAGCTGCATGTGTGTGGGCAGGAGGCGGAAGTGCCGCGGGAGGGGGAAGCGCCTCGGCCAGAGCGGGCAGAATCGAAGATGTAGCAGCCGTGAGGGTGGCCTTGGCTGTGCGCGCGCTGCCCTTGACCCTTTCCTCGCGCCGGGCTGCGGCTGCTTGGGCGCCCTCGCCATGGAGACGGTGCAAATGCGCCACCCGCGCCGGTGAGAACCCTGGGGCGGAGAGAAGGGGAAGGGCAGGGGGAGGAGAGGCAGCGGAAGAGGGGGCTGGGCATTAGCCTCAGGGGTGGACAAAGTGTGGGTCTGCAGATGTCCATGGACTACAATTCCCATGAGCCCCTGCGCTGAAATTGTAATCCATGGACATCTGCAGACCCACACTTTGGCCACCCCTGTAGCTCTCTTCTTAGACCGGCGCCTTCTGGGAGAAGAAAGTATTTTGTGCAACCCAGCCTTGTATACCTTTACTTGGAAGGAAGTCCCTGTTTGGGTCCAGCGTGGCTTACTCGCAGGGGAGACTGCCTTTGCTGTTTGGGATTGCATGCATGCTTTCGTATTGACTAACTTATCTTCCTTGATTCCAGTGGGTAGCTGTGTTGCTCTGAAGCAGCAGGACAAATTTAGAGTCCAGGGGCACCTTTAAGACCCACTAAGTTTTATTCAAGGTGTGTGCTTTTGTGCACATGCACAGTTTGTATCTGAGGAAGTGTGCATGTGCATGAAAACTTTTATTCAACTTACCTTGAATAAAACTTGGTTGATTTTAATGGTGCCCCGGGACTGTAAATTTTGTTCTTTATCTTTTTTGAAATTGTTTTATTTTATAAAGGTGTTCTGTTGTGGCCTTACCATCCTGAAGGACCTCCCAATAAGGCTGGTAGCATTCTTGCAATCCACAGCACACCTCTGCTCAGTGTAAACTCATAATGAAATAGTGCCAGGAGTGTCATTTATGCAGTTTATGTTTCACTCATGAAACTTCCTGTGGATGTAGTAATGACCATGAACTTAGGTCCTTTAAAAATGGGATTTATGGAGGATAGTTCTGTCAGCAGTGAGGCAAACACCTTAAAGCTCAGCAACTGATTCCAGGATAAGTTTTTATGAATTGGCCTTGGAGGGGTGCTGTGCATCTTGTGAAGTGAGCTCTCTGACTGAGCAAAGCTTATCCTGAAATAAATTTTGTTAATCCTTGCACTGCTCCTGAGCTCCTGTTTAATCTTGCTGCAACATACAAAGTTGGCACACCTCTTATATCTAGAATTAAATTTTGTTGGTCTTAAAAGTGCCACTGGTCTCAAACTTGGATACAGTGATTAGAGAATCTCATTTCCTTTCAGTTTATCTTCTTACCTGCTTACTTTTTATGTCAGTTCAGAAACTTGACCCCTCACATTCTAAAACAGCTTTTACAATGGTATATTGTTCTTCTGGTGGTTACTATGCTTAATACAGAACTATTGTGGCTTTGTACCCATGTTTTATGTTATGTGTCTGTAATGTGGAAACTTCTGCGCTGGAAATTGTGTGCAGCTAAGTACAGGTGATCACATGCAAGTGTTTTATTGACGTACATTTTCCTGCATGTTAGGAAACTGTTGGCAACTTTGAAGCCGGAAATGCTGGTTTGTACATGCTGATGTTCATTAATACATATGCTTTGCTTCTGACTTCTGTAATCCTAGCCCTGTTACACTCCTTAATAGGAGCCTCATCTTACTGATTGCATTGACTTACATTCTGTAATCTGCCTTGAATCTCAGTGAGAAAGGCGGGCTTCAAATCATCAATCAAATAGGGTAAATAAAATACAAATATTGAGGTTTATTGTTCATTGCTCTTTTGTAAGCTTGAAACTCAGGTGCATGTAATGAGTTTTGGTGGCAAGAAAGTTAATATTTGTCATTTATAGATGATTTTTGAGTGTTCCCAAAGCCTCTTATGCATGTGTCTGAAGTGGATGGTGGAGTGTGCAATTTAGCAAATGAGAAGCAACTTTGCAGATGTTCAGCTTTGGCTAACTGAAGCTAAGGTGACAATTATGTTTGAGGCAAACACTTGATTAATGTAATGCTATGTTTCCAAATCTTTCCCTCCTTTGGGCAGTAATATTGATCTGGAAAGCTACCATTATTATTTTGACAGCTGGAAGAAAATTGTGTTGCTGAGAACAGAGTAGGATGTAGATCTGTGGAAGTAAAACTAAAGATAGATAGGCAAACTTGGTCTTCCTTCCTGTGTTTCCCGTGAGGCCCATTTCAACGTAAGCATAGATCTGTTGACTTCATCACTGTTCATCAGGAATACTACACTTTCTTTCTGGACTGAGGATGTTAAGAGAAAAATGTATAGCACCAGATCACTGAGAGTACAAGTGATTTTTAAAATAATGTGAAAACACACGAGCCTTCATGAAATCTTTTAAAATGAAACAGCAACAGTAAAGGAACCATTTACTTTGACCATCTGCAATATCTTCAGCTTTCTTCTTGGGACAACAGCCTTTGAATGCACATGCTAACCAACTCTATGTCTACAAACACATGCCTAGACTTGGATCTTCAGTCTTGCTTCTGCCTGCTGTGCTCCTTTTTCCAGGGCAGAGTCAGTTTTAACAAATTCAGGAAATATAATGACAATTCATTAAAGGGATGCTAAAGTGAGCATTTCAGAGATGTTTTCTAGTTAAATTGGATGTTATATCACAAACATAACACAATTTGAAGTGTCTCTTGGTCAGAACACTATGGGATGAATGCAGCTGCCTTTGTTCGATGGCTCATTAGAGCTATGTAGCCCTTTACAAGTGTTTTGTGATTTTGAATGGGTTTTTAAACAAATCAAGCTGAAATCTGTAATTTGTTCTTGATTGAGTTTGGAGTATTTCCAGAAAATGTTTGAAGTTAGTTGCCTCGGTAGAAAACAGGGAATAAATTCTGTGTTTCTTTCAGTACCAGCTTTCTAACATTCATATGCCTTTTTTTAAAGCCCAAATTGCTATACTAGCTGCATTCTTTACTTGAGAGTAAACCTCACTGAATAGAATGGGAATTGGTTCTGAATAGACAAGGCAGAAGTCTGAGATTATGGTGATAGAACAGAAGTGGAACAGTTTTACATAGGACAAAGTTGTAAGACAGTTGACTGCCAGTTTTTTGAGTTTATTTTATTATGTTACCTAGCCAAAAATACCTGTGTGGATATTTTAGGTGGGCAGCCATGTTGGTCTGCTATGGAAGAGCAAGAGTCAAGTCCAGTAGCACCTTAAAAACTTCCAGGATATAAGCTTTCACAAGTCCAGTCTCCCTTGCATCAGATATAGGATACAGCTGTGTAAATGAGTCAAAACTACATTCAGCAGATATAAAATATATCTATGTAGATATGTGTGCTATCTCTTTAATCACTGAGTTTGGAGCAAGTTTCCTCACCCCTGTGGGACAGCAGTTTTAAAATGGATCTCATCAGATTCAGAAACTAAATTTGTAATTTAAGTTTTAAGAGTTGGCCGCACTCTTTTAAACAACCCTATTATGCTGATATTTTAAATATCAGAATATTAATGTTTGACCAGTAAAACTATTGGTTAAATGACCTATTTATTTAGAAACTTAAACTGAAGTTAGAGTTTGGGTTGCACTCATTTCCTTTTGAAAAATGTGTACTATTTTTAAATAGTTTGTTCTACTTTTAGGAAGGTATGTTTGAGACTATGCTCATTTTCTGTGAAAATTATTCTAAGCCTACTGGTTTCAAAGAAGAGCAAGTTCTGCAGTTGTGCTTATCTCTGCCAGTGGTCTTTCGCCATTTCCTGGGTTTGAGTCTTAGTAATGGTTCCTCATTTCAGACATGCTGTTAATTACTCTATCATTTTTCTGTATTCAGAGAAGAACACAGAGGAGGTTTACTTTTCAGAATCAAGAGATCCAGGATTAGCATATAAAACTATCACAATAAAATTAGGTTAAATAAATTTCAAGGTCAAAGTTGAAATTGAGACCCAGAGCCTTTTACTTATTATTCATGTGAAGCAAAGTTTGATACAAATCAAAATTTATCTGCAGAATATAATACTTTGAGATGCAGTAGTACCAACTGAATCAAACTTTATTACAAGTCGTTCAGACCAAGTTATATGAAGTCAATACATAAAAGAACAAAAGAATATGGTCATTTAATGTAATACAGTTTAAAACAGATCATAAAGTAGAACTTAAAATTATGCTACTTTAGAGCATCAGATTTTTATGGCGGCGGCACAAAATTTAGCCAACTGAGTTGTCACCTGGGGGGACTAATCACTTAGCAGCCTCTTTGCTCGATCTACATCATGATGTTCGAGCAACTTTTTAAGGAGTGGTTCAATCAAGTTGCTACGAATGTCTACCTAAGCAGGACAGTGGAACAATATATGCTCTCTTGTATCAATTTCGCCTCTCCCATAAAAACATTTTCTCAGTGTAAGGGGGATGTTCTTATAGCAACCCTGTACAAGAGCTGAAGGCAAGACAGAGCATCTTGCAAGTGTAAATGCCCTTTTTTGTTTACTTATTACCAGCTGAGACAGATAAGTGGCAGGGGCCAGAACATATCTTTTAACTGGGGCCAAAAAAGTTGGAGCTTTACTCAGGTCCAGTTGATGCTGATTGTCCCGTATTCGCTGCTTAACTAATGATGCAGCTTGATCATGAGCTAATTTGGATGCAGTAGTATTTGCTGGTACAAATATTTCAGTAGCAAACATCTGCTCACAGTCACGGATATATCTTAATAGCAGTGATAATAATCACAGGCTTTGAAAAATGCAGTTGCTGACTCTTGATTTGGAATTGTGATCTTAATGCATAGGAAGCCAACTTGCCTTCAATGCCAGAAGGTGGCACATGCAGTAAGCCTTTGTGGCACTCCTAAACTGGAACAAGACGGTTTAAAGGCTGGGCAAAAACTTAGTTGGATTTATACTTCTCTGCTTCTTTTGTGCTGCTGCCTGCTCCTTTCCCCAGCTCAATAAAACTGACAAAAAGCCACTTCAAAGTGTTAACGTTAAAATTTAGGCTCTATCTCCCCTTACTCCCACATCTCTACCGTGTCTGCTTGGTCAGCCTCCTTTTTGGGGAGGCACAACCCTCCTCCATTCACTGGTCTTGTTTGTGTGCCTTCTGAAAAGTTGGGCCTTCGTTCTTTTATTTTAGGTCAATGTGGTCATGTTAGTCTCAAATGCAAGCATGATTTCTGTTATTAACTTGTGCTTGTTGCTTGTAGCCTTTATTTAATTCATAATTATGTGATCTTTACTGATAAAGCTGATGAATTTGCTATAGTAAATAATTGTGGGTTTTTTTTTTTTGTATTAAGACCTGCTTTATAGATATATATATATAGCTCAAGATCTTTTTCTTTGATTACAGGCAGTTAAGGAAATTAGATGAAGATAGTTTAACAAAGCAACCAGAAGAAGTGTTTGATGTTCTAGAAAAACTTGGAGAAGGGTAAGTGCCTGATCTGATAAATAACAAACCTCTCATTCCTCATCCTCTTGAGTAATGTACTGAACACTTAGAGCACGGGTAGTCAAACTGCGGCCCTCCAGATGTCCATGGACTACAATTCCCAGAAGCCCCTGCCAGCATTTGCTGGCAGGGGCTTCTGGGAATTGTAGTCCATGGACATCTGGAGGGCCGCAGTTTGACTACCCCTGACTTAGAGTGACTGTCTCTTACAGAGAGACTCATGGAGTTGCACAGACTGACTTAAGCAACACATTAATGTCTGACTGTTTTGAAGTTTACTAAAACCTTGAATTGTTATCTTAAAACTAATATAATGCCTACAGATATAACATTTCTGAAAATGTTGAAGCTTTGTAGGAAAAACTGTCTGGAGGGGTTCAGAAACATATGCAATACTTAATTATCAAACCTAAATTACTTATTTAACATAACATAAATTGCTTCACCTAGAACTTAGCTAACATTGTATCATCAATATATCTAATATTCATTGTATCTGTATCTGTGGATTGGGGTCATGAACACGTATGACTTGCTACAAATCTGAGAAATGCCCCAAGCTTGCAGAAAAAAATAAAAAAAATTAAAAAATAAATGGAGGGAGATGAAACTCTCCCTAAAAAGATAAAAGAAGCACCTGTAGCTTTAAGAAACTGATGTATTGCATTGCTTTGGCCCTTGAGAGAGGAGTCATGGCAGCCAAAGCTGGCGGCAACTACTGAGTGACTTGCTACTGCACGACTTGCTACCGCACAATTTTCATGACTCATCCAAGATCATTTGCTTGCTGCTGTTCAACAGCAGCCACTCCATGACAGCCAGTGTGACATAGTGGCTAGAATTTCAGTTTAGGATCTTTGTTCAAATCCCGTCTTCAGTGGAAGCACAGTGGGAGACTGTCACAATACTTCAGCCTAACCTATTTCACAGGGTTGTAGTGGCAACAAAATGACAGAGAAGAGGAGGATGGGTCCCCTTTGTGGAAAAAGGCGGGATATAAATGACACTAATACATAATACCGGTAAAGTGGAGAAATGAAAATAAGATGCAATTCAGTAAGAAGTGCAATGTTTTACATCTGGGTCACAACAAAGAGAAGTCTGCATACTAGATGGGAAATGCACTACTGGGTAGCAGTGTGTATGAACAAGATCTTGACATAGGAATCTCTTCTTCTATAGCTTCTTCAGTTCTTAATTTCTGCTTATTGTGGTACAGTGAAGAAACTTGGAAGTGTACTGACTTTGTGTTCGAAGCACCAGGTGAGGGAGTTGTTATAGTGCTTCCAGATTTGCCTTCTAAGATTTTTTTTTATTTTTTGGAGGGGAGGCTGGTTTTGGTCACATGGATCATCCTACCAGGATGGAAGGATTGAGCCTCCAAAGTCCGTGCATCAAAGTAATGCCATGACTTATAGGGCAAAACTGCGTTTTGGAACTCAGGATGAAGGTGTTTTCAGTGTCATGAAGATCTGTTGGACTAGCTGCTGTGGACCAGCCATTTTCCAGTCTGTCTTTTGAGACTGGTTCAGACTTCTTAGAACTAACCACAAGGACCACAAACACAGAAATATCTGCATTGAGGCGGATGTCTGGGCCAGTTCTACTTACTCCAACTCCTCTACTCTGTAAATTATAGAAAAACATTCTTCTTGGGTTTAATTCAAGAAAAATGGGGTTAAGTCTGTACCCATTAAGTCTTTCCCATCCTGTTTGCCAGGAAGTTCAAGTGGAATGATTACTTTGGTTAACCCAGGGGTAATCAACCTGTGATCCTCCAGATGTTCATGGACTACAATTCCCATGAGCCCCTGCCAGCATTTGCTGGCAGGGGCTCATGGGAATTGTAGTCCATGGACATTTGGAGGACCACAGGTTGACTACCCTGGGTTAACCCACCTTCTATCAGAGTTCATTATCACCATAAACTTCATGAACGTTCTCTGTTTTGGAGATGCAGTTTGTTATATTCAGAGATGTTTTTCATTTCTACAGGGTTTAAGCTTAAGCAATTCCCCAGAAGTCCGCTGAGATCTTTAGTGCCACTGTTGCCTACTGGAATATATATATGTAATAAATGTCTTGGCCTGATGCATGATCCATGCATGTGTCTGATGTCCTGTGGTTTGGTACATGGAATCTGGCTGTCCTGCTGTTATGTTATAAAAAGGAGAAGACCCTTCTATGTTCATGGGTCTTTTTTTCTTCCACAGGAAGTAGTGAAAGCCCTGTGCAAGTGTGGGGGTGTGGTTTCCCAGGCACATAAAAAAACACATGGAACCATGTCAAAGCTTTGTTAATTGGTTTTATGCAGTCTTTTGGCACTGCCTGCTTTTGTCAAATGTCTGGATTATTTGGGCTATGCAGAGACGGGACACAGGCCTACCTGCAGCCCTCTGCATTTCATAACTTTTTGGCCCCATTGATGACAGATTCTCTCATTGCTCTCTCTGTGTATGTGTATATTTTATCATCATCAAGTATTATAATGTGGAATAGGCTTTATTCTTGGTCTTCTGGCTTGTGGTATATTCCTTGCAAAATTGTTACAGAATGGTTGTACATAACTTGGCTAATCATTACAGTGCTGAGTTCTTCAGTGATACGTTCCAGATTCTTGACATGCTGTGTTGCTTTTCACAGTATTCTGATCCTATATATTACTTTGTTTCTTGCTGCAGATCCTATGGCAGTGTATTCAAAGCTATCCACAAAGAGACTGGCCAAGTTGTTGCAATCAAGCAAGTTCCTGTAGAGTCTGATCTGCAGGAGATTATTAAAGAGATATCCATAATGCAGCAGTGTGATAGGTAGGTGCTCAACATAGGTTTTCTACCCTTTGTTCCCTTCATCCATCTCTACCCCTTCATCATGCCCACGTTGACAAATTATTACAGTATTTGCTGGCGTATAAGACTATTTCCCCCCCCCTGAAAAACATGCCTCCAAGTGGGGGGGTCGTCCTATACGCCGGGTGCACTTCAGTTGGGATAGACATAGCTGCACATAGTGGCCCATAGTACTGTAATGTAATGCAACAAACTCTATATTTTTAGTGGAAATGTTGGGGGGTCGTCTTATACGCCTAGTCGTCTTATACACCGGCAAATACGGTAGCTAAATCCAGCCACTACTCCTTTTTTTTTGTCTCAAGGCATGCATCCTTTGAGATGCCTTGCCTTTAAGCCCCAAACTGACAACTTTAATAAAAAGACAATCAAATAGTAAAGTGTTGCCAAGTGAAAAACATTAAAAATAAAAACATTTTATCAGCTAATGAAATCATAAATTTACTGAGCCAGTCCACTGAACAAAATACAGATTTATACACCCAAAGCCCCCTTGTCTTTATATTATTGGTAACTAAATATTGTAGATTCTTGTAACTCCCATCTGTGGCAGTTTTAGCAACTTTTCATCACTTCTGTGGAACTGAAGTATTTCCTTGAGTCATTTCCCCTTGAATTATTATTAAACAGGATTATTAAGCCGCAATTGTAGGTCAGGTAAATCAACTTGTAACCCTTCATAGCAGCTCTGTGTGTCATGCACTTTTTGATATGTGAGTGAAACGGCAGAATTAACAGTGTGTGACAAAGGATTTCCTGTTTCGGAGTTTGTTCTAATAATGGGACCTGTATATTGTACTAAGTCAAGGCTCTTAGTTAGATTCTTGGCTTGCTCTTTTTTCTTTTTTGTATTCTGTGTAATAAAGCATGTGAGCAGCTTAGACGGTTTTAGTGATGTGTTCTCTAATTTCTTTTAGTCCCCATGTAGTCAAATATTACGGCAGCTATTTTAAAAACACGGACCTCTGGATAGTCATGGAATATTGTGGTGCCGGATCTGTGTCGGATATCATTCGACTGCGAAATAAAACGGTACGTGCTGCTTCAGAATCGTAGTGCTTGAGTGTGCTGTGAGGTGTGTCGAATTACTTTTGTCCTGCCTCTGGTCTTTTGAGCCTAAGATGGTTTAGAATAGGGGTAGTCAAACTGCGGTCCTCCAGATGTCCATGGACTACAATTCCCAGGAGCCCCCTGCCAGCGAATGCTGGCAGGGGGCTCCTGGGAATTGTAGTCCATGGACATCTGGAGGACCACAGTTTGACTACTCCTGGTTTAGAAGAAGAAGAAGAAGAGTGGGTTCTTATATGCTGCTTTTCCCGAAGGAGTCTCAAAGCGGCTTACAATTGCCTTCCCTTTCCTCTCCCCACAACAGACACCCTGTGGGGTGGGTGAGGCTGAGAGAGCCCTGATACGACTGCTCAGTCAGAACAGTTTTATCAGTGCCATGGCGAGCCCAAGGTCACCCAGCATGCCAGATTAGAAGTCCACACTCCTAATCACTACAGGTGGGCTCCCTGGCGGCGTCTTCTGGCTGGCGGCCATTTTCTTTACAGAGGCGGCATGTGCCGGGCCGCTAAGGACCTGGGGAGCTGTTTTCTCCCTCCCACCCCCCCGATTTGGAAAAAAGCTCCCGAGGCTCTGCGAGCCACGGAGCGCCTTCCCCGGGGCTTGGGGAGCCTTTTTCGTTCCCCCCCAAGCCTTCTCCCAGCTGGCGGAGAGCCTCAGGGGGCGGGTGGGCCTGGCCGCCTTCTCCCGGCCGGTGGAGCAGCCTCGCGCCGTCGTAGACGCCACGAGGCCGCTCCGCCGGCCGGGAGAAGGCTTGGGGGGGGAACGAAAAAGGCTCCCCAAGCCCCGGGGAAGGCACTCTGCGGCTCGCAGAGCCGTGGAGTGCCTTCCCCGGGGCCTGGGGAGCTTTTTTTTGCAACGGGTGGGAGGGGAAAAGGCTCCCAAGCCCCGGGGAAGGCGCTCCGCGGCTCATAGAGCCGCGGAGCGCCTTCCCTGGAGCCTCAGGAGCTTTTTTCCAAATCGGGGGGGTGGGAGGGAGAAAACAGCTCCCCAGGTCCTTAGCGGCCCGGCACACGCCGCCTCCGTAAAGAAAATGGCCGCCAGCCAGAAGACGCCGCCAGGGAGCCCACCCGCTCAACGGTAAGCCACCTTTTCTTCTGCCCCAGTCTGCTAGCGCCCATTGTATTTCGGATACAATGGGCTTTTTTACTAGTTTATTTATAATTCAATTTATATCCCACCTCTCCCGACCAAGTTGACTCCGCGCCACGGGGCTGTTTAAAGATAAAATAAATAGATCCTCACAATCCCCATAATGTCACATTTTTAGCTATATGGTTATTTCCTACCCTCCTGTTCCTCAGGGACTTTAAAAAATGAGGTCAAGGTTGCAGGATCATGTGGACAAAAGACCTTCCTTGCAAATCCACGTAATCTTGGGGCTCTTCAGTAAGGAGAGGGAACCAGATGCAACTATTCTTCCATTTTTCTTCCACTAACAGTGCACTGCACTTCTAGCACACACAAAAGTTCATCCACCCATCTTCCCTTAAGCTATGAGACTTTTTAGCCGCAGAGGGCCTGCTACTTTCAGCATCAGCTTTTTGAAGATCAGCTTTTGAAAAAGTTCGCCAAGCTTATTTTTACTAGACTAGATGCTTTTGTGCATTTAGCACCAATGATTCCTAGGCAATGGGGCTTAGTAAGTAATGTGCGTCATAATAGCGTGACCCAATTCATTCTGTGCAGAGTAATAAGACATAACATTTGCAAGTACTTGCAGGGCTGTCACACAGAGGATGGAGCATGGCTGTTTTCTGTTGCCCCAGAGGGCTGGACCAGAATCAATGGGATGAAATTAATTTAAAAGAAATTTCAGCTAAACATCTGGTAGAAGTTCCTGACAGTTAGAATGGTTCCTCAGTGAAACAGGCTTCCTCAGGAGGTGGTGGGTTCTCTTTTTTTGGAAGTGTTAAAGCTGAGCCTAGATAACCTGCTTGCAGAAATGCAGATTCAATTAATTTAGTCATTTTGTCAGTGGGTGAGCAGAAGAGATTGTGTCCGTGCTTGCCTCTTGTGGCTCTTTCTTGCATGCCCAGGGAAATGCCGATCACCACTCTGGGGTTGGGAGGTGAATTTCCTCCAGGCCGGACTGGCCAGGGATTCTGGGTTTTTTTTGGGGGGGGGAGGCATCATCTGGGCATGGAATTGGGGTCACTGTGGGTGTGAATTTCCTGCACTTGCAGGGGATTGTACTAGATGACCCTGGAGATCCCTTCCAACTCTATGATTCTTTATAGGCAGGGTAGCCTTGCATATGTTACTGGGCAATGTCCACTGCTAGCATTTGGCCCTAGAAAAGCGCACTAGCATTTGGCCCTAGAGAAGTTCCTGGCCCTAGAGAAGCGTGCCTGGCCTCAACCAGGGCCAGGGCCTTTTCAGGCCTGGCCCCTACCTGGTGGAACAAGCTCCCAGGTGAGCTGCGGGCCCTGCAGGATTTACCAGCTTTCCGCAGGGCCTGCAAGACGGAGCTCTTTCGCCAGGTTTTTGGTTGAGGCCGGGGCCAGTGAATGAGAGTCAGTATTCTCCCCCCCCCCCCCCCCCGGACCTAGTAAGTTAGATCTCCTCCCCATCCTCCCTGCCGCTCTGATAGCAGGGGTGGGAATAATGAGACTTTCTGCCATGTTGGGATTGTTTTAAAGTCTTTTAATGGGTATTTTAATGGGGACAAGACTCCTGTGACCCGCCACAAGCCTACGGGGAGTGGCGGGAAATAAATCTACCTAAAAATAATAATAATTTGCTGATAGCTTCCATTCTGTCTCTAGTTGTTGGAAGATGAAATAGCTACAATAATACAATCAACACTTAAAGGACTAGAATACTTGCATTTCATGAGGAAAATACATCGTGACATTAAAGCTGGCAACATACTACTAAATACTGAAGGGCATGCTAAGCTTGCAGACTTCGGGGTAGCAGGCCAACTTACAGTGAGTAGCAATTGTTCACACATATGTGTTTATAATATCTGATGGGGAGGCAGGGGAATCCGGCTAAGATAAATGGGTGCAATTAGATTTTTAATGATGAAATTGCAATATATACTTGCTGGTGGTTAGAAGGTTAGCTGTGGACATGTATGTTTCTAAGGCAGTTATGAGTGCCCATGGTTGGTATGAATAATCTCCCCCCCCCCAACATTATTAATGAAGTGTTGACAAGTCACAGCTGATTTCTGACAATCCCTCATGAGGTTGTCAAGGTAGGAGATGAGCAAACGTGGTTTCCCATCCAAATGCTTACTCTACTTAGCTTTCAACTCAGGCTAGTCCAGACTGCTCGGGCTGTGCCTACCTTGACGTAATAGCCATTTACTTAGACTTGATTGCCATTGATTTAAATATGTTAAGGGTTGGAATGTCATTTTAATTCCATTTGTGTGCAAAGAAATATATACTTTCCAGTGTCTTGTGGGAAACTCCCCTGCATGCCTTCCTCTCTTTGTTGCCATGCTTGCTTTATTAGTAGGATAAATGTTACTTTCCTATTATTTGTTTTAGGATACCATGGCTAAAAGAAACACTGTGATAGGAACTCCGTTTTGGATGGCACCAGAAGTGATCCAGGAAATCGGCTATAACTGTTTGGCAGACATCTGGTCTTTGGGCATTACTGCCATTGAAATGGCTGAAGGAAAACCACCATATGCTGATATTCACCCAATGAGGGCAAGTACTGGGTAGAAGCCTGGGAGCTCCACTCCTGGGAAGCTTGAAGAGCACCACTGCATGGTGGTTGATCTTACTTATGGAATCAGATCAAACTATTCTTGTTGCATTTATTTCCAGGCCTGTTTAAACTAGATTTTCCTTAGCAATGGAGAACTTTTCCCGCTGATCCAGAAATATTCCAATTAAGTTGTACACATTCACTTTGGTATATTTGTAAGACATCATGATTACATTCTTAAACCAGGCTGGTTATAGATATGCACCTCTTCCCTGATTTGTAACAAAATGGCATTTGTGATCATTACTTTTAAGTCATATGTCTTTCATTTAGGTGATTTACTGTCTTACTAGCAAATCTTGGGTCTCTGCTTTATTATTTTTATTATTTGTATTATTTGTATTATTTGTATTATTTGTATTATTTGTATTATTTGTATTATTTGTATTATTTGTATTATTTGTATTATTTGTATTATTTGTATTATTTGTATTATTTTTATTATTTTTATTATTTTTATTATTTTTATTATTTTTAGATTTATTTCCCGCCTCTCCCATTAAAACCTCAAACTACCAACATGGCGGCTAAAAAATCCCGTCCCTCTCTCACTATCAAATAAAGGTGAGGAGGAGAGGATGGAGGGGAGTAGCATACTCTCCGACTCCTGGGAAGGGGGAGCGATGTCCCTGATTCGCTGACCCCAGCCTCAACCATAGATCTGGTGGAAGAGCTCCATTTTACAGGCCCTGCGGAATGCTGACAAATCCCGCAGGGCCCGCAGTTCACCCGGGAGCTCGTTCCACCAGGTAGGCATCTGGTGCTTTACTCATTCTTGGTGTACTCCTTCCTCTGATGCAAAAACAGTCAGGTTTCTTGTACCCCAACTAATTAAGGAAATTAATGCCTGAGTACCTAATCTTATTTGGTGGGAAGGAAAGTGGGTGGGAACTAACAAGTTGATTTGAGGAAGAAACAAACTAAAGCCAAGTCAAAATATACTAGATGTGTTGAGTAGAAAGTGTTTAGCATTGCTTCTGTTCCTAGCTGGAGATCTGCCTTGGTCCTTGTTAGTCTTCAAGATGCTGGTTGTACATTTGCATCCTGCACTGAACTCCAGGGGTGGCACTATGTGCATCTCCCATTCTTTCACAGAACTAGATTCGTTTAGTAAAGCATATTCCACAGATATGGAATAACATAATCGTGTTGTTGCAGTCATTGGCTGAGTTTTTTTTTTCTTGAACTAGAAAATGTTGGTTCAAAACTTACCATTTTAATACACTGCTGAAAGTGTAAGTTATATTTGCAACAGCAGAGTGTTGGTGTTGGAACTGTTTATGGGCACATGTTGGTACAGTCTAGCAACCCACAGCAAGGAAATGTGTCCAACATATATTAAGCAGAACTGGAAGGTAATCTGTTGGAGCTTCCATTATGTCCATTTATGAAATGAAAGGTTTCACCCCAACCATTAAAGCTGAATACCAGTGGAGTGCATTATGGCTGTTTAGGTTTTTCAGTGTGTTTGGCCTTTTTTATTCAGCATTTTGACAAGTGAAACATGCAGTGGAGGTGAAAAGCTATTATTGTTGCTTGCAGGCAATTTTCATGATTCCTACAAATCCACCTCCAACATTCCGGAAACCGGAACACTGGTCAGATGAATTCACAGATTTTGTGAAACAGTGTCTTGTGAAGTGTCCAGAGCAAAGAGCCACTGCTACACAGCTGCTTCAGGTCAGTACCTGCAGGGTGGGATGTGAAGAACACTTTTGAATGAGGGCGATTCCCCCCCCAGTAACATAAGTATATTCTTCTAGAACACTTGTTGCTTCCCTAGCATAGCAACTTTTCTGCTCAGTTCTTTGTGCTTCGTCTTTAATAGTACTCCCTGCCTGTGTTTGACTCATCAGCATTACATTTGATAACTATAATAATACTTGGAGAAAAAACTAAGTGGTTCATATAACATATATTATTTCAGTAATCTTTTAACAACGTTGTTAAGGTAAACCAATAAAATCAGTTATCCCCATATTAGATATGGGTATGTGACTACTAGACTGTGGACACCTGGTGACTTTGTAGGTAAGGTGGGGTTTATATGGGGGGGGGGTGTTTCTTCAGATGTGTAGCTCATAGCTTTTAATTAGCATATTGTACTGACTGCCAATCTTTTAGAGAAAGCTAACATTTTAGATGAAATCGGAACTTCTTTTGGCTTGAAGGGGCTGAGTTGGGTAGGAGCACATCACCAAAAGGGGGAAACCATGTTTTAATTAAAATCTCATATAATTTTAAAATGAATTACTGGTAGCCATCAGCTTCCTGAAAATGCTCACAGTGTGATTCTGCAGAGTACCAGGGAGACAGAAAGAGAGGGAATTCCATGGCTCTGCTGCAGTTATTGAGTGTCTCCTGCAGTCTTGGTGCACAGATGGAAACATTCAGGGTAATTGACATGACCATCTGGGTAGCTGCAGGAAGAGGCTGCATCCCTTAGTTTGCAAGCCTGTGGTAAGCCAGTTGTGTGCATTCAGAAGAGGAGAAGAATTAGACGAGTGGCACATTGCTAAAAATGTTTGTCCAGCAAATGGACTAATGCAGGCTGAAAGCTGAATTCTGTGTATAGCCGTGAAGCCACACATCTGTCTCCTCTGAGACTTGTAGCTGATGGGTTCAGGCTTTTTGAACCCATCTCCCTGTGACTGATGTACCCCATGGGTGTTTGAATAAGTTTTGAGAGCCTGTCTGAATCATAGTATGGTAAGGTAGACTTTGTCAGGAAGTTCTTAGCATTTGAAGAGTGATTCTGCAATGTAACATGCTGCTTGTGTGGTGTGTGATGTTCTCCCAGGGAGTTCAAATGAAGCAAGACAAGCATCTAACAAGGTACTCTGGGTATAGGGTGTCATGCTTTGTTCTAGGATATCAGGCTAAATCATCCATTGGATTCCTTCTGCTTTTGTTCCTCAGCTGTTTTGCGATCGCTAACAAGCAGACTGTACATTTTTCAAGCAGGGACTTAATTCAGAGGCTCATTCCCAAGTCCCTGTGTGCAGGAGAGCATATTGTCAGACCCATTGTTGGGAGGAGGGGTGTCTCTGGAGGTAGCTGTATTCGTTGGCAGGCTCCCTTTTGTAGCTTCTATGTATTTTAAGGTGAAGTGAAGTACTCCTTAGTTTATATGTTTGCAAAATTAAGAACAGATTACTGATATCTTACTGTAATGAAGTTATAATGTGCTTGAACTGAACTTGTTCAGACTGTGAACCTTCAATTTCTGATTTCTTCCCCCATATGCAACCAGCTGGGTGACCTTGGGCTTGCCACAGCAATGATAAAGCTGTTCTGACTGAGCAGTAATATCAGGGCCCTCTCAGCCTGTTGTGGGGAGAGGAAAGGGAAGGGGATTGTAAGCCACTTTGAGACTCCTTTGGGTAGAGAAAAGTAGCATATGAGAACCAACTCTTCTTCTAATGTGGAGAAGTAAAATTAAAAACCAACTCTGGTTACCCTTGATGAACAAATTAAAGCAGGAGTCCTCAACCCCCAGTCTATGGCCCGGTAGTGGGCCGCAAAGGCCATGGTACCGGGCCGCCAGCGGCCGCGCCTGCCTCCCCCCCACCCGCAGCGAGAGGGGGGGAAGAGGCAGGCACGGCCGCCGGCACGCCAGCAACACAAATGCGCACGCGCAGAGCTGCCGCGCATGCATGTTTGCGCCCCCTGCTGGCGAAAACGCGCACGTGCGGCAGCTCCACGCATGCGCGTTAGCGCCACCGAGTGGCGAAAACGCGCATGTGCGGCAACTGCACCTGCGCGTTTACATGCAGCTACGGCGGCTGGACTGCCAGCTCTCTTCCACCCTCGGAGGCGGTCCCCGACTGCAAGAAGGTTGGGGACTGCTGAATTAAAGGACATGAATAAACTTGAGTTAAATCTTTCCTGCCTTCAACTGAGAATTTTCATACCAGGTTTAGATTTCAGAGCGGGGAACACTTCAACATTATCTTGGGGCAGTGGTTAAGAGTGGTGGTTTCTAATCTAGCAAGCTGGGTTTGATTCACTGCTCCTCCTACATGCAGTCAGCTGAGTGATCTGGGGCGCATCACAGCCCTGATAGCGCTATTCGGACTGAGCAGTCCTGTTGGAAGCTCTCTCAGCCTCACCTTCCTCCCGGGGTGTCTGTTGTGGGGAGAGGAAGGGAAGACAATTGTGAACCACACTGAGACTCCTTCGGGCAGTGAAAAGTGGGGGGTGTAGAATTTTTTTTGCTGCTACATTTCAATTGAAACTGTAGATACAATATGAATATTTTTTTTCAATGTGTGTTTTAGCACCCATTTGTTAAAAATGCCAAAGGAGTTTTCATTCTGCGAGATTTAATTAATGAAGCAATGGATATTAAACTGAAAATGCAGGAAGCTCAGCAGCGTGAGTTGTATCATGATGATGAAGAAAATTCAGTGAGTATTAAAACTGCATAAACACTTGTATACCGTTTGTTGTTCTATGACATTGTTGAATTTTCTGTATTTAACTCATTATGTTGCTAGGCTTTTCCAGACCTGTTTCAGAAGAAATTTTCTTCCAGGATCCTCAATTAGCTAATAGTTTTAGGACCAGTTCCAAGGGGGTGAACCATGACAAGGAAACAGGATGATGAGTTCTGTGAGATTTGTCCTCTTACAGGATGGCTGCCTGAATGCTGACTGCTGAACGGGCTTCACTACTTATTTCAAGCCCCAACCATTGTTGCTTTGATGGCCATGGGATATTGGTAGCCAAAAAGAAGTTAAAGACCATCAGTAGCAAAAGATGATGAGAAAGAGATGAAGCCAGACAGACTTTTGGAAAAGATCTTAGTTGGATTCATGTTTGCCTCAGCCCATGAGTCTCCACCCTTCTCTGCTTTATATTTAATTATTATTATTAGGTAGACTGGGCTCTGACTAGAGTGGTGGTCTTCAGCTTTTCCAGAGACAGGTCCCACTTTTAGTTGCTAGTTGGCAACAGCTGCAGCAACATGAACCTGAAGTCGCGTGATACCGACCACATAAAAGGCCAGGTCATGGGAGCAGACTTGGAGATCTGGGGGTAAGGGGATAGGAGATCTGGGGATCGAGGCCCTGAAAAGAAAGAAGTCAAAGGCATGGAGGAATCTTCATCACTCATGACTGATAACTTATTGTACTGCTGGTCCTCTTACCATGCATGCCAACAAGGGCAGTGTCATAGTGTATCATTCACTATGCCTGTATTCTAGATGCAAGTCCTTCCAAAAATGAAATTAAAAATATGATGGCTTGTTAAGGGCTTGTGATGAAGTTTGTGGAGGTCCATCATTCTCTTAACGGTCCCGGTCAGTGAGTGGAAGACCACTAGATTAGAGGACACCACTTCAGTCACAATGTTGTAAAAACTAAGCCCTATTGAACTGAATAGGGCAGTTGTCCTGGCCACAAGCATCTCAGGCTTTTCTTCCAAAATACAATGCAGTTGTTTGTATTATTGAATGTTTTGAATGGACAGAAGCGGCTGTTTTCTCTTTAAAACTGGGATCTGTGCAGTCTTGCTATGGTTTCGATCCATTTTGGCAAGGGGCATGTAGTTATATTAAAAACAAATTATTTAACAATGAATTTTAATTCAGGGATATAATTTTATTTAGTTGTGCAGTTTATGCAATAACCTTCTTTTTCAGGGTTTTTAAAAAACTATCTCTAGATTGCCTTTCCTGTGTTGCTGATGTCTGATGACTAAATGGGAAATTTCATTCTTCAGAACAGTCTATCAAACATCATTCTGTAGAGAGGGAGAGGAACAAAGAGGACGCTGGTATTTGATCAGCTGGGATAAAATCTGTAGCACTAATAGTTCATGTCGCTTGAATTTCTAATGGTTATCTGAGAGTTAATATTTTGTGTAGATTAATTTATTGAGATGGCAAAAGAAGACATTATCATTCAGAAGTGAGTTTCTTGCATCCCGTGTTCAGGAAGAAGACGAAACTGATGCTAGGACCATGGTGCGGGCCAGGGGCCAGGAAACAAGTACAATCAGAACTGCTTGTGGAATGAGTGAAGGCATTAATACCATGATAGAATACAATGACACTTTGGAGTCTCAACTGGGGACAATGGTCATAAATGCGGAAGATGAAGAAGATGAAGGGACAATGAAGAGTAAGTGGTGTGATTGTAATTTTGGAGCTCAGTCATTCAAAAGTCATTTCTAATGTAAGGATGCTTCTAAGAAGTACAGGATTCTCATGTGTATTGTATTTATTATTTTTATATGCTGCCCTTTCCTATGGGCTCTGTGATGTTTGCTGGGTTTCCAGTCTTCAACACCAGTATGATTCTTGGCTTAGAAAAGTAAGACGATGGTTGCTCCTAGAGAATCTCACCCTGATGATGCAGCAAAATGGCTTTTTATGCTCTCTTTGAAACCAGTTTTGTCTAATGCACGAGTCCAAAGAGTTTCAAGTTGACCCAAGAGGTTTTTAAAGGTTGTTGCCCAAATAGCGGTCTTCCTGTTCATCACAGGGGAAAATGTGCTTTTGGACCAAAGGCGTTTTCCGGCAGTTTGAAGTGTCACAGAGGCCTGTTCAGAGAGAGAGAGAGGTAAAAAGACCAAGACCGTTTTGCAAGCCCTTAGATATGCCTAAAACAGCTTTGAGTTCAGGTCCTGATTTTGCCACTTCCACATGCTAGAGTTGTAGTGGGATCGTCCCCACACACCCCCTTGGTGGATAGTAGGCGAGTTTGTTTTGATTTAGCCCGCTGCTTCAGGGCATTTGGGAATTGTTCTAGTTGGTTTGAGTAGAATTTTATTGGGGTATTTTATTGGGGGTTTTATACATGTTGTAACCCGCCATGAGCCATTGGGAGTGGCCGGCTATAAATCTAAATATAATAATAATAATAATAATAATCCAAAGGGATAGTCTCCTTATACTGAGTGCATCTGGCAGGGATTAGGTTTTTCCTGCTGCCCCTCCGAATTCTATCAGGATCAGGTTTGTACGGAGCCAGTAAGGATGGGGGCTGCCTCAACATGGCAACTCCTTCCTTTACAGCGCTCCTGCATCATTTCAGCCTTCCAGGGGGAACATGTAATACGCATCAGTGGAAAGCCACAGCAGCTCCTCAGCATCATATTAGAAGTCTGGTTACCAGATGCCCGACCGTTTCATCCTCATCCGGTTAGGTCAGTCTCTCTTTGACAGTGTTGCCGTATTTAGGTCGTTAGCTTTATCGGTCCCAAAGTAAAATCTTTTTTAAAAGCACAGCCCACATATAATACTTTTTATTAGGACTAAGCCAGGGGTGGCCAAACTGTGGCTTTCCAGATGTCCATGGACTACAGTTCCCATGAGCAGGAACTGGCAGGGGCTCATGGGAATTGTAGTCCATGGACATCTGAAGAGCCACAGTTTAGCCACCCTGGACTAAGCAAATGACACATGCCTGCTGACTTTTGAGTTCATCGGAAGACTTAATCAGACATCTAGCCTCATGGAGACTTCTAGTGATCTTGAAGATTTACTCCCTATTTGGGAAGAATCTAAACTTTGTTTGATTTCTTTGGGTTTGGCCATGTTACGTTTGTTGGGTCAGGTTAGCCATAATGTGTCTCTATGGCAATCTCAATGAGGAGGGAGACTTGTCAGCATGCTGGGCATCATCATACCGGGATATTTGCCCTTACCAGCAGGTGGTTTGATGGGCGCATCTTCCATCAGGAGGTTCTGTGAGGTAGAACCAGTTCAGGCATGCCAGAGATCATGGCACTTGCTCTTCCCTCCACCACGCCATGGCAGTCAAACACTTGTTGGGATGGGAACCTCAACCGTATCTCCTTTGTGGCTTCTGGAGGCAGAGTTTCTCCCTCTCCTGGGTCTCAGCATGTTGGGTCTGGACAAAGAGAAAGGTGACTAGTCAAAAGGATGCTCCTTTCCAACAGAGCCGATTTAGAGTTGAATATAGAAGGGAACTACTGGATGACAATTATTTCCTTTCTGCTCCTACTCAGTAATGTATATTTAGCTCTGACTTCAGCCTAGAGATTCAGACTTAAACACTTAATGGTTTTTTCGCTTGGAGATTCCACAGTCCCTGAGGCCATTTGCTTCAAAGGGCACGTGGCTCCAGGATTCATCCAGAGCTTCCTCTCGAACTGACTGAACCTGTTACAACTCAATATTATATTCCTCACCTTTCTTTGTGAAATCCAGGAAAGTAATAATAAATAATAAATAAATCTTTATTCTTGTATCCTGCCCTTCCTGGTAGCTCAGGGTGTGGGTGACATGGGTTAAAACAAACAGAATTATATCAAAACAGTATAACCATTATAACATTTATATACATAATCAACCCTGTTTGGGAAAATAAGGAGGGGAGGGGTCGGATCTTTCTTGGGGGAAGGTGGTTGAGATCTTGTATTCCAACTGTAAGTCCAACGCTTGTGGTTCCATTTGGCCTCAACCATATGCCTGGTGGAACAGGTCCGACTTGCAGGCCCTGCGGAACTGGTTCATATCCCACAGGGCCCTGAATCTCTTTTAACAGAGTGGTCTATGAGGCCAGGACCAAGGAGAAGAAGTACTTGGGCGATGCAAATCTCATGTCCTTTGGGTTGGGGATCCTAAGCAGGTTTAGGTCGATTGACCTCAGCGCTCTTTATGGGGGGTAGTGGCTAAGGCAATTTAGCAGATATGCTGGTCCCAGACCGTTTAGGGCTTTGAAGTTTAATGCAATGTGAGTTGAACCTCCCTTTCCCTCAGAATAAAAGTACTGGTTGAGTGTAATATTGAATTGTAAATAACATGAGTGAGAATGTTGTTCTTTACACAGTAAGCAGTTAAAATGTGAAATTCACTGCCAGAAGATATAGCAATGGCTACAGGCATTTATAGCTTTAAGAGATTCTTGGATAGTTTTATCCATGGCTACAAACCCAGATGACTGAAGGTCACCTGCACACTTCAGAGCCAGTCAGGCCTCTGAATCTCAGAGCCAGGAGGCAACATCAGGGGAAGGTCTTGGCTGCTATGCCCAGTGGTTGGCCCTCCAGAGTAATGGATTGGCTATTATGTGAGACTGGATGCTACTGTAGATGGACCACTGGGTCTGATCCAGCAAGGCTCTTCGTAAAGGTGCAATATAGGAATGCTTTGAGCTCTCTGTTTTAAGCCCTAAGCCAACTCTTCCAGTGGCTGAACTTTAGCTGTAAGTGTCTGAACAACTAAGGCGTAAGTTAGTGATGGCTGAAGTTTAACAAAGATTTTTGTTGGGGAAGTTACTGTAATTGCCTAAATAAACTATGTCAGGTAGCTTTTGTTAACCCCCAGAGCAGTTTGTTGCACTGTTGGAATGCATGTTTTTTCATGCATTTAATTTCATAGAAGGAATTGGCTTTCACTGTGTGATGTGTCCTTTTTTTCCTGAATGCCACATTCAGATTTTTCCCCTTTAAGTGACAGACAAACTGTGGCTAGTTTTATATGGATATGGGATAAAATGCGGGGAGGAAGAACAGAAATAAGTTTTGTTTTTAAGTAAGCTAAACAGCAGTTCTTTCTGACTTTCTTAGAATTGCTCAGTTGGTGTTCTTTGAAAGTTTTTATGATCACAGGTTGCTATTTTTTCTCTGCATATATATTTCTTTAATACTTCTACATATGCTTTCAGGGAGGGGGTTTGTTGTCGAGATTTGTAATGCTGCTGGTTTAAAACTCATTTGCTATTTCCAGTGTGTTCATTGAGGTAGGGTGCACATTTAGTTGTGAATGTTATGCTTTACATTTGCATGTGAATGTCCTGTGCTTTGAAGACTCCACATGTAAAAACATATCTGATAAACAAAACAAATTATTTATGGTGACGCATGATGCTAAAGTGCTTTTGACAGCTTTGAACCAAAAGAGGGAGCTCCAGCACAATTTTTGTAGTAGAAAGTCTTTTGCAAAACATCTTGGGATGCTTGCGTTTTTTCCGTGTTATTACTGATAGCAAAGATTAAGCTAGTCTTCTATGAAGGGAACAGAAGAGGAACTTCAGAGTTCTATAGCTGAATAAAGTGAAAGGTCAGTTGTCTAGATGTTAGTTGTTCCATAGACATTGGTCATGGTTTATTCCTAAACTATGTAAGACCTGTGGACCAGTCCTAAATTCATCCCTGTTTGCCATCCATTATCAGCTTTCCAAAAAATCTCTGCTGACAGATTTTCCTCTAATTATTTGTCTGGGCTTCTTTGATGCACACAAGTCCTTCAAAAGTAGCCATGGAAGAATGTTTGTAATTATTGTGTCTCCCTTATACGACTTCCTCCACAGTTTCAGAGATGTTCAGTATAACTTAATATGTTTTTTGTATAGTCTAATGTGGCCAATTTTTATATGGTTTACCTGCATCTTGACTGCCTCTGTGTATGGATCACTGGTGCCATGAAAATCTTGGCTGCTCTTATTGCCAGATAACCTTCCTTCTTCTCACTGTAAGTAGACAAAGGATAAAGAAAAAGATTGGAGGGGGAGCTGTATTTAGTTCTGTGAAAAGCAGGCGGGGCGGGGAGTAAATGAGACACAGAAGGGAAGGGACTGTTTCCACATTACCAATATTGTTTGGATTTTCATTTTTAAAGAGTTGACTGTTTCCTCTGTTTATGCACTAAAATTTGTTTCTTCAGGCGCAGTCCCAAATTGCTCCCTCAATTGCCCTGCATTGAAGCAATCCACCCAAAAATGAATTTCATATTTTCAAGCAGGGTCTAATGGGGGTATAATTGGGGGCTGCCCAATGCAGAAATGTGTGCAATTGGGTTTTTCCATTTTGAGTCAATTGGGAGCGCCCCTTTCCTTGTCGCCATCCTCACTCCCCCCTCCGTCTCTCCATTCAGAAAAATCTGCCTTTTTTTAAAAAAAAGGGGGAGATGATAATGTTACAACGCTGTTTCTAAGTTTTTAAAAAAGCAGTCTTGCAGTTGTACACAGCAGCAATATAATGTTATAACCCAGGGACTTTTTTAAAAAGTCACATTCAGGACACTTGGGGGGGAAGGGGGAGGTGATCTGTACCGCAGAATGGTGGGATTAAGGGGTGCAATGAAAAAAGGTGCAAGCAGGCACTATTTTGCAGAACCCATATTTTTTGAAAAAGGGGAGAGAACAAAGCATGATGGGAGGCTGCCTCCATCGGACTCAGTGAGGAAAGCATGTTGTGAATTTCAGCTTGGGAAATAGAGAAAGAAAGCCCAACTTGGAGCATCCAAAGGAGATCCAAAGCAAGGCTAAAACAGGATATGCCTCCTAATGCAGAAACAGTCAAGGAGATGTGTGGTGGGGCCTGCATGTGTGCAGAGAGAGTAAAAAGTGGATGTTAGCCAAAGGCATAGCCGTGTAGTGTGCCGAGAGGGTATGAGGAGGTGGAATTTGGAGGCATCACCAGAGGAGGTGGGATTTGGGTAAGCAAGAGACCTTAGTGAGGTATAATACCATATAGGCCTCTCTTCAAAGTAGCCATTTTCTCATGGGGAATTGTAGACTGGAGATCAGTTGTATTAATGAGAGATCGCTAAGCCTTACCTGAAGATGGGCAACCTTGGACAACAAGCAAAGATCCTTCATGATGCCATTAGGAATGGCGGACTGAGAAGGACTTACAGAGGAAATCTCATCGCCCCAACTATTTCTTCTTTCCCTTCCTTGAAAGCCCCCATAGCTCCTCCCTTTTCCTGCTTCCTTCTCTCCTTCTCATCTACCAACCCACCTACTTTCATCCCCCCTTTCAGTTTTCCTTTCATTTGGCACTCTTTACCTATGTCCTAGTTGGGCAGTGCCAGCTACTGGACCAGACCAAGTTGTGCAGGGCCAGAACCATAAGGATTTGTTTTCCCCTTTATCCCCTACCCCACGTTACTCCCTCTTTCCATCCTCCTGGTAAATCCTATATCCTCTTTCCCTGCTTCCTTCTCTCCTTGCCATCTACCAGTCCACCTACCAACCAACCCTCCTTTTATCTGCTTCCATCTCAGCTTTATTCTTATTTGCTTCACTTATGAACCATCTTTCTCCACAATGAATATTTTACATCATTCTCTCCATTTTATTCTCACAGCAACCCTGTGTAGGTTAGGCAAAGCATGAGTAACTGGCCCAAAGTCACCCAGGGAGCTTCCGCAGTGCTGTAGGTCAGGGGTAGTCAACCTGTGGTCCTCCAGATGTCCATGGACTACAATTCCCGTGATCTCATGGGAATTGTAGTCCATGGCTATCTGGAGGACCACAGGTTGACTACCCCTGCTGTAGGTGTTCTAACCTGACTCTTCTACATTTTAGTCTGAAGTTCTAATGACCATACATATTGTCTTTCACGGTGTGGTTCCTGTTGAACAGCAGCAAGCAGCCAGTCCTGAATGGGTTACGAATGTTGCATGGTGGTTGCTGCTGGGTCTTCCTTTAAAGGCCAAATTAACCCTGGAAATGGCCTCCTCCTTCTCCTTTTGATTGACAGAAACCAAGGCTTGAAGGTGGTAGCAATTTTGTGGTTGACCAGCAGCAGCCACTGAGACTATTTCTTTAATGAAGCTTCAGGTGCTGTTTCTATTATTCCAATTTCATTTTATTTATATTTCAGATTTTCCTGCAGTCCTGGAGATCATTCAAGCTTGTAGAAAGAACTGTATTGTTTGTTTGTAGCTCTAATCTCAGGATTTAAGTATCCATAGATATAACCATCGTGAGATTTAGATATATTGGCTGTCCTGAAAATTTCCATGTGCAAACTAGGAGTTCTACTGCCGAGTTATGGACCCCTCCACTTACCCCTTTCACATTCAGTTAAATTGATTTAGCTGTAATTAGGGAAGGATAACCCTTCCCTGCATGACCCTGATTCAAACTGTAGGAACCTACAATTCACATTTATTGAGGGGCAGATATACTCTTCACTCTGTGCTTCCCCCACTTTCCAACGGATTAGTCTGCTTTAATAACTAGGCTTAGTTAAATCTCTAAATAGCTTTGTTTGTTCTTACTCAGGCCTGGCGGGTTTTGATACCTGTGTCGTGTAAATTTGGCTTGGAATAATTGTCTCTTGGCAAGGTGACCTGTGCCACATCTAGTCGGTAAAGCACAATGTATGCATGTCTTTCCTTCTAATTTGCTCCAAGTGCTCTATTTTTCACCTTATCACTTCCATGGTAATGTCCTTTTCACATTCAGTTAAATTGATCTAGCTGTAAAAGTTCATCAGCCTTGTGCAGGCTTCTTCTGGGGAAAGGTTTTTAATAATCTGTATAACTAAATGGTATTTTAAGTGCAATGAAAGTAAGGCCATTAATATTGTCAAGGGGACTTGTAATGCTTCTATGCCACTGCATTCACAATATTGTACAGCAGTGTTTGGATGCCTCCCCCGTTGAGACTGGAGTACAGCTGTGAGTACTTTCCATGTTCCCAGAAGAAAGAGACAAGGCACGGTTTAAAAGAATAGCCAAGCCACGTAGTGGTTCACTTTCGCTACTTAAACCATATATATTTTAAATTGAGCCATGTTTAATTTGAACCAAGGACGGTTTCTTGAGCCTGTACAAGGTCAGAACATTGGTCTGTCAAGGTCAGTATTGTCTTCTCTTGTTGGAAGAGATTCTCCTGCATCTTCGGTCTTTCAGATTGTCTACTACCGTATTCTTTTAATTGGATCTGCTTGATTGAACCTGGGGCATAGTTGGATGCAAATCAGATATTCTGCTGCTGCAGGATTGCCCCTCCCCACAGTCTGTCCTATAAATAGCAATGAGTACAACATGGATCTTGGTTGCTATGTGGACGCAACCCAGGTATTTCAAGACTTGGCTTCTGTCACTTTTAATGAATCAGCTTATTTCAGGGTCCTGCAAAGCACAGGACCATATCTTAGTTTGTTCCTAGTTATTTTACGAAGTAACCTCTGTGTCTGTGTCAGAGCTACTTTGTTGGTTTTACCCTTATCCAGAAGTAAAGCTATCTTGTTCTCAGTTATTTCTAGCAACTGCCAGAACTAATAGAATCTTTCTGTAGGAGTAAATTGATTCATACTGTTAGTGACCAAGACACATGTACACTATGTGCTTGTATGCATGTTTTTGGCATGGCTCAGATGCACTGGTTAGTCACTATGTGAAAAAGCCCAGGAAAGGGGAGTATTTACTTCCTCTTCTCTTGCATTGTAAATGGCAATCTGTTGGGGTTTTTTTTTAAACTTCCCTTCCATAACAAAACATAGTTTGTGGTTTCTAAACTATGGCTTGCTCTCTTATAAACCAGGATTCCAAATGATATTTATAGCTTGATAGCCTTGTTTGTACACAAGCAGAGCAAGCCATCGTTTGTGGGTCAGATGCAGCAGGGCAGTTTGATTTGCTCTAAAATAAGTCTTTAAACCTTCACACACGAGGGGCAAAGCGGAAGGAGAGAACTTGTACTGAGTCCCAGGATCCTCCAGTTTGTTCATGGTAGTGATAAACTGTATTCTGTGAGCAAATTTCTATGCTGCCGAAATCTTGACCGCCTTACAGTACCATCATAGATGGTATTATACCATGCTAGACTTAAATGGAAGTCAGTGGGCTCTGAATAACTTCACATAGAATTTAGCTGTTAGAAAGCAATCGTAAGCAGGTCTACTCCTAATCCTAAAGGTAAAGGTATCCTCTGTGCAAGCACCGAGTCATGTCTGACCCTTGGGGTGGCACCCTCTAGCGCTTTCTTGGCAGACTCAATACGGGGTGGTGTGCCAGTGCCTTCCCCAGTCATTACCATTTACCCCCCAGCAAGCTGGGTACTCATTTTACCGTCCTCGGAAGGATGGAAGGCTGAGTCAACCTTGAGCCGGCTGCTGGGATCAAACTCGCAGCCTCATGGTCAGAGCTTCAGACAGCATAGAATCATAGAATCATAGAGTTGGAAGGGGCCATACAGGCCATCTAGTCCAACCCCCTGCTCAACACAGGATCAGCCCTAAGCATCCAAGAAAAGTGTGTATCCACCCTTAGCTTGAAGACTGCCAGTGAGGCGGAGCTCACCACCTCCTTGTTGGCTGCCTTACCATGTTGGCTGCCTTACCATCGTGCACCACAAGAGACCTTTCTCCTATTCCTACTTGGGTCAATTTGCGGGGCTCTCCTCCACACACATCCTGGAAAAGAATTGTTCTGTTAGTTGTGCTGCTACTTTAGCCAAAGTGGCTTTTCACAAAAAAACACCACTTCCTTCCATTCAATAAATCTTTCACTTGTCTGTAATTTTTCATGTACAGCAATCACTCTATTTTCTCTATAAAATTGCAAGTCTGAAACAGGGTGTAATTAAATATCGGAGGCATCCATTAAAGGTGAAGCTAGGCTATGAGTTTAGACAACGTATTATTGACCTGCTACTTTATATAAGAGAGAGATGAAGGTTGTTCAATAGCAGCTGCCTTTAGCAGCACATGGCCCCTTAATATGGAGAAGGAGGTTGTTTGCTTTATGGAATACCTTTATTCCATGTTACCACTCAGTGTTCTAGTCTCTCTTTCTCCCCCCTCAACCTTAGCAGGTGTTAATCAGTTTAGCCAAACTAGTATCGCCAATTACTCCTGTTGTGAAAACGTGGTTCCCATTTTATTTTCACATGACTATTGTGCAAACTCTGCATATTGTGACCCTCTGAGACAGTATACAATTGTTCACAGTGACATATTTTGCACAAAAGAATTCTATTACGTGTGTATGTCTGTAAGTAACTCACTACATTTAACAAAGTCGATCACATTCCTCGAAAAGTTCTGCTAGAACAAATAAAATGGTTGGTTTCTAAAGTGCCCCAGGAATTGTTTGCTGGAACAGGCTATTCATCAAAAGCCAGTCGTAGCATTTAAATGACTAGAATCATAAAGTACTATTAAGAGGTGATTTGTAAAACTTAGCATCAATCTGTCTAGCAGTCCCCAACTTAGTACTGCTGCTGTTTCTTGCCACCCATTTTTTTCTTGAGTCCTGGGGATAAAATCTAAAGAGTCTTGAATGAAAGAGAGGAGCCAGGGCACTTTGGATCACTTCCTACCAGCTCACTGACTAGAAAAGTGCTGAACTGATCTAAAGCAGGTGCCTCACACTCGTGCATTTTTAGCTTGGCCATAGATCCAAATTTCTCATGTCTCTGGGCTGGGAAACCATTCTGCATACCTATGCAAGGGACAAGCCCCCCCCCCCTTTCTTTGGAGACTGAAACCCAACAGCATCTCTCCTCCTAAGCATAATAGCCAATCCCAGCTTTCCTATACTTGCTTGGAATAAGAGATGGTTCAGAAGTGCCTAGGAGGCATTGCACATCTTCAGGCAGTGCCAATCAGCAAAGGTGAATTTAGTGATGCTGCAAGAAGTGTGGCATACTATGACCTATATACCATGCTTGGAAAAACTGTTTTTATTTCTGGTAATCATGCCATTCTAAGGGTACAATCACTTAGGATGGCCTGGTTACCAGCAATAAAACCCCAAAAAGGTTTCCAAACATGGTACCATAGGTCATAGTATGGAACACATTTTGCAACATCACTAAATACAAAGGAGGAGGTGCTGAATTAACAATGTAACACAGCTTGGTCCCAAAATAATTACATCACACTTTGTTGGAGCTGTTACTGATTTGTTTCTGTCGTCGGTGATTGTTGATCCCAGAAATTAAAACAGAATTCTGTTCAAGCAGCATCTGTTAGAATAGATACATGCAGGCCATTAAATTATATAGAATTCTCCATATTGGTATTTCTAGTGAATGCTAGTTTTGTCTTTGTCCAGTTCAGATGAAGGTAGCTCTTGAATCAATGGCTTCACATTCCTACCTGTTGTCAGCATAAATTAGAAAATTACCAGATGTGATTGTTGAAGCAAGTATGTGTTGTGTTTGAGAAGTCACATTAACATGTCTACTGAATTCAACCAATGTCTATCATGGTCAGTGTTGTTTCCACTGACTGGCAGTGGTTTTCCAGGATCTTGAGTTTTTCACATTACCTGTTACCTGAAACCTGTAGCTTGAGAGGCTGGGGATTAAACCTGGGACTCTGGATGCAAAACAGATGTTTTGCCACTGTTAGAGCCATTCCCCTAGTAATTATGAATCTTACTTGGAAATCAGGGAGTTCCTGCTGAATTGCTGCTTGGGACATTATATCAGGTGCAAGTTTTTCATGCCTCTGCAGTTTTCCATTGTACCCCTGCAATACACCCATGACAAGAATGAGTTAGAACATTCCATCATACAAAGTACTTTGCATCAAATTCGAGCATACCTTGTGTAGTGTAACATTGGTATTCTATCTACCTTGGATTCCACAGGACTTTTTAAAATGTGGAAGCTTGGTGTGATACAACAGTCCAACACATATGCTGCTATATTAGTCTCCATGGCATTAATCACATCTGTTGTTTTCCTATTTTATTTCAGGAGGCAAATTGCTATCCTGTTGCCATCAAGATTCTGTTTTTATTTTAATGATGATGAAACCAATATTTAGAAATGTTGTTTTCTGATATGACACTTCATCCAGTCATAAAGCCAACAAGTGATGTTCCTTTCTGATGTGGCAGTAATCGTGGAAGTACAAATTTAAAATTATCTAAGGCTTCCTAGTATTAAAATGCAACCTTTGTTATTAATACCACTTTGAAAAAAAGCTAGGGTTGAGGCAAGGAATACTCTTTGTTGAAGGACCACTTTTCCATAAGAACTTAACTTTGATAAAACATTTCAGAAGGAGTTGTACATTTTAACTTCTGCAACTGATTTCAGCCATACACTTCTGAATTAAAGGTGCATCATACAGAATCATTTCCAAGCTCAATACATAACATATATCTTTTGCCTAAACAAACTGCACTGGTTGTAGAATATTCTCTCATTTGATATCAGATTCAATAAACATCAATTGAATGAAGTTATAAGATCAGCTGTCCTCATGGTCATGTCCTCCCTCTCTTCCTTGCGTACCACATGGAGGTTGAAAGTTGTCTAGGTCACAAACAGCTGCCATTTATTGTGATATCCAAACCATGTAGATCAAAATTTTAAAAAAATTAAAAAGAGTTCAGCGTCTGCCAATTGCAGCTTGCCAGTTTGTCCAATCTGAGCATCACAACAAACTGATATTTGCTAGAAATGAAGAAGAACGTCAGTCTACGTTCTGTGTGCAACAGGAGCATACAAGCACAAGATCTTTTGAGGCTCATTCTCACGCCATGGGTTGTTTTCATCGTGCAGGCTTTTTAGAATAATTTCCACAGGTATCTAAGAAAGTGGTGGTATCCAGAGAAGCACACCACACCAAAGAGCTCAGCTGCTTTGTCAATGGCCTGTTGTGTTCAAGTTTCTCTGTCCAGAGAGGTTTTATCTTTCCATCTCCATATTTCACTAAGGGGAGAGTGGGCAGGGCCGGTCCAGGTGAGGGGCCAATCGGACGCAAAGCACCTTCCAATTGGCCCCTCACCAGGACAGACAGCAGTTCTAGCCAATTGGGTGAGGGAACACTCTAGGCCCTCACCAGGACAGGCCAGAAAGCGACGGGGAAGCGGCAGGACACTGTGAGTAAAGAAGGAGGCCTTCCCTCGGGCCTAGAAGCACACCCAGGGCCTCGAAGAGGGGAAGGCCATACCGCTGCCAGGGGGGAAGTAGGCCTTACCATCAGGCCCAGAAACACCGCATCTGGGGGCAATGCTGCCTCTATGTGTCTGCTGGGCGGCCATGGCATGGGGGGGGGAGCCTTTCAAAGCCCATTCTCATGAACGGGCTTTGAATCTAGTACTACATAATATCTCATGAGGGAACATGAAGCTGAATTTGTGCATTTGTCTTTCAAGGTCAGTATTGTCTACTCAGACTGGCAGCAGCTCTTCACGATTTCCTGTAGTGATCTTTCATATCACTTGCCCCTGTTCTTTTAGCTGGGAATTGAACTTGGGACATCTGCATGCCAAGCTTGGTATAGTGAGCTTTGTTTGATTCCCCGCTCCTCCACACACATCCATCTGGGTGACCTTGGGCTCGTTATAGCCTTGCTAGATCTGTTCTGATCAAGCAGTTCTGTCACAGCTGTCTCTGCCCCAGCTACCTCACAGGGTGCCTGTTGTGGGGAGGGGGAGGGAAGGCGATTGTAAGCCGCTTTGAATCTCCTTCTGGTAGAGAAAAGCGGGGTATAAAAACCAACTCTTCTTTTAACAATGAGCCACAGCCCTTCCTTATGTAGCCTAAACTGGTAGGCCATGTAGCACTGTGATCATCATCCCCCCCCCCTCTCTCTTAAACTGTTTGCAGAAATAATGATTATATTCTGATCTCCATCTAGCTTATCTGAAGTTAGCATCGTTGACCTGATGGTGCACAGTGAGGGCTATTAAGACGCAAGATGCAATCCCTGGTACATTAAAATTGCTTGTCCTTTTCCCCAGGATTAATGGCTGGTTTTCCATTGTTATATTTCTATTTAATTTTAGGCACTGTATACATCCTTGCAAACAATACACACACACAGACCTGGTAGTTGTATATGATTCTTGGTGTTGTATTGTCAAATTATCTGGCCTTTCCCCTTCATTAGAATCCAACTCGGTTGCATGCTTCTGAGGAGTACAGAATATATCTCTAAGAACTGCTAGAATTTCATTTACATTGAAGCAATAAGTGGCAGAATTAAAAATACAACAAAATACATCTGGTGGTAGAAATAAGCAGTGCAATTGCTAGAGTGTGGAATTGCAATATGAAAAAACAGTGTTTTTTATATTGTTAACCATCAATCCCACTGAATAGTTAGTTATACTAAACAGATAATTGGTCCATCTAGTCCAGAAATGGCTCTGGCTTTTAAAGGTTCCAGGCAAGAATTTCTCTCAGAAACTGAGCCATCCACCCCTGCCTTCCATGTGCATTTCACTACTGAGTAGAAAATACTGTGACATTGTTGTGGTGAAGGGGTCAGCCATTGCAACAACTTTATACTGAATCAATAGATGCAGAAGTTAAGATATTTGGAATTAGCTCATTTTAAATGATTTGTCAATTTGTAGTTTCTTCCCCTTGAATAAATTGCCTGAGTCAATGCATGGATTGGCCTTAAATTGGCTTCTTACAATAGCTCTTTGAGCTGGCATGGCCATTGTGTATAAAAGCCTTCTGATGCATCTGGTTGTTTCAAAATATTAACTTTTTGCTCTGAATGTAATTTCATATGTTCAGAAGGGAGCTTGGCATGGTTAGTTTGGAGGCTCTGGTTTCAGGGGAGAAGTTGGTATTTTGACAACTAGTTTGCATACATTGATTAGTTGATTTGATTTTGCAGAGCAGAATCATTGTAGGCAAGGGGAATATTAGGATTTTATGCACTAGTTAACAGATACTGCTTTTTGCTGAGAATTCTCTTGGTAAATAAGCTCAGAACATTTGCATGTAAAGTTTTTTTGTAATATAGTCTGCAAACATTAAATTGTTACCTCTGTGAGCTCTGTACGTGCTGAGATGGCTTATGAGAAATACATACATTGGTTCCCTGAAGATCTGCAAATAATCTAAGCAAATTCTAGTTCCATTGTCTTGGGATTCATGTAAAACTCAATGCTTTTTGTAAACATGGCAGCTTAGGAGAGCCCCAACACCATGTGCTGGCAGGAAGCTTCTTTGGTGCCATGTGTATCTTCCTTGCAAGTGTGTTTTTTTTAAAGTTACCATTGTCAAAATTTAGCACAAGTTTAAACAACTTCAGCATGAAGCTTCATTCCAGCAAAGCAATACACACTACTTCATGTAAGCCATTCTCATAACAACACTTGTCAGATATCAAGACCAAGAGCTTATTAATTTTTAAAAACATTTATAGTTGTTGGGAGGACAAGCAAGTGAAACTATAACACAGATATGCATTTTCTGGGAACGGCACCCTCAAATTATTATATGTTGTTGGTCTTTTAAGGACCTCTTTGTTCTGTTTTGCATCAGATAAATGTTTGATTAATGATTAGCTTTTGAATCTACTGTGGGAATAGCTTCCAGTATTTTGCTGCTGCTTCTGAGAATTCCATGGGTGCAGCCTGATATCATCCATTGAGGTCTGTTGAGCATTCTATCCAAGATGTAGATTAAGGAGTTTTATGACCTAAAAGACCCTGGGCTCCATTTTTTGTTTTTTGAAAATCCAGCCCGATCAAGAGTTCTGTGAAACTTGAAAGCTTGTATACTGCTTTATGTTTTTCAGTCTTAATGAAAAATATTGCATGACTTTGTGTGTGTACAGCAGTGTGGTCGTTTTTTTTTTTTAACGCATTATGTGAATTGTTTACATGCAGCACGTTATAGGCAATGTGGCATCATTCATACATGTGATAAGTGCATCTTAAATAAAGAAAACATAAACGCATCAGGTGGGTGACAGTTGCTTGCTGTTTGCTCTGTTGAAAAACTCTGTATGTGAGTACGTTCATTGTCAAGGCAACTTTGTTATTTCTCTTGTTCCTGCCCTGTTGTGAACAATGCATCAGAACAACTTGAGAAAGCCAATGAGATTAAAAACCCATTAAAATATAAAGTACTACCCAAAATGAAGCGAGAGGATGCTTCTGGGAAATCGTCAGGCTTTTGAATTTTTAGTTTCCTGGATAAGAGAGCTGTAGGAGAGCATTCACAAGTGAGCTTAAATGCAGTTTGTTCCATTCAAGTCACAGATAATATGAGTAACCGAGAGAAAGAAGAAAGTTGTAATCTACCTCAAGATAAAACTGTCCTTCACATAGTGACATCCATGGCTACGGTTTCAGATTCCATTGTGATATTGGATTGGATGGTAGGGATCAGTGGCAGTTCACTCGAAAACTTGTACAGAGCTTGAACACAGACGAGAGATTACAAGTTTTCCTTAAACATCCCCTGCTCTCTAAATGGCCTTGCAAGTACTGTAGCACTGGTATTAAGTCTACTTGATCAACCATTTATATTACAGAGAAGCATGCTATGCTGTGAATTAGTTAAAACTTCCATTGATCAAGGACAGTCTCAGGTGGGGACCAGTATAATTACCTCATCTTAGAAAGGTATAGTGATGATTGCTGTTTCAGTATGTCAGTGATCCATAAGGTAGAAGGAAGTACAACTAAACACAATGGGTAATTGATTTATGGAACTTCCTCCCATGAGATGCGGTGATAGCCACTGGCTTTGATGGATTTTTAATGGGTTTGGATTTGTTTACCAATTATTAGCTTTGATAGCCAGTTGGGTCCTCAAAGTTCAGAGTCTCTATTACACTGATTGTCAGATGCTGGAGAGCGGTGAGCTGGTGATGGCTGTCCTCTAGCCCAAGGGTAGTCAACCTGTGGTCCTCCAGATGTCCGTGGACTACAATTCCCATGAGCCCCTGCCAGCGTTTGCTGGCAGGGGGCTCATGGGAATTGTAGTCCATGAACATCTGGAGAACCACAGGTTGGCTACCCCCGCTCTAGCCTATGGCATCTCATTGGCTGCTGTTAGGATGCTGAACTAGATGTGCCACTGGTCTGATCCAGCATATTGTGCCACTACCCTCAGGAACAGCCAACCCCCCCATCCCAGGAGTAAGTTTTTATTTAAAACCTTTAAAAACATTTGTGTTCTACCTAGCAGTTTTTAAATGGATGGGTCCATTGCCAGTTGTTAACAGTGATGAAGAAAGCAACTGGTTTGTAGGATAGTCTGCCTTTTAGTTGATAAAGATGATAACTTATATTTAAACATGTTTATAGGGAGAGATGAAACAATGGAGTCCGTCAGACCCTCTTTCCTGGACTATTTTGAACAAAAAGAAAAGGAGAATCAGAGAAACAACTTTGGAAGGCATGTGAATGAAAGACATTGCTCAGAATGGAGGGTGCCTCAGGATGGTGATTATGAATTTGTAAGTAGAAGCTTTCATTGCTTTTCCTCTTGAATCATGTTAATATCAATAATAACAATGATGGACAGGTATTGTATTGACTTACAACCCCTTTTTGGTGGATGTAGAAAAAAAAGCACAAAAATGCCAAAGAGTTGGGACCAATACAGCTAATTTCTCTTGTACAGATTTCCATTGACTCCCCCTCTCCCAACCCCTTATGAATGACACAATAACAAGTACTGAGGGCTCCTTCTTCTGGCCACGTCTTGCTTGTGAACAAGATAAATGAGAACACTGAACAAGCAAATAGGTATAGGTAAAGGTATCCCCTGTGCAAGCACCGAGTCATGTCTGACCCTTGGGGTGACGCCCTCTAGCGTTTTCATGGCAGACTCAATACGGAGTGGTTTGCCAGTGCCTTCCCCAGTCATTACCGTCTACCCCCCAGCAAGCTGTGTACTCATTTTACCGACCTCGGAAGGATGGAAGGCTGAGTCAATCTTGAGCCGGCTGCTGGAATCGAACTCCCAGCCTCATGGGTAAAACTTTCAGACTGCATGTCTGCTGCCTTACTACTCTGTGCCATAAAAGGCTCTGAACAAGAAAATAATGGTGTCCAACTAGCAGAAAAAAGACTAGCAGAAAAAAGACTAGCAGAAAAAAGACTAGCAGAAAAAGGTTCTAGGAACAAGTGCTACTCATTATTTTGGTGGCATCTTCACCTGTGCATTGAGCTTTGGAAAACCTCAACCTCTGATTTAGCCCCACTGTGACCCTTGCATGACTTGTAAGAGCTGCTGCGTCAATGTTAATTTAAACGTTTCTCTTTTGCTGTGGACAGCAATGCTAATGTTTATTGGTCGAAATAAGATGATAGTGACGATCCCTCGTTGAGCATAAGACTATGCCCGAACAGGTGCTCCTGTGAGCTCTGCCTCGCCCTGAATGTTATCTTTCGAAAACAGGGTAGCTGTATTTTTTCCGAGTGGCCCTGCTGCTGTCCTTCCTTCTTAAATATATGCATGGATAAGTGATTTGAAAACATGTGTTGACAGAATTCAAGCAGCCGAGTTCAATGTTGAAAGAATTTTGGCATTTTAGATGGGGAGGGGATACATTTGTTTGTGTATGCAGTTATAAAAATCAATCATGGATTGTGCCTAACTGCTTGTGCCTAACTGTCCATATCCTTATTTGCTGTGCCTTTGTCTCTAATGAAAGTCTCTACCTAGTCCCCTAACCTCCACAGAGATGTGTACACAGCGACGGTAATTTATAATGTAGAATGCGTTTGGGAAAGGAAGGCACCCCAGTGCATTTTGTGCACATGATGAGCATCTGTTGGCCACTGTGTGTCTGCTTTCTCTTCTCCGTTACTGCAGAAGCACATTTAGTGTGGAGATTGTGAGCTTGAAGCATGAAATAGCCTTATTGGCAAACTTAATGTTTTGTGTCACTTTCATGTCGCTGTTTGAACTTTTTTTTTTTTAATCAAACTTTTCCCGAACCCCTGCTTATAGGCCAAAAAAAGTCACAGTAATATATGCTGAAATCTGAGAGATAATAACAACATCTGAATGCAGCAACCATTACTAGAGCTTATTTTATAGAGCTTTTGCATTAGATCTGTTGTTGGATTCCTGACTCTTAAAGTTAGATCTCTCTTAGTATAACCTAAGTTGTAAAATACCTTCATAAAGGCCCATTATGCACAGCCGCCGAAACGGCGATTTCGGGTCACATGGAAAACGCGGAGGGGGAAGACACGACGCACACCGGTTATGCACGGGGCGGGGCGCGATGGCAGCAAAACCCAGAGTAACCGATTATGCACGCGGCGATCCGGGCACTGCTTCTGGTTGCGCCCCGGTCACCCGGAAGCTGTGCTTTCTTCCACGTTTCGCGAACACGGCTTTTTCGGCGGCATGCACCGAAGCTGCGGCCGGTTGCAGCCAGCACCGTGCGTTATCGGTGATTTTAGTTGCCGCCATTCCACCCCGAATGTGCGCTAAAACCCCCATGCATAATGGGTCAAAGTCAGGCACAAACTGCTCCATCTTTCATGAGTTTCCTTTTTTTTTAAATCAACAGTTGGGAAATATATGCAGTTCCGTTTTAAATCCTTTTGCAAATATCTGTCCCCAACATAATTACCTGCAGAACTTGCTTCTCTATTTTGAATGCCTATGTTTGTGGTTTTCAAACCATAACAGTGCAGTTACACAAATATCACACTTGGAAGAGATGCAGAGATGCTGAAACGTTTAGCTGAATGTCTGTGGATAAAATGCAGGGATAAAATTGTCTGTATATTTTGAGAGTAAGAGTATGTTCATTCCCATAGGGAGGCTATTTGGAAACTCATAAAATCAAGCTCATAAAATTAATCAAATTAGAGCTCAGCCGCTGAAAGAGCTTATCCCCCATGCAGTTGCTGCAGAGGGTTTTCCAATAGCAAAGAATAGAGTTTTGTCTTTTGCCTTCCTCTTTAGCGTGAGGCACCATACCTGGTGGAGGGGGGCAGGGGACAAATGTGACAAGCATTTCACATGTCCTGTTTAGCAACCCCCAATACTGAAGGGTATCTCAGAAGTTGTGTTAGGAGAAGAAGAGACTGGAAAGACAGAAGTCTGGTACAAGGCTTCCGTAGCTGCCAGTCTCCTGTACCATCCAGACAAAGACAGAAGGGAAACAGATATTGACAAGATCTCTCTGTGTATAGGTGTGATGGACCAGAGACTGCCCTGCCCTCAAAAGGTAAAACAGTCAAATAGATTTTTTGCACCTGAGCAAGCAGGAGCTCTGCCCCAGCATCCAGGGAAGGGCAGAATGTTGGAGGAAGTTAGTTTGGGTCTGCCTCCGCAAAGAGCAGACCAGCTAAAAGGTAGCTGTGTATGGTAACATGGCAGAGTAGTTCAACACTACCTCAGGAAGAGAATAGAGTACCCCGCTGTGAGGTTCTGCCTCTGGTGAGGAGCAGACCTGGTACTGTTTAGTCTGACTCTTGGGAAAGGGCTAGTGGGTTGGGTGGAATTCTGGGTGTGTTTGTAAAAGAAGCTACCTTGTACAGGGGTAGTCAAACTGCAGCCCTCCAGATGTCCATGGACTGGGAATTGTAGTCCATGGACATCTGGAGGGCTGCAGTTTGGTTACCGCTGATTGTAGATAGGCAGTGAAAGCCTGTCTGTAACCTCAAGCATTAAAGGGAATTCAAATCATGACCTGACGTTAGTTTATGTACCTCGTCCAGGTTTCTCCTGGGATTTTCTGGAGAGCTGTGCTGCTGAACTGCTCTTTAAAAAAAAAAAACAACTTGTGCATAAATCTTTTTTGGTATTCTTAGACAACACTTACCTCAAGAGATCTCAGCGTTCTTCTTACTTATCACAAAACATACCTCACGATAGTAAACCTAAAGCCATTGGTCATTATGGGTGCAGGGCTGGTGTCAGGCTACCCTGAGTAGGGGCATTTGCCAAAGCCCATCACCACTGACCCTCACACACCTCCTCTGCTACCTGTCTGTATCCATACTCCCAGCTGCCTGGAGTCATTGAGGAAGGGATATGGGTGGTTCATATTGATGGCACTCCTGGTGTCAGTGGATACAATGGCCAGTGCTGTCAGGGCAAAGGTGTGTTGGTAGTGCAGTAATCTGAGCATGGGCAGGGGGACAGCTTACAAGCAAGAGGAGGATGTATGGGCAGATAGACTCTTGTTTTAGTTTGCTGTTTGATTCCTGCATCATGAGGTAGATATCTTTGGAAGACCTTAACTTGAACAGTGGCTCAAGAACCGGAACACTTACGATATTCACATGTGTCATCTGGTATAGGCTAGTGGTCTTGGGACTCTTGGATCACAGAGTCCTATCTGTTGGGTTGTGAAGAGCGATAGAATGGCTGTGTTTTTGTCTGCCTTTTGGAAAGACCTGCTGGGAACGGGAGCAAAGTTGCTGTGCCTCATGCTTCTTTGCATAGATGCTGAGAAGAGCAGCAGGGCAGCAAAATGAGGGGAGGTATAAGGGGAGCATGAGGAAGAAGGAATCTTCTTTCCCAATGAGGGACCCCTCATTTTGCTGCCCTGCAAAATGGCAGACAAGCAGTCCCTTAGATATGCTGGGCCCAATGACATCATAATCCTGGTTCCTTCTTCCTGTCACATGATTTTGATGTCATGCGACTTCCTTATATCTGTTTGAAACTTAGCCTACTGGTGTAGATGGCATTCAGATAGAGCAGAGCACTTACATGCAAATTCTCTAGATTGTCTTGTACAGGACTTGTGCAACAGCATTTGAAGTAATCAAGTCAACAGTGCATGTAATTAATCATGTATTACAGATTTAAATAAGTTATGTTGCCCTTTCTGTTCTGAAATACTTCTGATACATTGTTGGCCTCTCAGTCCGAAAGCACTGGGTATTGAAACTTTGTTTTTACGACACGAAGAGTTGTGTTTACTAGACTTTTTAGCTTTTAAAAACATCCTTAAGTTAATGAAGTCCCTTTTCCAATTTAATTTATGTGTCTCAGCTGAGAAACGTTCTGAAAGAAGGCCCGGAGGTTAAAATGTTATTTGGCATAGATTTGTCCAAGATTGTCATGGAAATTTGTGTGCTCAAATTCTCTACTGCAGTTCATAGCCTGCTTGTGTAAACATAAATATAAATGATGCCTCATAATGTTTGCTTTGGGGTTTAAGGCAGTTTTATGGCTAATTGAATGTTCATTGTCTTCCCTCACCTTGACTGTATATGCATCTTTAATGTGTCTCAGTATTGCAAGCTGGAGCCTCTTGATAGAAGAAGATGAAAATAACTGGCGTTATCATCATCATATATAATAATGGTGCGGGGGGGGGGATAAGGCATATCAAAGTAAACCCTTGGTAAACGCCAGGCTTTCAAAAGCTATGAGAAGTTATAAAGTTTCAGGTCTGACCCCTGGCACCTGTATAAGCAGTCTGCATCTATACAGATGTCTTTGGGAATTAAAAACAGGAAACATTTTACGTTGTCAAAGCAATGCAAAATGGTGTGTGACAATGACCATTTTGCCACAAGTTATCTGTTCAGGGTTGCTGTGGATTTGTGTGAGTGTGTGTGTGTGTGTGTGTGTGTGGAGATCTGAGAGAAGGGAATCACATGATCCAGTGTTTCTTTTCATCCCTTTTCTCTAAAGCAGTGGTTCCCAACCTTTTTATCACCGGGGACCGGTCAACGCTTGACAATTTTACTGAGGCCCGGGGGCGGGGGGTAGTCTTTTGCCGAGGGACGTCTCCACCACCTGAGCCCCTGCTCTGCTTGCTTTTCTGTCTGTGCCCCTGACTTCCCGCTGCCCACTCGGGGTGCTGCCAGCAGCAGCTGCGTAATGCCATGCCGAAGGGGGAGCCCCAGCCATGGCAGCCGCCGGAGAGCACCAAGGGTGAGCCAGCGGCAGAGTGGCAGGGCAGCCCCCGAGGCAGCAGCCAGGAAGGAGAACGAGGAGGAGCCGTGGCCCGGTATCAACAGATCTACGGACCGGTACCGGTCTCCGGACCGGGGGTTTGGGAACCGCTGCTCTAAAGTATCATGGTACATTCATGCACTTTCCAGGGTTTCTTTGGCTTTTATCTAAGCTTTCTCAAACCTATTTTTTTCTGTGAAAGATAGTGAAAAATCAGCATAAGGCCTGGATGGCTACTGTATGGGTGGAAACACTGGATTTTCCTGTCCATTTTCCTTGACCCTGACCCCCATGGCAGCCATTTCCCCCGCCCACTGATACGATGATTTTTAATTTTAAAACTACATTACACTACAGTATTGTTCTATCAACAGGGTAACAATATAACAGGTTCTTTGAATTCCCAGCTTCAATTTTGTTTGTTTTTTAATAAGGTCCCAGTGGCTAGCCTATTTCCTTGGGGAGGGATAAAGGGAAAGGCATATCTTCACAGTGGAAGAGGCTACAGGCTTAACTTTTTTTAGAAATAAAAGCTGGCAATTAAGAGAACTTTACATTTATTGTTGTGACATATTGGTACAAAAATATTCTGAAACTCCAGAGGCCCAGGGGAACTGGTGAAAGGAAAATGCTGGGGAAATTGCCATAGTCTGGAAGGAAGTAGTAAGGAAGAAGGGGAGGGATTTAAATCATAGGAGGGGAGATTGACAAGAGGGGAATCCATTTGAAAGGAAAGTTGGTAGCTGGGTGTGAGGGTGGAAAGAACAGGAAGGTAGATGGTGGGAGATGGAGTGCCAGAGATGAGGGGAGTATGGGCCAAAGTGGAAGGAAGTGGGCATTTCCTTCTCCCAAGAGTACTTGCAGATCTACCACTTGAATCTACTTTTGGAGGTAGAAATGTCTGCTGGGGCTGATCAGGTTACCTCTTGGGGCCCCTGAGGATGATTGAAAATATGGAAGTTTCCACGCTCTTTTGGTCATCCTAAAACAATCCAGAATACTTTGTTACAGATCCCCACTTGCTTTCATTTAGTCTGCAGGTATTGTACGAGCATGCAAGATGATTCATTTTAAGTACTCATTTCTTACTTATCTTTAGAAAAGTAACTTGTTCTATATAAATGGAGTTGTTGCAGATACTCTACAACTTGAGATGTTCTAAGGATGCCTTTTTTTGTTATCCAGCAGCTGTGTCCCTGATGCTAAAGAATACAATGAAAATAGTCGCTTCTTTTCAGGAGCTTCCCTCTTTCATTTGCATATTACAGTGTCCGCTTGGGGTATATTTGTCCTTGCTCTTGTTGTGCATCTCTCTCTCATCAATAAGTAGCACTGGCCGACAGCATTTCTTTTTTAAAAGGTAGTGAAAAGCCCCCTGTACAGCCATTGTTTCTGCCACACTGGAAATGATACACTCCGTAACTGTACAGGTTTCTAGCTCAAGACAGCTACTATGGCTTGTTACAGTGGATATCCAGGCAGTCAGATCACCTACCTCTGCAGAAATGCTCCAGCGGATCCAAGCCACTATCTGTGAAGGTGTAGTTGTGAATAAATTCCACTGAGTCCTGAACAGCTATTAATTCTATAGTCCCTTTGTGCCAGCACAGTAATATTTGATTCATTTAACACACTGAATTTTCCTTGAGTAGCAGTGTGACACTTTCCTTGTTTTCCTACTTTGAGCTGTTTTTTTGCAGGGATCCCCTGTCACATAAGAATAAAGCAGCTCTTTTTTTCTGCTGATAAAATTCCTTGGTCTGCCATAACACTATATTAAGTATCTCTTCCTCTGGAAGGACCTTCACAAATCAAAGTAAATGGTTTCCCCCATTAATTATAGTGTTTTCTTTTGCATGCTTTGTTGGCTAAGTTTATAAAGTTTTATTTCCACTATAACCAGTACCCACTTTAACTATCAATTCCCAGTATGCAGTGGAGCCAGGCAAAGCTTATTAGCAAGGACATTCAATGCCTTCATGCTTGTTCTCCCACTTTCCAGTGCTGGCACATGTTGATTCTTGCATAGCCTGCTCAGGAGAATGTTAATGGCCCTGCCAGTAGAACAGAGGAAGCATCTATTACCCTCTTTGGAAATTATTTATAGTGAGGAACTGCAGGAGGCCAAGTGATTTATTGCATATTGATCAGTGAAAGCAAGCTCTGCTTTACAATGACTGCTGTGACTGTTACAAGCTTTTGTGCCGGCCTCGTTTGTCTTATGTGCCTCTCCTCCCTATAGCTTATTTTTCTCTCTTCTGAACACTGACATCGGATTGCATTTTGGTGACCTAAATTTGATAACTTATTCCTTCAGTGCCTTCTTTCTTTGTTGGAGATTGGTTCCATCAGCGCCTTCCACCACCCTCTGTCAAGCAGCATGTATTTTTAATCTTTATTTTTTTAAAAAAATGCTGTGCCCAGATGCTAGACATAAGTCATTGGAGCACTGTGAGGTCCATTTGGGTAGAGCATTACTGACTACGGAGATGAAGAGCTGTTTTTTTTTTTGTACCCTGCTTTTTACTACCCAAAGAACTTTCAAAGTGGCTTACAATCACCTACCCTTCCTCACCCCACAACAGCCACCATGCTTGGGATACTCTGCTGAAAGAACAGAAACAATTAATGTACTTGTTAGTGATCTTGTTGACTTGGCTGTAAAGAAAACTCCCCATGAGGTCCAAAGTCAAAGGAGATCTCTCTCCAGGCTCCTCAAAATCATTGAAGGTGATTACCAAAACCTTGTTTCTCACAGAGACTCAGGGATGCTTGATGATTAAATGGACATTTAGGTGGTCTCATGTGAAGCATGAAACATGAAGAGCAGTCCTTTAGATAGTGGATATTATGATGGATATAGCGATGATCCATCCATCTGGAAGTGGGATAAATCCTGCATACGTTCTTCTGTTCAGCATGTAGCATGGTAATGTGCGAGACTTCTCTATACTTGCTGTATGTACACACTGTGGGAAGCCATGATAGGCCATAGATTTCCAGTGTGTTCCATGCGTCTGCTGGTCGTCCCCCCTCCCCCCAGATGCCCCCTCCCATGACTGAACAGTTTGACCTCCCCAAGGATTTGTCCATGTTATTCTGTTAAAATACTGTTCTGGTTGACATGTTATGATTGTTATTTGACATACTGTTATAATATTCTATGTAACTATTCTGCGACGTTCTATGTAAACCGCCCAGAGCCGTATGGAAGGGCGGTATAAAAATCCAATCCAAACAAATAAATAAAACAAAGATTACATCCCAGCCTCCTTAGGCATGGGTAATTGTACCAGCTGTTAAAGGTAAAGGTAAAGGTATCCCCTGTGCAAGCACCGAGTCATGTCTGACCCTTGGGGTGACGCCCTCCAGCGTTTTCATGGCAGACTCAATACGGGGTGGTTTGCCAGTGCCTTCCCCAGTCATTACCGTTTACCCCCCAGCAAGTTGGGTACTCATTTTACCGACCTCGGAAGGATGGAAGGCTGAGTCAACCTTGAGCCGGCTGCTGGGATTGAACCCCCAGCCTCATGGGCAAAGCTTTCAGACGGCTGCCTTACCACTCTGCGCCACAAGAGGCTCAATACCAGCTGTTATCTAGTCACAAATATTGGTGTATTATGCTGCCTGAGTCTGCAGATGTGGAACAGAATCTTCAAGGGTTCTCTCAGTGCTTGTCTGCATATTCAAGAGCTAACATATTGGGTAAAAAGTCCTTCCAGGCAGCATGCCAATGAGTCTCAGGTGCTGAGGAACGGGGAAGGAAATGATTGGTTGTTTGGTGACCCAGAGCACTAGACTTAGATGGGCATTTGATTTAACCCAGTATGGCAGTTCTTTTGTTGTTAGGCTCTGTTGGGGAAGTAGGCGATTATTTTGGAGGGTTTAATTTTGAAGTATGCAAGTGTGACTATGGGCAAGTCCCTCTGCTGGGGAGCTTAGGGGAAAAGTAAATAACTCTCTGTGCTTTCTGTTTTTCTGTTCCTGAGCCTTTGTGTAATGGGATTGCTCAAGAATTCTGCTACTCTTCAATCTTCAGATGTTTTGTTTCCTAGGGAAAAAAAGTGTCCATTAAAGTGGTGCATTCCTTTGGCGCACTGAATGTTTTATGACTAAAATCCTGCACTTTTACTGAATCTGAAGGGATTTTTCTGTCCAGAAATTTCTCCATGTTTTCCATTGGCAAACTGTAAGAAGAGAAAGTGTAGCTTAAATAGCCAAACTTCACCCCTTTGAACATCATTCTTTTAGTACATTTCCTTGAATCCATGAGTATCTGAGGAGCTTCATATTTGAAACTAGAGTTGGATTGACCTCTCAACAGTAGTTAATTTTAAATGATCCTGTTTTAGGTAGGGCAGTGATATTTTACACTGACTATTCTATCCTGGATCCTTCCGTTTTATGATTTTGGGATTTGGGAAACTGGCAAAATAAAAACAAAACATGAAAATATGCCGTGATGAAATTTGGAGTATAGAATTAGATTTCTTTCCATTTTATTGTTTGTTGGCTTTACTATTTCATGTCGTTAGCAGCTTTTTACTTCCTCTTGGCTAGTGATACTCAGTGGCTTGACAGACATGTGTGGCTCTTCAATGAACCACCTGTGGCTCTTCTGAGTCCTGTTTCCCAATGTGGTATCTGCCCTATGTTTGAGGAGACTTGACGAGGCCCTTGGCTGGCGGAGCTTGCGATTATGCCTGTAGTTCCTATTGTGATATAGCCACAGAGAGATTAATGGATGAACATCAAGCCTCATGAGGTGTAGACCTCATGCAAGGTAAGTGTGGCTTTTTGGGGTTGATGCTAGTTGCAAATGTGGCCCTCCACAAGTTGTACCACTGCTCTAGGCTGTACAATCAGAGTCCAGTAACACCTTTAAGACCAACAAAGATTTATTCAGGACATGAGCATTCAAGTGCAAGCACTCTTCGTCAGACTATGTTATCCTGCACAAATGATATTTGTGCTTAAAGAAAAAGATGAAAAGATATGCTATTTATAGCCAAGAATAGCAGATTTCTGCAAATACAAATTGTATGTACCGTAATTCATCTAGGCGGGTTTGCTTTGTTTTTACTGAATTTTGAGGGAGAAGCACCTTAGTCAACGTAACTCCTATACAGCCACCCTGGAATCTGAGATACTGTTTTATTTTTATTTTATTTATTTTATTTTTTATTTATTTTATTTATTTTATTTATTTTATTTATTTTATTTATTTTATTTATTTTATTTATTTTATTTATTTTATTTATTTTATTTATTTTATTTATATGCCGCCCTCCCCTGAGGCTTGTGTTCCACACCCTTTCAAAATGTCTTTACAACTATGAGAGCTAGAAAATTGATATCATGAAATGAGCGCTTTTTTTCCCTTAGCAAAACCTGAGCTTCGTATCTATTCTAATTCCTAGGTCAGGTTTTACTAGGTCAAGCTTCTTTTTCCCAAGGGCATCATAACCTTGGATGGTTGTGGCAGTGATAGGGCAAGTTCTCTACCAAACTCCCTCCCGATGCAGAAGTGGGGTTTTTGGGACATTATGGTAGACTCCCTATACAGATTCATATCTGCTTCAAATTCTGACATGCATCACATTTCTCATATGTGCACACGGCACATCTTATGAGATCTGAATTCCATTGTAACTCACAATGGGAACATGTCACTTTGGATTTAGAAAAATTATTTCTGCCAGTATTTGAAATTGGAAAAGGACAGATATCTTGAGGTTTGAATTGTTTTTAATATCTACCACAGAAGATGATTTCCACTCTCTTCTACCCCACCTCACTGAGCACAGAAGCCCCACTTCCATGAGTTGAGCCCATCATTCATAAGCGTACCTTTTCCCAATCTGACACTGATCTGATTTGTAAAGTTTTCTATATTTCGTGTTTGCATTAAAGCCATGCTTGTGTGAGTAAGCTGTTCCTTTGGTATCTAAGATTCTTTTTTTAAAAAGTAAACTATTTTGGTTTTTAAAACTGCTGATCCTGAAAGAGAATGGCACTTAAAATGTACTCGACTCTCCCTCTGTTTGTATGGGCAAGTTAGTTGAATCCAGCTAACATTAAGCACGCATGCTATGTGCATAGGCCAGTGGGTTGTTAATTCGATATATGCCCTTGACCTTTTGAGGCTAATAAGACAGAGAGAGAAAGAAAGAATGATGAGAAACTGGAATGAGAGGGCAAAGATGCATCCCGTCACTTGTGAGATTCTTTAAAAAGATGTTTTGAAAAGTGCCAGATAAATCTTGGGAAGCCTGGTTCCAAGATCTGGCAGTGACTTTTGTGGACTCTGAAATGACACTGGCTATTACTGGCCCCCAATTAAGTAGTGTCATTGAGTAACAGTGTCATGTAGATACTGTGCAGCTTCAGAATTGGAACTTTATTCCAAATAATGACAGCAGCATTTTACTTGACCTTCCACTGGGAGGTTGAATATAGAATCTGAACCTGGATTTTTCAAGTCTATCCATATACTATGCAGCTTGTTGAATGGCAAGCGTATTTTGTACTTTTAAAATACCCATTTAATATTCTTGAAGTGTTCTTAGTCACATGCGAACATTCATGGTTTTGCACGGAAGCATTAGTATCATGTCTGAAAACAAACCAGACAGTCTCTTTCCTGGAGATAGGGCCCCACAGTTTGAAAGGCATAATACCGATTGTTGGGGAGGTGGTCTCACAAGTCCCCTTTTGCTCAGTGGGGTATGAGTGGAAATGTAGCCATTCCTGATTTCCTGCCTTATAAGGCTTCCTTTCTCCACACTCCCAGTTACTCCACCTTTATTCTGATGCCCCTGCCACAAGCTAGTCAATTTCTAGGCATCATCTGTTTACCTGGCTTTGTTGCTTAGAGGTTCTTCACCAGTGGCCTCAGCCATGCATTTTTATGATAGAATCAGAGTTAAGATGGAGACAACTTTGAGTGGCTTGAAGTCAGATGGAAACTAAGCAGCTACAGAGAGGACCATGAGAGCTTCCTTTGAATGGCTGCCTGATGGAGCTTCTTCCTTGGGTTCAAGAGTTTTATCAACTTTCTCCTGCCTACTCCCTGTAAACTTTCTATTCTCTTCCTGCTTGTAGGAAGGGTTCCTTCTATACTTAGGCCTCCTATATAGCAAAGGTAGGACTCTGACTTGGATGTGACCCATATAGCTATTGTCCTTCTGTTGCATTTCTGCAGTACACAGGCAGCCCATCCCGAGGGCTGTTTGCAAAGGGAAAGGGGCAATCAAGGTTTCCTTGTACACAGCTGCAGTAGTTTGCCCAGTATCACTGGAACTCATTGATCTCATATATTTACATTTTTTATTTTAAAAGGTAGTTCTTACAGATGAAAAGGTCTTGGAGCATCTCAGGATGATTTTTTCCAAGGGTAGCCATCTTGGTTTCTTTAGAACAGTTAGAGTCCAGTAGCATCCTAGGTAGAGACCAACATCATATAAGTCAAGGCTCCCTTAATCAGATGAATTTAATTTTTTCATTTGCCCTTGATTGTAGTCTTAATTGATTTTTTAAAAAAACTGGTAGAATGTCTTGGAATCCAGATGACTCCTTTCATCTGTCACTCTGAGGATGAAATGATGGTGGCTAAGCCATGGAAGGAGGGAGGGAGACCTCTGGATTCAACATTTTCCTCCACAGATTATCTCTCTCTTCTTCTTTTTTTGGCAGTTCCTTGCAGTTTCCTACTGGCTTCTGCTATTTTACATATATTCTTACTATGTAGGAAAAGACATAAACTGTAAAGGCCAGAGAACCTTCAGTTTTGAGCCACTAAAAATCTTTTTTCCAGTTCAGTTCCGGATTTCACTTTCTAAGGTTTCACCAGGAAGTAGCACACTTGTACATGTCTTCACAACAGCTGATTGTTTATGTGTAATTAATGAAAGCTGTACATATTCATGGCCTTCAGAGCCTACAAAGTTGATTTATCTGTCAGACTCTTAAGGCCTACTTATTGAAATCTGGGAAAGGACTAATCATTTGAAAAGGAGAAAATGACGGTCTTGAAACTGTAGAACTCTCCCACTCCGTAAGCATATTCAGCTCTAGTCAATGCCTAAAGGAGGGGAGAAACTAATATTTTCTGTTGGTCCTGAGAAATTGACCTTTGCGAATCTTGTAATTCAGTTTCAGGAGGAAGGGGAAGAGAGAGTGACCTTGATGGTTTATTAGATTATGCCATCAGAGACATTTGTTTTTAAATCTTTAAAAGATTGAAATGCTTGTAGCTCTGTGTACTAGAACAAAACAGGGGAGACACCTTGACATTTCCTTCCTTTCAATCATGTGGACAGAATTAAAGATGTTTGCAGAAATTAAGCAAGAAGTGTAGCTTTGCAGGGCTACAAGTGAATTGTCAGCAGTCCAAACTCATTGTGCCCGTAAGATTGCTTTGAACACCTAATTAACTTTTAACCCTGTTAGCTCATTGAAAGTCTCACATGAAGCTGCCTAATATTGAGGTCAGACCACTGGATCATCCCACTATTGGCTATTCTGATTGGCATTGGCTCTGTGGTCTTTCTCATCCTCTACTGCCCAGGATCTTTAAACTAGAGAAAATCCTGAGATTTTCTGCATGTGATCTACTGTTAAGTCCCAACCCCTTATGCAGACGCTACAAGACTAAAACTAGCTCATATTAATTTCAGGCAAGTGCCCTGTGAGCAGAGTTATATGCACACCAGCAATAAAACCCATTGCATGAAAAAAATACAGTGGCCTCTAGAAAACTGTTATTGGCTCTTTAATTTTTTAATGAAACATTCAAATACAGAACGTTGAGATGTCTGCAGGTTGATCATCCTCGCAGGGCAAGAAATGTGTGTTCCCTTCTCTGTGTTGGCCTATGTTGTTTATAGTCTTTTTGATTGTTCTGGTTTTAGAGTTTATGGGGTTTTTATGTTGTTATTAGGTTGTAATCATCCATTACGTAATACCACACGTATTTGGGATTATATTGATAGGGATATATGTAGATATATCAACAAAAGAGATGGAACGCTTTGGCTGGTTAGTGATGCCCTGTTTTCTTGGTGCTCAGGACACCACAGTAGGAGGGTTTCTGGAGTTCTAGTCCACTAGTGGACCTCCTGATGGCACCTGGGATATGTTCACTGTGTGACACAGTGTTGGAGGGATGGGCTATTGACCTGATCCAGCATGGCTTCTCTTATGTTCTTCTCATCTGCAGGTGTGTTGAGATTATACCTGATCATGCTTGTTAGCTGCTCAAGCCAGCTTTTAAAAGGCACTGGAATAAATCTTCACTTTAGGGTACTTACTGATGAATAAAGAACAATGATTCTGTTTACTTCAGCTACATTAATTGGCCCTCACTGGCAGAGTGTTCTCTCCCTTTTGGCAGCACACCGCCAGGGAGGACCAATCAGGTAGGGAGTGAGTTGCCTGCCTGTAATTTGAACTGATTGTCCCTCATTGGTAGAATGCAATTTGAACTGATTAGCCCTTATTGGCAGTACATGCAATTTGAACTGATTGGCCCTCATTGGCAGAGTGTAATTTGAACTGAGAGCTCTCTCCCTGTTGGTTGCACACCCTGAGGGTGGGCCATTCAGGTAGGGGGTGAGTTGTCTGCACACAACTTGAACATTTTAAGGTTAATGATGGATATGGGAGTGCTGTGGCTACCCCCCCCCAAAAAAAAAAAAACGTGGATGCCACTGAGTACAGAATTCAGTGTCTTGAGAAGCTTGTATTTTATTTTTAAAAATCAAGTATTAATCCTTATGCTGTGAACATCATGGTGCCCAATCTATGGGCAGTACCACTTGGAATCTTAGAAGTCAGAGAACAGTCCAAATTAGATTTCCAGTAGCTGAGGAGAGGACTGCAGAGTCCCATGTTGCTCCTTTCCTCTCCACATAATGAACAAACCCAAAGTAAACTATACAGTGTGTATCAGTAATTATGTATATTCGCTCAATTTGTGTAGGGTACCCAATCCAACATATGTTTTGTGTATGCAGCCTATGGCATGTACACCTTTGTGTTTGAAGGGGATGTAAAGCCCCACACATTATGTGGGCAATCTGCTAGCACTTCCAAGGTGTGTTAAACCCATTATGATTTCTCATAATTGCTTCTGGGTGAAATTTCGATGCTGTTTCACATGATTATCTCTTCTCATTACTGACAAGCACTGTAGGAGAAAGCATTCCCGTACGTCTCTCCTTTTCAAGGATTTAAGTTTGGCTAAGTAGAATTTTTCAGTTCAGCGGAGATAGTCGGGGATTCTCACATCGCCGATTCACAATGGTGAGGTTTTCTCCACTTTGTTTCTCCTTCTTCCTCCTCTCTCCGTGTGGGTGTCCGATTTGCATAATCATGTAGATGGCGTTCTCCAACCCATATGGTGAATATACAAATCTCCTTAATCCAGATACTACAATTCCTGTGTTGTGATAGGCTTGCAGGAGTCTGTTGCAAGTCCAATAAATACATCTCTGCAGGAAGAAGGGGAAAACAAAAACAAAATTTGAAATGCAGCTAGAGCAAAAAATATCAGATTGCTCAGAAGGTAATAAATCACTATTTTTTTTTATCAAATTGATTCTCATTTTATTCTGCCATCCCCTTCTCTGAGCCCAGCAGATCTCAAGCAGTATCCGAGACCTGCTAAGTGTTCCTCCACAGCACTCCCCATTGCTGTCTCATCCTGCGGTTTCTGTGACTCAGAACTGCTGCTTGGTCAGCCTCTGAGCTTTGCCTGGAGAAGAGGGGTGTGATGGTAAACAAGTGTGTGTGTGTGGAAACAGTTTGCCTCCTTCCTAGTAGAGGTGTATAGGGAGAGCATTTCAGCATAAGTTTGAACAAGCGGGGAGAGTTACAGAATAGAATGCCATCTTTTTATTGCAATAATGGGTATTTTGGGGGGGGTTATGTGATTTTATTGCGATTTTATATTTTATTGTGAACCGCCGTGAGACCTTTTGGCGAACGGCGGTATATAAATCCAACTATAAATAAATCAATAAATCAAAGGTTGAAAAAGCATGACCTTAGCTACTAATAGAAAACCCCTAATATGTTTTAATTGTTGTGTTGGCGTGCATTTGAACTGAGGCCCTCATTGCTTTAATGATGTGTGCTTTTTGTTAAGATGTGTAGTGGTTAGGAGAGCTGACTTCTAACCTGATGAGCCGGGTTTGATTCCCCACTCCTCCACATGCAGCCAGCTGGATGACCTTAGGTTCGCCATAGCCCTGATAAAGCTGTTCTGAGCAAGCAGTAATATCAGGGCTCTCTCAGCCTCACCTACCTGACAGGGTGTCTGTTGTGGGGAGAGGAAAGGGAAGGTGACTGTAAGTCGCTTTAAGACTCCTTCTGGAAGAGAAAAGTAGCATATAAGAACCAACTCTTTTTCAGTAATATCAGGGCTCTCTCAGCCTCACTTTCCTCACAGGGTGTCTATTGTGGGGAGAGGAAAGATTAGGGGATTATAAGCCACTTTGGGACTCCTTCGGGTAGAGAAAAGCGGCATATAAGAACCAACCTTCTTCAGTAATATCAGGGCTCTCTCAGCCTCACTTACCTCACAGGGTGTCTATTGTGGGGAGAGGAAAGGGAAGGGGATTATAAGACGCTTTGAGACTCCTTCTAGAAGAGAAAAGCAGCATATAAGAACAAAATCTTCTTTAATTTACTAGCTGCCTTGGTGGCCCTTCTGAAGGCAGAAAGGTGGGGTATAAATTTTGCAAAATAAATGAAATATTGAATGAATTGGTGGTAGTTAGGTCATTGATGACCAGTGTCTTTCACAAATGTGCCATGAGTGAAGTGAAGTGAAAAACAAGAGGATTAGATCTTCACCTGCCCTCCCCCCCCTCCCCCAAATCTCTTTGCCATGTTATTCTTGGGGATTCCATACCTCTCAGATAGCATTTTTGGAGCCGGTTTCTGTGGCATGGGGAATGCTTGGGGGAGGGGAGCCGGTTTTACCAGCTTCTTCACAATCTTTTGCACTGCATTTGACCAGTCAATATGCAGTACTCCCACCATGCTTTCTATAGGTTTGTTTTCTGTGCGCTAGAAACCCAGGAGCCTCCCTCAAGAGCAGGGCAGGACTGCAGACCTGGCTCTGACATAGTCAGTTTTGTCCTGCTGGTGCCACAGTTGGCCACCTGTGAACCAGACAAAACACTTTTAAGAAGCCTTTTGGGAAGCAAAGCTTGTACGTCAATCACTTTTATAGATTCTGGGTGTCGTGAAAGGACTTCCCCCTCATGGGGACTAAATTGTCCAGTAACAAAGGTGAGGTCATTTCTATCAATTCCCTCTTCTTGCTGCAGATCCCCATGTTGACCCTTAAACCATTCTTACAGGTCTCCTGATGCCCCGGTGCAGCATCATGAGGGTATCACTGGGCTGGGTGCGGGGGAGGATAGTTCTGTTCCACTCATGGAAGTGCCTTCCACTGGGAGTAAACTTCATCTGGATCCATGGAGTGTAATTTTCTTCCCTCCCCGTTCCCTGTCATGCCACTTCAAATCCTGCTCCTGGAAGTATTCCCTCTCCTCCAAGGACACAATTGAGGGAGGCTGCAGGTTGCTTTGGGGGGAGAAAGTTGAGCAAGTCACATTCCACCAGGAGAACTTGCACTTGTGGAAATGCTGCACCGGATCCAACCCAATATAATTTATTACCTAGAAGATACTGCCAAATCTACCCTTTCAGTTATTACATTCCAAATGTGCAGTGCTGCTTATTTACAAGGCATCTTGGGAAAATTCTAGAATGGGAAACAAAATTAAGCAATCATTAACAAGCTGTTTCAAGCTGCCAAAGACATATTAATTGCTACTATGGTTTTGTTTACGAGCCAGTGTAAAATCTGGACTTATCTTCACAGCCTCCCCTGTTTTGGAGTGCACAGGCAGAGTAGCTTTGAATGGGGCCAAAGAGACTCGCTACTGAAAGCAGGATTTATGGAGCCGGCATATTCTTTTGCTCCTTCTGCCCGCTCCTGGCATTGCTTGCGACCATCAATCCAGGTTAAAAGCTGGGCTCTGAAAGTTAGTTCTGTGTTCATTTTAACTCTGGTGGTAAAGGTTATGCAAAATTCTGAAACTAGAGGGAGGGAAGAGCAGGGAAGACGAAAATTGAGGGTCCCGCAGCTCAACTTCTGCCCCTAAATCCTTATGCATCTGAACCCCACCCCCAATATGTAGGAAATAGATATCCAGCTTGGTGTAGTGGTTAGGAGGACGGACTTCTAATATGGTGAGCTGGGTTTGATTCCCCTCACCTTCTCCACATGCAGCCAGCTGGGTGACCTTGGGCTTGCCACAGCACTGATAAAGCTGTTCCTGACCGAGCAGTAATGTCAGGGCTCTCCCAGCCTCACCCACCCCACAGGATGTCTGTTGTGGGGAAAGGGAAGGTGACTGTAAGCCGCTTTGAGCCTCCCTCTGGTAGAGAAAATCGGCCTATAAGAACCAACTCTACTTATCCTCTACAGAAAACTCCCACTTGTTCTCAGCCAACCATAAAAGCGAAACCTGTCACATATCTTAAGCCTGCTTTCTCTCCTACGGCCCTCCATGTTCAGTCTGCTTCCTGATGTGTAAAAAATCCCTCAAGTTTGTCTTCAATTTGGTGAATTGGAGCAGAGTAGTCTTTCTCTTCCTCCTTAAACATTTTTATTTGGGAGCAAAAATATACAACACATGCAACTGTTACCAAGTCCTTTGCATCCTGCTGCCCACAATGTCTCTTAAGCTAGCAATCTGCCTAAATAATTAAGTTGCATTAAAAGCAGAAGCTTGTGCTACGACTTCTATTTTTCAAATCCTCTGAAAGATTAATATCTGTGGTATAGACTTACAGGAATTTCAACACGGTCAGCAGTTCATACCTTTGCAGTTTTCTCCCTCCAACCCTGTACATTTTTTCTGTCTTTTCAGAATGTCTAAAACCTTTAAGCCAGGGATGGGCAAACTGTGGCCCTCGAGATGTCCACGGACTACAATTCCCATGAGCCCCTGCCTGCTGGCAGGGATTCATGGGAATTGCAGTCCATGGACATCTCGAGGGCCACAGTTTGCCCACCCCTCCTATAAGCTATGGTGCTTATAATTTTAGTATTGTGTAGTGGCTGGTCTATGTTATGTCAGATTTTGAGTTGGCATGATATAGTGCAGGGGTAGTCAAACTGCGGCTCTCCAGATGTCCATGGACTACAGTTCCCAGGAGCCCTTCCCAGCATTCGCCAGCGAGGGCCGCAGTTTGACTACCCCTGATATAGTGGATGGTCATTTCATTGTATTTAATAATTGCTCCAGAGATCGGAATTCAAAAGGATTCATAAATTGGGTAACAGATCAGTCTGGAGCAATTGCTTGCAAGTTTCCCACTCCGATAAACCCCACCCTGGCCAACAAATCCTCTTTCCAGGGCATATTCTGTATAATACTTCAGTTTATCGTAAGTACCGTCTTAGCTGTTACGATAGATAACATACCTGCCACTATTTGTGGCAGAGAGGTTATGTAACACAGAGGAATAAGCCATCTTTCAGAGATTTGTCGATCATTGTTAATCTCTTTAAGGTCCCATAGATTATCTTCTACCCTACAGATCATATCTAGAACAGGGGTAGTCAAACTGCGGCCCTCCAGATGTCCATGGACTACAATTCCCATGAGCCCCTGCCAGCATTTGCTGGCAGGGGCTCATGGGAATTGTAGTCCATGGACATCTGGAGGGCCGCAGTTTGACTACACCTGCTCTAGAAAGCATGGATCTAGAATGAGAAATGTTTTGGGCCTGTTTTGCTTATAAGATAGCTACTAAGCCCAGCTTCCATATATAAAGGAGGAGTCAGTGCTATCTTCAGAGCTTTTCCTTACCTATAATGTTGTTGGAAGATGCAGTGTGGAAAGAAGAACTGGGTTGTTTTATACCCTGCTTTTCACTATCCAAAGGAGTCTCACAGAGGCTTAAAAACACCTTTCCCTTCCTCTCCCGACATCAGACAGCCAGTGAGTTAGGTTTGGCTGAGAGAACTCTTAAGAGAACTGCTCTGTGAGATCAGCTCTTAGAGAACTGTGATTAGCCCAAGGTCACCCAGCTGGCTGCATGTGTAGGTGTGGGGAATCAAACCCAGTTCTCCAGATTAGAGTCCACTGCTCTTTGACCACTACACCATGCTGGCTCTCAAAGAAGAAGGGAAGTAGGGTATTGGATGGTGTCCGGAGAATGTGAAGGACTAGATCAAGGCAGGGTTGTCTGTGAAAGAGAGAGGCCAAACAAAGGCTTGAGAAGGATAGATGGTAGCTGCCAAGGGTAGCAAGTGAAAATGTGAAGACCCAGTTCATACATCTTTTATTTTAAAGAGAACTTGAGTGTATTGACTGCAGAAGTCTCTTGGAGCCAAGGTTATTGAAGCAGAGGTGGTGCTTGTAATCTTGCACACAGAATAACTTCCATCCCAAGGGGATATCCAAGCACTTAGTAAACTATTTATAGGAATTTTCTTGCCAGCTATTGGAAATTTAGCTACTTTGGGGGTCAGATGTGACCATTTCTTGCTGCTCGATCCCTATTGATTGCTGTATATGGAAAACCTGGACAAATTGTGATATTAATTTCTTGGATAGGGTTCCAACATTTTGCTTGCTGAAGATGTGAAGCTGAAGACAAGCAGGTATTGTAGATGTTAACTGGAAAAATCTGGGTCCTTTTACCCCCCTTTAACTTTGTTGAAAGATATTGAGGGCTTTTCTGCACACAATAAATATAGTGAAATGCTTACCTAATGTAGGTGTTATATTCTGGCGGCTCCACATGACGTTGCCTACATCCAATGTCTGGCCAGCTGACAACTCGCTACATCCTCCATTTTAAAGCGTGAGTTGGAGAATCGCATAAAGTGGATTCACCAGCCTAAAAAGCACTTGTGACCAGAGAGCAACCAGCAGAAGGAAGGTATGGAAGTTGTAACACAAAGCATGCCTCTCAAGCCCCCCCCCAAAAAAAATCAGGAACAATATTTAATTTATAAATGTATCAAAGGACTCGTGTTCCCCAACCTTTTTATTACTGGGGACCGGTCAGCACTTGACAATTTTACTGAGGCCCGGGGGGGGGGTAGTCTTTGGCCGAGGCACGTTACCGCCCCCTGAGCCCCTGCTCCACTTGCTTTCCCACCAGCGCCCCTGACTTCCCGCCACCCACTGGGGGGCGCTGCCAGCAGCAGCTGGGGAGGACGAGGACGAGGACAAGCCACGGCCTGGTACCAACTGAACCACAGACCAGCACCAGTCCCCGGACCAGGGGGTGAGGACCACTGGGCTAGATAACAGGAAAATTTTTTTCACAATCAGCATAGTTCAGCAGTGGAATAAGCTGCCTAAGGAGGTAGTGAGCTCCCCCTCACTGGCAGTCTTCAATCAAAGGTTGGATACACACTTTTCTTGGATGCTTTGGGCTGATCCTGCGTTGAGCAGGGGGTTGGACTAGATGGCCTGTGTGGCCCTTTCCAACTCTGTGATTCTGCAAAGTAATCAGGCCCCTCCCTCCTTTTTCCCTCTGATTTTCCACCTTCCAATTGGATATCGTTCCAGCAGTGACTTATGTTAATGTTGATAGATGCTTTTAATTCACTTAATTATCATTTTAAAGCATGTTGATTATTGTTTTGTTATTCATTGTAAGCTTGTTGTTCGTGACCCCGAGTCCAAGAGGGGGCGGTATGTAAACCAATTTATAAATAAATACAAATTCTAAGGGCTGGTTAGATCTCTGCATCTTCTGTGATGTAAGCAAATTATCAGTTTTTCCACCAGAACAAATCAAGCCCATCTTGCAATTTCCCTTATTGAATGTAAATGGGTCAATCAGTATTAAAAGGTTCTTGCCAGTGAGTGCATTGGAAAAGAATGTATTTTTGATAATAGCAAGATAATGTTCCCGGTTAACAGTTGTATTTTTCTATCGTCAGCTTTGATTCCCGGTGGTGTACTTTAGCTTTTGCTTTGTTCTCACCTCATTCCACCTCAGAACTCTCATTCCCTTTGAAGGGGAGATGATAGTACAGTAATTTAGATTTTATATTACATGTTTGAGTATAACTCTTGCGTTGTATGCAGGTATCTACTTATACTTACACAAGGATGGGGCATGATTTTCTGCAGATTGCCGCTTCCAAATGTAGCCTCTTATTTCACATTTGTCCTAAATACCAATGTAAAATTTCTAGACATTTTGAAACTCTGGTTGTAAACAACGTTTTTCAAGGCTGAGGGGTGAATTAGAAGGTGAATTGAAATATATGCAATAATTTTGTCTAACACAAACTTATTTTACAACTTTTAGAACTTGACAGTATGATAAAGTTCAACAATCTGTTTCTAGGGTAGAATGTGTTACGTTTTGACAAATTCTTTTTTGTGTTTAGTGTTCTTTTTATTAGCATATGTGTAAAATTGTTGCCTGGCTTTTTTTTCTTTTCCATTCATATTTATAGTATTTAAAAAAGAAAACTTTCAGAGCCATTAATATATGAAATTGTATTTACCAACACCCCCTAGTACCTCTTCGGTCTTTTGTGAGTGTCATCCAGTACTATTTTAAAATTCTGGTGTGAAGTTTCTGCTTTCTAAGCTCTCTGTTTGAAATGGCAATTCCTGTATTTTATATATACCTCTCCCCACTTTACCAAACATGCCAGCTAAAGCCTTCTTCTTAAGTCCTGTTGCCTGTGCCCCCACTGGAGAGGTAAAGTGGGTGGCAGCCAGAGGGAAGGGTTTTTCAGTGGTGGTGCTTCCTCACCTTGGAATTCCTCTGCTCATGAAAGCTCACCTGCCTTACTTTCCTTTAGGTGCAGGTCAAACATTTTCCTTTTATGATCAGCTTCTGGTTTGAGTACAGTTATATCGGTATCATTTTAGACTGTCCTTTTGGTTTTTGTTGGATTGACTTTATTGTACTGATTTGTTTATATTGGCATGACTTGTTTTTGATTATGGGGGGGGGGGAAGTGGCCTTGAGTAGTTCTGAAAAGCAACATACAGATTTTCTCAACAAATACAGCTCCCCCCTCCCAATAACAAGGTACCCATATAATTTGCTGCAACATTCTCTCAATTTATTTTACTTTGTCACTGTTTCCGTCTTGGGGGATTTGTCATGTTAATTAAATGGCCTTAGTTGCTTTGAATATCTAGTGACCTTTTCAGCTAATGTGGGGCATGTCTCCTCGCTGTACCATAAATATATCTTCTTGTACCGGACTTGAATCATGTAGCTTGTTTTGTGTGCTGCGAGCTGGCATTTGCTTTGAAATACATTTCAAAAAATGAATAATGTCTGCATCTGAAAATCTGATTTCTTAATCAGTAGGCATTAGGCACAAAGGTTCTAAATTAGATGAGAAGCCCTCTATCCAATTTTGCAAGGAATCAGAAGGTATTCTCATTCTGTTGAGAGATAAAGCACTCCAATATTAATCATTTTAGACTGGCTGAAGGACAATTAGTCATCCAGATGGAACAGACTCAAGCAATGTGAAGTGTACCATTCATTTATACAAGTCTGGGGATATGTGATTAAAAGCTGAGTCAGATCACTCCTAACTCCTGCAGTTGCTCTCCATTGTCCTAGGAAGAGGTTTTGAGCAGCACCCCCTACCTGAGATGGGGTAGGGTCGGGACTGAACCTGGGGCCTTCGGTCTGCTTTGTAAACACTACCATTGAACTGTGGCTCTTCCCCACCCTTGCATTTGTGGGTGTGTGCATGACACTCGTATTGTGCAATGTCTTCTATATTTATTTGTTTGTGTGTTTTTATGCTTGCATTTATTCTCCACCCTCTCTCCAGTGATTCAGGGTGGATGAAAACAAAAGTAAAATTACATAGAACCCAAAAATAGAAATTCAAGTTCAATCAAGTATCAACATTAAAACAACTAAAAGCTACATTTGCCCAATTTTCTCAGTTATGGGGGAAAGAGTAGGGGAGAGGGTCAGACGAAACTTTCAGTTGGATGATTTTGTTCTTGATCTTCACAGAGAACCTTTTGCCCAGATCTAATAATCTTTTTAAAAGAAGCATGAGTGGGGGAGAAAGCTGGTATTCATCTTGGGTGAAAGACTCTCTCCTTGTTGTCTTTTGGGACAACAAGGCAGTTTCCAGGATTTAGAGAGGCTTGTGTTCACGGGGTTGGACTTTTCTTTTTTCTGACAATACTTGGTATGGTATCCTGGGCTGCTTCTGGAGATGTATAGCTCTTGGGAAGGAACTGCCCATTTAGCAAACAAAATAAAACAAAGCTTTGAGTCGGTGGAGAACAGTGATGAACAGCATTGAGGTTGCTTATAATGCTGTGTAGTCCTCACTCTGTGTATTTTTAATTTCCATCAACAACAGTGATATGTCAGTAATAGGAAAGTGTCTTGTGACTGGGAGAGAAGATGCACATGGATTTCTCATAGCAAGAGGGGGTAGTCTTGTCTTTGCTTCCCTTAGACCGTTTATGCACTGGAGGTTTCATGCCAGGCTGCAGACTAGAGTTTTAGTCCTGGCAGGTTGCCCCACCTCTTCCTATACTCACAGGGGGGAGCATTTGGCCTGGTGCACCTCATCTGCCCCCGATTTGTGCTCCTGCAGGAGAGCAGGAGCAGTGAAGTTCCCAGTGCATAAACGGTCTTAGTGCTAAATGCCTATAGTGAAAGCTTCAGGACAACCATTTAGAAGCTGAAAGTCAGCTGTCTGAAGGAGTTTATATGAATAAATGCTTGAACTTTCTAACAACTCCTAGTTCATATACTACGGCAGGACTGTCACAGTTGCTAAACTCAGAACTTATTATGCATAACAATTAAAAGATTTATCTCATATATTTCCATCAAATTTATGGGGTTTTGAAATTTATTATTATTCGATTTATATACTGCTATCCCGGCATGCCGGCTCAAATAATCTCTAAAACAGGTTACAATGCATGAGTAAAATACAAGGAGCCACTGTGAACATCACATGCACATACCAAAGTGTGATGTCACACACTGAAAATAACTTTTTCTAAGGGCTGTAGCTTTTCTTCCTGTACTCTTTCCCATCCTTGGTCGCAAGGAATAGGGTTCTCTGCTGCTGGACCAGACAGGAAAGAGATGTGTGGGGGATGCAATGATAAAAATTTCTCCCCAGCTCTCTGTTGCTGTTGATCTGGGGGACATGGTGAAACATAGCAAGCAGTTCTTATTTAGAACTGGCCTTTCTAAGGCCATATATGGTCTAATTGCATGGTATCCGGATTAGGAAGCTATGTGTTACCCTGAGATCGCAACCATGGTTGTCAAATCTGTTCAACTTGTCACTGAGCTTCACATATTTCTTCTTTCCCTTCACCCCTGTTAATTTATTATGCATGTCACAGCTTGGCAATATGCCTACCCCCCCCAAAAAAAAAAAATCAGTGATTTATTGAACCTCTGGTTGGTCAGCTGTGTCTGATTTTAGAGGGTTACCAATAGTGTAGTGTGGTATATAGAAACAAGGAGTTCTTAACTATTTCGTCCCACCTTATGGAATTCTCTGTAGACCAGGGATTAATAGAGATATTATTAGGATAAAGTCTGCCATTTATTTGTTTTTTGTTTGTTCGTTTGTTTATTATATTTCTATACTGCCCTACCTTCCAGCTCAGGGCGGTTTACATAGAAAATATGGAGAGGCAGAATGGCTTCCTGTTGGCAAAGGTCTTAGACAAGGATATATTTTACTTTTCTGGTGTTTTGATCTGTATGCAGAACATACAATAAGTGAGGGTGTATAAGATTTAGATGAAGGTGAAGTGAAAATTGGTGGAAGGAACATTAGCAATTTGAGATACACAGATGTCACATTATTGACAGAAAATAGTTAAGACTTGAAATGCCTACTGCCTCAAGGGTAAAGCCAGAAGTGTCAAAGCAGGATTACGAGTGAACATCAAGACAAATATAACGTCTGCTGAAGAATTGCACAATTTTAAGATTGATGATGAAGTTGAAATTGTTCAGGGTTTTCTATTCCTTGGCTCCATCATCCTTAAGAACAAGAATGTGTTGTTGGTGATCAAGATAAAGACAAATTCATACTGTAGTATTTCCCATACTATATATGGGTATAAAAGTTGGATAATTGAGAAAGCTCTTCTGCTTGAAATGTGGTGTTGGATACCATGGACTGCCCAAAAGACAATTAAATCGGTTCTAAATCAAATCAAGCCTGAACTCTCCCTATAAGCTAAAATGACAAAACTGAAGTTATCATACTTTGATCACATTATGAGAAGAGTCAGTGAAAAAGACAATAAGGAAAGCGAAAGTTGAAGGCAGCAAGAAAATAGGAAGCCCTAATGTTGAAAATATCAGCTCTTAATTTGATCACACCCGGCTGAACTAGAACAACAGCCTACCACTTGAGCATATACAGGCCAGAGGTTCCCACCAAAGCCTATGATTGGCCCTAAGCAGAGCCCCCTGATTGGTTAATTACAACAACCAATAGCCAGCTGGATCCTGCAAGCTAGCCAATAGTAATTATGCCTCACTATGCTAGCACTGGGATCCAAACACCCAATCTCTGTTGCACCACATACACAACATTCAACATAAGATAGATTGACTCAAGGAAGCCATAATTCCTCACTTTGCGTAGCTGTTAGCAACAGTGTTTTGAAAGTGTTCTTCCCTGCTTCGCATGCCCTCCCATAGTCCCAACCGTTATTTTCTTTACTAGAGATGTGCTGATGAATAGTGAATAAGTTACTTGTATTTCGCATTTTTTTAGCAGGGAAAGAAGGGTAGGGAGACAGGGATATGGTTAATCCTCTCTTTGTGTTACAGTAAGTGTAATGAATTTAAATTATTCTGTTCCATCTTGGCAAAACAGCCACATAGCTGTTATAAATTAGTCTTTGGAGGTCAAAACTGGGCTGTGATGCTGTGCAGTCACTCAGCCCTGTGTCCTTGAGAATATGACTAATGGGTCTGCTTAAATCTGTTATATATTCTTCTACAATGTTTTAATTTAATTGAGATTCGGGAATGCTCGATATTACGCTAGAGCCTTATTGTGACAGATGAAACCTGTTTTAAGTGCTGAAATTGAGAGGTCAGCTTGGGGAACCAGGCTGTCTGCATCCAAATCCCAAGCATAAAGTTGGCCATATGTTTCAGAGATCTGAGGACATGACATGCCACTTGCCTCTTTGGCCAAGGACTTTTGAAAAGTATTCCTTTACCTTTTTGTGAGGGGGTATGCCTGCACAAGTTATGTTCTTCTCTTTTTCTTCTTAAAAGAGTATTTAGTATAATACCCATTAATTGTTCAAAGTTTGTGTCATTCTACATTGCTTCACCCATGTATTCTGTACAAGAAGGTGTAAAAATATTTGAAGGTGACATTTTGAGGATAGAGGTGGGGTCGGTCCCTTCAAGTACGCTACATGGTCTATCCTAACCTTATTTTTACTTTAGTTACATAAAATGCTATTTTACACCACATTAGAAGACCTAGGTGTAAATTGCACGGAGCTTTTATTCCAACTCCAGATCGATTCAGTCCCTGCCTGCTACACAGAATGCGATTTCCGTTTGGATTTTGGGCTATTTAAATTTTCCTTCTGCAGCAAGAAGGATTGATCGGGAGTGACCCTGCCTTTATTGTGCGATATCTTGGAGTGCTTTTAATGCTCAATATATTTTTAAATATGGATTGGGAAACCAAGTGCCGTGGTAGAGAACCTCTGATAGGCCACACCTGGTCATGTGACAAGCTTGCCTTAAAGGAGAAGCCCCTGATTTTTCTCAACTTCTGTTGGTCCTGGATTTTTCCTCCCTCCTCTGCCTTTTTCGATCTTCTCTCCCACCCCCCCTTCAAGAAAAGAAAGAAAGAGGCTTGGCTCCCCACCCCTACTGAACTACCCTAACCACGTGCAGAAGACTTTCCTGTTTCAATGGGGAGAGGGGGGGAGAGGAAGACCCGAGTTCAAAGTGATCTGAATTCAACAGGATTGACAATGGAATAAAGGAAGTGCAGACTCTGCCCTAGAGTTACATGACCTGGTTACGTGACCTGGTTACGTGAGGCAGACTTATACCGGGGAGACCTAGGTCTGAATCCCTACTTATGCCTTAGTAGTCACCCCCTCCCCCTTCAGAAAAGCTGGAATTAATGGCCAGACAGCTGCTAATTACGGTTCAAATGTTTTCAATACGTGTTTACAGTGAAGATTTATTTTTATGAGAATAATTTTTAGTACTGATTGTATTTGTATTGACTATGATATTTATTGCTCTGAATCTTTCCTGGGAGGGTGGAATACAAATTAATAATAATAATAGATATAATTGTACAGTTTGGCACTTTTATGGAAATTTACATAATAAATGCTGTAGTTTTCTAGGAGCAAAATTACAGATAGAACCAATGTTAGAGAGAGTGCAAGTTGTAAAGTACTACACCCCATGCTTCCATAGTACATGCATTTTAATTTTTGCTGCAGAAAAGCAGGGGGGAAAATCATGTTTTGTAGGAAACAAAAGACACTGTCTTTGTACATACATTATTGCTTCAGCTCCTGTGTTTTCTCAGAAAAACGCATTAACAAAAATCATTTTTGAAAAAGCAGTTTGGTTTTAGGTAAGTAAGTTTTGCTGTTAAAAGGAATGGAAGAGAGAAATGGCTGGAAAGGAGGGTTTTTTAATGCAATAACAATTGCGAAAAAAATCATATCAGTAGAAGGGGGAGAGGATGTTCAAGAGCTCACTTATTCAGAAACTTGACACGTGAGTCAAGAGCAGTGATGATGTACATGTGACCCATGTTTGTGTATAAAGATCACAAAACTTCCAAACTTCCTTACACATAAAAAAGGGTCTTCATAGAACATTTAATGTATGCATTTAAATGTTTATAATCCTGCCTTTCTCCTGAGCATCCTAGGACCTAAGGCAGGTAAGCACATGTAAAAGAACAGTTGTACACTGTTGTTAGGAGTGAGAAGCTATTACCACATTGCCTGTCGACGTATTGTGTGCTTTCGGTGAAAGAGTGTAAGTATGCTGGGTTGGGCAGGAGTTTGGCCATTATTTTGGTTACCTTTGGTTCTGGCAGACATCCAGAATTGGTGGCCAAACTCTTGTGAAATTAAGGAATCATGCCGGAGTCTAGAAAGAGAGATGCTAATTTTTATGAGGCCTGTAAGAGTGGGAAAGCAAGGATTATCCCCCTACGCAGGAGACCTCATAGAGCTGTCCTTGGATATGGGAAAGACACCCAGGCTTCCCTTTTGTTTTAATAGCCTGGCACACTCAGGGCCCTCTTGTATGAGTTGAACAAATGGGATAGGGCTCTGTTTTGCCTTGTCAAAATTCATCTCTGTGAAGGAGGCCTACTCATGGGAAGGAAGGATCGCATATCCCTGCACCTTGCCTGTTTTTGCATTTGTGTTGCCTTTGTCCAAATCAGCAACTATGCCCCAATCAATACAGGAAGAAGATATTGGCTTCTTTATGGCAGATTCCTGTGTATTTTTGGATCCTTTTTAAAATGTAGAATTTTTGACAGCCAAGGATGCTAAGAAGTTCAAGGGCAGGCTCCAAAACAATTGATCTGAAAACTTCTCCTTGAGCAGTTATATCAGCAGAGCTGGTTCCTGAACATATGGGCTATTTCTGCATGGAGAGGTAAACATGAATGGCTTCCCACTGGCAAATGTGGTATGGTAAACCTCATGTTTGCAGCCTCCTCACGGGAAGACCCCCCCCTTCGTTTTCCCTCTGCCCCATCAAGGCTTTTTACCTCCTGACACGGCTGCTTCTTGGCTTGTCAATCACAGCAAACCACCAATAATAACACAGCAGTTCTGTCATGGACTGAAATTTTCTCTCCCCCCCAGTACCAAATTGTTTTTAAGGCACTTTCGCAGTGCTATGTGGTAATGCCACAACAGAGATGGATCTTTAATAAAATCAGCAGTGCCCCATTGCTATGGAGAGACACTAGAATGATACAGCATTCCTCCCATTTTTGGGATTTCTACCTGGGTGGATTTCTGAGATGCTGCACACTGTCCCTAGAGCCCACCTCCTGAAAACAAAAACGGGGCTGTGTTTTGCCTGCCGGATCCCAAGAAGACCATGGACACTTTAAAGAACATTTTATTTCACCTTGGATAATGTAGGTGTGCAGTTGCACTGCAACACGGACTGTACCATTTTTTTTTAAAAAACTTACTCGGAGCAGGAAATAGAGGGTGGGAGCAAGGGCTGGACAAAGCTGGCCAGACTATCACACATTTTCCCCTCCATACAGTCTTATCCCTGGTTGCTCACTGGTGGTTCGCGTGATTGAGGGTGGTAAATCCAGTTTCCTGGATTCCCGAAATCATGAAATGGCCAAATTGCGACCTGGCTATTGGACAGTCTCGGGATGTTGGTAATGTTATGTGGAGGGGGCTCTGTATACCACCAACATGCCAAGGCTGTCCAGGAACATTTTCCTCATGCGGAAATGGCCATGGATATTATGTCTCCATTTAAGCAGCGCAGTAAACATTTCAGGATTTAATGCTTGGTGAAGCATTTATTAGATTATGTTAGGTTTCACATTTTAACCCTCATTGAAATGCAATGAAATTCTGTCTTCTTTATCCCTGCACTTCGGCTAACATGTAACATGCAGATTTACATTGCTCTAACTTGGAATTTGGCATCTTGCTGCAAATGTGTAGTTTATTCACATAGACTAATAAGTAGATGGATTTCTTATAGTGTAGGACAGCTTGTTTTCACAGGAACAGTCTTGAAATATGCATAACTGCTTTCCCTCTTACAGTTGTGAAGTCAGCATTCCTAAGACCGTGACATAGATTTGAAAATTGCAATGCTGTGAGTCATTTCTCTTGATCTAAAGAGCTTTCTTCACTGGCAAATTCTCTTTCACGAAAAAGACCTCCACTTGAGTGTAATACTTACGTAAAAGTAGTTTGAAGAGTCTGTTTTCATCTGCCACTTGAAAAGCCACATTGGACTAATTCCTTCTCTAATGTGCCGCTGCAAATGACATTCCGCGTAGCCATTGCTTTGCTTCACAGTCACAGGTCTGCTGCAGTCGATAGTGGGATAAGCTGTAAGGCTACAAATTGTGCCTGTCAGAAATCTGGAATAGTGCATATAAACCAGCACAAACTATTAGAAATCTTTTAGCAATTTCACCAGTTCAGTGATTTCTTGGTAGATTGATAGTTGTTGGAGCTCACATATTGACTACAGATCTGCTGTGTGCCTTTGTTAAAAGCACACCCGGATTTGCACCCCTGTAGATCCTTGTGTTTCTTTCTCTTTATAGCTTCCCACCTTACAGATACCATCTTGTTTGTGTATGTTCTTCCTAGCAACTTCCTTCTTCTTTTTATCCTTTAGCTGGCGATTGGTGGAGCAGGTTGTCCTCTCAGCCAATATGCTGCAGTAGGTGTTGCTGGATTTTTTGCCTTGTTCACAATATGTTTTCACTCTTGCCGATTGGTGGCAGTAGTTTTGGCCATATGGATAGCCCATCACTGGTTTCTGAAGTCTTCCTCGATCTGCTTAAGTCATCTTTTCTTTGGCACCAGTTGTTGGATCTTCCATTCAGTTGGTCATTCTTGCCAGAGGAGTTTATGAGGCCGCTAGACTAAGGGACAAGCAGGCCTGGGACGCCAGCCCCATATTGGGGGGGGGGGGAGGAGGGATTGTGGAGAATTTGAGAATGTGATTTGCATTTTCTTGCCTTAGCATCCCTGAATAACTATAACAAGCCTTATCTTGTCAGAGCTTGGAAGCTGAATATGGTAGCCATGGTTAGTAGTTGGATGGAAAACCAGGGGTGCTTTGCAGAGGAAGGCAATGCAAACCATCTCTTGAACATCTCTTGCCTTGAAATTCCTGGGGTCAATATGAGCAAGCTGCATTTTGATTGCACACAATTATTATTTTGTGGCCTTACAATCCTTCTCTCACACTTCAAAATAGGCACCTTGGAGATTACCAGATTTATTCAAGCACAAACATTTGAGGCAGAGATGGCTTCCTCTAACCACCTCTCAGGCAGCGTTAATTATCAGTCCAATAGCTTGCCTTCTATCTACCGCAATTCCCTTCTGCTGATTTAAGAAATAAAATCAAGGAACCTTTTGCAGGGGCTTGGATTTCTATATTCCTACAACGCTAAACTCAGGAGCAAAGTAGGACATGAATGATTTTAAAAAGCGTAATTCTGAATGCTTCATAGATTTCGAAGAAGCCAATCCCTGTATCTTGCCTGCCTTTCCAGGCTGTAGTCTCCTTACACATGTGGCACCAAAAATTGCAAAGCAAAGGATGTGGGAAATGTGATATAAGAGGACTTTGGAATAAAAGTCAAGCCCAAAATCTGTTGTGTCTCATTCAAGGCAAAATTTAAAAAGAACCCTTCGACAGAAAGAGAAAACTCTGAATCTTTGGCTGAAGTCCTGAACCATCAGATGTAGTTGTTTACACAGTACGAACTTCGAGAAATGGTAGAGGACAGGAAGGCCTGGAGGATCATTGTCCATGGGGTCGCGATGGGTTGGACATGACTTCGCACCTAACAACAACACAGTACTAGTTAGAATACTTAACACAATTAAACTATGTGCGCAGAACTGAAAAAATATGTTAATCTTTTCTGCTATATTTTATTATATTCATCTCCAGAGGATTGAATATTGAACAATCATCCTCTAAAGCAGATGTTATACAATTAGCATAAAACCATAGCAGGTACAATACATCACCTTAAATAGCTGTCAGGTAAAGCTGTATTAATGTGCATGCATAATACACATGATGGGGAAAGCACTTTTTCTGATGAACATCTTCCTTATTCAACAGGCAGAAATCTGTGTTGTCTTGCTAGAATGCTTTTTATTTCCCTTGTGTTTGGCAGAACAATAATCTATGCATGTTCATGAGTTTACGTTGGTTGCTAATGAGAAAAACAACATCATACCTTGCAAAAAAATTAATGACTTTCTGCAAACAAAGTAATGCTGGCTCTGAGACAATTGACAACTCTGGGATCTCTTCTCTGTGCAGAAAAAATCTCTAGAACTCTACATTAATGTCATATGGAATTGATGCAGTGCATCATAACCTCATCTGGGTTACCTGAGAGCCAACAATTTTTATTACAAGAAACCCCAGAGATTCATAAAATCCTAGTTGAGAAAGCCTGGTCTTATCAGTAAACTGTGATTTGATTAAAGATGGGTTAAATGCAAACAGATTAGAGATTGTGGAAGGAGTCTTTACTGCAGACTTTTGCCCCCCAAGAATCAGGGGATGCAGCACAAGGGCCTCTGTGGGAAGGGGAGGGTGGCAACTGTTACTTTGATTATTTCACAGCTTTCTTAGTTGGCTGGATCTAAGTAACTGTTTCCTTTTTGCTTGTCAATGAACTTCTAATTACACTTTATTTAAGGTAGAGACATTACATTTCTTTCTCTTGGGGTCATACTGATGGACTCTAAGGCTGTCAAGTGCAAGTGCCCTAGTTCAGATTGATGCTGCATGGAGGGGGAAGAGGGGATTTAATCCTGCCCACCAGTATTTTCTCAATAATCAAATTGGAATCTTCCTCTGTCTCCAGTGCTACTACCTGTTTTTTTCCTATAAAGAGCTAACTGTGTGTGCTTCAGTTAGTGAGTTTTGGACCTTCTCTGCACATGGTTTTGAAGATCTACAAGAGGTCTAGGATTTGTCTCATTTAGCTTAACCTTTAGAAGTCAAACACTTTTTAATTTTAATCATCTGAAACGGTAGAGTAGACCTCCCCTTACTGTTCACATACTGTTCCGATTTAGCAGTTCTTAAACTGAGGCCCATTCCGCACAAGGACCAATGTTGCCAATTGGTTCCACTAAGCGGAAACACTATTTTTAAAAGTGCAATCTCGGCGTTCCGCATACCTGCATTTGTAGTGGAATCCAGTAGCGTTTCATTCGTTTCCCACAGGTTTCCGGTCTCGCAAAAATCGCTAGAAAGGAAGCGATTTTTTCTGTGCTTGGTCCCGCCCCTGGCCGTCAATCAAACGAACAGCCAATGGGCGGTTGTTATCATGCTCCGGAAAAGCCCCTTTCCCTTTAAGCACAGGTTTTTAAAAAGAAAAACAAGTTGCAATGAATATGCCTTGAATCTTCCTAACATAGAGACCCATCTAGCTGGTGTGTGAGCTGGCGAGTCATCATTACCACGCTCCCCCAAGTGAAACCCCCCCCCCACAAGGGCACGATTTTCGGCCGAAAATAAAGGGAACTTGCAAATGGGGCTGTGTTGTGCTTAGGGGAGCTTTAAAGCACTTCTGTGGTGGGACTGTAGCCAGAGAAGCCTTGCTGGTTCGTTGCTTTCTGCTCACTCCGAGGAAAACAAATGGCGATCGCTTCACCGGAAGTTCGGAGGAGAGAGCCAGGGGGGAGGGACTTTGTTGAAATCGCAACAATGGGAACGCACAGGTCTTTTTCGCTAGTGTTGCAGATTGCTCGCAAGAGTGTAGCGCTTTTCTGAGGGTGAATCCACTTTTCCCGATTTCCCTAGAAGCGCTACAACGAATCGCTTTTCACGGAATTGTTGCAGGAGTGTTGCAGATTGTGTGCGACATCTTGCGGAACTGCAAATTAGTAGCGTTTACAATTTGCAAGCCTTCTGCTACATTAAAGTCCTGCGGAATCACCCTGATTGTTCACCATTCTCAGTACATCATTCATTGCATCTGTTTCATTTCTGTGTGCCTTCTTGTTTTCTATTTTAGTTGAGGAACTGGACTGTTGAAGAACTTCAGAGAAGACTTGGTGCACTTGACCCAATGATGGAGCAGGAGATAGAAGAAGTTCGACAGAGATATCAGTCGAAACGGCAGCCAATTCTTGATGCCATTGAAGCCAAGAAAAGACGGCAGCAGAACTTCTGAGGAACGGTCACCGGTAGACTAGATTTCCATCTTCCCTAACAATAAACTGCTTTTACAACTCTATAGATGGACTTCTGTTTAAAATGTGTTAGCAAAGCAGTGTCTTTCCCTCTTTTTTACTGTAGCACCTTTTCAAACTCAGGAATGCCATAGTAAGGAATTCTCACAAACAGGTAATGCTGTGTCGCAACGTTTTATATGTTTTTTAAGAGGTAGCATGTGGCTTTTGAGGAACTTTGTTACTGCTGAGAGCTCATTTGTATCTTATGACTCTGAGGAACAATTGGAAATGGACTAATTAATGCAGCTTCAGTCACTTCCGTAGGCTCCGTTTCTGCAGTTTTGTGTTTATTTTATACAAATTGCATTGAAGCACTTCGTTTCTTTTTGGAGGTTACAAAGTGCATAACATGGCTTAACTTTTAAGGTTGATGCGTTCTGCATACTTGCATGTCCACTTCAACTTGCAGCAGAGGGGATGCATCATTTAACCTTTTCTCCTGTCCCTCAGGGCCATCAAAAGTGAACGCTGTATAATGAACTAGCCCTGTTCTCAACTGTGCTCTACTACTGTTTGAATGGTACTGTGAGAAGAATTTGAAAAGGAAAAGAAAACCTCCAAGTTTTATCCCTTCCGGAAGTCTATAAAAGCCCTATGCCTTATATTACCATACTTATTGCATCATATTTCAAGGTTGCCATCTGTTTTCCCCTTCTCTGTGCATACTTTGAGTGAATGCTGATACCTTAAGTGATTTCTTGATTTTGTTTAAAAAATGTGAAACCAATCAATTGCTGAACACAGAATGAGCCCCACTTCCTGCTTGCAGCAGAAGAATGTCAAAGTGCTTGTAACTCAGGAAACCGGGAACTCTCTTGAGATAACAAGAGGCTTAAAATATTTAAGAAATTGTTAACTTTCATGAGCATTGCTATTTTGAGCGTAATTTGTTTACGGCTTGCAATGTTAGGTCAAATTTAACTCAAGGTGCAGTTGTAGTTTCTTTTGAAGAAGATTATTGGCTAAAGTTAAAATAAATATCTGTTGACCCAAAGGAATACCTTCAAATTAATCTTTTGAGTTTAACAAAGCAATTACATTTTTTCTAGGCAGAGTCCGCTAAGAACCCTGCTTGGGAAATTAAATCATAAATGTGTAGGAACCAAGCCTCCCACATTCATATTCATTAGAGTGGAATTGGTACTGACATTTCTGGTTGAATTGTGTGCTTGTGGCTAATTATGGCCTGTCTGGATTTCTCACTTTTAACATTCCTACTTATGGAGGTTTCCGTGTGTGCATGCATACAGCATCTTGCACAGGTACACTGTGATTTTTTTCCTCTCCTCCAGTAGCATCTCATTGTGTTTCATGGAATTTGGACAGTCCCCTGAATTTCCATCCATATCCCTTCAGGTATACAAATACTATTCCTGCTGCTAAAAACCTAGAAGCATTTATTTTTGCGGGTATATGCTATTTGACACTTGCTACAGAAGATTTCTCCCACTAGATTACTTCTGCATTTGAAAAATGCCAGATTGGTGAGGTCTGTCCAGGTACTTCTTGCTGTAGGACTCTTAATGAAGCCTTAACGTTTTGCTTTTTTCAGTTTTGGTTTTAATTCCCAGTCTGTTACAAAATAATAATTTAAATTGCTGGCTTTTTCCTTTCTAAAGCCATGCCCATTAATACGTTTGGCTTACACTGGAGTCCTAGAGAAAGCCAAACAGCCGATTTACAGACATTGGCAGACAAGGAATGCAGTTATATGTGATGCAAGAAGAACCACTTAATAGTAAACCAAAGTAACTGTGTGTCCTTTGTAAAGCCATGCTGGTCAGCTTCTTGGGGAAGCATGCATTCTGATAACTTCTAATATATTGCAGAACTCTGCAACAAACAAACAAACAGTAAATTAAATAAACAAGGTTGCTGGCAAGGCAAGCTGCCTTTTTGAAACGTTGATTTCTGTTGATGACTGAGCTCTCCAGACAATCATCTGGCATGAAGATTGTCAACGGCCAGTATTCTAATGTAACTTTCTGAAACAGGGTCCAGATGCCGTCTGCAGTACAGCTTATTGTTCATGTTTGTTGTTGAGATAGGCTCATTTTTACAGCCTGTTCTCCTTGCTGGAAAAGCAATTTTCACATTCACCAATAAGATGGAAGGGCCTTTAATAGTTCGCCGTGAAGCAAATTGCTTCTAAAATGGAAGTATTTTGCCTCTTGTTAGGATGCTTATGCATAATGTGACTCATACGTGTACCAAGCTGAGTGGATTGCTTTCACATGGAGGAGATGATAGCATATTTAGTTGGTATTGTTGCCTTTGTCATTCCATAGGTGTTGCTCAGTATTGTTTTCCCCTTGATAGCAGAGAAAGCCTTACCTTGCTATCATACAGGGCATTATTAGTGTGGGGGGGGGGGTACCTGTGCTGAAGAAACCAAGAAGTGAGAAGAGCACAATGGTCTCAGTAACTAAGTCCCCCCCCCAAAAAAAAATATTGCATGGAAATCAGAATAAAATGCTAGACTTTTCCATGCATTAAACAAGCCAATTCTGTCATATTCAGCAACTTAACAATAAAGGGACCTCATTTTGCAGTTTTCTGAAGGAATGTAGCACTTCATCTGCAACTCAGATTGTAATCTCAGAGACTAATCTCTTGAAGGAATGTTGTCCAATTTGAACTGCTTCTGGCAAGAGTATTTAACTGGGAAATCTCATTCATGTGGTTAATGAGCCCATATGCACTGCTCAGCATTCCAAACCAGCTGCCAAGATTTCCTTTTTGCAGCCTGAAATGAAATGTCTGGTGTCAGTTATGTTGAGAGACTTAATGTGACATTTGTCGCTTTAATATTTTGTAACAAAAGAACTTATGCTGGTATGATGTGCTAACTTGAAATCCTGTTTTGTAGAGACCTGTCTGTTTTGTATATAATAGGATGGGATTCTTGGTTTGTATATGTATGAAGAAAATAACTTTATTGCATTTCCTTTTTGAGTTTGATACAAGATAATTTTGTTTTGGACTTTAAATATCTTTACCTTATTTGTTTAATAGGTCAAAATAAACTGTTCTGATAAAACTGTCTTATTGTATAAAACCTTTTTTCAGAGTACAAAATGGCATTGCTGTGGACATAGAATCATAGAGTTGGAAGGGACCTCCTGGGTTATCTATCCAACCCCCTGCACTGTGCAGGACACCCACAACCCTATTGCTGACACGGTAACCTGCTATCCCCTTGAATCTTCACAGAATCAGCCCCTCCATCAGATGGCTATCCAGCCTCTGTTTAAAAATTTTCAAAGATGGAGAACCTACCACCTCCCAAGAAAGCCTGTTCCACTGAGAAACCGCTCAGACTGTTAGGAACTTATTCCAGACTAGTAATCAAGCCCGCTGTAGTAAAAATACAGCGGGCGCTAGGCAAGGGAGCCCCCGGCAGTCGTGAGCAGCGCGGCTGGCGGGGGCTCCCTTGGCCGGCGGCCTGACGCGGCGCAATGTTCAGTATGCCTGAAATTGTATCAGTATGCTGCCACATACTTTCTACACACACATACACACACTCCCGTTGATAATTTGATAAAACTAACTAACTCTAAGTAGAATCTGCATATCCCTACCTTTTTGCAGATGCTCCATTAGTAGCCAGTCACTGGATTAATGTCCAGATTCTATCACCTTCAAAGCCCTTAAAAGCATTGGACCCACATACCTGCAGGACTTCTCCTCCTGATGTGATCCACTGTCACTGCATGAATAAAGCAACTGCCGGCACCCACACACTTGTCTGTGGTGGATTCTACATTATGGTACGTTCTCCACAAGGCTATTAGGAAGACCTCCGTGCTTTAGTCATTCACAAATTGTGCACAACAGAATTGTTCAGGGGGGCATTTGTGCAGAGGGAACAAAGTGGTGATATCATGTATCAGCTCAGGAGGTGGCCTGACCTTGGATAGCCCAGCAAGCTCAATCCCATCAGATTTCGGAAGCTAAACCGGGTTGGCCTTGGCTAGCACTTGGAAGGGCGATCTCCAAGGAAAAACAGGGTCATGATGCAGGTGCAGGCCATGGCATACTGCCTCCAAACATCTCTTGCCTGGCAGCCAGACAAGTTTAGGATCTCCTGGCTATATTATATGCCTGCCATATGATAAATCACAGATCGCTCAGGAGGTGACTTCTGTTAACACTCTGATAACAGGCACATCTGCATGCATTGTTCTTTTTCTTACCAGGGATCATTCCTTTGGATTCAAATGTTATATTTTGTAATCCACTTACTGATTGACTGAAAGGTTCTTGTTTTCTCATGCGCCCTGAGTCTCAGTGGAAACATACTATAAATAAATAAGTAAGTAAACAAACAAATAAATAAATAAATCTACATGGCTTTTCTTATGTTCTTACATTCTCAAGCCCAACAGAGTAAAACTCCTTGTGCCAGAAGAAGACTTAGTGGCATAGAGTCATAACATCCAATTCCATAATAACCCCTTTCCCAGAATATAGGTGAATCTAACATTGCAACACATAATTAAATTGTTTGCTTTTGTAGCAGAACAAAGGAGCATTAAATTGTTTAAAGATCTGGATTTCAGTGCATTATTTTCTCACAACAGAAAATCCATGCATAAATTAATGTTCCCCAACAATGGCTCATATTTTAATTTAATTAGACTTCCTTTTGTGAGTGTTAGATGAGTTAGAAGTATCCTTAACTAAACCAGTTGGGCGGTTGTAGCCATTGATGTATAAAAAGAAAAGGGACAAGAAGGAAGACAGAAGTTGAACCACACTGAGCCTAGAATCATAGAATCTTTCTCTCTTAATAAAACAGTAAGAGGGGTTGGGATGGGCCGAGTCCGTGATCAAAACACACGGATTCGGCCCTTGCCCCTGGACTGACAAGCGGAGAGGCCAATCAAGGCTTGTCAATCCGCCCCTCAGGGCTGAATCGGGCGGCATGCAAAACACGCCTTCCAATTCTGACCTCGGACTCGTCAGTGCCACCAGTCGCCCAGGGGTCTGCCCTACTTTGGCCCCATGGCGCGCCCACCGCCCCCCCCATGCTGCTGTTCCCTGGGACCGCGACCACGCCCTCTGCGTGGACGCAACATTCTTCACCGCTGCCCCGTTCGCCTGCCTCCTGCGCCACCCCCAGCATGGCTCCGCTTCCTGGTCCTGCATCCCCGCCCTCCTTGCCGAGCCGCCAGTCGCTCATGCCTCACCCCGACTTTGCTGCCACCGGTTGCCACACGCAGGACTCCACAGGTAGCCGGGGGAGCCGCGTGTCGGTCCCTGACCTCCACATTGCCTTTCCTCTCCCCTCTGACTCCTGCCCCACTCTGGCACACGCACCAACTCAGGGGGGGCGGGGGAGGGGGCCGGGCCTGCCCCGCTCCCTTACAGCCCCCTTCTAGCGCCCATTGCATTTCTGCATGCAGTGAGCTCTATTTCTAGTCATAGAATAATAGAGTTGAAAAGGACCTCATGGTTGTAGCCAGAGATGTGTAAAAAGAAAAGGGACAAAAAGGAAGACAGAAGCTGAACCACAGAATCATAGAATTATAGAGTTGAAAGGTTATCTAGTCCAACCCCCTGCACTATGCAGGACACTCGCATTCCTATTGCTCATCTACTATAACTTGCCACCCCCTTGAGCTTTTCTCAGGGATAGCCCCATTTCTCCACAATAACCCAACTAGTGCCAGCACAATATATTTATAACTAGTAGTAAAACCCATTGAATTCTTAAAAGCAACAGGCACTAGCGTGTGACCTGGTGTCGTTCTTGCCAAGGGTACCTCAGACAGTCATGTCATGTCAGCTCTGCGAGGCAAAAATGGTGCTTTGGAAGACAGACCATGAAGCATTGCAGTGTTCTGAGACCCTGCCTCCAAACCGCAAAGAATATCCCCAACCTTCAGGTGGAGCCAGGAGATCTCCCAGAATTAGCTCTCCAGGGATTAATGGCTGCTGTGGAGGGAGGACACTGAAGCATCACATCCCACTGGGGTTTAGGCATGGCAGGCTCCAGGGAGGACCTGGGGATCCCCTAGAATTACATCTCATCTCTAGGCAACGGAGATGAGTCCTCCGGAGAAAATGGTTTCTTTGGAGGGTGGACTCTGGGATATTGCCACCAGCTTGCTTCCCAGAGCACCCTGAGTTGAAGTGGTCACCCCTACCCATCCCCTTCACCCTTCAGTGGGTAACCAGGGTCCCCAGCCATGGCCTAGTGAAGAACTGCTGGTAGGTCCTGGAGCAAAGTGGTGGTGGCAGCTCCAGGGAGGCAACTGGGCCAGCATAGTGTAGTGGTTAGGAGTGCGGACCTCTAATTTGGCGAGCTGCGTTTGATTCCGCACTCCCCCACATGCAACGCCAGAAGCCAGAATACAAGGCCGGCCTCAGAGGTCAGGACAAAGCTTTCCATGGGCAACCCTGCAAAGGTAGATCGCCCAGAGAAAGTGGTGTAGCCACATGGCCCTCTCATCATGGGAGTTTTCCTACCAACAGGGAAAAGGCAGTCTTGGTTGGTCAGTGGTCACCAGGCAGATCATTCAGACTGTCTTTTTCCTATTGGTGGGGCACACCGCCACTGAGGGCCAGTCACCTCCGGTTTTTAGCAGTGACTCATCAGTCCCACAAACCAGGTGTTATTAGGGGGGAGATATTACAGGGGGAGATGTGCGACCACTGGAAGAAATATTTAATGTGTCCTAAGAAACATTGTCCAACTAAGTACCAAATATAAGCACAATATGCATTCTCTTTGTCTTCAAAAATATTGTTGTGAGTTTATTGGCTTAGCTATAGTTCTGTAGGATAAAATAACTTGTAACTCTCACTTTGCTATAATCAGTATGTCACAGTGATTGGGGGGGAGTGTCTAGAGCACAAATACAAGGTGGCTTTTGAGCTCATCCTTTCCAGCTGCTGGCTTTTGTGTTACCTCCTCCAACTTGGGGACCATCTCCAGCATGGTGAGAGCTGAACGCTCCTAATGAACCGAGTGGCTAAATAGCTGGTATGGTTGGTTTTAAGTCTGTATTGTTTTGAAGTTTTAATATTTATATTTAAATTTTGCATATATATGTCTTCTAAGCTAGATGTTGCAAGCTTCCCTGAGCCAGCACACTGGGAGGAACAGGGTATAAATTGAATGATAAATAAAATAAAATATAATGCATGAAAGCTGAAGCTGCTGCGGGTAGAACATAATGGGAAACTTTGCCCTGCACCATGGGCATGTAGAAAAACTTTATTTCACACTCAGCTAATTATATTCCCTTTTTGGGAGGCCTTAAAATATGCCATTGACAGTCTTCTTCTTTCAAATGAGCTTTTCTGCTTCTGCTGCTGAATTTTCATCCGATCCTTGTGTGTTTTGTCAATGGCCCATTGCTCGGAGTATTGTTTAGCAGATGGATCCTTCATGGCAAGGACTAGTAAGGTTTGTAAACTAATCAAGTTCGTGCTCAAAGCTTGTTTTTTTCCTACAGAGTTCCCTCCTTTCATTTTTCTCCAGCTGTGAAGTTTGATCCCATCCCACATTTTGAGCTGGAGGAAGTGAACTGAACTGTAGGGACTTCCTAGGCAGCTGCCTGCATAATTAGTGCACGTTCTTCGCTTCATAAGAGACAGCAGAAGGCTGCAGTCACCTCCAGTCACTCAGCTCTGATCTGAATGCGCAGGGGAGCTTCATCCCACATAAAAAAAGTGCCCGCAGGTAAGCCAACTTTCAGCTGTTCTTCTCTTCCCCTCTAACATTGGAATTTGAAAATATATCTTTCAGGATTCAGTTCTCTTCCAGAGAGCAAGTAACAAAGATGTGGGAAATAATGTTGGGTTTTGAGTTGGGTGGGTCATGCTTCATTTTAAAACCTGGGCAGATTATTTAGTACCAGAACTAAAGCTGGTCCTATTGCCAGGTCAGTGTCTCAGTCCTTTCTGGTTCCGATAGGATACATGCAAAGCATGGGACTGTGACAGTGGTGGAGCATCTGCTTTGCTTTCACAAGGATACAGGTACAACCCCAACCTCCTCCAGATAAAAGGCTCAAGCTGCAACTAGGGTGCTCTGCCTGAGACCCTTGAGCAGGCTTTCTCTACTAGGGTTTCATGGAGCCCTGAGGTTTCTTCACGACCCAGGTGGGGTTTCCCAAAAGGGGTGGGAGGTAGGGATGTGCACCTCTGCTGAGCTGAGGCACACATCCCTAGTGGGAGTTAATTAATTTTAATATTTAAAAAAATGTAAGCGTTTATCAGGTGATATGACCATATATGGTCATGTCGACCCACCCAGTCCCTCCCACAATGGCCAGTGATGGCTCTGGAGGGGATGGGAAAGGGTGGAGCCCCAGGTGGGCGAGTACACAGCTATGCCTCCCAACCATCTTCTGCCACTTCTGGGTGTTTTCGAAGCCTGAAGAATGTTTCAGGAGGTCCTCAATGGTAAAAAAAAGTTGAGAAAAGCTGTCCTAGAGATCTGCCAGTCAAAGCAGAGCGTACTGTTCTTGAAAGACCAGTGGTGTGACTTAGTGTAAGGAAACTTGGTGCCTTTGCCCCTCTCTGCTTTGGGGCTTGCAGTCTCACTGCAGAGCTTCCCCCCTGCCCGTTTAGTACTCAGATGAGGTCATCAGGATCCATGGTTACATAGAACTGGTAGGCTCTCCAAAAGCCAGTGATATGAAGCAGTGAGTGATGGAAAGGTGAAATGCGGAACATTTGGTGATGACGCTGTTTCCTGATGTTCTTGTCAAGCACACATCTACTGATACTGAGTCGCTTGCCTCACTGACCCAGACCCTCCTCCTCCCACTGCCTTAGACCAAGGGTAGTCAAACTGCAGCCCTCCAGATGTCCATGAACTACAATTTCCATAAGCCCCTGCCAGCAAACACAGTTTGACTATTCCTGCCTTAGACAATGAAACGAGGTTCAGAATGAACCATCAGCTCTGAATGCTTCCACTTACTTCCGAAGGCCAGGAATAATTTTATTGCAATCTGGAGCATTTCTGATGTTTACGATCTTGAGCAACAATTCCCTACCACATCCCTTAGTTATACACATGTAATGCTTTGCAAATGCAGATGGTTGTGAAACAATTAGAGGAGTATATCGTAAACATAAACAAATCTAATTGCAAACCAGAATCCACTTAAACCCGAGGATCTCGCAGGTGTTAAGTATACTGGGTTGGATCTGGGAAAGGATGCGTCCAGAGAGCAGTGAAATTAGGAAACCTCGAAACAATTAAGCTCAAAATATATTGTGAAGCAGCAGAAAGCCCAAAAGAAACGAGTAAACAATCACCCCTGATGCCCAGAAGGTGCAAAGGTTGATGTCTGGTAACATGTAGGTCTGGGGTGAGCCCCTTCAGTGACTGGTGGGGCCTGGCTGGGGAAGAGGAGCTTCTCTCTGGGGTCAAACAGAAAGGTGAATTTAGAGGAGATATTGCAGAGGTAGTATGTTTGTGTTCCGGGACGGATCTTTCACAGAATGGAAGCCTTGGCCTGCAGTGCACAGAAAAGAATGCGTGCCAATTTTCTCCCACCACTTTTGGCCTTGAGTGGATTAGGATAATTGTGTCTAATGCAACCTAGACCACTGATGCTGCCATCCACTGTGAGGCAGAAGAGACCACTCCAGGGATTGTTCGGCCTGTGAATTATGTTTGCTGTCTTCCCTGACTGTGATCAGACCCACAGGCTGGATTTCAAATAGTTGTTTTCTCTCTTTGGCCCATTATGCACGGCCGCCAAAACGGCGATTTCGGGTCACATGGAAAACATGGAGGGGGAAGAAGCGAAGCAAACCGCTTATGCACAGGACGGGACGCAACGGCAGCAAAACCCAGAGTAACCGATTATCCACGCGGCAATCCCGGTGCCGCTTCTGGTTGCGCCCCGGGCACCCGGAAGCTGCGCTTTCTTACGCGTTTCGCTAATGCGGCTTTTTCAGCGGCCTGCACCGAATCTGGCCGGTTGCAGCCGGCACCGTGCGTTATTGGTGATTTTAGTCACCGCCATTCCTCCCCGAATATGCATTATTCCCCCCGTGCATAATGGATCTTTGTGTTGCTCATTCATGCTCATATATAAAAATGTCCTTATCCTGAGCTCAGGCTTACTGCTTACTGCTCAGGCTTCTCGTTCACTCTGTAGGAACTAAGCATCAACATAGTACTCCTGTGTTATTGAGAGTTCAGAAAGCGGAACGTGCTGCCCGGCAGATGGGGGAGGTGCAAGACACCCGCAAAGAGGAGCGGAAGGCATATTCCTGCAGGTGACATTCATGATTCTCCCCTTCCCCTGGTTTAATTCTCACACTACTCCTGCAAAGCAGATGCAACTTGTCACAGTAAGTTTCCTAGTTGAGGGGGGATTTGAGTCTTGCCTCTCCTCAGTGCTAGTCTAACCTTCTGACTATGCTACACAGAATAATCCTTATGGCTTGCCCTGACTTGGATAGACTATGCAAGCCCAATCTCATCAGATCTAGGAGCTAAGCAAGGCCAACCCTGGCTAGTATTTGGGAGGAAGACCTCCAAGGATTTGGGTGGCAGTTCCTCCGAGGAACACAAGGGGTCATGATGTGAAGGCAGGCAATGGCAAACCACCTCCAAACATCCCTTGCCTGGCTGTCAGACAATCATCGGATCTCCTGGCTATATAACACACACCGTGCAATAAATAAATGCTCCTTATGGCTGCCTGCTACAGTGCATTGCACTGAATTATACTCTGTGCTCTGTTCCATCAGCATCACTTGGGTCAACAGGAGGGGCTTCCGTTCCGTTAAGGCAGTGGTCCCCAACCTTTTTATCACCAGGGACCACTCAACGCCGGGGACCACTCAATGCCTTTTACTGAGGCCCGGTGGGGGGGGGTAGTTTACTCCTCTACTCTCAACCACTGCCCTAACGCTCTGATCGCTATGGTAATGTTTAAACATCCCTTCAAAATAAGATACAGACACGCCACAACAATGAAGTGTGTTGTAAAGGGCTGGGGGGGGGGGGAAGAAGGCGTCCTTTGGGGCCCACCTCCAGTTAGTCGAAGGACCACATGTGGTCCGCGGCCTACAGGTTGGGGATCGCTACCTTAAGGTATGGAGTTCCACAATGTCCCTCTCCACCTGTATCCCTTGTCCCATATCCATTCAACACCTGAGCCTCCCTTTTCAGGGGGCTATACTAAGAAGTGGGGGAGTGAACAGATCCATTCAATGGGCTGAATTCTGCAACCTGCCAGTGGAAGATGCTATTGCGTGTGAATCTCCCCTCTAACTCTACAGGTGCTGCACAGGATCCAATTCCAGGAAGAAGGAACAGATGGGCACTGATGTAAGTTGGCAGATCTGATGCTGAGTCGTGAATATGCTGTCCTTTAGGGCTGCCTTTTTGCCTCCACCTGTATATTTGTAAAGAAAGCAAGAAGTACAGAAAATCCATAAGTCTCCTGTGCTCCTTTCTTCAAAGACTGCCTCTGCGTTGGGCATGAAAAAATAAAAACATAAGCATAATGTTGATTGATGTGAGACACTTGCATTTTATTTTGCAGAGGAGAAAAGTACTATGGAGCTACTTTGAAAATGGATCCTGGAAAGCGCAGTTAGTATAGAAGTAGGTCCCAAATGATTTTTGAGTACCGCTGGTTTAGAACTTGGAGTCAAAACTATCATTTTGGATTGGTTTCAAGAATAAAGAAACCATTTGTTCTTATTTGTGACAGCCTCAGTACAATAAACCCAATATAATGAAAATGTGTTAGGGTTAGTCAAGTTGCGGCCTTCCAGATGTCCATGGACTACAATTCCCATGGACTACAGTTCCCAGCATTCGCTGGCTGGGGCTCATGGGAATTGTAGTCCATGGACATCTGGAAGGCCGCAACTTGACTACCCCTGCTAGTTCTTGCATGTTGAACCTACTGAAGTTTTTCAGTGGTTTTCAAAGTTAGCAGAGTGTGTTCTAGTAATCCAATCTGAAGGTTATCAGGGCCTGTATAATAGTTTCCAGGTCAGCTCTATCCAGGAATAGCTTCAGTGGCTTAAAAAGTATTCCTGGCTACCTCACGATTTGTTTATGTGACGAGAGGGATGGATCCAGGAGCCCTTCCAAGAAGAATGCAACAGCAGGCATGGAGATGGAAAATGTTATCAAGTCAATGCCAATTTATGGCAATCCTGTAAGAAGAAGAAGAAGAAGAAGAAGAGTTGGTTCTTATATGCCGCTTTTCCCTAGCCGAAGGAGGCTCAAAGCGGCTTACAGTCGCCTTCCCATTCCCCTCCCCACAACAGACACCCTGTGGGGTGGGTGAGGCTGAGAGAGCCCTGATATCACTGCTCGGTCAGAACAGTTTTGTCAGTGCCGTGGCGAGCCCAAGGTCACCCAGCTGGTTGCATGTGAGGGAGTGCAGAATCGAACTCGGCATGCCAGATTAGAAGTCCGCACTCCTAACCACTACACCAAACTGGCTCTCTAACCACTACACCAAACTGGCAGGGGTAGTCAACCTGTGGTCCTCCAGATGTCCATGGACTACAATTCCCATGAGCCCCTGCCAGCATTTGCCCAATACAATGGGAATTGTAGTCCATGAACACCTGGAGGACCACAGGTTGACTACCCTTGCTGTAAGGTTTTTGAGGCAAGAAATGCACAGAGGTGATTTGCCATTGTCTCCTTCTTCACAGCAACCCTGGACTTTATTGGTGGTCTCCCATCCAAGTACTAACCACGGCAAACCTTGCTTAAGTGAGATTGGGCTAGCCTGGGCCATCCGGATCAGAGCAACCCCAGATATATCTGATACAAAATCTGCTTTGTCGCTGTTTCACAGTCTTCCTTCCCGAAGAAGTTAGGTTTCAGTTTGTTCATGCACGTTTGTCCCTTCAGAGGCTCCAGACACCAGTTCAGCCTTTCCTGCTTGAATGCTTCTGGCTGCTGTCTTACTAGAGGGCATTATCTCTGCCACAAAGTGCTTGGCACTCTTTGAAATATAATTTGTCCTGTTTTTGCTATGGGCCAGAGACTACTGGCAAGGTTGAGCTATACTAGCATCTGGCATGCTGAGTCCCACTGCAGACTCTCTAATTTGGGTCTCTGGTTTAGGAGCAGTAATGACTTTGTTGTCTGATTACTATAGAGGGGTGTGAGATTAGGGTTTTGCCTAAGGGCAAATTCTGGACAAGGCAAATTCCGTGCTAGAGATGAATAAGAGGGGTGTTGACAACCAAGCAGGCAGTATTGGAATGCTCTTGTACCGACCCTAGTTTGGTTGCATGTTGTATAGTGGAGCATGTGGTCACTGTGTCTTGAAAGAGATAGTGTAACACTGGAAGAGATGCAGTGAAGAGCAACCATAAATGGGGTTGCATTTCCCCCTCAAGGAATGGATTTGGGACTTTTTTAGTTGGAGAGGTTTATGAAATTTTTCATGGGGGTAGAGAAAGCAAAGAGAAGATGCCATGGTATGGCCAGATGCCAGAAGCTAAGCTATCTCTAGATTATTCTCCGTTTTCAGTGCTTTCATCAGTGGCAAAATGAGTCCACAAAGTTGTTATTAATAAATTCAATATATTCACTGAAAGTGCTTGACTTGACTCTCCACACCTAATTATATTTTCAAGTGATTATCAAAAACAACAGCACTTTCAGTGAATATATTTAATTTATTAATAACAACTTTGTGGAAGACTCATTTTGCCACTGATAAAAGTACTGAAAATGGAGACCGTTTTGGCGGAGTCCAGGTGGAAATAAAGAGATAAAAAGGACTCTTAAACTTCGATTAAGCCATTGAACAGATTCTTTTTTCCTTTGTTGTTTTTGGGATCGTCTACTTTCTTCTTGCAGAAGCTAAGCTGTGTCAGTACATGGAGGGAAGATCACTATGGACAACTTTACAGAGGAAGAGAATGGGCAACCACTTCTGGTTCTCAATTGCCTTGAAAGCCTCTTGCTGGGGTTACCACAAATGGGCTGCAACTTGACATCATGTTACACAAACACATATGTGAGGTTTTAGCAAGCCCAGCTGGGCATGCATGGCCTGCTGTGTGGTGATTGTTAACTGCTGTTGTTGAAAGAAAGCAAACATTTTCTCCTTCTCTGGAATCTGGGGGGCTTTCCGCACCGGGATCCTTGTAGCAAATTGTTTGCTGAACGAAAAATCGCCATTTAAAATAGTGCAATTTGTCATTATGCATACCTGACTTTGTAGTGGAATCCAGTTGCGTTTCTATCGATCCCACAAGCTTCCGGTCTCAGCAAAAATCGCTAGAAAGGAAGCGCTATTGCCGAGCTCGTCCCACCCCTGGCCGTCAAGCAGCCAATGGGCAGCCGTTAGCATGCTCCCAAACAGCCCCTTTCCCTTTAAGAAAGGGTTTTTTTTTTAAAAAACACACCCATTGCAACGAATATGTGTTGATTCGTTGCAACGGAGAGACCCATCAGCTGGCAGGTGTGTTTGAGCTGTCGTTTCATCGTTGCCACGCTCCCCCCAAGTGAAAAAAAAAATCCCCCCCCCTCACGGGCCCGATTTTCGGCCGAAAACAGTGTAAAAAATAAAGGGAAAATACATCAGCAAACGGGCTTCTCTGTTGTTTGTGCTTAGTGACTAAACAGCTCTGGGGAGGGACTGAAGCCGGGGAAGCCTCTAAACAGGCTTGCTGGTGGGTTGAACTCCGCTCGCTCGGAGAAAAAAAAATGGCGATCGCTTCGCCGGAAGATCAGAGGAGAGAGCCAGGGGGAGGGACTTTGTAGAAACCACAACAATGGTAACGCACAGAACTTTCCTGCTAGTGTTGCAGATTGGTTGCAGGAGTGTAGCGCTTTCCGGAGGGTGAATCCACTTTTGGGGATTTCCCTGAAAACGCTACAAGGAAGCGCTTTTTGCGGATCGGTTTCAGGTGTGTGGCAGATTGTCAACGACGTTGTGCATAATGGCAAATCAGTAGCGTTTTCAATTGGCAACCATTGTGCGATTTTGAAGGCGTGCGAAAAGCCCCTGGAAGTTCATGGACAGCATCTTCAAGAGATTCAAAATTAAGTCCTTCTCTCAATAAGTAATTCACTTAGGGGATTCACTACAGGGGGTGAACCCCAGAACTACAAGTAATTCACTTAGGGGATTCATTTAGTGGCTTTAAAGAGAGTTACACAAAGTCATGGAGCATAGTTTCATCAATGGCTATGGATCCCTTTGCATACCAGTATTGGAAGGCAACAGTAAGGGAAGGCTTGGAACAGTAATCTCTTTCTTTCTTTCTTTCTTTCTTTCTTTCTTTCTTTCTTTCTTTCTTTCTTTCTTTCTTTCTTTCTTTCTTTCTTTCTTTCTTTCTTTCTTTCTTTCTTTCTTTCTTTCTTTCTTTCTTTCTTTCTTTCTTTCTTTCAGCCCTCCAGAAGCTGCTGTAATTCTACCAGAACTGCCCGAGGAACTTTTTACCCTTGGGGAACTAGGAGCATGTAGTGGAGTTATTCAAATCTTCCTGCCTTCTGTTACTATTCTGCTGTGACTTATCTAGGTCATGGAGTGATATGTGATCCCGCCCCCACAAAAAAAAACCAGACTGACAGCTGCCATCTTGCCAGATATAACAATATCCCCCCTTGTATTCTCCTTTGCCTCCTTGACGGGGGCCAGAAGGACAGAACAAGAAAAATCACTTTGCTTGTCACCTTCTTCTACCACAGGAGCAAAGGAAGACCACTTTTAATGTTGTTCAGATGATCCTCTCCCTCTTGTTTTGAATTTTAGTTGGTGTCTCAATATAAAACCCAGCTTTGTAAGTGGCTTTGTATTAAAATGCAGCAATTGTTCACAGCTTCTGGGTCTTCAGTATGACCTGCTTTTTCTTTTGGAAAGACAATAATGTAAAATGTCCAGTCAGGAGCACCAAGTTTTTGGAGAGTTATTTGTTATGGTCAAGGGGTCCTATTTTTGAGGTAAGAAAATAAGAATATAAGCAGAGTTCAGAAAACAAGAATATAATCAGAGAGAGAAAACCTAAGAAAAATATAAGCAGTTCTGGAAGTATATATATTATGATTAAATGGAAGCCAATGTGCTCTTCAGCTGATCTGCAACACTGGGAACAACTGGGAACTGAGGCTCCTTCGGAAGTTGTTTCTGGGGTTCAGTGTACACCACTTTGAATGCTTTTGGCAAGACAGATACCCAACTCTCCCCTAACTTTGTCATCTCAATTTGTTATGGGTGTTTGCCCTCGTACTCCTGTACAACTTTTGCTTTCTACCTGATGCAATCACATGCTCTGATCTCTTTTCCTAAGCCTTAAGAGGGAATGTCACTCAACTTTTAAGAGAATAGCTTACGAAGATTGTAGGTAAGGAAACTCAGGTTCAAACCCATCCTCAAGCTTACTGGGGTTAAGGCTGCCTTGAACAAGTCATTCTTTCTCTTGACATGGACAATCCTGTGTCTCCACCACCTCTGATAGTATCCGACAGTACAAAACACATAACAAGGAGGAGTCGTGGCTCAGTGGTAGAATATCTACTTTGTATGCAGAAGATCCCAGGTTCAGTCTCTGGATTCTCCAGTGGAAGGGGTCAGGTAGGCAGCGATGTGAAATATCTCTTCCTGAGATCCTGGGGAGTCACTGCTGGTCTGAGTAGACAATACTGACCTTGGTGGAATATAAGCGTGAGTGTCATTAGGTGACCGAATTCAATGACTGCACATCTTGTCAAATGACCTGAATGCCAGGCAGGGCTAGGTTAAGGTCTTTTGTTGCCATAAAAATGGCACACCAATTTCTTCTTCACCAGTCCTGCTGGGCCAAACCAGTCTCTGGGCAGGAAATCTCTGCATGCAAGAACACGACTTTGACAGCACTGCCCATGCCTCTATATTTCATCAGGGCCTCTGTTGTCAGTCTCTTCCCAAAGCGAAGGATGATGTTCCTTTTGATCCTAACTGGCTTTCTTATGTATGAAGGCTACAGGAACATCCCAGGTGGACAATATTAAACAGGAAGCTGGAGGCACCTTAAAGGAAATTTATTTCATGACTCAAAACTCAAAACTCACTTCGTCAGACACATGAAGTATACATCGATATAAGTTAAATTCCCATGAAGTTACCAGCAACTAAAGGGGGGATTGAGGGAAGACATTTCAAAAAGATGCCAGTTTACCTCAGTCGCTGCTTATTTTTTACAGTTGTTTTAAACAACCTCTCTTTGTAGCCCCTCCTGCCCTTCTGCTTTTTGTAACCTTTACTTACCCGCTTTATACTAGCATCGCTCTTCAGAGGAGACCCAAAGCAGCTTACATCATTCACTTCTTCATCTTACCCTCACAACAATCCTATGAAGTAAGCTAGGCTGTATTTGTGTGGCAGGCCCACAGCTCCACTCATGAGATGCCATGGCAAAGCAGGTCTCTGAACATGGGTCTCCCAAATTCTAGCCTGGATGACCTGAGCTACCCCATTCTTGCTGAATCCCAGAAGCCAAGCAGGTTAGAAGACGAAGAAGAAGAAAAGTTGGTTCTTATATGCTGCTTTTCTCTACCCAAATGAATCTCAAAGCGGCTTACAGTCACCTTCCCTTTCCTCTCCCCACAACAGACACCCTGTGAGGTAGGTAAGGCTGAGAGAGCCCTAATATTTCTGAAAAAGAGTTGGTTCTTATATGTTGCTTTTCTCTACCTGAAGGAGTCTCAAAGCGGCTAACAATTGCCTTCCCTTTCCTCTCCTCACAACAGACACCCTGTGGGGTGGGTGAGGCTGAGAGCCCTGATATCACTGCTCAGTCAGAGCAATTTTCTCAGTGCTGTGGTGAACCCGTGGTCACCCAGCTGGCTGCATGGGGGGGGGGCGCAGATTCAAACCCGGCTCGCCAAATTAGAAGTCTACACTCCTAACCATGACACCAAGCTGGCTCTCAGGTAGGCCCTGGTGAATACTTGGATGGGAGGGGGGGATCCGGGGAAGTGCAGGGTTGCTATGCAGAGACAACGACAAACTACATCTGCACATCTCTGGCCTTGAGAATTCTTTGGGGTTGCCATAAGTTGACTGTGGCTTCGTGGCATTTCCATCGCCCCCCCCCCTATCCTAGCCCAGCACTCTAACCACTTCACCATGCTGGCTAAAGGACAGAGGTCCATTCTGTGCATCGAGTGACATGGCCTCTGGCTCACAAAGGCTGGTGCTGGAATAGATTTTGATAGCCTTTATGGTGCCCCTGGGCTCCCGCTTGAGGTTTCTGCAATAGACTCACAGGGCTACCCCTCTGGAATTCTGCAGCTCCAGTGAGCAAGCCAACAGCTGTCACATAAATGCCCACCACGGCTGTCTCACTCTTCTCCTTTCTGAACAAGAAGCCCAGTCGGCAGGAAGGTGTGAATGCAGGGGAAATTCATTCTCTTGGCTTCAGCTTTTAATGAACAGCAAAAAAGCTTTTAGCTCTGTGAAATGAGCACCTGCAAAAACCAGAGGGGCTTTTTGTTCCTTTGATAGCTTCTTGGTAGGAAGTCTCTTGTATCTTCGTTTGCAGAGCCCCTCTGGGGGATGAAGAGCAAACCTGCAGCCTTTATTGAATTTCCCTTGTCAAGATAGAGTCTCCTGGACTTCAATTTCCACTCTCACAATGCCTGCCAGGCATCCATTTTTAATAAGGGCAGAGAAATCGGTGCTAGAAGGTTTTTTTTTTCCCCTGTCTTATTTTTGTTTATTAGTCTGTAGACTTTCATGATAGATGCCGAAATTGCATTACATTTAATACCTAAAGAAGGAATGTTCTGTAACTTCAAGAAAGCACTTTGCTTGCAGGTGATCAGCAGAGAAATCCTTCTTCTTCCTCCGAATCTCATGATCTCTCAGCTCATTCCGCCTACAAAAGTCATGCCAGTATCAAACTGCCAACTTTTCTACAAGCATTTCCAATGGTTCAATTTGCATCAGTTAGCAAAGGCCGATAGTCCCTTTTCTTGGTTTAAAGTGTGCAAAGGTCTACACCCATAGTGAGAAGTAGAATTGCCCCAGAGGAAGGGAGGCCAACTTTTAAACTGGCTGTTCCTTTAATATCAGTTTGATCTGCAGTAATTATTAGGGGATGTTTCTTTGCTCCATGTGTCAATTGAAGGTCACCCAGCTGGCTTCATGTGGAGGAGAAGCAGGGAATCAAACCTGGTTCTCCAGATTAGAAGTCACCGCTCTTAACTACTACACCAAGCTGGTTCTAACTGACAACTTACTAAACTGGCCAGCCTCCAAGTGAGACTTGGGGATCCTGTGGAATTCCAGCTCATTTCCAGACTACAGAGATCACTTCCTCTAGAGAAAATCAATATTTTGGAAGGTGGACTCTATGGCATTTTACCTTCGTGATGTCCCTCTCCTTCCCAGAGTCCATTCCTAAGTCTCCAGGAGTTCCCCAACTGGGATTTAGCAACTCTATCCCCCCCAACCCCCACTGGAGGGGGGCAGGACCTGGCAGCCCCACCAATTCTCCTAGCTAGGGGTCATTGCTAATTCTCATAAAATCTAATGACCACTTGCTTATCTACTGTCTTCACAGATTAACATATTTTGAAGCGAGCGGCATTTTAATGAGACCTCTCAATTGATTTTTCTTTCCTGTTGTTAATGAGAAGATTGTCTACCTGTCTGGAATTACACTATGGCCAGGCTGCACAGCAAAATTCAGCCCCTTTCTATTTTTAGATCAGGTCAATTCCCACAAGAGTCCAAAGTCAGTGGTTAAAAGTAACTTGGACAGAATGACCCTGGGAACCACAGACTATTATGTTTCCCCAAAGGAACTATTTAAAGCTGCATGGCCTTTCTACACTATAAATAAATATCAATTATAAATACCAGAACATAAGCAAAGAATAATAAAGATTGAAATGTTTTCCTAAATTTTCTGTGCTTTTGCTGAGGTTCTTTTGAGTTCATGGAAAGAGAGAATGAGAATTCAAAGTGGATTATTTATTTATGGTCAGAGCAGGTAATGTTAAATTTAATCCCAACTATAAATGTTCCAGACTTCAGTTAGAGTGTTTCATATGCTCATGCCAGTGCTGACAAAACCCCTGAGACAGCATCAAGAATATTTAAATTGCACAACATATCTAATCCTTTACTGTATATTTTCTAGTGATTTTCAAATGCTCTTCAAGCAGATGTAATGCTGCCATGGGTATCTAGATGCTGGAGTAGCTTGCAGGGCGATCTTAAATGGAGTAACACTCTTCCAAGTCCAGGGACATTAATGGACATAGACACGTACAACTCTGTTTAGGATGAAACAGGAGTCCATTGGTACCTTAAAGATCTACAGAGTTGAATCCAGCATCAGCTTTCTTGGGTGATTAGGTTAGACCCAATGGGAGGGATTTCCATCAGCAGCATAGGACTTTTTGACCTCTTACATCCTTCTGCAGTCCAAAAAGGACTCCCGAAAAGAATATGAGGGATGAATCCACAACAGGCAGGAGGAACTCCTAATCACCAGGCCCAGATGGTAGGCATCGAAGAGTGCTGAAAGGACTCATATGTGAACTTGTGGATCTCCTGACAAAAATGCGTAATCTGTCAATAAGGTCTGCTTCCATTCTTAAGGTCCCTAAATTAGCTAATGTAACCCCCATTTTTAAAAAAGATTCCAGTGGAGAACTGGGACATTACAGGCAAGCTAGGCTGACATCAATACTGAGTAAGTTGTCAGAATCCATTATTAAAGAGAAAATTAATAAGTACATTGATAAACGAAAGCTATTGAGAAAGAATCAGCATGGATCCTGTAAGGGGAGATCTTGTCTCACTAACCATTTAGAGGGGGTGAACAAACAGGTGGATTAGGCTAACTCAATAGACGTTGTTTACCTAGACTTCCAGAAAGCTTTTGGTGACATTCCTCATCAAAGGCTCTTACATAAACTCAGTAGTCATGAGATAAGAGGGCAAGTCCTCTTGTGGATTAAAAACTGGTTAATGAACAGGAAATAGGGAGTGAGTATAAATGGCCAGGTTTCACAGTGGAGGGTGGTAGGCAGTGGGGCACTGCAAGGCTCAGTACTAGGCTTGGTCTTTAACTTTTTCATTCATGATGTGGAGTTGGGAATAAGCAATGAAATGGCTAAGTTTGCAGGTGACACTAAGTTGTTCAGGGTGATGAGAACCAGGCAGGACTGTGAGGTACTCTGAAAGAATCTGTAGAAGCTGGGCGAGTGAGGTTCAATACGGCAAATGAAGTTCAACATGGCAAGTGCAAAGTAATGCACATTGGAGCCAAAAATCCTAACAATATATATACACTGATGGGGTCCAAACTAGCAGTAATTGACCAGGCAAGAGGCCTTGGAATCATGGTAGAAAACTCACTGAATATGTCAACTCAGTGTGCGAATGCAATAAAAAGGATGAATGCGGTGCTGGGGATCATTCAGAAGGGGATTGAAAACCAATTGGCCAATCATGAGCCCCCTGTATAAATCTATGCTGCTGCCATTTGAAATACTGTGCCTAGTTCCGGCCACCACACCTCAAAAAAAAAGTATAATAGCACTGGGAAAGTTGGAAAAAGGCAACTAAAATGTTTAAGGAGATTGAACATTTTCCCTATGAAGAAAGGCTAAAGAGGTTAGAGCTCTTTAGCTTGGAGAAAGAACAACTGAGAGATGACATGACAGAGGTTTACAAAATTAAGAATGTGAGTGAGAAGGTAGAGAAAACATACTTTCCTACATTTCTCACAATACAAGGACTCAAAGGCACTCAATTAAATCGATGAGAATATGTTTAGAACAGATAAAAGAAAGTAATTCCTCACCCAAAGAGAGTAATTAATACATAGAATTCACTGCCACAGGAGGTTATGGTAGCAACAAGCATAGACAGCTTCAAGAGGGGATTGGATGAACATATGGGGTAAAGGTCCTTCAGTGGTTATTAGTCAGAAGTTACAGATGGAACACAATGTCTGGGGTATGAATGCTTTGTATTCTTGGAGCTTGGGGGGCACAGTGGAAGGGCTTTTAGAGTTTGGCCCCACTGGTGGACCTCCTGATGCCAACTAGGTCTTGGTCACTGTGACACAGACTGTTGAGCTGGATGAGTCATTGGCCTGATCCAGCTTTCATTAGTGGAAATTTACCCCTAGATCTGATCATAGTATCTATTTTCATTCTGAATTAGGGTTTACATTTTGCTGTCAAAAACAGAAGGAAATGCTTCCTCTCCATGTGGAGTGAATTGAATTGCTGTTTGTATTGGTCTCTTTTTGAACCCCCCCCCCCCATGGTTACCTCTTCCCTCATTGTTGATGTTACCTCCGCATCCTTTCTGTTCTGTGTATAAATCAGCCTGAATCCAGGGTGCAAAACCCAGAGCCTAGCAAAATCAAAGTCTAGCTTTTTGTAATGTGAGAAGCAATGATGGGCCCCATGTCAACCATTATTGAAATAGCTGATTTCCTCAACAATTATGTCCTGCTCCCTGTTATCTACCTGCATTAATAATCCCAAGGAAGGCTACGTTGTTTTATTTATTTATCTATTAATTTAATTATTTTTAGATTTATACCACACCTCTTTTGACAGAGGCTGATATCTGATGCCCAATGCTGACATGTTCAATGGCATAATATTCTATTACTTTCTCCAGCCTAGTACAGGCTGTTGAGGCCGATAGCCATCTGTCATGCACGGAGACAACAAGGCATAATGGTTAGACTAAAACTAGAGATATCTGTTTTTAAAAACCCTGTTTCTAACAAGCCTGCGAGGTAAATGTCCTGTCCCTTTAATGGAAGTTTAATATATGCAAATTGGTAGCTGAAGCTTTTCATGGCTGGAGATAAATAACATCACCTGGCAAATAACATCCCATGAAGCTTTTATTAAAGGCATATAACATTTTTCTCTCCAGAAGCTGATCATAAATTTCACTGGGTGACATGGGGCCAGACAGTCTTTCTCAGTCTAATCTTTCTCACAGGCAGGCAACCAGAACCATGTACGTTGTTAGTTAGAGGAAAGTCAAGGCAAAGACATGACAGCAGGCATGAGTAGACCTTCCTATAAGGGCTACGTATCTGTGATGGATGGTGTAGCTCAGTCTTGCATATTGCTGGTGTTGATTTAATAGGGGTGATCAAGAGTTTCATCCATGGCATGCTTTTGTGTCTTCACCATTTCCACACTGGAGACTTTGCGCCAGGCTGCAGGCTGGAGTTTGAGCTGAGACAGAGTCTGTCTCTTCCTGCTTCCACATGAGGGAGCATTTGGCCCAGTGCACCTCATCCATCCCAGATTTATGCTCCCATATGGGAGCCCGAGCAGCAAAGTTCCCAGTGCAGAAACGGTCAATGAGACTTTGTTAGTGAAGGTAAACTGGTGATTGGTTACAACTTTATTTATCCATCAACCAAAAGGAAGACTGCAACCAAGAAATCCAAATGAGATTGAGACTGGGGAGGGCAGTTGTGGGAGGGGCTTGAAAAGAATCTTAAGTGTAGGGATGTGTGTCTGGCAACCAAGATCAAGTTCATCCATACCATGGTATTCCCTATTACAAGATACACATGTGAAAGTTGGACAGTGAAGAAAGCTGGCAGAAAAAAAGTTAATTCTTTTGAAATGTGGTGTTGATGGAGAGTTTTATAGATATTGCAGATTTCCAAAAAAGTCAAACATGTAGGTTCTAGATCAAATCAAGTCTGAATTCTCCCTAGAAGCTAAAATGATTAAACAGAGGCAATTGAGTTTGGGCCACATTATGAGAAGAGAAGAGTTATTGGAAAAGACAATAAAGCTAGGAAAAGCTGAAGGCAGCAGGAAAAGAGGAAGACCCAACATGAGAATGATTGACTCAATCAAGGAAGCCATGGCCCTTGGTTTGCAAGACCTGAGCAAGGCTGTTAATGATGGGATTAATTCATAGTGTTGCCCTAAATCAGAAGCTACTGGACAGCACAACACCTATTACCCTTATGCTCCCACCAGTCTACCCCCAAGTGCTTGTAAAATCATTGTCTAGCTTAATCAATCAAGCAGAACATGTATATATACCTATCTGAGGGATCGCTTGTTTCCTTATGCCTCCTGCAGGACTCTTCACTCTGCAGGTGCTAATCTGCTTGTGGTCCCTGGCCCCAGAGAAGCGTGCCTGGCCTCGACACAGACCAGGGCCTTTTCAGTCCTGGCCTCAACCTGGAAGAGCTGAGAGCCCTGGCGGAGCTATCTCAGTTCTGCAGAGCCTGTAAAATGGAACTCTTCCACAAGGTGTTTGATTCAGGCTGGGACCAGGAACAATTGAGGCCCCTCCTCCAGCCAAACACTTTGCCATCTTGCAAATTCACTCCCCATGATGATGGTTGGCTGTGGAGAGGGAGGCTGGGATTATGCTGCTTCTTGGGCATTATGTTATTGGGGGGGGGGGGCGGATTGGTTTTGTTGGGGATTTTATATTTTTTATGTGACCTGCCACGAGTCCATGGAAAGTGGAGGGATATAAATTGAAACAATGAATGAATGAATGAATGAATGAATGAATGAATGAATGAATGAAGTCTAGTACTATATAATCTCCTCACACCATGGATTTACTTATGTTTATACTTTAATGATTTATTTCATTGTGCTTTGCTGTTGGCCAGAAAGACATACAATTATGCTTTATGAATTAACAGAGGGTGTCACCCAGTCAAAGTTTTGTATGTCTGAGTCCTGTTCAGTGCAATGGAAAACTTAAAACACATTTAAATCTGTCCCTTGAAATCTGTCGGCAGAGGGGCTTGTGGGCAATATTCTTAGAGGTGACAATGAAAACAGAGCAGATAAGCAGAGAGGTTCAAACTCTTCCCCTTCCCAATCTTCTGTATGGTTGCAGTGGATTCTGGGCCTCCACTCACCAACACCTGTGATCTGTTCTGCCCACACTGGCCACCTGGCTATACGACTGAGCTGTCTCCCTTCTGTTGCATTTTCCTCCTTTCCCTGTTGTCATCCTTCTTTCCCTCCTCCCAGTACAGTCCTTGTCCTCACAATGTGGCGCCTGCCCCATTGTTCCTTCTGCTCTGACGGGCACCAAAGTCAGACAGGGAAGGTCAAGGGCAGAGATATCACCAGATATTTCTAGTTGCTAGGTAACCACAGGATGCAAGAAACTCTTCAATGGTTCATTGGCTTGTTTGGCAAAATTGGTGGAGAAAGAGCTGGGGGCCAGGCAGAGAGCATCCCTCCCACACCGGCCTGGTACCTGGGGAAAACATCAACTTAAAGTCCATTTAAATCTGTCCCTTGACATTCAGATCTACCTCCAGGCTTCAAGAGAAGGCAGGTGGGAGAGCTTTTATCCTCAAGGAAATTGGTGCTAGGTGTGCCAGGAGCAAACAAGAAAAAAACAGACAATGGTGGGTCATTTAGATCTTTAATAAAATATACCATATGCATCCCATGCATAAATATAAAATTTTTGTACATGCTATTTGATGAACTCTTTGCATAACAGTTTCCCTTGCCCACATTGAAACTGGCATCTACATCAAGTACATGTTGCTACCAAAATGGAGTGATGGGACACTCCTGAATTCAAGTATCATCCTCTTTCAGTTACGACGACGGCGATCCTGACTGACTTCATCATCCTGCATCAGTTACCACCATGACCCCCTCTGGCTTCTTAAGAATGGGAGACGATGACCTGAACGACTATGGCTAATGCTTGCTTGTCTGGCTGTATGTTTCTCTGGGAGACAGCGTAGGGATTGTTCTAAGGCAGGGGTAGTCAAACTGCGGCCCTCCAGATGTCCATGGACCACAATTCCCAGGAGCCCCTGCCAGCGAATGCTGGCAGGGGCTTCTGGGAATTGTAGGCCATGGACATCTGGAGGGCCGCAGTTTGACTACCCCTGTTCTAAGGGGAGGGCTTCAGCCTCTGAGTTTGAAAGGAACAAGAATGGAACGGCCTGGTTCTTCACAACCAAACAGCAGCAAAGGTGGAGAAACACATAATACCTTGATTGGTTCATGAGCCCAGATTCCTGTTGGAATGAATATCATAGGTGTTTGAGCCCATAAGAGCAGCACGGACAGTCCCCAGGAATAGGAACTGGTTAACTAATCCTGAATTTCGGAATCTGTACATACGCATGAGGCATGTTTGAGGAAACCTGATGCAAATATAGTTAACTGTACTTTGAAGTTTCATTTCATTAATATAGGTCTTTAGTCACTATTCTGGATGAGTTCACGCATTCCCGGTCATTGCTCCGCACAGCTGCACTGTCATTCCCATGCTTCAAACAGCACCATGCTTCACATGCCACACACAGAGCTTATGGAGCATCTTGCAATGCTTTGAACCCCATGCTTTCCCAAGGAGGTAGTTTGCATGTTCGGTCAAGTGTCATTTGAAGATGGTCAAGTGATGTTGGTGTGGCTGTGATTCAGGGAGATGATTCAGTTGTTTCCCTTCCCTCCCCTCTCTCTGTCTCTCTCCCTACCATATTTGTGTGCATCCACACACTGACAAACAGAAATGAAAGCAGAGAGGCTGCACCACGAAACAGAAGAGGTAGATGGGGCAGAGAGGAAAGCCTCAAGCAGATGCTGAAAGACAAAGGTTTGTTTTGGCAAATGGAACACTAAAGAGCTTGCAGTTTTCATTCAGGACTTCCTTGAGAAAACAAGAATCAGACTGACTTGTCTTGAGATTTTTTTGTCTAACAGAAAACCAAACAGCACTAGGCTGTTTGTGGGCTTTCTGCCTCTTTTTGTTGCTTTTTTTGGGGTGGTGGTGGTTGTTCTGTTTGAGCAGTTTCTGTTTCTGAGCAGTTTGAGTGTTTGTGAACATTCTGATAGGGAGGCCATTGCATAGGGATGGCTCAAACAACTATTTACTTCTGGTCATTTTTAATATCGTGTGGCTTTCCCCTGTCCACAAATTGAAAAGTCTGTTTTTCAGCAAATCCATAATGCCAATAATTCATTTTGTTGTGATAAAAGTAGGCATCCCAACATGACATTCACATAAACCCCCTGGGTTTGAAAATTAATGATTCAGAACAAAGTTTTGACTTTGCATACGTTCCCAAGGACACAAATACAAGAGTGTCAAAAAAAATCAATTTATAGACATTGCCTCCATGCTCAATGTTACATGCCACTAATGTCCAACTGATAGCACAATACAGAGTACTCCTGAGATTTTTTAAAAGGAAGCATAAGTGTTATTAGCTGGTGGTGGAGTGAATGCTAGGAAAGGAAGAGAAAAACAAGCCACCCAGAGCCAAGAGCAGAAAAAGTTCATAAAGGGGGAAAAGCAGAGATGAATAATGGCTTTGGTACAGCTGTTGCCCTGGCCAATTAGTTATATATAACAACTGGAAGCTATGGATGGAGGTGATCATCCCCACCCATTTCCCAAGAAAAGCATCCAGCGAACGTTATGGGGAATGGACACACACTGCTGTATCTAGGGGTCTTGATTAGTAAGATACTCAAAAGGCTGCTTGCACATGCAGATTCCTTGCTGGATTGGTCATTATATCGATAAGTTCTCAGTCAAATGAAACATCTGATTTTATAATACAAAGATCAAGTCTTTTGTTTATGAGCTAATGTGTGATGGTGGGCATGTAGCCAGATATCTGGGAAATCTGGAAACAAGGGACTGCACAAAATACAGTGCTCTTAAAGAAAGGTTCTCAGTCATGTCCAGGGCATGATGTGGACAATGCATGCATCTTCAGGTGTCAAGATCTTGAAATTACATATTACAAAGTTGACACGCTAACGAAAGTCTGTACAGCAATACTGTTCCAAATCTCAACCTATTTTGCAGGGCTTGCAAGTGAACAGTTAGGAGATATTTGTAGTAATAAGTAGTTTTTTTGGCAGATATTAATAATATACATTTTTTTAATGGAGTGGGTACAGCAATAACCTCAACACTGTGCCTGCGTGTGCCTTGGTGCCTACTGTTATACCTACCGCTAGTCTCTTGCTTCTTCACTAAAACACCTTCCATCTTCAGCAGAGGAGGAGGTGCTGCAGAAGGCACCCCCTTGTGTCTGAAGGGAGTCCTCATTTAGAACCAGCCATATCCATTGCAGGAGAATGCTTAGCTTGAACCTCCCAACTCTTGTGATTGGATCTGGAACCTGCAGCAGCCATTTTGTGACCGGCTGTCTCCTAAACTTATCATGTGCCTGCCCATGGCAGGTTAACTCCTATGCCCACCCTCAATGGCCTACATTTGATCAGTTGAGCACTGGGAGAGAAGATGAGGGGGGGGGGAATACAGTATGTATGCCGTGATGTCCCTTCTGGGTCATACAGATGTTTCAGCATCTGTGACCCTCCCTGTCATTAGTCTCTGGCCCACTCAAAGCTTCTATAATTTGTAGGCATGAGGTTAACAACCTTATTCCCTCCCTGAATGCCGTACTTTGTGCATGAGTGTGACAACACACAGTTTCTGAAGTGCTCACAGCCAGGTTCAACAAGGTTAGAGAACCCTTATATGCACCATTTCTAGTCACTGGTTATGAACGATTTTTGTTCATTTAGGGACAATAAGCAAATCAAAATACTTTGAGACATTTTATTTTAAAATGTCAACATCCCAGCCTCACAGTCTGAATGTAAGAATACATGGATGCCCGAAAAGGACATCATAAAGTAAAACTAAACCTAAAGTAGAACTAAAGTAAATGAGCATCAAACAGTAAAACTGAACAAAACAGACCTTTGTCTTTCTTGATGTGAGGGTAAACAGAGAGCTCGCGATTTACAATTGTAATTGTTAGAGGTGTGCCCTTCTAAGCCCGCTGAATGGCTTAGAAGGTTGCAACTTGGTTTAAAACTAGAAGAAAAAGAGTTGGTTCTTATATGCCGCTTTTCTCTAGCCGAAGGAGTCCCAAAGCAGCTGACAGTTGCCTTCCCTTTCCTCTTCCCACAATAGACACCCTGTGAGGTGGGTGAGGCTGAGAGAGCCCTGATATCACTGCTCAGTCAGAACAGCTTTATCAGTGCTGTGGCGAGCCCAAGGTCACCCAGCTGGTTGCATGTGGGGAACAGGGAATCAAACCTGGCTTACCAGATTAGAAGCCACCCCCTTAACCACTACACCATACTGGCTTGCGTTAAAGATCTGTTGCTAGGTTTGCCAACTACCTGAAAAACATGTCCCGCCCCTTTAAAACAGATTTAATGGCAGGTTATTTACCAAGTGAAGTTATTTACCTCCATACCATGAAAAAGCTTCAGCTGCCCATTTCTCCCTTTTAAGCCTCTATTAAAGGGGCCGGGCATTTTTCTTCATGCTTGCTGGCAAACCCAGTCCCACATTCAAGGAACCCAAACACTTTCCCATCATTATTAAGGCAAACGGCTACAGCAACCTGACCGCCTGATCGGTTCTAACTTACTTTCCTGGTCTGGGATGATTAGATCAGCCTTTGGTCATCAATATTGCAGCTTAATGTGGTTTTTGGCAGCTCAGGCCAAGGAAGCTTAAATTTACTTTGACTTTTCTCACCTCCTCCCTCTGTTTTGCACTCGCAGAGCTTTGACAGATGCATTAGCTGCTCGCACACGATGCCTACTGATGTGGCAAGGACAATGATTCAAATGTTCCATAGGGATCCCACCCCCCTTTAAATTGAAGGGTAGCGGCACATGTCTTCCAATGCACATTTCATTGTCTCCCAGGCAATTTAATGCATGCCCAAATACATGACTAAGCTTCATTTGTGCTTGCACCTGTTAAACAGGAGGGATAAGTTTTAGGAAATGGCAGCAAAAGGGTAACAGAAGCCAGGGAAATGCTCTGCAGCAAAGTAAATGGATGAGTAGGAATTGCTTCCCCACTGATGAACTCTGGAACAAGTTGCTCAGAGTAGGTTTGAAATAAGACTGAAGGTTAGCTAGATTCAAGTCCAATTGCTCCTTGGAGGCAGACAGGACTTGGGGAGTATAAGGTTTCAAGGGATAAAGCTCCCTTTGTCAAATACCTCAGAGAATTTTGACTCTCACCAGCTCATACCCCCACATCTTGTAGTAGGTCTTTAAGGTGCCATTAGACTTGAACCTAGCTGTTCTACTGCAGACCAAGAAGGATACCCTCTGAAATGAAAACTGGAGATGTTTATGTGAAAGGTGACACAGATGACCAGATCCATAAAGGCTCAGTTTAAGTGGGTGCTGGCTATCCAGCAAGTCTTTTTAGCTGTGTTGGTCTGAAGCAGTAGAACGAAGACCAACGAAGCTTTATTCAAGACATAACCACACTGGTTTGTGTATATCTTGAATAATACTTTGTTGGTATTAAAGGTGCCCTGGACTCAGACTTTGTTCTGCAGAAGAGAGGTGCGATATTGCACCTGGATCCTTTCATTTCTTGCAACTTGAAAAGCACTTTTAGTAGAGCCACCAGGGTTCAGGTAAAATGGCTTCATTTCCATCTGGTCCGTGCGCATCATACTCCTCCTAGCCTAAGATGCTTGTAGTGGCTCCATCTGAGGCCCTGCTACTACCCTGGGAGGCAATATAGGTAGTCACCAAGGATAGGGCTTTCTCTATGGTGGGGCCTCAGGTCCAGACTCTCTGGCCTGTATCCCTCTGCCTGGAACCTAACCTGTTGATGCTTTCTAACAGCCAGGTCAAAGTTGACACAGCTCTAACTTTCTCTTGGCTACCAACAAGTTTATCAGCATTGTGGTTTGTTGGTTGTTCTGCTGTGGCCCTGCTGCTTTAATATGACCATTTGTTCCTTTCCCAGAGTACTAGAAACTAGCTGGATAGTCATGTGGTCCTTGTTTTGGTAAGAACAAATGTTATCTGTTGTGGTTGCTTTTTCTAACATTTCTCAGTTTACCTTTAAGCTCTCTTGTATAATGGTCTTTAGAAGTGGCCTCTGGAATGTTACAGAACTGAAAGGGCAGATTTTGTGTGAACTGGCTGATTACAATCTAGGCCAATATGGGAAGGGCTGCCAAAGACCACCATAGTTCCTCTGGAGCTGTCTGTGCCTTCCTTGGGAGGCCCACTATATCAGGGTAGCATAACATGAGGTCCTTGGAAGTATGAAATATCTAGCATCCAATCTGAGGACGGAGCAGGACTTAATAGTACAATCCTGAACCCCTCTGCATAGAAACAAGACCTAGTGTGTACTTACTTCCAAGTAAACGTTGCAGCCTGACTCAATCCAAGTCTGTTTAATCAGAAGTAACAGGGCTTCCCCCCTACTGATTGTGCTTAAGACAGAAGCCTGAGTACCCTTACAGGGAGAAAGACCCACTGAACTCATGCAAGACTCATGAGTTCCTTCAAAACCGCTCCAAGATAGTGAAGAAGAGGAGCAGTTAAATCCTTTGACCCTTCTTCAACCACACCATAATCCATAGCTCATTATAAGAAAAACCCCTGGCACAAGATGCATGGTGGATATTTGTTTCCTGTCCTCTTCTCCCCTGCAAACTGTGTCCTCCACCTGGGAGACAAGTTCCCAGACCCCACACCTGAGCTGTCTGGCTCAGCCATCAGTAATCGGGAGGATCCTTCTGGTTTTGTACAGCCTTATAATGTTTCACAGCCCTCTGTGCCAAGGACCTGTTTCCTGGCTGTTATCCTCAAGCAGGCCTTTGTACGACAAGAGAAAGTCATATCTAAAGCCCAACTGCCTGAGATGCTCCAGGAAGAGATGTTGCCCCTGGTTACAAACTCTCCAGATGGTACAGTGCTGGGGACCCTTGTCCCCTCTGGCAGTGGCAGATGTCTCTTCAAAGAAAATTAACCATCTTCTCCGCCCCATTAACTTGGAGTATCAACAGATTCCATAAATTGACATTTCTCCATTTCCAAGTTCAGTGGTAGTCACACAACTCAAAGAGGTTGGAATATCACTTCTGGTAGGAGAAGAAAAATACTTGAGAGGTGTAAGCAGGGCTGAGAACTCAAGGCTGCTTTTGTTTAAGGAGTGAAAGCTACTTGCTTCACAAGATGTGCCACTTAGGGAAGGTGGGCAACCTAATTCCAGTCCATTTACAAATATCAATTCAAGCCGTTCGTTGTGTTGGTTTGAAGTAGCTGAACAAAGAGTGAGTCCAAAGGGACTTTTATGATCAACTAAGCTTTATTCAAGGTGTTAGCTTTCCTGCAAAGTTGTTCTTAAAAGTACCATGGAACCTAAATTTTGTTCCATTTATAAACAGTTGCCCTCATTCCAGAAAATGGAAATAAAATAAGTGGCAGTGTGCCCCATTTCTTTTTCTTGCCGGGGGCACCTCTCTAACCATCAATGAGGATCTGCATCAACTTCTTGCCCCCCAGGCCCTAGTGACTTCAGTTTTGCAGAAAACCCACGACTGTAGATTCCTAAGAAAGATAAACAACAAAGTCACCCGCTCCCTTTTGCAAAATTTCCCCAAGCCTAATCACCTGGCTGTGATTCTTAAACTCTCAAAGCCACCTGGCCTCTGCTGTTATGCATACCATAGTAAAGACCAATGGGAAACACGTTCTGCCCATGGATTAGTCTTGCCGGGTGAAGGCAAACAGCTTAAGCAAGATGCCAAATGAAACACCCTGAATATTCCCAGGAACTTTCAGCACCATTTACCATTTGATCATGGAAGGCGATGGATTTCCAGTAGGCTTGTAAGGAGTTTGCTGTCATGATTTGTTGCAATCACCCTTAGGGAGAATTCAGTTGTAACAGCCACCTATCTACTTGAAAGAGGTGCAATTCTCACAGCTGACGGGTTTTTCTATCTGAACCATTAGGACTGTGCTGATGGTCCAGTTACAAACTGCTCCCAAAATCATGAAGCAGAAGAAACCATGTCCACATACGAGAGACTTCACAGCCTTACGGTGTTTGCTTTCTTTGAAAAACTGAAGTCTGGGAGAACCTGAAATCGATCTTACTCTTCTTGCAGTTGCCTGGCTGCACAGTGGGTGGCCTGGAGAAGACACAGGCCGCCACACCCTTTGGGAGAATCTCGCCAAGGGTACTCCGAGAAGCAGGGATTTCTAAAACATGCGGCCCAACAGGCCAGGTGGATAATAGATTGGTTTTAGAAATGGGTTCTGGAAGGTATGGCGTAATGCTTTCTGTGCTTTTACAGAAAACAACAGCCCAGGGCTCTGCTGAGCCGTGATAGTCTGAACACCGCCCGTGGCGCCACGGGCGCCACGGACTAAATAAAAGAGTAAGGCGTTCTGGGGCGGGATGTGTCCGGGATGAGGAAGGGTCCGGATTGGACCCTTCCTCATGACAGACAATCGGAGGGAACAATCGGCAGGCGCGAAGCGCCTGCCGATTGCTCCCTCTGATTCCCAGCCCCAGCAACTGCGAGCCGCGCGCAGCGCGGCTCGCAGTTGCTCCTGGCCTGACGCCCGAGGGAACCCACGCAGGCCGCAGCCCCCGCGCACCACCCCCTCGCCCCCAACTTACAATGGTCTCCGCCGTCCTCGCAGCCGCTCCCGGTTCCAGGAAGAAACAGTCCACCAGCGGCCCTGCCAGCAAGCGGCCCGATGTGCGGGCGCGGCTCGCGGGCGCGGCCCGGCCGCGGCTCGCGGGCGCGGCCCGGCCGCGGCTCGCGGGCGCGCCTCGCGGGCGCGGCCCGGGCGCGGCCCGCGGGCGCGGCTCGCGGGCGCGGCCCGGGCGCGGCTCGCGGGCGCGGCCCGGGCGCGGCTCGCGGGCGCGGCCCGGGCGCGCCTCGCGGGCGCGGCCCGGGCGCGGCCCGTGCCGGTCCCCAGCTTCAGAAAGGTTGGGGACCACTACTTAGGCAGAGAGCCGCCGCCCGACAAGGTCAGTTTCTACCGCCCGCTGTATTCGGCATACAGCGGGCTTAATTACTAGTATGGAAATAATTCAGGGCAGGCTCACCCAGGTACTCCAGCCAGAAGCAATAAAGAAAACCCTTTTATCTTTCCGGCTAAGGTGCCGTAAGAAGCTGGCTGCTTGCCTCCATTGCCCAAACAATCAGAGGCAGAGGCCCTAGGCAAAAGGAATGTCTGCTGATTTTTTTTTAAAATAGCTAAAACCATTCTGATTCTTTCCCTCCCTCCCCCCCACCAGTGAATTTAGGTTGATAGAGAAGCCTGTTAGCAGCAGATTCCAGAGCATTTATCATGGAGAACGGTGGCTGCAGCTGCTGTACCCTTCACTGGGCCAAAATCCCACACAGGACATCAATATTGCAGGACGACATATCCTGAGCCAGCTGTTGCGTTGTTTGCACAAAGGCAGGGCTCTGGATTTGCCGCAAAAAGGTCTATTCTTAACATTGTAGGAAGTATGCCTGTTGAAGAGCACATTTGCCAAACCACGTTGACATGTGCTAAAGTATCACGCAGGGGACATGGGTCTTGCAAGCAGTTCTGAAAGGCCTTCCTCAGTCCTCTATTCCTATCGCTCCTTTCCACCCCGGACTCCAACCTCCGCTCCTTCGCCTGGCCACTGCTGCATCGCCTGCATTTCAGAGGCAGGAAAAACAAGCTTCAGCATTCAATTGTGCTGTCCTCTTAAAACCCACAGTAGGAACCCATTCCTCTCAGCTGTTTCCCCGGGCTCTGCAAATCAGGAAGAAAGAAGTGCCCCTGATAGAACCATTTTTGTTCTCTCTCTCTGTGTTTGTGTATTGGGGAACAGAACAGCGAGACTGCAGACTGGGATTTACTTTCTGTTGGGAAACTGCTTCAGGACTCCTTGCATGTCTCTGTAGGATGGCTAGCCCCCAGTATAAGTGCTGCCAGTGGCACACCATATCATTTTTGCCCAGCATGCTGAACCTCTTCCCTTCAGGAATGCCAGCCTCCAGGTGGAGAAAGTGAATGCTTTGCAGGGTGGATTCTACAGCACTTTTCCTCACTGAGGTCTCTGTCCTCCCCAGGCTCCATTCCCAATTCTCCAGGAATGTCCAAACCTGGCTCTGGCAACCCTCATTCCCTACCCAAAACAAGTCCCAAGACGGTGGCAGATGGCAGAGCTCAGCTTTTGTCTAGACCAGTAGGGGCCAAGCAGTGGCTCTCCAGACGGCCAGCTCTCCCTTTGCCTTCTGCTTCCACAGACACCATCTCCCTAGGCTCGGTTAGGGTCTGTCAGAAAAGTTGGGTGAAAGGAGAGAGCTGGGGGAAACACTATTTTAAAAAAAACATACCCAGAAAGGCTTGCTTAACAAAGCAGCCAAGGGCAGTGGACATGGTAGATGCCCATGTATCAGAAATCTGGAAGGTCTACATACAAGCAACGACAACAGGAGTTAGAGTTAGGGCCATACATGGGAATGCAGATCTGTGGCCAGCAACAGCATTTAAGAGGAAAACTTAGCTGTTTAAAAATTGCCATGAAGGCTCAGTGCTGATCCTGTGGTAACACCAGGTAATCTTGTCCTCCGCCCACCTACTTTTCCAGCCATGGGGGGGGGGGGGGTCTGTTTCCACACTTGGAAAGGCACAGCAGGGGAAACAGGACTGCTTGCTGCTTCTATGCAACAGGCCTAATCAGGGTTGGACCCTCCTGATGATTTCTAAATAGCTAAGCTCCCCTCTTAAAAGGTGATGGTGATCCTCGGTTGGACCTGCCTCTGCCATAACATGTAGCTTCACTCTGGACGTTGCATTTTCCCTTGTTTTGTTTTTCTTGGCTGAGTACGCTTGATGTTGAAATGTGTCCCATTATAGGCATCAGTTTCTGGAATCAGCCTTGGCAAGCAGTGTTCAGTGATATTAATTGCCATGCTGTAATAATATCTCCCAAGGTAGGCTTGAGGATCCCTGTGGGAAAAGGGGAAGGAGACCTCAAGAGGCATAGCGGTACACTGATGAAAGAGTGTGCCAAAATAGCGTGCACTTAAGACATGTGATTTCTTCTCAGGATACAAGGGAGCTTATTTCCCAGTCAAATTATTTTGCCAGTTGAGAAGAGGTCTGGGGGTTAAGACAGCAGACAATGAGATAAAATTATCTATCCTCAGCATAGAGGGGGCCACCTGATTGGTCTCCCCCACCCCCCAAAACACACTACTGTTCAATCAGGATGAATTAGTATTCCTAGGAGTGCCTGGGGCACTTTCTGTTGCCCAGAGAAGTCTCCAAATTGAACAGTCCACTCATCCCATAATAGTTATTTCTCTTTAGCGTCACATGTCTAGGCCGGCAGGAAAAGGGCCCGAAGCCCACTGTTTAAGGGAAATGCCACTGAATTAATTTGAGGTTACCAGCCTTAGGAAGAAGACGTTTAGAACTTTAGTGTGCCTTTGGGCAGGGATTTAAATGGAATGTACAAAGGATGCCAGGATTCCTCAGCATCCATAGTACTGGATTTGGCCATCATTCTGCCCTATGTGTCAAATTTCTCTCTTCCCCCCCCCCCCCTGCCCAGTCTGTGAAGCAAGTTGGCTCAGAAGAATATTTCACAGTGTGAAATCTTATTTATTGAAAAGTACTTAGAATCTTTCTTCAGGGAGTGCAAGTGGTTCCACTCAAGCCACCGCAGAGCATAAATACCCAGGACTAGAACAACCCATTCAGACCAAATAAATCAACGGTGCAATAAAAGACTCTCTTGTCTTGCATCTTTAAGGTGCCTACGATGGTGCACTCCTAACTTCTAGAGCAGAGGTGGCCAAACTGTGGCTCCAGATGTCCATGGACTACAATTACCATGAGCCCCGTCCATGGACATCTGGAGAGCCACAATTGGGCAGCCACTGTCCTAGAGGTAACCCGTTCAGGAGTAGGAGAGTAGTTGCTGAAAATGACCTAGGACTGGTTGATTAAACTTCCAAGTGAGAGCTAACCTCAAGGAGTAGCTTCTGAAAGGAGCATATCTGGCTCATGGGTTTGTATCCAGACAGAAGGTCCTGCAGGTATGAAATCCTCCCTTTCCTTTCATCCCATTAGAACCTCATTAGTTTGCTAATCTTGAGCAGCAGCAAAATGTTGTGTTCTTTATTTTTTGGATGCAAGGGATAAAAGGACTGAGACAAATTTTGCTGCCACCGAAATAATTTCAGGATTGTTCTCTCTTAAGCAAATAAAACAGAGATTCCAAAGTATAGGGAGGTACCTGATCCATAATAAGTGAATATTAGCATTCCCTAATATTCTCAAAAACAACAGCAGGGCATTCAAGCTGAACATGAAACAATATGTCAGGCTTATTAAGGCTTTTTAGAAGCAGGTATGAAATCGGGGGATGGGATATATAAAGTAGGAGGAGAAACCTGCTGCTAGTTTTGAATATTGGGCATTGGGCATTGTGATATGAAGTGCACAGTTTGGGTTTGCTGGGGAAAGACATCTTCTTCACACAGATAATGCAAATGATTTCACAGTAGTAAACCTGGTTTTGACTCTAGGTATGCATGCAGCAAATAGCTGCAACCAATCTTTGGTGCTGTATGTACTTATACATATACTTACAGATTATTCATTGCATTCATTTACTGTTTACAAGTAACTATGTGCATAAGGGACAGCACACTTACTCTACCATGGCAGGCCCTGATCCCATGCGCATTCTGTGTAGGGTTACCAACCTTAAGGTAGTAGCTGGAGATGTCCTGGGATTATAATTGATTTTCAAGCAACAGAGATCAGTTCACATGGGCAAAAGGTGGACTCTGGCATTACACCCCATTGAAGTCCCTCCCCCGCAAAAACATCCCACCCTCCTCCGATTCCAGGCCCTACATCTCCAGCTATTTCCCAATTGGGAACTGGCAACTCAAATTCTATGTAATCTAGGGACAAGAGTCTATCAGTGCACATATGCAGGCTCTCTTCAAGTGTAGGCTGGCAAATATAAGGTGAAGACTGCATATATAGGATCCATGAGCATAGTCTTTTGCACGCATAGGGCAGGGATCCCATACCCGCTCCAGTCTGCAGGCACCTTTGGAATTCTAATGGGGGGAGGGGCATAGCCATCAAATCACCAATGCAGAATGTTGAGTCAGCTACAAAATGGCTGCCACAAGAGAGGCAACCAACTACAACATGTCAAGGAGTGAGGTCACGTGCAATTCTAATAGTATCACTTCAACATTTCAAGCAGAAGCTGCGATTAACATGATGCTTTTTAAATGAACATACTGTGTGAAAATATTTTCTTGCAGACACACGGCTGACCGTCAGCCATGAAGATCCGCCTACTGTGGTAGCAGCTGGTGCTGAAGCAATTAGGGAAAAAATCAGCACTGATAACCAATTGTCTGAACGTCGTCATATTAAGAATTTTTAAGAAAGAAAATGTTTTTGAAATCAGTTACTCTACCCTCTTAAACAACTCGCTGTCAAATCCAGAAAACAAATAAGCAAAGATTATCCATGAAGTGGCCCTTGAGGACTCATAAGTTATGACAGACACATCAACAGAAAAATAGGAATATCTGTTATAATTGCCCAAGACTGTCAGGATTAAAATCATGTTAGACATTGGAATGGCATCTCTTTATTGTTAGGATATATTATAATTCAGTATGCTACAAATTGGCTTCACTGAGCTGGGTGTTTTGCTATGGCACACAGGCAGTGGCTAATGCCTAACGTAGGAATCCTCTATGGCTGCCATACTGCCCACGGGTGTATTTCCTCAGGCCATTTCCTTTGTCCCCAAAGCATTTCTTCTCCAGAGCAAATAGTCAGTCTTTGTGCTTGAAGGGAGTGTCCAATTAAGAAACCGCTTCCCCCATCATAGGAAGATGCTTGGCTTGGGACCGCCCAATCTTTTGTCATCGTCCCTATGGCAGCCATTTTGTGATGGGTTACAGAGCACACAGGAGCCATTTTGTGCTGGCACCTGTTACACTTTTTCAACATTCCAAAACTGTTCAGAAATTCATCAAACGCTGGGCACCCTGGTCAATGCCACATTCCAGCATTGTCAAAATAATGTGACTGACACATCCCTGTGGTTAGATGACAGTCTGGTAATTGCTGGAGAGAGGAATTGCATGGGGACATTCTTAGCATGTGGCACTGCCTACTCTAGTATGTTCTCCACGCCTAACCTATCTAAGGATGGATCTATCCTATCTAGGATGTCTCCTAGTGACTCTTCTACTTAAAACAAAGCCACAGTGATGCAACATCCAACCGCAGGAGACATGGAAACAATGCATTTTCTGTACCAAAATGTCTGAGATACTCAACAGACCTCCCAGTACAAGAAACTGAAGACCAATTAATGTAAGAAAAGTGAGGTGTTAGAGCCTTTTTCTGAGCTTAGGTAGACTGTAGGGAAGCAATCAGCATAGCAGAGCTGCCAAAGCTAGACAGAGTGGTGGCAATACAAGCCTGGGGGAATTGCATTATTACCCCACTGTATACTGAACTGCATTCAGAACCTCTCAACTCCCATTCTTAGTACTCTGTCCCAGTTGGTGTGTATATTGAGACAAATGCTTACCTACTGGAAGAGCGAAGCCATCCCTTTCTCTACTATAAAGATTATCTCTAGCATGATCCAAACACTCCCCATGAATTGCGAGGGGGGCAGAGACTCAGTTTGAACAGTACTACGACTCCTTTTTTGGGGAAGGAGAAGAATTATATTGACCGGCACTCCACATCAGAGGTCCCCAGCATTTTAGAGCCTGTGGGCATCTTTAGAATTTTGAAACAGGGCAATGGTCTCCACGACAAAATGGCCATGTGGGAGGCACAAAGAAAAAGCCCCAGTGCAGGAGATAAGAACAACATTTTTTAAAAAATATACTGGGAAAGAAGAGACAAAGAGAGAACAAAACTACCAATGTATTGGCACCTGTCCCTGAGGTATCATTTTAATCTGCAGTCAATCAGATGTAAAATGGGTAATCAAAATCCCAGCTGGGCAGGACCCCACCTGGCCTCACCCACCTTTGCAGAACAATTGGCAGGCACCAGGGAATGCATTGGCACGTCCCTCTGTGCTCCTGGGCACCCTGCTTTACATGATCCGGCCTTGCTGCAGAGTTCCTACTAAATGTTACCTCTTTGGTGAAAGACAGTGAGGAGAACTTGCTGCTTTGCTACTTAACAGATGGCTTCATTAAATGTATAAATCGCAGCTCTGTCTCTGAAGCTAAGCACGTGTCCCTTACAGACTAACGTCAAAGGCTCTGGTGAACATAACATCTCTGAAATACAAATGGAAGGCATGGTCCCTACCAAACTCTAGTCTAATGAAAAAGTAAATTAATTCAGCTACAGTCTTTCACACAACAGTAACCTTTATTCTCTATAGAAAATTAGGATATCTTACTTCGGTGGACTCACTCATGATGAACTTCCAACGAAGCCAATATATGTATTCAAGCACTCAAAACATTAACCACATGCATATTTCAAGACCAAAACCTTTTTAGATTACCCGAGTCGCCACCTAAAAGGCACAGAGACCACGTGGACATTATCAAGAGGTGGTCTCTCATACGGTTTCTAAGTGCAACCTCATTCATTTCGATGTCAGTGGGAACAGGGGCACAATAAAGATTAGCCACAAGGCAAACAATTAGATGTTTCTAAAAACTCATACCATTCTTGCACATGGACACAAAAAGAAGTAACTTAAATCTCATGGGCCCCATGTCCCATCATGGCTTCCCCAAGAAAACACGAAGGGGTAACAGATAAGTGGAAGACCAAAATAGATTAATGTAAGGGGGAAGGTCATGGCATATACAGATGTGCATCTAACCCCCTTTTGAAATGCTTATTCAGGTCATTATAGATTTGCTGTAATTGATTGCATCTCCCATTCAACTCAAATGTTAGTGCCAATAATGTTTCATTTTTTCTTATCTGAGTGTTTGGGGATGAATCCTAATTCCATCGTGTGTATTAAAGGGTTATCAAGCTTATTTGACACATAGAATGATCCAGTATGGAAAATCAATGTGAATTATATAACAAGGCAATTGGATTGAAATGGAACTTACCTGTCAACCTACTGAATTCTTAATTTATGGGCTGAGCCTCCGGGGGGGGGGGGGTTCACCTGCTTAGAGGGGTATCTCTAGTTAAACGGTTGAGCTTAAATTATGTTTTCATCTTTGACCTTGTAGTGCTCAGTGGAAAACATCAGAACCTACAGAACACATTCAGAACAGATAAGGCCTTTTTGCCTCAACCTTCCTGCCAATGTTTCTAAAGTAACAAAGGCAGCCAACAGGCCTAGAAAAATCTGTCCTTCCCCTATATCAGGGCCTTAATGTATAGAAATTGACTGTGGAGTTTTTTGAAGCAGGGAGGTAAATCACATCTGACTAAACCTCTATAAAAAGCGACAGGACATTTTTCTCCCAGCCTGTGGGCAACCTCTGAAATAACCCCATGGTAATTGGACAGGACTTCTGCAGTACTTCATAGCTAAAATGGGTTGTCTGTTTTTGATAGGATTGCTGAATTCCATCCTGACCAAGGTTTTTACATCCTTAAGGTCTCCAAGCTGGGAAGATACATCCAGGGGAATATTTCTCTTATCATATGGTCATCCTTCATGCTTCAGGGGGGTATCTGTGCAGCTTTAGGGTTGCCATCCAGGAGTATCTGGAAAACTACCCTTGTGCAGTGCTGCCTCCCACCCAATTTTGGCTCTTGCTGCTCCATGGAGCAAGGATGGGGGTTGGAGTGGGGATGGGTGGGAGGTTACCCAGCACAGCATGTAAGCTGGTAAGTCTAGGCAACTCACTGCCCTTTTCTCCCTTTTAAGGGCACTTCCCCCCCTCCCCACATTTCTTGCTGAGCGGCACTGGTAAGCACAGTGAGGGGAAAGGGTGCTCCAGAGTTGTGGGGGTGCCCAGGCATGATCTCTGCCATGCCTGTGCTTTCATGCAGATGAAATGGGAGGTTGGAAGAAGCAAGAAATGGCACGGGACTGGGGGGATGCATGGACATGTTCCTGCCCCTTCTGGCACTACTAGCTGTTCCGGCTGTGGCTGAGCCCTGTTGCCATACATGAGAAAGCAGGCAAGGTAAGTTTGGCATAGTGTGCACCCAGCCAAGAATATCAATATCAGATAGTAGTAGCAAGCCATTATGGTCATTTTTGCATGCCACTACTGGGAATGGGCCACCAAACACCATAGCGTCATATACACAACCAAGCAGGAATGGAGTCCGCAGAATGCTCTTATTTATTCCTAGAAACGACCCTCACCCCACCCTTTACCATACCAGTAGCACCAGTCCTCCATCTGTCTCTAAGTGTGAGAGACAGGTGCAAGTCCAGGAGGAGCACCTTGCAGATAAGCAAGATTCCCAGGGTATAAGCGCTCAAGAGTTAAAGCTCTGACAGAAGGAAGAGAGCTTTGATTCTTGAAAACTTACACCCTGGAGATCTTGTTCCCTTAGGTGTTAAGGGATTCAAAACTTGCTCTCCTACTGTAGACCAGCAGGTGACCAACCTGAGCTAGATTTAAATATCTTCTGGCTTTTACACCTCAAGTGGACAGTTCCACTTGGCCTTTCCAACTGGCCTTTCTGCAGTTTGATAGATCTATGGCCCCAAGCACAGTAATCTCACTTAGTCTGCATGGCATTTTCTTCGATCTACCTGAAGGCTATTACTAATTGCAGAATGAAGCTTCCCACTACACCAGACAACATCTCTGTCTTCTTCCCCCTTTTTTGTATTTTTGTTTAGTGCCCAAACTGAAGAAGTCTGTGAGCTTTAATGCTGGCTCCCTACTCTCTGGGTTGGTGGCTGAAAATCCTGAAGGGGTTCTGCTCCTGCCGCTTGCCTGATTCTTTAGGCTAGGGGTAGTCAACCTGTGGTCCTCCAGATGTTCATGGACTACATGTTCATGGACTACAATTCTCATGAGCCCCTGCCAGCAACGCTCATGGGAATTGGAGTCCATGAACATCTGGAGGACCACAGGTTGACTACCCCTGCTTTAGGCCACAGCTATTCTCTCACCACCCCATTCCCCATCTGTACCTTTAGGTAGGCCCATCGTGTTACTTGGAAGCTTTGTTTCTCTTCCTCCTCAACTGCGCCCCAAAGAAGGAAGCTTCCATTTATCAACAAAGTCTTGTGAGATGAACCATTTTCAGTCGCGTGGTAAATGCATGTGCTAATGCACAAAACATTCTCAAGGACACCTGCGCACTGTAGCCTTGGCTACACACAGAGATCAGTACAGAACAATAATAATCTATTTCGTAAGTGGAGCAAACCTTGCAGTCACCACAGAAACCAAGGCATGGCTTACTGCACAGAGAGCCATCGTCACAAGAAGTGTGACCTCCACCAGTCGCTGCCAGGAACAAAGAACATGGAGACACTTTGTGGGCATCTATGTCATTAGGGCTGAAGGGACAGTATGGATGAACTGCCCAAGGACACTACAAGTTGTATCCCTACCTACCATGATTAGAAGGTGAGGTTCATTCTGGCTACTTCAGCAGGTCTTGATATCGTAACTCCCCCACTTTCCTTTCACTAGGTTTGGATCCATCTGGAATCTTTCTAGAGCAACTCTAACAAGGTGGCAAGAAGCTTCCACTATTTTTCTCAGACTTGGCTGGACATTTTATAAGGCAAGTCAACCAAGATAAGAAAATCAGGAACTCCTGGGTTTTGTGGAAGTGGTGCATAATTTTTGTCCCTCTGGACAATCTTCACAACCCCTCTTCAGTCTCTTTGGCAACATTTGGAGATAATCTGGATTCCAGGACATTAAAAAAAGATGGGGGTGGGAAGCCAAGTGGAATAGCAACTACTTGATGGGTGGTTGAAGAGCATCTGGTTGTGTTAGGTCAAGAGGCCCTGTGTGTGGGCCAAGAGGAGCTGCATGGTAGCTACTGGAACGGAAGCTGAATGGAATGAAAACTGGTTGAACAACTTACTTGTTAGCTAACCTTCCGTCTTGCGTATCTGATTCACTCCTAATACCATGGCATGTCATCACAGACCATACTAAGAGATGCCAGCAGGAAATGGGCATCATTTTAAAAGTGCCTATAATGGGGAAGCTACGTTCTCTTGCTGTTTTGGAGGGCTGTAATATAGTCTGAATCCTGACCTGGATAGCCCAGGCTAGCCCAGTCCCATCAGATCTCAGAAGCTAAGCAGGGTCAGCCATGGTGAGTATTTGGGTGGGAAAACCATCAAGGAAGTCCAGCGTCGCTACGCAGAGGCAGACAATGGCAAACCATCTCTGAACGTCTCTTGAACTGAAAACCCTAATGGGCTGCTGTAAGTTATCTCCAACGAAGCACAGTATATTGGCCTCTTGGCTCCAAGCGTCTCTTGATGAGGATTGAGTTAGTCACAGTGTACAGCGCCCTGGTGGATTACCAGGACTCCAGATGCATAGGGCCAGTAGATCTTCCGCACTGGCTCAGGGGACCCACCAAAGTGCTTATGGAACAAGCCACTAATGATAGGCATGTTGCACTGGCTACCCTTACGCTGGCTCTTTCCCAGCTATCTGATGCCAGAACAGAAGTGATGTCCCTGACTCCCAATCCATTCAATGGACTGGAAGGATTCTTCTGGTGAGGTCACCGTGGTCTGAAATGTCATCTCTCTGAAAAGCGTCACTAAGGATCTCCGACTCTTGGCTCGGGTAGTTATCGGAGTCCTCGGGGTCCTTCTTGTCACTGTTCCGTACGGCGGCCTCAAGGGCCTTCTGCCTTCGGTAGAAGTGAGAGAACTTGTTGAAGATGATGGTGATGGGCAGGGCCACAACCAAAATCCCACCCAGGATGCATCCGGAGGCGGCTAGCTTGCCGGCGATAGTAACAGGCACAACGTCCCCGTAGCCTACGGTGGTCATGCTAACTGTTCCCCACCACCAGCAGGCGGGGATGGTGTCAAAGCCAGCATCTTCCTCCTTTTCGGCAGTGTAGGCCACGCCAGAGAAGACAGACACCCCGACAGCCAAGTACAGCAGCAGAATCCCCACCTCTCGGTAGCTGTGCTGAAACAGAAAACAAAGATAATTGGAGATGTGGAAAGTTAGGCCTTGGAACCAAAAAGGGAGAGCTTTACTATGAATAAGGAGGCTAGCCTCCAGGTGGGACCTGGGGATCCCCCAGGATTACCGCTGATCACCAGGGATCCCTGGGGAAAATGGGTGTGTTAAGAGCAGTGACTTCTAATCTGGTGAGCTGGGTTTGATTCCCCAGTCCTCCACATGCTGCCAGCTGGGTGACCTGGGGCTCACCACAGCACTGATAAAGCTTTTTTGACTGAGCAGCAATATCAAGGCTCCCTCAGCCTCACCTACCTGTGGGGAGAGGAAAGAGGTGATTGTAAGCCACTTTGAGACTCCTTCTGGTAGAGAAAAGCGGCATATAAAAACCAACTCTTCTTCTACTCTATGGCACTGCACCACACTGCACCACCATGTCCTCCCCAGGCTCCGTTTCCAGCAGCCAGGGGGCTACATGGCAACCCTAACTATGAAAGAGAGCTGCAGGCTCTTGACTTCCACTTGTATGATGATTTGACTGCCTGTCCTCTCGCACAGAACTGCTCCATTCCTGTTTGCATTTTGCCGACAAAGGGACTGCAAGTACCACGAATCTGCACTTCAGCAGACACATTTCCAGTCCCGCATTTGCTAGGGCAAAGCCAATGGTGCAAGAGGGCGCAAGGCATCTTCCTGCAGGCACCAATTCTCCTCTGAGAATCCCCCCTCTGTAAGATTGTCTTTTCCCTAGTTGAGCTCACTGCAGCTGTCCTGCCCCCCCCCCCAGTTGTCCTTACTACAGAAGACTATCTTTCTCCCAGCTGTCCTTACTATGGGTCTTGGAGCCCAGCTGAGAAATAATGGAATAAATAGAAGGGGAAGGAGTGTGGGCATTTGCAAAGGGCAATCAAGCATGCCTCCCACTAATAGGCCACTGCACATGTCCCCTTGCATCACGAAAAAAAACACGTAGTTGTATCGTGAGGCTTTGCCTGCACAGAGGCCTTGCTTAAAAGTCATTATTAACCCTATACTGGAAGAGTTTCTGACCGTTTCTGGACTGGAAACTTCGCTGCCCCGGCTCCCATGTAGGAGCACAAATCCGGGGTGCACCGGGCCAAAAGCTCCCTCATGCAGGAGCAGGAAGAGGCGGGGCAACCTACCCCGGCTCAAACTCCAGCCTGCGGTCCAGCGAGGAGCCTCCAGTGTGGAAACGGTCCCAGAGTACATGATAGAACAGAGTTTGGAGAGCCAGCAATGCAGACAGATTGTATTTGATTCAACATGGAGCTTCCTTGGACATTGGAGAGCTAGACAACAGTCGCAATTGTTTGTTAGAGAACCTGTTATCCCCCCCTCCCTCCCCATACAACAGTACAGCTCTTGAGCATAAAAAGACACATGCGTTATTCCTTCCTACTTTTCTTTAGGGAGGAAGGAATTTCTTAACAAAGCAGGGTGTCAGTGTACTTGCAAGTGCACGACTTCTGTGGTTCTTCGCACTACCTTTATAATGCCTCCTGTCTCTCTTAGCTGCAGACCCACAGACCTTTATCCTGTTTGAATGGCAAGGAGTTCAGTGGGATGCAGGCGCTATAACCACTGGCAGGATTGCAGCCTTAGACTAAGCTACTCCCCCCCCCATGCATACCCCACCCGCTGAAATCCTGCCAGCTAAGTATCTTGCATGTTTAGGACCCCAATCAATGCTCAGCCATTTCTCAGAACATGACGCAAAGTGCTTGGCTGACCAACATCCATCAGCCGCAGGCAGAGCCGTCCCTGCAGTCCTTCCCTTCTCTGATAGACAAAATCCTGGCCTAGACAGAATCTGCCTGGCCCTGCTGGGCGTTCTCCCCGGCGAAAGCTGCCGCGGGACTCCAGAGTGGCAGCAGTGCCAGCCGTACAGCAGGGCCAGGCCCTGGTTTGTATTCAGGCAAGACAAACACCCGTCTGGTGTCTGCGCCGTTTGGCAGGGATACGATTGATTTCCTGGTGGCAAATAAATATCTGTCACTTGCTTCCCTTTCACAGCCCATAAGCAGGCACTTGAAAAGCGCATGGGGGCAGGGGGGGGAGGCCCACAGAGCCAAGAGGCAAACGTGGTGTGGTGAAACCAGCCCCTCAGCCGCTAGGAAAAACATGAAGGTGGCTGATGCAAAGGCCCTTGCAGGATGGAGCTCCGTCATGGAGCTGCGTAGGCGATGCCACAGCTGGCCAAAGGCTCCCTTTCCCAGCATGGTTTATTTTTTCTTTGTAGGTTTTGGCCCTTAGTTTTGTCTTCAAGGGGTTTTGTGGTGGTTATCAGCTGTGGTGGGGCGGGGTTAGAAGCCAAACAGTGGAGTGCAAACAGCTAAATAATGAATATTTATTCCATGTTGCTTGTTGTTTCACTTCATTCATTATTGTTAATCTAAGTTATCTGTATTGTTTCTGTTCTGTTTTATGTGAACTGCCCTGAGCCTTTGGGGAGGGCAGTATACAATTATAACAAACAAATAAATAAAACCAACTGGTTCTATAAATCCCACTGTGAATCTTATTGGTGCCACAAAGAAGAGCCTGGCCAGAGCAGATCTTTGGGTCCAGGATCCTGTGTCCAAAATGGCCTACAGGGTTACACCTGGAAAATCAAAAAGGCAGCCAAAAAGGTCTTCTTCTTGGGTTCACTCCCCTCCCCCAGCAAGTGGCACTTAGAGATAGCCTGCCTCTCAACATGGAGGTTCCAATTTAGCCATTGTGCAGGGTTGCCCAGGAAGGGCCTGAAGTTATTCCAGAATTTCAATTGATCTCCTGTCTACAGAGCAGGGTTGCCAACCTCCAGATGGAGCCTGGAGACTGCCCAGAATTCCAACTGACCTCCAGACCAAGAGATCAGTTCCCCTGGATAAAATGGTTGCTCTGGAGGCTGGACTCTATCATTATATCCAGCTGAGGTCTCTCTCCCCAGACCAGCCTTCCCCTGGAGGTTTCTCTAAATCTCTAAATCTCCAGGAATCACTGTGGCCTGAGCTGTCACCTGTGCTCCTGTGAGGCAGGCATGCAACCTTTCCAGTTTTTAACCTCACCTTTCCTCCAGGGAGCTCACAGCAAAACAGGCGTTTCTTCCCATCCATTGAAGGAGAAGGAGGAGCTGATTCTTATATGCCACTTTTCTCTACCCGAAGGAGTCTCAAAGAGGCTTACACTTGCCTTCCCTTTCCTCTCCCTACAACAGACACCCTGTGAAGTGGGTGGGGCTGAGAGAGCCCTGATATTACTACTCAGTCAAAATAGTTTTATCAGTGCCGTGGTGAGCCCAAGGTCACCCAGCTGGCTGCATGTGAGGGAGCACGGAATGAAACCCGGCTCTCCAAATTAGAAGTCCGCAATCCTAACCACTACACCAAGCTGGCTTCACAACAACCCCTTCAGGTACACGCAACAGAGAAAAAGTGATTGGCCCAAGGTCACACAGACAGTTTGATCACTGAGTGGGGATTTGAACCCAGGATTCCTTTGTCCTACACTCAACGCCTACACCATGCAGCCTCCCTGTGAAACATCAATCTCAAAAAGGGACAAGGAAGAGCAGCATTACCAGAATTTCAATATGGGCCAGTATCTCTGTTAGCATAATTAACACTGGCAGATGTTTAAACCAGCAAGGGTCTTACGGCAATGTTAGACACCCACATTTTACTGCCTAGATGTGGGAAGATTGGTGCAGTCATCATCAACCATATCAAGAGCTCTATGGAGCATCACTTCATTCATTCATTCATTCATTCATTCATTCATTCATTCATTCATTCATTCATTCATTCATTCATTCATTGTTGGATTTATATACCGCCGTTCACCAAAAGGTCTCACAACAGTCCTGTAAGGCAGGCCACCACCATTCCCTGCCACTCTGGAAGGGGGAGGCTGAGAGAGAGCCGCTCTGCAAATCTGAACCGGGAACTTCCCAACTGGCAGCAAGCATGCTTAGCTGCTCTATGATGCCAGCTGATTTAAAACAAAGTCATCCAAGCGGCAGAGTTGAGAAATGCAGAGGGCACCAAACGACATGCACAGCTGGATCCTCTGCTTGGCTGTTGGGAGGCGAGACCCATCAAATCTATTTAAGTTGATGCTCAAAATAACTCCGCACGGAGGGGGGGGGGCAGATTTGAACAGCTTCTTGAAGCTGCTCTCCTTGGGATGCCTCAAGTTTCCCTGACCTCAGTCCTCTGGTAAAGCTGCTTTATATGAAGTCAGACTGCTGGTCTGTCGAGGTCAGAACTGTCTACTCTGCCTGGCAGAAGCTCCCCAGGGTAAGGATGCCAGCTTCCAGGTGGGACATAGAGATCCCCTCAAATTACAGCTCCTCTCGAGACTACAGAGATCAGCTCTCCTGGAGAAGATGGATACTCTGGAAGGAGGAACTCTGGAAGGAGAAAGGAAGCTGGCTGAGTGTGGAAGAGGAGCAGGGCATCAAACCCATCTCGCCAGATTGGAAGTCTGTGCTCCTAACCACCACACGAAGGAACAGCCTTTCTCAACATTTTTACCAGTGAGCAACATCTGAAACATTCTTCAGGCTTTGAGAAACCCCAGAAGTTTTGCAATCATACAGAGTATGATTGGGAAGCATAGCTGTGTACATGCCCACCCAGGACCCCTCCCCTTCCTACCCTCTCCAGGCCCACCATTGGCAATTAAGGGGGGTCAACATGACCATACATGGTCATGTCACTGGAGAAATGTTTATCAACTTGAAAACTTGTATAAAAAATTAATTAACTCCCACTCATTCAGTTGAGAGCGCAATTTTGCTAGGATTGGTCAGTGGTAAAAGGAAATCAAGCCAATAAAGAACACAGTGGTTAGATCTGATCAAAATGGTCACTGGCCAGAATATTAGTCAACCAAAAGAAGTGGTGCAAGATTGAAAGACATGGCAACAGTTGAGCCATAGGATCACCAAAGTTGGATTCGACTGATTGGCGATCATCATCATTCAGAAAACCCTTCCAGGGCCATCAAGAAACTCCAGGGTTTCATGAAAGCCTGACTTGAGAAAGCCTGCCTTGGAGGGATACTTTGGGGTACCATGGTACTATACCCCACTGCGATTCCTGTCCTGCCGGGGCTCCACCCCATATCTCCAGGAGCTTCCCAACCCAGAGCTAGTAGCCCCACCCCATGCCCCACTGCTGGTGGTGGGGATCTGGCAATCCTCCTCCAAGGTCTTAGACAGAGGTCTATCACATTGTCTACTACCTGGTCTTTTTAATTGGAGTTGCAAGGATTCGAAGCGGCGACTTTCTGCATACAGACAGATGCCCTACCACTGACCTAGAGCCCCACTGCTTTGTGAAGGCAAAGCCCTGGCCAAGACTTTTGCACCTGTCCCTATTGCTGGGCAAACGGCCTTAGGCACACCCATCCTTTCCCCAAGGAGACTCCAAACCAGTTGCAATTCTTATCAGCATAAGGAGAATCCAAACCAGTTGCAATTCTTATCAGCATAAGGAGAATCCAAACCAGTTGCTACGCAGCAGAGGAGCGATACCGACTTAGCTGGCTGACAACTGCTGGAAGTGACACTTTCACCGAATGACCCCCTGCCGTCATCCAAAGATGATGGGTCCATCCATCAATGTCTCCGACACATGTTTCTGCTCAAGCATGTCAGGCAGAGAAGGGAAGTCCCTCTTCATTCGTAGGCAGCTGAGGCAGGGAGGCCTCGGAGAGTCACATGAGCCAAACGAGATCTGTCAGATCCGGTTCTTTTTCGGCAGGGAGCGAGTGACAGGCAGGAGGGGGAGGCAGCAGAGGGACAGCCAGACAGAGAACGAAGCAGTCGGCCAAGGCAGACAGCTTACAGTGCTGCCCTAAGCACAGTAGCCCCCTTCTAAGTCCATTGAAGCCACTGGGCTTTGAGAGTAGGAACTCTGCTTTGGACTGCGCTGTAAAGAGCAGCAGAACCCAGCCAGAGATATAGAACAATCTGAGCTGTACAAAGAGATGAAAAGTAAATTAAGTGCTTGGGGGGGGGGGGGGGAGAAGCAGATAACTGCATAGAGGAATTCCTGGTGAGGGGGTGTGTGTGTGCAGAGGAAGGGCTAGACAAAGGCCTCGGCATGCCGTTTACACTTGAAGATAATGGGTCCCAGGCTTCTGGATCAATAACACATTTTCATCTTTTTATAGCAGCCATTACTTTTAGTTTCTGTTTCTTACTCCTCTGGCTGTGTGAATGGGGGTGGGGTGGGGGGGTTAGAGGACAATAAAACCCACACACAATCAAACAAAACACACTTCCAGTCCAAGGCAGCAGTGAGAAATGGGCTTCCAAGCAAAAGTGCAGCCGGGTTATGGCCCGCTATTAACAGTGGTGCCCTCACAGCTCTGTGTGGCCTCTCACGTGTCTCCTGCTGCTCTCTTGAACGATTCCACTGTGTTTTGTCTTTGGATCGTTTGTCTCCTCAGATGCCTGGAATGCCCTTCTTCCTTGCGAAGCCCTCCTCAAAAGCTGACTTGTCCGTGAAGCTTTAGTCCTCGTCCCTGATTAGGCCTTGTACCAACACGCCTATCAAACACCTATCATGCCAAAACGTTTGCTAACAGAAAGAGAGAGAAATGGCCACTTGTTTCCCTCTCCTGCCACAGCCCTATGACTCCCCCCCACCACACACACACACTTCTCAAATCCCCTGTCTCTCATGAGCTAATTGTGATGGGGGACTGGGATTTGCAGCAACAGGGGAGACTTCAGGAAGCTCCACTCAGATCCTAAGCCAGGGGTAATCCAACTGCGGCCCTCCAGATGTCCATGGACTACAATTCCCAGGAGCCCCCTGCCAGCGTTCGCTGGCAGGGGGCTCCTGGGAATTGTAGTCCATGGACATCTGGAGGGCCGCAGTTGGATTACCCCTGTCCTAAGCCTTCTACCATCAAGGGGCTGAGGGCATTTTTAGATCCTCACAACAACCCTTCTGAAGTAGATAAGTGACTGGCTGAAACAACCCAGGAGAGCCAGTGTGGTGTAGTGGTTAAGAGTGGCGGCTTCTAACCTGGGGAGCCATGTTTGATTGAGACACGCAGCCAGCTTGGCGACCTTGGGCAAGTCACAGTTTCCTTTGGGCTCTTCCCACAGAGCAGTTTACTCAGAGCTCACTCAGCCTCACCCCCCTCACAGGGTGCCTGTTGTGGGGAGAAGAAGGAAAGGTGGGAAGGTGGCTGTAATCCACTCTGAGACTCGTTCGGGAAGTGAAAAGTGGGATATAAAACCCAGCTCTTCTTCATAGCTGAGAAGTTATTGAAACCTGGCTCTGGTATCTCATTTCTCTCTACCACTTGTCACCTCCCTTCAGTGGGGCACGTAAACACACATGCACATATATGGAGGCTCAAAGCGGCTTACAATCTCCTTCCCTTTCCTCTCCCCTACAACAGACACCCTTTGAGGTGGGTGAGCCCTGATATTACGGCTCGGTCAGAACACTTTTATCAGTGCTGTGATGAGCCCAAGGTCACCCAGCTGGCTGCATGTGGGGGAGTGCAGAATCGAACCCAGCATGCCAGATTAGAAGTCCGCATTCCTAACCACTACACCAAACTGGCTCTCAGAGAAGAAGGCTGTGACTTCACAGCATGCACACGCAGACACATATTTTAAAAGAAACCATAATGCGAACTTCCAGAAAAAAGAACTCCCCCATATTGCTCTGAGTATGAGAGCGACTGGGTAGGAGATGCGGCATCTACTTGGAACTGTGGGGAGACTGGCAGAGAGAGGGCACCTGGGAGGTTCCTACCCATATTAAAGAAATGGCATATGCAACACTAGCACCAATTCAGAAGAGCAGCAGGAGCATCCTAAGTGTTTCATGGATCTTGTTTTCCAAGCAAATATCGAGAGAGAGCTCACATCCTTTGCTAGTTCAGTCACTTGAACAGCACTAGAGATTTTGGCATGATCATTAAGCCTCCACTTTGTTGGCCTCTGTTTCCAACCATCCTCCAAAGTCTTGTGTTTATGACTAGCTTGTCTTTGCCACTCACATGGGGCTCGTGCAGCGCAATTTTGGAACATCTGCAGTATAACAGGAAGAAAGTTAACAAAAGAAGTAGAAGGAGAAACCCTCCAGCCTGAATGGATTATCATCATTCACTATATAAAATCCATACTGCCTTTCTCACAACAAACCAAATCTCTGATTGGCCATCACTGGGGGTCATATTCCCAATAGGGTGATGGTACTCCCCCACTGATGGCCAGTCAGAGGGTCTTCCCCTCCCCCTCTTCCCGCGCGCCACTTCCCGGCACTTGCCATGAGAAGGAAGAACCGGCAGGAAGTAAGCTGGGGAGTTTGGGGTTCAGGCCCTTTTCATCCTCCTGGTTGCTGGGAGGGTGGAAAGGCCATCTGGGCGTGCTCCACTGCGTCATGCTCCCTGGCCTCTGGAAGGGCAGGGAGGGCCATCTGGCCATGCTCCACCATGCCAGCTCCGTGCTCCCAACCATGCTAGCCACTGGGAGAGCTGGGGAGGGGGCCCTCCAATCTCACTCCACCACACTGACCTCTCTGGCATGCCTGCTCTGGTCTGCAAGGCCCCTTCCAACCTCCCTCTGCCTTTATACAGAAATGGGCTTTCCTCCTAGTCAAGGCATAATTGCAGCCCAGAGAAGCATTCTCAAGCCGTGTGATCAACTCCATAAAGCCCAAAGAAAAGGTGATCAAATTGCAAACAGAAAGCTCATACACCTTTGTTCAGCCTAATCACGATACATTTTAGTCATGTGCTTTTCTAACAAAAGAGGCCCTGGTGATGTCAGCCTTTCATGACTAAAGTCTTACATCTCACAGTGGTGACTTCCAGTCTGAGGGAGTGAAACCAGTATGGAAAGAGAGAAAAAGGGCTGCAGGGAAACGGGATTAGGCAACCTATCCTTACATTTCTGCCTGCAGAATAACCAGGAAGCTTACATGTTGTACAATGCGTGATGCATTTGAAATATTCCCATTTATTGTGGGCATTCGTATTTGGCGCTATGTATTTAACAGTGTTCTGATTGCACTAGCATATTTCATTTCCTGCTCCAAGCAACTAGCTCTTCGTCCAATATTCTGCATCTTGGTTCTCTGTTCCAATTTGCTAGGGGTCTCATTTCCTTATATGAAGTTCTCTTAAGAACCTGTCTGTGGGTGCATGCCCCCAATCCCAATATGCTGTAGGACAAAACCTAAACTTGCAGCTTTTTCAGAACAGAAGTGAGGAGTGGCGGAAGAGAGCCTTTGCTCTCACGCTTGGCTTCCCAGGGTGAATCACAGAGCTGTAACAAGCGCCAGAACCTGAGGGGATGCAGGAATAGTACACCGTGACTAAAATAAGCATTGCATTCTTGTTTATGTATTTACCTTTTCCCCAGAATAAGTACAGGGGACACAATTTTATATTCTTGCTGCAGGATCAAAATTAGCTAGCTTTGGTGAACCGGAACCCAGCTGGAAGCAGGTGTTAGTCACATGGCCATGCATCTCAGGCACATGTGTCTCCCCGACAGGGAGATTCAGGCAGCCTCCCTCACACACTCCTCAGAGACTGCCCCTTGGCCTCATCCTGCTTTTGGTGTGGCCTTGCTTCCGTTCCCGAATCGGTTACATTTTCTGCTGCTGCTCTGAAGAATGGGATTTTAAACAAACAAATAAATAAAGTTTTTGCCTGTAGCAGGAGATACGTAATACCTGGTTGACCAGGTGAAAACGAGAAGGCTTTAAAACCCACATTGATCCCTGGTTCACCACAGAACAGAGTGGGAGAGTGAGGCTAATGCAGACAGTCAGACAAGCACGTGTGAGGGAAAAGGTAAATTTACAAGTCATCTCCAGCCATTATTATTTTAAAAAAGAAAGTCAACATCTCGAAATGAGAAAAGATCGTCTGTTTACACGGCTCACAGCTCCATGCGGCAGCTATGTCAGAAACAGAGAAGCCAACACTTTGAGGGAAAGGAAAGTGGAGAAGTAGGGGAAACATGAGGATGAATGGTCTTTATTCTCAGGAAAAACAGGGTGAGAAAATGGTACCAGGGGGGTATGTAGCTGACATGGGGGCATGGCCTTGAAATGGTGGAAGTCTTTTCTCCAAGGTCGGGGACAGAGCGGGGCGGTAGGGAAGAGTGCCTTTTAGGGGTAAGCCCTAACTTGTGGGGTCCCACAGGGGTGATTCTCTCCCTTATGTTGTTTAACATCTACAGGTGCCTCTTCACCAAGCTAATCTGGAATTTCTGGCTATGGTGTCATTAATATGCTGATGGCGCCCAGCAATATCAAGGGGCTTTTTGCACACCTTCAAAATAGCACAATGGTTGCCAATTGAAAACGCTACTGATTTGCTGTTATGCACAACGTCGTCGACAATCTGCCACACACCTGAAACCAATCTGCAAAAAGCGCTTCCTTGTAGCGCTTTCAGGGAAATCCCCAAAAGTGGATTCACCCTCCGGAAAGCGATACACTCCTGCAACCAATCTGCAACACTAGCGAAAAAGACCTGTGCGTTAACATTGTTGCGGTTTCTACAAAGTCCCTCCCCCTGGCTCTCTTCTCTGATCTTCCGGCGAAGCGATCACCATTTTTTTTTTCTCCGAGCGAGCGGGGATAAACGCACCAGCGAGCCTCTTTCAGTTTAGAGGCTTCCCCGGCTTCAGTCCCTCCCCTTCAGTCACTAAGCACAAAGAACAGAGAAGCCCGTTTGCTGATGTATTTTCCCTTTATTTTTTACACATTCATTCAGCCGAAAATCGGGCCCGTGAGAGGGGGGGGGGATTTTTTTTCCCCACTCGGAGGGAGCGTGGCAACGATCAAACGACAGCTCAAACACACCAGGCAGCTGGATGGGTCTCTCCGTTGCAACGAATTAACACAGATTCATTGCAATGGGTCTTTTTTTTTAAAAAAACCTTTCTTAAAGGGAAAGGGGCTGTTTGGGAGCATGCTAATGGCTGCCCATTGGCTGCTTGACGGCCAGGGGCGGGACGAGCTTGGCAATAGCGCTTCCTTTCTAGCGATTTCTGCCGAGACCGGAAGCCTGTGGGAAACGCTACAAAACGCAACTGGATTCCACTACAAAGGCAGGTATGAATAACGACGAATTCCACTATTTTAAATGGCGATTTTTCATTCAGTGACCAACTTGCTACAAAGATCCCGGTGCGTAAAGCCCCCAATTAATGGATGGTTACCCATCCACACCTCAGAGTATGCTGACCAGCCGCCAGGAGGCAGTAGTGGATTGGCTCAAGCAGAGTCAGCTGAAGTTAAATCCAGCTAAGACCAGGGTCCTCTGGCTGGGTCTATGATTCCTGACTTTTGATGGGGTCCAGTTAACAGTGGCCAGCATCCAGTGTCTGGATGTGAGCCTGGATTCCTCGTTACTGATGAAGGTCACAAATGCTACCCACCAGGCTTTCTACCACCTACTCCAGCTGTGGCAGCTAGCATCTTACTGGTTGGCACCCATCCTGGCCACTGTGACCCATGCAACAGTCATCTCCAGACTAGACTACTGCAATTTACTCTACACAGGGCCACCCTTGTATCATATCTGGAAACTTCAACTGGTCAATAATGTGCCTGGGTACTTGGTAGTGTATCTGTGCCTTCTGAGACCTGAAGAGTTAATCAAACTAAAGGAAGTGAACTGGAGTGTTTAGGAAACACTAAAGACAAAGCCTCTCATCTCTGGTGCCAGCTGGATAGGGGTGGTCCAGCTATCCTTGTGATGTTGGCCACATTTGATGTGGACGACCATGAGTTGTTAGCCTGCTGCCTCACCAGTGCTGGGATATGTGGGACAGCCCCTTAGTGGCTGATCTCCTTTTTCAAGCACCGGACACAGAAGGTCACTGTGGGGGAAGAGTTATCACACCCCTTCCAATTTCCGTGTGGAGTTCTACGTGGAGCAGTTGTCTTCCCCATGCTTTTCAATATCTACATACACCCTCTGGCCCAGCTGGTCTGAATCTTTGGGCTGGGCTGTCACCAATATGTGGATGACACCCAGCTCTATCTCCTGATGTATGACCACCTGGTCTCCCCGCTGATTAATTTGCCAGATGTTTGGAAGCCATAGCTGGATTGTTAGAGCAGAGTTGCCTGAAACGCATCCCCTCCAAAATGGAGGTCCCATGGCTGTTTAGGAAGGGATTAGACCAGGAATCACGGTTGTCCACGTTGCCCGGGGTGCAACTTAACATCTCACCCATGGCCAGGAATTTGGGCATGATTCTGGATGCCTATCAATGGAGGCCCAGGTCACCCAGGTAGCTTGCTTGGCAGTTTTCCACCTTTGTCAGGCACAGTTACTAGTGCCCTATCGGACCTCAAATCACCTGGCCATAGTGATCCATGCAATGGTGACCTCCAGGATTGATTTCTGCAACTTGCTCTACGTGGGCCTTCCCTTGTTCTTGATCTGGAAATTGCAACTGGTACAGAACACAGCTTCTAGGGTCCTCACAGAAACATCTTGGAGGACCCATATCCAGCCCTCCAGCTGCTTTGGCTACCAGTTGCAGTCCAGATCAAGTTCAAGGTTTTGGTATTGACCTTTAAGGCCATTTGTGGTCTGGGCCCCACATAACAGTGGGACCACCTGCTTCCCTATGTCCCCCACAAAGCTCTTTGCTCTGCGAGTGTGAACTTGTTGGTAATTCCTGGCCCATGAGAGGTATGCCTGGCCTCGACCTGGGCCAGGGCCTTTATGGTTCTGCCCCTGTCCTAATGAAATGAGCTATTGAGAGAGGTGAGAGCCCTGTCAGAGGTTTCCCAGTTCCACAGGGTCTGCAAGATGGAGCTCTTCTGCCAGGTCTTTGGTTGAAGCCAGGGCAGTTAAGATCTTGCCCTGCCCTGAAGGGGCTAGAACAACTGCCCACCCCCTCCCCCCTCTACCCGAGGCACTGATATTGGTTATCAGTAGTCCAAGATTCTAAGACTTCATTCAAAGTTTTTAAACTCTCACGGTAGAAACATAGGAACTGGAGTTTGTGATTATAATAAATTACCTCAGAACTTGAGTCACCTCAGACATCTTAACCCTGATTTCTCCTGACCTTTCCTCTATCCATTGAACGTTTTTGAACATTCTAAAGCTTCTTGTGTGCTTTTGTCAGAAGTTGACAATTAAAGATGGCGATCTTGTCTCTTCCCTCACGTTTCTGGAGTGAACCAGCATCAAAATATACTACTGTGACAGGGTAGGACAGCCATAAACCTTCACAAAAGAAGAAAACAGATAAGGGGCTGCTCAGACAGATAGAAAGGGGGGGGAAACCAGAGGGAAATTCCTGTATCTGAGTGAAGGAACAGGGCTGCATTGTCAATCCCTTTTCTGCCATAAAAGCTTGCTGGGAGACCCTAGGCCAGCCTCACACTCTCAGCCTAATCTTCTTCAAAAGGTTGTTGTGGGAATAAAATGGAGAGGAGGAGAATTATGTATGCTGCTTTAGGTCCCCAATGGGAAGGAAGATAGGTATGCAAGAAAAAAAACGAATAAATAATTTCCCCAAAGGGTACAGTTATTACAATGATTGCTGTCCTCTCTCTTCTTTCCTACTTCAGGTACTACCAGAACTTAACCCCAAGCAGCTCTTGCTCAGTAGCATTTTCTCAGTTATCTGGATACGGCCTTCTACTTGCCGCATAAAAGATGCCACTTTAAAGATGTTAATCATAACCTCTTCCCAGGTAGTCCGGCTCGTGTTTCTCCAGCAGTCTTGATGACTTATTTCTCTGTCAGAGTTATAAATTCCCACAGTGGAAGTCACATTATGATAAGCATTACTCTGCAATTTGCGTGCGTGGAAAATTATTCTAAATCTGAAGCAGCCACAGATGTTCTCAAGTGAGAGTCCTCCCTCATCCTGATTTTGCAGCTGCTGTTGACAGCAACGAGGAGATGAGAACATCCACATTTGGTGTCATTCAACAATCTGGCAGCACACACAACATGAAAGCCCAAGAAAAGTGTGGCTCGCCAGATTTTCACCTGCTGCTTCACACAGCATAGGCCTGCAGAACCTCTGACCCATCAAAGTGAGCGTATGAAGGTCTCATACAGAGCAAGACCAGCAGTCTATGAACGTCAAGATGATCTACTGTAACTGGCAGTTGTCTTCTGGGTCTCAGGCAGAGGTCATTCACCTCACTACTTGATACTTTTAACTGGAGATGCTGGGGTAGAACCTGGGACCTTCTGCAATGCAAAGCAGGTGCTCTACCACTAAGCCAGAACCCTAATTCAACCCTAATTTCACCAGCTGCAGCCTATCCAGGTTAGTGGATGTGGTACATGGTACATTCCTTGGTAACATCTAGATTAGAGTACTGCAATGTGCTGTATGTGGGCTTACCCTTGAAGACTGTTCAGAAGCTTCAGTTGGTACAGAAATCCTGTAACCAGAATGTTAATTGGAGTGGGCCATGGGGACCATATCACTCCCGTCTTCTAAAACTCCCTATTTGCTCCCAGGCTCTATTAAATATCATGACCTTTAAAGCCCTATTCACGCTCAGGCCAGCATACCTGAAGGATGGCCACTCCCGCAAGAACCTCCCCAATCTCTCCAGTCCCCTGCAGAGGCCCTGCTTTGGGTTCTTTGCCATCTGAAGCTAGATGGGTGACAATCCAAGGGGATTCTTGCCCGTCGCCTTACAACTTTGGACTCCTAAATGAGGGAGGCTCATTTGTTTCCACCCATCATTGATGTCAGCCAGCATCAGAAGACCTTTTTGTTAGGCTTGGAGTTCCTTTATTAACTCGTATATTGGCCCTCCTCTTCCCTGTTTGTATGCTGATGTGTTATGCTTGACATGTTTTAATGTTTGCCATCTTTTGAAAACCGAGTTGCGTTCAAAAGCTGGTATAGTAACATTTTAAATAAACTCAGCCCATTCTTCCAGAACCAGCTTGGGTAAAAATTGCTGAGAAAATGGGGGTGTGGGGAATGGGGAATCAGTGAACAGGGGAATTGTCAAGCATCCCTTTTTGTCCACCGACTTTGCTACAGATTTCCCTCTGCTACGACCACAGCAGCATTGAGAGATGCTGCCATAAGTTGCTTCACCTGTGCTGCTAAGCCAAGGAAACAGTTCTAGGCCAGGTTGCTCAACTATTTATAGTCTCAGTTTAATGTACAGAAGCTACACTTAGAAGAAGCATGCATTTGGCTCTATCTGAGCTACTATTCTTTCAGTCTGGGTATTTTCCTTGCTATCCGAAATGGCTAAGCCCCTCAAATCCTGAAAATATTCGGGGAGTCTCAGGACCACCAGACAGTCAAAGTTAGAGAGTATTTAAAGGGATTGCAGTCCCTTTAAATGCTTTCAGAGTTCACGTGCTGCTTGGAGAAGGCATCTCAAGGGTCCATGATATCTTTAACCCCCTTTTTATTGGGGGGTAAGCAAAGAGATAATGCAACACCTCCCCCTCACTATCAGCTTTCAGGTCAAGGAAACAGGCTCTGTTAAGCTGCTGCACACTTCTTGCGGGACAGCAAAACAATACAATTGAAATGCTAAAAATAAGAGTTCTTCTTATAAGAGTCCAGTTCAGTTGAAGGCAGACCCTGAGATTCTACTTGGGATAATGCTTGACCCCTGGACACTGGAGTAACTGGGACCAGAGTTTGACAAAGGTTTCATGCACATTACATGTGTATGCACATGAAAGCTTATGCCCAGAAGTATTCATTGGTCTTAAAGGTGCCACTGGACTCAAATTTCATTATGTTGCTTCAGACCAACACGGCTGCTCGTCAGACAGAATAGGATGCTTACAGTGCAAAACAGTGATCCCTGCATATGAAACAACCCATAATATTTTCCCTAGCACCTTTTCACAGTAACATGACCGTATAGTAAGACACCTCTGAAAACTGAGATGCCGCTTCATGCAAAAAGATTTCTGGCTAATGTCTTCAGCTGTTTTCCCCCAAGTGTTGGATGCTCATTGCAACCCTGTGCTATTAACTCATCAAGAACTTCCGGACTGCCAAAGTGTACTATGCCAGCAGTCTCTTCACTGTCCCTTGGCCTTAAGCTTGGCAAGGCTGCTTTCAGGCCACACTCTGTAAGGCTGAGCATGAAGAATTCAGTCCCGTTTCTTGCAGAAACCCTGGATTCATTCACAGTTACAGTGCCAACTGCTTATAAAAACAACCATGCACGCTAGAACAAGCTTTGTTCTCCACAGACACCCTCTGCACTGCAGGGGATCCAGCATCTCAGCCACGACCCTGTAGCTGCCAAATATGCAGATCCAGCTGGCCCCAAAGTGGCTTCAGAAGGCCAGCTTTTGCCTGCTAATCTTAGGGTGTGTGGCAGGCAGCCTGTTCCTAGGTAATTGTGCTCAACAGAACAAGCAAAATGATCTTGTATTCTGGCCACCTGCTTTGACATCTCAAGAAGATCAGAGAGAGGGCCAGCATGGTGTAGTGGTTAGAGCAGCCTTTTTCAACCTTTTGACTGTGGAGGAACCCCTGAGATTTTTTTTTTTCAGATTTCAGGAAACCCCGGAAATGGTGACGCGCTCCTTCAGAGAAGCGGGTGCAGCACTAAGATACAGGAGCTAGTGAATCAACTGATCATTTACCACTGCCATTCTGGAGAAAGAGACTAGGCCTGTAGAGCAACAAGGGAAATGGGCTATGGGGTAGTCAAACTGCGGCCCTCCAGATGTCCGTGGACTACAATTCCCAGGAGCCCCTGCCAGCATTTGCTGGCAGGGGCTCCTGGGAATTGTAGTCCACGGACATCTGGAGGGCTGCAGTTTGACTACCCCTGCCGCTATAGTGACCTCTAGTGATGTCAGTGGCCATCCATACTTCTGAGAAAGGTTGCGTAACCCCGAGGTTCCCTGGAACCCTGGCTGGGAATCCCTGGGTGTCAGACTAGGACCTGGGAGAACCAGGTTCAAATCCCCATTTTGCCATGGAAACTTGCTGGTGACCTTTGGCCTGCCACCCACCCGCAGTCTCACCTCACAGTCTGACGAAGGGTGCTTGCACTCGATAGCTCACGCCTTGAATAAATCTCTGTTGGTCTTAAAGGTGCTACTGGACTCTCTGGTTTTATTGTGCTACCTCACAGGGTGGTTTTGAGGATAAAATGGAGGAGAGGAGAATGACATATGTTTGCTCGAGTCACCACTGGGGAGAAAGGTGGGGTATAAATGAAGTAAATAAATACAAAACAAATAAGTTGCACAAGCAATTCTCCCTTCCGATGAGGCTTCATTTTTTTATTTCTTTCCATCATATTTTAAGCAAAGCAAACCGAGCACCAAACGCAGGATTGTGAAAATGCTCAATGCAACCTCGGTTGCCTTCTGAGTCATGAGAACTAATCACAGCTGATTCATGTTCCGCGTAAACCTGGTTTATCAATGGGCTTCCCCACTTCCTCACTCCCTGCCCCCCATATGTACACAGGAGTGACTGAACCCTCCCTGGAACAAAACTGAACACACTGGCTTTCTTTACCCACCTCTTTTTGAGGGATGGATAAGTGCATTAAAAACCAACGCTTGATAGAGACTATAAAAAAAGGCTTCTATTGCAAAACATGCTTTTTCTTTCCTCTTTCACATTATTAAAAGACCCTCTCTGGCTTTGTTTGGACTAACACTGGAGCACAATCCATAAAACAATCAATATTAGGGTGGTGAGATTTCCCATTTAACTTCAAAGGCTGACGGAATTAAAGCATTCGGCATCGTTTTCAGGAACTCTAGAACCTGGTTTTCCGGTCTATTTTATTACAAGCCAGGCATGCTTTACGCTGTTAAAGGCGGTGGGACAGAAGTAAACGGAAAGTAGGAGAAAAGGTAATTTCCCAAATATGGTTTCATTTCGTTCACATCATATTTTTCTTCTGTGGAGCCCAGAGTCAGTGCTGGTTCCAGATTTCGAGGGGCCCTGGGCAAAGGTGCTCAGCCACTCCCACTCCCACCCCCACCACTGGAACTCCCACCCATACCTCCTATTTTTGCTCCCACCCACATATCCCACATCAGACTGCATCTTCTCCTTGCCTGCACATAACCACCACCCACATTCCATGCCCTTTCCTCAGTGACACAGAGCAGTCCATGTGGCTGAGAGTGCCACTGCTATGGCCACAATGAGCACTAATCAAACACACTTCCCTGGTTGTGATGGACAGCACAGATAGACAGCAGCTCAGGAGGTGGAAGACTTGCAAGGAAGTAGGAGAAGGAAGGGTGTGCAGGCAGGTGGCAGAAGAGGGGTGCAGGTGGGCATTAGAATCCCTGATCCCTGGCCGACAGCCCCAACTCAAATTATACTGCCTCCTAGAGATCCTGACACAATAGCATGGCATGCAGAAAGTCCCAGGGGCAACGGCACGATTAACCATTCCTAATTGTGAATCAGCCACAAGACACGACTAACCATCCCTGATTGTGAACCAGCCACAAACTTTCCCCTCCAAACTGAGTTGGCAAGAAGTTCTCTTGGCTACTGTGGTGTTCTGATTTCTCAGACACAGTGATGAATCCATGAGCAACTCCAGGCCCATGAAGCTAAGGGAGGAGAGTAACATCCATGGAACCTAGGATGGGTTTACCTTCAAGGTGGCTCCTAAAGACCTCAGGCCCGTTGAATGCCGTGCCAGCTTCAGCACCCGGAATATCCTCATGAGACGGAACACCTGCACCACCTTGCCCAGGTTCCCTAGCTCTGGCTCCTTCCCCACGGTCACATCCACCAAGAAGTTGAAGTAGAAAGGCAACACCGAGACAATGTCAATCAGATTCAACGGATGTTTGAAGAACTTCTTCAGGTTGGGCGCCAGCAGCAAACGGGCCATCACTTCGAAAGTGAACCAGGAGATGCAGAAGTACTCCAGGTATTCCAGCACAGGGTCATCCGTCGCATTGCCATTCTCGTCCACCAGCTGATATTCCTCCATGCTGTGGATGCACATGGCTGCTATGGAGACCAGCACCACACTGATGGACACAAAGCTGAAGAGTTTACTCGGGATGGAGTAGCCGGGATTCTCCATGGTGAGCCAGAGGCGCTTCCGCAGACTGCCGCACCGCAGAGTGGTGTAGTGCAGGAGGTCATGGTTGAAATCAGAAATCTCATCTGGGGAGGTGTCCACGCTGCTGACCTCACTCTCCTCATCCCAGTTGTGATGGCGGCTCTCCAGTTTCCGTTCATGGTAGCGGTAGCTGCAGCAGGAGTCCAAGAAAAACTCGTTGATGCCCCAATACTCGATCTCCTGGCAGAAGGAAAAGACGCACAACTCTTCCATAACATGGAGCTTGCCGGTTTGGTAGAAATGAAGTACGTACAGGAAGAAACCGGGGTTTCGGTCGAAATAGAACTCCCTGGCGCTCACGTCGTAGTCGTCACAGAGTTGTAGGATGGACTCCTCGGAGTCGCAGGAAAGCAAGCGCCCGAGGCGGGTGTCGGGAAACTTGGAGAGGGCGCTTGAGCTCAGCCTTCGTTTCAGACCCCCAACGTTGATGTTAATGACCCCGTCCTCAAATGCAGGGTTCCAGTACCGTGGTGTCTTGTTGACCATGATCAGAAAAGCAGGGGCTAATTGGACCTGCAGCTAACACGCCGGGAGGGAAACAAAAAGTAAAGATTTTTTCGGTATGATTCCCCAGTGGAAACTAAAGCATCTAAATTGGGAAATACAGACACAGATGCTTGGAACGTGTGTGGAAAAGCACCTGTATGGTTAAGCATACTTGTGTTTCCCTTTGATAGTCATAAATCAGGCAAGTTTTTTCCTTGGCCATGCCTACCTGCCACACCCCCCCCCCCAGAAATGACATGTCACCAGGAGTGACATCACTTCCTGTGTTGACAGGCAGGCTCCAGGAAGACTAGGGAGGGGGGGAGAGACAGGATGTGGTTTAAGACGGGAGTAGGTGTGGAGGCTGTGTATCCCCCCAGGTACTGAAACCAGAGAGGAGTCACTCACACTTGGGAGGGGGAACAATGGAAGCGGCTGAGTCCATTAGGGCAGGAGGGGACCCCCTCCGGAGCTTGGCCATGGGCTCTGGTTGGGGATCCCTGCTCTATGGCATTTATGGAAGTTGGACTGTACAGCAACTGAAGTTCCTTCCCTCCCAAAATGCTGCCCTGTTCAGTTCTGCCTCCAAAATCTCCAAGCTGGAGAGGGCAGTTGCCAGTGGAGAATGGCAAAGACCAGGAAGGGAAGACTTCAGCTTCTCCTGCATGTTGCTTTCCTGTTGCAACCCCCTTGCCCTTCCCCTCATCCTGTTTCTACGGCTTAGGTCCCCTGGAGCCTTCCAGAGGACAGAAGGATTTCTGCGTGCAAAGCACAGCTTTCTTGCTTCCCCTGCTACAGTCTGAATTGTCCCTGAAAAATTTGTTCTTAGGGGAAAAGGGACCTCCAGGAACATGATTTGGAAACTGGGCTTTTGCAGGCTGCCACAAGACAAGGGAGGCTAGAAAGTTGTGCTTTGTGCAGAGAAATCCTTCTTCGAGGGAGACACTCCAAAGGATCTGAGCCTATATCCGGAACTCTGCAGAAGGAGAGTACAAAGCAGTTGTGGCCTGCAGAAATACAATAGGCATAGAAGGGTTATTTCAGGCTCCTCCTTCTTCTTGTATCTGAAGAGGTCTGGCTGCACACGAACGCTAATGCCTTGAATAAAACTTTGTTGGTCTTAAAGATGCCACCAGACTCAAACTTTGTTCTGCTGCTTCAAACCATCACAGCTGCCAAACTGAATCTATCTTCCCTTCAACATTGGTGCAATTTTTCAAAAAACATGTGTCCCAAAGCAAGTTTGGGGAAGTTCTCGGCAATGCGGGGATGGGGAACATGGGAAGGTCTCTATGACATGACAGTGCTGTGCGGAAACTGGGGAAAAGACCTTTGGTCACTGAACTAAGGTGGCAAAAGGCACCACTGCAAGCAGAAGAGGGCTGTCCCCCAAAGTAAGGGACAACAGAGTCACCGCCCAGTACAACCCCCTCCGGGTGGCCCTTTGCAGCCCTGATGGCAGCAGAGAAGCTTTCTCTTCACAGAGAACACCCCTGTTGCTTGGCCTTTTTAAGGAACATCTACCAAGGGACTGGACTCAGCAAACCAAAAGCCATCTGTGGTCCAGCCGGTCACTCTCCCATTTAATTTGTGTCAAGCCTGGGCAGAAAGGAAACCTTTCCTGACAACGCAAGGGGAATGCATGATGCCGAGCCATACATCAAGGGCTGCCTGCTGTGCCTGACTTTGGCGGCTTTATTAACAGACTACAAAATACCAAAAAGCCATGGTGGTGGCTGGGGGGGTGGGAGGGACTGTAGACCTCCAAATGCACGTATCTGTACAAATAAATGTTAGAAAGAGAAAGAAAGAGAAAGAGTTGGTTCTTATATGCCGCTTTTCCCTACCCGAAGGAGGCTCAAAGCGGCTTACAGTCGCCTTCCCATTCCTCTCCCCACAACAGACACCCTGTGGGGTGGGTGAGGCTGAGAGAGCCCTGATATCACTGCCCGGTCAGAACAGTTTTATCAGTGCTGCGGTGAGCCCAAGGTCACCCAGCTGGTTGCATGTGGGAGAGCGCAGAATCGAACCAGGCTCGCCAGATTAGAAGTCCGCACTCCTAACCACTACACCAAACTGGCTCTCATTATGGATGAGGATCTCATTATGGACTTCCAAAGCACTGGGGTTAATGTAGCAGAGTCTTATCCAGTATTCGAAGCATGATACAGAATGCTGTAAATAAATCTCCCAAGAGGTAGACTGCAAAAAAGGTCACCTTACATTTATTCAAGTAGATCCAGTTCACTTTCACATTGCAGTTGTAAGGAGAGAAGCCTAATCTTAAGAGTATTTCCCCTACTGCAAACGGCCAGCTCGTCTGGCAGCATGTGTGTGGAAGTACGAAGGCATTGTGGCTCTACAGGAGAGACCAGCAGAGACATGCGTCTCCGTAGAAGGCCATGTGGAGAGAGTGAGAGGATAAAGTAAGAGAGGGAGGAAGGGTCAGAGGGCAGCTCCCAGGTTAAGACAAAGAAAGGCATCCAGATCAAGGAGGTGACACCTTAGGGCAGGGGTAGTCAAACTGCGGCCCTCCAGATGTCCATGGACTACAATTCCCGTGAGCCCCTGCCAGGAATTGTAGTCCATGGACATCTGGAGGGCTGCAGTTTGACTACCCCTGCTAGGGTGATGTAGCACCCCCCAATGTCCAGGCATGCAGAGGTTTCCCCTCCACCACAAAGACCATGTGAACATACAGTATCGTGTTCCATCTCCTTTTTGTATCATTCACATTAAGAATGAGGAACGAGCATCACTCAATGCTCAAACTCATGTTTTGCATATGTAAGATCCTTGGTTCATGCATGGTTGTTTTCCCCCTCTCCAAAAAAGAGATAGAATCATAGAGTTGGAAGGGGCCATACAGGCCATCTAGTCCAACCCCCTGCTCAACGCAGGATCAGCCCTAAGCATCCTAAAGCATAAAGTGTGTATCCAACCTTTGCTTGAAGACTGCCAGTGATAGCAGTTCTCTAGAAAAATACTGACTTATAAGGGCCAGTTGCCTGACGCAACACAAGCCAGCTTTGTATATCCGTAAGCCGTCAGTCACATATCATGGAGTGCAAAGCCCAAAACTCTGTGCCAGAAAAGTAATTCAGCCATCATTAATTAAAACTATTTATAAAGCCCTTTGGCTGCTGGATGGGAAGAACAAAACGTAAGAACCGGGAATCATTAAGATCGGAGTCGTAACTCCTGAAGAAGGCTCAGCCCGGCAATGGTAATTCATTCTCAGGTTAGATGACTGCCATGAGCTCTACACGGGGCTCCCTTTGAAAACTGCTCAGGGGCTGCCGATGTTTCAAAATGTAGAAAGACGGGTGGCTGCTGTTAAGTTACAGACATGACATTTGGGCAGTCTTAAAAAACTATGCAGGCTGCTAAATTGTTTCATGGCGCAAGTCACAGTGTGGGGCCTCATCACCAAAGCCCCAAATGGTCTGAAACCAGCTGGATACTATGAAGAACTACTGCCACACACATAAGCCTGCCATTCAGCTTTGATCTTCTATGGGGCTGCCTGTTTTCTGTGCCCCAGCCTTCAGAGGTAAAGAGGGACAGTGCTAAGCTGAGATAAGAATTGCCTTGATGCTGAAAATCCTTCTTAGGATCAGCTCACCTGGCTCCCCAGTTCCTTAGCTTTAGGCACCAGATGAAAATGTTAATACGCTCCAGCCCTTTTTAATCCTGCTGCCTTTCTCATCCCAGATTATTTTTGTTATTTTTGTCAATAAAAACTGCAGAGGCTGAATAAAGGCTTCACAGAGCTTGAGATTGTTTCTGAGTTTGCAGCTGGTGTTTGTCAACTAGTTGTTGATGCTGGTTGGAAAGTTCTATCCTCTTCAGTCCCTTCAAAATTCTAAGCCAGGGGTAGTCAAACTGCGGCCCTCCAGATGTCCGTGGACTACAATTCCCAGAAGCCCCTGCCAGCGAATGCATTCGCTGGCAGGGGCTTCTGGGAATTGTAGTCCACGGACATCTGGAGGGCCGCAGTTTGACTACCCCTGTTCTAAGCTCTGCGGGGGTCTAGTTCACTCACACACACACACACACACAACTCACAACAATGGTGCCTTTTCACCAACAAGACCATAATGGTGCCTTATCATCTCAGGAAACCTATTTCTGGATCAAGCTGAGAAAAATAATCTCCTGGTCATGGCAGTGGAAAAAGCAGTCAACTGGAAAAGATGTTTTGTTTCCCTTTTGCTGGGAAAAAAAAATCAAGAAAACTCTCCTAATTCAGGTCAGAAAACTTGATGTTCCTCACTGATTTGGAGCTGCAGTGCTGAGGAAGGAGGATTTAGTTCCTCGTCCCTTAAAAAAACCTCACATTCCAGCAGCTGGTTGACCTGGAAGACAACATAGTCGTATGCCTTTATGAAGGGTTGCCAACCTCCAGGTGGAGGCTGGAGATCTTCCACAGAGATCAGTTCACCTGGAGATCATGGCCATTTTGGACGTTGCACTGTATGGCAGGGGTAGTCAACCTGTGATCCTCCAGATGTTCATGGACTACAATTCCCATGAGCCCCCGCCAATGTTTGCTGGCAGGGGCTCATGGGGATTGTAGTCCATGAACATCTGGAGGACCACAGGTTGACTACCCCTGCTCTATGCCATTATCCCTTGCTGAAGCCTTTCCCTTCTCAGGCTCCACCTCCCAAATCTCCAGGTATTTCCCAATCTAATGCTGGCAACCCAACCTATATGCATAGAGCAGTTGGGGGGAGATCTGACATCAAGAAAATGGCATGGGGGGAATCATAGAGTTAGAAGGGACCTCGTGGGTCATCTAGTCCAACCCCCTGCACTATGCAGGACACTCACAACCCTATCGCTCATCCCCTGTAACTTCACAGAATCAGACTCTTTGTCAGACGCCAATCCAGCCTCTGTTTAAAAATTCCCAAAGATGAAAACCCACTACCTTCCAAGGAAGCCTGTTCCACTGAGAATAACCCTCTTCCCCCTGTGCCATGCTTCCAGCCCTAACTGGGTTCTCTCTGGCTGCTTGTAGTCATAATAAAGAACTGGCAGATTCTACATTTACGCTATTGGTTATACATGGGTTATAAATAGAACAAAGGGCATTAGGAGAGCATCATACTTTAACACAGGAGTCCCCAAACCGTTTTGAATTCTGACCCACAGTGGGGGGCACAGCCCCAAAGTGGCAGCCCCAAGAGGTGAAGCCAGCCACAAAATATGAAAAAGTGAGCTCAAGAACTTGAACCATAACTCACCAACATTGCAAGCAGAAGCTTTCTTGACGAATGCATTGTTTAAGAATCTTATCTTGCATAGACCTTCAGTCACACCATGAAGATCTTTGAGCAGTGGTGGCAGCTCCTGCCAAAGCAACTTCAAAAAATCTGCACTGCCCATCAAACTTCCAGAAGCCAATCAGAAGCCCTGCTGGGCAAAATCCCCATTTGGCTCCACCCACTTTCAACAAATATCTGGTGGGTGCCAGGAAAGCCTTTCTGAGCCCCATGTTGGGACCCCTGCTTGAAATGATCTCTCCTCTCATTGCTGGATTGGGGTGGGGGATAATCAAGCCATACAAGCTTGAGTTCTCGATCAAAGTCATGGTTCTCTGCATCCTGCGTTTGCCAGTTGGCCTGCCTTCTGCTCATATAATGTTGGCCATCCCATGCAGTCCTGCTGCTGAGCGATGGAGCCCCACATCCATCAATGCCTGAAAAGGCAACCGGGACAGTTCCGCAGTGCTTTTCCTAGGCTGGCACAAGGCACACTCCTCTCCCTTGCCAGGAACATGAATGGCAAGCAGGAGAGTCAGGAAGGAGAGCCAAGGATCCTTTTGCTTTCCTGGCAAAGGGCCTGGCAATATTGTGCTTTGCCAGCGGGCAGCTAAAAATGCAAGGTGAGAACCTGACAAATGGATATTTGAACACAGATGTCATTATATTGATGCAGTGAGTAATGAGCCCATGTGGACCAAGGCTTTCTGTAGAGCGTACATTTAACAGCAAGCCCAGGTTTTCTTGGTACACAATGCGTGAAAGGCATTTAAGAGGGAAACACTGCAGTGTAAATAAGCAGCAGGGCTATAATCAGCAATGGACAAGGCTGCCCTCGTTGACAGAAGTCTTCAGAAGAGCGTAGCATCTCACATGGACTATGAAGCAAAATTTATCCAGTGCAACCAAGGCATCCTAAGTCAATGGGCTTCAGCTATCGTGTTGTATCCAACCAGGGCTGATTCTGCACTTACTTTGTTTTTTCTGTTGCTTATATCTGGAAGGCAGCCCCATTGAAACAGTGAAGGGAGATATAAAGAGGAAGATGCTATATGATTTCATGGTCATGTCAGAGTCTAGCTTGAGCTGTAAATGCTAACCTAGGCTGATTCTGCACTTACTTTGTTTTTTCCACTGTGAATTCAGATCGATTTATTTTATTTTATTTATTTGATTTGTATGACCGCCGCTCTCGGAAACCGGCTCGCGGCGGTTCACAACATTTTAATACAAATACAATATATTAACCATTAAAATTCCCCATTAAAACCCCATTAAAACAATGACTAAGTCACAATGATGGCGATTAAAACTATTCCCGTACAGGCCCACTGGATGAGCAGAAGGGAACGGAGGATAATTGGGCATAGGATGGAACACTCTGGGGAACCAGGTCAGTTTAGTACTGGCCTCCCCCCTCCGGGGAGAGGGGTCCGATCTTAGCCCCGGGCCATCACCTGGCCTTAGACAAACGCCTGGCGGAAGAGCTCCGTTTTGCAGGCTCTGCGGAACTCAGAGAGCTCCGACAGGGCCCGCAGCTCTTCAGGGAGCTCATTCCACCAGGTAGGGGCCAGGACCGAAAAGGCCCTGGCCCTTGTCGAGGCCAGGCGTGCCTCCCGGGGTCCTGGGATCATCAGCAGATTCTTACCCGCAGAGCGAAGTGCCCTGCGGGGGGCATAAGGAGATAGGCGGTCCCTCAAGTATGCAGGACCCAAGCCGCGTATAGTCTTAAAGGTTAGTACCAAAACCTTGAACCTGATCCGGAAACAAACTGGCAACCAGTGCAGCTGCTTCAGCAGAGGCTGAACATGGGACCTCCAAGATGATTTAGTGAGGACCCGTGCAGCTGCATTCTGTACCAGCTGTAACTTCCGGGTTAGAGACAAGGGTAGGCCCGCGTAGAGCGAGTTACAGAAGTCTAATCTAGAAGTAACCGTTGCACGGATCACAGTGGCCAGGTGTTCCGGGGGCAGGTAGGGCGCTAGTAGCCGAGCTTGGCGTAGATGGAGAAACGCCGTCCGGGCTACCTTAGTGACCTGGGCCTCCATGGAAAGTGAGGCATCCAGAATCACTCCCAAATTCCTGGCTTGGGGCACAGATGACAATTGTACCCCGTCCAGGCAGGGAAGACGCGCTTCCTGTTCCTGCTCCCTTCGGCCTAGCCAAAGGACCTCCGTCTTAGAGGGGTTGAGTCTCAGGCGGCTCCTCCTGATCCATCCAGCCACTGCTTCCAAACAACTGGCAAATTTTTCTGGGGGGAGATCTGGCCGGCCATCCATCAAGAGATAGAGCTGGGTATCATCAGCGTACTGGTGACACCCAAGCCCATAACTCCGTACCAGCTGAGCCAGGGGACGCATATAGATGTTAAATAACGTGGGGGAGAGCACCGCTCCCTGTGGCACCCCACATGGGAGTGCAAAGGAGTCGGATAACTCCTCCCCCACAGCGACCCTCTGTGATCTGTTCTCTAGAAAGGAGGATAGCCATTTAAGAGCCACCCTTCCAATCCCAGTATCAGCGAGGCGGTGAACCAAGAGCTCGTGGTCAACCACATCAAATGCGGCTGACAGGTCTAATAGCACGAGAATGGCCGACCCGCCCCGGTCCAGCTGGCGCCGGAGATCATCTGTCAGGGCGACCAGCACAGTCTCCACCCCATGGCCAGGACGGAAGCCAGACTGGTATGGATCAAGGGCCGAAGTTTCCTCCAAAAATGCTAGGAGCTGGTCCGCGGCGGCCCTCTCAACCACCTTGCCCAGGAATGCAAGATGCGATACCGGGCGGTAGCTGGCGGGGTCCCGCGGATTCAGCGATGGTTTTTTCAGAAGAGGGCGAACCACTGCCTCCTTGAGCCGCTGAGGGAATTCTCCCGATGTAAGGGAGAGGTTTATAATCTCCCTCAGGGGAACACCTATCCGTGGGTCGCTGATCTTAAGCAACCACGACGGACAGGGATCAAGGGGGCAAGTGGTCGCCCTCACCGACCCTAGCAATTTGTCCACTTCGGATAAAGAGAGCCGCCTGAAGCCATCAAACCTGATCCCCCGTAACGGCCACGGAGCTTCTAGTTCACGAACTGTATCAACTGTGGCAGTAAGGTCACGACGGAGCGACAAGATCTTATCCGCAAAATAGCTCGCAAAAGCCTCGCAGCCTAGTTCCAATTGACTACTATTTTGATGCCCTCCTTCGAGGGCAGTAAGGGTCCGAACTATCCTAAATAATTGGGCTGGGCGAGAGCTAGCGGACGCGATTTCCGCAGCAAAGTAGTCACACTTTGCCGCTTTCACCGCCAACTCAGGTCTTCCTCTATCCCCGCTCCCCAATTGAAACAGAAAGTGTTCTGCACTTGATTGGGGAAGGTCAGAGTGGGGGGGGGGCAGGGAGCCAAGTACAGTAGCAGGAATTTCTTTCTTTTCTTGAACAAGGGAGGGGAGAGAGGATTGGAGACAGCAGAGGAGGGGAAAATAAATCCAAGAGGTAGATGTTTGCTGAGAGAAGTGTGGGCTTCTGGGAAGCCTTGCAATTGGGAACCAGAATGTTTTTGAACTGATGCCCTGGACAATCAGGGAAGACTGCTTTGCTACGAGGTACAGAGAAGGAATTCGCAAAAAGGAGAAATCTGAACACCTACTGATGGCATTTTTTCAAATATCAAGGCTTTTATCCACTCCTGGATATAGCGAGTGAAAGGCAGAGTCACTGCAGATCAATCATGCATGTTGCAGAGGGAAAATTTAAAGCACCCAAAATCAAAATGTTAATCGAATTCAGGGTAGATGGGAGAGATTTATTCAGACTGGGAGTGGGTAAAATGCCCCATGCAGACCACACCCTGGTTTTCCACCCATGCCGGCGATCATGGCAATTACATGGGCCAAAGCCTTTGAGATGGAGAGGAATTGCATGAGGCTAAGAGGGAAAGCTGTCTGGATCCAATCCTTGAAAGAAGGTGCTTACCACATTTATTTATACTTTGATTTCTTGATTGTACCCTCTACGCAAGTGGGCTTGGGGCAGTTTGTTTCATTGCTTAATATTGAAAACCAACAGCTAAAGAGATTAAAATACAGTAAAACGCTAAAAAATGGTCTACCATTCCACCATTTTATGCATTCCACCATTTAATGTCATCTTGCTGCCAATTTTTCAGCTGTTTTTTTGGGGGGGAGGGGGCTATAATAGGAAGAAGGATAGGTGAGGGCTGTAGAGGCTCTTTCCTTCCATAAACATCCTTCCCACACCCAGATTTGTCCCAGGTCAGAAGCTCCGACCGTCAATCTCGCCCTGAATCAAGCATGCCTTTAAAATAATCAACCTCTGGATCTCAGATCTACGAGTTTCTTAGTACAGAGGTATCCCCCCCTCCGAAAAAAAATTCCTCTAACCAACATCCAGTTTAATATTCTGCAGCCCAGTGGCTTCAACGCAAAGCTGTTGCCGAGGCTTTGAGGCCTCTGCAAATATCCCTAACGCCAGGGCTCTAATTCTGCGTGAAATTTATCGAGCGAGGTCAAATTGTATCTGTTAATTATTAATCATCGGAGAGGGGAGCCCCCATCTTTCAGCTGGGAAAAGAGCAGATTGGATTTTCAGACAAGACCTCTCTCCATGTGACACACTCAGCCGCATCACACAAAGTGCTCCTCACCACGTTACGCAATACCATCCCTTAGGGCATGTGCCTTTTAGAGCACTGAAAACGTCAACAATTGCAGTGTTTCTAAAAAGGTTTACTGGGCAGCGGGGCAATGCAGGAAAAGGCGGCTTTTGGTTTCTGGAGGGGTCTGGAAATTTACCAAGAAACTTTGGTCTTCAGGAGAAGGGATTGTGCCGCATCCTACTGAAGATCTAAAATAGGAAAGCTTGCTTCTCAGACAATATTTTCGGGAGACAGGATATTTGGGGAATCCATTAGCACATCTCAGTGCAATGCTAAATGCATTTCATTCACCTACCTGGTTCTTCCACAGATCCAGCTTGGCCGGCGACTCCATCCACAGCTGCATCAAAACAAAACCAAGTCATGTTTTATTCTGTGTTGCTGGGGTTTAACACATAGGCTACCGGCTGCAATACTGGGGGTGCCATCTAAGGGAGAGGCAATAATCAGACAAGACTTTTCCTGCAGTCCTGAGTCACCTCTGGAAGGTCCTTCCCACCTGGATCTTAACCCAGGCGTTAATTTTAGGATGCCACAGGAAGAATTTTTTGTTGTCTGTTTGATGGACATATATGTGTCATCTCCCCCCCCCCTCCCACTCTTTTGCTGTCTTTAATTTCTGACACTCATGGGTGGGTGGCTGTCTGGATTCAACGCATCATCATGATTTTATGCTACGAAATCTGTTTGATTTCACTCTAGGCAGCTCTCACTGCTTCAGAAGCCAGCAGATTGAGAACCTGCAAGAGAAAGAAATCTCCTTCTGCTGCTAAATAAATAAAATTCACACTCTGCAAAGCGGCGGAAATGGGCGTGCCTGGGGAAAGCCCAGCACTTTCCCAGAAACAAAACACAGCTATTTCGAGAGCTGGGAAATTGCTATCCTTGCTAAAGAATTCTGCATTAAAGGAGGATGATAATGCCAGCTGCAGCACAGCACCCATTTGAAGGGAAATCTCTCCTTTTTGCTGCTAGTGCTGCTGAGAGGGGTCGGGTGCTTGCTCACTGTGCTGTAAAAGGCTTCTTTGACTCCTCAGCTGGCCTTCGTGCAACCAAAAGCCCTGTGGTGCACTGCAAGAATGCATCCGCGCACGTGTTTAAAAGGCCACCAAGCTGCGGCCAACTCATGGCGACCCCGCATGGGGTTTTGGAGGCAAGAGACATTAAGAGGCAGTTTGCTGTCGCCTGCCTCCGCATGACAACCCCGGACTTCCTTGGTGGCCTCTCGTGTAAAAACGAGCCAGGGCTGACCCTACTTCACTTCTGAAGTCTGAAGTGGTCGGGCTAGGCTGAGCCATGCACTTGCAAAACGTTTCGTGGGAACCCTTGTTGGCAAGAACCTAAAAGGTTAGCGATAAGATCGATTATAGGAAAAGAGACACAATTTATTATTAGAGCTCCAATGTTGAAGAACCATAAAAGAATATCTGTTATGCACACATAAAACATTAAGTGAGCACATCACTAATGCCAAAAGATTTAGACCTTGACCTAATGCATTTCAGTCTTACAGATCTTCATCAGTCAATTAAACAGATGCACACAGAAGTAAACAACGTTGTTGTTGTTTTTTACAATTTTCAACAGGGCGTGTGTGAAAATGAGTGCCGCCATTATCCATGTCCAATGGTATAAATTCCGTGTTCTTATTTGCTGACTTATTTGGTCTCTTATGGCTAGTTCTGATCCTGCAAAGGTGTTCATAATAGCAGAATCCTCAGAGAACAAACAGTTTGGAGTAGTGGTTAGGAGGAGTGCTGGGTTCTCATCTGGCGAGCCACGTTTGATTCCACGCTCCCCCCATACACAGCCAGCTGGGTGACCTTGACAGTACTGAGAAAGCTGTTCTGACTGAGCAGTGATATCAGGGCTCTCTCGGTCTCACCTACCTCACAGGGTGTCTGTTGTGGGAAGAGGAAAGGGAAGGCCACTGTAAGCCGCTTTGAGCCTCCTTCAGGTAGGGAAAAGCGGTATATAAGAACCAACTCTTCTTCTTCAGTAATATCAGGGCTCTCTCGGTCTCACCTCCATCACAGGGTCTGTTGTGGGGAGAGGAAAGGGAAGGCGACTGTAAGCCGCTTTGAGCCTCCTTTGGGTAGAGAAAAGCGGCATATAAGAACCAACTCTTCTTCTTCAGTAATATCAGGGCTCTCTCAGCCTCACCTACCTCACAGGGTGTCTGTTGTGGGGAGAGAATCATAGAATCAAAGAGTTGGAAGGGGCCATGCAGGCCATCTAGTCCAACCCCCTGCTCAATGCAGGATCAGCCCTAAGCATCCTAAAGCATCCAAGAAAAGTGTGCATCCAACACACATCCAAAGGAAAGGGAAGGCAACTGTAAGCTGCTTTGAGCCTCCTTCGGGTAGAGAAAAGCGGTATATAAGAACCAACTCTTCTTCTTCAGTAATATCAGGGCTCTCTCGGTCTCACCTCCATCACAGGGTGTCTGTTGTGAGGAGAGGAAAGGGAAGGCGACTGTAAGCCACTTTGAGCCTCCTTCAGGTAGAGAAAAGCGGCATATAAGAACCAACTCTTCTTCTTCTTCTTCTATTCCTAATGTAGAACTTAGAATTATTAAACAGAGATTGATATCTTTGAAACACATGGCAAAAATGTGTTTTATCCCTAACCGAAACTAATCTTATCCCTAACCTTTTTGGTTCTCGCCTGTTTTGCAGGCTGGGCTTTCATTTCCCTTTAACACTTGTTAACAATGACTGACACCCAGACTGAGTCGTGATGCCAGACTTTCCCCAGAGTTTCAGTCAAGGCATCGACTGTCTCTTTTTTGCTGCGTTCTGTTTGATCGCTTTCCCTTTGCTTCTCCCAGGGAGCCTGCAGAGATGTGCCCCAGCCTGCAGGGCCACTGGATTCTTGCCCATCCAACCCAGTCAACCCCACTAAGTCACTGGAGGTACATCTGGGAGGTATTCAAGTTTTTTCATGGGATGCTTCTAAAGCAGCACGTAATGCCCTCAAGAGGGAAGCAGCAGAGAGCTGATGGCCCAGGACAACTCATCTCCATCTGGGGCTAAGAGGGCTGTGTACTGAAGCGCCTCCAATTTTTTGGCACTTTGGAAGATGCAAGCTGGTGATCAGTCTCCATGCAGCGTTAGCACCCTGCTGAGACTGCTGCGGCCCACCGGGGGTCAAGTCCGTTCAAAAACCAGCACAGACTATTTCGAATATACCTACAAGGCTGTTAGCAAGTAAAGACTGCAGTGGTCAGAATGTCAGACGAGGAACGAGGAGACCCAGTAAGAGATTAAAAGTTGTAGTAAGTGGGGAAAGAGGAATAACTAACCTGAGATGAAAATGGGTAGCCATGTTAGTCTTTCTGCAACAGCAGAAAAGAGCAGAGTTCAGTAGCACCTTAGAGACTAACAAAATTTGTGACACACTGGGAGCTTTCATAAGTCATTGCTTTCTTCTTTGGATAAAGCTATAATGGGAGTCCATCTGTCTTTATATCTTGGAGAACAGAGTGGGGCTTTTTGCACGGCTTCAAAATAGCACAATGGTTGCTAATTGAAAACGCTACTAATTTGCCTTAACGCACGACGTCGTAGACAATCTGCAACACTCCTGAAACCAATCAGCAAAAAGCGCTTCGTTGTAGCGCTTTTAGGGGAATCCCAAAAAGTGGATTTACCCTCCGGAAAGCGATACACTCCTGCAACCAATCTGCAACAGTAGCGAAAAAGACCTGTGCGTTCCCATTGTTGCGGTTTCTTCAAAGTCCCTCCTCCTGAGCCTGTCCTCCAAACTTCCGGCGAAGCGATCGCCATTTCTTTTTCCCCGAGCGAGTGGAGATCAACGCACCGGCGAGCCTCCGTTTAGCCAGTGAGGCTTCCCAGGCTGCAGTCCCTCCTCAGAGCTGTTTACAGTCACTAAGCACAAGAAGCCCGCAGAAGCCCGTTTGCTGATGTATTTTCCCTTTATTTTTCACACTGTTTCGGCTGAAAATCGCGCCCGTGAGGGGGGGGAGGGGGGATTTTTTTTTCCCACTCGGAGGCAGCGTGGCCACGATCAAATGACAGCTCAAACAGAGGCTTCCCGGCTTCAGTCCCTCCCCTTCAGTCACTAAGCACACACATTTCACACATTCCATTCAGCCGAAAATCGGGCCCGTGAGAGGGGGGGGATTTTTTTTTTCACTCTGAGGCAGCGTGTTAACGATCAAACGACAGCTCAAACACCCCAGGCAGCTGGATGGGTCTCTCCGTTGCAACAAATCTACCCAGATTCGTTACAATGGGTCTGTTTTTTTTTTTAAAAAAACCTTCCTTAAAGGGAAAGGGGCTGTTTGGGAGCATGCTAACGGCTGCCCATTGGCTGCTTGATGGCCAGGGGCGGGACGAGCTTGGCAATAGCACTTCCTTTCTAGCGATTTCTGCCGAGACCGGAAGCCTGTGGGAAACGCTAAAAAACGCAACTGATTCCACTACAAAGGCAGGTATGCATAACGACGAATTCCACTATTTTAAATGGCGATTTTTCATTCAGTGACCAATTTGCAACAAAGATCCCCGTGCAAAAAGGCCCAGTGATTTCAGATGTTGAATGACAATAGCAGCCAAATGGCAATTGCAGGTGTAATTGAATTAGGAGTGATACACTCCTAGTCCATGTGGAGAAATCAGCATCGGTATGGAGACAGGAAACCTAAGTCGCAATTCAGTTCAGGAGAATGTCTTAAAAATGAATTGCAGTCCAGGGTGACCAGTAATGAAGAACTTGAGGGTGTCGTCCCATCTCCATTCAAGCCTACTGTTTCTCAGCCTCATAGTCCAGCCTGCATCCTACTTTGTATTACAAGAGTCTTCCTCGGGCTAGAGACACGGAAGCCACAATAGACTCGCACTCTGACTTCCCTAGCTGTGGCCACAGAAAACTACACCCGTTTCTCCCACCCACCCACAGCACCTCAACAGCAAAAAGTTCAACGACATATGAAAAGGAACTTCCGAGATCTGTGCACATCTGCTGTCTGTGATCAGCAATGGAGCTTTTGCTGCATCATTGATTTTCTTTTCAAAAATCTCCCATTCACTTGCCACGCAGAGAGCGGGGGAGGAAGAGCATCCCTTCTGCAAGAGCAAACAAAGGAGAATATTGCTGTCTGATTAACTTCTGCACGGGCCGTCTTCTCATCGAAGCAATGACTAATCCGTGTTGCTTCCGGAAGAATGGTTGTGATTTCAAGCTGCAAGCCCCGCCATTTGCCTGCAGGAAAACCTCGCAGACAACCCTGCTTGGAGGCCAGAGCCCTAATTATTAAAAAGACAATCTTTGTTGATTTCAACAGAGTCGGAGTTATTTTTATAGTCCAAGGATGAAATGTGGCACTTCACGAAGTAACCTTTAAAAAAACAACAACACAGTCTTGTTCCTTAAAGAGAGACCTGTGAAAATAATTGTCTCATCAGATCTTGGAAGCTAGCAATTAGTCTCCAGATCCAATTCAAGGTGTTGCTATTAACCTTGAAAGCCCTTAATGGTCTGGGACCCTCTTACCTATGGGACCGCCTCTTTTGTTACAACCCTCCATACTTTTCTAAGGGCCTCTTGCAGGCGTTGCTTCCAGGATGGCTTGGTCAGCTGTCCCCAGCTGTGACCCCTACCTGGTGGAATGCTCTCTCAGATGGCACCCATGCTCTGCCAAATTGTTTGGTCTCTCTAAACAAGCTGAATTGTTTAGGTTGGCCTTTGGGGGTAACCACATATTTGGGCTGTTGTTAATAGCGGTATAATGACAGACATTTGTTTCAATGTTTTAATGTTAATATTTTATATTTGCGTGTTGTTACCTTATTGGTCTTAATGAAAGTCGCCATGAGACCCTCTGGGTGAGCAGAGCCTTAAAAAAAAATCTAATGACTAAGTAAGTGGGGGGTCAGCCTCAATTAGTGTTTGGATGGGAAACGGCTAAGGCGGTCCAGGGTTGCTACGTAGAGGCAGGCAGAGCCAAACCACCTCTGAATATCTCTTGCCTTGAAAACCCCTGCATTATAACAGCTCCGTGGACTAGCTGCTTGTTTGTTTGCATCCCTCCTACCCAAGAAGTCTATGTAGTGAGGGTCTGCTACTCTGGACATCTGAAGAAGTGAGCCTTAGCCTACAAGCACTTCCGCCGAACACAACAGCAACACTGTGAGTCTTTAAGGTATCCCAACTCTCCTGTTAAATTTTTTGGTGCAACAGACCAACACAGCCCGCTGCAGAGAAGGACTGAGTGAGCAGCTTTACAGGAGAGGAGAATTTTGTGCTGGGCCTTAAAAGGAGCAAGAGAGATGGCGACATGTTCTGGGATGGAGCACCAGTCATCTCCTTCAGCAAAGGGAATGCCCCAGCCAAAGTGCTTCTGGATTGCTGGAGTGCCTTTGGGCATTGATTCACACCTTACCATGGTTGTGTGGTGCAATCTGAAGCAGAGTGGAGGGACTTCTAACCCAGTGGTCCCCAACCTTTTTATCACCGGGGACCGATCAACGCTTGACAATTTTACTGAGGCTTGGGGGGGGGGTAGTCTTTTGCTGAAGGACGTTGCCGCCACCTAAGCCCCTGCTCCACTTGCTTTCTCGCCGGCACCCCTGACTTCTCGCTGCCCGCTGGGGGGCACTGCCAGCAGCAGCTGTGCAGTGACACGCCAAGGGGGAGCCCCAGCCATGGTGGCTGCCAGAGAGCACCAAAGGTGAGCTGGGAGCAGAGTGGCAGGGCAGCCCCCGAGGCAGCAGCCAGGGAGGAGGACAAGGAGGAACTGTAGCCCGGTACCGACTGATCCACGGACCAGTACCAGTCCCCGGACCGGGGACTGGGGACCACTGTTCTAACCCCATAAATGAACCTTTAAGAGTGCACTGCAAACAAGTTAATACTGGTTTGTTAGAGGGCTAAGTGACCATACACCATGTTTATCATGATGTATGCATTTCTTTTCCAGAGATGTCCACAAAACAGAATTAAAAAAAAATGTTACGCACACATACCATGAAAAATTATGCCCTTTTCACAATCCCTTCAAACCATGAGATAAAAAAGAAAAACTGCAGCTTTTGAGGGCAAGTTTCAAGCCATCTGGCAAAAATCACTCCAAAATGTGTGAGCCTGTTTTCCTCCTTGAAATGCTGGAGAGAAGAACTGTGGATTCATGGTAGCCAAGTTACCAAAAATGCAACAGTTCAGCCTGCGGTGGTGTTACCCAGAAGTTCCTGGACAATATTAGTAATCTATGCCACACTAAACAAAGCCTGGCAAGCTCATTTCGGCATCCTCACCCAAGCCGGGCTGTTTTATTTCGGCAATTTAAGCACATCATTTCTTCCCACTAGAATACAGAGATAAATACAGTTGTTTAGCACTAAGGTCAGGGCTGTACATTTTCCATGCAAGTTAGAGGGCACCCGCACCCAAGCACTTGCAAATGTAGTGGAAACATAAATCACCCAGGTGTTGTTTTCCTGATAAAAATCAAGTATGCACCCAGGCATAATTTGCCTCCACAGAGGCAATTCCAAGGATGGCTCAAGTTTAATATAAATGGATCCAACATAAAATTAGACTTGGCTTCAAGGTACCCAATCATGAAGTCTTCTTGAAAGAGGAGAAGGAAGAGGAGGAAAGCTTCTTGAAAGAGGAGAAGAAGGAGGAAAGCTGATTTTTATACCCCATTTTTTTATAGCCTGAAGGAGTCTCAAAGCAGCTTACGCAGTCACCCTGTGAGGTAGCTGGGAATGAGAGAGCTCTGAGAGAACTGTGACTGGACCAAGGTCACCCAGATGGCTTCAGGAGGAGGAATGGAGGAATCAAACCCAGTTCTGCAGATTAGAGGCTGCCACTACAGCCACACAGGCTCTCTCAAAGGCCCAAGTTACCTATGATAAACACATTTGGCAGTGTTCGCATAGTGATCAGGGGGATCTGTATTCAAACCTCTTTTCTGTCACATCATTCCCTGAGTAGCTTTGGGTCTATTGTCACTTAGCCTGCTATTGAGAAGATGAAAATAAGAAACCAAGCTTTGCTAACCTGACCTTCCTTCAGGATGATCAGGGAGGGACTGTGGCTCAGTGGTAGCACATCTACGTGACACGCAGAAGGTCCCAGGTTCAGTCCCCAGCATCTCCAGCTGAAAGAATGAAGCTGGGTTCTTTGTACCCTGCTTTTTACTTCCTGGAGGAGACTCGGAACAGTTTAAAATTGCCCCCCTCCCCACAACACAAACCCTGTTTGGTAGGTGAGATTGAGAAAACTCAGACAGAACTGTGACTGGCCCGAGGTCACCCAACTGACTGCAAGTGCAAGAGTGGGAAATCAAACTCAGTTCTCCAGATTACAGGCTGCTGCTCTTAACTACAGCAAGCTGGTAGTAGGTGATGTGAAAGGCCTCTATCAAAACCCCTGGTGTGCCCCTGCTAGTCTGAGCAGATAATCTGGACAGTGATGGACCAATGGTCTGATTTGGTATAAAGCAGGTTCCTGGGTCTACTGGGAGGAAAGGAAGGAAGGAAGGAAGGAAGGAAGGAAGGAAGGAAGGAAGGAAAGGAAGGAAGGAAGGAAGGAAGGAAGGAAGGAAGGAAGGAAGGAAGGAAGGAAGGAAGGAAGGGAGGGCATGGAAAGGCACTTCTGAAATGCCCCTGCTCCAAGAGTTTTCAACAGCTCCTTTTAGGAAAGGTGCTGGGGAGAAAGAGAGACTGCACAGAACTCAACTCCAAGAGAAGAGAATGTGGTCAAAGGTGAGCCATAACTAAAGCCTCCTTTCCCCAGTGAACCACCAGCGTGTGTCTCCTGCATTCACCATCCCAAGTTTCTGCAAAGCTTCTTGGATCTCCGCTTTTTCCAACTAGCAAAGCAAAGATGCGTGACCGCAGGAGGCTAATTGGAAAGGCCAGGATCAGAAGTGGAGGGTTTAAATGAGGGGTAGTCAAACTGCGGCCTTCCAGATGTCCATGGACTACAATTCCATGAGCCCCTGCCAGCGAATGCTAGCAGGGGCTCATGGGAATTATAGTCCATGGACAACTGGAGGACCATAAGTTGACTACCCCTGGGCTAAAGGATATGTTTCACACTCGTGGTACTGTTTTTCACCTGCGTTGCCAATCTGAATGGGAGAAGAGGCTGGTGGTATTAGCTGCCAATAGTAGAACTGCAGCTTTGCCCCACTTCTTAGCCCCAAAGCTGGTTCAATACCTGGGTAAACAAGCACAGGTGCTGGGATTTCAGCGGCAGCCCTACATTTAGTTCTGAAGATCAGTAAGGAAGAGAAGCCTTTGGTATGATCTACCACGGGAATGCCCTGCTGTGGATAGCCCAGGATAGCCTGACCTCACCAGTTCTCAGAAACTGAGCAGGGTGGGGCCTGGTTAATAATCAGATGGGAGACCACCAAGGAAGTCCAGGGTTGCTCTGCAACCCCTCTGAACACCTCTTGCCTTGCAATCCTAGGACAGGCCATCATAAATTGGTTGCAAAGAGGAATCAGCCCCCTCCCAAACAAAACAAGCAACAACAACAAAAACCACAGCACCTCTTGCAGAGCTATGGATCAGTGTCATTAAGGGGGAAAGGTGCTCTAAAAGGGCGCACAGCCTCTGGTACTCTCTCTTTCTCACACACACACACATACTGAGAAGTGGGTACGGAAGGGACAATTCATTTTGTTGAGCAGGGAGCAAGAAGGGGGATATTTGTGGTGTAATTTCAAATAACAGCTCCCAAGCCCAGCCAAAGAGTATGGTCTGTTGGTTCCATGATTCATAATAAATAGAGGTTCCATGAGCCACGAGTCCTATAAAGTTCCTGGATCTTATGCTAGATAGCTGCAAACAACGATTTTGGACTCTGGGAAACAGGACAGGGGGCAACGGGAGGAAAGGAAGCTGAAAAAGAATGCTTGCCTGTTTATTTCCTTCCCAAGGAAAGGTTAGGCTGCTATCCAACATCACCTGGTGGTCCACAGAACACATCCCTCATCGTCACCGATACCAGCTGTACTCCTGATGTCATAAAAGGGGACAAGGAAATGGGTTTTCCGTATATACTTCAAACAAAAAGTGACTCAGCTGCAAAAATTAAAGGGCACCACAGTCTCAGCTTTATCCTTCACCATTCCACAGAGGAGACATCTACGGTTCTTATTACACCTCTGGCATGACCAGCTTGTCATCCTCGTGACATTGAGGCACAAGGCCATGCCTAGAAACATTCTGCAAATCCTCCCTTTTTAGACCATCTTTATCTCCTCTCAGCTGCTCAGCAACCCCCTCTAAGTAGGTGGCTGACTGCACGGGCTTTTTTCAGATTCCCATTTCTGTTACGTTAGCCCAAAAGGGATGGGAGAAATCTAATACCTCCCCCCCCCAAAGAAAAAGGCCCACATGAATGCACATGTTGTTTATCTTACCCCTGTGTAGTTTGTTCTGATCTTATAAAAACCCAGTCTGCTAGATAGCTACTGGGGCTCTGTCCCATGCCTGGCGGAGTCCCCCATGCTTCCAGGACCCTTGGCATAAGAACACAGGAGCTCCGAAGGCAATGAACCAACTGATCCGAGGTTGCCTGCAAAATCCACGTATTTCCAACCCCTTATGCTGCAGCCCAGGAATGCCAACCTCCAGACGGCTCTTGAGAAAATCCCACAACAGACAAACAATAAGAAAGAATGTCGATTGTAATGTGGTTTATTCTGACCCAAGAGTGTTTACAGCGATGCTTCATGGGTGTTCAGTCTAGTAAATTCTTCCATAATAAGCCTTGAATAGCTACTGATTCAAGAAGAAGCTAGTTTTATAGCCTGCTTTTCACTACGCAAAAGGGTCTCAAAGTGGCTTACAATTGCCTTCCCTTCCTCTCCCTCTCGCCCATTTTCCTCTGCAGCTGTTATACAGTCGACTCACTATAGCTTTCTTCTGCTTCTGTGGGTCAGCACATCTGTTATCAGCCAGCCCAAGAAGTGCCTGCTCCCACTGCAGAGGAGAAGCTGGACTCTATAAGCAACTGCCAAGAGCGAAGAAGAAGAAGAAAGAAGAAGAAGAAGAAGAGTTGGTTCTTATATACCACTTTTCTGTACCCAAAGGAGTCTCAAAGCGGCTTACAGTCGCCTTCCCTTTCCTCTCTCCACAACAGACACCCTGTGAGGTGGGTGAGGCTGAGAGAGCCCTGATATTACTGAAGAAGAAGAGTTGGTTCTTATATGCCACTTTTCTGTACCCAAAGGAGTCTCAAAGCGGCTTACAGTCGCCTTCCCTTTCCTCTCTCCACAACAGACACTCTGTGAGGTGGGTGAGGCTGAGAGAGCCCTGATATTACTGAAGAAGAAGAGTTGGTTCTTATATGCCACTTTTCTCTACCCGAAGGAGGCTCAAAGCGGCTTACAGTCGCCTTCCCTTTCCTCTCTCCACAACAGACACCCTGTGAAGTGGGTGAGGCTGAGAGAGCCCTGATATCACTGCTCGGTCAGAACAGCTTTATCAGTGCTGTGGCAAGCCCAAGGTCACCCAGCTGGCTGCATGTGTGGGGGAACGTGGAATCAAACCTGGCTCTCCAGATTAGAAGTCCGCACTCCTGACCACTACATCAAGCTGACTCTTTTCTTTGTGATGCATTTAACTGCTGCTCCATTCAAGCACGACACCCTAGCGATCAACAAGACGGGGGAGGGCAGGGGCAACGTTGTCCTGTGAGAGTCAAAACTCCCTCTGTCAGATCTCCAAGGAGCTGCTAGACTTGAACTGAGCTGTTCTACCGCAGGCCAAGAACAGCGGCCCTCTGGAAACTATTTTTACTAATATATCTCAGGCTGAGGGCCAATCTTGGCCGACAAGGGAAATGCAATGGGCGAGAAGTGGGGGTCCACAAGTCTAACGTTGCCTAGGATTTGAGCCAAGCTGCCTGAGCCCAAGACTGGCCATTGGTCTTCCCCCATCCAGTAGTGTCTCCAGAGTCTTAAGCACATCACCTCCAGCCTGAACTATTCTCTGGAAGCGCCTTGGGGAGAGCTTGGGTTTCCTTCCCCCAAACCCGCGCTCCTCTCTCGCAGACCCTTCCGCACCAGCTCTGTGCAATGGCACACTCGACCCAAGCCAGCACGTTCTGTCTCCAACGCTTCTGGGAAAGTTTTCTAGAGCCCTCGGGGAGAAGGTGAGTCAGGCAGCAGCATCAGTTCCATGCTCCTGCACATGGGAAGAGATCTGTAAAGCTAAAGCGCTTCCTTTCACTGATACCCTCTTGCTGGGCATAGCCGTTCTGTCCCATAGCCCAGGATGCGCGACAGCCCTCTGCACATGCTCCCAAAGGCTTTCTCTTCCATGAGTCTTTTCTATGACCTTGCTTCCACAGAGAACGGAAGGTCTGCTCCATTGGTCAACTCCAGCACCTATGGCCAATGGCGCTTCATGTTCTGACCCCCAGATCCATGGCCCCCCACTGATGTGCAGGAGCTGCCTCCCTTAGGAGCCAGGAGCGGGCCCTCTGGACATGCTCGGGTGCATTTCTCTTTCCTGCAGGACTGCTCTCCAGCACGGAAACCGGGGTGGGAGGCTGCTGCTTCCAGGCGCACCGATGTCTGGGTCTAGGCTGGGGGCATCGGCGTCCCAGGAAGCCGGCCACTCCCTGGCAATAAGAATGGCGGGGGGGGGGGGGCGGCTGCCAGCGAACTCCGAAGCCAGTTGAGCATTGGAGGGGCGGGCGAAGCTAGGCGACCTTCCAGTCCCCGTCCCCAGAGCCTCCCCCTCCCCCTCCCCGCGGACCTACCTCTCGACTCTGGTGCGCGCCGGTGGCCGCGGCCGCGCACACCGTCTCTGCTCCCGCCGTTCAGCCGCTGCGCCCCCGCCGAGGACTCGGCGCAGAGTTGAGCGCGCCCCTGCCCAGCCGCGGCCGCAGCCTCCCGGCGCCCCAGCAGCCGCGCTCCGAGCGAGCCATGTGCACAGCGGCAGGCGGGCAGGCAGGCAGGCAGGAGCGCCCCTCGCTACCACCTGCACGCGGAGCCACTTAGCGGCGAGGCTGCCCTCCTGGTGACCCGCGGGACGCCTCCGCACGCTCAGCGGACCCCGCCGCCGCCGCCCCTGCGCGACTCAGCGCCCTGGAGCCATCCTCGGCCTTTTTGAGGCTTCGCTCGCCACGCCGCCCGCCGCCGCCACCAGGCGAGCCAGCCCGTGCCAGGAACCGTCCACAAATTCCTGCCTGGGGCTTCGCACGAAGACAGACAGAGAGCGGGAGCCAGAGAGAGGCGAACCAGCCGGCGCGCCCAGGACCGCCCTGAGCCCGCTCCCCCCCTCTCCTCCCCCCAGCCCCAGCCCCAGCCCCAGCCCCCGGCGGACTTGGCCCTCAACCCAGAGAGGCAGCTGGAGCCGAGCAGCCCCGGCGAGATGCGCGCCTTCCCCGGGGACCCGACAGCCCGGAGCGCTGCCTCTTCGCGCCCTGCTCGGGGCCATTGGGAAGGCAGGGGGCTAGCGGAGCGCGAGGGGCTCCCGACCGAGAGGGGGGCGGGCGGCGGAAGGGCAGGGGAAGGCCGCGCCGAGGGCGGAGGGCGGGGGCTGCCCTCCCAGGGAACGCGGCTTCCCCCGACTCTCCAGACGGCGCGTAAATGGCCAGGCGGAGGCAGGTCGGCCGCGGAAGCCGGGGGGAACGGGGAGAGCTGCGTGCTTCCCGCATGAGCGCACCCTTCTGCTCCAAGGTACCCGAGAGGCAGGGCTCCTTTGGTGGGGGGTTCAGACCATGCTGGCCTGGAGGGTTTCTTGGGATTTTGTGCAGGCGATTTGGTTTGTCCTCGTGTGGTTTTTAAAAAATCTTGGCATCTGTGTCATAATTGTTGGGTTAGCTTGCACACACACACACACACACACACACACATGGCTGAAAGTGCTTTAAGGTGCTAGGCTGCCACATGGAGCCTCCAGACACCTGGTGGTTTCACTTTGCCTGGCCTGCTGCCCCCTCTAAGCCTCTCAGAATGCAGTTTCCAGATTTTTCATGGGTTTGGATGAGATCCTGTCTTCTTGTTCCATACTGAAAAGGAAACATTGCGTAGCCCTAAATTTCCAAACTATTATGCAATCCAGTAACAAGAAAATGGTAACTGGTCATAAACAAAACTTTTTAAAAAATGTACCCAACATGATATAAGCTTGTCACTTGAAGGAGGGCAGGATGCTGTTTCTGTTGGCTGCAGAGGAGAGGACACGCAGTAATGGGTTTAAACTTCAAGTACAACGAGGTAGGCTAGATATCAGGGGGGGAAAATTCACAGTCAGAGTAGTTCAGCAGTGGAATAGGCTGCCTAAGGAGGTGGTGAGCTCCCCCTCACTGGCAGTCTTCAAGCAAAGGTTGGATACACACTTTTCTTGGATGCTTTAGGATGCTTAGGGCTGATCCTGCGTTGAGTAGGGGGTTGGACTAGATGGCCTGTATGGCCCCTTCCAACTCTATGATTCTATGATTCTTATTGTCCTTTTTTTGGTGAGTGTATTTTTCTGCCTTTACTAGCACAAACAAAAAATAAGGAAAGGAAGAGAACCTGCTTCTTATAAAAGAAGTTCCAGAAGTGAAAATTCTCTCGGAAAAGAGTGCTAAGCTCGAATTAAGTTAGGCAAACTTTTAAAAAAATATTTTTTTTACCTTTAATATTCCAAAGCAATTTGCTATGCTTTCCTTCTGTTTCGTCTTTCATATATGAGACTGCCAGTGTGGTGAAGTCATTAGAATGTTAGATTAAGATCTGGGAGATTCGGGTTTGAATCTTTGCTTTGCCATGGAAGTTTCTGAGATAACCTTGTTTTGATTGACAGGCATGATCTTCCAGTTTCTTTGAATTCTTAGCTTAAAAAACAGTCGTCTCTAGCTCCCACTGCTACTGAAACCGCTTTAGGCAGTCCTTCCTGCTGCTAGCTGTACGGGGCAAGACTGCAATGCTGCATTAACATGAAAACCATCCAGTTTCCATATAATCACTTTGCTAAAAAGCAAACTGCTGGCTTGTACAGCGGCATAGATCTGTTTGTGGGCAGGACTTGCTGAAATATCAGGCTGGCTGGTGGCGGGGCCTTGGGTGCTCCACACACCTCCTCTCTCCATCTCCACAACAAGCAAAAGTTCAGTTATGAAAAAGAAGAGAGCTCTGCAAATGTGCACTTGTTTCATCTTCTATATTGATTGCAGAGTTCGACTTCCTGCTCAGTAGCTTAGCTGGACACAGAAATCCTAGCCTGATCTCGTCAGATCCCGAGAGGTGTGCTACCTGGGTGGGGAACCATCATAGAATCTTAGAATCATAGAATCATAGAGTTGGAAGGGACCTCATGGGTCATCTAGTCCAACCCCCCTGCTCTATGCAGGATACTCACAACCCCATTGCTCATGGAAGACTATGCAGATGAAGGCAAGAGCACACCACCTCTGGTTCTCACTTGCCTCAGAAACCTTATGGCAGCCTTTTTGGTCTCGGAGGTTCTGCTGAAATATTTTTCAGGCTTTGAGCTACCAGAAAATAATGTCCACTAGTTACACCTCCTTGCCACAGACACCCACCCCAGAGGTGAGAGAAGCCTCAGGCAGCCAAGGTTTAAGCAGCCAGGTCCTCCCCTTCCCACCCCCTCCAGACCCATCACTGGCCACTTTGGGAGGGGACAGGTCAACCTTCCCAATCATGAGTAGACTGTTTAATTAAAAAATAGAATCATAGAATCATAGAATCATAGAGTTGGAAGCGGCCATACAGGCCAACCCTCTGCTCAACGCAGGATCAGCCCAAAGCATTAAAAACCTTATTCTTTCACAGGGCAGGAGGGTTCTCTCCAGCCACCATTTTGAAACCCAGCATGACATGCTACCATTGAGGGGCCATATGGTACCTCCATTGGGAAACCTGCCCTGTGGGATCATATCAAGTCAGCCATGGCTGGCGTTGTCATGATTGGGGCAGGCGTAGGGACCTGCCTGCCCTGTGCTTGTGCCTTTAATAGCAGCTTACAAAAATGAGCAGGTAAAGCTTTTCCCAGCCTCGAATGGAATGAAACACTTTCATGGTTGCCCAGTAAGCCTCCAGGACAGAAACAAATTTTGATTCCAATAGCACCTTTGAGACCAACAAAGATTTATGCTTTGAATAAATCTTTCTTGGTCTTAAAGGTGCTATCGGAATAAAATTTTGTTGTGCTACTTCAGACCAACACGGCTACTCACTTGAATCTAGGATAGAAGCAGTTATGGAGAATGGCTGAAAAGCTGGAGGCGGCCTGCACTGAAGAACAGACTGGCAAAAGAAGTGTATCACACAACATTATTGGTTGTATTCCCGCCCCCCCCACAAACTCAGTGGGAAATCAGTGGCTCTTAAGTATCAGGAATTTAGCTGTTGTAGGAGTCGGCAGCAGGGAAGATGTTAAAAGAGACCTCAGAAGATGAAGGGGGATTCCATTGCCTTGTAAAATGAAGCCCAAGTTATTTATTTGTATGCCAATTAAGAATGGATGGATCAGCAGCTCGGAAGGCAGGGAGGAAGGGCACGTGAGTTCCACTCGATGGAGATGCGCTGAATAGCGGATGATGGAACTAATTAGGAGCTGGGGATTTCTCTGCCCTGAGAGAAATGAGAAGAGCCTGCTATAGAGGTCTATCCAACAGGCTAAGACTTTATCCTATGATTTCCCCCCCCCTTCCCATTGTAATTTTATCAGAAAAATTTCCTGCTCAGGAAGCTTTTAAATCTATTTGAAAGGAATCCTCCCAGATCAGGTCTTTAAAATGCAGAGGCTTTTGTGAGGAGTGAAGAGAGTGGGCGTGTGGGGAAAGGCACCCTTGCATCTCCCCTCTGCAAAAAGGGCCACTTGCTTATCAGATGGCGCATTTGCACAGTAATTGCATATCACGTGTCTGTTAAGATGCTGAGATGTGGGTCAGTCCCATAAGTTGGTGAATGAAGCCTAGCGTGTGTTTATTGCTTTCTGTGTACTCCAAACACTTCATGTGAAATATCTGGTTGCAACCTTTACCACAACCCTGTGAGGTTGTTGTTGTTGTTATGGTGGTGGTGGTGGTGTTATCTTCATAGGGAGGGGAGGGAACTGAGGCGAAGAGGCCTGCCCAAGAATGGAATGTATCAGTCTGCTTCTTTCCTTCATTTAACCTTCCTTTTCTCCCCTGTGTCATTCTTCCCTTCTCCATTTTCTCCGCACAACAGCCCTGTGAGGTAGATTAGGCTGAGAGTGTGAGACTGGCCCAAGGTCACCCAGCAAACTTCCACTGCAGAGTAGGGATCTGAACCTGAGTCTCCCTAGTTTGGCATTCCAACCACTAAATTGCACTGCCTTTTTCTGTGTGCATTAAAGGAAAAAAGACACGCAGAAGGAAAGCATCCCAAGATGCATGAAATGGGGGATTTGAAGGTCAGACTCTGAGCCAGTCTATCAGTCAAGGGTGGAGTGCTCAATAGCAGACCGAGGCAGCCTACAATGCGGCATCCCAGGGACTGCTCAGTTCAGTGGTGCCAAGAAAGGACATTTGCTCACCCACGGCTTCTTCTGGCAAAGAGGCAGTGGAAGTCTGGAAGGAAGCAATTGGTGAAAGGTTGCTGATTATTATTGCCATTAAATGATCCGAGTCAAGTAGCCCCTGTGATACCAGCAGGGCATTTTCCGCCCTGGCCCCGGTCTGGTGGAACATTTTACCCAATGAGATCAGGGCCCTGCAGGACCTCGGACAGCTCCTCAGGAACTGTAAGACTGAGCCGATCCACTAACCATAAACTACAAACGATCCGTCAATTCCTTTTGGTAACTCCAGTCCAAAGAGCATGGAATTGTTCAGGCTATTTCAAATCATTAATGGATCTTTTAATATTTCCACTACTCCATACGTTAAGAAAATACGAAGGTACGTTTTGATTCATAAATGCTGTAATTAGGTGGTAATTGGGGATTTTGGTTATATTATTTATTATATCACTATTATTTTTATAGGATCACAAACACTGAGGAAGTTTGGGAAAACAGGATATTATTTACCTAGGAACCCGTTTTGGTTGTGATTTATAATTTTGCATATTTACAAAGTTTTGAATTATTATAAAAAGAAGAAATAAAAAGATCCATTAATGATTTGAAATAGCTGGACAATTCCTATACATTTTCTTTGGACTGAACTGTTCCAATAACCAGGGGTAGTCAAACTGCGGCCCTCCAGATGTCCATAGACTACAATTTCCATGACCTCCTGCCAGCAAATGCTGGCAGGAGCTCATGGGAATTGTAGTCCATGGACATCTGGAGGGCCGCAGTTTGACTACCCCTGTGTGACTAAGCTTATGGCTGAGGCCGAGAAGCAACATCAAAAATCCTGGCCTTTCTACCTAAAGTGCCCCAAATATCAGCTAATATCCACCACTGATAATTAAGGGTGCCCCTCTAGACAGAAGGAGGCGACCCTTCTGTAATTTTTGGATTTTAATTGTGGATTGTTATTGTTTTATGCTGCAATTGTGAATTGTGAGATGCCCTGTGACTCCGGAGAAGAGCAACATGTAAATCAAAAATTAAATAATAAATAGATGAAAATAAAGAGTTGGCAGGCTTGGTCCTTTACGTCTCTGTAGGGCCGTGGCCCCCAATCAACAAGCAAATTTCTTAAGCAGAGTAGACTTAACGCTACCTGTTAAGAGATCAGCCCCTATGGGTCAACTGTCCATTGAAAGGGGCCCAGTTGTAGTTAAATAGAATTTACTGTTAAAGACGAGCATTTATTTATTTTAAAAGCTGTACAAAGCAGAAGAAAACAGTTTTGCATGCATGTGCTAATCAGGGGTAGGGGGAAAATAACATTGTTGGGATGTGCGTAGATGTTAATAGGCCAAGGAATCCCCCCTAAAAAAAGACACCAAGGGGTTTGCAGTAAAATGGGGACAGAGTATAAAAATAAACTGAGCCTGTTCTGTGTTCCTTCAAGAATCTCATTTGATTAACTCTGATGCCACTTCGCATTTGAGAAAGAAACTAAGCTATGCCTATTGAACATGACTTCTGAACTAACTCATGCCACGGCAGGGGGGAAATGGAGTACAGAAGCAGATCAGCTGAAAAGATCTTGCCTTTGCTTTATCCCCAATCCTTCCTCCCTTTCCCTCTTGTCCTCTGGTGTCTCCCTTTGCCCTCCCTCCTTCCACTGCTGGGGGAAAATTCTTGGGGAAGCCCATATTTGTGGATATAAATGCTTTGCCAGGGGGTGGGAGAGGAGAACCCCAGCTGCTGTTCTCTCGGCTCAGGCACTGAGGTGCAGAGAAGGAAGTCATTGCAAAGAACAAAATGAGTCACCCTAGCCTTGGCCTCACTCCCTGACCCTTTTCCAGGCAGTGATGTGACCCGATAAGTGGCGGAGGAGATAGCTTTCCTCCATATACTGCATGCATGCAAGGCTTTATGTCATAACAAGCCTGCCTCAGAATAATAAAACTGGAAGGTCTTCCTGTTTATGTGGATCATGCAAGAGTAACCATCTCTGCGTTCAAGTGGGTAGCCGTGTTGGTCTGAAGTAGCACAACAAAAATACTGAATAAGTCTTTGTTGGTCTTAAAGGTGCTATTGGACTCTATTTTTGTCATTTCTGCATTTGTTCTGTTTATCCAGTATACTTTAATTCTGCCTTTCTTCCATGGAGCTCAGGGCAGTGTACTTGGTTCTCCCTCTGTTGTTTTCCCTCCCCCCCACAACAACCCTGCATGGTAGGCTAGAGAAAACAACTGGCCCAAGGTCGGCCAGCAAACTTCAGAGCAAAGGGCAGTTTTGAACCTGTGGGGTAGGTGAGGCTGAGAGAGCTCTGACAGGACTGCTTGGTCACAGCAGCACTATCGGGGCTGTGACTAGCTCAAGGTCACCGAGCAGGCTGCATGTGGAGGGGTGGAGAATCAAACCCGGCTTGCCAGATTAGAAACTGCTGCTCTTAACTACTGCAGCATGTTTGTTCTCAATGGCTCTTGCTTGATCTCTCCCCAGCAGCTCCTTCTCCTGCCTTTTGTCTGCATACAAAGCAAACTAATTGTTACAGCCCATCTCCAGACAATGCAGCTCAGATCCCCTAAAGAAAATGGGTGCTACGGAGGGTGGACTCTCTGGCATTGTACTCCACTGAGGTCCATGTCCTCCCTAAATCTCCCCAAATCTCCAGGGGATTCCCAACCTGGATCTAGCAATCCTGCCCCACCCTAACCCTCTCTAAAGTAACCAAAGACTTCTGCAAGACATTTAATACTCAACAGAAAACCCTGTGCAAGCATCAGGTCATGTCTGACCCTTGGGGTGGCGCCCTCTAGTGTTTTCATGGCAGACTCAATACGGGGTGGTTTGCCAGTGCCTTCCCCAGTCATTACCGTTTACCCCCCAGCAAGCTGGGTACTCATTTTACCGACCTCGGAAGGATGGAAGGCTGAGTCAACCTTGAGCCGGCTGCTGGGATTGAACTCCCAGCCTCATGGTCAGAGCTTCAGACAGCATGTCTGCTGCCTTACCACTCTGCGCCACAAGAGAAAACTAAACAATACAAGTAACTGTTGACCCACAAGTCTGTGGTCCAGGGCGACTCTTTCTTCCATGGGTCCCACAAAAACCTTCTGGAATCTCACTCTAAAAGAGACACTCCTTGACCTCTCCCTGCCACATACACAAAACCTCCTGGGGCATTGCAAAATCAGCTTGGGGGTGGGATGAAGCTTGCACTGGCATGCCTATCTGTACAAAATGTCCTGACTTCTTTTAATGTCCCCCTGCATACTGCTGCCAAGATGCTTTTGGGGGGAAAGATCACCATTGCACCCCCTCCTCTCACCTCCTGGAGATTCCCACTCTTGCAGTAAATGCTCTCAACAGAGGGTACAAACCTCTTCAAACAGCACATGCACATGCGCACACCCCATATGCAGCTTTCTCTGAGTGTTGTTTTTCCAACCAGGGATATGAGTCTTGCGAGGCTTCCATACTTCACTAGACATTCTTTTTCAATGAAATTAACAAGATGGGGAAAGTAAACAATGGTGAAGGGGGGAGAATCTTCTGCTAAGATGGCTACTGGACAGTAAATGCAGCTGGGAGACTCTTGTCTTACGATTTCAAAAACATACCCAGCATGAAACTGACCAATAAGGTGGCAGAGGAGGAGGAGGAGAAGGAGGAGGAGAAGGAGAAGAAGAGTTGGTTCTTATATGCCGCTTTTCTCTACTCAAAGGTGTCTCAAAGCGGCTTACAGTCACCTTCCCTTTCCTCTCCCCACATCAGACACCCTGTGAGGTTGGTGAGGTTGAGAGAGCCCTGATATTACTGCTCGGTCAGAACAGCTTTATCAGCACCATGCATGTGGGGGTGTGCAGAATTGAACCCGGCTCTCTAGATTAGAAGTCCGCACTCTTAACCACTACACCCAACTGGCCAACCACATGCTCTCCCCAGGGCTAAGAGAGAATCTGCTTTTTCTCATTGGTGTGCAGAACACACACTCCATGATTCCAAAGAATAATTTGTTTTGTTTTTTTTTAGTGCAAATTGCAAGCACACGATTCTAATTAAAAAGCATACCCAGTAGAATTCAGTGATAATCTCAAATAAGATGTGCATGCAGAAAGGGCCAGAAAAGCACAGGGACAAGCCCACAGCCAACACTGAAGGGAAGCAAGTAGCTCTTATTCTGGAGTGTAAAAAAGTCAAGGGAGTGAAGTTCATGCCCCCAAGCTCGGTTCTGACCTTTTCAGTAGCATTCTTTACCATGGCGAGGGACGCTTCTCTCTCTCCCAGCCAAAAGAGGCTCCTTGGCATGGCTTCTCCAGGCCTAATTCTCTTAAGTCAAAGATCTTTCCAGCTGCAAGGAGGACACGCATCTTACAGAGTTGGCAGTGAGGGAGAGGGGAATTGGCTTTATAGGTTGCTGCCATCTAAAGCAGGGGTAGTCAACCTGTGGTCCTCCAGATGTCCATGGACTACAATTCCCATGAGCCCTTGCCAGCATTTGCTGGCAGGGGCTCATGGGAATTGTAGTCCATGGACATCTGGAGGACCACAGGTTGACTACCCCTGATCTAAAGGTCAATTCCCTTCCACTCCTCTTTCATGGGCCTCTTGCTTTTCTCTTTTTGAGTCATGGAGTCCATCCATCGGTGTTCAGCTGCACTTTGCAGTTCTACCAAGGCCTTCTGGCAAGATGCAACTCTACATTTCTGTTCTGGGCACCATCTGCAACTTTGGTGAGTGAGTTTTCCCCCACATGTCGTCATCTGGTCTCTTGGGTTTTGCCATTGCTGGAGACTCCGTCACAGCAGAAACCCATCTTCCTGGGCGCAAGAAGATAAAGTCTTGCTCAGCTAGAAACGTCTACTGGTGAATTTAATTATCCTGCTCTATGAGATAAATACATAGATGAACTATCTCCTTCTGAATAAAACTCAGGCATTCTGAGTCAGGGTCTGTCTGTGCGTTCTACTCCTCCGCCTCCTGCTTCTTGCAAGCAACCGCTACTTTTCGGTAACTTCTCTGCTTCGCTTTGAGCCATCAAATGTTATTATTCCAGAGTTAGTTATTTTTTCCATTTACATTAGTCATAAGGTTTGGGAGTCTGCTCCAAGAGCTCTGTTCCCAGATTCCGTGGGAGTTTTAGGACCAAACGGCAATGAAAGCGTTTCTGTGATGGCATTTCCAGTCTGGCATGTTTTGCAGGAGCCACCACGAAAGGGGGCCAGGGAGAGACAGTCCAATGGACAGAAGGGAGAGAATGGACTGGAGAGACAGTCCAATGGACAGTCCAATGGGCCAGGGAGAGACAGTCCAATGGACAGAAGTGGCTCTGGGGACTGGGAAGCCAGGCATTGTCCCTACCCCATTTCCCTTCAGGCTTCAGTGACGGATAGGAGCCTGTCTAGGAATGCATCATTCTCTGCTTGTATGACTTGAAAACATAGCAAGTGTCCTTTGATAACTGCCTGAGGGAACCTGTCTCTCTTGGAATGGGCAGTCCAGAGGAAACCTTTTTTTCCCCCACGGAATCATGGCGGCTCTCAGCAGCTATGAGTTCAGCCACACAAGCAGCTGTAAGAAGTGCTTGATATGAGCTGGGTGTGTGGTGGAGGGAGGGTCACTTTTTCACCCTCTGTACCAGGGGTAGTCAAACTGCGGCCCTCCAGATGTCCATGGACTACAATTCCCATGACCCCCTGCCAGCGTTTGCTGGCAGGGGCTCCTGGGAATTGTAGTCCATGGACATCTGGAGGGCCGCAGTTTGACTACCCCTGTGCCTGGTTCGAATTTCGGCACAGCTTTAAGCCCCGGGAAAGGGAGAAATCCATGCCCGTCTTTGTCCAGTCTCGGGACCTGAAGCAGGTGGGAGTAGGGTGCTTGAAAGAAGTTGTACCCAGCAGCTGCTCTACATCTGTGGAGAACAGACAGCCCCAGGGAACCTGAACCTAACTCTTTAGCAAACAGGAACATTTAGTTTGGACTTACAGCAAAGCTGTGAAAGGAAGATTGTGCTGTGGATCTCTCACTCGTACATCAGCACTAGAGGAGCTTAGTGCGCAGAGAGGGTTATCTTCTTCCTTGTTTTGGGGGTAAATAAAGGAGGACACCCCCTGCCTTCCTTACATTTTCACACTTTTGATGTCATTTCTTAAAGCATTCAATAGACTTCCAATTAGAAAAAAATGTAAGCAAAGCTGGAGACCGAAGATCCTTGTTGTTGATTCTTGTGGCAATGCGGTTTTTGTTGTTTTGAATTTCACCGTTCCTGCCTGCTTTTCTCCTCTGCTCTCCATTTTATCCTTGTGACCAGGGGTAGTCAACCTGTGGTCCTCCAGATATTCATGGACTACAATTCCCACAAGCCCCTGCCAGCATTTGCTGGCAGGGACTCATGGGAATTGTAGTCCATGGACATCTGGAGGACTCAGGCTGACTACCCCTGCTTGTGAAAACACAAGGTTAGGCTGGCAGAGGGGGACTGGCTCAAGGTCACCCTGCATGCTTCACAGTTAGAGGAAGAGATTTTTCTCCTCCTCAGTTCTTGTCAAAAGTCTTAATTAGTTGCATCTCTTCTGTATACTGGCTGCCAAATTTGCCAGTATAAAGAAGTCTGAAAGATCTGCTGGCTACTGAATTTCACTACATACATTTTGGTGTAGTACAAAGCAATGTTATTAGAATAGATATTAGTGGTTGGTGTAAAGGTTGGCATAGTTGGTGTAGAGCCAGTGTGGTGTAGTGGTTAGGAGTACGGACTTCTAATCTGGTGAGCCAGGTCTGATTCCCCACTCCCCCACATGCAGCCAGCTGGGTGGCCGTGGGCTCACCACAGCACTGATAAAGCCATTCTGACCAAGCAATAATATCAGGACTCTCTCAGCCTTACCCACCTCACAAGGTGTCTGTTGTGGGGAGAGGAAAGGCAAGGTCTCACTGGCAGTCTTCAAGCAAAGGCTGGATATACACTTTTCTTGGATGCTTTAGGATGCTTTGGGCTGATCCTGTGTTGAGCAGGGGATTAGACTAGATCAGGGGTAGTCAAACTGCAGCCCTCCAGATGTCCATGGACTACAATTCCCAGGAGCCCCTGCCAGCGAATGTTGGCAGGGGCTCCTGGGAATTGTAGTCCATGGACATCTGGAGGGCCACAGTTTGACTACCCCTGGACTAGATGGCCTGTATGGCCCCTTCCAACTCTATGATTCTATGATTCTAAGGTGATTGTAAGCTGCCTTGAGACTCCTTCTGGTAGAGAAATGTGAGAACCAACTCTTCTTCTTTTTCTAATTCAAATTTGCTTGTTTATTTTGAAGGAACCCTAAACCGAGTATTTGTTTCAAGGCAGTCACTAAATTCTGCAACAATTATGACTGTTAACCATTACAGCAGTCTGTGGTCCAATTTTACCGTCTCCGGCATTCCACAGATTTGATTGGATTTCTCTGAGATTTAATTTTGTCGATGAATTAATTCTTTCCCTGAATCTTAATTAACTCTTTCACTGTAAATATAGATTTTTCTTGCTTTCTCATTTCCTATTGAATAGCCTCCCGCATGCTGTTTAATATCCTTTCAGATCTTAGATCTCAGTTTCATTTTGAAGTTGCTCTTATAATCATTAGCATCTTTCCCTCCAACTCTTTTACCCACTGTCCAAACTTCCCTGAAAAAATATTAAACTTAGTAACAAATAGTTCACCTGTGCCACCCTCCAATGACTCATTCTGCTTCTTCCCCATTTAAATTTGCTTTTTAAATTTCTCATTTCTGTACCCTTCCATGTCCATCAAATATCTTCCCCAACTTTCTTTCTGGTCATTTGTGCAGGGAATGGCTGTCTCATACAAGCTTAAAATGAATCAGGATGATGAAGGTGAAAGGGTGCCTCCAACCAGTGGTTTTGATTTGGAAGCACAGATGTTCAAACCCAGAATTTCCTACAATCTTCCTTTAGTGTCCTCCTTCTTACCGTGGAATGCTCAGAATAGCTACATTAGCCCAATTCACTGCCAAAGTGCCCCTGGGGAGACGTGAACTTTAAAATAAATGGCAATTGTTGCAATATACTAGCAGTCACTAGAGGAAATGAAACATTACCATCCAGTCCTAAGGAACTGTTCTAACTGCAGAAGCCCTGCGACTGGGGTAAGCCCTCAAGGACCCACAAAGACCAAAGAAATGAACCAATAAATGGAAGCTTTTATGTATTTATGTAGTGCTTTAGGACTACTAGGCTAAGAATGTCTCCAGGATCAGCAGGGTGCTAGTTCTAGTTGCTGAACAATTCCAGGAGGAACAATGTCTGGAAATTGGTCCGCTTGTTCCCCTTCTCCTTTGGCACTTTCCCTCCCTCAAAGTGGAATATGATTTTTCTCTCCACAGCATCTGAAGAAGTGAACTTAACTGACAGAAGCTTGTCCTGGAATAAATGTCATTTATCTTTAAGGTCCCACCGGTCTTCTGTTTTCTTTCATCTATTGCTCTCTCCATCCCACCTTTCCTTTTAAGAGGAATTCTCTTTTGAGGATCATGGGAATGAAGCTCTAACTCCCACATTTTATGGCCACTTTCCGGGTCCCTTGTTCTAGTGTTTTGGACCACTGAGGAAATCCTGGAGCAAAAATAAGCACAAGTTGTAGCTGAATGGATACCCCTGGCAATAAGGAATGGGACAAAACACAGGCTAGATGAAAGAGTGACCATTCCCTAGAGCAGGGGTGGCCAAACTTTGACTCTCTGGATGTCCATGGACTACAATTACCATGAGCCCTTGCCAACTAGAAATGAAATATGGGCAAAATTCTATGGTTTAACCAAAATCCAGAGTGTCCCTGGATTCCGCCAGCAATTTATATACTTCTGAAGAGGAAAACCTTGCTTACCAAAGTAACAGGGGCTCATTGTAGTTGTAGTCCATGGGCATCAGGAGAGTCACAGTTCCTTGCCCTAGAGAGTTGTGATGTTGCAGCTAAATGGGGAATTTTCACGTGGGGCCCAGGCCGCTACTAAGCAACTAGGTCTCTTTTGTCAGGAAAAGCTGCTTAGAAAGCCCCTGACTTAGAGCTGGGCCAATTCCGCACTCATAGGATAATTCACTCTCAGTGTGCTTTGGCAGCTGGATTTTCCTGTGCAGAACAGGAAAACCTACTTCTAAAGTGCATTGAAAGTGCTTTATCTATTGTGTGCAGAATAGGCCCTGGTCTGAAGAGATGGATGGTGCCCCTTTTGCTGTAACTTGGGGTCTTGTAATTGTAACTTGGGACCTCAGCAATGAATAACGGGAGAGACACAAAAACAAAGAACTTCCAAAAGTCATCTGGACAAGCCTGAAGCCCTTGAATTAAAGTGACCTTGAGTCTTGGACGTGGCAACCAGCAATTATCATGAATAAGTAAATAACCCGCAAGCCTAAATAGACAGGAAACTAAAGGCAGCTGAAAAGAAACCGGAGCCTTCAATGAGTGCTGTAGAATCAATCACAAAACCTCATTGGCTGAGCTGACTTGTGTTTGGGCTGTTCAGGCAGCGTGAGGACACTGAGGTGATGGCTCAGAGGGGCTCTCAGTTTGCCCTGCATCCTTTTATGCATCTCTGAGGAGAAAAACCTTGCTTAACCCAAGAAAATAGGTTGACCCTCAATAAACTCATTCAGAAACTCTAGGCGGTCTAATGCAAACTGGAAGCCAAGACAGTTTTTTTATTGGTGAATAATAATCATCATAATAAGAAACAACATCAAGACTTTCAGAGGAGGGAGGAAGAATTCTTAGCCAATCTCACCTGTATGTATATGACCTTCTCTCTTCCATTTTGTCCTCACAACAACCCTGTAAAGCAGGTTAGGCTGAGAGAGCAGGGCTGGCTCACAGCCACCCAGTGAGCTTCCATGGCAGAATGTGGATTCGAACCTGGGCTTCCCAGACTATTGTTGTTGTTGTTGTTGTTATTGTTGTTGTTATTATTATTATTACCTATCAGCAAAGTCGTCTCGCAGTGGTTACATAACAATAAAAATCCCACATAAAACTCATTAAAATTATGTTTCCCAGTGGCAAAAACCTATCCTCCCCCCCCCCAAATCAACTAGCTCCCCCACTGTGTGCCATGGAGGTAATCTACAGGTGCCATCTGGTCTGCTGGTAATCTAACCTGCAAGGGCCCATCTGATCTTCCATGCCATGCCCTGACCGCAACCGTAGACCTGGCAAAAGATGCCGGTCCAGCTCCCTTAGCCACAGCACCATGCTAAGCATCGCTCCCGACATATCCTCTGCTTTTGAAAAGAGGACTGATGTAATGGGTGGGGACCCTGCTTTCCATGTGGAGGTTAGAGCGGCTACACAATGCATCTGGTCGCACATAAGGCACAAGTGGCTCATAGCTTCCTTGCACAAAAGCAATAGCTCGAGGGCCAGATCACAAGTAACTTTTCTCCCAGGTCTGTGTGATCAAACACTTATTTTTTTTCCTAATATTACTATTATAATTTCCTTGCTGGGCTTGTTTTGCCATTGACAGGATGCAGGATTTCTAGGTCCCTAAAGTGCATCGACATGTCCTCCTATTTTTAGGAATGATGTGGGTGACTCTCGACTGTTGGCACCCAATACAGTCCTGGGGGGTCCTTACAGGGGGTGGAGGTGGGTGTTGGGCGCATCTGACCCTTGCAAGCCACAAATGCCCTCAGTTGAGCCTACCGTTGTCTGTTTGCAGGTAGGCAGGGGTGAAAGGCCATCCAATTAGCCTGTCCAGTGATTCATTATATAATGATTGTCATAGGATTCCTTCGTGTTCAGATGACTCCACTCATATTTTCACTCTCCCCTAATCAGCTCCACTCCCCTCAGCCAAGCTTGCCTTCAATTAGCCGTGTGCCCGACTGTGTGTTTTGAATTCGGAGATCAATTACAGTCCGGAAATGTATGGCTCTGCAATGAAAGCATGGCCAAGGAAGCTCCCAAGAGGCGAAAGGGGGTGTTAGATGGTCGTGATGCTCTGCTATCGCTTTAGCAGTGGCACAGCTTTGCAGATAACAAGAACTGCTTATTTGACAGCTGGAGACATGGCTCTCCCCAACCGGGCAAGGAACTACAGCACATTTTGGCTTTAATCTTCGGGGGGGGGGGAAATATTGGCTTCTTCCACATGGGAGCAGGAAAGGGTGCCCTCGCCGTGGAAGGGGGAGCAAGCAGAGAAGGAATGGGTGGGGACTGTGCAATCCCCCCCTTCCCAGAAGGGCCCCAGTACCTTTTCATTGCAAGGTTGAAGGCACTGTTGCTCATGAGAGTCCATGAAACTAATCAAATTTGACGACAAAATCATGCCAGTGTGGGCAAAAGAGGGCAAGCAGTTGAGATGGAGAAATGAACCTTTTCTCAAGGACTGCAAAATCACCAAAAAAGGAAGGCACAACTGAACATGCTAATTTTTTTTTAAAAAGGAGAGTTCTGAATCAGTCCTATTTATGGGAATGACTCTTGGAAAGAACATTTCTTCTTTCTTGGGAAGTAGGTACAAATGCCGTGACTTTCAGTTTCAGATTTCTACGTAGTTCCAAGAACTGCCCTATTATGCTTGAAATAATCTCACTGTAACATTCCCTGGTTGTTTCTTTCTTTCTTTCTTTCTTTCTTTCTTTCTTTCTTTCTTTCTTTCTTTCTTTCTTTCTTTCTTTCTTTCTTTCTTTCTTTCTTTCTTTCTTTCTTTCTTTCTTTCTTTCTTTCTTTCTTTCTTTCTTTCTTTCTTTCCTCCCTCATCACTCAATGGATTCAATGTTCCAAGTGCTTAGTCCAACTGTCATCACATTTCATTGCTGCACTTCTTCCAAGGAACCAAGGCTAGCCTGATTGCGTCAGTTCACAGAGCTTAAGCAGGGTCAGCCCTGGTTAGTACTTGGATGACTTGCAGAGGCAGGCCAGGGCAAACCACCTCTGAACCCCTCTTCCCTTCTAAACCCTACAGCAGGGGTAGTCAACCTGTGGTCCTCCAGATGTTCATGGACTACAATTCCCATGAGCCCCTGCCAGCAAATGCTGGCAGGGGCTCATGGGAATTGTAGTCCATGAACATCTGGAGGACCACAGGTTGACTATCCCTGCCCTACAGGGGTCACTCTAAATTCCCCCCCCCTTGCAGACACCTCACACTTTGATTCCCCTGCCAAGCAGCCTTCCTGCTAAGATCTGCTGGAGATGGGCGGTGTGGGGATACAGGAGACTGAACCCTGCTCTGGGGCTAACAATATACTTTCCCCATTGCCTGGCCCAAACAGCTGCATCACTGAAGGTGGTGCCAGCAGACGTTGAAAGCTCCAGGGAACAAGACACTGTTGCTGGCGACGAGAGATCACAAGCCAGAGTCTCTGCTGAGCACAGGGCTCTAATCTCGCACCATGGGAAGCAAGATAAGCTCTGCCCTTGATTACAGCATATCAGCATTTGCAATGGAAAGTCCGCTTGGCCTCCGTCCTCTCCCGGAGCCCCTGTGCCTGCAAGCAAGCGACGATAAAGCTGATTCCAGCTGGCACTCACAGGTCCTTTTATGGCGCTCCCACCCTAGCTTGTTTTGCTTCGGAAAAGTGAAGCCGACGGCCGAGGAAATCTCATGTGAACAGTCATGCAGCACAAGCTGAGATTAGTAAGAGCGGGGCCCTCACTGAAGAATTCCAGCACACTTTGAGGCACTGAACTCTGCAGGCCGAACCCGGCAGGGCTAAGCGCATAAGGGAGCATAGGTGCTGGTCTTGCAGGCTCACATAACACTCCCAGGGGCTGTTTTGCTTCTGTCCAGTAGGGAGATGCTGCCGATGGACAGGGCTGTCAATCTGGAGACAACTCACAGCGACCCCATAGGGTTTTCAAGCTGTCCAGATGTAGTTTGCCATGGCCTGGCTCCATGTCACGACCCTGGACTTTCTTGGTGGTCTCCCATCCAAGTATTACTACCTAGCTCCTACCTAGCTCCCAAGGTCTGATGAGATCAGGGTAGGCTGAGCAATTCAAGCCATCTCCACACCTATCTTTCTGTGCTGCAACCAGTAATAAATGTGTGGATTTCCAGCATCTGCAGCAGAACCTCTGTCTTTCATAGGAAAACAGTAAAGAGTTTCTTTCAATCATGTATCTAGCTGCTGTTTCTAGCCACTGCCTGACTGAGTGGTTTGCTACTTATTTCTCCAGCTGGCTGCTGAGCAGTATGCTGGAATAGTTCTGGATGGGAAGTCTAGAACTCAGCAGGCAGTGAGAACACGGGAGCGTTGGATACTGCCAGTTGCACTGAACTATGCTGCTTGACTGGGTGAGAACAAGCTTGGTCTTCCCGCAATCAGTGGGGTGTTCAATCAAAAAGCCATCTCCCTGCCTGTGACTGGTGAACTTGTGGGTATTTGAGCATCCTTCATTTCTAGGGTTGCCAGATCTAGGGTGGGAAATACCAGGAGCCTTTGAGGGTGGAGCCGGGAGTGGGCGGGACTTGGGGCGGGGAGGGACTTCAGTGTTCTATAATGCTATGGAGTCCACCCTCCAAAGCAGCCCTTTTCTCCCGGGGAACTGATCCCTTCAGTCTGGAGAGGAGCTATAATTCCAGGGGATCCCCAGGTCCTACCTGAGGCTGGCATCCCCAGTCATTTAAGCTCCATGTAATTGTTAGATAAAAAACTCATCTTTGCTGCTCACATCAGAGGGCTTCCAGTGGAGAGAGGAGAGAGCAGATTCTCCATCACAGCCTATTCCTTAGGCAGCTCCACCCAAGTCCCTCTGCCTTCCCTCCCTTCCTGCCTACATGCCTAACAAAACATGAGTTCAAGGCAAATAGTGTTAACTGTTCATTATAGCTGCTGATAAAGGTTAAAAAAAAAAAACAAACAAACCTCCCGGCCATCTTGATGCTTCAAGTGCCCTCTGCAGGCAGCAATCAGTGTGCAATTTCGGTTCTGACCTCACTAAATATTTGCAGCGGCAATAGTTTTTATGATGTGCGTAAACGTAGCCGCTTGTACGGTTCACCTCTAACATTGCGTCTTGACCTGACTTATGCCCCACTTAGCTTGCTTGAAGTTCCCCCTTCCTCCCCCTTCTCCCCCCCTCTCCCGCTCGCCCGGAAATGGATTTTATTCAGACTGTTTCTTATGAGATTATTTGGGGTCGTAAATATTGCGGTGTGTTGTGATCCTGTTGCTCTGCTGCTCACCCTTTTAAACGTGGCTTCTGAATTATACATGGCGCTGTGGTGGGGTGGTCGGGGAGCAAGCAGCGGTGGTGGGACTGCTGCTAACCCACAACTCCTTTTTGCACTTCCTTGATAACAAGAGCTTTCAGAACATGGTGTAATTGAGGTTAGCATCGCCCTGCCAGCAGCAGCAGTAGCCAATGAAATGGAGTGAGGAGAGGAGCAAAGAAATGCCGGGTAAACCACAATCTGCATAGTAACAAAGTCATAATTATTCTGACGGGTTTTGCTGCTTGCACTGGAATGAGATCTTTCCATTCTTTATGGTCCGCTTTCCTCACTGGGATTCGAGGCAGATTGCACAGAATGGATCGATACAATGGACGGGATGGGACATTCGATAAACAATGAAATAGAACAGGGTTGGTAGAAATGGCCAGAAATTTAAAGAAAGTTGAACTGAAACAAATTATAAATGCCAGCATGATACATTGATTGAGGGGTGGCCAGACTGTGGTTCTCCAGATGTCCATGGACTACAATTCCCATGAGCCCCTGCTGGAACCAAGCTTGTTCCCTTTCCAGGGTCTTTCATATTACCTACTGCCATGACCTCCTACTGGGAATTGTAGTCGATGGTCATCTGGAGAGTATGGCCACCTCTGCATTAAATGATGCAAAATTCCATAGCGGAATCCAACTGGTGGCAAACTACACAGTTTAGCTTCCAGTCTCTAATCCTTTGTCCAAGTAAACTTTGTGACTCATTTTGTACAGTGTTCCCCTATGACCTCCTTTGAAAATCCCTCTTGAATAATTCAGTTTTGCATAGACTGAAGAAAGCAAGGAGAAAGATGGCCTGTAAAGATGGATTTGTGGGTGCCGGTAACATCTGCCTTCAAGGGCCACCTTAGAATTTCCATTCGCATGGAGCGCGCTGGTCTACATTTCATTCTGTTGGCATATTGCACAGCTACCTTCAAAATGCCCCAGGCATGAATAATAACTGAGCTGTGAGTCATGCGCAGGCAAAAGTCAAACTCAAAGGCAGACTTCACATGACACAGTCTGGGTCAAGCCTTAGATGAAATACTCTACAGCCTGTTTCGCAGGGTACCTGCCTTTTGGAGAGCTCTCAAGGGCACAGTGCTGCACATCTTAAAAGAGACAGAGCAAAGGATAGCACGACCTCATGCAAAGCTTGGATCTCAGGCATTTATCCAGCAACGCAATTGGCAAGCGTCATGCTCGTTGGCAGCTAGCATCAAGCCAGCGGCTCACATGAAGCTGCCTCATACAGTCTCTCAAGGTCAGTATTTTCCACTCAGACCACCAACAGCTTTCCAGGGTCTCTCATATCACCTTCTGCCAGTTTCTTTTAAGGGGAGATGCTGGGGATTGAGCCAGGAAGCTTCTGCATGTGTACTTGGTCATTGCACCAAACCACTGGAACTCTTTCCTCAGGGAGATTCATCTTCCCCCTTGTGTTGCTATCTTCTGCGAGAAAGTGAAGGTGCTCTCAGTTTTGGGCAAAACTCTATGGTTTGAAGCAAATTCTGCCATAGAGTTCTGCCTTAAAGTCACAGCGTTGCCCCAGAGGGTGCCAGAAATCTCCCAGAAAGTGCCTCCCCATTCTGTGCAGATGGACCTGGCAACCCTAGTAGGGACGTGAACCTGGGTATCCCTTGTCCTTGCTCAGCCCTCTACTGCACAACCCCTTAAGAATGGCATTTCTGTGCAACTCTGGATTGTGTGCAATGGTGGGGCAATCACCAACACTCTTGTTTGTGCTGCTAAGATTTGCTTTGCTTTCTGCAGAGTTAGCGGGGCTTTGCCACCAAAATTCAGCAATGGGCCACTTTGCTTCTGTGCTCCAGGTGCTTCTGGGGTGCAGCTCCTCCCCCCAGACTATCATGTCTCACTGGCTTCTAACTCTGGATACAGCTCAGTGACTGCCCTGTTAAAGTCATAATTCTAGCATGTTGTCTGCCCATCCGTGTCCTTCTGCCAGGCAAAATAACGGCCACCAGGAGCTTTGGCAACAGAGCAGCAACACATAAGAGCCTGACTAGCTGCTCCCAGAGGTTCCCAAGTGCTCGTCTCTTGTCTTCCGCCAGACACGCAACCTCGTGCAACAAAGGAGAATAAACAAGGAGCCTTGGGAAGCCACAGCCATGAAACCATGAGCAATTTCAGTGCCATCTGAGGATTCTCAGCACTGGGATAGGAAGCCAGAAAGGGAGCACAGAGACATAGTGGAGACAGCTAGCTAGAAGAGCCATGATAATAGTGAATGAAAGACACAGCAGCCACGTCGTTTCCTGGTCTCAGTAGGATAGGGTTGCTGGACCCTCTGGTAGAGGGGGGGGGATCCCCTGCCACCAAGCCCTCCCCCACCAATCAGCTGGCTGGTGGGAGCTTGCCAGGAGAAGCTGGAAGGCCCAGGCTATGTCTCTAGCTGCTGTGCCCTGGAAGTGTTGTCATCATGCCAGCCAAGTTGTGGCAGCAGTTTGGTGTTTGGCCAAACTCACTTTGTAGAAGCCATTTTAACCATGGATGTTTTTCCTGCTCAGCTGACACTTACCCTACTCTCCTTCAGCCATTAGGCCCGAATGATTCTTTTACCCAGACTTTCAGTCAAAGGGCTGATATGGTAAAAGTTGTTTTTACAGTCTGCTTGTGGATTGAGAACTGTGTTATGAGATGCGTTCTAAGCTGCTAAAGGTGGTGCTTTGGGGTGTAGGGGTTTGTTTGTTTTTTGCTGCTTTGGATAATTTAATTATCCTTGTACAGTTTTATGTTTGATCTTTTTTTACTTAAGAAGCTACCACAAGCAAACTCTTTAGACAGGGAGTACAGAAGTTTCATGAATAAACACACACACACAAACATACATAGATTACTCTTAAGCATGATTTCCATACAAAAGAAACACCTGCATAGTGCAGGGGGTTGGACTAGATGACCCATGAGGTCCCTTCCAAATCTATGATTCTATGATTCTACCAGCTCCAAGGGGGAAACTGTGGCACTCCCCTCCACAACAATCCAGTCAACAGCTCTGCATAGTTTGCACCACAAAAGCACAGGACATTTTAAAATTATCGTCTTTGGATTGAGCATGAAGTGGTGGCCGTAAGGCAGCACAAGGCAAATAGCACTCGTTAGGCATTATTTTTGAAACCCTTTAAAACCCCTCTATTTCCCCTCACTTTTTACTCATTTCCAGTCGTCTAACAACATGAGCTCTGTAATATCCTATTGCCTGGAGGCATGAACTTAATCAAACCAATTAGCAATTTAATCTTGTTAAGAGCCACGGTAATTGCTTTATTATGAAATCAAACGACAATATGAAGATGTCAGCTTAATAGCTGATAATAGTTCCCCCTTGATAAGGAAGTGAACGGTTCAACGCGTGGATGGCTTATTTCGCATTCCACTCACCCACCCCGTCTCTTTCTAATGGGGATTCATTCCTCCAGCTGCACGGGGATCACTTTCATCCAAATGTTCGTTTTGCTTCTGTTGGGATGATGAGAAGATACCATCATTGACAAGGAACAGAGGCTTTTGGTTCCAGACCTTCCTTGACCTGGCGGTTTTTAAAAGTGCATGGAGCAGGCGTCATCAACTCAATATCCATGGATAGCATGGTACCCTCTAACACCTTCTTGGAGCCTGTTAAGTATTTTTGGGACATGGGAAGGGGTGGGTGAGTCTTGTGCCCAACAAGGCTTCTGATTGGCCACTAGAGATAGCCACTGGTTGGCTGTAGAGATGAAAAGGTATCCTGTGAAACGGAACTTCTGCTTGAAATGTTGAAATGTTGAAGGATTAGAATTGCTGCCTGATTATTTGTGGTTGGCTCCTTCCCTTGTGGCAGCCATTTTGTAGGAGGCTCCACACCTTGCAGCAGCTGTTTTGCTGTGGCACCCACAACCCTGTATCAGAATTTCAAACACATATGCTTCTTTTAGGACTAATGGCATGCAAGCATGCAAAACACTTTATACTGAGCATGACCATAGGCACATCAAGGACAGTGCTGTCTGATAGTGGCTCTTCAGTCTGTTTACTATAGCATGTGCCTTTTGGAGAGCACGCTAGGGCACATTGCTGAGTGAGAAGAGATGGAGCAAAGAACATCGCAACCTCCTACAAAGCTCTGACCTCAGGCATTTAGCCAACGATGCAGCTGCTAAGTGTCATGCTAGTTGTTAGATAGTGCCCTCAAGCCGGCCGCTCACATGAAGCTGCCTCGTACTGAGTGAGACCATTAGTCTCTCAAGGCTAGTATTCTCCACTTGGACCACCAGCAGCTCTCCAGGTTCTCATTTCAAGGTCTTTCATATCACCACCCTCTGACCCTTTTAACTGGAGATGCTGGGGATCGAACCTGGGACATTCTGCATGCCAAGTAGATGCTCTACCACTAAGCCCCACTCCCCCCCAACCACCATAATATTTTTGGATAAACTGGAACTAGGTCCTTCATTGGCCTCAATAGTTTTCCCCACATTCACAGAGCTGCTGTCCTTTTTAAGATCCGAGGGGAGTCATTTTCAGTGCAGAATTCAGCCCTGACTCTTCCCCTGTCAGTGTTTAGAAGCTGAAATGGCTGGGAATTATTCACGAAAATTGGGAGCAACATGTGGAATATTCTAAGCATGTACTGCTCCAAAGTACAGGACATAACTCTTCCTCAGAGCCATTCCAGCTTCTAGAGGAACCCTTCCCACCATGCCACAGTCCTTACAGCTGATGTGTGACTGGGGGAATACAACAAAAATAGAGTCCAATAGCACCTTTAAGACCAAGAAAGATTAATTCAAGGCATGAGCTTTCGAGTGCAGGCACTCTTCCTCAGACAAAATGGAACAAGGATCATGAGCGTACAGATATAAAGAAAAGGTAAATTAGTGGCTTCAGTCTCCAGGTAGCAGGTGATGTGAAAGTCCTCTGCCTGAGATCCCAGAGAGCCACTGGCAGTCTGAGTAGAGATCATGCAGGCTCTATACTATCAAGTCACCTGGTGGTTGCTTCATGGTTTGGCCCCAATTAATCTCCCCTCTAAGGCCAAACCAACCCTGGAAAGGGGCTCTGCTTCCTTGCCTTGCTTTTACTGACAGAAACCAAGACTTGAAGGCTGGCAATGCCACTGTGGTTGCCCAGCAACCCCTATAATGACCACTGCACAGAGCATTTATTTCTTAAATAATACACCCCCACTAACACACCAATGTATTTATTTTGTTTTACATTAATATTTATATTTTTCTGCAAACCTGGGATTTCCTTCCCTGGTCTGTAGAGAGATCTGCATGGCCCCAATCTTTGTATTTAAGTATCCACAGGTGGAGGCATGTTGCGAATTAGATATATCAATCCTTGTGTCTTCTCGGTATTGCAAGGGACAGGGATGCACACAATGTCAGTTATTTTGCTTTGGCTTTGCCCACTGTTTGCTCTGCCTTCGCACACCTTTGCTGCCTTGCCCTCTGCCTTACCAGTTCCACTGGGCATCCGATGTCACTGCCCAAAAGCCTTACAGGGGCATCAATTTTAGAAAAACATGAATATAGGGAGGAGGAGAAACTCTATAATTGTGTGTACATTTTAGCCACATTCTGCCCTCTGGTGGTAATCTAGCAACCCAGCATCTGTGAAAGAAGAATGTTTTATGAGAGAAGGTTGAAGAAAATAAGAACAGACCTGTGTGAAAAATAATTTTGGTATTAATACGGAATATTCCAACTGCTGTCAGTGATAAGACACTGCAGTTCTGAGGACAAATTATTATTGCCTTTCTTTAGGAAAATAAAAGAAATTATCTAGAATACGTTTCAGAACACTGCCTAGAGTAGCGATCCCCAACCTGTGGGCCGCGGACCACATGTGGTCCTTCGACTAATTGGAGGTGGGCCCCGAAGGATGCCTTCTCTCCCCCCCGGCCCTTTACTTCATCACCCCCAGTCCTTTACAACACAGTTCATTGTTGTGGCGTGTCTGCATCTTATTTACAACCACTCTTCCTTCTAACCCTGACTCTGATCAAAGTAACTAAGTTTTACAAAATATATTATAGATTGACTTACACAAACATGCTTAATGTGTGTATCTCTGATTGTCAAAGTCTTATATCTTAATTGTCATTCTTTGTACAAGTCACCTTTGACTTATGACAATCCGATGAATGACTGACCTGCAAAACACAATTATAGTCATTTGTCTATTTGAAGATATTTGAGGTTGGCTTAACCATTTTCTGACAGGAATCTCAAAATTGTCAGTAATTTCAGAACACACAGAAATCTGAAATTTGGTACAAATGCTATTCAGCGTAGGCTGAGCTAAGACAAATGTGCTGGGACCAATTATGGGAATGCCTGAATGCATATTTCCTCTACAGGGTTGAATGACCGGGGCGGGGCGGGGCGGGGTGGCTCGACCAGAGCTAGGGCCTTTTCAACCCTGGCTCCAGCCGGGTGGAATGAATTGCCAGTCAAGATCGGGGGCCTGCTGAAGCTATCACAGTTCTGTATGACCCGTAAGATAGCACGATTCCACTGGGCTTATGATTGAGGCCAAAGTGATGAATAAAAATGGCCCTCTGGCTATTCTCAAGTTCATTCTTCATTCATTTGTAGGAGAACTTGATGAAGAAAATCTCGCCACACTGAGTTTCCTGGAAAGATTTTCACCCTGGTGTCCCTGTGGTGGGAAATACGTTATTATGCCATTCTTCCTTCTCTGTCTGGGCTGGCTGTTTCTCAAAGGCCAGTTAACAAATACCTTCTTTTGGTTTCTGTCTAAACTATGCCTAGAACACTCTAAGAAACTTTCTGTTCCCCGTTGTTCAGACCAATTCAAATTTACTTGGAGAGTTGGCCAGTTCTCAGGAGTTTACCTGAAATTTCTACGCTTTAATTCCTTTCAGGTGAAGGTATAAACTTAGAGTAAGGAAGTAGGAAAAAAGGATGGAAATAGAACTATCATGCCTTACAAGAACTGTATTGTCCTGCTTTGAGGCGCCCTTCCTCTACTCTTCCCTGGATCCAGTGGGAGGTTACCAGTCTCCGGGTGGGATCTGGGGATCCCGCAGATTTTTACAGCTCATCTCCAAGCAACAGAGACTAGTTCCACTGGAGAAAATGGCTGCTTTGGAGGGTGGACTCGATAGCATTATAGGGTGGGTTCTCTCCCCACCCTAAACCCAAAGTCTCCAGAGGTATCTCCCAACCCAGAGCTGGTGACCCCATCCCTCCCACGGTTGGGGGGGGGCATGGCAGGGGTGTGTGGGTGGCCCTGGCCCTCTTTGTCCACACCTGTGCTGATGCTGTGCTGAGCTTGTTGGGAGCACAGTCACTTGGGGGAACTGGAACTGCACTAGGCTTAAAGCCATAAAAGCTGATGTATGTGTGTGGGGGGGGGGGGGAGAGGAGGGGAAGGAGAGATGCAGCAAGCTCAGTTGCACTGTTAGGGATGACGCAAGTGGGAGATATGGTGGAGACTGGGCTTGCTGGTGGGGAGGGGGATAGCTGAAGCAGTTCCAGGCTCACTAGCCATGGACAGAATGGGGGGGGGAGTAATGGAGTGGTTTCCAACTATGGTGGTGGTGGTGGGGCGCTGTGGCTAAGAGGGAGAACAGATCCCCCTGAAACTATCATGGGGTCCCACTTATTATGAAAGCCAACTGGGGTGTGGCAGCTTGGCCAGTCTGTATTTTCTTAATTACATCTGTATTTTCTTAATTAAAACATGTTCAGGGGTCAGCAGTTGATTTACTCTGCTTCATCTATTCCCAAGGACCACAGGGCTACATTCATTGCCCCCAGCCTCCGATTTTATCTTAACAACAATAATTCAAGGCGCATTCTGCTGGAAAAGAGTCAGTACCCTAGGCTTCATAGCTGATAGGAATCTGGTTCTGCCTAAACTAACCAGTTCTACTGCCTTACCAAGGTTATTTGAATTCAATGGGCATTCTTCAGGTCATTATCCTCCTGCCTGAGGATAATGCTGCTTGTTTATCTTCCAGGCATATTTCTGCTCAGGACTCCTGGACCTTGTGATAGCTTATTGTGTTCTATTAGAGAAATGACAAAGAGATCCAGTAATTACATCTGGATATAAATAAGTGCATTTATATTGGCTGATATAAATTGTGGCACAGAGTGGCAAGGCAGCCGACATGCTGTCTGAAGCTGTTTGTCCATGAGGCTGGGAGTTCAATCCCAGCAGCCGGCTCAAGGTTGACTCAGCCTTCCATCCTTCCGAGGTCGGTAAAATGAGTACCCAGCTTGCTGGGGGGTAAACGGTAATGACCGGGGAAGGCACTGGCAAACCACCCCGTATTGAGTCTGCCATGAAAAGGCTAGAGGGCGTCACCCTAAGGGTCAGACATGACCTGGTGCTTGCACAGGGGATACCTTTACCTTTACCTTTTTATATTGGCTGAATCTCTACATCAGGCAGTAGAGGGAGCCATTGAGATATTTTTACCAGTTGAACAAATGGGCTTCAAGCTGGGATGTGGCCAAGAGCGGCAAAAACCTGTTCCTTGTTATGGAACCGGATTTGTTACGGGCAGAGAACGGGTATACTCCCCTAGTTCCACCTTCTTTTCTGAACGAAAGAACCTGCCTCGTGGCCTCTAGGTGGCAGCAAAGAGGAAATATGTGGCACACCAGTGATTTCTTCCCTATACACCAGTAGTTGATGTGAAAACATCCTTATCTGCGCACACAGCTAAGCTGTGCAATGAAAGCAGACTACGGAAATGGGGGTGGAGACCCCTGCAGCCACGCACCCACAGGCTACCAACCGACTGCCACCGCCACCAACTGCCATTACCTCAAGTTGTCACTCAGCTCTGCCCCAGCCGCAGAAAGTGTGTGCCAGCAGGGTGACAAGGAATGCCGGGGGTGACCACCCCCCGTGCCACTTTTAGGAGGGCTGGGGGGTGGGAGCGACCAACTTCCATGCTGCACCTCTGCTGCTGAAGGGCTGCGGTAATCACAACCTCCGCTGCTACCTCCACCAACTCTCCCATTGCTGTCATTCTGCTCCAGCCAATCGGGTTGCACTGGCTGTGACCCCTACTTCCTCCTCTACTGCCGCCTCTCACTGCCTCTCCCACTGCTGTCACTCCACTCCACCACAGCCACCGTAAGCGTGAGACAACTGGGCAAAGCGGAGCCACAAGGAGCGCACACGGAGGAGAGGAGAAATGCAGGAACTTGCAACAGAGCATTTAAGGAAGGCAGCTAGTTAAATGCATTGCACTGAAGCACTCTGGTGGAGCACGACAGTAATGGCTGAGGGTGGGAAGGCAGGCAGGTGAGAAGGGGGGACTGCAAGAGAGACAGACACTGGCGGGAGACAAACTGTGCTGCACTTTGTGGACGAGGCTCAGCTCCTCTTATCCATTTCCAGCCTGTGCTTGAACTTAGCTGTGCTCCACAATGCCTGTTGTAGACATTTTGCTACAGCCTTCTTGGCCAGAGGAGCAAACTGGGCTCTGCCAGCTTGGCAACAATGCTGTACAATGAATGGGCAGCTTCTCCTCCATTTGCTTTCAAGCACAGGATCTGTTTCCTTTGCACCTGCTCCTGATCCAATTCACCATTCACCCTAGGTCACATGCTTGGCTGACATAGAACCTTGTTGAATGAACAGAAAGGGGAAAAAATACCAAAACCTTTTCATATACCTGTCATTCCAGTCAACATTTTGGAAACTGGTGTTCCTATCAGAATGCATATACAGACAAGGCTACATGGAAGATAGAGGGAAACCATTCTAAACCAGCCAACAATAGAATGGATTGTCCTTTGTTGTCTGTTTCAATGTCCTTTGTTGTCTGTTTCAGTGATGGGAGGCAAAAAAGCCAACTCAGTAATGTGATCTCCAGTTGAAAGGGGTTATTGGGTGTTCAGTCATGCTTCAATAAAAATTCTGGCTCAATACACATATATGAAGGGACAGTTTATACAAAACAAGTCCTTGTTGCTGATTATACCGTTTTCATTCAGACTCAATGGTACGTGATTCTAATACATACATTTAATACCAGCTAACGCCCCATGAGCCTGCCGAGCAAAACTGGGAAAGTTTGTGGGCATCCAGGCCATGAGCATGTTATAAATAAGCAGGGATCTCCCAGACCTCTTGCTGGGCTACTTCACTTACCAGCCAGGCCACTCACCTTCAGAGCCACTGCCGACAGCTACGTGGCTCATGCAGCAGGGGCAGTTCAAGCTGCTCCTCCCCCCAATCCATCTTGGCCTGCCTGGTACAAATGGCAATACACACAGGAGGATGTATACAAACATATAAATCTTGCTGTTAACAAAAGAATCGCTAGGTTCCTACTAAAGGTTAACATGAAACACAACCAGCAGTTCTTGTCTTCAGAGTCTTTAATATCATCAAAACAAGACTAGGCTCCTAGGTAATATCTAGTTTCGTGGTGAGACTTCTTCAGCTTTGTAATAATAATTGCGCCGAACCAAAAAAATTCAAACAGAGCACAAGGTCTCTTGGGAATAGAATAGAGGTCATAGGAGCATAGGAATTCTTCTGTTAACTGCAGGGTTTATTGAGCCACATCTCCCCTCCCCTTTGATACATGTGGCAGCAACTCTGCCTCTCTGCTACTCCTACTGGTTCCTAGCTTGACACTTGGCAATGGCCCCAGCTGTCCCTTCATGCTTTCTGCCTGGCTGGCACATGTGAATCCATCTCTCCCTCTCCCCCTCCCCTCTCTCTTGCTAAACTCAGTTCTCACATCTGTTGTTCATTCCTTTATCATCTATATGCCAACTTGCTGATATTTACATGTCTGACCAAATCTTAACTGTATTTAGTACTCGGTTCCTTGTGCATCTTTAATTAGCCCTTCCTGGCAACTAACTCCACCCCACCTCTTTGTGAAATTTAAGGAAATCTGTTATTGATGTAACTGTTGGGGCATACACCTGTATATGCTAAGGCTCTCAGTTCCTGCTGGTACCCAGAGTTGAATTTTGTTTGCCTCGGGGCACCCAATGGACTCAAACTTATTGCATCTGTTCATGAATTCTTGTATTTGTATGTGGATTTATGGCTATCTACAGATCCTGATGACTGCCTTAATCCAATCTTAGCGATTATCGCCCCATTATTTATGCAACTTGACTCTAGCTAGCCCTTCCTGGCAATTAACCACCAACCACCACCATCTCTCTACATATATGTTGAGGATATTCTGTTTCACTGTATCTGATGAAGAAGTGTCCATGTACATGGAAGCTCATGTTGTGAATAAAACTTTATTGTTCTTAAAGGCTTGAACTTTGTCCTTCTCTGCCCAGTTTAGGTGGCATTGGCAGTGCCTGCTCTTCCATCTCTCCCACAGCCAGCCCAAACAGATGCTCCATTATGATGTCTGGGCATCAGCAGACAACATCCATCTCTTTGGAGTGGATTTTAATTTAATTTTTTAGTTCTTTGTGCCACTTTTAGCATACATTGGCCTCTCAGTTCAGTTTCTGATAATGCAGCCTTGTCTGTCTAGAAAGTTCCCAAGCCCAGCAATAATTCTGAGTCTAAATGGCCTATCTGTTTCACATAATATATTTCCGGTAAGAGCTTGGAGGAGCAACATGTCTCATGGCTTGTGCCACTCAGCGCTTAACACCCACTCAGGGCGGCTGTCCCACCCCCAAGTGCCTCCTCCTCCAACCAGCTTGCCTGTCTGTCCAGCAGCCAGCCAATTGCCTTCCATCCCCCACCCCTGACCACCCCGTCCTCCTTCCACTTCCCTCCGAGGCTCAGAGGCTGCAGCTCCCTGCTGCGTGAGAGCTGCCCTTGCCAGTGAGTTCCCTAACAGCTGCCTGCAGCCTTTCCAGCAGGCCCTGGGGGTAGTGAGAGGAGAGGGAGAGGCCATCCACAGAGTTCTTCCACACACACACATCCTAAGGTGACCAGATTGTCCCACTTTTGGAGGGACACCTGGGGGCACCTGGCAAATTGTACTTATGTTGAAATTAAAAAATATATATTACAATACTATTTTTGCGTTCTATGCGTTCTATGAAACTCCTTGTTGCTCCATATAGACCAAATTTTTAATCAAGAACCCCCCCCCCCGGTCAATGGTGTCCCGCTTTACCAATGTTAAAATCTGGTCACCTTAACCCATCCCCAATCTAGCGCCCACTGTATTCCTGACTGCAATGGGCTTGGCCCCTCATTTTTAATAATAAAAAAGAGTTGGTTCTTATATGCCACTTTTTCTCTACCTAAAGAAGTCTCAAAGCGGCTTACAATCTCCTTTCCTTTCCTCTCCCCACAACAGACACCCTGTGAGGTGGGTGAGGCTGAGAGAGCCCTGATATCACTGCTCAGAGCAGATTTTCTCAGTGCAGTGCTGAACCCAAGGTCACCCAGCTGGCTGTATGTCAGGAAGCGAGGAATCAAACCCGGCTCACCAGATTAGAAACCACTGCTCCTAACCACTACACCAAGACTTGTTTGTGGTTCCCACAATGCTTGCCATCCGTGTTTCATTCAGCCTCCAAATAAATCCACATGGTATTAATCCCCAAATATGATTTTAATTCATGAGCGCACTAAGTTCCCGTTAAGTAAGTTCCCGTTAAGTACGTTTTTTAAAGATGTTGATCCATCAGATGGTTTAAGGAAGATTTATTTACACATTTTTTCCAGAAATGTACCGTATGTTCCAGAATAGTGTTGTGTATTGTGTAGGTTCCAGATAGTGATTTCCTTCAACAGATTTATGAGGATGGTGACCCAATGACAGGATGGTCCTTTTCATGAGATTGTCCTGGACCTCTGTGTTTAGCTGGAAATTATTCTGGAAAAATAAAGTGGAAAAAACACCATGAGATGTATACAAAACAGCAATGCCCCCCCCCCCTCCCGAGGAGCTTATGCTCCAGCACACAAAATCTGCTAAAGATCCTTGGCCCCAGAGTGGCGGAACTGGCCTCAATCAAAGTATGTTCCGCAGGGCCTGAAAGTCAGAGTTGTTTTGCCAGGCCTATAGTTGAGGCCTATAACTGGCCTCCCTAGGCACACATAGAATAACATCTAGATGCCACACAATTACATGGGCATAGCACTTTATACCCCTGCCCCCACATTGGAAAAAGGCAGGAGCTCCTGGGCTTTTAAATATAAAGTTGTTTTGCTCCAGTGAGTCCGACCAGAACCAAGGAGATGAAATTAATTGAAAAGAATTATCAGATAAACATCCGGAAGAAGATCCTGACAGTTGGAGCAGTTCCTCAGTGGAACAGGCTTTCTCGGGTGGTGGTGGGTTCTCCTTCTTTGGAAGATTTTAAGCAGAGGCTGGGTAGCCATCTGATGGCGAGGCTGATTTTATAGACTTAGGCAGATTGTGAGTGGGTGGGCAGGAAGGGATGTGCCAGTGCTTGACTCTTGTGGCCCTTTCTTGCAGGGAAATGCCAATTGCCACTTTGGCGCTGGGAGGCAAATTTCCTCTAGGCCAGACTGGCCAGGGATTCTGGTTTGGGGGAAGGCATCATCTGGACAGGGAATTAGGTTCACTGTGGATGGGCAGGTAGTTATAAATTTCCTTCATTCTTCAGGGGGTTGGACGAGATGATCTTGGAGATCCCCTCCAACTCTATGATTCTATGAAATACACCTTTTAGAATGTCTTAAAAGTCACTTAAACCAATATGAGAGCCAATGTTCTGTTGTAGTTAAGAGTGGCAGGCTCTAATCTGGAGAACTGGATTTGATTCCCCACTCCTCCACTTGGGCCACTCACAGTTCTCTTAGAACTGTAATTGCAGAGCAGTTCTATCTCAGCTCTCTCAGCCCCACCTGTCTCACAGGGTGTCTTTTGTGGGGACACTCAAGTGGGTAGCCATGTTGGTCTGAAGTAGCACATCAAAAACTGAGACCAACAGCACCTGTAAGACCAACATGTATTCAAGGCATGAGCTTTGTCTGAGGAAGAGTGCATGCACCCCGCAGGAGCTGTGGGGACTGAGAGCCACTTTGGTGTAGTGGTTAGGAGTGTGGACTTCTAATCTGGCATGCTGGGTTTGAATCTGCACTCCCCCACATGCAGCCAGGTGGGTGACCTTGGGCTCCCCCAGCACTGATAAAGCTGTTCTGACCAAGCAGTGATATCAGGGCTCTCTCAGCCTCACCCCCTCACAGGGGAGAGGAAAGGGAAGGTGACTGTAAGCCGCTTTGAGCTTCCTTCGGGTAGAGAAAAGCAGCATATAAGAACACTCTTCTTCTTCTTTGATTTGTGGGGGGGGGGGTGTGGGGAGAGGAAAGGAAAGGTGTTTGTAAACTGCATTGGGACTCCTTTAGGTAGTGAAAAGCAGCTCTTCTTCTCTTAAAAGCCCATTTAATTCCCTCTCATGGTATGTGATTGGTGCTAATGTGGTAGAGTATAATGCAGTGGTTCATTCATTCATAGAATCATAGAATCATAGAATCATAGAGTTGGAAGGGGCCACACAGGCCATCCAGTCCAACCCCCTGCTCAACGCAGGATTAGCCCTAAACATCCTAAAGCATCCTAAATTCTTGTTGTAACTTTACAGCAAGAGTCAGCATTAAGTCATTCCAGTGAAACCATTCTTGTTTTTGTTTTCCGTCATAGGGAATGGAGTTTCTTTGCAAGGAAAGTGCATACAAAGAACCATTTGCTGTGTGTTGGTTACCTTTATGGGGAGATACACATTGCCGTCCACAATACGAATAACAACACTTCTTGTCTCCTTTGCAATCAAAATCACTTGTACACTGATTGGGTCCTGGAGCGGCACATCTGACAGAATCCGGTGGGCAGACACCATATTTTTCTGCAATTCAAAAAGATCACAGCAGAACACTGATAGTTCCTCTCTGGAGAAAATCCATTATGATCCTCCAAGTATAGATCAAGGCAATCAGTGACCACAGAAATCACTACAGTTGAATGGATCATAATGAAGATTGTACATGCAAGAGTAAGATTCTGCATCATGCCATTTCAAGCCCTGAGTCATAAGATGCTTTCACAAAGATGTTTTGCTCCCTCATGGATTCCTGCCTGCAGTTCTGTTTTGGAGACAATCCATGGGATGCTGTGTTTTATGTGTCCTGTGTTTTCGGATTTGAATATGAATGGTTTGATTTCTAATTTTTTTTTAAAAAATCTTTTATTTTGCCTGATGACTAGAGGCTTGTAAGCGGCTGTGAAAAACTGTATTGGCTAGGAAGCATGTGAGAGAGGTTTATAATAAAATAAAGGCACGCAGGGCAAAGCTTAAAACTAATAAACTATTAACACGCATCCAACGCCAAAGCCTCGATAAACCTACAGGGCTTAGATTTAGAGGATTTCTTCTGCAAATCCATAAAGCAACAAATACGCTCAGCACGATTCCAGTCCTGTAGCGCCTTAGAAACCAGCAATATTTGGGGGGGGGGGATGAGCTTGTGGGAATCAAAGCTCCCTTTGTCAGATATTCTCAGTTACCTCTCACTGGTTCCACACAGCGTTTGGCGCAGCGATATTCACAGCATTTCCATCCTTTGCAAATCAAATCAGATTTACACTGATCAGGCTCTCGACGAATGCAGACGTAAGGGTCTTCTGGGCAAACCAGTTTGTATCCTGCAACCACAACGGATCAGAGCAGGGCATTAATTACTTTGATTTCTTTGACCACCCCTCCTGGCAAGCTGTCCTGGGGCAGCCAACAACATAATAGTTAGAACATAAGAAGAAGAAGAAGAGTTGGTTCTTATATGCCGCTTTTCCCTACCCGAAGGAGGCTCAAAGCGGCTTACAGTCGCCTTCCCATTCCTCTATAATAATAGAATACAATAACAGATTAGTTAAAAACAGTAACACACAATTAAAATACCCCTCTAAAGCATTTCTTCTTCCCAGAAACACAATCTACCATATTTTAACGAAGCTGGTTAATGTAGGTATAAAGCCATTAAGCACGTACTGTGATTCCTGTTATTTGGATGGTCAGTAGGCAGAAGAATGATGCATATCTCCAGTGACAGCCTATTCCAGGAGTGGCCAGACTGTGGCTCTCCAGATGTCCATGGAATACAATTCCCATGAGCCCCTGCCAACATTCAACCCTACTCACCCTCTATCTCCTCTTTCTCTTTCCCCGAAAGCTTCCATGACCCCTTGTCCTTTCCTGCTTCTTTTTCTCCCTTCTGTCCAGAAGTAAACGGATGAGACACTCCAAAATTTCCCCTTTCCCTCCTCCTGGCAATCCCCATATCCTCTTCCCTTTCCCTGCCTCATTCTTCCCTTGTCAGCCAATCACCAACTTACCTTTTATCTGACACCCATCCTATCTGTATCCCATCTTTCTCCACAGTGGGAACCAAAGCAGCTTACATTATTCTCCCCCTTTTTTTAGTCTCACAACCACCTTGTGGGGTAGCTTAGACTGAAAGTATGCGACTGGCCCTAAATCACCCAGTGAGCTTCAGCAGCAAAATAGGAATTCGAAGCTGTCTCCCAGATCCTACTGTGAAGCTCTAGCCATGACACTAGCTTGGTGTTCATAGGATGAGTGCTGTTGAATAGCAGCAAGCAGCCAGGCCTAACGGAGTCATGCAAGCTGGGGGAGTGTCTAGTCATCATGGGTTTTGTGGAGAATAAATCCTTCATTAAAAAAAAATTAGTTCCAGATTTTCTGGAACCCCAAGTCTGGAAAAAAATCTCCTTTCTCTCAGCGTGGGCCCAATGTGGAAATTTAGGTATCTGCAAATCTGCCCACACTTGAGAAATATGTATATAGATAGAAAACAGTAGAAGAATAGCAAGGAGGGCATAGAAGTTGCAGGCTGGCCAGGCAAATTCCTTGCTTTGTCCTGGGCCTTGCTTCATTCAGAAAAGAGATCCGTATCTGAACTATTATTTTATGGAAGGACATCTGAGGCAGGGAAATAACAAGTGAGATGTCAAGGAAAATAACAAATGGAACAATCAAATTTCTACAATTCTATCAACAGCCCAAATATCAATAATATGTGTTTTAACAGCTATGATTTTTTTTCAAAATGTATACATGTAGTAAGTGCTTACATTTTAAATTCAAAACCTTTTACTTCCTTAACATTATTCATAAATTAATGAAGACTAAACACGATATGAGTTGAGAACCTGGGGACATCAGAACTACCAGTCACATAAAAAACAACAAGAATAATTTTTAAAAAATCACCTGCTTTTATAAGATTTTATACAAATGAGATGGGCAGAAGTGTGCCTCAACAGAAAGACCACCTGGAGAAATGTCTTGAGCTGAACCCTGTTTCAAAAGGACTAGATATGGCTACTATCCAGCCTTGGATAAAAAGGAAGGCTCTTGGGGGGTGGGATGGGGTGGGGAGCTATACTTACCTGGCTTTTGGCCTTGTGTGGAGGGCAGCTTTGCCCACAAGACGAGCCCCAAGACTAGCAAGACATCAAGAGCCTTCATAGTTTCATCAGGCTGAGATTCATTTGCCAGAAAGAAGCATGAAGGAGATTTATAGTCTCCAAAAATGAGGTGTGGCTAGGGGAAGGAAGAAGAAAAGTGGCCTCACTAATCTCCATCCATCTGATTGGTCTTTTTCATTCTATAGCTTGGCACAACGGGAGAGTGTGTGCATCAGCCAGAACTGGAGCTTAAGATACAGTTGTTAACCTCCAGGTGGGGCCTGGAGATCTCTTAGAATTACAACTGATCTTTAGACCAGTCATTCTCCACCAGGGATCCTAGTAACCCTAGGGTTACTACAGTTGGGGTGTCAGGAGAACAGACTGTCTTTCTGTCTGGTCTGTAGGGATCTTGTTGAATTCAATGGAAAAAGAGTGGGAGGGAGATCTCTCAAAGTTACTAATGATCTCCAAATCATACAGATCATTTCCCCTGAGGAGAATTGCTGCTTTGTAAGGTTCCCTTTATGACAGCTGAGATGAATGCTTCCTTCTTTTGCTCAGGCCAAGTACCATATGCACAAAAATAAAACTGACTTCTTATTTAACAAGCTTTTATTTGATGATGCCATGCACATTGCCATGCACATTGTAAACATGTGACTTCCAGGATGTGGCAGGGAGGCATGGCCAGATGACAAGACTTCTGGGGTTACTTGAAGCCTGAAGAATATTTCAGGGGATACTCCATGGTCAAAAAGTTGAAAAAGGATGCCCTAGACTATGTCTTTCACTTCCACTGGAAAAAAGAGCTACTTTGGACTCTATGGCATTATATCCCTTTGACATCTCTTCTCTGTCCTCCTCAGACTCCCTAGTCTCCTGGAATTTTCCATCCTTGAGCTGGCAACCCTAGCTCAAGAAGTCACAGGTCACTTGACGCTTTTCTGAAACCTTTAGTGTTAACCAGACCAGAAAGGATCTATTTCCCTTGTTGCTTATTTTATGATACCTTTCCATTTGTGTGCATTTTTGAATGTTTCAATTATTCATTGCAGATGAAAGGCAGTCTTTGAGCATCGCTTTCAGTTGCCAAGGCATATTGTATATTTGTGCTATTGTTAAAGTGTGTACAACTGACGTTAGCTGAGAGACTATAATCCAAGAGTAAACATAGTTACATGAAAGTATTGTAAAGTTCCTCAAATGCTGCCTTTCCATACGTAGTGTGCTATCGTCATGCTAGCTCCACTTAGGCGGTGTTACTACATTAGTCTATTCCCATGTAAGAGCTGGAGGGAATTGTCTTGCTTCAGGAACAAGAGCTTTGCTGATTTGATGCTGGAGGCTTACTGACATATTTCTCCTGTCTACCTTTGCAGAAAGGTAATGGCCTCACAAACCTATGCTATTGAGTGTTCTCTTTTCTGATAACTTCCAGCCGTGCCCTTATCACCCTGTGGACAGCAACTATTCCCCAAAGCCTCTGGACCTTTGGTGGTCTTTAAGCAATGGCTGGACTTATCCTGGCTGGTTTAGGCTGATCCTGCATTGAGCAGGGGGTTGGGCTAGATGGCCTGTATGGCCCTTACCAACTATGACCTGGTTCACAGAGGATTAGGCTGGAATGAGATTGCCAAGCCTTCAGGTGGTAATTCCCAAAAGATTGCTGTATTTAGTAAAATGATGCAGGAGTAAATAGCATTTGTTAGTCTAAAATGTATTTCAGAATAGGCTTTTGTGAGTTAGAGCTCATGGTGGTATAACAGCCAGGTAGCAAGTGGGTAGATTCTAGCTCTGAATGTTCCTTTGCATTAAAAAGTCTCCAATCAAACAAACAAACAAACAAAAAACCCTTTAATTCAGCTAGGGGACTTTGCTTACCATGCTGTCTTTAAAAAATAATTTTGTGGAATTGACTAGGAGCAAAGCCCATTGCACCCAGGACACAAGCTTGGGCTGTGTCCTTCCTGGGTGCTCTCCCGCCTCCCCCTGCTCAGTCTTGAGATCCAGCAAGGTGAAGCGGTTAAAGAGTAGCAGACTCTAATCTCAAGGGCCAGGTCTGATCCCCAACTCCCCCTCCATGTGCAGGCAGCTTGGTCACCAACCTCCAGTTGGGGTCTGGAGATCTTCAGGAATAACAGCTGATCTCCATGCACCAGTTCCTCTGGAGGAAACAGCTGGAAGGAAGGAGGAAAGAAACAAAGAAGAAAGAAAGAAGGAGGAAGGTAAGAAGAAAAGAGAGAGAGAGAGAGAGAAAGGGAGAAAGGAAGGAGAGAAGGTGGGAAAAGAAGGAAGGAAGAGAAAGAGATAAAGAAAGGGGGAGGGAGGAGGGGAAGGGAGGGAGGGAGGGAGAAAAAATAAAGGAAGAAAGGGGGACAAAGGAAGGAAGGAAGGAAGGAAGGAAGGAAGGAAGGAAGGAAGGAAGGAAGGAAGGAAGGAAGGAAGGAAGGACCAGCTCTGGGATAGGAAACACCTGGCGATTTTGGGGATGCAGCTGGGAGTGAGCAGGATTTGAGGTTGGGGAGGGACCTCATAATGACATGGAGTCTGCCCTCCAAAGCAGCCATTTCCAGGGGATTCCCAGGTCCCATCTAGGGTTGCCATTCCCCAGTTGGGACCTGGGGATCCCCTGGTTCAGCATGTCTTGTTCCCAGTTCTGGGCATTAAGAAACTAAGGACCCCCCCCAAAAAAAAAACAGGTCTGCTTTTATATGACTCCTTCAATCGCTCGCTGCTGCTTTTTTCTCTGGGCTGAAGCTGCTGCTGGGGCATGGCAGCTTTCACACAGGAGAGATCCACAGCCAAGCCCCCCTTCCCTCCATTGACTGAGGACTCCTCCCCCTCCTTCTTTAAAATTAAGTCCTGGTAGGTGTGCATTTTAACACACACACTCACATGTTCCATCTTTGCTTTTCTAAAAAAAGCCACTCCAGCTTTCAGTTTACATGTTTTTAGACAAGGGAGAGTTCCTTCACATAGCATGATGTTATTCTTCTGTTCACTTAGCATGCACAAATATGTTATCTACTAGTATCAAAGCCCATTTTAAAAATGGGCTTTGGAAGGGGCGGCAGGCAGGAGGACATGAGAGGGTGGCCCCAGCTCCCTGTGGCCCACAAAGCCCTCCAGTGACAAGGATTTGTGGCCCGCAGGGAGGGTCCAAACTGCCCCCCCCCCCGTCTCCCTCCCAGCAGGAGTGTACCGGTGGGCCACAAAGCCCTGCCGCTGCCTCTCTCCTCGTGGGTGGAAATGGAGGCCGCAGCCACAAGGCTTCTAGCAGGTAAGGAGGGAGGGTGGGAGCTGGAGTGGGAGGGCCAATCAGGGTGGACCTGATTGGACAGGGCCCTGGACAGTCTCCTCCCAAGAGGCTGTTTCCCAAATATAAGGAGTGAAATAGTGTTAAGGATGACAACTTTAGTCTTTTGTCACAAGGGGGCAGAATGGAGCACAGATAGATCAGCTTCTGGCTCTTTGGCTGAGTTTCAACAGCATCCCTTCACAGTGGATGTCAACAAGTGGATAAAGTTGTGGGGAACTCTGCCCTCCCCCCCACCACACACATGCCTTCTTCCAGTGTAGGCCAGGAATCTTAAAGACAGTGGAGCGAAATGAAATCTGAAAGCAGAGTGAAAATATTGTGGCACTATCCAGTCAGCTCAAATCAGAAATTTGAGAGAAAATTCATTCAGATTAGTTATATTGCCAAGATTAATGATCAGGACTTCATGACTGCTGCATAAAGATAGTTTATTGCATTTTAAAAGTTCCAAGTTTAGAATGCAAAGAGAATTAAGATACCTGATTCTTCCTTTATAAAACTCCCATTTATGCAAGCTTGTTTCCTGTTCCAGAAAAGCTACAGGACTGAAAGCTAAGCTGTATTTTCGGCTTGCAGAATTAATAGTCTAAGTCTAAGAGGCTGCTGAATTTCCACAGTGATTTCAGAAGGAAAATAGCTTTTGGAGGTATAGAATTTTTGCTCCAGCACTGGAATAAGAAAAGAAAAAAAAAAGGACATGCATTTCAATAGAAATCCAATAAGATACAAATGGTTTGTTTGTTAACTTTTAAAATTTATTTTGCAGAAAGTGAATATGAAAAGATCCCACTAGAGTTTAGATTTTATACAGTATAGTTCATCAGCAAAGTGTGATTTTAGGTCGTGGGGATTTACTTGGAGGGTGAAGTGATGAGCATTTTGACTTTCCTCTCTTCAGATTAAGGCCAAGAAACAGCTACTGATTGCCCCTTCAGACTCTGTGGCCTTCCCCCTGGGGTCCAGGCTGGATCGGTTACTGCCGAGGATCCATTCAGATGACACCTTCAGCTGGAATTGTCTTCTGCCACCGGGGTTCATTGGCTGGTGGTTCCCATTTGCAAGGACATTCATGAGGGATAGCACAGGATAGAACTGCTTGTTCTTGGCATCCATCCGTGAAATAAGACTTTATACTAAACAAAAAAAAGGGGAAAGTATGATAAGTCATTTTACCATCACAAATAGTGACTTTGGTGTGGAAGATATCCCCATTCTGCAGTCTTTGAGTACCAGAGGGATTATAGCCAGCTTGGTGTAGTGGTTATGAGTGCGAGCCAGATTTGATTCCGTGCTACCCCAGCTGGGTGACCTTGGGCTCGCCATAGCATTGATAAAGCTGTTCTGACCATGTGGGAACATCAGGGCTCTCTCAACCTCCCCTCCCTCACAGGGTGTCTGTTGTGGAGAGAGGAAAGAGAAGGCGAATATAATCCACTTTGAGACTCCTTCGGGTAGAAAATAGCGGCATATAAGAACCAACCCTTCTTTCTCTTCTTCTTATAATGACCCTCCTCCCCTGCCTTGTAGACTTTATCTCATGACATCTAATTAGCTTTTTTGTGAAACTCTAAGATCTCCAAGAGCAGGGGTAGTCAAACTGCGGCCCTCCAGATGTCCATGGACTACAATTCCCAGGAGCCCCTGCCAGCAAATGCTGGCAGGGGGTCCTGGGAATTGTAGTCCATGGACATCTGGAGGATCGCAGTTTGACTACCCCTGTCCAAGAGCATCAACACAATAATCTAGTAGGTTGGATTTGATAGCCCTACATTTCCCAGATCCATATGGCACCCCACAAGCAAATGTTATTGAAGATTACATGTATTCCAATTCATGGGCAGACTCAACTGTTTGAGGAAGAAGGAAGAATTCTAGTGAAGAAAAATGCCTGCAATGACAGCATAGGATGAATCCGATTTGAGCCATGTCCGAATGAATGTTCTCCCCATGTTGAGGGAAGAGCACACTCTTTTCTGAATGTGAAGGAATCGGCCATTAATCTGTCTATTTTAATGTTACTAACATTTTGTTTATTGGCTTGTTTGTAACCTGCTTTTTGACCAAAACTCCCAAATCATTTCACAATATTTGGTGAAATAGAAGAAAGCAGAGTTCCTAAAAAAGAAAAGTCAACCTGAAATCCCCCCCCCAAAATGGAAACCATTAAAACCATTAAATAAACAGGCCAATGAGAAGAAATACGCATAGGGAGGGATAAAAGCCCCAGCGTGGAGGTAGGAAGAAGGCTGAAATACTGACGTTCAAATCAATCAAAAGGACCAAGAGCAAAATATAACATAATATAAACAATCAGCTATAATTCTCTGTTATTAAAATTATACTTTTAAAATCAAGTACTCTTAATTTTAGAGCCTCTTGTGGTGCAGGGTGGTAAGGCAGCCGACATGCTGTCTGAAGCTCTGACCACGAGGCTGGGATGTTAACAGATATTAGCTTATATCTAGATTTATGCAGTTTTTTAATGACTTTACAGTGTCCCCAATATACCCTTAGGATCCCTCTACCAAACAATCATTGACAACAGAGAAGGCACACCTGGTCTTCTTCAGGGCAGGTGCTCGGGAAGCGTCATTGGACTCTAAGCACATAGTTAGCAATGGGTCTATCCCTCACCCATTGCAATGTGACTCATATATCATTCCTAACTGAATTATGCATCAGGGTTGTGGCTGTGTGGGACTGGATCTGCAGCCATACTGAGCTTCAGTGTAATAGGCCTTCGCAGTGAATAATGATGAACTCCCCTGTATGAAGGGAAGGAGCGGGGCAGGAAAACATTAGGATATTCCTGCTCCATCCGGGATAAGCATCTTCTTCTGAAGAAACAACATCTACACTCCAGGGAAAAGATAGCCAAGCCCTTTGGCATCTTCATGTCTGATGTTACTTCTGGTGGCCCTTGTTCCCTCCCTTGAACGTCAAGAATCATCTTGTACATCTACAGATATCAAAGTTCTGTTTCCAGTTTTCTCTGCCATTGTTTCCCACTTCCTAAAGACAAGCTTTCTTGTGAAGATGGTGAGCCTCAAGGGCAAGGATTCTTATTTCCCCTCCCCTTTAAGAACACACACGTCTGTGTCAGGTGAGGTTTCTGTTGAGTCACACCTGACTGGTGGGTTTCCATCACTTTCCTCTGCAGAGCCTTCCTTAGTGGTCTGACAAGATCAGGCTAGAATGGGCTTCGAAGATGAAGGAAAAGAGCCTGGGTTCTGTACCCTGCTTTCTCCTACCTGCAGGAATCTCACAGAGGCTTACAATTGCCTTCCCTTCCTCTCCCGTCCTCTTCCCGTAACAGATGCCCTGTGAGGTTGGTGAGGCTGAGAGAGCTCTGAGAGAACTGTGACTGGCCCAAGGTTGGTCACCCAGCTGGCTGCATGTGGAGGAGCAGGGAATCAAATCCAGTTCTCCTGATTAGAGGCCACTGCTCTTAAACACTACACCAAGCTGGCTCCTACACGCACACATATACAAAGCAATATCATCTACAAAGAAGGTGAAACATTAAAATGAAAAAAGGAATAATCAGAATTAATCTCTTAGGCATTTCCGTCTGTCAAGATGACCACACGAGACTATGGTGATCTGCACCTGTGATGATCACAGTGCTTATGATGGCATACCCATCTCTTCCCTGGGTTCAAGTATCTTAGTGGTGATGACCAACATTTGCACATCACTCCAGACCCTCCCAACTGGATTGAGCAATGGCACACATAATACTTTGTGCTTGCGGCAAAAAGATGCAGATTTGTACTTCTTACAATCTGGAGAATTCCAGCCAACAATTTAGATGGCTGATTACCAAACTCATAATGACTCTCTTTATTAATATTCATCACAGAGGAGGGAGGGGAGGTTTTGATACTGCTAAGAGAGCTCATTCTTGATTCTTCTCATGCAAGCCATAACAAGTCCTCCTACTCTCTGCCATGATTGGCATTCCATAAGAAAACCGTCTGCTCCCCTTTTCCCTAGCCAGCGGCCTTTGGGTCTTCTTGAACACCCTGGGACAGAAGGAGCACCACTCCTGTCCTTGCAGGAAAAGCCCTGTGATCTCCCAGCTGTGACCACCACCAGCATCAAGGGCAACGGCTGGCCCTGCTTCAAGGTAATATAGCAGTCACTTGCGCTACAGTACCTGGATCAACGCAGTCTCTCCCACATATTGTTAGGCAGCACTTCCTTGGCCCGTAACAATCAAAGTCATAATCGCAATAGTTAGGGGGGTTGATCATCCTGCATCTTCCAGGAGGTACTGGACAACGTCCCGGTTTCTCTACAGCTGAGGAAAGAAGCGCAAAATGAAAGCTAAGTTGATAAATGTTGTGTTTTTAGTGCTGAGATAGGCTAGCCAACTCGTGAACTAGTAGCACTCCCTTATAGTAGCACTCCCTTATACCTTCTCTCCTGGTCTGCAAATACAGGTGGTAGACTTGGCCGAGTGAAGCATTCCCTCCAAACTGCTCCTACATGAAATCCATTAGGGCCTCATCTTTCCCAAGGGGCATTCCCAGCTAAGTCATGAATGAAACAATTGCCACTGATTGACTTCATTTATACTCTGTGAGGGCTCAAAGTGGCTTATACCATTCTGTTTCCTCCACTGTATCCACCCAACAACCCTATGAGGTCATGTAGGCTGAGCGGGTGGGGCTGGGCCCAGCTTCCATGGCAAAGTTAGGGATTTCAACCTGGGTCTCCTAAATCCTCTTCTAAAACCCTAACCTCTACACCAGCGGTAGTCAACCTGTGGTCCTCCAGATGTCCATGGACTACAATTCCCATGAGCCCCTGCCAGCAAATGCAAATGCTGGCAGGGGCTCATGGGAATTGTAGTCCATGGACATCTGGAGGACCACAGGATGACTACCTCTGCTCTACACCACACTGATTTGGACATGTCTAGGCACTGGGCACACCATGTGGTTGACACAAGGTGATGCGTACTTGTTGCTAACAGGTATATAGCTGGGTACTGGAAAATGCAAGCTGCTTTGCCACTGTGCAAGCAGTCTCATTGGGAGATGTGCCTCTGTGTGCTCTGGTGAAAAACAAGGTCTGCATCATCCATGCTTAATCCAAAGAATCCATAACGGATTTCCGAATTGTGCTAAGTCTGTTTGTGAACTTTTCTAGTTCTTAGAAACTACAGTCGACATGGCTAGGGATGCCAACTGTCAGGTATATGACATATCCCCATTTCAACTGTTAGCTCTGGATTTAGGCTAATTTTCTTAAATAAATGAGGTGGATTTGAGCCCAATAGCACCTGTGAGATCAAGAGTTAAAGCTTGCCTTGGCATATGAGCTTTCAAGAACCAATGATCTCTTCATCCATTACAAGGGAGCTTTGACTCTTGAAAGCTCCTCCTCTCCAAAATCTTGGTGTTCTATGGAATCCTGCTGTTCTATGGAAGATCAACGCAGCTACCTTCCGAAACTACATTAAATAGACTAGACATTTTGAACCAGGAGGTTAATTTTTTGTTGACCCCATTTCTTGACCAGCTTAGCTCTATCTCCTGATTTGCCAAAACCTACAAGAAGTCACCTCCTGCCCCACCCAAATCTAGAAGAAGAAGAAGAAGAGTTGGTTCTTATATGCCACTTTTCTCTACCTGAAGGAGGCTCAAAGTGGCTTACAGTCACCTTCCCTTTCCTCTCCCCACAACAGACACCCTGTGGGGTGGGTAAGGCTGAGAGAGCCCTGATATCACTGCTCGGTCAGAACAGTTTGATCAGTGCTGTGGTGAGCCCAAGGTCACCCAGCTGGCTGCATGTGGGGGAGTGCAGAATCGAACCCGGCACGCCAGATTAGAAGTCCACACTCCTAACCACTACACCAAACTAGGCTCATCCTTGGAATTATGTAAACATGTCCATATCTACCCACCAGAGTCTCACCAGGCTCCATTCACACCTGAAGTTATTCTCCATGACTTCCTTTCACATCTATCATTTCCCACCCCACCTCACCAGAATACTGCAGTGATATAAGAAGCGGGACACCCAGCGGGAGTACCGCGGGAGTACCCAGCTTGCTTGCTGGGGGGTAAGCGGTAATGACTGGGGAAGGCACTGGCAAACCACCCCGTATTGAGTCTGCCATGAAAACGCTAGAGGGCGTCACCCCAAGGGTCAGACATGACTTGGTGCTTGCACAGGGGATACCTTTAACTTTACCTTTAAGAAGCGGGACAGGAAAACTGCCATTTTTAAAGCCTCCTGATGGCATGGAGAGGGAGAATAGTGGGTTATGAGAGAAGTCAAATGAAGGAGATTTGTGTGGCAGGTTTAAAACACATCCCTTCCCCACCGACCCCCCAAAAGCATACAGATCTGCTTTGACAGCGATCTTTCAGGAAAGGCCACAGCAAAGCAGGTTTGGGAAAGAACAGAACAAAGCAGAGAAAAACATAAAGAAAGATGATATTGTATGTGTGATCCTCTGGAAAACAATGATCTGCTTTGGAAGCCAAATCAAATTATAACAGCTGTCCACGTGAAGACGAAGACGAGTTGGTTCTTATATGCTGCTTTTCTCTACCTGAACAAATCACCTTTCTCCACAGTGGGAACCAAAGCAGCTTACGTTATTCTCCCCTCTTTTTTAGTCTCGCAAGCACCTTGTGAGGTAGTAGAAGACGAAGAGTTGGTTCTTATATGCCGCTTTTCCATACCCGAAGGAGGCTCAAAGCGGCTTACAGTCGCCTTCCCTTTCCTCTCCCCACAACAGACACCCTGTGGGGTGGGTGAGGCTGAGAGAGCCCTGATATCACTGCTCAGTCAGAACAGCTTTATCAGTGCAGAGGTGAGCCCAAGGTCACTTAGCTGGCTGCATGTGGAAACCCAGCTCACCAGATTAAAACTATGTACTCCTAACCGCTACACCGCGCAAGAAGAGTTGGTTTTTATACCCTGCTTTTCACTACCTGAAGGCTTACAAACGCCTTCCCCTTCCTCTCCCCACAACAGACACCCTGTGGCTGAGAGAGCCCTGACAGAACTGCTCTGTGAGAACAGCTTTAACAGGACTGTGACTAGCCCAAGGTCATCCAGCTGGCTGCTTGTGGAGGAGCGGGGAATCAAACCAGGCTCTCCAGATTAGAAGCCGCCACTCTTAACCTCCACACCCAGCTGGCTCTCTTTGGTAGATCCCAAATCATGCACCCTTTTAAAAATCATTGCATTAAGTGACATACTAATGAGAAAAGAAATCTCAGTTTTTAGCGAAGGTCCCGAAAGACCCCGCATTTGCTTTGGGAACTTACCATATGGGATGCTTATGCCAGACGCAGGCTGCATCTCTGCCCAGAGGACCAGGAAGCCCACCATGAGGATGGCACTTGGAGTCTTCATTCTGCTGGCGGGAACACGATCTAAATGTAGTTCAAGTCTGAACAGTGCTGGTATTTAACCTGCTGTATTGGAAGGGCTGGGTAAGGAGGCAATAATTAATTGACTCCTCACATCCTCATGCTTGACAGGTACCGCTCGCTAATTGAGGCGTTCAGCCAGTGTGTGCGTGTGTGTGTGTGTTTTTTTTTTTTCATGTCTCTTCTTGTGACATGGATACTAAAATAAATTGGATGATTATTTTCATAACAGAACACTTAACACTTCCCTGTGCTTGTGTGCCTGAAGTCTCCCCCTCAGTCTCTTATTGTGAAGAGAGGAAAGTTCACGAGCCATTCTGAAGAGCAAGAGGTGATAACTGGATTGTATCTCTTAAGCCTCCACCCGAAGCACTTAGTCTCATATCACAAGGCCCATCTGACATGAAGCTACTGTGGGGGTTTTCCAATTGCTGATTAGATTTTTTTTTGAGCAGTTAAGTTACGTAAGTTGCCGTGTGCCATTTTGGTAGTCAGGCAGAAGGAATCTTTCTTCAATAAAAAGTTGTTTTACGTTGAATCTTGGTGAGCAGGGCTGTGGCTCCATGTAAGAGCCTCTGCTTTGTATGCAGAAGGTCCCAGGCTCAATCCCCAGCATCTCCAGTTAAAGGGATCATGCCCTTGGGGATGTTAAAGGCTTTGTCCTGAGATCCTACAGGATGACTGCTAATCATAGTAGACCTGGTGTCCTCAGTGTGGTGCCTGTGGATTCCCTGTCACCTACCAACACTTGTCCTGTTCCCCCAACAAGTCTTTTTAGAAAGTGGGAGGGGCCAAGTGGAGCTGCCACCCAGCAGGGTTTCTCATTGGCCACTGGAGAGTTGATTGGCTGGCAGATTTTTTTAAAGTTGCATCAGCAGCAGTTGCCACCACAGTACAAGGATTTTCATGGGCTGCCGAAAGATGAGCTGTATGTATACAAGAAAATAACCTTAAGCAATATGCTTATTTGAACCGGTGTCCTGTTAAACTGAGCCTGAAATATTCCAACTATAACTATTAGAGTTATTTCACTCCCTGACACTTTATGGTTGGCTTCCCCCTCTTCTAGCAGCCATTTGGACTTGGTTTACCTTATGCAGCAGCCATTTTGTGGATGCACCACCCCCCTGTGTCAGAATTGTAAAGCTGTCTTAGTAGACCATACATTGAACATGAATCAGCAGTGTGACTCGGTGGCTAAAAAGTGGGATTTTGGGCTGTATCAAATGGAGTATCGCGTCCAGATCACGGGAGGTGATGGTACCACTTTATTCTGCTCCAGTTCAGCCTCACTTGTGTTCAGTTTTGGGCACCCCAGTTGAAGAGGGATGTTGACAAACGGGAACGCATCTAGAGGAGGGCAACAAAGATGGTGAGGGGTTTGGAGACCAAGACGTATGAAGAAAGGTTGGGGGAGCTTGGTCTGTTTAGCCTGGAGAGGAGACCATCTTCAAGTATTTAAAAGGGTGCCATATGGAGGATGGAGCAGAATTGTTCTCTCTTGTCCTGGAGGGACAGACCAGATAAAAGGGATGACATTAATTTAAAAACATCAGGAAGAAGTTCCTGACAGTCTGGGTGGTTTCCCAGTGGAACAGGCTTCGTCGGGAGGTGGTGGGTTCTCCATGTTTGGAAATTTTCTAGCAGAGGCTGGATAGCCATCTGACAGAGAGGCTGATTCTGTGAAGGCTTAAGGGGGTGGCAGGTTACAGTGGATGAGTGATTGGGATGCGAGTGTCCTGCATAGTGCAGGGGGTTGAACTTGATGACCAAGGAGGTCCCTTCCAACTCTAATATTCTATGATTCTATCATCTGTTCACTGCCACCTACGTGCTGCCGGTCTCCTTTCCAAATTGTGTGGCTCTCAGGACTTTAGCTGCTTGTGTAGCTCTCATTGCTTTTTTCCTAAGATGCAGCCTCTGGCCCAGGGCCCAGCTGCAACTGCAGTCCTTCTCTTTTACTATGTCCTTAGGCTCCTGGTTCCTACACCTCTGCTGTCCACATGGGTGCTGGTCCCTCTGTGGCAGTAAAAAGTGGGGTACAACTGGTGGCAGCTTCTTCTTCTCAGTGTAAACCACTTCATAGGAGATGGTACATCACAAATTCAGAACTGTAATTCTGGATATTATCCTTAAGGGCTTGGCATGCATGCTAACTTGCATCGGGGCGCAATGAAACCCAAATAGGTACTTCTCATGACGCGAGATTTCAAAGCGCTGGGAGGTGCTTTGTGGAGAAGGAGGGAGATGTGGTACGTGGTCTTTTCCCTACATGCTATTTTTCCTTTGCTGCCCCCATTCCATCGCCAAGCTGCTTTCCCTGCTGTGAATTTCCAAATGCAAGCCACATCTGGAAACTGGCATGGTGGGAGCATCTAAAGAATGAGGGAACAGCAGGGGAAAGCTTCAGGGGTAACGGGGGTCAACATGTAGAATGCCTGTCACATACCTCTAGAATGTATGCGTTGTTTTCCAGGAAAGCAATTAAGATCAGTGCTCCGTATTCCTGCGTGACATTAATCATTGCATAAGGATTTAAACACAACACACGCCCATCCATAGGAACAAGGCAGGGAGAGCTGCTTAGATAATCTGAGCAAGGCTTTTTCATCAGGTGTCAACAACAGCAAGGTGACACACAGTACAAAAGGCAAAGCCAATAAACTTGTCTTAGGTAGCTTCCACATGAAGGTTTGCTCTGTGTTGCCCATCAAAATGCTGGGTTTTGGTAGGAGAGCTTTCCCAAGACATCGTCATGCGGTCATTCAGGCTTCCCCTGACGTTGCTGCATTTCCCCCCTCACAAACAAGGATTTTCCCTATGTGGAAATAACCTGAGTCAGCCCATCGATTCATGTAACCTCATAGTTTCTCCTCTGATTTTGGCAACTCCAACGTCTTGGGCATGTGTCTCTCTCTCAGTCTAGCTAGCTGATGTTTGTAACTGGAAGTTAAGCAGGAGGCCACAAATGTATACCAGGGATGAGACACAGAACCAGGCAATGCCAAACCACCTTTGAACATCTCTTGTCTTGAAAGGACGTAGATAAAATTGAAAGGGTACAGAGGAGAGCGACGAAGATGATCTGGGGCCAAGGGACCAAGCCCTATGAAGATAGGTTGAGGGACTTGGGAATGTTCAGCCTGGAGAAAAGGAGGTTGAGAGGGGACATGATAGCCCTCTTTAAGTATTTGAAAGGTTGTCACTTGGAGGAGGGCAGGATGCTGTTTCTGCTGGCTGCAGAAGAGAGGACACGCAGTAATGGGTTTAAACTTCAAGTACAACGATATAGGCTAGATATCAGGAAAAAGTTTTTCACAGTCAGAGTAGTTCAGCAGTGGAATAGGCTGCCTAAGGAGGTGGTGAGCTCCCCCTCACTGGCAGTCTTCAAGCAAAGGTTGGATACACACTTTTCTTGGATGCTTTAGGATGCTTTGGGCTGATCCTGCGTTGAGCAGGGGGTTGGACTAGATGGCCTGTATGGCCCCTTCCAACTCTAGGATTCTATGATTCTATGAACCCAATGGGGTCACCATATGTCAGCCATGACTTCACAGCCCCCTTCCCAAAAATGGTCAGTGTTGTCTACTTTGACTGGCTCTCCAGGTTAGCATGCAGAGGTCTTTCACATCAACTACTGCCTCATATTTTAAGCTGTAGATGTAGGAGACCGAACCTGCATAGAAAAATAGACATTCTGCTACTGAGCCACATCCCTTCCCAAAAGATTGGTCAAAGATACATCCACTAAAGAAACAAGGATTCAACCTGTTCTGAAAAGGGGTTACATTCAGAAGTGGTTTAAGGATTTGGGGGGCCCTAGCACAGTACAACTGCAGCCGGAACAACCAGACTGGGAGTTGAGGGGTCCCCCACAGTAGAAAGAGGTGCCATTCTGTGTGTGGAGAGGGGAGGAGAGAGGCTACAGGCCTGATCCATGGGGGGGGGAGGCACTGTGTGGAGCCCCTGGAAGCGCAGGGCCCATAGCACGTGTTGTTGTTGTTAGGTGCGAAGTCGTGTCTGACCCATCACGACCCCATGGACAATGATCCTCCAGGCCTTCCTGTCCTCTACCATTCCCTGGAGTCCATTTAAGTTTGCACCGACTGCTTCAGTGACTCCATCCAGCCACCTCATTCTCTGTCGTCCCCTTCTTCTTTTGCCCTCAATTGCTCCCAGCATTAGGCTCTTCTCCAGGGAGTCCTTCCTTCTCATGAGGTGGCCAAAGTATTTGAGTTTCATCTTCAGGATCTGGCCTTCTAAGGAGCAGTCAGGGCTGATCTCCTCTAGGACTGACTGGTTTGTTTGCCTTGCAGTCCAAGGGACTCGCAAGAGTCTTCTCCAGCACCAGAGTTCAGAAGCCTCAATTCTTTGACGCTCGGCCTTCCTTATGGTCCAACTTTCGCAGCCATACATTGCAACTGGGAAGACCATAGCCTTGACTAGACACACTTTTGTTGGCAGGGTGATGTCTCTGTTTTTTAGGATGCTGTCTAGATTTACCATAGCTCCCTAGGACAAGGGTCTTTTAATTTCTTTGCTGCAGTCCCCATTTGAGGTGATCTTGGAACCCAGGAAAATAAAATCTGTCACTACCTCCATTTCTTCCCCATCTATTTGCCAGGAAGAACGTGTTACATGTGCTAAAGAGCAGGATCGCAGTTTGAAACTGTTGCTAGGGAGGCTGAGGGGAAGGGAATGAGTACCATTGTGCCCTGCCTTTCCCAGCTAACAGGTTGCGAAGTGGGGGTAGCAGCTTTTCCCCAACTTCCCACAGCGTTGGGGGACCAGCTTTTGCAAATGTGCAGTGACCAAGAGCAAGCAGTAAGGAGATCAAGTAAATGATGCTTCCTAAGACCCAGGGACAGAGGGGGCAAACCGAATGATCTGGGTATTCTAATGACCCTGCAGCAGAACTCATTTCCCTTAGTGCAGGGGTGCAAAAGTAGAGGCAAGAAATGAAATCTATCAACTAGGGCCCATTATTATGCACACATTGGGTAATGCACTTTCAGTGTGCTTTTGCAGCTTGGTTTTCCTGTGTGGAACAGGACAATCTACTTCCAAAATGCATTGACAGTGCATTATCCAACGTGTGCATCATGGGCCTAGAACTCCTGTGCAGCTGCAAAACTATTGGTGTCAAGCAACAAACCTGAGAGAAGGGGTGGGCCAAGATCCACGTAGGCTTGGCGTGTCAGTAAGACACAAGCCTTGAAGAACTGTGGTTGCCCAGTGAACACGCTTGATGCCGAATCCCTAATTGGGACACTGAGAAACCTCTCTTCCTCCTACCGTTCATCATTTCCTGTTTGTCTTTCCAAAGCACCGAAGGTGTTTTTACCTGCCTGCATGGCTATGCATACCATGCATGCAAGCAGTAGAAAAGTAATTATCTTCTAATTGCCAGTGTCCTCAGAACAAAACCACATCCATCTTTCAGCTTTATCCAAACCAGCATCGACCAGAAGTCTTGATATTTAATTGGACTGACCTTTCTCCTATTTCTCCTTTATAGTTGAACTATAAGCAGCAGCTAATAATATTTCCAAATCTCTACCTCATTTCTGGTTTTAGCTTTCACCTTTTTGAAGCCTGTGGGCCACATCTAACCACAGTATGTAATGTGGGGCCACACTTAAATTTGTTCCCTGCATCTTATTATACTGTGTCTGTCTAATTTTCTACCTTCTCTCTCACCTACATTCTTCTTCAATTTTCTTTTCCAGGGTTTCCTGGAAGAAAGGGGCAAAGGTGCAAAATTCCAGTTTGGCCTTGGGATGGGGTTTGCTTTGGGGTGTTTTCATTGGGATTGGGTGGCACGAGAGGGAACAAAGGGGAACTTTGTTTGCTGGCTAGAGGCTGTGAGGCTGAAAGGCAATTTCTTCTTCCCCTTAAAAAGTGTCATAAAGAAAGACAAAGCGAAAGGCTGTGCTGCTTCTTGTGACTCACCTGAAATTAGGGTCTGGACCCTCCCTTTGGAAACTAGACTTGTGACCCTGCAAAGATCTGCAGGTGCAGTTCAAGGGGAAAAAAACAACAGAAGACACAATAATCACAGATAGCCAAGCTCTTTTGAGAATACTTTAAATCATGCTTTATGGAAAGGACTCCCATCCTTTCCCAGATATACGGCTCTTTCCATCTTCAGAAATGTGACAAAGGATCCTTTTCTAGTCGCATGTAGAGAGCCGTAGCAAATTTAATCTGAAAACATACAAAACATGGTGGGAAATGACTTCCTAGAAATTGTTATTGCTTTGAAAAAAAATATCTTTAAAAAGAGCAGAAATGCGGAGCAACTCTTTATTATGGTGATTTTTTTAATGAGCAAGGCCACTTTGTCTTAGATCTACTCCTGTGTAAGTTTACTTTGGGATACATCACTGGGGAAATGGAGAGGGCTCAGATGTATTTCAGACCATTTAAGCATCTGTGTTTGGAACATCAGAAGACGCCGTACGCAAATCACTCCAGATCATTCTATCACAGACATCAAGAAGTCGTCCGCTACAGCTGGACTTGGGCACGCCCAGTCTTTGGAGGCTGATAATTTGTCCCCATAACAGATGAGATATGATTATTCTGTCGTGACATAGTTGAACAAATGGTGCCTGGTCTGACACTTTAGCAGCTGCCTATTCTGTTCCCCTTTCCCCTTCCACTACAGGTCACCCTAACCTGAAAAAATGCATTTCTTATTAGGATGACCAGTGTGATGGGAAACCTCCTGCCCTTCACTGGCTGGTGACGTAACTGTTTGCCAGTCCAAATGGTTTTAATATCTTACTGATTGGAAATTGTACTGAGGATTTTAACTGTATTGTACATTAACTGATGTCAACCACCCTAATAAATATCATAAATAAGAAATGTGACCATTTGCCAAGTTCTACTGCCTCTTGTGCTGCAGAGTGGTAAAGCAGCCATCTGAAAGCTCTGCCCATGAGGCTGGGAGTTCGATCCCAGCAGCCGGCTCAAGGTTGACTCAGCCTTCCATCCTTCCGAAGTCGGTAAAATGAGTACCCAGCTTGCTGGGGGGGGGGGAACGGTAATGGCTGGGGAAGGCACTGGCAAACCACCCCGTATTGAGCCTGCCATGAAAACGCTAGAGGGCGTCACCCCAAGGGTCAGACATGACTCGGTGCTTGCACAAGGGATACCTTTACCTTACTGCCTCACACCTTTGTGTGGGGGAAATTGCTGCACTGGGTCCACACAGCGAAATGCACACTGATAATAACAGCACTTCTTAGCTCCTGGGCAGTTCTCGTCAGTCCCACACCGAGGAAGGTAGGTTGTTTTACATCTGAAAGGATCCGGTGGGCAGAACCCAGTTTTTTCTGCAATCCAAAACACCATAGAATAGCATCATGAATAAACAGCTATTGAATAATTCTAATCCAACACGGTGAAATGTGTTCCTTCTGGGAGTAAGCTTTCCCATTCCCCTGGATTCAAACTTTGCTCTGTTGCTTCAGACCAACACGGCTACCCACCTGACTCCACTGAAATAATATGTTAAAACCACAGGGGGGAAAGGAAGAAGGATCAAAGCAAAATCGTTTTTTTCTGCAGTGGCCATTATGAAAAAGGAAATGATTTGCATTTGTCCTCCTAGCTATAGACAACCGCAGGAAAAAAGTTTGGATTTCTCTTCCTATTCACTATTGAGGAAGATTGAGATAACATTTCCTGTGTTACTACTTTTCAAAAATTAACTAACTTTCACCCATTTGGGAAACTCTTCCAGGACTGTCAAGAAAACCTGGCCTAAGGAAAGGGGGCAGAAGGAAGCAGAAAATGAAGCATGAAGAAAGAATTGCAGGTTTAGTTTGCAGGGAGAAGAAGTGAAGCAAAACAGCAAGAATGAGAAATGACAAATCTTCATGGTTTCTGAGCATGCTTTCTGGACACCTCTTCATATCACTAATCAAGGGATGCCGTCACTTGCAGAACATTTTATGGGATGTGTTAGCATTTCTATTTGGGATAATACAAATGCTAACACATTGAGATGTTAACACAAATGCAAGGCTGGTTTTCTTTTGCTCCAGGTATGCCATTTAAAAGAGAGTGTGTGCCTTAAATTGGCATATAAGTGACATGCAGGGAATTGCAATTTTGCGTTGTTCATCTAGCCTGTGCCTTGGGGGTGTAAAACATAATTTCCTTTTGGAAGACATTCAGAGACTGAAATCCCTTTGATTGCACTGACACCCTGCCAGGGAATTGTCACAACTGTCATTAGTTAATTATATCTATAATAATTCATAATTATAGAAGCTAAACAGGATCTGCCTTGTTTATTTCTGGGTGGGGCTGGCTGATATCATTGAACGGCGGGGGCTACTAGGAACAAACTCTCAGGAAGAGTGAAAAATGAACCTGACACAAATCGGTGCTCACTTTGAGTGGCCAAAATCCAGGTGACACCTGGAGACCTACCGCTATTGAAATTGATCTCCGGATGATCAACGTCAGTTCCCCCCTCCCGGAGGGATGGCCACTTTAAAGGGTATGGCATTATACTCTGCTGAGGTTGATCCCCTTGACAAACTCTGCTCTTCCCAGGCCCAACCCAGAGCTGGCAACCAGATGGTGATTAGGGATGCCTGCTGCCAGGTGAGGCCTGGGGATCCCCTGGAATTACAGCTCATTTCCAGACTACAGAGATCAGTTGGTCTGTAGAAGATGGCCACTTTAGAGCAGGAATGGCCAAACCGTGGCTCTTCAGATGTCCATGAGCTACAATTGCCATGAGTCCCTTCCATGTCCATGGACTCATGGTCCATGTTGGCAGGGACTCGTGGGAATTGTAGTTCATGGACTTCTGGGGAGCCAGTTTGGTCACCCTTGCTTTAGAGGATGGACTCCATGGCATCGTATTCCACTGTCCTCCCCAGGTCTCCAAGAGTTTCCCAACCTGGAGCTGGCAACCTTAGTCTCTCATCCTCGACCAGAGTCCTGGGGGGATCCGGCAACCCTGCTGGTGATTAGGAGGTTCAAGAATGCCAGTTCACAGCATCTGTGTCCAATTCAGCAGTCAGAAGCTCCAAGACCAGCACTAAACTCCTCAGGACTTGGATGCTAAGTGGCGTCAGCCATGAGTAGTACTTGGATGGGAGAGCACCAAGGAAGACTAGAGCACCTGTGCAGAGGGAAGCAAGGGCAAACCAACTCGGCTCATTTTTTGCCTTGGCTGTGTCTTGACGGCATCAAATTATTATTGTTATTTTTCATTCAACTGTAAGCGCAAAATCTGCAACACAGATGAATCTACTCTATTTTTATCGCATTTATATTTTACATAATGATCCTCACTGTTTTCATACTTTTTTGTAAGTATTCTTTCTTTCTACTATAGTTATCTCCCCACATTAGTTCAGTCACATTAGCCTTTCCCCTTAAGTTATGCTTCTGGAGTTAGTACCTCACATATCAGGAGAGCATCCCTCTAAAAACGGGAGATGGCCACTTTCTGTGAATAGGGCATGTGACACACATTTTTTTTCAAACACCCAAAACAGGTGAGAATGGCCAGAATTGAACTAAAGTAAAGGTAAAGGTATCCCCTGTGCAAGCACCAGGTCATGTCTGACTCTTGGGGTGACGCCCTCAAGTGTTTTCTTGGCAGATTCAATACGGGGTGATTTGCCAGTGCCTTCCCCAGTCATTACTGTTTACCCCCCAGCAAGCTGGGTACTCATTTTACCGACCTCGGAAAGATGGAAGGCTGAGTCAACCTTGAGCCGGCTGCTGGGATTGAACTCCCAGCCTCATGGGCAGAGCTTTCATACTGCATGTCTGCTGCCTTACCACTCTGCGCCACGCTCTATTGAACTAAATGAGCACTTGAATAGATGAGGGTAGAGCTGAGTTGAGAAAGTATCCTTTCCCCAACCTCGGGTCTAACAGTTCCATTCCTGTTGTCACAAATGTTATGCAATTGCATTGCAGAGAAGACCACAAGTTCTTGCAAGAGCACCAAGAACATGTGGGTGCTGAGCTGAGTTTTGCAATGTTCCACTAAATGGCTTAGGTGAGCCACACCCTAATTAATTAAGGATGATTCCACAAGTCTATGATCCTCCATGTACCTCTTGTTCTGAATGCTGTAAACACAGCATTAACACAGCAGCTACCTGGTATGCTTTTTTAAAATCTTGTAATTGCTAGGTTACTATGGCACAACATTCGAGCGATCTGTTTGCCACGATCTGCTATGTCTTCTAAAATATGGGGGTGGGAAGAGCAACCACCAGTGCTGACGTAAGGAAAACAGTGCCACTGCGGATGGGACCTTTTCAAAAAGATCATATACAATCAAGTTTGGGAAATATCTTGGTAAAGCAGTAAATGGACTGGAAAGTGAACATTTATGGGATAATATTGTGTCAATACATGAGCCTCTTGTGGCACAGAGTGGTAAGGCAGCCGTCTGAAAGCTTTGCCCATGAGGCTGGGAGTTCAATCCCAGCAGCCGGCTCAAGGTTGACTCAGCCTTCCATGCTTCCGAGGTCGGTAAAATGAGTACCCAGCATGCTGGGGGGTAAACGGTAATGACTGGGGAAGGCACTGGCAAACCACCCCGTATTGAGTCTGCCATGAAAACGCTAGAGGGCGTCACCCCAAGGGTCAGACATGACTCGGTGCTTGCACAGGGGATACCTTTACCTTTACCTTTTTATTGTGTCAATGCTCCAAACCGAACCATTCCAGTTTCAATGGTGAAATGGCTCCAAAACCTTAATCTGGAACCAATGTAAGAATTACCGTTAGGTTTCCTGTAATCCTTTTTACAGAACTAGAATTGTTCAGTGGACAAAGACCATTGCATGAATTAACCACATGGAGAAAAAAGCCCCAGGAAATAAATGACTTCCCCATCCTCTATCCTCTGCATTCTTATTTCAGGCAAGAACTGCTCTGAGATCTTACCTCCATTACAAGTTGTAGAGGGCAGTTCTATCCAAAGAGCCAGAAGCCCCACAAGGAGAAAGGTAGACAGAGTCTTCATGGTGCTGAACCAGTTGGAAGTGTTCAGAACTGAATTCGGCTGCTGTTTAAATAGATGCAGGGAAGGGGTCAGTTGTGAAAGTATCCCATTTCCAAACTTCCTCATACAATGACATTCCACTTTGGACACATGGTTGCAACAGCAACAAGCATCTGAGCTACTGGCAGAATAATTAACAAAGCAACAGTGCACAGTCTGATTAAAGAGTAGATAAAGGTTTATTTAGGAATTTATATACTTGATAAGGAAGAGGAGAGACACAGAGAGGTTCTAGCTGAGAGAGGATAAGTTTGCATGTTGCACTTCCAAGAAGACGGGGAAAACTCCCGAAAGAATAGCAATCTGGAGACAGACAAGGAATGAGACTTAACAGCAGAGAACAGGTGCTGTCCCCAGACACAATCCTAAATGTCTTCTTCCTGCCCCTTCAGGGTCTTCTTTTCTTCTTTGTACACCAGGCATTGCCTTTCCCACCACTTCCAAGAACCTCTGGGCGTGAAACCCTAATTACAGCCTTTTTATTATCTCATGAAGAAATCTCACCATCTTCCAGGAACCAGAAAGGGATGGAGTTTACCTTGTAAAATTGTGGGCCTTTGTATATGCTAACCTTGGACACCAGTGGTTCAGAATAATTTCACCTGTGGGTGTATTTGAATATTGGAAGGTAGGGATTGGCACAAACTGGAAAAAGGTGGTTGGTTTGGGGTGTGCTCTCACCCTGTTTGCAAACCATGGACCATCAACAACTTATAGCTGCCTCACTAACTGAACTAGGTTCATAAGACAGCAGAACAGCTCCCTGGCATGCTAGAAACACCACATTTGCAGCTGAGTCTCCTCTATCTGTCTTCCTAGTTTGGTGAGGATTAGATTAACAGGGCCTACCTTGTGCCTCCTCAAAGAAGGGACCCCCAGGTAGAAAGGATTTTCTTTGGAGCACCTTCTTTCTGTAGAAAGGACTTTCTTAGGAGCACCTTCCATGGGGGGCGGTAACTTGAACCTCGTTAATTCAAGTCTCACCAAATTTGGGCAGCATGAGTAGGAGAGATATCTGGAGGCAACCTATGGCTTTGATGTTTCTAGCTTGTTCAGGATCCATTCTATATACTATTGAATCTTCTTTACCTGGATCTGTCAAAATTACAGTCATTTTGATAGACGCAGGTTCCGGAGCATATACGACAGATCCTGTGTAAGCTACAGACATCAAAGGGACCTCCCCCGGATATTCCTCTACATGTCCTCCAAGTTGTTGCTTTGAAGTCATGTAAATGTTTTGATTGAGTGGAAACAGTATTTCTGGAAATGTGTTTGATCACCAACCAGAAGCAGATGCAAATGTTTCCTAAAGGGGAAGGATCTCATTGGCTGAAGTGTATCATCTGATGCTATAGGTAAAATCCTATAAATGGGAATGGGGTTTAGATCTCCATCTCTTCCTTTTATTTCTCTTTGGCTTTCCCTTTGCTCAAGCTATGATTTCTGCTATATAATTCTGGTATAATTTGAACTATTCTGCTTCTCCCTATCATTGGATTGCAGGCAAAAGGTTTGCCATCTGTACTGTAGGTGCTTTATGTATTATAAATTATCATCATCAATAATAATAAATGTATATTCTACCCCACACACATCTCAGGGCAGCTAGCAACATCATTAAAATACAATATATTTTGGGAATAAAGCATCCTTATATTACATCTGGTTTAGTTACTGGAGAGCCAGCTTGGTGTAGTGGTTAGGAGTGCGGACCTCTAATCTGGTGAGCTGGGTTTGATTCCACACTCCCCTACATTCAGCCAGCTGGGTGACCTTGGGTTCACCACAGCACTGATAAAGCTGTTTTGACTGAGCGGTAATATCAGGGCTCTTTCAGCCTCACCCACCTCACAGGGTGTCTGTTGTGGAGAGAGCAAAGGGAAGGCAATTGTAAGCCGCTTTGAGCCTCCTTCGGGTAGAGAAAAGCGGCATATAAGAACCATCTCTTATACTGTGTGAGAATCACCTTGTAACTCATGGGAAGGGGGTTTATGCAACTTTGCCAAGTTTTGGAAGAGATTGTTTAGTATTCCAGGATTTGGGGCTAGGAACAATATGCTTGTTTCAGTCCTGACATGGTTTCTCTGTCCAGTGTTAAGAAAAAGAAAGATTCTTGGGGTAGAGCTTGTACAAGCCTGATAGGTTGGACAACAGATATGGAGGTGGGGAAGTCCTGTCCCTTTAACAGACTTAACATCTTACAATGAGCAGCTGAAGCTTTGTGTGACATAGAGGGAAATATCCCATAAATAACTTCCTATTAAGTAAAAGGGACAGGGCATTTTCCCCCAAGGCCTATGGCAATCCTAGTTAGGATTCAAAACTGTGTTGTGAAAGCTCCGTGGATGAGCAAGGTAGAAAGCAATTAGCCCAGTGATTTAATTTCAAAATTGGGAGATTCTTGAGTTGTACCTGTCTTCCTCCAACCTAGAAATGAACCTAATATCAGTAGGTGAATGTGTGTGTAGCCCTGACCTGGGTGGTCCAGGCTAGCCCAATCAAAAGCTAAGCAGGTCAGGACTTGGGTGGGGAAATTACAAAGGAAATCAGGGTGGCTACACAGAGGCAGGCATTGTTAACCCTGCTTGAATGCCCTGCAGAGTTGTCATAAATTGGCCATGATTTGAGGGTTCTTTCCGCTTCCAGATGTGTGTGGCTAACTGTGTGTTAAGGAGAAGGCACTCTGTGAGTGCACAGAGTGTTCATACAGAGAACTCACCACAGATTATCTGCTTGCTTTTTTGTAGTGAAAGGTGAAAGGGCTTTACAAAATTGCCCCTCCCTTCTCCTTCTGTGGTAACATTCTGGCCCTGACTGATAGACCTCTTCGGTCCTTTAACCCAGGGGTAGTCAACCTGTGGTCCTGCAGATGCCCATGGACTTCAATTCCCATGAGCCCCTGCCAGCGTTTGCTGGCAGGGGCTCATGGGAATTGTAGTCCATGGGCATCTGCAGGACCACAGGTTGACTACCCCTGCTTTAACCCTAATCTCAGAGGTTGGGGGAGGGGGAGAAAGCAGAGGAGCCTGACAGCAGTGATTCATTAGTAAGGAGCTTCAGGTTGGAAAACTCCCAGAGATTTGGGGGTAGAGTTTAGAAGGTGGGGTCACGTGTGAGAAGGACCAAGGCTTCAGTGGGGTGTCATGCCACGGAGTCTCTCTGAAGCAGGCATTTTCTCCAGGGGAATGGATCTCTGTAGTCTGGACATCAGTTGTCATTTTGGAAGATCTGCATGAAGGCTGGCAACCCCATTTCTGAGTAAGAGGCACGGTGTAGATGCTCAGAAGCATACCTCCATTCACTCAGAGCAGAAGGTCAGCTATGCGTTGGAGCAGGACAGCAAAAGAAACAGGCTGGAATTCTGGAGCTCCACACTCCCTTCTTGTGACATGCTTTTAAAACTCAGTTTATGCCTAGTTTGACTTAGAGGGTGAAGCCAGGGAGCCCATGTCCTCAGACCTGTTGTCAGCTCCAGGAGAATTACAACAGATTGTATGTTATGTACACCTATGTGCTTAGGGTTCGCAGAAAGAGAGCTGCATGTCAGGGGAGAATAGAGTAGCCAACTCAACCCTCCCTCTGAGGCAGCAGCCAGCCACTTTGCAAGGCTTTTCCATAGATGGTGTATAGCCGCTTTAAAAAGTGATGGAATTAATAATAATGACATTTTTCCTCCACAGAAGTGCCTGAAATAAGTCTTCCCTCGAACAGCGTTCTGAGTCTTTGATGTGTCAGCACCATCTACTGGCTCTCAGGAGAAACAGCAAGCAATATCTCATCGGAGCAAGAGTCAAGGAGGTATTTAGTTAGTTAATTATGCCCCTCTTTTCTCCCAGATGGAGAGAGTGTTCTCCCTCACTCACCATTTAATTCTATATTGTGATGTAAAGTTATAAGATGTCTGTATTTTGTTCTTTGTCTTATCTTTTTCTAAGCTGTTCTATCCTATATTCAAATTTAAAAAAATCATTGAAATGAAGCTCAGCAGTGGAAAAGCACAGGAAAAAATTCATCACCAGCTCGCCTGCTATAATGCCTTTTAAAACCAGGATCCTTTCTGTTGTCTATCTGCAGCTCATCAAAGACTACCCCTCAAATGAAGGCTCTCCAAGAATTTCACCCCAGTTAGATGAAGGGGGGGGGGGTAGGATCCAGAAATGGGTTGCACTTTTTGTTGTTTTAACATAACACAACACAGACACATGCAAACAAAACTTTGGATAACTTTTTCTTATTTCTAGAAATTCAGAAAGGAGGATCCCTTGAGTGAGAGTTACAAGTCCTAAGCATAATCCTCAGAAAAGTTAGTTTGAAATGGTCACACTGAAACCAACACGAATGAACATAATAACGACCCCCCAAACAATCCAATCAAAAATATTTTATGAACAAACCAAACTCTGTGCATATTCATAATGCCGTCTTTCCCCCATTCTCATACCTTTCTTAACAAACCAAACTACATCCTACTTAGTAATTTTTTAAACAAAAAGAGTTCTAAGCCTTCTTCCCATTACAGGATGTGGATGCCAGTAATATGGTTAATCAATAATCATTTTGGAGGGTGGCCATGTTGGTCTGCCATAGAATAGCTACATTCCCATCCACATGCCCCTTAGTTTTTTGGGGGTAGGAACTTTCAAGTTCCTTTCATTAGATAAATGTGTACATTAACACATTTCCTAAATGGGGCTGGCCTCTGTTCCTCTTGCACTGGTTCTGCAGAAATCAGGAGGGGGGGGGGGATCAAGAGTCCGACAGTGTGCCTGCCCTCCACGGATCAGAACCCACCGGCTCTGGATCAGGTACAACATGCTTCCTTTAACAATCAACAAGCCATTTCTTTCTGTATAAACATTCATTATTTATAACCACCAAATGAAATCAGATATAGCCCCATATGCAAAAAGGTGTTGTCAAACTTGCCACGTTCTTGCAAATTGGATTTGACTTGCAACAGGGCCCTTTGAAAAGGAGAAGTTGTAGATGTGGATAACATTAAATCCCCTTGTGGGTCTTTTGATTGTGAATGTAGCATGTGGATGGCAGCCTCCAGGTGGAATTGCAGCTCATCTCCAGACTACAGAGGTGAGTTCTTCGGGAGAAACTGGATGCTTTGGAGGGTAGACTCTATGGGATTGCTCCCCACTGTGGCATTGTTCTCAGGCTCTATCCACAAATCTCCAAGACTTTCACAGCCTGGATCTGGTACCTCTACCCCCCATCCCACACAGGTGGGCAGAGAGGACCTAGCAACTTTAAGCAAAGTAAGAGAGGAAGGGGGGCTTGCCTGGGGCTGACTTCCTCCTCACCAACATGTTCAGGGACTGTACTCCTTCAGATGATGTTCTCATTCTGCTTGCAATTAATTTATCTGCAGAGGATGTGGCCCTTTCAGGAAATGTCCAGTGAGTTAGGATGGCCCTGAAGAAAATTCAGATCTTTCCCCCTCCTTTGTGTCTCTTCTTTTTCTCAGCTAAGACAAGCCAACAAACACAACTGTATGTGTATGCCATTGGACAGCATGCAGCAGAGGAGGGACGATGAATCCACCGACACTCCAGGAGGATTTCTTCATCAGCCAGTGCCTCAAAAGGTTATGCTGGGGGTCGAGGGAAACAAAAACAAGATGGTTTGGTAGTTATAGAGGCAAGAAAACATTGGTTAAACATAAAGGTACCTCTTCAGATTTTCTGTTGGAAAACCTTGAGGCCTAATCATATGTCACCTTTTCTATGGTTGTTATCTCAGGTAATTTGCAAGAACCATATTTGTCACTGTATCTGAAATGGGAAGGCAAAGTATGTTATGTAGCAGACAGATTTCCCCCCCTTCTGCTACTGCCCTCCCTGGCTGCTTTTGTCTTCCCACCAATGTAGTTTTGTTGTTGTTGTTCTTTAATCATCCTCCCTCTATACTGGGATGAGTGAGGACTTCCACACTGATGGCTATGACCAGTCAGACATGGCGCTTACAAACTACCTTTATGTACCCCTCAAAAATGTTACATATGGTTAGGCCCTCCAGAGCCACCATGTAAAAGCATGGAAACTCTGCAATTCCCTCCTTCCCAAGAGCTGTCATTGATGGTAGTAAGGTTGACAGCTTGACTTAATGAAAGTCTTGTCCAATTGGTCTAGGGTTCACTCATAAATTATCCTTCCAAGGACACAAATGCCCCTACAATACGTAAGGTAACCTCTCTGTTTTCCAAGGGCAATTTCCTACATTTTCTAACTTTCTTCACTGTGTCATGCACATGATAATTGTGCACACCCAAATGTGAGATAACATGCAATACACTTTAGTCATACCGAGTGGGAATCTGCACACTCTTCCACAGTTGAAGGAAGAACAACATATCTGGTTCCTTGGACAATCGTAGTCAGTGTAGCAGTGACGGATTCTTGTTGATGAACATAGAAATGGCATTACGGGGCACAGCCTAGGTCTCACTGGAGTAGAGAAAGATTAGAGTTAATATCCAACCAGCAACTTTAAGTATATGTCAGCTTTAGGTACATAGTGAAGTGCAGCCATATTATCCATATTTGGAAATTTACTAGGTCAGGGATAACCAAACTGACTTTCCAAGTGCCAGTGGACTACAATTCCCATGAGCTCCTGCCCGCAGCATGCTCATAGGAATTGTTGTCCATGGACATCTGGAGAGCCACAGTGTAGCCACCCCTGCACTGGTCATAGACTGACACCTCCATGTCTTACTCTGTTGAATACTATTTGTTCCTTTTCATAGGCAGAGTTTAGCCAGTTTTGAAGCCCCCTGCAAACCAAGAAGATATCTCTAATCTTGAGCAACTGCTGTTTTTAAAAGGATTGTCTATTATTGTCCCCAGTTTCTGCACAACGGACACAATAAGAAATTTCATGTAGAAAGATGGGACATGTCGTGTCCTGGAAAAAGAAATAGGAGATACCTTGTGGGAGTCGGCAGATCCTGCCACAGTTGTATGAACAGCACATTTGGCTTCCTGGACAGTCATAGCTAGAGCTGCAACGATCAATTCCTGGTACGGTACATCGGAATGGATTTCTGGGGCAAATACGAGGTATCACTGAGGTAGAAAAAGAGCGTTAACCAGTGTCCAACAACGAATATTAGCATGCATGTCTAAGGACAGATGCCTGACCTGGATGGCCCACAGGAGGACAGTCTTGTCAGATCTTGGAAACTGAGCTACATTCCTCAGCCCTGGTTGGTATTTGGAAGGGAGACCAACTAGGAAGCCCATGGGTGCTACACAGGCGATGGGAAACGACCTCTGAATGTCTCAGTTGCAAGCTGATGGTACTTTCTACCCCCAAAGATATACAGACTGCAGTACCTCCATATTGCCTGGGCTACAAGCCACATTTCAATGGCAAAGTACTAGAGAGGTGCAACAAGAACGGTCTAATCAAAATTCAACCTGACCTCGTCTGTTTTTTAGCATCAGGTTATAAATTAATTTGAATGAAATGACTTCTGATGTTTGGTAACAGAACAAATTGGTCAAATCTGGTTTCATTTCCCCAAGCAGCAGGAGGATAAGCAAAGGGGGAAGAATTACTGTGCAGAAATGTAATGGGCAGGGATGTTGTTTGTCCACAACTGTTTTCCTGCCAAGGAGGATCATCCTGGTTCAATTACGCTGCAGAACATTTCCTGCAATCACTGCTCTTTCTCAGTGAGTGGCGTATGACTCACTCAGTTCTGTATAATCATGAGTCCAGTTTGAAAGTCCTCGTTTGGTTTATAAAGCGGGGTGGTGGAGGTGGGGCTAGAGTCCATAAGTCTTCGTTCAGCCTCTTATAGGCAGCGCAGCAATCTTGCAGGGGACAAAAGTGAAGATGCCACTTGTGCATGCTCTCAAACAGGCACATGTTAAGTCCTTGTGTTGCCCCTCCCCCTCCCAGTATCAGAAGAAGAGCTCATCAAGGCAAGGGAAAGGTTTACCTCCAATTGCAAACCCACTTGGGTTGGTTTGTTTTCTGTAAACAACAACAACAACAACAACAACACCCTCCCCACTGGACACTTGAGGATCCCAGAAGAGGATGGAAAATTCATTCCCACACATCAATTAATGCACCCACTCTGCAATTCAATTTAATCAGCTATACAATGGGGACATTTCTACCTACCTGCCTGGAATTGGGAAAGAAGGATCCCTGGGGATGATATCCACAAGAATTTAATTCCAATTGGATGGGAAAAGCTTAAAACTAGAAATTTATTTCCCATTGAAATCATTGGAAATAACAGGACTCACTGACTCATAATTTTTAAATTAATCATTAAAATCAACTAACCTTCTGAAATGACAGCATGCATTTTTTGGATTCTGCTAACAGCCACTAAAGTGCACACTGATCCTTACAGTCCTGACTGTCTTGCATGTGCTTCCTATGTTCCCATAGCTATTCAAATTGGTGATGAGCAAACAGCCACTGATAGACATCTGTTGCTATTAAGACTCTCCTAATGACTTCGTCCAATTTTAAATATTAAGAAAATGCTTCTGATTAACTAAGACATGACTCATAAACAACAGCACTGAAGCATCTTACTATTAGGTGAACTGAAACATTTGCCTCAGGTTGTGGATTAGGCATGACAATCCCCCTTCCAGTCTATCCATCACTCCCACCACTGGGGTTTGCCATTTGCCTGCAACTGAGCTCCCCTCTGTGGGACAATGGGGATAAATAGGGGTGCAAAATGGTGATCTTCTAGGCCTACAACATCAGTTCCAACTACATAAGAAGCGACATTATCATGCCATAGACGGCCTTAGAATTCACCAAAAGCTGAATGGCTTTCACTGTATAGTTTGGAGAGACCCCTAGCACGAACTAGAGCAGTGGTCTCCCAACCTTTTTGCAGCTGAGGACGGCCTCCAGGGGTGGGGGAGAGATGGTGGCCCGGGCGCCGTGCACGCGTGGCAGCTGCATGCAAACGTGCATGTACAGAGTTGCTGTGCATGAGCGTTTGCGCCAGCAGGGGCGCTAACGTGCATGCACGGCAGCTCCGCGCATGCGCGTTTGTGTCCGCCGGTGTGCCAGCAGCCGTGCCTGCCTCTTCCCCCCCCCCTCACAGCAAGAAGCTAGCTGGGCCGTGAGCGAAGTGGCCGCTTCGCTCACAGCCTGACGAGCTTCTAGCTGCGGGGAGGGGGAGAGAAAGGCACGGCTGCTGGTGGCCCGATACCGGGCCGCAGACCGGGGGTTAACAACCCCTGTTCTAGAGAAAGATCTGAGTTCAAATCGATCTGAATTCAGCAGGATCCACAAGGGAATAAACAAAGTAAGTGCAGAATCAGCCCAGGCCGCTCCCATCTAGGTATTTTTGCTCTACTCTGCCTCTCAAACTAGAGAAGGTTCTCCACCCCAGAATATCCACACAGAGTTACCCTGCAATTTTCTTCATCTGTGGTTTTCCTTGCTTTGCTCCAATGCTTCCAAAACCCACCTTGCTCCATTTTTTTCCCAGGAGGAGCATAGTCAAAGCTGGTTTGCCTACTACCTAGACAGGAAGATGTGGATTTCCCATCTTCCTCACCCACATCAGCACCATTTTGCTGTTCACTCTCATCCACCATTTCCTCCTCTAAAGCATTTTAAAAAATTGGTAGTTGCTACGTTGCTATGGAGTCCATGTAGCTATTACCATTTTTGTAACGCCCCTTTTTGTGGTGTGCATGAAGGTATTGGCAGGAACACCAAGAAAAACACTGAAAATACCCGTGCAAGGCCACCCCATTGCCATTGCAAGAGCTTTTGCATTTATAGCAGCAATGAGTGCATAACAGAGAATAATCACTGTGCGGAACAAACCAAATTATTACATTAGTCCTTCCTGCAGAATTCAGAACTGCTTCTGTGTGCAAGGAGAACTTCCCTGCTGACCTAATATCATGTAATCAAGTTCTGCAATCACAGGGTTTGCTGCCCCATGTGCTCTGGATGCAATCTCCAGCCCAAGAGCTGTCCTCGTGTCTTACCAAATGCAATTCCAGTACAATCAGTGGCGGGTAATCCTATCCAAAGAGCTAAAAGACTCCCAAGGAGCAAGGCAGTCCTTGTCTTCATGGTGCCTTCGAGCATCAGGTATGATGAGTATCCAGAACAGAACAAAGCTGGTATTTATGTGGACAGAGTCAAACTGATTATACTGCTTCTCACCTTCCTCACACCTAGTATCATTATAATTTTCATAAACTTTAAATAATTGCATTGAGCAGAGTTCACATACTTCATGTGTTGTTGTATCCAGGCAGTGTGTAGGTGTTCAAGGTAATGCTGCAGAACAGACGCCCTTCCTTCAAAGAACTTTGGTGAGCCACAATCTAATTGCAAGTCAATGCCTTCTAATGCATGAAGAAAACATTAAGGGTGAGGTTTATCTTGTCAAAAGTGTTCCTATATGCAACTAATACCGGAGACGGCAGCACTCCCAAGGAAGAGACCAAAACAGGCAGGGAGATATTTGTAAGCTTGTTGCTCGGGCAGAAGTTACAGGTTAAAGTTGTGGCATCTATACCAGCTGTAACATATGAAATGGTGCCTTCCTGTTGACTTCACCTTTCCAAATATTTCTTCCTACCAGTGACCAAAACTGTTGGAGAACCGTTGAAAGGATATGACCAACTGAATCAAAGCGTACTTAAAAAATCAACAGAAAACAGCTACTTTTATGGATTTGCAGCTTTAGATCTTCTGTCTGCACAACCATATTAACCATAGAAGCAAGTCTAAAACAAATTTGAGATGGGTCAATAACAGATGCATCATTCAGTTAAGTGCCTGAGCTTTGATCCACCATCACAGGCCTGACCTTTTTGTGCTCACTGGGAAGATTGGAAAGAGGATGACAATTTGCTAGACATATTTCTTAAGCAGATGTTGGCTGTTTTCACAAGGGGGTGGGAATAACTGGCCAGGGCCCATATTCCTCATCCCTACACTGCTCAATGCTCTCCCCATTCCCACCTACTCATCCATCACTAAATTCAGTCACTATACCAGAAAACTGCGGAATTGCAAATGTGGCACCAATTTGTAAAAATAGATCCAGAGGGGAACCAGGAAATTAAAGGCCAGTTAGCCTAATGTCTATCCCAGGCAAATTATTAGAAACTATAATAAAAAAATAGAGGGACAAAACTTGTTGAGGGAAATGCAGCATGGCTTCTGCAAAGGGACATCCTGCCTCACCAACCTTTCGGAGTTCTTTGAGAAAGTGAGCAAGCTTGTAGACAACAGTGAGCAGGTAGACACTATATACCAAGGCTTTCAAAAGACTTTTGACAAAGTTCCTCACCAAAGACTACTGAGTAAACTTAGCAGTCCTGGGATAAGAGGATGGGTTCTCTAGTGGATTAAGACTGGTTAAATAACAGAAAGTAAATGGACAGTTCTCACAATGATGCGAAGTAACCAGTGGGGTCCCACTGCACTGACTGCAGTAAGATGTGTTAAAATTGTAATGTTTTGCATTGAGATAAGTTTTAATGTTATTTATGTTAATTGTATTTGTGACTATTGTTGTACAGTGCCCTGAGCTGGTCTGAGAACGTGGTATTATATAAATTAAATACATAATAATTTAAAAGGCAGTTGCTTTTTTGGCAGAAATGGTGGCATGAGAGCTCTAGCACTGCTCCTTATGGAAAAACAGCCTGTATTGCTAATTGCTGTGATTTACTAATTAAATCTACTAATTACAGACATTTTTGCATTATGACTAACTGGTTCACTGTGCTTGGAAATCCCTGCTGTGTCATTATAGGCAGCAAGGTATAACTCTTCTGTTTTGTTTCAGGAAACTCCAGCTCCATCAGAATCTAGAGCATTATGGAAGATAATCATTTCCAGGACTGTTTTTGGTAAACAAGAGGAAGTCATATCCATCTCATTCATACATAGTACAGCCAATTTACATGCACACCCAAGTTATGTGATTAAGGAATCAACATGGAATTAATGGTTTGTTTCTTCAAAACTTTTGCAAATACACTTCGGAGATCCTGCTTGACTCAGTAAAAGCTCTGTATGTGCCATCCCTCCCTCCAGAGTTTCTTCTCTCTGTTGTTTGTTTTCAGACTATGGTTATTAACAAAGATGATCATAGAGTGCTTTTGGCCTTATAGAGGGCTTTTTCAAAAATTATAGATTAATAACGCTTATTGGCCAATTGACTGATCAATTCCTGGGTTTATCTATGGAAATCGGAATCCAAACTACAATTGGGAACAGAGCAAATTCTTTTTTACGTAAGGATGGAAACTATTCCCTGCTCAATAGGAATTGGCATCTGTAGGTTTCCTGTAGACATGCGTTTGTATTGTGGAACCAACCTTTTTGTCTTCCACATCTAAAAAATGTAATCTAGACCTATTATAAAAGGTAAAGGTATCCCCTGTGCAAGCACCGAGTCATGTCTGACCCTTGGGGTGACGCCCTCTAGCGTTTTCTTGGCAGACTCAAGATGGGGTGGTTTGCCAGTGCCTTCCCCAGTCATTACTGTTTACCCCCCAGCAAGCTGGGTACTCATTTTACCGACCCCGGAAGGATGGAAGGCTGAGTCAACCTTGAGCCGGCTGCTGGGATTGAACTCCCAGCCTCATGGGCAAAGCTGTCAGACGGCTGCCTTACCACTCTGCGCCACAAGAGGCTCTTAGACCTATTATAAGCCACATCAAATTTAATTGTCTTTCAGACATTGTTAATGTATTGATCAAAGCAGATTAGTATTTCTTCAGTACCCTCCCAGATAATAAAGATATCATCCACATATCTTTTATAAAGAGTAATGTATTTCATATAGAAGTTATTTTGCTGAACAAAAAAGTTGTTTTCTAATTTCTCCATTTAAACTTGCAGCCCATGGCAGTGTAAGAAACTTGACCCCAAAAAAGCTATTCTGTAATTGAACAAAGTGTTTCCTATGGCATAATTCAGCCATCAAGCACCAAAAAGATGAAGGTGGATATGAATTCTGCTCTTTCCTATTAAACATCTTATGCAAAACAACTCATCCTATGAGATGTTGGTGTAATGGGAAACAACATGCAAATAACACCTCCTCAATATATAATTGTATACTGTTTGTGTAAAATCCATTGTATCCCTTAAATAATATTGGGAACAAGTAGTTTTTTTTTTAAGATCATCATGGGAAAATGTTGTAGTTCCAGAATTGATCCACAGCCAAAGACTATGGGACTGAGAGCACCTTTATGTATTTGGGGCAATAAGTAAAACTGAGGCACCCTTACCTTTGTTTATAGGAGAAAATTGCACATGGGTTCATCAGTGTAGTTTTCAACCAGGCTCTCCTCTAAGAGTTGAACAATTTCCATTTTAATTTTCTTTTTTGAATTTTCAGCACTCTTTTTGCATTATTCAGTAGTCTATAGACTTCTCTGACAGAATCTTCTCTATTTTACACTACAACGGGGTCTCCCTTATCAGCTGGTTTGAAAATAGTATCACTTCATTGGGAAAGCTGTTCTAAAGTTCTTTTTTCTATTTTGAAACAGGAGATTTTGATATAGCACAATGGTGGGATTTTCTTTATTGTGTTCGTATTGCTATGAAGCTGTTGCATTTACACATGTTTCGTTTTCAAAGTTCAATATGAATTAATTAGTACATTTGACAAGCCTCAGGTAATTGGTCCCAATGATATACTATTAATATATGGTTATGAGGACTGAAGTAACAGTAATCATCTTAATATTCCATTTCTTCATCTTGTTTCTCGTCCATCTTTAAAAAAAAAATAACCATGTTCCTTTTTGAAACCCAAATTGCCAGCTACACAAAAATCGATTTCCTACTGTTTGGTGTAGTCCCAGTTTGGTGTAGTGGTTAGGAGTGTGGACTTCTAATCTGGCATGCTGGGTTCGATTCTGCGCTCCTCCACATGCAACCAGCTGGGTGACCTTGGGCTTGCCGCGGCACTGATAAAACTGTTCTGACCGGGCAGTGATATCAGGGCTCTCTCAGCCTCACCCACCCCACAGGGTGTCTGTTGTGGGGAGAGGAATGGGAAGGTGACTGTAAGCCGCATTGAGCCTCCTTTGGTAGGTAAAAGTAGCATATGAGAACCAACTCTTCTTCTTCTTCTACTGCATATTTTATTTTTCTACTGCACAACATGTGTCCTACGACACATTAGAATAAACTCTGCTTTACTGTCTCAGACTATGGCCGTTGTTTTAGTTTCCACAGCTTTGATGCACTTCTCTTTCATGAATCTGTGTTCGTGGCCATCACTACTTTCACTGGCAGAGAATTGCACTGTTTAATTACTCATTGAGTAAATAAGTGACCCTTGGTGGGATGTCATAAGAGATAGAAGTTTTTTTACCAGGGTTGCCTAGATCATAGATTCCATTCTTGTTTCCTTTGTTACTACCAGTCTTCCACTACAGTTTTATCATTGCTTTTCTTTAATGCCATTATTGTCATTATTTCCATGCAGTTCTTCTGTTTCAGTAACACGAGTGGTCAGAATTGAACAAGGCATATTTAAAAGCGCATAAGGAGGGCTGGACTGAGAGAGAGCTTATATAATTATATAATGTATAACACTGGCAGGCACTCCCTTCCTCCTCCCTGTGTCAGCCCTCCCACCAGGACTCCTCCCTGCCCCCAAAAGTCCTGTCATGGCCTCTCCAAGGCAGGGAACTCCCTTCCCCCCCCCACCCCGCCTCCCAGGCAGCTCCATCAACTTCTCCTGCCAGTGGTCAGGTGCTGACTGGAGGCGATTGTGCCAGAGTGCCCCTTGCCAGGTTTGTTGGGGGCAGGTGCATGCAGGGCCGGGAGAGGCAGCTGGATAAAATTAACAATGTTCATAGCCTCCCTGCCTGAAACTGACCATGGCTCGATTCCTCTTCATGAAATTGATACTTTGCTGGAGAGGGAGATGGGGAGGTGGTGTATGTGTTGCACTTGTGCTACTTTGGAACTATGTTGTAACATAATCCTGTTCCAATTTTTAAAAATACACTTGGGAGTGGAGGAGGGCAGAAAGAGAGACAGCATTGGTTGGCTCTCAAATCCTTTTGAGGTGCAAAACAGTGGAGGAAGCCAACGTGACACTTGAGTCCCACTTTAGGACACTGTGGATCAGGGGTAGTCAAACTGCGGCCCTCCAGATGTCCATGGACTACAATTCCCAGGAGCCCTTGCCAGCATTTGCCAGCGAATGCTGGCAAGGGCTCCTGGGAATTGTAGTCCATGGACATCTGGAGGGCCGCAGTTTGACTACCCCTGCTGTGGATTCACGTTTTCTCAGGATTCACAAAACACACGGCAAACAGGGAGTATAGTCAGGGCTGCACCTGAATCAGGAAATATTACTGTGAAAGTAACAAAATTCTGCGGAGCTTCATGGTTGCTGCCATGAAGTTTTTAGTCACTGCGGGAACAGCCCAAAAACTAAGAGAGCAGTTGATGCAACGGTTACACTAGAGACTATCCCTCCCACTGCCCACCTCAGATAAAAGCTTGATAAAACAATAAGAAAACCACAAGGAACAAACTCTAGTCATTTCCAACTTAAAAAAATCTGTACGCATGTCACCAGATGCCCAGGGCCTCAAAAAGACAATGAATCTCCATCCAGAGGAAGCTCACAGCCTGTGTTTGCCTGTGCATGTGTGCTGTGCCATCAAATCACTTTTGACTTATGGTGACCCTGAGTCAATGTCCTCCAAAGTGTCCTATCATTAACAGCCTTGCTTTGTACACCAAGGCACCTGGCTTCCTTGATTGAGTCTATCCATATGCTGGGGCTTCCTCGTTTCCTGCTGCCTTCAACTGTTCCTAACATTGTTGTCTTTTCCAGGGACTCTTGTCTTCTCACAATGTGCCCAAAGTACAATAGCCTCAGTTTAACCAGCTTGGTAGTAGTGGTTAAGAACAGCAGCTTCTAGTCTGGAGATCCAGGTGTGATTCCCTGCTCCTCCACATACAGCCAGCTGGGTGACCTTGGACTAATCACAGTTCTGTTAGAGCTGTTCTCACAGAGCAGTCCTCTCTCAGCCCCACCTACCTCACAGGGTGTCTGTTGTGGGGAGAGGACGGGAAGGCGATTGTAAGCTACTTTGACACTCCTTCAGGTAGTGAAAAGTTGGGTATAAAAACCAGCTCTTCTTTTTCTTCTTCTTCTTTAGCTTCCAGGGAGAGTTCCGGTGTGATTTGATCTAGAACGGTCTAGGCAGCCCTAATGAGAATGTTCTGTCTCTCTTCATCTCCCACCAGAGGGCAAATGGAATGGGTGGAATAGAAATACTCACAGCAAGGCCTCTGAAGAACACCAGATACAAATGGGGGTAAGATGGTTCTGAAAAACACATCATGATGCAGCTGTGGATTTCTAAGCAGGTAAAATGGCCATCTTGTAGTGAAATGGTTCAGAAATGGTTCTTTCGCATAGGGATAGGGCTATAGTTCACAGCTATAGTACTGTGAACAGGACGTACTGTCTGTTGCTTAATTATGTTTCTACTATGTAATTTCTGCATCTGTTATGTCATGTTTCAATGCTCATGCTTTGTTTCCGTATTCTGTAATGGTCCCCTATGCCCGTCCATACCATGACACCCACCAACCTTTTTCCTGATGCCTACCAAATGTTTTAGAAAGTGGGTTGAGGCAAGTGAAGCTCTTGACCACCAGGGCTTTTAATTGACCACTAGAGATCTGACTAGGAGGGCAGATTTCATCGGCAGCTGCCACCACAGTGCTGGGTTTATTCTCTCACTCTGCTCTCCCAATGTATTGTTTAAATTACTCCTCTTCTCCCTAGCACTGGAGTTTCTCGGTCTGTGGCTCCACCTCATGTGGCAGCCATTTTGTGTCTGGATCCTTCTCCTGCAGCAGCCATTTTCTAATTGTCTCTGCCAGCCTGTGTCAGAATTCCAAATGTGCCCACAGCCTTGAAAGGTTGGGAACCCCTGGATGTCCCATCCTGCTAATTGTTTTGGTTTACACCATGTGATCCGCCTTTGAGTCATGGTGAGAACGACAGACGATGAATAAAAAGGAAATCAGCATCATTTTTCAAGGCCCCACTGGAAAGAAAAACATTTTAGAAATCTTCAGCAAGTTTATTTGAGATAAAAATTTACATACAATAAAAAAGGCGCTTGTTTGAAAAATATGACTGCCCTGCTTTCAGAAAGAAAGATATATACAAACACGCATAGATAGAATTTTTCTTTTTAAACTATTTGATAAAAATAACAGACTAAACGACAAATTCTCCATCAATACTGTCAAAGTATTAGGCCAGTTGTGGGGAGAATAGTTCCAATCAGAAATTTGGCAGGTTTTGTCAGGAGGTGGGGAGCATCTTATATTCTAGATATTTTTAAAAATTATATTTTTATTTAAAAATCAGATACTGAATTTGTGTGCATCTGAAGCAAAAATCTGTCGTTAAACTTGCTGCAGGCACTGCCATTCACAGTGACAGAAGAAATGCTCTTCTGCTTAATAACACGAGAAACTTCCGGGCCCAAACAGACCATAATAGCGAGGGACGTGCTTTTCTAGCAAGGCATTTTGTGCTTTGGTGTTCCTGGGTTTGTCGTAAAGCCTGGGGGCAGCTTCCATTAATGTCACCCAATCCCAGTAGCTCTTGAGGATGTAGTAGGCCCCACTTCATGACGATTCCCTAACATGTCCGCTAGTTCGGTCTGCACCCATTGCTCAGCCCTACTGCCCATCTGGGGCAAATGAAAATATTATTCCCATCAGGAAGCGTTGCTCTGTTTTTCAGCCCAGGAAAGGAGAGGTTTCCCCTCCATCCCCTCAGGATCTTGTGATATAAGAACAACCATTTACAACAGATCTAGGAATGTCAACAGTGAGCTAGAGGATGCGTCTGAACTCCGGCTCCCGGGAGGCTGCTTGTTGTGATTACTTTTTGCCAGCAATCTGGTTTTCCAGCTGCTCAAGTCTGGTAGTCATCTGAGAGAGTAGTTGCATTAAGGAAATCAATATGATCAAACAAACATTTACTGCACATAAAAAGGGAACTGCAGGCCACAGCCGTACAGAGAGCCAGGTTGGTGTAGTGGTTAAGAGTGGCAGCCTCTAATCTGTGGAGCCAGGTTTTATTCCCCACTCTTCCATATTCAGCCAGCTGGGTGACCTTGGGCCAGTCTCAGTTCTCTCAGGGCTCTCTCAGCCCCACCTACCTCACAGTGTGTCTGTTATGGAGAAAGCAAGGAAAGGCGATTGTAAGCTGCTTTTGGAACCAACTCTTTTTCTTCTTCAAGGCAAACGCAATGGAGTACGGGAAAAGAGATGCTTGGATGATTCACAAGCAGTAAATGATCACCATTTCCCCCTTTGACCGTAGGGCCCTTCAGCTCGCTGTGGAATGTTGATCCTTTTATGGTGCAATTTTTTATCCCACATAAAGGGCATTTAAAGGCTACGCCAGAATAAAATATACCAACTGCAAGGACTTTTTTACTATCTGTAGAACCTTGGTCCTTTTATGGTGCTTCCTTTGGGACCACTTTCACTGTATCTGAAGGAGTGGGCATGCACATGAAAGCTTCTATCTTGAATAAAATATTGTTGGTCTTAAAGTTGCTACTGGACTCAAACTTCGTTTTGGGACCGATTGGTAGATTTCATTCCTGCCTTACTGCTGCCACAATTAACCTTCTGGAATTATGAAGTGGAGAAAGCAGAGGGAGAGAACTTTCCCCTCTTTTGTCATAGAAGCAGCAGGCACCCAAAGAAACTGATTCCAGAGAGATGAAAAGGCAGCACTTCTAATTGGTGGAATTCATTGACAGAGAGTGTGGCGATGGACATTCATTTAGTTAGCTTTGGAAGGAAATTAAAACTAATGGAGGAAATTTCTGTCAATGGCTACTAGCTCTTTTGACTGAAGAGAGCATCCATGTTACAACACAGAAATTCAACTAATACCAGTTCTGGGGAGCAACAAAAAGTCTTTTGGGATCTTGTGGTGTGTGAAATACAGTGCTGGGCTTGATGGACCATCAATTTGATCCTGAAAGACTCACATTCTGAGAGACTCACAAACTGGAGAGCCAGTTTGGTGTAGTGGTGAGGAGTGTGGACTTCTAATCTGGCATGCCAGGTTCGATTCTGCGCTCCCCCACGTGCAACTAGCTGGGTGACCTTGGGCTCGCCACAGCACTGATAAAGCTGTTCTGACCGAGCAGTGATATCAGGGCTCTCTCAGCGTCACCCACCCCACAGGGTGTCTGTTGTGGAGAGAGTACAGGGAAGGCAACTGTAAGCTGCTTTGAGCCTCCTTCGGGTAGGGAAAAGCGGCATATAAGAACCAACTCTTCTTCTTCTTTTTCTTCTTTGTGGCAAAGAGAGGAGTTATAAGAGGTCAGGGTTCTTTCATTGAATGAAGGGGGACTTGTGTTCTGTAAACTTCTGGTTTAATAAAATCCCCATTCCTTAAGGTGAAGGGGTTTACTGGGGGGCAGGTAACTGAAGATAGTCACAGCCAACTTCTTCATTTGAGGGAGGGACTGAATCCTAACAGGACAAGCTGTTCAGGGACCAGTTATAACACTACTCCCATACTACAGTGTGGCTGGACCCCATCTGGAAATGTTGCAGACTCATCTAGTAGGGAAGGATGCTTTCTCTGTTTGGATGCAACTCAGCACAAATTTTGCACGCTTCCATTGTCTGATTCTGAACAGTTCCCCACGTGTCTGACTTTTGTATGTCCAACCCACTGTGGAAAATATGTCCCCCGTAATACCCTATTATCCCAGGCTTCTCCAAATAAAAGCCCCCAAATACAAGCAAAGCACAGCAACATTTCTGTTGAGCCTGACTCCTGTATCCCCTTGCTTTATACACGTCACATCAAAAAGGATATGTTTTTCAGTCAGGTCTTCCAAGATTGCAAGAGTGCTTGACTGGAACTGCACAAGGGCCTCACATTCACATGGGTTACGGAATTCAGTTTCTCCTTTGCCTTCCTCTGAAAAATCACAAAAACCCATTAGAAATGTTAGCAATGATCCACCACTGATTCCCAACCGCATTAGAGGCTCCTTGGCTCCTTGGGGGGAGACTTCAAAAGATATTTGGTGGGGGGGAAAAACATTCCCCATGTGTAATATGAATGTAACAGGACAGGTTTGTTGAGAGGGCAATACCAGATGTGCACAAATATCTGGAGCAGACCTACATATAAACACCCTTGGATGGATGTGTTACAGCAAACATCTGGCATGCTTAACCTCATTGAAAACTGAGCTTGGATATAGTGTCACTGTGGTGTGATGGTTAGAGTGTCAAACTAGGATCTGGGAGATCCAGGTTCAAATCCCTACTCAGTTAAGAAAGCTTGCTGGGTGATCTTGGGCCAGTCACACTAAATAAATACAATAAGAATCTAGGTATCTGCTTGAGTAGGTAGACACAAGTAGAGTCAAATTCCAAATTTAATTTTTAAAAAGACAGAGAAAAGATTAGAGGGAAAAGATAGGCAGGAGCTGAAATTAGAAAATGTTGCAAAACGATTAACTTAATGGTCCATAATAATAAGGCAACCCGACATTGTAGCATGTCTTATAAGAAGGAGACATTCTCTATGCCCAGTTAACTACTAAATAGGTTAGTTGAACAGAACATGCAGAATGCATAGGAAACTTTCTATTGCATCTTCTTGGCTTTGACTTTTTGTTTTTTTCCATACGTAGAAGGGACACCACAGTAAATTTAGCAGATTATTGTAGGAGGATACCAAGTTTAGTGCTAAAAGATTGGGATATGGAACACCTAATGAAAGGCAGAGTACTGAGCACAGACTGAACAACCTACACACGATGGAAATTAATAGAACACATTGTGCAAATTTTTGAAACATGCAACCTGGAAGCCACCAATCACTTACCAGGACAAATGTTGAGTTTGAGATTGTCAACAATGTGGGTCATAGTATTGAAATCTGCTGAGTAGGAGAAGTGCTGATCCACTGGCTCGGAGGCAATTTCTCTCAGTTCGCTCTCAACAGCTTTGCCAACGCCAACAGCAAACATGACAATCCCTGCAGAGCCAGCAAGACACAATGGAGCAAAATTTACCACTATACAGGGTGGGCATCTGGCCAGCAAAGCTGTTTGGACTTTAGTGACACTCCAGTGTTCTGGAATGGCATTCAAAGCACATTGCAGGATGATCCCGGCACCCAAACCTGAAAAACAAGTAGCAGGCCTGTATACATCGGTGAGGGCACTGGGCTGGTTTTGGCATCCCTAGATGCTGGTTTAGAAGGGGAATCCATCCTGATTTGGAACATCTAAGACCCTGATTATTTACAGAAGCCAAATTCAGATTCGACAAAAACTAAAGAGCCAATACTATTGACCACTGATCTTTACCTCCAATCTCAGTATGACTAGGAATAGATGTATGGGTGAGTTGAGCATTACTACTCTCTCAAAAAGGGATTTCTATCTGTACAGTCCAGCAGTCAAGCTATTACGGAAGCACACTGAGTCACTTTCATATATAAGACTTCTTTGCAGGTCAGGGGACACCAGGGCCTATTCTGCACACAATAGATAATGCACTTTCAATTCACTTTAAAAGTAGATTTTGCTGTTCTGCACAGGAGCTGCCAAAGCACATTGAAAGTGCATTATCCTATGTGTGCAGAATTTCTGACTGAGCACAGTGCTGGTTGCCTGCAACAATTTTTTTTAATTAAACATTATTTAAAGTGGTTCAGGGACAGTAGTGTATAATGATTAAATATAGATTCAGGTGGACAGTGGTGTTGGTCTTCAGCAGCAGAACAAAGTTTGAGTCCAGGGGCACCTTTAAGACCACCTTGAATAAAATGTCGTTGGCCTTCCAAGGTGCCACGCAACTCACATGTATTTTAAAACCTGGAAAAGGTAGACAGCTTGCCTGAAATACCAAAGTATGAGAGAGACTGACTCCTGAATCAATATTCAATTTGCTAGCCCATGCCTCTATCCCCTGTGTTGCAAGGAGGGGCCAAAGTCATAGGTGAGGGAGCCAAAGTAGGCCTGGTTTGATATGTATATTTGAACGCAACCAAAGTCTTTGAATCAAGCCTCCAAATGCCAATCCTCAGTCTAGACAATGAACTGGATTATGACACAAGAGACAAGATTGCTGTAGAAGGGACAATCCAGGATAAAGCAGAAAGTGTCTGCTTTGGTCTGGTCTATTTTCATTTCACGCCTCAATAGCTAGGGAAAAGCCAAACTTGAAGTCTGGATCCAGATGACTGAATAACAGAGAAACACAAGTTTGGCTGATAAGCAAGCAATCCCAGACATAACACTGGCGAAGGATGAAACCGTTCTCTCCCTACTCCCCCCTTTGCCTACTGTTTGACTGCAAACCCCAAGCTGCTTCTGTTCTTCTGGGATGAATATTCTCCCGGAAAGGCTGCTTTTGCCATCACATATCCTCACTCCTGGAAAGCAGTGCAGTGGCCTCAGATTTTTCTAGGCAATGTAATCTGAGAGTCTGTGCCTTTTCCCTCTGGCAATAACAAGAGGAAACCAGAGAATTCACTAATTAGCCACAAATTCCGGACACTGTCCAGAAACACTGAGACAGCTCATTGGGCTGGCGTGCTCTAGCAAACTTTTGCTTCACCTGCCAACAGTGGAGAAGTTCTGGACGGTCACCATCATTAAAGGCAGACACTAATCATCTTCAAATAATGGCCACTGGTTTCAATATGTTTATGGGGAGTGCGGACAGAAATATGCCAGCTCTGATCCTCCTAACGGCACAACATGCATGCTATGATCCTGTCATCTATGCATGTACAAACTAGGGATTCCTCCAACTCCTACTGTTCTGCCCTTGGTTCTGCTCACTCATTGTGAACAGGGAGCCAGTTTTATACCACTTGCTTAGCAGTTTGAGGCTGATGGATTTTTCACAGATTTCAGCAGCGAAACTGGTGGTGTTTCACTCATGGATATGCTCATATAGCCTGATGAGATTTTTAATTATCTCTATATGCTATCACTGTACACGAATCCACAGCAAGCAAATCAATTAGCAGGAGATTACAAACACTGTTTAAAAACCATTTGGTGCTTGTTGTAGGGTTGTGCTCTCACATATTTGCACAGTCTAATGGGGAGTGTTGTCCTCCTTCCATGTCATTTCATACCTAATTCAACCATCTATGACCTTGGGGGAGAACTGATCTCACCTACAGTGAAGATACAAAACCACCCACATGGCAAGGAAATGAAACCCTGCCACCACAAGGAAACAAAATCCCATCACTTTGGTGATTGTACAGCCACAAATGCATGCCAATACTCATTGAGCCCAGATTATGATAAACCAAACAGATGGCTACTGAACAGAGAATGCTTGTCTGGCAAATCTGCTTGTTGTGAATGTAACAGAAACCCTTCTGCAAACACATACAGTGTCCCTGTTGTGATTCTGCTTTTTAAAATGTTCCAGATCATGTGTGGACTTTGTATGTAGACAAACACCATGCTCACAACCCAGTGATCAACATTGGCAGCTATGGGGTCTACATGCTCATGCATGCTTCTCCTCTACATGCACTGATTTGTGAAGGAAACCATTGACGTGCCAGACGCTACCCTTTGGACAATTACTTACAGAGGGTTTAAGGTTGGATACACACTTTTCTTGGATGCTTTAGGATGCTTTCGGCTGATCCTGCATTGAGCAGGGGGTTGGACTAGATGGCCTGTATGGACCCTTCCAACTCTATGATTCTATGATTCAAAGGCATGGCAGCACCACAGAGTTAAATCATTCCTTCTCCAAGAAGCATCATGGGAATGGTAGTTTTGAGAAGGAGGATAGACATCTTCATTTTATTTATTAAAATATTTATAATCTGCTGTTCCAACGAATAGGGCTCACAGTTGTGTGCAAAGAATGCCAAAATACAAACTAATTAAAATCACAAACTAAATTGTTCTATAAGAATTAAAACATAATAAACTCAGACCGAGTACACCAGCCAAATTCAGCTAAAATACTGCCTAAGTGCAAAGGTTTTACCACCTCATCTGGAGGCAGCTAGAGATCCAGTAATCATTACCATATTGCCAGTTAGGGGTGCCAACCCATAGCTGGGAAATTCCTGGAGATTTTTGGGTGGGGCTTGGGGACCTCAGGGCACCCTCTGAAGCTGCCATTTTCTTCGCGGGAGCTGATCTCTGTCATCTGCAGAACATCTGAAATTCCAGGAGCTACCGAGACCTCATTCGGAGGCCAGTGACTCTAATGTCAGTAAAGCTACATAAAATGTCCTTTAATGAACTGACACTGATTGTACTTCCCACAAAAGATGGAACCACAAGGAGGAGCTGTTGGGAGGAATGGAGTTGGTGTGCTGGCACGTCTCAGAGAATATTCAGGATCTTCATCAAACTACAATTCCCAGGATTCTTGAGGGAATCCATGACACTTAAACTGCCAATATAAAGCTGTAGTAGATACTGCCTCAGTGCATCTTCAGGAAACATCCTGTTCATTTTTTACACTAAACAGGTCTCTACCCGTCCAATGCTTTCCAAAATGAAGAGGTGGGCCTTGTTTCAAGACTGGAATGATTTTTATGGACAACTATTGGCAAATAATTTAGTCCCATCAATGTAAAGACCAGATTATTGACAGCTGCATTTAAAGTCATTAGCTTGATGTCTATGTCTTAGTTAATGGAAATGGTCTGCACTTTAGTAGTTTTGTTGAGTCATGCTAAAGTTTTATTTAAAAAAAATCTGCATCCACATCAGGCTTATAAATATCTCCTGGCCTAGCTATCTGTGGCAAGCAAAAAATGATCTCCAAATCAAGCACGGTGGCTTTAAGAATAGTTGGTTCATAAGTTTCCCCTTTTTGACACAAATTGCTTGCAAAGATGCAGGTAGGGCTGGGCTATTTTGCAAGGAACATGGTAAATACTGATTAGTGGTAGGGTTGTAGAGCTATTAATAAGGCTCCCCAGCATGCATAAATCTCCACATACCCCCTCCCCCAAAGTAATCTTTTTACCAAACCCTCACCTGACTCCTTTGATCTCCTGGCCCAGTCAGAGATATCATCTTGAGAGCGCCCGTCAGTGAAGACCAGCCCAATCCTGGGGACATTCTGGGACAGAGGTCTGGCCCCTTCTGCCTCAGAGAAGCTGTGCTCCAACATGTGTTTGAGGGCCAGCCCAGTCATGGTGCCCTTCTCCATGTACTGCACTCTCTGCACTGCCTTCTTGACGTCTTCTGCTGTCGTGTATTGGTTGAGTGGGAACTCTGTGCGGACGCGGCTGGAGTACTGGACCAACCCCACCCGGGTGCCATGAGGGGACACATCCAGGAAGTCCACAATCTGGTTTACAAACTGCTTCACCAGCTGAAAGTTCTGAGGACGGACACTCTTGGAGCCATCAATCACCAGCACCAAATCAACATGTCCAGTTTTGCACTCTATAAACCAAGAAGAAAGAAGAGGTCAGTGACTGGAGAAAGCATTGGCCTTGCCTTCAAAAAATAAGCATTCAGGGGCCTTATGAATGTCTTTCCCAAATCCTTGCTCCACTTCCGCAGACGCTTGATGGCAGCAGGTCAAAATGATTTCCAGATGTTGCTGCTTTTCATCATATCTCAAAATGTAGTATGATCTCCTGGCATACAAGAATTCCCAGGAGTAATCCCCGACCTCTCTACTTATCTCAGGAACTAACCACTGAGGGAGATGGTGGAATTGGAATGTCAGAACAACCCAGGAGCTACATAACCACTTTTATCTCCTATTATTATTATTATTATTATTATTATTATTATTATTATTATTATTATTATTATTAATCTATATGTCTGTCTGTCATATGACATGTGTGTTATGACATTTGAAAGTGGTTTGCCGCTGCCTACCATAGTCCTGGTGTTCCTTGGTGGTTGCCCTTCCAAGTGCTAGACAGGGTGGACTGTGCTTAGCTTCCAAAATTTGACGGGATCAGGCTTGCCTGGGCTATCCAGGTCAGGCCACCATAGTAATGGCAACCCCACAAGAGCCAGTGGTGATGACAGATAGATGCAGGCTCATTCATTGCCTTGCCAATGGCTGGGACCAAGTCCTTGCAGCAAGCTAGTGGTATTAGGACTTGGTTCTGCTTGCTCCCACTGGGAAATTTCCCAGTAACTTACAGGGCCAATCCACCTGTTTCAAATAGAAAGGGAAAGGTGGTCTGACTCTAAAGCCCATCACTACCACTTTGTTTGGAATACCCAATGTAGATACGGTTTCATGAGATGTCCTCACTGACAACAGTTTTGAGTTGATCAAAGAGTTATGTTCCAGATCATTCTATACCAGGCACATCTGATACTCACTGTTGCATGTCTTCTTATCTGCCTGAAGCTGCTGACCCTCTGGGCAAACACAGTGGTAAGAGCCTGCGGTGCTGACACATTTAAACTCACATCCATGCTCTACGCTATTGCAGAGGTCACTGGCTGAAACACAAATCACAATCATCATTCCACCAACCTCACAGAGGGCATCATCTTGAAACACATGCAAGGAGGGACCATGTGTCCATTAATCAAGGATACCACAATCCCATTGGTTGTCTCTTTTTAAGAATATCCCATCACTACAAAATCTATAATAAAAAGATCCATCTATCTGTCTGCATGTGGTACACAGTTTAAAACTGGTCACCAGCTTCAGGATGATTATGGGAGCTGCAGGGCCAAACATGAAGGGAATCAGAAGATCCTGGCCCATGGATCCTCTGGAGAAGGCCCGACTGCTGTTGTTTTGCATGGGAAACTACAGTCATCTCTGGCTTGCATAACACATCAGAAAATAAAGCTTGGGATTTAAAAACTGGCCACCAGTTTCATAGTGATGATGTGAACAGCAGTGCCCAGAACTAACAGAATCAGGACAACCTGGCCAAGGTTATGTCCACACACCCCACTTCGGGCTATTTGCAAAGGAAGCTCAAAACAAAAAGTAAAGGTGGGGGTCTCAGAATTGGTCTCCAGGCTCAGGATAAACTTGGGACCCAAATTCAAATCCCCACACTGCCCTAAATCTTGCAGGATGACCTTGGGCCACTCATTCTCTCACTGCAAAACCTCTCAGAAGGCTGTTGTGAAGACAAAACAGGGAAGGAGAGAATGTTGTAAACTGCTTTTGATCTCCCCTTGTAAGAAAAGGGGTGTTCAAATGTAATTCTATAACAGTTGCAATAGAGGGGGGGGGGGTCAGGATATTGGAAGCCAGGAAAGTGGAGGCAGCTCAAGGAGGGAGGCTGGCATGTACCCCCTCCACCAACAAAGACCCCTTCTGATAATTTGCAAATTAACAGGTCTCCTCAAGCTTGATACACACCGGAATAATATTTTAGAAGGAGCAGCAGAGGAAGGACTAAAGGAAGCAACTCTGTTAAAATAATTGTAGGAGAAAGATATGTCCAGCACCAGTTTTGGAGTAAACCTGCTGAATATGCAGAGGCACATCCCCAATGAAGAAGAAGAGTTGGTGTTTATATCCCGCTTTTCACTGCTTGAAGGAGTCTCAAAGCGGCTTACAATCACCTTCCCTTCCTCTCCCCACAATAGACCTGCTATGAGGTAGGTGAGCCTGAGAGAGCGCTGACAGAAGAGCGCTCTGTCAGAACAGCACTACCAGGACTGTGACTAGCCCAAGGTCACCCAGCCGGCTGCATGTGGTGGAGAAACCTGGATCGCCAGATTAGAAGCCCCCACTCTTAGCCACTACACTGTGCTGGCTCTTGCAAGCCTACAGGGCTGGGGACTAGAGCAAGCAGGTGGGCTCTAGTACCCCGTGTGGCTCAAGCATGCGGCTGTTTCCTCCTAGCTGTTCTCGCCTTTGCCGCAGTCGTCACTTACCCTGACAGGACTTGCCATCAGCCTGCAGAGTGTAGCCATCCCGACAGCGGCAATAGAACCCGTTCACGATGCTCACGCACTCGTGCTGGCAGCTGTGGTTGCCGAAGTTGCAGTAATTGGTCACTGAGAGAGCAGGAGGCCAAAAGGAAGGCTGTTGAGGTCACACTGGAAAGGGGGAACTATTTACTAACACAAGCTTTTCCCAGGTCCCTTTGCCCTTCGCTCCTACAAAATGCCTCCTTTCCTCTTAGATTCAGGTGGGTCTGAAGGAGCAGAACAGAATTTGAGTCCAAAGGCCACTTTAAGGCCAACAAGGTTTTATTTCAGGTGTGAGCTTTCATGTGCACGCACACTTCCTCAGACAATGGAACACAAGAATCATAAGAGTACAGATATAAGGAGAGGATAAATTAGTAGTGGATTAGTAAACAGTGTCACAACAAATATGCTCCATGATAATGACGACTGGATTGTTCCTTGCTAGAATAACAAAAACAGTCCTTTGGGCTCAGTTGTCGTTCACAAACACATAGGGGGCATAAAAATGTTAAGGTTAGTGATTAATGGCAGATGCTTTCTCAGCAGCTTCTTAATGCTGCACATTTGTTGTGACGGTGTTTACTAATTTACACTAGGCTCATCCTTAACAGTGGGTTAGGTAAGTTTATTTGATGCTTTCCAGATATTGGGGACTCTTAAACCCTAAGAACAAACATAGACAGGATAATCAAGCAGGCTAAAGTAACTTACTGGTACACGTCTTTTTGTCCTGGTTGAGGTAGTAGCCTGTCCGGCAGCGACAAGTGTAGGAGCCAAGAGAACTCACACACTGATGCTCACAGCCATGTCTCCCATCAGCACAGGCGTTAATGACTACAGAGGGGGGAAATAACATTGTCTGAGCCTCAAACAAGAAGGTAAGCCTTCCATTTCTAACAAGGAACTCAGGAGCAGCTATTTGTACTTCATAGAAAGCCAAAGTCCAGCTTGATTCTCTGATGTGTCTACCTGTTTGATGCACATGCTCCCAAACGTCCCATTCGTTCTGTACACATGTAGGCATACTTTGACAAGGGTATACGTTAAAAATCCATAATGTGTTGGGGGACGGGGCGAGACAAATTCCATCCAATGTATCACCATGGAGTTAAGAAATCTAAGTTATCAAAACAGAGCAACAAAACAAAATTAGAGTCCAGTGGCGCCTTTAAGACCAACTAAGATTTATTCAAGGCGTTAAAAGCTCACACCTTGAATACAACTTTGTTGGTCTTAAAGGTGCCACTGGACTGATTTTGTTTTGTTGTGCTGCTTCGTGCCAACAAGGCTACCCACTTGAGCTTCTCAAAACAGGGTATTTCATTTGTGGATACAGCTGGGCTTCATTTTGTATTTTTTCCACTTGGATACATATATCCATTTTTGAGTCTCCCTAATCCCCAACAAGAGCCTCTTGTGGCGTAGAGTGGTAAGCGGCAGAAATGCTGTCTGAAGCTGTCTGTTCATGAGGTTGGGAGTTCAATCCCAGCAGCCGGCTCAAGGTTGACTCAGCCTTCCATCCAGCTTGCTGGGGGGTAAAACGGTAATGACAGGGGAAGGCACTGGCAAACCACCCCGTATTGAGTCTGCCGTGAAAACGCTAGAGGGCGTCACCCCAAGGGTCAGACATGACTCGGTGCTTGCACAGGGGATACCTTTACCTTTAATCCCCAACACCATTTTTTTTTTTTTTTTGGCACAAGGATATCTACACAATGCAATCTACAATTGTTTATCAAGAACCACACTGTTCTCCACTCCGGCACTAGTTCTGCATGGAACATGATTTTATAAAATGAACACATCTGGTGAGTAATGAACGCCTGACGCTGCCTCATACTGAATCCAGTCCATTAACTACAGTATTGTCTACTCAGACCAGCAGCAGCTTTCCAGAGTCTCAGGCAGAGGACTTTCACGTCACCCCCTGTCTGGTTCTTTCACCTGGGATGCCAGGGATTGAACATGGGACCTTCTGCATGCCAAGCAGATGCTCTGCCACTGAGCCACAGGCACTCCCCATTGTTGATTCCTGAACATCTTTCCCAACTCCGTGACATAAATGTAGTGAACTCGAATCCACTCGATGTGCAATTTTACTGTAAACGAGGTTTAGGAAGAAGAGTCACCATCCTGTGTATGCCCTAATTCCTGGCTGACTGACACCGTCGTTTGAATTAGAAAATGGTACACTTACTGGAACAAGTCTTCCCGTCAGCGTTGAGCTTGTATCCTGGGTTGCACTGGCAATAAAAAGAGTCAGGGATACTGACACAAGTATGCTGGCAGCCATGGTCCATTTCTGTGCACATATCAACCCCTGCAAGATGCAAGTTTGCCATTGAAAACAGGGATTTGTAGTCATGACAAACAAGATTACCGGAGCAAATACAGTAAGACAAATTTGGAAGGGTCTCTTTTCATTCAGTACTATCTAGTTCTCCACTACTGAGCTTGGGGGAGGGGGGATGCTTCTATGGGTTAATAACAGAATCTGGCTCTGTCCAGCATTGATTGGCTAGTACCCATACAATAGCCAAAAAATCATACTCTCAATCCCCAGAGCAGATTTTTACCCCATTAAAAATCTTATTTAAATATTTAATAAAGCTACAAACAACTATGTAGAGATGACACAAAAGGTATTTTAAAAGGTAGGCAATGCCCAAAATGTAGAAAAATAAATAGCCATACACTGGGTTGGATCCCACACATGATTTTCATGAACGCAAGGGGAGGCAATTTCCGTCAATTCCTCCTCCTGCAGCACAATTCTGACACCCCTTCCCTAACTATGTTGTTCCTCAGGGTTTCCTGCCCCTTGGGAGTAGCATTTTAGGCTTTGGTGGGATGGGGAGATGTGAAAGTTGCATGTCTCATGGACAGAACTCTCTTCTGCCCGCAGTCATCATCCACGAACCTAACCCACTGAATCAGTGCTCCATTTGTTGGTATGTTTGTCAATGGAACTGCCAAGCCAGGAGAAAGCTGGGTTCACACACTGCAGCTGCGGGACATTTGTAATCCTATATCATTCAAAAATTTTGCTACAAGACTTCTATCCTTCCAGCACTAAAATATTTCATGTCGCCCACATAATATCCTTCATCGGGTAGGCAATGTCTTTGACTTCCCACAAAACAGCAAGTCACGGTCGAGACGAGAATCGGCTACACTGAAACGATTTCAATGTCTTAGTACAGGGGTAGTCGACCTGTGGTCCTCCAGATGTTCATGGACTACAATGCCAGCAAATGCTGGCAGGGGCTCATGGGAATTGTAGTCCATGAACATCTGGAGGACCACAGGTCGAACTACCCCTGTCTTAGTAGGCAACAGGCAACAGGACTTAGCCCCAACACTCACCACACAACTTATCCTGGAACTGCTTCCCAAATTGTTGGATGAGGTCAAAGGACTCGACCAAGAAGACATGCTCCTCCAGGGGAGGAGAGGCCATGGCCCGCAAAGAGTTCATGTCTGCCCGTTGCACACCCACAGCATAGATTTCAATGCCAGCCGCTCGGGCCTGAGCAGCCACGTCCGTCACGCGGTCTTGGGGCCGCCCATCTGTTACAATCACGGCCACTCGGGGGATCTTCTTGTGCAGTGGGCGCGCTCCCTCCTGTGTGGTGAAGGCCACGTTCATGGCATACTGGATGGCCAGCCCTGTCATGGTGCCTTGGGCCAATGGGACGATGCCGTTGATCGCCTTCTCCATGTCAGCCCGGTTGAAGAAGGTCTTGAGGGAGAAGACATTTTGGACCTGGCTAGAATACTGGATCACTCCGACCCTGGTGGCATTGATCCCTATTTCCAGGTTGTTAATGATGTCGATCATGAAGCGCCGCATCGTTTCAAATTCAAAGGGACGTACGCTACGTGAGCTGTCAATCACAAAGACAATGTCCAGCGGGCCTGTCTTACACTTTGCTCCTGGAACAGAAGAAAATAAAGACCTGGTTTAACAATTTTTAGACAATGTCGAAGGCTTTCACGACAAGAGCCCCAGAAGTCTACATGAGGTCATTTGAACAACAAGCCGTAAAACAGAACGATGGAGACTCTTCCTTGTGAAGAAGACAGCGGTCCAATCGGGTGATGGTACTTTTTGGCAAAAGCTCTTCTTCACCAATTGTAAACCAAATGTAGTGTTTGTAGAGTCCTTTCACACTTTTTTTCATTAAAAATTAGTATCATATTTGCTGTTGGGCTTCAAAAATAATAGGTAAAGGTAAAAGGTAAAGGTATCCCCTGTGCAAACACCAGATCATGTCTGATCCTTGGGGTGACGCCCTCTAGCGTTTTCATGGCAAACTCAATATGGGGTGGTTTGCCAGTGCCTTCCCAAAAATAATATTCAGTAGTAATAATGAGGATTAGAAGCCTGGTAGCACTTTAAAGCCATCATAGTGCAGCATGAAACAAGGGTCTGGGAGACTCAGGCTTGATTCTCTGTTCTGTTACAGAAACTTGCTAGGTGACCTCAGGACCGCCAGTCTTTCTTGGCTACTGAACAGGGAATGGCCTAGTAACTTACCTAAAAGTTTTGGTCGGGCTTCTAGTGCGGTAACGGCCAGCAAAAGAAAAGCAGCAACGTGTAGTAGCTTCATGATTCACTTCCAAGGTGACAAATTCCCAGGAGGTTGGCAGTGTTTCTGGAATAACAGCAGAGTATCTGGTGAGGTTCTGCAATATTTCACAAGGCAAAGACTTGCTGAGTAGGCTGGTCAGGCCTCTTGCTCTGGAGGCAGCATTCCCACCAGCAAGCCCCATAGTGTCCACTGTCTCTCAAGTAGCAATGGGAGAACTAAAAACCAAATAATACCCTGCAGTAATCTCACCAACACCACTAACTTGCATCTGGGTAAAACCAGGAAGTAGCACAGGGTAGCTTTAGGAATCACTAGAAGCTCTACAGCTTGGTGTAGTGGTTAGGAGCGTGGACTTCTAATCTGGCGAGCCGAGTTTGATTCTATGCTCCCCCACATGCAACCAGCTGCGTGACCTTGGGCTCGCCACGGCACTGATAAACCCTTAACATAAGGGTTTCAGGTATAGTGTTTGGACCCTTTAAGAAATGCAAAAAACTGTCACAATCTTGCCGCAACTTTACAACTTCAGGAACTTGGATAACCAAGTAACTGCACAAACTACTTTTAATGGATGGGCATTCCCCCAACCCTTCTTTTTGTGGTTGAGCAGTGTTACTGCAGCTATAGTGCATTACAGATCTCCATGACAAAGAACAGAAAGAGAGTGGTCTGGCTTTCAGAGAGGAAGCAGAGTTTGATTTGGCAGTTGGACAAACCTGATTTCAGCATATAAACCAGGAATAATTTATTGCAATAAAGCACCTTGCTTTACCTAGCCTCTTGTGGGTAGAAGCTCTTTACAGAAAGTCTAACAAACAGCCATGTATTCACAATATTATTTATTTTATGGAAGGAAGTTGATGTTTCAGTTAGCATAGCGGAATGGCTAGGCAACTGAACCATGATCTAAGAAATCCCCTGCTCAAATCTCCCTTCTGTCAGGAAGTCACTAGGTGGTCTTAGGCACATCACACTCTTTCAGCCTCCCCATGTGCAATACCGGGGCAATAATAATCATCTAGCTTGCATGGCTATTGCAACAAAATTCCAGAGTATCTCTAATCACAAGACCCTCTTGAGGTGCAGGGTGGTAAAGCAGCAGTCATGGAGTCTGAAAGCTCTGCCCATGAGCCTGGGAGTTTGATCCCAGCAGCCGGCTCAAGGTTGACTCAGCCTTCCATCCTGCCGAGGTCGGTAAAATGAGTACCCAGCTTGCTGGGGGGTAAACGGTAATGACTGGGGAAGGCACTGGCAAACCACCCCGTATTGAGTCTGCCATGAAAACACTGGAGGGAGTCACCCCAAGGGTCAGACATGACCCAGTGCTTGCAGAGGGGATACCTTTACCTTTATCTCCAATCACACCTCAAGGATATACTTAGGTCCATTCCGCACGACTTTAATATAGCACTAGTATTACATTTTGTTTTCACCACTAAAACTACGTTCCGCATGGCGTCGTGAGCAATCTGCAACACTCCTGCAACACTAGCACGAAAATCGCTTTGTTTAGTGATTTCCGGGGAATCCAGAAAAGTGGATTCACCCTCAGAAAATCGCTACACTCTTGCCAACAACCTACAACACTTGCAAAAAAGATGCGTTCTCAATGTAGCGGTTGCAACAAAGTCCCTCCCCCCTGGCTCTCTCCTCCGAACTTCCGGTGAAGCAATCGCCATTTTTTTCCTTTCGGAGCAGGGAAAGCAATGAACCAGCGAGGCTTGATTCACCCAGCGAGGCTTCTCCAGCTACAGTCCCTCCACAGAAGTGCTTTAAAGCTCCCCTAAGTCCCCAAGCACAACACAGCCCCCTGTTCACCAGTTCCCTTTAATTTCGGCCAAAAATCGCGCCTGTGCAGGGGGGGGTGATTTTTTTTTCACTTGGGGGAGCGTGGTAACGATGACTCGCCAGCTCACACGCCAGCTAGATGGATCTCTACCTTGCGAGGAATCAAGGCATATTCGTTGAAACGTGTGTGTTTTTTTTAAATTTTAAACTGTGCTTAAAGGGAAAGGAGCTTTTGGGGAGCATGATAACAACCGCCCATTGGCTTTTCCGTTTGATTGACGGCCAGGGGCAGGAACAAGCACAAAAAAAATCGCTTCCTTTCTAGCGATTCCTGCAAGACCGGAAACCTGTGGGGAACTAATGAAACGCTACTGGATTCCACTACAAATGCAGGTATGCGGAACGCCGAGATTCCACTATTTAAAATGGCGCTTCCGCTTTGTGAAATCAATTGGCAACATTGGTCCTTGTGCGGAATGGCCCTTATTGTTTGAATATGACTAATTTTGTACACAATATGCTCGATTGTGTATGATAGCCATTCATATTTCCAAGATTTAAGTGTTTGCAATCCAATAATGTTTAACTTGATATCCAAATAATTCAATGTACGTATTTTAATAATATAATAGCATTCTCTGTCCAAATCATGCACTTTCTTTTATTTACTATAATTTGTGTTTTCAGTTTTTGACTTTCGCCCCTGCTTTTCCCATGGAAAAAAAATTAAAAAACATGTACTAAGGAAGAGTAGGGTGCTGCACTTTGCACCTCTCTGGCATTGGATATTTTCACATTTTTACGTGGAGAAAACAAAGACCTTTATTTGCTAAAATTTCAAAGATTTGCGAAACAGTACCATCTGGTATACTAAGTTCTAAGTTATGTCTCTTAAAATTAAAAAAACAAGTTTGTGACTGATAAGTTAGGTGTTGCACATAATTCATTTTTGCCCAAAACTTCCCTGCTACAAAGTCTCCAAACATTTTGCATCTCTCATCATAATCCTTTGTGCGCACACACTGACATTCCCTATCCACTTACAATTATTTATTCATTTAAATGCATCGACATTTTGCTTGTTAGCTACCAAAATGAAAGCCAAGGTTTTCATCAGCCAGGCATTTTTGTATGCCCCATCCTTTGCGTTTCCAAATAAATTGGCCAAGTTGGCACAGAAGAATTTTACAGTGCTGTACATGAGTAGGTTCTTAGTAGAACCACAGCCAACATGCAGCCCAAAGAACAGAATATAATCAGCAGTGGACCCTTTCAGGAACGATATAGCTAAGGAAAAAGGAAGGGACAAGCAAAGGCAATCATGACAATGTATGAAAGCAAGGGCAGTTTAAGAACAGGCACCGTGCCCAGTTCGGCAGCACATGAATACGATTAAATTTCAGGCTATGAAAAAGGAATAATAAACATAATACTGGATATGTAATATGAAGGAGATAAAAAAAGAAATGACAAGGCTCCAGTTCTTTTGGGGAATCAGCCACCCTAACTGTGAAACATGCCAGTCCTATCAGTCAGCCAAAAATCATATTCTCTCCCTGCCTGCATCCCTCTCTTTCCTCAATCAAGTACAAGATACTTTTCTTAGTATCTTGGTGGCCCCAGGATGTTGATTTCAACGGTTTCCTGACTATAACGACCATTTTGGATCAGACAGAGAGGCATTCAAGGAGTGATAGAAGGTATCCTCATTTTTCTGCCCTGAAAACAAATGTCTTGGATTCGGTGAATTTGAATTCTGATTGTTTGCTTCCTTTCATAAATTCTGTCTATTTTCATCTTCCCAAAGTCATATAGCAAAGAGGGTCATGGAAAGGTGTGAAATAGCGGGCAGCAGGACCCACATGTTAGGATAAAGGATCTGAAAGACTTGTGGATCTACAACAGAAGAAATAAAAGTAGTGACACCCGGGCTTTCACAGACGAATTGTCAAAATGACCAGTATATTAACTTGACACTGTTCCCCCCCCCGACACACACACACACACATATGACCTGATCAGCCAGACCTTGAGTCATTCTGATAAATCTACAGGCAACTGATTTCATTGCTGCTCATTAATAATTGTACGCTTTTTTATATATACAGACTATAAGCAGAAGAAGCTTGGCTGGGTGGATATTTACCACAGAACAACAGCCAAGGGATAGGGTTTATGAAACTCCTCACCCTACACTTACCAGTAGCCTAAATGGGCTGTTATTTGCCACGTGATATTATTTACCCCCATGCCATGAAAAGCTTCATCTGCCCATTTCCACAGGTCAGGTCTCTGACAGGACATTTTTTTCTGCCTACTGGCAGCCCATCTCTCATGCTATATATATTCCCCCTTCAACTTTCAAAGTCTTCACCTCCATGCCTGCAGTCTATAAAAAGAAAACAAAGTCCCTAACCAAAGCTACACATAATGTATAAATCCACTTTGAATTTGCTTACAAACCCAAGAATAAAATCTGTGCTTCTTTGGTGTAGTGCTTAAAAGTGGTAGCTTCTAATCCGGTGAGCCTGATTTGATTCCTGGCTCCTCCACATGCAGTCAGCTGGGTGACCTCGGGCTCGTCACAGCACTGACAGAGCTGCTTTCACAGAGCTGTCTGAGCTCTCTCAGCCCCACCAACCTCACAGGGTGTCTGTTGGGAGAGGAAGTTAAGGCGATTTGGGACCCCCTTGGGTAGTGAAAAACATTGTATAAGAAACCATTCTTTTTCTCTTCTACTCTACATTGGAGGTCTTTGGAGGTAGAGCTCTGAGGATCTCGTAAGGTCTTGGAAGCCAAGCAACGTCGGCCCTGGTTAATATTTGGATGAGAGACCTGAGAGGAACTCCAGGTAAGAGGCAGACGACAGCAAACCACCTCTAAACACCTCTTGCCTTGAAAACACGACAGGTTTTCACAAATTGCTTGTGACTTGACAGCACTTACACACACAGGGAACTTTTCCATCTGTCCACCAGGGCCCACTGTAATGCAAGGTAGTTTGCTTTGATTCTCTCCCTGTTGGATCTGAGGAGGATTTACTAATGGGGAGAGAAAGAGGAAGAGACTGGCAGAAGCATTATAAATCAACTTCTCACATGTAATTGACAATAATATTGGGACCGTCTCTTGCGAGCACAGGTGAAATAGGCAACTCTAAATATGCCTGCATAAATTTCATGACTGTATGGGAAGGGTCTGCGGAGGTTCCTAGCACCTCTTGTTAAAGGGACAGAGGGATTAGGGAAAAGCTAACTTGAGCAACAGTCTGGCTCAGTGTGGAGTAGTTTCATAGACTGGCAAAGAAAAGGAAAATCCATTAGAGTTTTTTTTCATATAAAAGAGGCAAGATGAACATTGGCTGTGAAATGTGGGGAACTGCATGCTACAAAAATCCACTTTGTTGGATCCAGCCATCTTGCTTGCTTGCTTGTTTATTTGGTGCTCAGTCTTGTGGTGCAGAGTGGTAATGCAGCAGACATGCTGTCTGAAGCTCTGCCCGTGAGGCTGGGAGTTCGATCCCAGCAGCCGGCTCAAGGTTGACTCAAGCCTTCCATCCTTCCGAGGTTGGTAAAATGAGTACCCAGCTTGCTGGGGGGTAAAATGGTAATGACTGGGGAAGGCACTGGCAAACTACCCCGTATTGAGTCTGCCATGAAAAAGCTAGAGGGCGTCCCTCCAAGGGTCAGACATGACCTGGTGCTTGCACAGGGGATACCTTTACCTTTACCTTGCCTAATTCCCCTCCATACTACCACCACTACCAAAAAGGGTTGGGTTTTTTTATCCATACAAGTCTCATTACCCCTGAAATAGCCTTTAGGAGACCCTCCTTCTTCAACTGAGGAGACCTAGTTGGATCCAGCCCATTCATCCTTAATTACAATGAGAACGAGAGGCCTAATTTGAGAATTACAAGTTGTAAAGAAAACTCTTCCATTCTAAATTTTTGATGGCGTATCTTTCAAGTGCTCAGCTCTTTTCACCCCACTGCCCTCTGTAGTGACCAAGGAACCAAAAAGATATTACATTAGCCTAAATAAACTAAACAGAAATAGTGCCACAGGAAAGACTATGAGAAGGCCCTGAAGAAAGCTTGGGGGCTCAACCCTAAAATCTACTTGCAATGTAAAGACTCATCTATGGAACACTTATCATAATGAGAGAAAGAGTGCCTCTGGGCATACAAATACTGTTTCATCAATAAGTAACTATAACCAGTTCTCGGGTGTTTGGAGCAAAGAGAACCTTCCCATATGGGCCTTAGTAGCTTTCATATGGGCCTTAGTAGTTTTAGTAGTTAATAAAAAGAAATCACTGATGCTCATATTTGGGGCTGGTGTGTAGCATGTGGAATGTGGTGCTTTAGTGTAGCTCAACAGCCCCCATGTCCTCCACAAATTTGATGTTCAACTCAATATAGCAACGGGGGCCACTCCTCAGGCTATGGAGCAATATCTAGCATACCCTACCTTGGAGGGGGGTGGACAGCTGCTGGGATGGGGGGGCAGGAATTATGCCACCAATCTTATCTTAGCTCACATTTTGTCTGTTTTGTTTCACAGGGTAGGGCTTTATGAGGTTTATTGGGGATTTTTATATATTGTAGCCCACCAGAAGTCTCTGGAGAATGGCGGGTTAAGAAGCGAATGAATGAATGAATGAATGAATGAATGAATGAATGAATGAAATAGAACTATCAGAAGAAGAAGAAGAAGAAGAGTTGGTTCTTATATGCCGCTTTTCCCTACCCGAAGGAGGCTCAAAGCGGCTTACAGTCGCCTTCCCATTCCTCCCCCCACAACAGACACCCTGTGAGGTGGGTGAGGCTGAGAGAGCACTGATATCACTGCCCGGTCAGAACAGTTTTATCAGTGCCGTGGCGAGCCCAAGGTCACCCAGCTGGTTGCATGTGGGGGAGCGCAGAATCGAACCTGGCATGCCAGATTACAAGTCCGCACTCCTAACCACTACACCAAACTGGCTCTCAGTGAATGTATTAAACCCTATCCAAACTATTGGTTACTTATATTGTGCCACATCACTCTCCTGCATCCCCACAGACAAGATGCTCTTCTGTGTGAATACAAAAAGATAATTCAAAACAGAGAGTTGCCCACACACAAAGACATGGCTGACATGGGCCTATTCATACTAAGATCCTGACACCCAGCAATAAGATCTGCACAAGTCCTGCAACCAAAACATTTCAATCTATGGAAAGAATTATTGCAAACATGGATGCAGGTTCAAAAGAGTTGGGGACCCCAGCATTAATATCACTTTGTAAACAAGACTACTAATATTCACACGCACACATCTTCTTAGCTCCCATATAGGAGGATGGTATATAAATTGTATGTATGTATGTACGTATGTACGTATATATGTGTATATATATATGTGTGTGTGTGTGTGTGTGTGTGTGTGTGTGTGTGTGTGTGTGTATAGTGGTGTAAGGTGTAAAACAACAACCCCAAAATGTACTGGAAGTTATGCTTAATCGCAACAGGTGACCAAGAACTAATGCATTGGCCCATTCTACTGATTTTGCCTAGAAACCACTCTTCATGTGAGACCACATGCTAAGCACAGCTCCTCTAAATAGCCCCTAATCACATTATGCCTTGTTCTGTGTTGCCACTTTCAGCTAACAGACTTCTATTTACCTCTACTGTTAATCTAAATGCTTTCTTTGTGCACATACAGTGTTCTCAGTGTGCACACACAGTATTCTCAATGTCAGGTCTCTCTCCATGTGTCCCACAAGTAATTCCGTATTCATCATGTCTGTCAAAGCTTTTGACACAACTTTGTCTCAAAGCCAAAACAATTTTAAAGGAAAAAATTAAAAGCCTTACTTCATACCGTGGTCTGTCAAGAAAACCAGCCATTCTTAATTTACTGGGAACTGAATACTCCCAGAAGGTTGTCGGGTGATCCCAGTTTATTCTGGACAGCAAACTGTTATAGCCAGGAAGGTCTGTATAGGCAGATATATGCAGAAAAGAAAACAAGGCCCACCGGAATCTGAACTGCCCTTTCCAGCATTCCACCAGAGAACTGTTTTTAAGAACAAAAAACATCTCTCTAAAAATATTTTCACCTGATTTTTAGAGGTCAGAATTCCTGTAGACATTGTTGAACTCCTAATATAAATCAGACAAATGAAGAACTGATAAAGTCATCTACATCCAGTATCTATCTTTAAAATTCGCCAAGTTTCTTAGGTATGAAAAACAACACCCATGTTCCTGATTCAATGATTTCACAGCAGTTCAGTAGGCAACAGAGTTTACATTGGAGGCCTCAGCAAGGCTATTTTGATTGCTCCAAGATTAAGACCGCAATCCTGAGCATCCTGACTAAGGAGAAAGCCCTTCGGTTCTCAAGTGGGATGTCAGGCTGCATAGAACTACACTACAGAATATACAGCTCATTTTAGAACACCTTCACTGGCTTCCAGTTTAGATTCAGTTCAATGCGTGTTCCTTGGTGGTTTTATAGCTCCTCAAAACCAGGGATCCATCTTCCCCAAAGGACCGGCTCTACCTGTAGAAACCCATATTCAACTTGTGATCCCATCCCAAAAGGTCCTGTTGACAGCACCTTCTGTCCAACGGTCCATTCTTTGAGTCGGGCTGCCTGACTGGATTTGCAAGGGTTCTCCATTGCCAGATTTAAAAGACTGTTCTGTTCCATATATATTTAACTGTTGTTGGTTTGGTCAACAATCTGCCACTCAGGCTGAATTGTTCAGTTTGATTCACTGTGGATTCACTTTTTAAAAATATTGCATCACTTGGTTCGATTATATGCCATTTCATACTTCAAGAAGGTAAAAAGTACATTGTAAATGTCGGGATCTGCAGAGCCCAGTCTAGCCCTGCTCCGTATTTGGGTGGGAGATGACCAAGGAATGCTAGGGGCATGATGCAGAGGCATGCAATGAAAACATTCGGCCCACTCGTGAGCACTGTTGCCATGCAAGGATCTGAATCCTCGTGTTCCAAACTGAAGCTGACTTTCCCCTGTCCTGGAATTCACTGGGGGATCCTGGGACCTGCCCCTCCCTCTCAAAGGCTTGTTGTAAAACTAAAATACGGGAACAGAGAACTATGTCTGCTGCCCCGAGGACAAACACGTAATATGCAGACAAACAAAAGACTGAACAGCACATTTGTAAGAGTCACCGTGGCAATTAAAAATGGCTGTTTTCCAGATGAAAGCCACATTAAATCATGTTCACGTGTTCCAGATTTTACACTCAAGATAAATGAAAGGCGTTCTCAGCATCTCTTCAGAAAGCACCCTTAGGGTTGGATTTTGCACTCCTGCTTGGACAGGAGCTGGGACCAGACTCCAGTGGTTTGTGTCATTTGGCAGAGCACCAAGCCTCATTCAATATGCTCCAAGGATAACTACAGAGCTGGGCATGTGGGTTTGCCGAACCTGGGATCAACGCATCATTCAGTTCGCCTTATCCCCTCTATGACATAGCTGAAAGAAACCTGAATTGACACAGAAGGCTTTCTCCTGCTCAACTCTGTTTTACTGTACTACTTACAGTGGTGTGTTCCCCCTCCCCTTTATATATATAAATAAATCAAAAGAGTGAGAGAACCACAAAATAGTTCTGGGCAGCGATGCCGTTTCTTAAAACCTACTCCTGTCCAAACCACACCTCAGTGGTCAACTGGCACGGAGCCTGCTTTTGTCTGGTTCCAGGTTATTTCATAAGCCCCAGTCAGAAAAAGAGAATACATTCTGAAGGAAAAGTGAAAAGTAGAGAAAAGAACACATTATACTTTTTTTTAAAGAACCGATTTTTGGATGAGCAAATGTTCAATAAGGGAACAATCATACAATAAACATAGTGACTGATTTTATAGTGTTGTAGTAAGCATTGGTGGGGAAATGTTTGGGATGCATTCGTAACTTATTCAAAAATGCCAAGTGCATGTATTATTGGGCCCATCATGTCTTTGTTAAACAGCTTAAGAAAACAGTATTAAGTATTAAGAAAACTATACTATACTAGTATTAAGAAAACTATACTACAATAAGCCTTTCAATCACTGATCAAATAATGAACGAAATGTTGGAAAGTTCATATCCCTTTAGTAAGAAACTATTTTCCCCATCACAAAAGTCAGAAACGTATCAGAATATTGACCACAATTTTCAGCCGCTAAACAGGATTAGCTCACTAACTGCTAGAACAACCTTGCTTCCCTGCTAGCCCTAACATGGGTTTAGAAACATCTTCCCTTCATACACATTTTTGCACATTTTCATTGTAATATCCAATGTGAATGCTATCAGGCAATGGGACTCAAAGCAGGGATGTGAATAAGCCCTTTTTTGCTTTCCTTTTGTTTTTTTACATTGTTGTTCTGGCCATTTTGTTTCACCCATCTTACATTGGTGGTGTTCCCATTTTGCTTATTTGTATTGTGGTGTTTTATGCCAATTGCACCATTTATACCATGTTAGATGCCATTTATGTGCAGCCGAATGCAAAACACATTTTAAAATATGCATGGAACTTCCAGTTTCCAAATATCTGGAGGACCCAATTTAAGTTGGGACTGTGGCACATGGACCCAGGGAGCCTCTTTCTTCCCCTCACAAACCTGAAATGGCCTGGGGCCATTACTGATGGGCTACATGTCCCTTCTATGGCTGTTCTGGATTGGAAAAATGTGTGGCCAGAGGCAATAATCATTTCCCATGCGCACTGTTGTCCTCATTCAACCAGGCCTTAACATACTTGGAAACTGAATTCCCAGCAGGAACTCACAACTGACTTATAACTGAGTGAAATTCAAGCCAGGGATCCCAGACACAACACATGGAAAACAATAATGTAACAAAACTGAAAACTGGGCTTAGCAGAAAGGGATCAGAATGCACTAGCATGACTGTCCCTTTCTCTTGAACTATTTTCCAAATTCCTAATAACAAATCAGTTTCCAGTTTTTTTTCTGACTCAAGACAGGAAAACTTTATACCTGAAATACTTCCTTTAAGAGTCACGAGGGTAACAATTACCCTGGCTCAGAGGAGCAGCCAACTGCCTATATTTTTTCGTGAGACACTGACACAGGCATTCCTCCTGACTGAACTCAGAGCAGTGACTCTTGCAGAGATACAATATGCAGGCTCCTCAGGGGAGGGCAATTCTTCTGCAGTCACACTACATGCAATCACCCCTGACATAAGATGTCTGCAAAGCGATCCATATTCTCAAAAGGGGCTAACAGGGGAAAAGCAAGGACACAGAGGGAAGGTGGTACTTTGGGTTTCCCACAAACCTTTCTCTTTATTTCTCATGGCACATGGTTTTGGGATTACTGATCTAACAGCAATTGTCATCCCTTCATGCTCTGGCTTGGCAGACAGCAGTGGGAGACGTGTGGGAACAAGCTGCAAAGAACAGATGTGGGGAAAGATGTGCAAATATTGAGCAGGACAGGAAACATAGGATACTAGCAGGAGACCTTGGAGATTAAAAAAAAAACAACGACACCCTCCTACAAAGCCAATGGAAGTCAGAGGGGTTATTTGAGGCAAAGGCCACGAGGATCTACATTGAGGGATAAGGATATTTATATTCAGGTGAAGCTGTTTCGGAGATAAGCCGTTCCATGGAAAAACAGCCCATGATGCCTTTGACTTTTGCAAAGGCATGAAGGGGAAAATACAGAAATCAAGTAGCCAAAAAAGCTTATCTCTGCCAACAGCCTCTTGGGTATGCATAAAAAGAAACAAGAGTAAAGGCAGGGAGCAAATGGAGGCCACAAGTACTGCATTTCAATCCCTGGAACAAACTAGAAGGATTTCCTGGTCACACCATGGAACCAGGTAAGTTGGCACAACACCCAATAGAAGCTACAGCTCCTACACTCACTGTGCTTATCCTGGAACGCCTTCCCCTCTTCCCTTTTCACCCTGTCTGTCTGGACTACCCGCCAAGAGTACTGAGTTTCAGGAAAAGCAGGAGGCTTTGGGTTTCAGTGTGGCCTCCCTAGCAGTCCTTTTCCTGGCTATTGGTCAATAGAAATGCCTTAAATATTCCCTTTCTGACTCACATGTGCAAGTCCAGCAGCCTGAATGCTGTCTGCAAGACAGATATAAAGAATGGTCTATAGCCAAGTGTATGAATGCATTTTATAGTGCTGCAAAGTTTGAGCCTGTTAGCACCTTTAAGACCAACAAAGTTTTATTTGAGGTATAAGCTTTTGTGTGTATGGACCTGAATCTATTTTACAGTACCGGAGGGCAGGGGTAGAGTCCAGGGCTTCATTGTTATACTGGCTATATGTATGCATGTGCTTGTTGTTGTTGTTATGTGCGAAGTCGTGTCCGACCCATCGCGACCCCATGGACAATGATCCTCCAGGCCTTCCTGTCCTCTACCATTCCCTGGAGTCCTTTTAAGTTTGCACCTACTGCTTCAGTGACTCCATCCATCCACCTCATTCTCTGTCGTCCCCTTCTTCTTTTGCCCTCGATAACTCCCAGCATTAGGCTCTTCTCCAGGGAGTCCTTCCTTCTCATGAGGTGGCCAAAGTACTTGAGTTTCATCTTCAGGATCTGGCCTTCTAAAGAGCAGTCAGGGCTGATCTCCTCTAGGACTGACCGGTTTGTTCGCCTTGCAGTCCAAGGGACTCGCAAGAGTCTTCTCCAGCACCAGAGTTCAAAAGCCTCAATTCTTTGACGCTCGGCCTTCCTTATGGTCCAACTTTCGCAGCCATACATTGCAACTGGGAATACCATAGCTTTGACTAAACGCACTTTTGTTGGTAGGGTGATGTCTCTGCTTTTTAGGATGCTGTCTAGATTTGCCATAGCTTTCCTCCCTAGGAGCAAGCGTCTTTTAATTTCTTTGCTGCAGTCCCCATCTGCAGTGATCTTGGAGCCGAGGAAAATAAAATCTGTCACTATCTCCATTTCTTCCCCATCTATTTGCCAGGAATTGAGAGGGCCGGCTGCCATGATCTTTGTTTTCTTGATGTTGAGTTTCAAGCCAACTTTTGCACTCTCCTCCTTCACCCGCATCAACAGGCTCTTTAGTTCCTCTTCACTTTCTGCCATTAGAGTGGTATCATCTGCATATCTGAGGTTGTTGATATTTCTCCCTGCAATCTTGATCCCAATTTGTGACTCCTCTAATCCCGCCTTTCTCATGATGTGCTCCGCATACAAGTTAAATAGGCAAGGCGACAGTATACAGCCTTGCCGAACTCCTTTCTCAATTTTGAACCAATCCGTGATTCCATGTTCAGTTCTCACTGTTGCTTCTTGACCTGCATATAAATTTCTCAAGAGACAAATAAGATGCTCTGGTATTCCCATCTCTTTAAGAACTTGCCACAATTTGTTGTGCTCCACACAATCAAAGGCTTTAGCATAGTCAATGAAGCAGAAGTAGATGTTCTTCTGGAACTCCCTAGCTTTTTCCATGATCCAGCGTATGTTGGCAATTTGATCTCTAGTTCCTCTACCTCTTCGAAATCCTGCCTGTACTTCTGGAAGTTCTCGGTCCACATATTGCTGGAGCCTAGCTTGTAGGATTTTGAGCATAACTTTGCTAGCATGAGAAATGAGTGCAATGGTGCGGTAGTTTGAACATTCTTTGGCATTACCCTTCTTTGGGATTGGAATGTAAACTGACCTTTTCCAATCCTGTGGCCATTGCTGAGTTTTCCAAATTTGCTGGCATATTGAGTGTAGCACTTTTACTGCATCGTCCTTTAAGATTTTGAATAGTTCAACTGGAATGCTGTCACCACCACTAGCTTTATTGTTGCTCAGACTTCCTAAGGCCCATTTGACTTCACATTCCAGGATGTCTGGCTCCAGGTCAGTAACTACCCCACTGTGGTCATCAGGGATGTTAAGCTCGCTCTTGTATAGTTCTTCTGTATAATTTTGCCACCTTTGCTTAATCTCTTCTGCTTCTGTGAGGTCCCTACCATTTTGGTCCCTTATCATACCCATCTTTGCATGAAACGTTCTCTTCATATCTCCAATTTTCTTGAAAAGATCTCTGGTCCTCCCCATTCTATTGTTTTCTTCTATTTGTTTGCACTGTTCATTTAAGAAGGCATTCTTATCTCTTCTAGCTTTTCTCTGGAATTCTGCATTCAATTGGGTGTATCTTTCTCTTTCTCCCTTGCCTTTCACTTCCCTTCTCTCCTTAGCTATTTGTAAAGCTTCCTCAGACAGCCATTTTGATTTCTTGCATTTCTTTTTCTTTGGGATGGTTTTAGTTGCTACCTCTTGTACAATGTCGCGAACCTCCGTCCATAGTTCTTCAGGCACTCTGTCTATCAGATCTAATTCCTTAAATCTATTTGTCACCTCTACTGTATATTCGTCGGGGATATGATTTAGTTCGTACCTGAGTGGCCTAGTGCTTTTCCCTACTTTCTTCAATTTAAGCCTAAATTTTGCAACAAGAAGCTCATGATCTGAACCACAATCAGCTCCTGGTCTTGTTTTTATTGCCTGTATAGAACTTTTTCATCTTTGGCTGCAGAGTACATAGTCAATCTGATTTCTGTGTTGACCGTCTGGTGATGTCCATGTGTAGAGTCGTCTCTTGGGTTGTTGGAAAAGAGTGTTTGCTATGACCATTGTATTCTCTTGACAAAATTCTACCAGCCTGTGCCCTGCTTCATTTTGTACTCCAAGGCCAAACTTGCCTGTTATCCCAGTTATCTTTTGGCTTCCTACTTTAGCATTCCAATCCCCCATGATGATAAGCACATCATTTTTTGGCGTTGCTTCTATAAGGTGTTGTAGGGCTTCATAGAACTGATCAACTTCATCCTCTTCAGCAGCAGTGGTTGGGGCATAGACCTGGATCACTGTGATGTTGAATGGTTTGCCTTGGATTCGAACTGAGATCATTCTGTCATTTTGGGGATTGTATCCCAAGACTGCTTTTCCTACTCTCTTATTGATTATGAAGGCTACTCCATTTCTTCTGCGAGATTCTTGTCCACAGTAGTATACCTGATGGTCATCTGAATTAAATTCACCCATTCCTGTCCATTTTAGTTCACTGATTCCTAAAATGTCGATGTTCAGTCTTCTCATTTCTTGTTTAACCACGTCCAGCTTGCCTTGATTCATGGATCTGACGTTCCAGGTTCCTATGGAATAAAAATCTTTACAGCATCGGACTGTCTTTTCGCCACCAGTTACTTCCACAACTGAGCGTCCTTTCGGCTTTGGCCCAGCCGCTTCATTCATTCTGGCGCTACTCGTACTAGCCGTCTGCTCATCCCCAGTAGCATATTGGACACCTTCCGACCTGAGGGGCTCATCTTCCAGCGTCATATCGTTATGCCTATTGGAACTGTCCATAGAGTTTTCATGGCAAAGATACTGGAGTGGTTTGCCATTTCCTTCTCCAGTGGATCACCTTTTGTCAGAGCTCTCAGCTATGACCTGTCCGTCTTGGGTGGCCCTGCACGGTATAGCTCATAGCTTCACTGAACTACGCAAGCCCCCTTGCCACAACAAGGCAGCGATCCTTGAAGGGGGCATGCATGTGCTATCAAGACTCAAATGACTCAGAGCGATTCCAGCAAGGGGCTTTCAAGAAGCAGAGGTAGCTTCCCATTGCCTTCCTCTGCAGAGTCTTCCTTGGTGGTCTCCCATCCAATTACTGACCCTTGGTGATCTCCCATCCAAGTACGTCTTGGAGACCAAGACGTATGAGGAAAGGTTGGGGGAGCTTGGTCTGTTTAGCCTGGAGAGGTGATGACTGAGAGGGGATCTGAATGGCCCTCATCAGAATTCCATTGTCAGAGTTCCCAAACAATTCTTCTATGTAATAGGAGCCCCAATCTAACTTGAGATGGTGGCATAGAAAGAGTTAACCTCCTTCTTCCCATGCAGTTGCCTTGACTGTGAGTAGTCTTAATCTCTTAAAAGGAGTCTCATCAAGAAATTTGTTTTTAAAAAAATCATCCCTTTGATTAAAAGCCTGGGTGAAAGTCAATGATGCAGTTGGATATCTAGAAAAGAGAGTAGAGTAGATGCCAGAAAAGAGCCATGGCAAAAGGCATTCCACATGCAATATATCACCACCCAAAAAGCCCTGGATTTGCTTGCCACCTTCAGGTATCCTGACTCCCAAGACATTAAAAAGATATGAATCTATCAGAATCAACATTTTGAATTGTGCCCAGAAACAGACCAGCAGCCCATGCAGATCTTTCAGCGCTAGTGTGATAGAGTCCCTGTACACCCCCCTGGCCTGGATCCCATTTGGACCTGCTGACATTTGTGGCCCTGTGTGAGGATCTTCAATTGCCCCGAAAAGCAAACACTTACTTTAAAGCAAGGACTTCATTCATTGAGCAGAGAAAGACACTCATTCAAACACTGGCAAAACTGAGGCCAAGATGCAGGTCTTCACATATATTCCCTTCTGCCCTCCCTCCTGTGGGAATCCCAAAAAGCGGGAGAGCATCACATAGTCAAAACACTCCGATAAGGGACTCAGCTCCCAGACACGGGGACAGGGGAACGGAGATGGTGAGAGGTGGAAGGGAGGGGAGGGGAGGGGAGGTGGTATGCAGGGAGGGAACATGAGGGGCTATAAACTAGGCAAAAGAGAGAGGCTGCCCTAATTCCTACAAGGCTAAATTCTACATAACAAACTACCTAAACATCACTCAATAATGGCAGAAATAACTGAATTCTGGCATGCTGGAGGGTCGAGGACACACAGAGCGCTCTTAGCCCCGGTATTCCAGACATTGCTGCCTCTGGACAGAAAGATTCTACAGATGACTCTAACCTCCATGGATCTGTCTAGTGGTGGGAAGTACAAGCTTGCTGCAGTGGTTAAGAGTGGCAGCCTCTGATCTGGGAAGCCAGGTTTGATTCCCCACTCCTCCACATGCTGGGCGAACTTGGTCCAGTCCCAGTTCTCTCAGAGCTCTCTCAGCCCCACCTATTTCACAGGGTGCCTGGGGTGGGGAGAGGAAGGGTAGGCAACTGTGAGCCACTTTCAGACTCCTACAGGTAGTTAAATGCAGGGTCCAGAAACCAGCTCTCTCAAGCTGTAGCCGATTCATGGCTACCCCATGGGGACTTTCCTTGGTGGTCTCCCATCCAAGTACTAACCAGGGCTAACCCTGCTTAGCTTCCAAGATCTGACGAGATCCTCCTCTTTTGAAGCCACCAATGTGTGTGGCTTTCACTACATCCAGTGAATCCCATTATCCATTCAAGGATCGTACATGAAGTCTGCACACAGGCTGGGAGTTGCAGGTTGCTCCTGAGCACTCACACAGGCTCACTGTGCACACAGAGGTCTTCTGCAAAGGCTTAATGCATTGACCACTACACATGTTGGCGCAGCCTGGCTCATAACATACCAGTGTGAGCACATTCCGAGCAGTTCCAAGCGAGCCACGTATGTTGGCTCACCCAGAGCGATCTCTCTGGACCTCTGACAGACGCCTTTCCCATCTCTCCTGCCGCATGGGAGAGGGTGGCATGCAGTGCGGAGCTCTTCTCTGCTCAGTAAAAGAAACAAAGATGGGAATTTGTCAAAGGCTGGGCTGAGATCACAGCTTGAGGTATTGTGTAAACAAAAAAATAAAGAGGACAAGCCAGTGTGGGCAGCGCCCTGTGGACAACTGCTTTGCTTCTCCGCTTCCGAGAGCTCTGCAGCGTGCAGCAACTAATAGCCTAGTCAAGGCTCTGCACAAAATGCTTCCCGCTGGGCTGGTGATTATTTTTCCATCTCCCCCTCTGCTCAACACCCCATTCCCAGCCAGGCAGACCACTGCAAACGACTGAAACGTTAACCTGTCTTTGCTTCTAACACAGTGACAAATTGTTTCCCACGTGGAAATCCTGGGTTAGTCTCCCCCCTTGCAGTGAGGATCTTTGGAGGGGGGGGGGGAGAGAACTGAACAAAAAGCTCTTTATTGTGCAGAAAGATCATTTTACCTTTCATGTACTGCAGAGCAGAAGTCATTTTCTTCTCATTTGGAACAGGCTTTGCTTTAATGTACTCCAGATCGACTCCCACAAGCAAAGGATTAAAAACAGTACTCTTTATCACTAATGTGTTTTAACTATTGTGGTGCCAAATTGGAGAGAAGGGACGAGCTCTTTTGGCATGAAAAAAAGCACGTTGTTTGTTCCCCGAGGGGGCCTAGAAAAACATCCTTTTCATACCCCAACTGGCGGCAGCTTCTATACAAATTAACTTTCTTTCTGGCAGCCCCAGTATTGTCATCGTAGCTAATAAGACTTACCTGTCCAATGACATCACTGAGAGAAAGCCAAGCAAACTCAGAGGAGAATCCTTGCGGATCTTAAATATATCCGCTATTTTGCATGATGAAATCCCAGAGGACCAGCTGCAATGCCAGATACTGGAGAGGAGGGACCATATGGTAACACAGATGCAGCTGAACAAAAGATGTCCCCTTTGGACCCTGTTCAAAAGACTGCCCAAAAGGATGCTACCCAACTAGGTGCAGATGTTATTCCTGTGGAGAAAAACTGTCTGCACAAATGCATTTTTGGGTAACCCTTACTTTCAGTGCATTCTTTAAACAAAAAATATGCAGGGTGATTTCTGTGCAAGCTTTCGCTCCCATGATCCTCTTGCCGGTTCAGACAAGATCCTTGCAATCTCAGCATGAATCACAACGTGCTGTCACAGCGACCCCAGGAAGTTCCATGTCATGGCAAAGTTCTTGAGGCATGAGATGAGCAGAGGTGGTTTGCCAGAGAAGGAGATACTGTCCACAGCCCTTCTCCAAGTCTTGACCCAAGGTCTAAAGCAGGCGTGGCCAAACTGTGGACTACAATTACCATGAGCCCCTACCAACACAGAAAAATAGATAAAATGGAAAGGGGGAGAAAAGTATCGTAAACCAATTTTGATCCTTACTGAGTACAGATTGTCTAAGTAATCTATGATTGAGCTGCCATCCAATCTTCTAGACCCCCTGCCTGCATCAGCATCAGCATCTGCCAATCAGATCTCCTGGGGAAATTACATCATATCCTACCTAATCCCAGGATAGGATTTTATTTTTATGGGCAATAGTAGAGATTACTATTCTGAATTTTAACAGTAATTGTGTTTTCAATTTCTATGTAATTGAAATGTGTCGTGATCCGCCTTGAGTCAGCCGAAACATGGCAGAAAAGAAGCTTAATTTAAAAAGCATAAATAAAAAATCCCTACTCTCATATCACCTCTTCAGCACCGATATACCAAGAAAAGGCTGCTTTACAAGGGGGCAAGTGCCGCTATCTTTCTCTTGACCACCAAACCTGCAGTACAGTCCTCCTCTTGCACGGTTGTGTTTGTGCAGGATGAAGCAATGGAGCAATTGGATGCTACTCCGCTTTTTGTGCCATAGGGCATGAATTGCTGCCTCTGTGCTACAGCTCAGAAGACCAAGCCACCAGGCACCAGTTAGAAAGCCATCGCCGTACTTGCAAAAAAAAAGAAAAGGGAAGAAAAGGCTGCTGCGTTCTTTTTGACAGCGAGAAAACCTTGTGCAATATATTTTGATGGTAACCGCACTCATTCTAATTAGCCCATTCTGTTGGGTAATTAATTTTCTATTCCGGAGTGTTATTGGCACTGGCCCCCTTGGCCGTCCCACGGACGTTCTGCTTTTCCATCTGTGTCCGTGTCTCTGTTGGATCGAAAGCATGGCACAGCAGTCCTGTGCACTAAGCTGGTAGGAATGCAGGCCTCTTGCCCAAGTTCCTTCGCAGACCGAGAGGAGTATCTAAATCACGGTCTCAGAGCAGCTTGCAAGTGGATTTACTGTGCCCTGTGCTCATTAGCCTTTAAGCAAATGGTGGCATTTGCAAGGATTCTACAAAGGGAGTCAGTCTTGGTGAAAGGATGCTGGGTGGGTTTTCTTTCCTCCCCTGAAATTTAAGCGGAGGGGAGAGGGTTGCCTGAACATTAAGTTACCTTTGTCTGTGCAACTTCAACAGGGTCAAATGTTTACTTAACCAACAATATTGACCCAAATGCAAGACTAATTTCATGTGTTGAATGTAATGTGAGAATTATTCAGCATCACGCCATACATGGACTGTATGGGCATTCACTGTAAGGTGTGAAAGGGGCTATCGAGTTCCCAGTTCTGTTTCCTGGTGTTATATTCATGCATGGGAGCGAAGCAGATGGCAGTAAGGCGCACCAAGAACAAAAAAGCCCTGCTGGATCAGACCAATGGCCCACCTAGTCCAGCATCTTATCTCGCACTGTGGCCAACCAATTTCTAGACACCCAACAACAGGGCATAGAGGCCAAGATTATCCCCTGATGTTGCCTCCTGGCTCTGAGATTTAGAAGATTAGTGCCCATGAATTTGGAGGTTCCCCTTAGTCACCATGGTGAGTAGCCATCAATAGACTAATCCTCCATGAACCTATCTAATGGCCTTATAAAGCTGTTTATTCCTGTTGCCATCACTGCATTCTCTGGAAGTGCATTCTGCATTTTGCTTATGCTCTGTGTAAAGAAGTATTTCCTTTTGTCAATCCTGAGCCTATTGTCCATCCTGAGCCTATTGCTGGGGGGGTAAATGGTAATGACTGGGGAAGGCTCTGGCAAACCACCCCGTATTGAATCTGTCATGAAAACGCTAGAGGGCATCACCCCAAGGGTCAGACATGACCCGGTGCTTGCACAGGGGATACCTTTACCTTTACCTCCGCAGGACAATGAGCTCTCCCCCATTGTAATAACTGCCCTGCCACTTCTCTTGCTGAAAGAAAAGGGTAGGGTGTGGGATCTGCTAGCAGGGGTAGTCGACCTGTGGTCCTCCAGATATCCATGGACTACAATTCCCATGAGCCCCTGCCAGAATTGTAGTCCATGAACATCTGGAGGACCACAGGTTGACTACCCAACATCTCCTCTGTACATTTCTATTCCAACCTTTATTTTAACAGGTCTATTTTAAACACCTATTCATTTTGCCAAGATGTGTGAAGGTGAGGGGGGAAAACCTTACTTCCAGACGCTAAAAAAAAACGTTACACGATACTTAAAGCTCTGTCTGTGTTGCAAAAACCCACAGAGGGCTAATTCTTCTACTCCATAAGCAGGGCAACATAGAAGTGTGAAGAGGCAGTTGCAGAGGCCAGACTCTGAATGAAACCTTTATGAGATCCCCGATTGAAACTGAGGTGAAAGACGTGAAGGGAACTGAACCCACATGTTCAAAGCGGTCATGGTTTAGAGGAGCCGGGGACAGAATTGCTCAAATCCGGCTTCAGACTGTCTTCGGGAAGAGAACCCTGACCTTCCTCAGAAGACTGCCACTGGTTCCTCGATGAGAAAGAACATTATCAGGCAATACTGGCAAATTGCCCTGAAAGACAAGGATACTCTTGATTTTGCCTCTGCCTTGCAACGGTTCGAGTGCTAGATCTAACCTCACAAAGTTATTGTTGTGATGATAAAAGGAGTCCCCGCTGATTTCTTTGGAGGAAGGCCAATATAAGATGTACAGACACAGAATTAGCTGCGATCTTAGGAAGTCTCAGACTTAAATCTCTATTCCCATCTGTAAAATGAGGATAATAAAACAGGCAAACCATAGAGGCCCGCATGTATTACACCAAGGTAATGTGTGTGCAAAGAGATTTGGACACAAACGCCATAATCTTGAGCAGCATTGTGCTCTCCTAAACTATTAATTTCAATTAAGAAATATGTAACATTACTTAGGATGGCATCTGTTCCACTATAAATTTCTGGTAAGGCCTTGGAGGAGGAGCAGGTCTCATGGCTTAAGTGCCACTCAGTGCTTAACACCCATTCAGGGCGGCTGTCTCGCCCCTGAGTGCCGCCTCCTCCTCCAACCGGCTTGCTTGTCTGTCCAGTGGGCAGCCAATCGCCTTGTGTCCTCCACCCCTGACCACCCCCTCCTCCTTCCACTTCCCTCCGAGGCTCGGAGGCTGCAGAACCCTGCCACATGAGAGCTGTCCCCGCCAATGAGTTCCCTAACAGCTGCCTTTCCAGGTCTTGCAGGGAGGGAGAGGAGAGGGAGAGGCCATCCACAGAGTTCTTCCACCCCACCCCCCTAATCTAGCGTCTGTTGTATTCCTGCCCCTAGCTGTAATGTAATTGCTAAGTACTATTATTAATAACAATAAAAATAAGAGTATAGGGCTGCAGTAGTGTATTTGGGGTGTTTTGGGGTGTATCTGCAGGGGTTATGCTGCACTCTCAATTCACGTTTGACAGCAATGAGTGCTGGATCATGCAAAATTTTTAGTGTGCATGGTTCAAAAAGATGAAGAATATCCTACATAGGGCATCAGAGGAGATGTGTCTTTAGCATGGGTAGAATAGGAACTTCCTGATGTGTTTCAAATAATCTCCACCAGTGTCCGGATTGGGCTCATTTGGAGACTTCCTGCTCAGTTGAGCAGGCTTCCTCTCTGCTTGCCTCCAGAACAGACAGAATGAAAGAACAGAACAGTTAGACCAACTCTGGTGTTTCTTGACAGCCCAGGAAGGGTTTGCCAAATGGTTGGACATTAATTTTTAATATATTTCTAAAATTTGTTAAACATTTACTGGGTGATGTGGCCATATATGACCATGTCGGTTCACCCACCCCTCCCAAAACAGCCAATGATTGGCCTGGAGAGGGTGGGAAGAGTCCCCGGTGAGCATGCACCCAGCTATGCCTCTCAACAATATTCTACACGATTGCACCACGATTGAAGCTTGAAGAATGTTTCTGGGGTTTCTCAACAGTAAAAAAAGGCTGAGTTAGACAGGCATCTCTCTGTTTCGCGTCAAAATATAACTATTTTATTATTTTCAGTAGCCTGGTGTGTCGCCCTCTTTGCATATTTAAACTCTACCAACAATGGGCACCAGCAGGTCTGAAAAGAGTCTCCTGCCAACTGAGCATGCTCCTTAGAACATACTCCAAAATCCTCCATAACACAGAAAGTTTTTATGCCAGTCAAGTCAGTGTGAAACAGATTCCCTCAAGCTAGGAAGTCTGGGAGCTACAGTCTTACAGTCCTGTCCCATCCAACTATAGCCCTCCCCTTTATCACTAAAGAATTAATTAGTGGTCTATTTGGAAACAAGCACCAAAATGGATCATTGCAGCTAGCATCCCATGGCTCAAAAACAGTAGCCTGCAGCAGAGCCATCCCCTTTTTGTGGGCTTTCAAGTCAGGCTATTTGGAAGGAGTGATTTGAGGAATGCAGCCTCCAACCACCATGCACAAATTAGGTAACTGGTGTACTCTGGTCGAAACCAAAAACAGACATGTTTATGGCAAGGACTGTAATTTGCTTCATGTTAAGACAAGGCTAATTATTGATCCTTGGAAAGCCAAAATTTTGCACATCCAATGCACCGCTCTGCAAACATTGCTGGATGGCTTCGAGGAGTCCATTTGGACAGATGAAGCAAAAATGTTCACTGCCAGTGGTGGCAACAAACAGATCGTGCTTTAATGCAGTAGTTTCATTGCAATAGAAAAAAACCTGAGGTCACCTGTGATCCTGGATAGCTGCTGCTGGCATCTAGAAATCTGAAACATTTCTTCAGCTATGTTCTGGGCAGTCGCCTAAAATCTAATATTGGCTCTTCAAAATTCTAAATTTCCATTCCAGCTGCTCAAGTGTGGAAGGAAATACTAATAGGAAGCTGGGACTGGGGTCACTGGATGAAGAGGACAAAATTGTGCCTGGTCCCCATGATGCTATCCTTGACCGTTTATGCACTGGGAACTTCACTGCCCCAGCTCTCGTGCAGGAGCATAAATCCGGGCCGGATGAGGTGCACCAGGCCAAATGCTCCCCCATGTGGGTGCAGGAAGAGGTGGGGCAACCTGTCATGGCTAAAACTCCAGCCTGCAGCCCGGCATGAAACCTCCAGTGCATAAACGGTCCTTGAGATGCCAGCTGCATACAATACAGGCTCTGCATGTCTCTTCCTACTGACAACAGGAAGGCACTTCTATCTACAGATTATCTAATGCAAGAAGCGGCCTCCAAAGTCCTCATCTCCCATGGGCAAAAGGGATCCTCAGTTCTCGGATCCATGGTCAGTTTTACATTCAATAAACTCAGCAAGCAACTCATAGAATCATAGAGTTGGAAGGAACCTCAAGGGTCATCTCGTCCAACCCCCCTGCACAATGCAGGACACTCACAATTGCTCACAATTCCCTTCCAATACATATTTAGCACCTCTTACCAAAGTTACTAGGAAGTCCCAAACTGCCAAACCACTATTGGTCTTCAAAAGGCTTGTCCTCTGCATGTTCAAGCAATCATAGGGACTAGAAACTTAACTTTGGACACTTGCATACTGCATAGGAATCTGGAATCCTGACTCACGATGTAACTACCTGTGCATTAAAAATTGGTTCCCCTGCTCCTTCAGTTATCAGTTTTAATTGTTAAACATGCATTTTTTTTAAACTGAATTTTACTGTATAGGCATCCCTGAGCAGGTTACACCCTTCTATGCCTGTTAAAGTCAATGAGTTTAGAAGGATGTAAATTTTTTTAGGATTGCACTGAAAAGCACCCCAAACTGAAGCTGCCCATAATAAGAAGTATGCAAACTGAGAAATTCTTCTTTATTTTCCCCATAGCGGCCAACCATAATTCAAAAATACCAGCAAAGTTCTCATTTCTTCAGATGTTTTCATCCCACATTTCAGAACCAGGCAGATTTATTTTTTCAAAATGAGGTTAGACACATAGCTAAGAAATCAAACAAAAGCATCTTATTGGGAGATGCCGAAAAATGTTTCGGTTTCCTTTGAGAAGTCTTACAGGAAACCTCAAGAGACATCTTGTGTTCTGAGCAACCAGAAGATAAATGCAAAAGGAATTATTTTTAAAGACTGGTGAAAGAGAAAGCTCCCACCAAATAACATCTGATGAAATGCTTTTTAAAAAGGGGGAAACTGTGCTCTTCAGGGAGGGCAGGGGCCATGTTACAGCTTAAGCACTTCTTGAACAATGGTTCTTCCAGATGGCTGAAAGAAAAGCCCATTTGCTTGGGGAGATAGTGTCATTTTACTAAAAAATACCACCCGCTCTTGCCTGCATTCCAGACAGGAATTCATATTTTATGTGGGGCCAATTCGACCTCTCAAGCAAATCCACTTACTCTACCAAACCACCCTCTGAGATAAATACTTAAGCTGAGTCTGCAAGCAAACCCTACTGATTTGCTTCGGAGGGGGAAAAGGACTCTTGTGTTGACTCGCAGGTTCTCAATGCCAGCCTCATGGCTGTATTACTACAGCTTTTACAAGATTTCATTCTTAGAGGGCTGGCAACTCCAGTATGAGTGGTAGGCGGGTTTTGTAGGATAATTTATTGTGCCAATTTTAATCACTGGGTTTCTGGGACAAAAGCCCCATTGACTCCACCAGCATGGAGCCAGGCCTTTCCTGTCTGCCGCCTTCTCGGCATTAAACCACTAGACGATTTTGGTAACCGAGGCTCAACAGAACACGTATCTGCTGCACAACAGTCCTTTCTGCCCTGCCATTATACATGGGGTGGTTTCCATCCAGTGACAGTTCACCCAATTAGAGACGTCTTTATAGGCTAGGGTCTCCATCCAGGTCCTCGTGTTAAGCACACCCATTCTCCTGTAGAACATGGACAGCTATTATTGGCAAGAAAGAAAGAAAGAAAGAAAGAAAGAAAGAAAGAAAGAAAGAAAGAAAGAAAGAAAGAAAGAAAGAAAGAAAGAAAGAAAGAAAGAAAGAAAGAAAGAAGCAAGCTGGCAGAAGAAAGTTGTTTGCCCTGCCTTAACTTGTAAAACTTTACACTCCAACACCAGTTAACTTTATCAATTCATATTGTTCTGATTAAATCAAACAGTTGGACCTGATTAACCATATAGCAGTTTTAAAAGGGGGGGGCATTAAACATGAATTATTTTTAGTATATCTGCTCTGAACTGGCTTCCTTCCTTCCATCTCATTGGAATGGCTCTTTTGAGACTGCCTTTATTAAAAGCACAGGGCATGATTCTTTTCACCCTCAAAGCCACTGTTTATTGAACTGCAAATTTAATTTGCAGGTAACCTGACACATTTAATTGATTTAAGTGGACTTTAGCAGCCTAAATAGCTCAGACTAGCCAGAGCTTGGAAGCCAAGCAGAGTTGGCCATGGTTAGGATTTGAACGAGAGACCTCCAAGGAAGAGCAGGGTTGCTGTGCAGAGGAAGGCACGGACAAGCCACAGTTGCCTCTCTCTTGTTCTGAAATACCCATGAGGGATTGCCACGTTTTATTGGGACTTGACTGACAGCACTTAACTAAGGATTCTTTAGACATACAACAGCCCAATGGTACAATCTGAACAACAGCATGATGTAGGGGTTAAGAGCACGGACTCTACTCTGGAGAACCGCATTTGATTCCCTGTTCTTCCACATGCTGGATGATCTTGGGCTAATCACCGTTCTCTTATGTCTGTTCTTGCAGAGCAGTTCTGTTAGAGCTCTCTCTAACAGCCCCACCAACCTCATAGGGTGTGTGTCATGGGGAGAGGAAGGGAAAGGCATTTGCAAGCTGCTTTGGCACTCCTTTAAGTAGTGAATAGCGGAGTATAAAAAAACCCAGCTTTTCTTCTTCTTCTGAGGCCCACTGAATAAACCTGAGTAGAGTTGCTCTACAAATCACCCTAAAACTTAAGAACTTGTGTGGCCAAATTCATGCTTCAGGTTCCCGCTGCATTGGCCACAAGGGAAATAAATAGTGTAGGTAACATCATATCCCACCTGCAACGGCTTAATCCTGCTTCGGTCACAGTGCTCCGGCACACAAGCACAAGAAGCCGCAGTGACCCAACAGTCAGATGCAGCAAACAATCTCGTACTTACAGCTGCTTAATGGATGTAGCCGGTGCACATACCTTGGCGGAATACCAAAAGCAAGCAGCTGCTTGCACAAACATGCCTGCCACGTGCACTGGGGGTTACCTGGTTTGCAGGAATCATTTCAGGAAAAATGCAAAGATGTCAAAACCAAACAGTTAGGCATGAGTCTGACAAACAGAGCTTGTTTTGTTGCAAGCAACGCAGTGAAGCACAAACCAGTCTTAACATTCGGGAAGCGTTTTTTAAAAAATGCATCGGGACAGCTACAAAAACATTTCTCCTTGCAGATAAGCAGTGACCGAACACGTGCAAATTATCTTAAGTAATAAGCACAGATTACGGACCACAACAACAACATCACTAGGCAGATCAGGGGATACTGGGACAATAAGGAATGGATGCAATTTCTCACTAAGATGCAACAAGGAGTATATTTCATGAATACCTGCAGAAGCACTATGTACCTTTCTCCCACAAAGAAAGAAGTGAAATAGAGAATCCTTCTGGGTCACAACAAAGGACCATGAGCAAAAATTAAGCTGGAGAGCTGACTCAAGGGATCAGTGAAAGGAGCCAGGTGAAACAGATCCATGTTCACTACATTAAACACTTTCTCCTTGACTTCTTTCCACCTTCTTAATACACATTACCTTTAACATCCATTGCCCTTAATAATTCTAGAACAAAAGCATAACATTAATCATGCCTTTTGTCACGACTTGATCCATGCCTTCTTCCTTCCTTATCTAGTAATGACTCTTTCATGCCTTCAAGCTAGTGTGTTGTGGTTGGATCAAGATTAAATTTTCTGCCGGTTCCTCCTCCTGGCCACCCCTCCCCCCCATTTGCCCCTCATGTCTTTCCTGAGAATCCCACAGAAGCATCTGAGGGACATCACCTGCCCCCTGATCCCTTTTATCAAGAGACACCAGGGAATGAACCTGGGCCAATCTTCCTGAAAAGCAGATGCCCCATCAGGGAGAAACACCCGCATCTAACCATCAGGGTGAAGCAGCCCACAGTCAAACATCTGCATGAAAGGCTTCAGCATCACAGTTCCTCCAATGAGCATGCATGCATGCACCCTTCGATTCCCTACATCAAGGGTAGTCAACCTGTGGTCCTCCAGATGTTCATGGACTACAATTCCCATGAGCCTCTGCCAACAAATTGTAGTCCATGAACATCTGGAGGACCACAGGTTGACTACCCCTGCCCTACATCACAGGGCAAGAACTTTGACTGCTTGAGGCCCATTCCACACACATTAAATAATGCACTTTCGATGCACTTTAGAAGTGGATTATCCTGTTCCGCACAGGAAAACCCAGCTGCAAAAGCACATAGAAAGGGCATTATCCAACGTGTGCAGAATGGGCCTCAGTTTTTATCAGCCCCTTCTGTCTTCAAGATCCATCTCAGGTCTTGCAATGTCACCCAACTGAGACTGACTTCATTAGCTCTCTCTCTCTCTCTCTCTCTCTCAGAGAGCTTACTCTACACGCTCTTGTACTTTCAGGATAGGACTTCTGCACTGGCAGGTGTAGAAAACGAGAGGACAGAACAAACAGGAATTATTTATCCATTCCCCACCACCACCATTTCTCCTAGCCCCCAGAGTGTCCCATACGAAACTCAGGACACAGTTAAAGCTCACCAGGAAAGGAGCACCAAAACAAATTCCAGCTCTGTGTTCTTGACCTTCTTGCAGAGAAGGAGGACAAGAGAGTAAATAACAGGCAGCGCATTATTATCTCAGAGAAGCCTAAAAGAACAGGGACACCCAGACAGGCAACAGGGCCCATTACGGGAATCAAAGAAAGCTGACTGTCCATTCAGAGGCAGCTAATATGATAGCCTTTAACTAAAGGCAGAGTGTGCCTTTAGGGGACACTTGACTCATGGCAACACCCACCATGATGCTCTCAGAGGTAAAACATGAGCAGAGGTGGGTGGCCACTGCCTTCCTCTGCACAGCAACCTTCATTTTCCTTGACGGTCTCCCATCCCACTACTAAGCCTGACTGGCCCTATTTAGCTTCTGAACTCTGACAAGAACAGACTCACCTGGGCCACACTGGCTGCCCACTACCTGTTGTCAAAAGAAGATGCAGAACAGTGGGTCAGCACCAGGGACTGAGAGGAAAGAATTGAGGGAGAGATGCTGGCTGGGTGGAAGGCTGAACGACGCCCATGCGCAGGGTGTGAAGGTGGTCCTGGACACTCTTTCCAAATCTCCCTCCACCCTCACATCACACACACACACACACACACACACACAAACCCTCCTGCAGCCTCTGGGCTGCCGCCTTGAACCACTTCCCGCCTTCTCCCATTTCCTCGATGTGCTCCAGAGGTAAGGTGACCAGATTGCCCCACTTTTGGAGGGACATCTGGGGGCACCTGGCAAATTGTACTTATGTTGAAATTTAATAATATATATATTACAATACTATTTTTGCGTTCTATGCGTTCTATGAAATTCTTTGTTGCTCCATATAGACCAAATTTTAATCAAGAACCCCCCCCCCCCCCGGGCAATGGTGTCTCGCTTTACCAAAGTTAAAATCTGGTCACCTTATCCAGAGGAGAAGCAAGGAAATCCTCGGGCGGGTTTGGAAGGTGTGCGGGGCAGGGAGCCCTGCGGGGAGGGAGCCCTTAGAAGGCGGCTTCCCCCGGCACGGAGCCCGGGGGCGCGCCCTGGCTCCTCCGGGCGGGATTGCCCGGTCCCGCGCTCATGGCTGCGCTCGTGCCCTGCAGGTGCCCTGGAGCCCCTCACTCACCTCGGCCGGCCGGGCGGCGCGGAGAGGCGGCTGCGGAGCGAGGCGGACGGCGGGCGGGCGGGTTCAGGTAAAGGCGGCGGGGAGGAGGCTGCTGCGGCGCCCGGCGGCCCCTGTGCCCTTCTGGTCTCGCAGCCGCTCCCGACTGAGAGCGCCCCGAGCAGCGGCCGCCGCATTTAAGCGGGACCGCGTCGGGGAGAGGCCGGTGGCGGAGGGGCCGAGCCCTCCCCTGCCAGGCTGGCGCGAGTGGGGCTGCCCCATGGAAAGCGGGTCGCCCGAGCTTCCCCAGGCCCCACCCACCCAGCCACCCATCTGCAGGGGCCGGCGAGGACAGGCGGGTGGCGCCACGCGAGGGACCCCCTCCCTTCCCGTCGGAGGGCTGAGAGGGCTCCGAGCCCCCCTCGTTATCAAAGGAAACGCGTGGAAGTGGAGGTTGGGCGAAATCAGACTGCCAGCTTATTCATAGGAACCTGAATGTCTATAAAGTGGAGGGAGGGGAGCGTGCCGGACTTATTCTGGAGTAACTACCTCCCGGGTTCCCTGCTCTCAATTGAATGAGAAGAAGAGTTGGTGTTTATACCCCGCTTTCCACTGCCTGAAGGCGTCTCAAAGCTGCTTCCTCTCCCCACAAGGCAAACTATTAGGTAGGTGGGGCAGGGAGAGCTCTGGCAGAACTGCACTGTGGGAACAGCTCTTGCAGGACTGACTGGCCCAAGGTTGCCCAGCTGCCTGCAGGTGGAGAAGGAGTGGAGAATCTCCCCCTGCTTGCCAGATTAGAAGCCGCTGGTCTTAGCCACCCTACCCTACTGGCTCCAGGGCTGTAGTCCTTCCTATCTACCCCCGAAAGTCACACACATAGGGCTGACTTGGAATCAAAAGCCACTGTGTCCAGGGACACGTTTAAGAGCGACAAAGATAAACTTTCCTTGGAAGAAGTGATCATGCACACGAAAGCTTCCACCCAGAATAAAACTCGGTTGTTCTCAAAGGTGAAACTGGACTCAAACTTTGTTCTGCTGCAGGCCAGCCCAGCTACTCACCTGAATCTGTTTGTCAGTAGAGGTTGCAAAGTTGGGGTGAAGCTTACCAAAATGAAATTCAATAGGGGCAATTGTAGAAATGTCTATTTTAAAAAACCTTATGTACAAATGTTGGCTGGAAAAGACCTGGCTTGGCAGTAATGCATCTGAAAAGGGTTGTGGCCAGCCACGAGCTGAATGAGCCAGCCGTGTGACATGACTGCACAAAGGGCTACTGGGATTCTGGCCTATACTAAAAGGAGCATAACATCCAGCTTGTGACAAAGAAGCTTTCCACACTATTTTGGGTCTAGTCACTTTTCACTTTCAGAACTGTGTCCGGTTTCCAGTTCTGGGCCATGCGCTTTAAGAAGGGTGCAGACAAATTGGAATGAGTTCTGAGGCAGGTTAAAAGGATGATTTGAGGTCTGGGAAACAAGTCCTGCGAGGGAAATGAACTGGATGTGTTTCAGGTGGAGGAGAAAGGCTGAGAGGCTAGCACTGTTCAGTTACCTAAAAGGCAGCCATGTGGACAGCGACTTATTTGGTGATGCTCTGGAACACAAGGCTAGATCTAATGAGCTATTGACAGGAGAAACTTCCTAGTGGAAAGGGCAGTCTGATGACATAATCAGTTACCTGGGGCTTCTTCTTGCTGTAAGTTTAAGGCCAGAACCTGAACAAATATCAATCAGGAATGCTTAGATTTCCTGCACTGAACAAGAAGTTGGAATAGAAAGCCCTTTCTAGGTTGGATCGGGGTCCCCAACCTTCTTGACCCTGCAGGCATCTTTAGTATTCTGATCTGACATTCTGACAATTCTGGCAGTAGTTGCCTTGAAACACCTACAGGGTCACCATAATCAGCTGTGACTTGATAGGACTTTCCACCCCCACCATAAGAAGCAAACTTTAGGACCAAACAAGCAATGTGAGAGTTCTGAGATTTAAAGCTCTACGTGTGCTAGTCAGTTGTCAACAAATATACTGGGGGTGGCAGCAATATGAATCACAGCCAAAATTATGGGAAAGGGCAGTTAACTCGTTCCGCCTGTGCCATTTCCCCATTCAGATATGGTTCCCCAAACTGAGTTAAACCCTGATATGGAAATGGATATACGGGATGCAGATTAATTTTTTTTTTTTTTGCCTTTGAGGTATAACAGATGCTTTGGATTGAAGAAGTACCAGAGGGTGAGGGTGGGAAAAGCATTAAATCCCTCCCTTTTCCAGTGATGCGGCCCAAATTCATATTGGGAACTCTGTTTACATTTTAGGGTCAACATGTCAGGCATTCCAATCTTGGAACTCCAGTATTTTGGGCAGTCTGGTCCTTTTTCTGTCTCCAAGATCCTAATATATCTTTCACCCATTTGATGTATCTGCTCCAGCAAAAGACACTTGGCCTGCCTTTAGCCTCCACTTCCACCAGCTAAGTTGAGTTAAACAGAAGCAATTGTGCGTAAGTGTGAAGGGAATCCAGCCCAGGATCTGCTGAAATTCATGTGATTCCTCTGAATGTAAAGGAGGGTAATTTGGGCATCAGCAATATTCACAAGCTCTTAGAGCACTTGGTCGGCTGGCGCAGGGACTGGACTTTAATAGTATGTCGTTGCTTTATGTAGCAATGTGCTTAATTGCATGGAATTTCCTCAGCAGGTCAGAATCAGGCTTCCATCTAATTTGCCTTAAGATCTTCATGCCCGTGCAAGAACAGAAGAGGAGGTGGCAAAGAAGACTGTGTTCAAGCAGAAACATCAATCATGAAATGTGTCCATCAAATTCCAACTTTACATAATTGAAAAATTATTTGCACCTTCTTGACCTTTACTTCACATCTGTACAGGGCAAGGGAAGGGCTTTGTTTTTCTTCCTTATTCATCCCTTGGTATGTGTTTGAAAACATTTTTCAACAGGGAAGGTATGGGAAGAGCATGTAAAAGCATCAGGGGGAAAAGGGCATTAAAAACTGAGGATGGTGCATTCAGACATCAGAACCCAGGATCCTGGCTCTGAGTTTTAAGTAAAGTTCCAAATATTGTGAGATCTGACCAAATCAAGCCTGAACTCCCCCTTGAAACTAAAATGACTGAGGCTACTGAGGTATTTTGGTCCCATTATGAGAAGACAAGAGTCACTGGAAAGGACAATAATCCTATAGGAACAGTCGAAGACAGCAGGCAAAGAGAAAGACCCAACATAAAATGGATTGACTCAATCAAGGAAACCACAAGGAAGCTATCAGTTTGCAAGACCTGAGCAAGGCTGTTAACAATAAGACATTCTGAAAGATGTTATTTCATAGGGTCGCCGTAAGTCAGAAGTCATTGACACACCTACAGGATAAATTAGCTTTAAAAATAGCCAGTTTGGCTTGATTAGCTTTTTACCACTAAGAACAGTAGGATAAATTTGAAAATATGTGCTCTCGGTCACAAGTGAAAAGGCAATTATTTCCCCAAAGTCTTAGGAAATGCAAAGGATTTCCAAGATAGATTAGGCATTTTAAAGACCTGTTGGTGTCAGCATGAAAGATGAATGCACAAGAATTGTATTTGAATGTGGATCTGTCTCAGTCTGCATATATTTACAAGGTGAAACTGACGATGGCAAATACCTTATTCAAGTCACCACATTCTTTATTCCAGTCCATGAGTCAAAACAGGTTCCTAGTTATTATCGTTTTCCTTCTATTCTTCCTCGGTGGCTCTATAAATCCAAAGTATCCATAATGTATATTATAGTATATAAATAAATGTTATTATGTTCTTATCTATGTAGCATACCTTGTAATCTAATAAAGTATTTTCTACATTGTTACATTTGTCAACCTTTCTTGTCTGAAAACACAAAACCATACCTAAATAACATGATTCAACATTTGCAATCATACAATTCTTTAACTTTTTTCTTTTTTATCCATATGGGGACTTCCCCTTTAAATGGAAAAATGCTGACTCACCCTTAAGGTAAAGGTATCCCCTGTGCAAACACTGGGTCATGTCTGACCCTTGGGGTGACGCCCTCTAGCGTTTTCATGGCAGACTCAATATGGGTGGTTTGCCAGTGCCTTCCCCAGTCATTACCGTTTATCCCCCAGCAAGCTGGGGACTCATTTTACCCACCTCGGAAGGATGGAAGGCTGAGTCAACCTTGAGCCGGCTGCTGGGACTGAACTCCCAGCCTCATGGGCAGAGCTTCAGACAGCATGTCGGCTGCCTTACCACCCTGCACCACAAGAGGGTCTTACTCACCCTTGATAATGCTAAATTACAGATAAAGTTGGAGACTGATTGGGACCATATAGACTGTGACCACAAGAACCCCAATTTCTTTTGAGAATATTTTTTTAAAAACCCTCTAGTTTGGCTTGATACTATTAGCTAATAATTATGGTTAAAAAAAGGTTAAAGAATTGTATGATTGTAAATGTTGAAACGTTATTTAGGTATGATTTTGTGTGTTTTCAGACAAGGAAGGTTGACAACTTTAATGATATAGAAAATACTTTATTAGATTGCGAGGTATGCTACATAGATAAGAATTCACATGATAACACATTTATTTATATATTGTGATATAATATATATTATGGATGGATACTTTTGATTTATAGAGTCACCGAGGAAGAATATAACTCAGAAAACAAGGAACTTGTTTTGACTCATTGACTGGAATAAAGAATTTGGTGACTTTAATAAAGAATTTGCTAGCAACAGTTTCACTACTTCTGCTTGTATTCGACTGATGGGTCATTTTTCGTTATATTGACAAGGTTGCAACTCTCAGTGAAGTCCCTTGGAGTTATTTCTGAGTAATCATTGCAGAACATACGGCAGCTAGGGATCCCCAAAGATTCCCCCCTAGAGATTCCCCATCCCCCACCTTCAGAAGTACATACATAAGATGCTTGATTAGAATAGGTATAGTGCTAATATCTTGCAACGGTACTTTGTCCAGTTCCTGGAAACACCCAGAGCAACCTGGGCACGCTGAAATTTGTACCCCTAGTCCTCAATATTTAATCTGTCCTCCTTGATTCTTATTTCTCGTATTGGAGATAATAATGCTAACCTGTCTTACCTGAAGATTACTAAGCCAAGGTATGCAAAATGGTTTGATCATGGGGGAAATGTGTAAGTGCTCTGCGCAACTCTTCCACTAAAATCATTGGGATTTTTAGGGGATTAATTTGGGCTGGATTAGACTCAACGGGCCATTTTTTTTCTTGCCTTGTTTCCTTGCACTATTTTTCAAAGCCAAATCAGACCAAGGATTCGCTGCCAAAACAAAAGGCTTTAGAAATCCTGCAATGACATGAAATTTGCAGACATGACGGAGCAATAACACAACACAATATTCAAAGCTTTGTATGGATTCAGTAAAATGTCAAAAACCATGAACTGTTCCTTGTAATATGTACCATGTGCCAGAGATCACAGATCCTGGTCTGTTGAGTTCCCCTAAGCAATTCCCCATTGACTTTGCCAAATGTAGATTCAAACCAGATGATGGACTTTGGGTGGTCCCCTAGAGATTCAAAATGTGGAACGCCTTTAAAGATGCAGCATTCAAACAGTTCAGATAAAACCAACAGATGGCTGTAAACAGAGGGTGAGGATAGCTGTTGCATACTGGTAAGAGCCAGTTCTTGTGCCCGTGGGCTCTTTAGGCATTACGAGGATGGGGAAAGGGCATTACCCCCACAAAATGGCTGCCAAGGACAGGAAACACCAGCATTCACAAAATGACTCCATGAGGTCTGAAGTGTAGTCACAAATAATTGGAAGTTTCTTAGCCAAGCATCCTTCTGTGATGGAGGCAACTGTCTCGAAATGGGAACAACCAAAGATGGTGCCTGGTGTATTTTTCTGAGTTCCTGCCCACATTCACTTCCTGCTCCAGTGTAGTATGGGAAAGCCAGGAGTGGCCTTTTGCTTTGAGGGAGAGAAGCTTTGGAAAGAAGAGTAAAAGGCAGACATCACAAAACCATAGTGACCGTTTGGGAATCACTCAATTTGACAGTTTAATATCAAATCTTTGCTGGACATAGTTTTAAAGGGCATTGAAGGGGAAATTATGAGACACCTGCTTGGACCCTATGAAACCCTTCTGCTAACAGTGAATCCTTCCTCAGTGCAAAAGCCTTGATCCTGCATGACAGGCCTACCGGAGGAAGGCATCACTATTAGCAGGATACATTCCTAGCATCCTAAACCATACTTTAGCTGAGAAAATGGCCCCCTAACCTTGCATCTGTTGATACGGCACATGGATTGATGCTATGCTTACATCAAGGTATACTGTTGTGGTGTACTCCGCATGAGTCTTCCCTTGCAGTCGTCTTGGAAACTCCAGTTAGTGCAGAACACAGCCCAGTTATTATCGGGCACTAGATGGAAAATGCATGTGACACCTATTCTATAGTCCAGGTTTTCTCTGGGGCTTCTTGATGGCCCTGGAAGGGCTTCCTGAATGGGTAGGAGTTAATTACTTGAGTGTGTGTGTGCGTGTGTGTGTGTGTGTGTGTATATATATATATCTTTAACCCTCCCCCCGCTCCAGAGGAGCGGGAGGAATAAAGGAGTAAGGGCAAGTGGGGAGGAGTTAGGGCGGGCCCTGTCCGGGATAAAAACTCGGAGGGCCCAATCAGGAGCCGCGAAGCGGCTCCTGATTGGGCCCTCCGAGTGTCACTCGAGGGCCAAGCAGCCAATGGGGAGCCGCACAAAGCGCGGCTCCCCATTGGCTGGTTGGCCCAGCCTCGCCTGGGCCGGCCAGCGAGTTGCCGCTCAGAGGAAGAAGCCTTCCCCAGCGGTAAGTCCTCCGGCCGGCTTCCCCTCGCCCAGGGAGCCTTCTGCCGGGCCCTGGGGCAGGCTCGCCTGCCCTTGGGCCCGCCAGAAGGCCACAAAGCCCACTCCCGAAGTCCTGAGCCTTCTGCCAGGCCCTGGAGCAGTCTCGGCTGCTCCTAGGCCTGGCAGTAGGCCGCGGAGCCCACCGCCCCCGTCCCGAGCCTTCTGCCAGGCCCTGGAGCAGCCGAGCCTGCTCCTAGGCCTGGCAGTAGGCCGCGGAGCCCACCGCCACCGTCCCGAGCCTTCTGCCAGGCCCTGGAGCAGCCGAGCCTGCTCCTAGGCCTGGCAGTAGGCCGCGGAGCCCACCGCCACCGTCCCGAGCCTTCTGCCAGGCCCTGGAGCAGCCGAGCCTGCTCCTAGGCCTGGCAGTAGGCCGCGGAGCCCACCGCCCCCGTCCCGAGCCTTCTGCCAGGCCCTGGAGCAGCCGAGACTGCTCTTCGGCCCGGCAGTAGGCCTCAAAGCCTGCCGCTCCCGTCCCGAGCCTTCCGCCGGGCCCTGGGGCAGCCGAGACTGCTCCTCGGCCCGGCAGTAGGCCTCAAAGCCTGCCGCCGCCTTCCCGAGCCTTCTGCCGGGCCCTGGAGCAGCCAAGCCTGCCCCTGGGCCCAGCAGAAGGTCCCAAGGCCACCTACCTTCCTCTGTTCCTCCCTTCTTCCCAGCATTCCCTTTGCCCTTTCCTTCCTCCCAGCATTCCCTTTGCCCTTTCCTTCCCTTCCTCCCAGCATTCCCTTTGTTTTTCCCTTTCTCCCTTCCTCCCTATCTTCCATCTGCCTCTTTCTGCTACCTGTTTCTCTCCCTCTTCTTCTGTCTCTATCTTCCTCCTTTTCTTTCTGTGTTTCTGTCTCTCTCCTTTTCCTCCTTCCTTCGCCCCATCCCTCCACCATCATGCTAGGGCCCACTGTATTTTGCCCACAGTGGGCTTAATATCTAGTCTAGTATATATATAATTTGTTAAACATATCAGGGTGATATGACCATATATGGTCATGTTGACCCACCTCCCTTCCCAAAATGGCCAATGGTAGGCTTAGAGGGGGTGGGAAGGGAAGGAGCCCAGGGTAGGCATGTACACAGCTAAGCATCCCAACCATGATTGCACCCCTTTGGGGGGTTCTGGAAGCCTGAAGAACAGTAAAAAGGTTGAGAAAGGCTGCTCTAGACACTCCATCAGCTACCAATCAGTTACCAAGTTCAATTCAAGGTTCTGGAAATCACCTGATGGTGGCAGAAAATGCCATCAAGGGACAGATGTTTTACGGCCAGCCTGCAGGGTTTCAAAGCAAAACACATTCAGAGGCAGTTTGCCATTGCCTGCCTCCACAGCACAACTATTGTATTCCATGGTTGCCTCCCACCTAAATGGTAGCCAGGGCTAGCTGTTGACTTCAGAATTATTCTCAAAGGCAGCTCCATATAATGCATGTTACAGCAGTCTAGCCTCAAAGGTTATCCTGGAATGGACAAGTGAGTTCAGATCAGAAGAAGAAGAAGAGTTGGTTCTTATATGCCGCTTTTCCCTACCCGAAGGAGTCTCAAAGCGGCTTACAGTCGCCTTCCCTTTCCTCTCCCCACAACAGACACCTTATGAGGTAGGTGAGGCTGAGAGAGCCCTGATATCACTGCCCGGTCAGAACAGCTTTATCAGTGCCGTGGCGAGCCCAATGTCACCCAGCTGGTTGCATGTGGGGGAGCACAGAATCGAACCTGGCATGCCAGATTTGAAGTCCGCACTCCTAACCACTACACCAAACTGGCTCTCAGCAGACCACATTAAAGAAGGCAGTTTCCTTGTGAGAGGAAACAAAGACAACTCTATAGGTCACTGACCTTGTTGCCTTTTAACTAATATGGGAGGAGAATCTAGCAAAAATTCCAGACTTTTAAATTGATCCTGCCAGAATCGGTTTGGAGGAACCAGAAGGTACACCAAAAAAGGTACAATCCTCAGAAAGATTTATCACTTCATACACATGTCCGAACTCGGGCAGAGAAAAATATTAAAAACAAAATATTTTCAAGGATCAGCTGGTTGGCATTTCAGAGAAAAAAGGGGCCAAAGAAGATTTCAAAGGATTTGTTTTCCTGTGTGACTTAAACACCCCTCACCTTTTGTCTCCCAGGCACCTCCACTAGTTATGACTGAAGCTGTAACAAAGGACAATGGGCCCTTTTATGAGAGGCTGTTTGTCTCTGTGCCCACAAATGCTACGTTCAGTCTGAGAAAAATTGTTTGTACCTTCAAAAGGCTAAAAAAAGGTGAACTGCTACTATGTTAGAGTTGCCAATATTTCAGTGAGCCACGACCTTTAGCATCTGTTTGGGGTACCAACATTAACAAGTTTATCTCCCTACTTTAAACGCTCCAGCGGCTGTTTTGGGGGGCATTCCTAAACTGAGGTATATACTTCTAAATCCATGGATTTCAATAGACTTTGAAGGGGGTCACTCTGCTAGGATTGCGCCAAAATCCAGGAGATAAGAGTGAATGTGGGCAGGAATTTAGAAAATGCTCAATTTCCCATCCACATGGTATGGAAACGTTCATGTCAAACCAAGTTGGGGAAACATTACATCAAAGTGTGGCAAAATCCACAGAGTGATTGTCAAAACAAAACAAAAAGAGCACCGCGAAACTTCTGTTTGAATGCCAAACTAAACCTCCATATAGAAACAATCTGCAGGTAAGTGTTCAAAACAAAAGAGTGGATCAAGCTAGGTTTTTTTTCTTTATGCAGAAGATTTTTGAGAAAATTCATCTGCATATAGTGACGTTGTACATGCGTTGAAATATACCCCACACGAAATGGTGCCCGCACTTATTGGGCGGATTGTGGGTACCTTTCTAAAAAGCCCTTCTTTGGAAAGTGAGTGCTTTCTTAGTATGAAGAAACGTCAAAGCAGCCATGGCATGGACTTGCTACAAAAAACGGATTCCATTCCCCTTGCTCTCACGCTTGTAAATGTTATACATTGCCAGCTTGTGCAGGCTTCAACTCATCTCGATTTTTAACTGAGAATGGCTGTGTTTTGTTCAGGTTGCTGTCCAGCACAGTACATCATTGTACAACACTGTATGGTCACTGATGTACAATATCAGTTTCCTGTCACCTGAAACAAGGGTTATCACTACCTTGGTTTGTCTGGTGGGGGCTTTGTCCCTGCAACACCTGTTTGACAGTCAGAATTCAAACAAATGCCCCTCACAGTATCTCTCCATTGAGGAAAGCCTTGCTTAATGAATTTTGACCCATTAGGAAGTTGTTAAATGTACAATGTTTGTCAGGATAAAACTTTAAAGGAAGCAATCCAGGTGAATAGAAATTAAAGTTTATGCCCTTAGTTGTAGTAAACGATATTTGCCAATTTTTTAACCTGTTTCTGTTCTTTTGCTTTTGTGTAACTTTATATATCATGCTGTAAAAGGTTTCATTTCTTTTTAAATGTGTTTGTTTATTTGACTTCATTTATACCACACTGTTCTCTCCAGAGGGGATCCACAATGGCTTCCCTCCCTTTTGACCACAACAACCCTGTGAGGTAGGTCAGGCTGAGACTGTGTGACTGTTCCAAGGTCAACTAGCATATTTTCATGAGCAGATTGGAAATTAAAACCTGGGTCTCCTGGATCCTAGTCTGCCGCTGTAACTACTACACTACACTGCTGCTCCAACTGGTTTCTACATATTGAATTGCTTTGGCCTTTCCTGTTTCACTCCACCTCCTGAACTAATTCTGCCAAGATCTCTTTGAAGCTAATGTTGCCAATGAAGAGACTTACATCTGACATAATTGTTCCCTGTGTCCACCAAGGTAGTAACCGTTCACCCAAGGTTCTACCAATGTGTTTTTGATGACGATTTGAGACTGCAAAAAACAACAGGGAGGCTATTTGGCCAGAAGGTGTGGCGCTATGATCTACAATAGGCTGGATGAATCACCAAGAGAACTTTTCCTTTCCTTTCCTTTATAACAGAAGGCTGGAAAGGAAAGGGGCGTGTCTAGTTTCAACTCTAGAGGCATCACTAAAGTACCCCCAATGGATGCCCACTCAGCCTTTTCCTGTAGACGTGCCAACTGTTCACCTGGCCTCTTTAGCTGTCCTTTTGACAGTGGCTCCATGCACAGAAGTTAGTTGTTGATAATGCTTGTTTCCAATACTATGAAAAGCTTCATTTTGCTGATTTCTACCCATTAAGCTGTGGTTTAAGACAGCAGAGTGGGCCAATTTTCTTTTTAATGTTAGCGGGCAAAGTTCCAAAGATTTCCTGCAAAATTCCAAGGCAGGGGATTGTACAGCCTCCCTTGTAAGCCTGTGCCATTGCTATACAGCTATTCTAGTTAGAAAGGGTTTCTGTTCAACCATGTTTTCTTATAATTTTCAGACCAGTGGCTTATTCCCTTTGCCATAATTGCCGCCTAGCTGGATATCTGAAATATAAAAGGACAGCTTTGTGACTGTTCCAGCTTGAATAAAACTCAAACTATATATTCATCCTTGCTACCCCTTCAGTTGGCATTGGGCAACGCCTGGATGCTTCCCAAATATTAAAAAATCAATTTATGGCACATTTGAAACTGTCACAGAGTACAGACTCTTTCACTCTTGTGCTCGTTTCTATCACCAGTTGTCAATATGTCAAAACTGCTGCAGCTCATGAGTGTTGGTTCTCAGAATGGTGCATGTGCACAGGCAATTACTGTTATATTTACTTTTTCTGTAGGTCCAATCCGGAGCAAATAGACTCTATCCGAGATGGAGTGCGCAGATACCTTCAGCTCCCCTGTGAGCAGACTGTGCTGATACTCCATGCAAAAGTTGCTCAGAAATCATACGGCAATGAAAAAAGGTAGGAAATCACCCTGAGCTTACTATTTGAGCCAGAGAACCACAGAGTCCTCTGCAGTGCAGAGAGTGCATGTGTATGTGCAGACGCCGAGGGTGATCAATTGAGACCCTGATGCTGTGTCATCCTTCTCCTCTCAAGTCGGGTGATAACCTTACCGCACATTCCACAAAGAAGGGTACACCTGCCCATTAATCTCCAATTCTGATATATGTATTTGTATTTGAAGAAGAGTTGGGTTTTATGCCCTGGTTTTACACCCTCAAAGCGGCTTACAATTGCCACCATGTCACCATGTTAGTCTGATACAGTGAAAATAAAGGAGAGTTTGGTGGCACCATAAAGACCAGCAAAATATTATCCCTTCATAAGCTTCAAGGACTAGAACCCACTTCAGAGGCCATGAGCAAATCTGCACATTCATTTTATATAGGTGGTTATAAGAAAATATCAGGGTGAAGGAATCACAAAATGCAGCATATATAGGATAAAATATAATGATGTACAATTCAGACCTAATTGGGAAAAATGCACGAGATATGCTCAGCTAAATAACACCAGTCATCAGCGGGGAGACTCGATTTTGTTATAGCTTAATCCTCTCCTCACTCTGGGTCTGCTACAGCCTAGAACCCTCCTTTCCTTTTCCTTTTCTTGGATGCTTTAGGATGCTTAGGGCTGATCCTGTGTTGAGCAGGGGGTTGGACTAGATGGCCTGTATGGCCCCTTCCAACTCTATGATTCTATGATTCTTCCAGTTCTTCCCAGGCAGAAGAAGCTCTTTAAAGGTCTAAAATGGAAGTGATGCAGAGCTTGTTTGTTTGTTTATTGTATAGCCTGCTTTATTCTCCAATGGGAACCCAGAGCTGCTTACATCATTCACTTCTCCATTTTTATTCCCATGGCACCCTTGTGAAGTAAGTTAGGCTGAGAGGTTGTGACTGACTCAGCAGCCCCTAGCCGACTTCCATGGCAGAATGTCCCAGAAGCTAATCTAACCACTGCACCACCCTCACTGGCAGTCTTCAAGCAAAGGTTGGATACACACTTTTCTTGGCTGCTGTAGGATGCTTAGGGCTGATCCTGCATTGAGCAGGGGGTTGGACTAGACGGCCTGTATGGCCCCTTCCAACTCTATGATTCTATGACTCTCCAGCTTTGTCCTTTTGAAAAAGGAATTTAGCTTCATGTTGGAATTTAGCCTTATGTTGACTGCAGATGGAGTATCCAAATAGACACTCCACCAATAGCCAGCGCACAGTTAGTCCCTTGCACAGGATGAGATGAGGTTTTCCTTTGACTCGTCTCACAGTCAGTTCTATCGGAATAAAAATCCTGAATTCTGGTTCATTCCAAAGTGAGAGGCGGTGTAAATCCTGTTAAGGTAAGGTAAGGTATCCCCTGTGCAAGCACCGAGTCATGTCTGACCCTTGGGGTGACGCCCTCTAGCGTTTTCATGGCAGACTCAATACGGGGTGGTTTGCCAGTGCCTTCCCCAGTCATTACCGTTTACCCCCCAGCAAGCTGGGTACTCATTTTACCGACCTCGGAAGGATGGAAGGCTGAGTCAACTTTGAGCCGGCTGCTGGGATCGAACTCCCAGCCTCATGGGCAGAGCTTTCAGACTGCATGTCTGCTGCCTTACCACTCTGTGCCACAAGAGGCTCATTAAATCCTGTTAGGAAATCACAATTCAGCAATTTTATGTTGGAGTCCCCCTTTTCTTCTTCTCCTTTTGAAGAACTGTGACAAGAATTGTGTCAGAAGCTGAGCATCCTGGTCGCCTGAAATAGTCATTCAACTGCTGAAATGGCCTCTGGTCAAGGAAGCACAGGGTTAGTGATCTTAGTGCTAGTCAATCCCCCCCCCCACACACACACACAAAGCCCTTGGCCAACTTCACATAACCATCTATTTCCAAAGTGGACATGATATGAAGCATCTTGGGCTAATGCTTCTGTGACACAAAGTGTTCCAGAAAATGGAAACGCTGTGGATTTGGCAGGACAAAAAGAACTAGCTCTACACATTCCAGTTCAAACTTCAATAAGTCTCTGTGCTACTTCTTTTTCCTTGTGTATACGGAATCCAGGACCGTATATCATAATAAATGTGCTGAAAAATACTATTATTGCATGGGGCTATCACACCACCCATTCTAGTGTTTTGATTACTAACATTTTATGTGGTGTCAATGCGCCATGAATCTCAGCCATTCACGTGAGTTTAAAGATGGCGGAAACCCAAACAAAACACAGGAAAACATGTTTCCAAACCTCTGGGCCTCCGCTTATTTGTGTTGGTCTACAGATCTGGCTGTGAATGTCAACTCTGTGCTCAACCTGTTGGAACTTCCACATTCCTGGCTAGAAAAGTCACCATGACAAGTTCTTCCTCTGCTCCAGCAGGAAAGAAATGCAAGCTTATTTCCCTATATAATCGCCACCATCTTGCATTGGTCTGCTCAGCTTACAGAGCCTCTGATAGATGTGGCTGTTCCGTGCAGACTTCTGGAGCCGATGGGGAGGGGGTATCAAAGAAGTGGCAAGACTTAATCATGGGTGGTGGCAGTTGCAAGAAGAAACCCTGTAGGAGTTGCTTCAATGAAGTCTTTAGGAGAGCCAGCTTGGTGTAGTGGTTAGGAGTGCAGATTTCTAATCTGGAGAGCCAGGTTTGATTTCACACTCCCCCACATGCAGCCAGCTGGATGACCTTGGGCTCGCCACAGCACTGATAAAGCTGTTCTGATTGAGTAGTGATATCAGGGCTCTCTCAGCCTCATCTCCCTCACAGGGTGTCTGTTGTGGGGAGAGGAAAGGGAAGGTGATTGTAAGCCACTTTGAGACTCCTTCGGGTAGGGAAAAGCAGCATATAAGAACCAACTCTTCTTCTTCTTCTTCTTCTTCTTCTTCTTCTTCTTCTTCTTCTTCTTCTTCTTCTTCCTCTGTCTCTTTCGATACTGACATTCCTGTTTTCTGCCCCTTTACACTGACTAGTGAGGGGGCTGAGGGATGTGCTAGGAGGCCAAAGACTTAGGATATGATTCCACAACAAAGACTTTATGGACTGAGAGGCCAGGTGACAGACAGTACTAGTAGGGAGTGCTGGTTTTAAACTGAGTTTGAAGTTTCTCCTCACATTAGTTTGTTAGTCTCAGGTAAATTTATTGCTTGCTTCAGATGTGATAACAAACTGTAGTTCACTGTGTTACCTTCTCAAGTCTGCAAAGTGGGAAATAATTTGTCACTGGATACACTATGAAACTCATTGGATCAATTGAGTTGCAAGTGAGAAATCAAGCCCTGCAGTGTATACCTTCTCTTTTAAAGATTAGAACAGCACGGCCTTCATTGTCATAGCCCCTGTGCTCTGAAGTGCTCAGCCTAGTGAAGTGAGTCAATGCTCTTCTTTAGCCCTCCACAAGAGAAGGACAACTTTTAAAATTTCAGCTTCCATTCAGCTGATTTCTTTGATGTGGTCATTAGTTCCTTTGTTGCATTGCTGTATGATTTTACTGCTGTTTATCTACTGTCTCAGCTCAAAAATATTTATATTTTTGCATCAGCCTGGAAAAATGGCTGAGAAATGTTTTAAGCGAATAGACAAATAATGGTTAAGCAGTGATTTGAACATTTAGTCACAGCCCAGGGCTTCATCAAAAAGGTTATAACAATATCTGAAAATCTTGTGAGAGTCCGAGTATCATAGGGAACACATACCTGCTGTGGGACTCCATGGTCCTGGCCCCCTCTCTCTCTGACACATACACACTTCCCCCCTCCTCTCTTCTGCTTACCTCTAGTTCCTGGCCTCTCCCCCTCAATCCCTCCCTCCCCAGCACATGCAGTTTCCCCACCTGCTCCCTTCTTGCCTCTCCCACCTACCTCTCCTTCATGGTCCCTCCCCCTCCATCACCAGTGGCACACCAGAGATCCTAAGCCCACCCTGGTGTGGCGGCTACACGTCTCCCTGCTTCCCAAGCCTGCACCACTCTGCAGAGGGTGGGACCAGCCTGGGACACTTCCCAGGTACCACTGCCAGCAGAGCTCCAAGGCCCACCCTAAGGCAGGGCAACGGAAGTCACATCCGTTATCATTTCCATTTGAGGGAATGCTATAGTAGATGTGTTCCACATCAATAATTTTCATGCTTGAAATCAGAGGTTGTGATCTAGAGGGGGGCTATAAGGGGAATGGGGTAAGAGAGTTGCTAGCATGGTTCCATATATGTATATACAAAGCCTTCTGTGATCAACTTCATGAAATAGATTCCTGCAGTGGAACAGATTCTGTGAGTACACTTTTCTTTTTCCTGTTAATGATTTTTGCACCAGCCTTTGAATCTTTTATAAAATAGCATGCATAGATTTTGCATTAGAATGCTCCAGAGGAATAACAGAGAAACTTCCTTAGCTTAATATTTGCTTGGCAGACAAAATTATTTTATTTCTTATCAGGTTTTTCTGCCCACCACCTTGTGTTTATCTCACTGGACCAGGCTGGAAACTAAAGCAGGAAGAACTGAAAGGTAGGGCCGGTTGAATGCTGAAGTAATATAATGGATGGCCTGAATCCGGCATTTCTCAAACTTGTGGCTTTTCATTTGGAGGAAGAGGCATTTAATTAGGAGAAAGTATTGTTAACCTGGAGTAAAGTTGCCAAGAGACCCTGAGAATTTGTGCTATCTCCTTTTTGTTTCCAGCTCAAGATCGGACAGCACCCAGTTTCAAAATATGTGGGTACATGGGGCTAGACAGTGCGGGCAGCAGCCATGTGGAAACTCAGAAATTAAACTTTGAGGAACAGGCAGATTCCAAGGTAAGCTACATACTGTGCCTCTACTCATCATGGACATCAGTGGACCATGGGTATCAACAATGTACCTATCTCATAATGCATTTTTATGGTGGCTCTCAGTGCTCATCAGTTTGTTTGTGCCTACCAGAAACGATTGTATCCATTGTGTTAAAAACTACTGTTGTTGTTTTTTTTGGCTGTTTCTTGAAATTTTCTTTTCTTTTGTGGTATTAAATCCCATTGATTCCAATTAAAGTGTTAATCCAACTTGCTTGGTGGTCTCCCATCCACATACTGACCAGGGTCATTCATGCTTAGCTTACAAGATACGATGAGATCAGTCCAGCCTGGCCATCCAGGTCAGGGTAGAAGTTTCACATTGCATTGCTTGGTTGAAATGGCTGTTCTTGCAACTGGCACAGAAGCAAATCAAACTGAACGTAGCTCTGAGCTCAACCAGCAAAGAAACATACCGAACATTGTTTGAGTGGCAGTTCTGTTATAACTACTGAGACAAGGGGGAAAGACACAATGGGAATTGTTGGTGCCAAGCCACATTCCCCAATCCAACTGGTGAAGTTGTGCTCACAAGCTTACGTTGTGCTTGAAGTTGAAGGAGCAGACCCAAAAACACACTCCCCACATGTGTACGTTAGCAGGGGATCTGATGTAACCAGCCAATATACAGAATCACAGAATCATAGGGCCTTTTTGCACGGGGATCTTTGTTGCAAATTGTTTGCGGAATGAAAAATCGCCATTTAAAATAGTGGAATTCGTCGTTATGCATACCTGCCTTTGTAGTGGAATCAGTTGCGTTTTTTAGCGTTTCCCACAGGCTTCCGATCTCGGCAGAAATCGCTAGAAAGGAAGCGCTATTGCCAAGCTCGTCCCGCCCCTGGCTGTCAAGCAGCCAATGGGCAGCCGTTAGCATGCTCCCAAACAGCCCCTTTCCCTTTAAGGAAGGTTTTTTTAAAAAAAAAAAACCAGACCCATTGTAACGAATCTGGGTAGATTCGTTGCAACGGAGAGACCCATCCAGCTGCCTGGGGTGTTTGAGCTGTCGTTTGATCGGTTGATCGTTAACACGCTGCCTCAGAGTGAAAAAAAAAAATCCCCCCCCCCTCTCACGGGCCCGATTTTCGGCTGAATGGAATGTGTGAAATGTGTGTGTGAAATGTGTGTGTGAAATGTGTGTGCTTAGTGACTGAAGGGGAGGGACTGAAGCCGGGAAGCTTCTGTTTGAGCTGTCATTTGATCGTGGCCACGCTGCCTCGGAGTGGAAAAAAAAATCCCCCCCCCCCTCACGGGCGCGATTTTCAGCCGAAACAGTGTGAAAAATAAAGGGAAAATACATCAGCAAACGGGCTTCTGCGGGCTTCTTGTGACTGTAAACAGCTCTGAGGAGGGACTGCAGCCTGGGAAGCCTCACTGGCTAAACGGAGGCTCGCCGGTGCGTTGATCTCCACTCGCTCGGGGAAAAAAAAATGGCGATCACTTCGCCGGAAGTTTGGAGGACAGGCTCAGGAGGAGGGACTTTGAACAAACCGCAACAATCGGAACGCACAGGTCTTTTTCGCTACTGTTGCAGATTGGTTGCAGGAGTGTATCGCTTTCCGGAGGGTGAATCCACTTTTTGGGATTCCCCTAAAAGCGCCACAACGAAGCGCTTTTTGCTGATTGGTTTCAGAAGTGTTGCAGATTGTCTACGACGTCGTGCGTTAAGGCAAATTAGTAGCGTTTTCAATTAGCAACCATTGTGCTATTTTGAAGCCGTGCAAAAAGCCCCATAGAGTTGGAAGGGGCCGTACAGGCCATCTGGTCCAACCCCCTGCTCAACGCAGGATCAGCCCAAAGCATCCTAAAGCATCCAAGGAAAGTGTGTATCCAACCTTTGCTTGAAGACTGCCAGTGAGGGGGAGCTCACCACCTCCTTAGGCAGCCTATTCCACTGCTGAACTACTCTGACTGTGAAAATTTTTTTCCTGATATCTAGCCCATATCGTTGTACTTGTAGTTTAAACCCATTACTGCGTGTCCTCTCCTCTGCAGCCAACGGAAACAGCATCCTGCCCTCCTCCAAGTGACAACCTTTCAAATACTTAAAGAGGGCTATCATGTCCCCTCTCAACCTCCTTTTCTCCAGGCTGAACATTGCCAAGTCCCTCAACCAATACTTAGAGAATGGTAGAGACTGGCAGAGATCGGATAATACAGGCACCTTGCCATTCAGAAGGTCATATAACCCAACCAGAATGATCCTCTTACAGCACTGCATAGTGTAGATGAGGATCCCCTTTTGCTTTCCATTCATGCACTGTGGTCAGGAATAATATACTTATCAGCGGACTTATGGAGGAATCTTGGCAGGTTTACTTAGAAGAAAGTCCCACTGTATTCAGTGGGGTTACTCCTAAGTAAATGCCGATCACAGTATCATTTGTTGGTTGCAAACGGTGTGGGGTCAACATCATCAACAGTGTGATATTGCTGGAATGGCCCAGCAGAGATTTACAGCCATCCCTGCTCTGTGACACAACAGGACCACGGCCCAAACTTTGCCAAGGGACAGCTAAAGACCAGGGTTTGGTGTAGGGCAGGGATAGTCACCCTGTGGTCCTCCAGATGTCCATGGACTACAATTCCCATGAGCCCCTGCCAGCATTTGCTGGCAGGGGCTCATGTGAATTGTAGTCCATGGACATCTGAAGGAGCACAGGGTGACTACCCCTGGTGTAGGGAATGTAAGTCCCTGAGGAAATCAGCAAGTGCCTTGAAGAGGAAGGAAGAGGCAACTCCCATCTAACATTGTAAACTTCCAGTGGCTGGTTGGAAGGAAGATCCCTCATGGCCCAAGGCCACACTGCCCTGAAAGGACTTTGATCTCAGCCTTTCATTGCTTGAATGTCCTTTACATTAGAGTCATGGAAACTTAGAGGAAGCCTGTCCCCAGTCAGGCACTTTGCCCTTGGATGAAGTCTGGTCTAGCGTTAGGCTACAGGCTGGCAAATGTCACACAGACGAAGATGCCGGATGCAATAAAGCAGAGTGTGCGAAAGTTCCATGCGGGAGCCTCCCAGCAGCCGGAGGAGATGGCTGTTCCTTACCCACAGCGGCAGCCAACAGCTGAGTTCATTAGTCCATCTGCAGAGAGAGGAGCCCATAGCTTAGATTTTGGGGCCCCGCAAGAACATCGATAAAAGCCACTTTGGTCATGATCTTTGCCTCTCTATAGCCTGTGAGATGTCCCTGAGTCATTGGGCTGGATCCAGTGATCCACTGATTTAAGGATCGTGGATGTTTCCAGCCTTCCCTTATCCTCAGCAGCCTTTTCTAACCTTGAGGAAGTGTATTCATGGGCTTGCAGGACCACTGTGGACTAATAGCCTTGCAGGTTGGCTGGAAGCAGGTTGCAGCTACTCTCTTCTTCCTCTTCTGTTAGTGGACCTCTGTAAGAAAGGATGTCAGTTTTGCCCCATTTCTCTTCCCCAGTGCAGTCTTCCGACCAGCAGGATATTACTCCACCCAGCTCCTACAACCCCAGGAATAAACTTTCCCGGGTTCAGGAGTGGCTGCTGGGGGAGCAGAGCGTCCGAAAGATCCCCAGCCATCAGCTCCTTCTGCTGATGGACCATTGGACCTATATTGTCTGGTTGGAAAGAAGCCACCTGGTTCCCTGCACCAAACCTGGCAGCAATTGGGTTTTCAATGGGAGAAGTCACACAGATCTTTCCCCATTCCTCAAGAATGGCCAATCACACACAAGGGGTTTGGAGACCAAGATGTATGAGGAAAGGTTGGGGGAGCTTGGTCTGTTTAGCCTGGAGAGGACATGACTGAGATTAAAACGTTGGGTTAAATGACCATAAATAAAAATTGGTTGGACTAGGAACATGACTGAGAGAGGGCCTGATAGCCATCTTCAAGTATTTAAAAGGGGGATTGAGCAGAGTTGTTCTCTCTTGCCCCAGAGGGACAGACCAGAACAAATGGGATGAAATTAATTCAAAAGAAATTCTGTCTAAACATCAGGAAAAAGTTCCTAGCAGTTAGAGCGGTCTCTCAGTGGAACAGGCTTCCTCGGGAGGTGGTGGGTTCTCCATCTGGCAGGGGGTTGGACTAGATGACCCAGGAGGTCCCTTCCAACTCTATGATTCTAACTTCTCAGTGACCCCCTGCCATCCTCTTCAGCCTCCTCCTCACAAATCACCGTTTCCAGTTCTGCACCGTCACCTTGCAGAGCCTCACGGCAGCCAGGACAAGGCAGCATTCCAGGGTCTTCAAAGAAACCCGCCTGTCAGGGCTTTTGTCCATCCACCCTGGGCACTCTCTGCAGCTGGGGGTCTGCCAGGGATTACATGCTTTTAAAGCCATCGGCCCCTGCTGATGAACACTGATGCCGCTTGTTGCTGAGCAGATGTGCCGTCTTTCACGAGCAGATAAGTGGCGAAAGAAAACCCAGAGATCAAGAGCGGCAGAGATAACTTGGCACCTTCTTGTAGAGCAAAAATGTCTGCAGCATTATCTCCAGCCTCAGAAGAATGCGGGGACCAGCGGAGGGCCAGAAATGCTACAGAGAGGACTTTTGTGCTTGCGGCGCTGGCCTCCTTGTGAAAGCAAAGGCTATCGGAACAGAGGGAGCGCCAAGATGACTGGGAGCTGTAAACTTAGGAACTATCTTATGTTGTGCAGCGTAAATTGCACGTGAACTTTGGTTTCCATTTGGATTTCCCTGACCCCGAAGCAAACAAAGCCTTTGCTGTCACCGAATTCTTCATCCCACCTGTAATAACATCTCTAATCGCTTTCCCCTTTGCACGAACCTCAAAGCACTTTGAATGGGGAGCATTATGTGTTTCAGTGGGAGCTGTTCTGCCCCATATTTCATGCTGATTGGCTGTCAGCTGAGCCAATCAGTAGCAGTTCACACTGATCCCCCTGTGCAGGACAGTTTGTTTTCTTTCCTATGAAACGATGCCTTGCAATCTTCATTCCCCGGTAGAAGGAATCGATTTCCTCCCCTTGCTTGTTGTTGCTACCTTGTTCGGGGGCAGGAAGATGTATAACTGGGCCACGGTGTCAAGGCCAAGTGGTTTGCAATCTAACATAGTTAATTAAAGACACAGTTAAAAGAGATCTAGCATCACATGAGGCTGACTTATACTGAACCAGAGCATCCGCCCATCAGGGTCACTGTGGGCTACCCAGACTGGTAGCAGCTCTGCAGAGTCCTGTGGAGAGGTCTTTCACATCATCTCTCTCCTGGTCCTTTAACTGGAGATGCCAGGGGTTGGAGAAGATGCTCCACTAGGGCTACCAAGTCGCCCCTGACAATCAGCAGGGGATGGGGGTGTCAGGTGGCCAGATCCAGACTGGGAAACTCCCAGGGATTTGGAGATCGACCCTAGGGAGAATAGGTATGACAATGGGGGGCAGTGCCCTAGAGCAGGGGTAGTCAACCTGTGGTCCTCCAGATGTTCGTGGACTACAATTCCCATGAGCCCCTGCCAGCAAATGCCAGCAAATGAGTCCACCCTCCAAATCATCCACTTTCTACAGAGGAACTCGTCTCCATAGTCTGGAGGTGAGCTGGAATTCCAAGGGATCCCCACATTCCACCTGGAGGCTGGCATCCCTATCTCCTACTGAGCCATGACCTCTCAGCAAAATCCTCAGCAAAATCAGCAGGATAGTTTGTGCACAAGCACAACCTCCGCGGCGCACCTAAAATTAAACAGCGAGGAACAGCATGGTTTTGTTTCCATGTCTTCCGACTGTAACGCTTCAGTGTCATTTTGTCCTCACAGCGATTTTCCCTTGAATTCAGGAATTCAGCTGTGCCAAAGCTCTGTACATTTCGGACACTGACAAGAGGAAACACTTCCGGCTGGTGCTCAAGTTATTCTTCAGCAATGGCCAGGAGATTGGCACTTTCCACAGCAAGCTGATCAAAGTGATCTCCAAGCCCTCCCAGAAGAAACAGTCCTTGAAAAACACAGAGTGTGAGTGTTGCTGGGGTGGGGAGGCCAGGTGAACAGGGGTTGTTAAACCTTCTAAGCCACAGAGAAGATGGGAAGAGTGGCAGAATAAAAGAGGACTTCAATGGCAAAGACTAAGAGTTTATTCCCACATAAGCTTTTATGAGTCATAGAATCATAGAGTTGGAAGGGACCTCATGGGTCACCTAGTCCAACCCCCTGCACTATGCAGGACACTCACATCCCAATTGCTCATCCACTGTGACCTGCCACCCCCTTGAGCCTTCACAGAATCAGCCTCTCCGTCAGATGGCTATCTAGCCTTTGTTTAAAAATGTCCAAAGATGGAGAGTCAGAGCTCACTTCAACAGATGTCTGAGGCATATATCCATTAGGCCAGTTTATATACCAACCAGAAGGGAGGGTTGAAAAGAGAGGGTTCAAAACTAGGACCAGTCCAAGGAGTAATCAATTACCCGGGGAAGGCATAAGACTCCCCAACTACCATTTGCAGTGGCCTCCCCCACAGGGTTTTCAAGGCAAGAGACATTCCGAGTGGATTGCCATTTCCTGTCTCTGCATAGAGACCCTGGACTTCCTGGTGGTCTCCCATCCAATTACTAAGCAGGGCCAGTCCTGTGTGGCTTCCCAGATCTGGTGAGACCTAGCTAGCTGGGGACATGCAGGTCAGGCCCCAACTACTGGCAAAAATAAAGCCTCCAGCAGGAGGAAATGAAGCAAGCAGATACAACCGGAAGTTACTGAGATAGAGGCAAACTAATTAATGTCTAGGAAGGGTGGGCTATTCAAGGGTGAGTTAGGAATCCCAGATTCCTATTCGGCCCTGAAGGGTTACAGCAGGGAATTGCTGTGGGGTCAAACGAAGGGCAGAAAACCTGGGGCTGCAGGACGGGGGCTTCTGCCATGACTCCCTTGCATCTAAGAGCAAGACCTCATGTGAGGGTGGGGCTCTGTAAACAGATGCCTAAACATTCGCCTGCAAAACAGCAGCCAAAGACAGCTCATTATGGATTAAGGCTGAAGCATTGAGAAAGGAGGGATGAAACTTTTTTTTTTACTTCCCTGCACCAGTCACTCAATAAGCAATGCTGTCCACAATTCAGGCTGCTTTAGGCCAAGTTCATAAGGCTTCCAGGAGGCCTGGCATCTAGGCCTGATCCAGACTGGCTTAGCTCCAAGTATAAAGCTGATGCCTTCTGGCCATATATTGGGACCCTTCTTGCATCTGGGCAAATCACAATGTGAGCGACACTGTTGGGAGAAGTCACCAGCCTCTCCCCTCTGAAGGATTTGCTCTGCTTCAGCTCTCAAACAGCACTCAAGGGGAACACCTGCATTATGCCACCCTCTTCTCATTTGCCTTCCCTGGATTATCCCCTCTCCCCGCGCCTTTGCTCCAGTTTTGATATGATGTTTCCAAAAACTTTGGTGTCAAAGTGGATTAACCTGCATGTGGATGCAAAGATGTGGAGAGCCAGTTTGGTGTAGTGGTTAGGAGTGCGGACTTGTAATCTGGCATGCCAGGTTCGATTCTGCGCTCCCCCACATGCAACCAGCTGGGTGACCTTGGGCTCGCCACGGCACTGATAAAACTGTTCTGACTGGGCAGTGATATCAGTGCTCTCTCAGCCTCACCCACCCCACAGGGTGTCTGTTGTGGGGGGAGGAATGGGAAGGCGACTGTAAGCCGCTTTGAGCCTCCTTCGGGTAGGGAAAAGCGGCATATAAGAACCAACTCTTCTTCTTCTTCTTCTACATTCTCTACCCACATCTGATGTCTCTGTCTATTCCCACTCCCCCCTGCCATTCCTCTCCAGTGGCAGGAGGGATTTTTGCCGGTATAGCAATGTATCATCAGCTATATATATTTAAAAATGCTCAATGGGGCATCGATGGCACACATGAGGGGAGGCACCCCTGATTCATGCCAGGGGGGGGCTCCATTGCTGCTTCTGCATTTGCAGTGCCAGTAAGTTCACAAAAGGGGATCCCACTTGTGCGGATGCAGCCCAACTAATCTACCCTCTCCACATAACCATTTTGGTTCTGATGTTGCTAGGCCACCATAAGAAGCAACTGTGCAGAAGCAACAGCTTTTGCAATAGTTCAGTAACACGCGGCCAAAATATTATTAACGTGAAGCAGAAGGACTCCGATTTATATTCCTACCAATGTCAGTCTTATTGATGTGGAACATCTACTGACGCACTCCCTCCAACGGAAGTCTATGGACATGACATCCGTAGTCCCGCCCCCAGGGACTTCACCAGTAGGTGGACCACAGCAGCTGCAACAGAGCACTGAGATGCGCTCATTGCTCTGGCATTGTCACCACCGCTGCCAGTCTTCCAAGGCCACTCCTGCCCTCTGTAGAATGGGGGCAGCCTTGGGAGACTGGCAGGGATGGGGCCAGCCCAGTGTGACCCAGCGCTGTGCTTCGCTGTGCTTGCCCCACCCCCATCAGTCTCCCGAGGTTGCCCCTGCTCTCCAGACAGCAGGAGCGGCCTCAGAGGCATAGTGGAGGCGGCTGTGTCATGCGGGTTGGCCCTACCTCTGCCAGCAGACATGCCAGCAGGTAAGGAGAGGGTGGGGGGCAAGAATCCTTGTTGGTTGATTTTTTTCAATTTGCATTACAAACCAGTGGAAAACCCCTGAGGTTCCTCTTGGAGTGGCCTCACTAATGCCTCCTCCTTTTCTGTCGCCCCTCAGTATGTATCTCTTCTGGGTCCAAAGTCTCCCTCTTCAACCGGCTGCGCTCCCAAACAGTCAGCACCCGCTATCTTTCCGTGGAGGGTGGGGCCTTCACCGCCAGCGCCAGGCAGTGGGCAGCATTCACCCTTCATCTGGGTGAGGTTTGTTATATATCTGTTCCTTTCTACTCATTCATGCAGGACATTAAAGAGGCTTCCACTATCCAGGCAGTGACACCACTGAACCGAGGGAACTGTGCCCACGGGTGGGTGGCAGTCTCCAAAAAGAGAGCGTTTAATAACAGGATTCAGAGATGGTCAAATTAATAAAATTAACATTTTTACAAGGCCACCATTATAAGTTAAACATGTCAAATGGGCACCAGAGACTCATGGTGTCATGCAGCGCATTATAAAAATCAAATGCATTACGTTTTCTACAGGGGATGAATATAATATACCGCGATGGGGTAAACTCTGATTAATATTTAATCTGTCACTTCTTGGAAACGGCGTCAATTTGGGATTTATTTTTACTTATTTGGCCTCCTGGAGTTGTTCGTTTGGATACATGTCATCTTGTAATTGCTGTTTTCCTTGCTCATAAATGGGAATGGGTGGCAACACGGATCGAATGTGCCTTGTCATGTCTCCCCACAAAATAAAAACCCAACATGTTTGTGACCCTTGGACATTTCAAAGCACCGTATGCCAAACAAGGCAAGTGATCCAGATGGCTTGTTTTCCCTCAAGGGTCACATCACAGCCAAGCCCACTTCCTGCCCGCTGTGTTCAGCCTTTGCCCCTTTCTGTCTCCGCTGTCTTTAGCAGATGGGCATGGTGCCCAGTCCCAGAGCGAGTTCCCCCTCCGAGAAGGCTACGTTCGCTATGGAGCGACAGTCCATCTCATTTGCACAGCCACGGGTGTGGCGCTGCCCCCTTTGGTGAGTAAGGCATCAAAAGCTGCAAGCCTAAAAATGGATCGTACAGTTGTCTAGTTGGGTTGCTTATTCATATAAAACAAATATGGATATGCTGCCCTTTTTCCTGAGCCTCTCAGTATTCCATGTGGGTCCCTACGCTGTAGATTCTCAGTGTTTGTCTCCCCAGATTATTCGCAAGGTTGCCAAGCAATCTGTGCTGATGGATGTGGACGAGCCCATCTCCCAGCTGCACAAGTGTGCCTTCCAGCTTCACGGCAGTGATGGGATGTACCTGTGCCTCTCCACAGAGAAAGTGATCCAGTTCCAGGTAACAGGTTGTCCAGAGAAGAATCAGCCAACCAATGTCACTGAGCATCATCTTCCGTACTGGTGCCCAGGGGGAGTTTAAGACTGGTAAGAGGCCCCATTGGGTGGGCCTAGAGCAGGGGTCCTCAGCATTTCTGAGGCTGGGGGCACCTTAGGAATTCTGACACAGAGTGCTGGGAGCGGCCAAACCACTGGCACAAAAGGGCTCCCCAAAGGGCAGAGCCAGGCACCAAATGGCTGCAGCAGCTTAACTCCAATCACACACTGAAGATCTTTGTGTTGTGATGGCAGATGCAGCCAAAGCTATGTCTTTAAAGACCTCCACAGCAAATCAGCAGTCTTGAAGGGGAAAGCCCACCTGGCCCTGCTCACAGAATCATAGAGTTGGAAGGAGGTTCCAGGGTCATCTAGTCCAATCCCCTGAGGATTCCAGAAATTCACAACTACTTGCCCACCCACAGTGACCCCAATTCTATGCCCAGATGATGCCCCCCCCCAGAAAACCCAGATTCCCTAGCCAGTCTGGCCTGGAGGAAATTTGCCTCCTGATCCCAAAGTGGCAATTGGCATTTCCCTGGGCATTCCCTTCTCACCTCTCTTGGAGGGCACCAGGAAAGTTGTTGAGAGGAGCCATGGTGCCCACAAGCACTAGGTTGGGGACCTCTGACCCAGATGAGTGCCGGCAGGGGCGGGGCAAGAAGCACACTGGCGACCCTGAACAGCTTCTGCAACCCTAAGGAAGAGCTGGCTAGTTCAGCCAACATCAGACTCCTCACCTGTCCGACTTTCAGGACAGCATCTGGCCGTGGCTTCTTCTTGGTGTCATGGTTAACAGCGGCAGCCTCAAATCTGGAGAGATGGGTTTGATTCCCTGCTCCTCCACATGCAGCCAGCTGGGTGACCTTGGGCCAGTCACAGTCCTGCTAGAGCTATTCTCAGAGCAGTTCTATCAGAGCTCTCTCAGCCCCCATCTCCCTTACAAGGTGTCTGTTGTGGGAGAGGAAGGGAAGGCTCTATCCCCCGAATCTCCAAGAATTTCTGAACCTGGAGCTGGCAGCCCTAGCAGGATAGCCCTCATTCATAAAATCTGAAACCCAGTTCATAATTTGCCTAGACAGGAGCTGTTGCTGCTTCCCGCCCCCAACATTCCCCATGCTACTTGGGTTACATGAGAATTTAGAAAAACAAAGCACACCATGCAGACTGGCAGATCCTATGGAAGTTTCCAATCAGGGCCGCACCTCTTTGGGTTGCCAGCAGGACTGATGTGGAAACTGTCCCAGTTACCCACCCAGCGACCCTGACTATTTCTAGGAATCAGCCACCAGACTGTTCGGGCAGCAAAGGCCAGGGCTTAGCTCAAGTCCTCCACTTTTAACGCCCAGCCGTCTTGCTTGCAATTCAGGCCTCTCCCTGCCCCAGAGAAGCCAAACGTGAGTTGCTGAACGACAGCTCCTGCTGGACCATCATTGGGACAGAGACTGTGGAATACACTTTCAGTGACGGCCTGAGCTGCCTTCAGGGCCCTGTCAGCCCCACCCCTCTCATCACTGCTCTAGAGGTATGTCCCAAAAAAGAAAAAAGTGCCCATCCTCTTTCTGGTTGCTTTGTGAGAAACTTGAGCAAAAATGTTGGCCAACCCAGTTTCATTGTAAGCAAAAAACAAAGAACGGGAAGCTGAAATTCCACTTGGCATTCCTTATTCTCCTTCTGCCCCTAAGTTCTCAAGGCCATGACACATCACCCTGCCATAGACTGACTCAAACATTGGTCTACCATGGTTAGTATTGTCTTCTCTGACTGGCAGTGACTCTCCAGGGTTCTAGACAGAGAAGTCTTTCACATCACCTGTTTTACCTGCTACTTTTCCCTGGAGATACCAGGGATCGAATCTGGAACCTTCTGGATGCAAAGAAATCAGCTATCATTGAACTACAGTAGCCCCCCCCCCCCTGTACATGGGAATGGGTTGGATCCCTATGCCTTCACTCACAGAATTTGGGCATTTTAGTTTTGGGAGAATGTAAGTCTTTGCTAAAGCAAAACAGCCATTTTTTCCAGGGGGAACCAAACTCTATAATCCTGGTGATCAATTGCAATTCCAGGGTCTTTCCAGGCCTCACCTGGAGGCTGGCATCCTTATCCATTAGAACAATGGAATCCTACTTAGAATTGTAGTATGGATAAATGTCCAGTTCTGAGACCAAACTCCTTGCCTTTTCCATCACTCTAGAGCAGTGGGAACATTGCAGATTTCTACATTCCTTATGGAACCAATCAAACTCAGCACGGCCTTCATGAAACTGGCCTCAACTCTCCAAAGTCTCATTTGTTGGCTTTTCTAGACCTTTTTCTGAACCTTAAGATGGAACTGCCAGGGACTGAACCTGGAACTGTCAGTTTCAAAGCACTTTATGAGGGAAAGGTCCTTCTCAGGCCAGACTTAACTATCAGAAGGCCAAGAAGCTCTCCAGGAAAAGATGTCCCTATGCTTGTTTTAATGTCAGGAGATACAAGGCTAGGAGAGGGAAGAGGGAGTCGGGTCTGTGTTTTACTACTTGCACATGGTATTGTATGTAACCCTCCCCCTTGTGGTTCACTCCACTTCTCACAGCTGACGGGCGGAGGGGACGTGGCCATGCTAGAAGTGCAAGGCGAATACTTCCATGAAAACCTGAAGGTTTGGTTTGGAGATGTGGAAGCAGAAACTATGTACAGGTAAAGCACAGAGACAGTCTGCGGTGAACACAAGGGGGACTTCACAGCTGAAGTTCTTTTGCCATGCCATCACTTCTTGCATGATAACAGCTGGATGGCAGGAGAAATGAATGTGTAATGCTGTCAGGTGTTGTACCACATAAGAAAGGGAGCGGGAACAGGTGAGGCTGGTGATAAACTGCATCACCTGATGGGAAGCAGTAGGGTAGAGCAGGGGTAGTCGACCTGTGTTCCTCCAGATGTCCATGAACTACAATTCCCATGAGCCCCTGCCAGCATTTGCAGGCAGGGGCTCATGGGAATTGTAGTCCATGGACATCTGGAGGACCACAGGTTGACCATCCCTGGAGTATCTATTATTTATTGTATGGCAAGTGTGTAGTTTCACCAGGAGTTCTGAGAATTGTCAGGCAAGAGACATTAGAAGGTGGCTTGCCATTGCCTGCTTCATGACCCTTCGTGTTCCTTGGAGGTCTCCCATCCAAATACTAGCCAGGGTTGACGCTGCTTAGCTTCTGAAATCTGATGAGACTGGGCCAGCCTGGCCTATCCAGGTCAGGTAGAGTAGGGAAGCCACATTGGAGGCAAGTAGAAACACCGAATTGTGTTTTCTATGTGAATGCTGGTGTGGCAGATACCAGCTCAGTGTCATACCTGTTTAGCCTGGTGTAGTGGTTAAGAACAGCGGCTTCTAATCTGGAGAGCCGGGTTTGATTCCCTGCTCCTCCACAAGCAGCCAGCTGGGTGAGCCTCAGCAATCCTGTCAGAGCTCTCTCAGCCCCTTGTACGTCACAGAGTGTCTTTTGTGGGGAGAGGAAAGGAAGGCAATTGGAAGCCGCTTTGAGACCACTTCTGGTAGAGAAAAGCGTCATGTAAAAACCAGCTCTTCTTCGTCTACATGTGAACACTTGAAGCTGCCTTGTACAGGGTGAAGGTATTACTGTATCGTGGTCATTGTTGTCTGTTTTGACCAGTAGCTGCTCTCCAAGATGTCAAGCAGAGCTCCTTCTGATTAACTACTGCATCATCTTTTTGAGTTTAGGAGCCAGGAATTGAACTTGGGACATTCTGCCTGTAGAGCAGATGTTATACCACTGAGTACAGCCCCATCTCTACCTTGGAAATAAAGTCTCCAAAGGTGGTTTTACCTCATACTGTTGTTTTATATCTCGCTGAAGAGCCCAGATCAACATGCCAGGGAGGGTCCCATTTTGTCCCTCCCAACCGTCCTGAGGACTAGATTGAGCAATCCTGACTGGTCTAACTTATATTTATCCATTTAAAACATTTCTAAGCTGTCCCCAAGGCAGTGAACATCAAAACATTAAAACATTTCAGCATTAAAACAGCATTTAAGATACTATATTTTGAAATTAACCAATTAAATCAAACGTATGAACAGAAAGACGCCTAACACAACCGAGGAGGAAGGCCAATAACAGTCTGATCTAATTAAAACTCAGACATTTAACATTTTTGTCTGTTGTGCTTTCTCCCTGCAGAAATCCCAAATCCCTGGTCTGTGTGGTGCCTGACATTTCTGCATTTAGCCATGACTGGAGGTGGTTGAGATACCCCATCACTGTGCCCCTGTTGCTCCTAAGGAACGATGGCCTGATCTATTCAAGTCCTTTCAGCTTCACATACACACCAGAGCAGAATTTCTTCTCTGGACAAGCCATCTTGCAGGAGGTGACTCCAGATTCCGACAGCTTGCTCAGCACCATCCATCAGGAGTTCACCAAGTCCAACTTCCACCTCTTCATGCAAAACTAGAGCCAGAACTGGCCGTGATTTCCCTCCTCGGGGGATATTTAAAGCAGAGGTTGGATGATTATTTGTCAGGAGAGCTTTAGGTCACCCTGCAAGGTGCAGAGGGTTGGCTAAGGTGGTCGTTAGGATTCTGTGCTCTGGAGAAATGCCGAAAATTATAGTGGGCACAGGATTAAATCATTGGGCATCATTCCTTTTTGGGCATCATTCCTTCCCCCCCCCCCTAATAAAAAAAACGCCACATTTTCATGGCTGTGAAAATTTGGTTAAAAGGGGTGGTAGTCACATTAGCTGAAATCTCAGAAGTGAGAGAGGTACCTTAATGCAGGGGTGGTCAACCTGTGGTCCTCCAGATGTTCATGGACTGCAATTCCCATGAGCCCCTGCCAGCAAACGCTGGCAGGGGCTCATGGGAATTGTAGTCCATGAACATCTGGAGGACCACAGGTTGATTACCCCTGCCTTAATATACAGGGAGAGGGTTTCAGGGCCCTCCTGTGATTAGGCAAGTCGGGCTGTATTGTGTAAAATAACAAAACACACTGCAGGATATATGATGTATGATACAATAAATTGTGCCACTTTCTTCTGTTTGTACCAGGAGGCAGGATTCATCAAGGGCCAGATCATAAATCTCTGCTGTATGACAACATGCGAATCAGTCATTTTATTAAAGGGATCCCCACATTGAAGCGTTTCATTTGCTAAGTTCACAAACCCTTTTCGATCGTCCAGATTGGATGGTTATCTCATTTCATGGGTGCTGGTTTCATTTCTTTTTTACACACACAAACCAAATGCCCAAAATAAAACAAAACCATGTGATAACCTCAGGTCCTATATGAGAGATGATACCATCATGTCATGGTGATGTTCCAGCCAAAAAAAATTACACAAAACACCTCTACAAAGATCTATAAACCAGTAAGAGAAAAAGAATGGATAGATTGTTTTTTAAGGAGAAAAAGGAGAGCAGGGGGAGGGGAATGCATCTGTCTAAATTGGCTCAGACATTACATATTTTTGCATATTGACATATTTTTCATTGATTCTGTTTCTGGAAAATGGTTATTAATTTGAGATAGTATTTTGCTCACATGAAGAAGAAATTCCATGATATTTAGGCCATCTCTCCAAACCTTTGGAGGCTCACAGGTCATTCTGTGTATCTCTATGGAAATTTATGGAAGAAAAAGACACTATTCCTTTGGCTGAGGTCTTTTTTCTGGGGAGGAAGAGGGGTACGTTCCAGTCCTTTGATCCCTCTAGAGCAGGGGTAGTCAAACTGCGGCCCTCCAGATGTCCATGGACTACAATTCCCAGGAGCCCCCTGCCAGCGTTCGCTGGCAGGGGGCTCCTGGGAATTGTAGTCCATGGACATCTGGAGGGCCGCAGTTTGACTACCCCTGCTCTAGGGCTTAGCCCTGGACAGACATTTAACCGAGAACACAACTCGACCCATGGAGGGGCATCCAGAGCAGCCTTCGCTATGCCATCACATGTGCTGTGTCCTCCTATTTGCACAGGGACCTTTCCGTGCAGTGCTGCTGAATGAACGTAACTTCTCCACATGGGTTCTATTCCCTCAATTTGTGCAGGTTTGATTTCCTGCTCCTCCACAAGCAGCCGGCTGAGTGAGTCTGGGCCAGTCATAGTGCTATTAAAGCTGTTCTCATAGAGCAGTAGGCAATTGTAAGCCACTTTGAGATGCCTTTGGCCAGTGATAAGTGGGGCATAAAAAGACCAACTCTTCCTGTTCGTTATAGGGAGCTTATGGTTTGGATCCAGATCAGCATTTCCCCTGGCACAAGGATTTCTACCCACAGAACGTGATCCCCCCCCTCGCCCGGCAGCAACCCGAAACGCTCCCTGGAATCTGTCCTTGCATCTGCCAAAATGCTGCTCCAGATCCTAACCTGTGGGCTTTCATACACATGAGACTTTTGGGGAAATGGGGCAATAAAATGTTTGGAGGGTGGAGCTGGGACCAGTGAGTAAGAATCCTTCTCTGTGCATTCACTTATATGTTTGTTTGAACACCTGCGCCAAGCAATTGTTGAGCACTCCAACTTTTGACAGACTACTTGAGCTTCTAAAGTAATGGGAGGTCAGTGGAGTTCATAGGTGGTTGTCCTAGCAAGCTCAAACAAATTCATGTCAAACAAGCTTCATTTCAAGCGTCCTAGGCACATCCAGATCTATCTAGAAAGTAGACATTTGTCGTAGGGCATTAGACAATTTGGGCCTCAGGCAAAAAGTCCATTATGTATTTAATTCTTTTTCTCCAAAATGTTTATGTTGCCCATTGTTCTTGCTTCTCATTTTTTGACCATGCCTTGGGCAGCCACAGCCTCCATGGCCTTCCGCATGGCCTCTTCATAGGCTTTGTTAGTGTTGGGTTGTCATTCAGCTCATACACAATGGGAATCCCAGTTGGGAGGTTGAGCTCCATGACAGCTGCATCAGACATCCCTTCCAGGTGCTTGACACTCCCCTGAAGGCTGTTGCTGTTAGCACCAATAAGTATCTTCTTGCCAACTTTGATCTAGGACACAATCGCATCCTTCCAGAAGGTCAGAGCATGGGCAATGGTGTCTTTGATGCTCTCACAAGAGGGCATCTCCCCAGCCTTCAGATCTGCATAGCTCCTTTCCTTGCTAATAACTTAATAATAAGGATGCTTCTCCTCCATCAGAATGGGGTGGGGGGAGGTCACAGGACCTCCTACCTTGCCCTTGGAGGTAGTCCCTTTACCCTCCTGCTTGTTCAGGTCAATTTTTACATGCACAGACATGCTTTCTTGTTTTAATTAGCAGCTGTGCAGCAAATATTAAAGTGTCTTAGGGTTTATCTGTGTCCCGCAAATGTACAGTTATCCACTGTCCATAGGCTGCGGGCTTTGAAGATTTATTTAGAACCTTCAGACGAAAGCAGCATCAAAAGGCTGATAGTCTATTTTGAAGCATGTTGTTTTAGCATTAAAGGCTGATTTGGAAGCGCCTGTTGCCAAAACCACACTGGCTTTTCACCTGTGTTGAACTCCTGAAGGCCTACAGAGGAGCCCAGTGGTGGGAGACCGCAGTGTCGCAAGCTCAGCATCCTCAAAGTGCCAGGCGAGCGCTGCCAACAAGCACGGCTTTCTCTGACTTCCCTAATCATGACGACGGTGCTGGAAGACTCTCTTGTTCGTTCGTGTGTTTTGTGGGCATGGGAAGTTCTGCAGCCGGAGCGTTCCAGGTGACAGTGGGGGCCTTTTTGATGTCTGCGAGTGCAGAGCAATCCTTCCACGCTGATTTAGGGAAGGATGGGTGTTTCCACAGGGTCCAAGAGTCTGATCAATTGCTCAAGAGGCTTTTTTTTAAGGTGACCTGGTTAACACCTGGAGCTCCCTTTCAACTCTAAAGAAACCCCCCAGTCCTGTTCCAGACAACGCCACCCCCAACTACAACTCTGTTCAATATCAAAATAGCACTTCCCGCCTGAACCATGCAAATGAAATAAAATTGGAGGAGGGGGCGGGGATAGAATCATAGAATCATAGAGTTGGAAGGGGCCATACAGGTCATCTAGTCCAACCCCCTGCTCAACGCAGGATTAGCCCTAAGCATCCTAAAGCATCCAAGAAAAGTGTGTATCCAACCTTTGCTTGAAGACTGCCAGTGAGGGGGAGCTCACCACCTCCTTAGGCAGCCTATTCCACTGCTGAACTACTCTGACTGTGAAAAACTTTTTCCTGATATCTAGCCTATATCGTTGTACTTGAAGTTTAAACCCATTACTGCGTGTCCTCTCCTCTGCAGCCAGCAGAAACAGCATCCTGCCCTCCTCCAAGTGACAACCTTTCAAATACTTAAAGAGGGCTATCATGTCCCCTCTCAACCTCCTTTTCTCCAGGCTGAACATTCCCAAGTCCCTCAACCTATCTTCATAGGGCTTGGTCCCTTGGCCCCAGATCATCTTTGTCGCTCTCCTCTGTACCCTTTCAATTTTATCGATGTCCTTCTTGAAGTGAGGCCTCCAGAACTGCACACAGTACTCCAGGTGTGGTCTGACCAGTGCCATATACAATGGGACTATGACATCTTGTGATTTTGATGTGATGCCTCTGTTGATACAGCCCAAAATGGCATTTGCCTTTTTTACCGCTGCATCACACTGCCTGCTCATGTTTAGTTTACAATCCACAAGTACCCCAAGGTCTCGTTCACACACAGTGCTACCTAGAAGCGTATCCCCCACGATGAGATTACATTGTGTCTGTCTTATATTTGCAGCCTATTAAAATGTACTCGATTTATTACCATGTTTCAATTCAAGCCCTCTGGTACCTTAACATAGGGGTAGTCAACCTGTGGTCCTCCAGATGTCCATGGACTACAATTCCCAGGAGCCCCTGCCAGCAAATGTTGGCAGGGGCTCTTGGGAATTGTAGTCCATGGACATCTGGAGGACCACAGGTTGACTACCCCTGCTTTAACAGAATAAAAGGCCAGTGCAGTGCTGCGGTTAAGAGTGTTGGACTAGTATCTGGTAGATCTGGGTTCAGACCCTCAGTTCTGCTGTGGAAGCTTGCTGGGTGACATTGTCTCAGCCTAACCTACCTCAGAGGGTTGTTTTAGGGCTAAAATAGACAAGAATGATGCAAGCCTCTTTGGGTCTCCATTGAGAAAGGGGGGGTATAAAAGCATGAATGGATTAAGTAGATAAATAACTTCTGATGCAAAAAAGGAGCTTCCAAAGCTCCTCTGGGCTCCTTGGGGCCTTTAATAATGCCTCAAATTGGGGAATGATTGCTGGGGTGGGTCTGTGCTGCAACCCCAACCTTCAAGGACAAGAACTGCAATGTGAATTGGACAAGGTTCGAGTCCATTGACCCCTTTAAGACCAGCAAAGTTTTATGGAAGGTGTGGACTTTTCTGTGCATGCACACTTCCACAGATACATCAAAATGGAAATCAGGAGCCCACATGTACAAGGAGAGAGTAAAAATTTTGGAAGGTGGATGCCTGTGGGCTCCAAAGTGGAGAGTGGCTGGGAGCCAAAAAGTTCGAGTCTTACTAGACAAATTGATTCTGCCAGGCGGGAGTATTAGAGGTCATTACAATGGCACACTGAAGTCTGGAGAGAGTTGCTGGTCCCTTGAACTGGCCCCTGGCTGGTCTAGAGAGTAGTCAAAGAACCAAGGCTGAATGGGTGACCATATCCTGGGGAAACAAGAGGTTTTAAGATCAGAATGTCTGCTGACTCGATCCTCCCATGCAATAAGTGTTTTAGTTTAGGGGTTCCGAAAGTGGGCAGAATGCCCCTCTCAGGGCAGTGGAAGGATCCAAGGGAGCAACAGGGGGTGGTGAGGAATAGGGGGGCAGTTGGGCAGGGCAACAGTCTGAGTCTTCCTGCTGCAAGCGGCATTTTCCTTGTGAGAGGTGTTCCAAGGTGGCCTGCCATTGCCTGCCTCTGGGGAGTAGCCACCCTGGACTTCCTTGTGGCCTCCCATCCCAGTGCTGATTAGGGCCAGCCCTGATTAGCTTCCTGAAGGAAATGACAGCTTCAGAAGGTGGGCTGCATTATTTATTATTATTTTTTTTAAATGCATATACCACCATCCCAATACGGCTCAGGGCGGTGGAATCATATTCCTGCTGAACTTTCCCTCCTCAAACGCTGTCTTTTGCAGCTCCACCCCAGATCTCCAGGAATTTCTTAATGCAGGGTTGGCAACCCTTCCTCAAAAGTCTCCATCTTTGGGAGGCTAGAAAAGCCTTCTCCTGCCTGCCCCTGGCCATGGGATTTTCCACTGCTTATTTCTCTCTCTCCCTCCCCCCATCTGTCTTTCTCTCCACTGTGGACTCAAAGCGGCTTTTACGAATGACTTTTACAAGGAACTTCTATATATTTTTTCCAGGCTAAAACACAGCGCAAAACCAAAACCAAAAAAGGAACACAACCCAACCTTTACAGGTAGGAACACAGACGTTGAGCTGTACAAGAAAATAATGTAAAAATGGTAATTATTTTTTATAGTGCACAATTAAAAACAGAATAAAAACTACATAAAAACTATACACAACTAACTGCACATAAGACCAAACGCGTTTCGACCCTACTGGGTCTTCCTCAGTGGTCAGAATTGGAACAATACACTCTATATAAAATGTCTAAACTCATTATAAAGTGTAGCTGAGTGGTTGAATGGGATCCTGGAAAGTAATGAAAAATATCAGAATGAGCATGATTTAAAAGGAGAGTCTAATATATAAATCTTTCAAACATGAGTGGTGATTTACTGTAAATTATGTAGAAAAACAGCTGCTACAACCAAAAAAGAAGTGTAGGCTATATAGTAGGTTTTGAATTTACAGTAGGCCGAACACCAGGGCAGAGTCTGCACTTACTTTGTTTATTCCATTGTCAATCCTGTTGAATTCAGATCGCTTTGAACTCGGGTATTCCTCTTCCCCCTCCCCCCATTGAAACAGGATAGTGTTCTGCACGTGGTTAGGGTAATTCAGAAGGGGGGGGGGGGGAGCCATGCCTCTTTCTTTCTTTTCTTGAAGGGCGGGGGAGAGGAGCCAAGCAGGGAGCCTCTTTCTTTTCTTGCAGGGGAGGGGGAGAGGATCGAAGAAGGCAAGAAATCCAAGACCGGACAGAAGTTGAGAGAAATTAGGGGCTTCTCCTTTAAAGCAGTTTTGGCGAATCAGAGGTTCTCTACCACAGAGGAGAGCCCAGATTCAAAACAGCCTGCTTTCTCAATCCGAATCTATTGAGCATTAAAAGCACTCTAAGATATCGCACAATAAAGGTAGGGTCACTCCAGATCAATCCTTCTTGCTGCAGAAGGAAAATTTAAATTACCCAAAATCAAAATGGAAATCGCATTCTGCATAGATGGCAGGGACCGTGTAGGTTACACCCAGGAAAGAGATGTGTGTTCATATGTGTGCAGTGGGAGACACTAGGGCAGAGTCCGCACTTACTTTCTTTATTCCATTGTCAATCCTGTTGAATTCAGATCGCTTTGAACTCGAGTCCTCCTCTCCCCCCCCCATTGAAACAGGAGAGTCTTCTGCATGTGGTTAGGGAGGCTCAGAAGGTGGGGGGTGGCTCTTTCTTTCTTTTCTTGAAGCCTCTTTCTTTCTTTTCTTGAAGGGGGGGGAGAAGCCAAGCAGGGAGCCTCTTTCTTTTCTTGGAGGGGGGGAGGGGGAGAGGATCGAAAAAGGCAGAGGAGGCAGGAAAAACCCAGGAACGACAGAAGTTGAGAGAATTTAGGGGCTTCTCCTTTAAGGCTAGCGTGTCACATGACCAGGTGTAGCCTATCAGAGGTTCTCTACCATGGAGCTTTCTTTATTCAGGATTAAAAGCAGTCTCAGATATCGCACAATAAAGGTAGGGTCACTCTGGATCAATCTTTCTTGCTGCAGAAGGAAAATTAAGATCGCCCCAAATCCAAATGGAAATCACATTCTGTGTAGAGGGCAGGGACTGAATCGATCTGGGGTTGGAATAAAAGCTCCGTGCAGTTTACACCTAGGATTGTGGCCTGGGAGCCAAGAGGGCAGCAGCCCGAAAAAGTTTGGGAACCGCTGCTGTAGCTATTCATTGAAACATCATCTGTGTTGTTGAATGAACTTACCTCCCAGGTAGAACTATTTAGGCAGCATCCTGGGAAATGCCTCCGGGCTGAGTGGAATTTTGCTGGAGCCCCACATCCTGACACAGGGGGGCTCCCTTATGGACGTCTGTATGTTTTGGTGTCAAGCACCGTGTGGCATCTGGACATTTGGGTATCTCACTTAGTAGAACAAAGAGTTTTGTTTCAGTCCAGGGGCGCCAGAAACATTTTGCTCTCTTGCTCTACGTGTGGAAATGACTAAAGCTATCATTGTTCAACCGACACACCAAGAGAAGGCTGTAGAATGCAGTCTAAAAATATCTCCCAGCACCATAAACGAAAAGAGTTATATGTCTCTGTAACTGCATGGTCAGAAGTTCTACATGTTACAACCAGGATAGGATTTGCTCCCTACATTGAGTCCGGTTTGGGTTGGCCATTGGCCATATGGTGAGTGCAACTTATTCACCCGCATAATCTGAGATCTAGCAAAGAGCCTCTTTTATCACCCCAATAATATGTTCAAAAGAGTTCTAAAAAGTTGCCTTGCTTGCATTTATAGCTAAAGCTATAAACGCTTCAAGGGATTGGCTCTGACGCTGTGGTCAGCTAAATCAATATTTGTCAATTGGGAACATAGACTCCATGTGAAAATGATGTTCAGAGAACATTTCAGGACCTAACCACTGGGGGATTGGTGGTGCAACTCAACAGGGAGAAGCCAAGAACATCAAAATACGACTTTGTGTGTACTTTACTCTGGTTTGCCTACCCTTCTTGTCTTGCTTGTTAATTCAATGCTGTAAGAAGGCATGCATCCCAATTATTACGTAGGTTTCTGATGCTGGCAGACAAAAATCTCAGTGGATGACTTTCATGATGCCTCCCAGGAGGAGGACCCACAGATAAGTCCCATCTTCCTATCATACTCTGCAGTACAGATCAAGGCAGGGAATGGCTTACCCATAACATTTTCCATGTGAAAGTACCGGAAGTACTCTACTATATCTTTTTTCAGTGATGAACTCTTCATCCTTAGATTCACGCAAGCAAAACCTTCAGATGAAATCTCATTGGCAGTAATGCTGATGGAGCTGCATGATTCAGGGTGCTTTGGGCTGATCCTGTGTTGAGCAGGGGGTTGGACCAGTTGGCCTGTATGGCCCCTTCCAACTCTATGATTTCATGATTCTATGATTAGGTGGTGAGGTCTACATCAGCAAATCAGTCCTGTTTACTCAGAAGTAAGTCCCGCTTATTTCAATAGGATACCTGGAATGTTTAGGGCAGCAGCCTAGATAGGATTTTATGCATCATCTGTGAAAGGATAACTTGACCTAGCTGAGCAAATGAGCACCTTTTCTGCATAGCCCTCATGCTGACAACGTTCCTACTCAACCAATGGCCTGTGGAAGTGCAAAGTGTTGGATGAGCCATTCCAATGGATTCTTCACAGGTAGAATAGAGGTATCAACCTTCTGTTATGCTGGTCTGACCACATTCTGATAGGCAACCAAACTTTTCAGGAGGTCTGAAAATCCAGATTCTGCTTCATCACATTCCAACCCACTTGGTTCCCTTCTGGTTCTGCTCACAATTGATAATGTTTCATTTCATCTCTGCCTCCCAGATCTACCAGCACATCAACCCTAATGTGCATTGACAAGTTAGCTTTTGTAAGTCATTGCATGCATAAACTCAAAGCACTCCACTAGAAGAGACCATCTGTTCACACAATAGCTGGTTTGAACTATGCCCCATCCCTACAGACAAGTATTAGATAGGCAAGACCTCAATCTTCTAACCTGTATTTCAGGTGAATGCCAGTGCAGTGCAAATACTACTTATGTGTTCCCATGGAGATGGTCAACATGGTACTTCTCCAAAGCAAGGAGTCAGTTCTGGCTTTCTCCCTTTGCTCTTGGCCTCACTTTTACTTCTTCTTCCTGGAGGATTCATTTAGAAGCAGTTGCCTCCATCATAGGAGGATGCTTGGCTTCTAACCATCCAGTCTTTCGTGAGTGGCCCTTGCTCTCAAGGGAGCCACTTTGTGGTGGTGCTTGCTTCCTGCTCCCAAAGGTGCCTATAGATTCAACAAGGCTACGGATTGCTATGTTACTGGCTTCTTTGTAGTCACTCTTCAGCTGTGCATATTCATGGTGCTGTAACTAAAAGAAGCAACACAAGGGATACCTTCTAGTAGCTCATTTGTGTCTGCACAAAAAATGGGCTTGACCTACTGCCCCCCCCCATCCCCTGGCTTCTAGGGGGCTGGAGAGAGTAGTGGGGCAGGTGCAAAGCATACCCATTTAACTTTCCACTTGCTCTCCTGGTGGCCAGAAGGGCAGTGAGAGCGGTAGGCATGGTGTGCACCTGCTTGGCCTTTCCTTCCCCAGCAAACAGGAGGCCGGTGAAAGAGGCAGGGCTGGTGCAGAGCATCATATTTTTAAATACTCTTTCAGGTATGGGGATCCAAGGTACAATGAGTGACCACATAACACTGAAAATGTGCATGTATAAGGTTTTGAACGCATAATATTTACTGATCATATTCAAATACAGAAGGCGAGGACTAACCATTGAGGAAAAAATTGTGGTTTGAAAACAAATTGTGTCTGGACACCGTTCCGGCAGAGTTCTCAGAAATTAATAAAAGAAGGAGAGAAAGAAAGGCCATTGTAAAAAAAAATTCCTTTATTAATTTTGTTGCACGCCTTTTGTATAAGTCTTAATTCTTCTTCGTTTTGGGGCTTCAGCAAATGTCCAGCCCTGTTGCCCCCTGGAGCTGATTTTGAATAGGGCTCTTTCAACAGCAGAGAGATACCTACTATGCATGCTGGTAGAATGGTCGCCCACAAGGTTATAAGCTTCGGTCTGTGCCATTACACTCCATGAGCCATGTGGAAAGTTATGTCCCAAGACTCAGGAATACAGCTGTTCCCATGACACGATCCCTTTCTCCCAGAGCACACCCTCCTTCTGCCTCCGTTGAAAAGGACTGAAATTGAATTTTAAAATGGGGAACATCAAAGGGCATGCCTTGTTTCTCCAAGGCCAAATGGAAGGCATGGACAATTCCGTGCTCCTCCCTTTTGAGGAATTCCCAACCAAAGGATTTGCAATTCTAGGCTTCTGGAAGAAGGCCTCTTGCAATATTTAGCCATATTTGTGATGTTCAGATTAGGGGAAGGCATTTTCCCTCCCAGTTTGACAGTCTAAGCTTTTGTTTACTGCAAAGCTGTTGGGCAGAGTGGCCCAAGAAGCAAAGACCGCAACAGCTTAAAGCTTAATGTATTAAGCAAACTTCAGCAGTAATTCAAATCACATGCTGAAGTAGGAAAATGAGTAGCTCTTTTGGGCTGGAAAGAACCTCCAGTGGGTCACCCAGCCCTCCCAACTGCCTCCTGGCAGGATTGATTTCCTTTTAAACCGGCTTGAAATGTCAGTGGCCTTCATATTTTGGAGATTCCGCCCCCCTGCCAGCCTTTACAAATGGGTTGTAAATATAGTTTGGCTGCTCTCACACACACCCCGCCCGGTTTGACTTTGCCACCCTCTGGATTACGTGCTTGGCTCCTCGACAAAAGGCTTTGGCATTACTAGGGAGAGAAGAGTGCAAACTGTTTATTTGCGCAATCACTGACCAACACAGAAATGGCCTCGTTGACATCTTTGGTCAAGCCAGCAATCCTTCACGCTCAGTAGCAGGACATCAGCAACTCCTCCGTTTCCAGCTCCGGTGCCAAATTCGCCAGGGGGCTTCAAAGAACACGAACAAAGACCTCGTGGCAGCTCTCTAGCCTGAGTGTATCTTCCCGCTTTTGTAGAGGGAGCCGGAACGGCATGTTCTGGGGCCTATCGCAAGGAACAAGCCTTGAACCGCCAACAAGGCTTGGAGAATCCAAAGCAAACGCTGCCGCAGCTTGACTTGTACTGCAAGTTCCCACAGGTTGTCCTGGACTCAGTGGCCTCCTGGATGAGTCAGGTGGTCACCGGAAGAAAACCATTTATTTCAAATAGCTGCATTTCATTTCTAAAAGTCAGAGCAGGTAACTACCTCATTTCAGCTACCTGTATAAGAAATATGGTTTCCATAGAGGAGGGAGGACGAGTGAATCTTCGCATCACAAAGCCCTCACATTTGTCCAGGGGAGACAGGAGGACTTTGAGTCAGATTTGTGATGGGAGTTTGGTGCCTTTTCTGCTTGTGTCTGCAGCAAGGGGGGAGTTGCAGCCTCAGTTCCTCCCCCTCCCCCCTCCTTTGCCAATTTTGCAACCTCAGTCTGCCTTATGGATGCCCACTGTCATGGAGTTCAGGGGATTGTGTTGTCACTCCTGTATGACATTCTAGGAATTTCTGCTGACCTCTATGGGAAAGATTATAGAGACATGGGGAAATTCCTAGAATACTACTATGGGGGTCATTTTTTGGCTATTTATTTTCCTCTCTCGCTCATCGATTTCTTGATGGCTGGGGATTAGAGAGAGGTTAGCCCATGCCAAGCCTGCCTCTGCAGTCAGTATTGGCTCCACTGGGAAAATCACATTCCTTATGTGACTACGTGTAATTTTTGCAACAGAGGCTCCACGAGGCTATTTGAGAACATGAAAACAACGTGGGAGGAAGGCTGAAACAGCTTGTCCCTGCTTGTCACAGATGCAGGAGAAAAGGACCAGCCAAGTCTAGAAGACACAAAACTCCCATCACACATCCGATATGAAATCAGCAGCTCTTTGTAAATACAGAACTGAATACGTTGCCTATGGCAGTAGCTCACCTTGCCAGTCCCAAGGTGGCATAGAACAACTTTAGGGTTTATTTCCCTTATTTGAGTTCAGTTCAGCAGATGCCTACACACAGAGAGGATGGCCACTTTGTCAAATCAGACAGGAAAGGTTATTGAAGAAGAAGAAGATGAAGAGCTGGTTTTTATACCCTGCTTTTGTCTATTAGAAGGAGGCTCAAAGGGGCTTACAGTCGCCTTCCCTTTCCTCTCCCCACAACAGCCACCCTGTGAGGGAGGTGAGGCTGGGAGAGCCCTGATATCACTGCTCGGTCAGAACAGCTTAATCAGTGCTGTGGGGAGCCCAAGGTCACCCAGCTGGCTGCATGTGGAGGAGCGGGGAATCAAATCCGACCCACCAGATTAGAAACCGCCGCTCTTAACCACTACACCAAGCTGGCTCAAGTTATGGCACAATAGCACATCAGGCACAGTAATTTTCAGTGATGTGGTGGTACATGCTCAGAACAACAGCTCTGAGATAGCAGTACAAGAACATCTAAACCCAACCAATACAAACCCACAAGAGCACATTGCTTCTTGAGGAGTTAAACAGGGAGACAAAATGGACAAGGCTCTCGCTCATGCTGACATCCTTGGGAAATCCTTTCCTGGTACTGACTGGGAAACCAGGAGTATCGTCATAGCCTCCACCTCTCCCCCCTCACCTCCGTTGGTGATGGAAAGAACTATCCAGTCAGAGCTGCATTGTGGCTGGCAACCCCCGTAGGGCTTTTGAGGCAAGAGATGTTCGGAGGTGGCTTGCCATGGCCTACCTCTGCAGAGCAACCCTGAACCTTCTGGGCTGCCTCACATCCAAATAGTAACTGAGGCCAACCCTGCTTAGCTTCTCAGATAGGATGTGGTCAGCCATTCAGGCCAGGCCTCACCTCCGTTCTTTCCCCCATCTCTTCTCTCTGTGCCTTTGTTTTAAGTCTAGTGTGGTAGAACCCAAAACTAAAGAGACAATACCCTTTCCTCATCCCTCAGTTAAGCAGGATCAAGGCAACCAAAGGAAATGCTTCTTTGACCACTGGAGGTTTCCCCCTCCTTTGTGAGGGACTTTCGGTCAGTACTGACCTTAGACTGGCCGTGGATCTCCAGTGTCTCAGGGATTGGTCATTCCCATCAGCTTTCACTTGATCCCTTCCGCTGGAGAAGCTGGGGATTGAACCGGGGACCTTCTGCATGCCAAGCAGATGCTCTTTCTCTGAGCCACAGCTTCACATGCAGACTGTGTGTTAACAGAAGTACAACTAATGACATGTTCCTGAGTTACCTTCCAGCCACATTTGGATACTCCTGTGTCCCATTTATTGCAATGGAATAAACATACACCAATGGGGAACTCCACCACAGGTATAAACAGCACTCTAGAAATGTTTATGTTTTGGATGGATTGTGCCCACTGTGTGCATCTCTGAAGATAAAGGTGTGGGCATCGGTTGTGTCTAAGGTCAAATTTAGCTCTCGGCTGTGGCCGACCTGCGGGGAGGACTGCAGAGAGAGTGGGCAAGCTCTGGCGGCTTGAAGAAAGGAAAGGAGTGTCTGTTACTAAATTTCCCTGATAAAAAGGAACCTGCTCCAGCTTAGAGGCGTGAGGATTCGGGCCTCTCCATCTCCCTTTCCCTTATGCTGACAAAAAATATATTAAAGGGGAAGGAAGATTGGTTCTGAGCACAGGTGATGCTGAATGAAACTGTTCATTCACCTTCCAGGGAGTTGGCAACCTGCCTTCACACATCAGCCAGCATCAAAAATCTCCCGTGTGCAAGACAGAGGGAAAGGGCTTTTTCTTTCCCCGAGGAAAGGTGGAGCTGCTGTTTGGGGAGATACACATGGGCCTGGATAAACCCTCGCTCAAGTTCTTACCAGCCCATTCAGCCTTCTTCACAGGGATTTCCAAATTACTATTTATTTGTTTGTTCATTAAGCTATTAACTTTCCACTTTTCCCATGATCAAACGGTAGCCCAAGGCCACCTACCAAGGCAAGTGTGAACCAAGCCCACCAGACGTCTTCAAAAAATCACTGTCAAATTGCTGCTGATTTATGGCCATCCAGTAGGGTTTCCAGGCAAGAGACCGTCAGATGATTTGCCATGGCCTGCCTCTCTCCAAACACCAGCCCCTGAGAAAACCAGCCCAGTGTAAGTTAGTATAATTAATGAGCAGCTCCTGTAAGAGATTTGCTCGGTCCAGTTGGGGAAAGGAAGATAGAAAGATCCAGCAGTGCTCATTAGGGATGGAGGGAGAAAATTCAACCCTATGTCAAGAGACCTTCAGAGGTGGTTTGCCCTTGCCTGCCTCAGTGCAATGACCCTGACATTCTTTGGTGGTCTCTCAAGCTGACCCTGTTTAGGTTCCAAAATCTGACAAGGTTGGGCACAGAGGAATGTTGGGCTAGTTGCATTAGGGCAACACCAGTTCTCTCCTGTAAAGAAAACAAAACCAGGACTGAACAGTTGGTTCAGAGACTCTTCACATCAAGTGATTCATAAGGAAATCTGGGGCATGAGACACAGCCAGCCAACAGCCAGGGTCACCGCCTGTCATATAGTGGCAGAGAACAGCTGCCACCTTCTCAGGTAGGGTCAGGATAAAATCGGTTCCTTTCCTGGGACCAAGTTCCAAGATGTTCCATTTTTATTGTGTGAACTGCTGCTGCCCTCTAGTGGCTCATTGTAGGCAAAGTGGCGGGATCACTCACAATCGGTTTATATATATTTTTTTTAAATTGTGTGAGCCAAGCCTAGAAATAAATGGAAACTTTTAACAAAAAGATGTTATGAGTGGAGACCGATGGTTTATAGACAGGGCTTGTTTCTTATATGAGAGCTCCCATAGACAGATTTCCATCCAGATTTGCAATGTTCTTTTTTTCTTACAACCAGCCCCTGCTCTGGCAGGTATTGTTTGTTTGTTTGTTTTGAGATTTATTTTCCTGTCAGACTTCGGGAACTCAGTGCAGACTACAGAATTATAAAATACATATAAAATTTCGACATACTAGCTTGGCGTAATGGTTAAGAGTGGCAGCTTCTAATCTGGCAAACTGAATTTGGTCTATCAAGGTCAGTTTCGTCCACCCTGACTCACAGCAGTTCTCCAGGGACAGGCAGAGCTCCTCCATATGAAGACAGCTGGTTGACCTTGAGCTAGTCACAGTTCTGTTGGATCTGTTCTCACCGAGCTGTTTTGTCACATTTCTGTCAGCTCCACCATCCTCACAGGATGTCTGTTGTGGGGAGAGGAAGGGAAGGTGATTGTAAACTGTTTTGAGGCACCTTCTGGTAGTGGAAAGTGGGGTATAAAAAACAATCTTCCTCTTCTTCACACCTGGAGTACTGTGTGCAGTTCTGGAGGCTTCACTTCAAGAAGGATGTGGATAAAATTGAAAGGGTACAGAGGAGAGCGACGAGGATGATCTGGGGCCAAGGGACCAAGACTTGGGAATGTTCAGCCTGGAGAAAAGGGGGGACATGATAGCCCTCTTTGAAAGGTTGTCACTTGGAGGAGGGCAGGATGCTGTTTCCGCTGGTTGCAGGTGAAAGGACGTGCAGTAATGCAGTGGTCCCCAAGTAAGAAACTTCCCAGGCCACAAGCAAATCGGCCACAAAAGTGGCCAATTAGCTTGAGGCCCGGCAAGTTTCTTTTTGTGGGGGGGGAGGGAAGCAGGGCCGCATATGCGCAATGTGGCCGCAAACGCGCATGCACGGCAGTTTCGCAAAAGGTTGCGGACCACTGCATTAATGGGTTTAAACTACAAGTACAATGATATAGGCTAGATATCAGGGGGGGAAATTTCACAGAGTAGTTCAGCAGTGGAATAGGCTGCCTAAGGAGGTGGTGAGCTCCCCCTCACTGGCAGTCTTCAAGCAAAGGTTGGATACACACTTTTCTTGGATGCTTTAGGATGCTTTGGGCTGATCCTGCGTTGAGCAGGGGGTTGGACTAGATGGCCTGTATGGCCCCTTCCAACTCTATGATTCTATGATTCTATGATTCTTCTATACAATAAACTGTAAATTAAATTTTATTAGCATGGGGATGCCAGCCTCCAGGTGAGACCTGAAGATTTTCTGGAATTAAAGGTCATTTCCAGGTTACAGAGATCAGTTCCTCTGAAGAAAACAACTCCTTCAGAAAGTGGAGGTCTGTTTGGTACTTAATGCTACAGGCTGGCTTAGAGTTGCCACTTACCTGGCTTTGGTGGGCGATCTCTGCTGGTTGTTCCTTGTACCCTGACCTAACACGCTGGAGCAGTAGTGGGGATGGGGGAAATGACATTGATGGATATTTGACCATCGTTTCCTGTTCTAGAGCAGGAAATGACATCCAGTTGTTCTGGGAATTAAAAACGCCTATGGTTTTCACAATAAAAATCTTGAATTTCCTATAGTGTCACCAAGTCACTTCCTGTTGTTGCTGCTGCTGTTTTATAACTTGCCAGGCATTTTCTCAACCATTTTCTAATGGGCATAACTGAACTGGCATTGCACGCCACTGGGGTCACGTACACACATGTGAAAGCTCCATATGACCACCACCCGCCGATACAAGAGCCTAGCAAATATCACCTGAACGAGCTGTTCATGTGAGTGGAGCGATTTCTCACCTCTGCTGCACACATTTCTCACTCCTGTGTTGACACTGCAGTAAGTTTGGGCAATGGGCTTGCCAGTTCAAAGCCAAAATGGCTTCTTTTTCTGCTTTCTAATAAGACAGCTATAATCACCTTGCCTCAGGAGGCTCCCGCTGATGGTGCCGTTGAAGCCAGCGGACTTAGCAAGATGAGACTCTGGTTGGGAGGGCTGCCCTGTCCGTGGGCCAAAACAAGCAGGATTTGGCTGCTTGGGGGGATGTCAATGATCTGTTTGGACAGAACATTCCAAGAGTGAGGTTTCAAAAAAAGAAGGCATTGCCTATGCTAATGCGCTGTTGGTCAGAATAAAAACCATTAGCCATCAGAACAGGACACAAAATTATAAAGCAGTGGCTCAAGGGACCAAGCTATTTGGAGGCCTGTGCTGGGCTTTGGCTCTGAGAAGAGTTCCTCTGTGGCTCCACAATACTCTCAAGCCATGTAGAATCTGCCCCAACTACACAGGACAAGGAAGAGGCAGGTTTTTAATCCATGGGCTGTGCTGATTGATAATCCACATTTTCCCACACGAAAAGGGGCCCAAGGTCAACGTATAGCTTTCTGTGACAACAAAACACCAGCAGGTTTCAAGTGAGAATCATGTCAGTGCTCCTGAGCATATACCGAGGGCCGTTCTTTGCTCACTCCGTTACCCCAGCTTGCCCTCTAGCGGCTGAAATTAAGGGTTTCTGGGTGACTCTTCGGCACAGCTGGTATGCAAGGGCTCTGTTGGTGCCAACCTCCCAGTGGGGCTTGGAGATCTCCCATGGTTGCAAATGATTTCCAGGCAACAGAGATCTGCTCCCCTGGAGGAAAATGGCTGCTTGGGTAGGTGGGCTCTGTGGGATGGCACCATGCTGAGGTCCCCCTCTTTGCAGGCCCCAGCCTTTCTAGGATCTGCCCCCAAAATCTCCAGTAGGGATGCCATGGAATTCCAGCTCATTTCCAGGCGACAGAAATCGGTTCCCCTGGAGAAATGGCATCTTTGGAGGGTGGGCTCCACTGAAATCTCCCCCCACCTCAAATCCTGCTCACTCCCAGCTGCGCCCCAAAAGCCTCCTGGTATTTCCCAACCCAGAGCTGGCAACCAGTGGCTCTTAGGCTTGAAACTCATCTTTCTTATAAGGCTGTTTAGAGCTTTTGCCCTCTAAGATCTCAGGATTAACTCAGTGCCAGAGGCTTTTAAGAAAAACAATGCTAAGTTACCACCCCAAGCAGCCACACTAAATATGTCGGCAGGGAGGATCCAAGCACAGAGGACCCCTGCTCTGCCAGCCAGGAGACTCTCTGTCGATTCATTCACAACAGTCCTTCCCCAGGCATTGGCTGGCGCCTTGGGTCCATCGTGGACCTCTCTGCTTCGGCAGCCGTGGGCAACCCTGAACAGCTGCCCGTGCCATGAGAACTCTCTTGCATCCCATTCACCAGTCTCTACTCCCTGCCTGTAGGGAGGGTCCAGTGCTGGCCAGAGCAGTGATTTTGCTAGCCAAAGGAGGTTTGGGCACATGATCTGTTTCCACATCCAAAAAATGATCTTATTTTTTGTACCCTCCTCCTCTCCTGGCGCCCGGTGGCTACCGTGCTGCAAACACACAATCCCCCAGGGGAGGCAGTCGGCTCCAGCAATCCCAGGTACACAGTCAAGGTCCAGCTAACCTTGAAAGACTGTTATTTTACTGTCACTCCACCCCACCATCGTTGGGACATGCAGGGCCACAGGAATCAGAAACAGAAAATGGGCTAAATTCTCTGGCACAGCACAGGCTTGGAGGTGGCTGCCTCAAATGGCCCCATCTTCACCCAAGCAACATTAGGAGTTTTCGGGGGGGGGGTGCACAGAATCTCTGGACAAGGCTGCTTCTACACACAGACCACGCTCCCTGTAGCTCCTCTGAATACATCCACACAGAAGCTTTCACAGGGGCTTCTTTGCCCACTGGGGCACCATTCCCCCACCCATCCAAGGGCTTTTCGAAGGAAGGAAGGAAGGAAGGAAGGAAGGAAGGAAGGAAGGAAGGAAGGAAGGAAGGAAGGAAGGAAGGAAGGAAGGAAGGAAGGAAGGAAGGAAGGAAGGAAGGAAGGGAGGGAGGGAGGGAGGGAGGGAGGAATGTATCTTGGGCACCTGTATCTGGGCTCTTCAGCCTACATATACCGAGGTCCAGATTCAGATCAATGCTTGGAAAAATGAGGGGGGGGAAGGCTTTTAAACAAATTGGGGGGGGGGTTATTTTATAAACAGCAAAGCAGACCAAATTAATCTATGCAATATAGAAAAGGTAGCAATAACATTACAGAATGAAAAAGGCAACACAGTAAATAACACACAAAAGCTGCCTACCTGCAGAGGAAATAAACCTATGAAAAGACAAGAAGACATACTAGCTCATCCTGAAAGGGGGGGGGGAGAAGGTGCTTATGGGGATGAAGCAGCTGAGGCAGGGTGGGAAGTGCAGCAGCTGGTCCCTGAAACAGAGAGTTGAGATCAGAGAGATGAGAAGCCAAATGTAAACTCTGGGTAACAGGCTAAATCCAAAACCAGTTTACAAAAGGTGGGGCTGAGGAGTAACTCATTTGCCTGGGATGTGGAGAGGAACAGGTGTTGGGAGAATACAAATAATACAAATGCAACTTTTCAAGACAGTGCACGCCTGAAATGAAATCCTTTGTCTAAATTGCAGACAGAAGTTTTCACCTTTTGCATGGAGAACGTCAAGAGTGTTCGGGAGATTTGGCCCACATTCAGGTGTACACATATACAAAAACGGGATTCACACAATACAGGAAGGAGGGTTCTTGATGGTGAAGGTTTCGGGAGCATCAGATTATAAGAGAAACCGCAAAATTGGATTGCCAGAGGCCTACTAGGCCCCAACTCCCAGTGCCACTCATTAGAGTGGCAGAGAGGGAAATGCTGCTGCATCACTGCTGGCATCATCATGTCAGGGCAATACTCAAGGGTTCCATTTAAATGCTTCGGCTTTACCATACAGTTTCCCTGGAGTCCTAGAGTGTGTGATGATGTCACTTCCAGTGTGATGATGTCACTTCCAGATTTACACCAGAAGTGATGTCATGCTATCAGAGCCACGGCAACTGACATGTCCCCGAGCCTCCTGCTGGCTACCTATGTTTGGTTGACAACCCTACTACATTTTCAGGGAATATGCTTTAGCAACGAAGGGAGCTTTGACTCTGAAAGAGGTACAGGATTCAAATCTAGATGGAAAAGCCTTGGGATTAAGTTGCCAAAGGAATAAGACAGTTTTATTAAAATGAAATTTATGTCTTGACCAGACATTCTGCTTTACAGAACATTAAAAATTAAACATAAAACATTAAAGATTAAAGGTGGATGCCTTAAGGAAGCCATTTATTTACCAGGTGGAGTCAGCTCAGGTAAAGCATCAAAAAGTACATTGGTAGGATTTATCGTGCCCATAAGGTCAAGGAGGCAATGCTATTTTTTAAAATTGTATGTGTCCATGGTGTGCTGTTTTCATACAGGCAGTGTTGATGTATCATTTTTATGGGCTATCCTTGTCATGTGCATAATTAGGAGAGATTTTCTGGGGGTTTTCCCACATTTTATTTTTCTTAGACTATCAACCAAAATATTGGCACATTATATGTTGCGTTGAATGCCAGCCAGGAGAAGCAAGGTAACAATGTTTTAAGCAAATATATAAACTACATTGCAAAATAAATAATGTATTTGTTTTGAGGACAGAATTTCAGCTCCTTCGGAGGCTCTTCTGCATGCCAAACATGAACAGCCCTACCTGTAGCCAGTGTCCTGATATTTGAGAAATTTTGGATTGTCTGTAATGAATCATGAGCACCTGGAACTTTTCGCCGTGTTTCAGTCAGTTTGAGTGGTAACTTAATTTCTTTGCTTCCTGGGCACTGAACAGCACACAGAGCGTCTTTAGCAAAGGGGCTGCCAGGAGTCACCTGCCTGGATGGTAGACAAACACGAATGTACACACATATAGCTATATGTTCAAAACAAATCAATGCAGCGGAATGCATTCAGTGGGAAGGAAGGAAGGAAGGAAGGAAGGAAGGATGGATTTGAAGTTTTATTCTTCTTCCTTTGAGTGCAAGGATGCAAACCTGGTTCAAGAAGCAAATTGCTGACGATCCAGACCAGAAGCTTCTGCATAGCTGAGCTGAGCACAGGGAAAGAGGACGGGGTGACTTGCAACAAAAGGGGATTCCTCCAAGCAGCCTGCCTTCAAAATTTTCATTATAAGCTTCTAACAGAAGGAGTACTGAGAGGCACATAATAGGTAAGCCATATAATAATGACCTTTTGCACATTTCTATGATCCGCATAACTGCCTGCCAACATTACAACATTGCTATACTGTAATGAAAAATATTCACATTGTAACACAATCTATGTTACATTTTTTTTAAATAGCAGATCTCTAAGGGGAAACAATGAGGGGGTCAAGAGGTGGGGTGAGCACACGATACTGACAACTCAAAAGGGTGGCAGGAAACAAAATTTGAAATCTGGAATTCCTCATTAGAAAACTGAACGTTCAGATCCAAAGGGGGTGGGGAGTGGAAATCACAGAAAAAGCGGATTCATAAAATGTGGGGTAACAGGGCACTAAATTCAGATCTTCTCCTGGGGAAGCAAAAAACTGTGCAGAAAGTTTTACAAACTTTGATTATTTAACCCTTGCTGCAGCCACACGTTGTCAGACACAGAACTATCATTGTGCTATAGCAATGATTCACATCTGGAATTGCAAAGGATAGCTATAGGGCAATGGTGGTGCCGTACTTAACCATGTGTGGAAGCAGCCTTTGAGAATACCATCCTTGGTTGTTGTTGCTATTGTCAGCCATTCAGTCGTGTCTGACTCTTGGTGATCCCATGCTACAGCTGTCGCCATGTTCTCCGATCCTGCACTGCCTCCCTCAGCCGTGCAATGTTCTGGCCAGTGTCCACTTTGATCATGTCCAACCACCGCACCCTTTGTTGGCCTGGTTTCCTTTTCCCACTGACCAATCCTAGCTTTCTCCATTGAGCTGGATTGCTTGATATGGCCAAAGTAAGTGAGCCGGACTTTCGTGATTTTGGCTAACCAGTTATATTTCAGACTTTATGGGCTGTAGCATTTCTTTGTTTGTGACTTTTGCTGTCTATGGAACCCACAGAAGCCTCCTCCAACAGTTCAAATGAATCGATTCTTCTCTTGTCTGATTTTTTCATCGTCCAGCTTTCACAGCCATAAGTGGCTATTAGAAATATGATAGATCTAACTAATCTAAATTTGGTAGTAGGGTGTAATTTGCTGTAATATTCTATTAATTCTGGAACCACTGTTGGAATTGCTGTTGATACGTTGTGTTGTGATTGTGAGGTAATCCCATGACACTTCATGTAAACCGCCCTGAGCCTTAAGGGAGGGCAGGAGAGAAATCCAAGAAATTAATTAATTAATTAATTAATTGCTGAGTGACCAAGAGCAAGTCAGTATTTTATTTCCATACTGCAATTGCCACTCACATCAATTTGTGATCCAAGAAAAATGAATTTTTGAACTGATTCAATCTCTTTGCCATCAATTGTTAGTGTGACATGTCTGGGTTTTTTTTTTTGCAGGGGTCATTATTTTTGTCTTTGTTGTGTTTAAGAAAAGGCCAAATCCACAGTTAATTTTCTTGCTCATAATAAAATCCAGGGCTCCTTCCTGCAGGTCCTTGCTCCCCATCCCACCCCAGTCACTTGCTGGGTACCTTCTGGCCTGAGGGGCTCACCATTCGGCACCATATCGAAATAATCATTTGAGAGCTGTACCATAAGATTTTCTTGGCAAATTTCTTTTATAATGTAGGTTGCCAGGTCTTTCCTTAACCCTCCCCATTCACCCGGGCTTGGGACCGGTATCCTAAGCAGAGTTAGGACTGACATCTCGCCCTTGCCTCTTTCCCCTTTGGGGCATGGTGAGAAGGAGGGAAATGTCTGCCAACCTCTGGCTGGGAAATACTGGGAGATTTGGGGGCCAGAGCCTGAAGAAGGCAGGATTTCAGGAAAGGAGGGGCTTCAATAGGGTATAATTGTGTTGAACAGATCGTTGTCACTATAGATTATTTGTAAGCCCAGGAGACCTCCAGTCACTGACTGGACTTTCGCTACTCGAGGAGTGAAGAATAGCTTTCAAAAGTACACCAGAGAGAAAGTTAAACCCCTTTTCCTTCCATACCACAACGGAGATCTGAATCAGGGCCCCAGCCTGCTCCCCCATCCTTTTTTTTCTTCCTAAATGCTGTAATCCATCTTTTGATCTCCTGATGTCTTGCCTACCTTAGCCTTCCAAAAAGCACAAGGACTGTCTGTTTTGTAATATGCTTCCCTTACCCTGAGAATTAATCTAAAAGGTTCTGAGACACTCCCAAGAATGGTGCCTGGTAAATGGAATAAGGGCGGCGGGGGAGGGAGCTGAATACCTGCAGAAACAACACCCAGCGTTGCTGTAAAATAACTATTTGTGTCTTTCGTTGTAGGCGCTCTGAAAGGGGTGTTCTTGCCCAACAGGTTTGCTACATGAGCTCACTGTTGTTTACTGGATATGACACAGTGTCACTCCATCTCTTTGGCACCTGGTCCTGGTGCCACACCCTGCCACGCCTGCCCCCCCCCCTCTCTGCCCTTCCAGGAAGTGCCTGGAAATCCCAGGCCTGTCAGGAGGGAGGCCGGGCCTCCGCCAGCGGGCCTGAAAGGTTCTCTTTGTTCCTCTGGGCAATTATATCCGCAAGAGGGAATAAAAATGTGTTGAAAACGCCTGAGTGGAGGGTAGCCTCTTGGCTCCTTGTGAAGGTTTTTCCCCCACAAAAAACCCCCTCCGTTTAAGCATCAACAGTGGAGACTTTGTTTCTCTTGGCCTTTCTTTTTGGTGCTGGTCTCTCACCTCCACCCTGCCCCAAAGGAGCTAATTTCAAACATTAACCTGGAACAATCAGTCGTGATAAAACCAGCCTTGGCCTCACGGAAGTCAAGAACAGGGCAAAGAACATCTTTAAAACCATGTGGACTGATTCTCGCAGTAGCGTACAAACAATGCACTCCTGAGAATCGGACCCCATGGGGAATTACCGAGGAACACAAAACACATCCCTTTTCTCTTTCTCTTTCCCGAGACAAGCAGAAGAGCTGTCTTCTCGTTATGTGTAAAAAATAATAATATCCCAGAAGGGAGTTTCTATACAGAAGGATCTACATGTGAGGGAGATTTTACTGATTATAATCTCATGTTTATGTGCTTAACTGGAACTACAAGAAGGTAGCAGAATTAGAGCTTATGAAACATAAATTGTTTGTTTGCATCGGTATGCCCTTCTCTTCCCCCCCCCCTCCCCGCAAACTGGGACTTGAACAGCATACAACATTGTTCTCTCCTGATCTATTTTATTGCCACAGCACAGTTGCCAACTCCAGCTTTAGAAATGAGCCTGAGGTGGGTGGAGTTTTGGGGTTGGAGGGAGGTCAGTCCTTGCATCTGCCCTCCAAAGCTGCTGTTTTCTCCAGGGAAGTGGGTCTCTATAGCAGGGGTAGTCAAACTGCGGCCCTCCAGATGTCCATGGACTAGAATTCCCAGGAGCCCCCTGCCAGCAAATGCTGGCAGGGGGCTTCTGGGAATTGTAGTCCATGGACATCTGGAGGGCCGCAGTTTGACTACCCCTGCTCTATAGTCTGGAGGTCAGTTGTGATTCCAGGAGAATTCCAGGCCCCATCAAGAGCTTGGCAACTCCGCAACAGATTGGATCCATGTTATGCAGGTTACTACACCATTTGGGGATTATACTCTTTATCTGTGCTGAAATAATATGCTGGAACAAAGCTGAGGTGAAACAAGTGATTTAATACCGGAACCTTGTCGCATATCAATACAGGAAAAAAAGCAACAACTATGCAGCTCAAATTTAAATAGACAAGTTTGAATGAACTTTTGATTTTTTAAATTGTTGTAAAGTTGTGTTTGCCGGCTTCTCTTATGTTGTTGTTGAAACCAGTTCTTGTGGCTGCCTTCTGTTCATTTGCTCACAACAAAAAAAACCCCAGGAGACACGTTAAGCTGAGAGACAGAGAGGCCGGCTCGTGGCCACCTGGTGAGTTTCCATGGCAGAAGGAGATTCTGAACCTGCATCACCCAGATCCTGCTCTGGAACATACCACTATACCATGCACCTGTGCATGTGGTTGTCATTTATAATGCTATTGTATATTTAATTACTTATACTGCATTTCTTTTATCGTTCCCTTCCTCCAAGGAGCTAACGGCAACATAATCACCCCTCCCATCCTCCATTTTATCCTCATAAAACTGTGTGGGTTAAGTTTAATTTAAGACAGAGGATCATAAATCCAAGATCACCCTGTAGGGTTTTTATTTTTGGCAAAGTGGGGTTTTGAACCAGGTCTCCCTAATCCTAAACCCTAATCCTAGGCTCTAACCCAGACTTTCTCAACCAGGGTTTTGTGAAACCTTGTGGTTTCTTGACAGCCCTGGAAGGGTTTCTCAAAGAGGTGGGAGTTAATCCAATTTTATATATTTTTAAATTTGTTAAACATTGATCGGGTGATGTGGTCAGGTTGACCTATCCCCCTTTCTAAAATGGCCAATAATGGGCCTAGAGGGGAAGGGGTCACAGGTGGGCATGTACACAACTATGCTTCTCAGCCATATTCTGCACAATAGCACTTCTGGGAAGTCTTGAAGCCTGCAGAATGTTGGTCTTAAAGGTGCCACTGGCCTTTTAGCCAACTTGGTGTAGTGGTTAGGTGTGCGGACTTCTAATCTGGCGAGTCAGGTTCGATTCCCCACTCCCACACATGCAGCCGGCTGCGTGACCTTGGGCTCACCACAGCGCTGATAAAGCTGTTCTGACCAAACAGTGATATCAGGGCTCTCTTAGTCTCACCCACCTCACAGCGTGTCTGTTGTGGGGAGAGGAAAGGGAAGGCGATTGCAAGCTGCTTTGAGACTCCTTCGGGTAGAGAAAAGTGGCATATAAAAACCAACTCTTCTTCAAACCTTAGTTCTATAAAAGCAGAGTAGCAGGGTGTACTGCCACACCAATACTATGCACTTTAAAAGTGAGTCAGAAGTGAATCCACCTGTTAGGTAAGGTCTTGATCCACAGGGTGTTACTGCACTACACCTTTATCAGGCCTGGGGCAGTTTAACAGACTTGGCATGGCCATGAAATAGAAGAAGAGTTGGTCTTCTTATGCCAACAACAGCTCACTGGCTTGGCATGGTGGCCTGCCAAGGGCATGACAACTTCCCCATTCTTCCATGATAAGCAGAAATAAGCAGCTCCCAATCAGCCTACAAGAAGGAGGCCTGATCTAGAAGAATCCTGCATGACAATGGTCTGACCACTGGAATTCTTATCTGAGGCTTCACAAAGATTGTTTGCTGTGCCTTGCCAAACAGCTCCTAGGCATCTGTTAGAACTTGCAAAAATTGACATGTGACTGTATCCTTACATGCTTTTTTGCTATCTGCTCCTTTAAAGAAGGAGAACAGGTAAAATACAGCCCTGAAAAACAGGGAGAAAACACAAGTGAAATGCAGAAACAAGGGGATCTTAGCAAATATACTTAAAATCCTCAATGTGTTCTGAATGCTGTGGAAATTTAGTAATTTCAAACAATTTCAAACTCCTTTACTGATGTGGACCTGGGCCTATTCTGCACATAATAGATAATGCACTTTCAATGCACTTTAGAAGTTTATTTTCCTGTTCTGCACAGGAAAACCCACCTGCCAAAGCACATTGAAAGTGCATTATCCCATGTATGCGGAATGGGCCCTGGTGGCTAGTTACACACTAGGACCATTTTCTGAAAACAAGTTGTGGCTTTTCCAGCGTTGTGTGTTTGGTGGAATTACAATGAAAGAACCATACCATGGTAGGTAACGCACTGTGGAAATAATTTACTTCCTAATTTGCTGTCCACATAGGACCTCTTCGGTTGGCATCCTGAATCTGCTCACCTCTGTTTTATTTGGGTTTGTGGAGGTAGACCTTCCTAATTTACTTTTCTGGTTTGAGCAGGGTGTAGGAATATCTTCTAACAGAAGAAACCAATATTGTAATAGCACCAAAATCATATTTTTAAATAGGCCAGCTGTAACAAGCAGTACTGTGCTTTTCAGTCGTGCTGTCAAATCACACATGTCAAAACATAAGCCATCTTCAAAACTGGTAAACTAGCACACAAGCCAGTCGCACACTATGCTTGCATTCCACAGTCACATAGACACACAAACAAAGCACAACAAATCAGATTCCAGGAATCTGATTTTTAATTTCTTTTTTGTGTGTGTATTTTTAAACTGATGCATTTTATTGTGAACTGCCTTAAAAGTGATAAAAAGTGTTGACCCCCTGCATGGATCACACACCTTGCATTCCGCCAGGCAGGCCCTGTGCAAATGTCCTGGTGTGCGCATGGACACGAGGCACGTGGAGGAAGCGAGGCCACCCTTGGCAGCCACTTCTCCCTTTTCTCCCCATGAAAACTAAATGACATTGAACATCTGCACAGGACTCGCGTGTGACGAAGAAAAGCTTTTATAATTATGCTGCATTGTAGGACAGATTGTGTTTGTGCAGCTCTGAAAGTATACATTTCAATGAATCTGGCTCCGCAAAAAATGCCCCTTTTGTTAGCCAAATTGTCTTCCCGATAAACACGCTCTTCTGGTAAACAACCAGCAGGTTTGTTCCTGTCATTAATGGACTTTCTTTCAAACACTTCCCTTTAATCTACCTTTGCAGGCTGCAGATAGGGAACGTGTAACTGCAATCTCTTGACACCTATTTATTGGCGGCACATTCCTCCCTGCGAATGAATGCCCCGTCTTTGTGCCGTTCCGTTGGGTTTGTTGATTTTTCTCGGCCACGACAAAATAGTGTTACTTTGTGTATTTCCTCTTTCCGTAAACCCGAGCCGGGTATTACTGCCGTTGTGAAGGGCCAGGGGGTTTATCTCGTGTACATTTGAGCTTTGCCTTGGAAGGCCACTGATTAGATCTCTTGCTTTTCACAGAATCTTGGCCCCACCATTTACAATATTTTCTTTATACCCAGGGAAATATATAATATAGCCCAGGGAAATAATTCATATGTCTGATGAGACTGGTTTTAGTCCGCAAAAGTGTGTGCTGCAATAAATGGCTGGAATCCTAATTAGAGTTTCCAAGTCCGATCGCTTCGGATTGCCCTGAAAGGCGCCGTGAGGCTCATCTTAGCCAGCTTGGTGCAGTGGTTAAAACTAAAGCAGTTGGTTCCAATCTGGAGAGTTGGGTTTGATTTCCCACATGCAGCCAGCTGGGTGACCTTGGGCTAGTCACAGTACTGATCGTTCTATTCTAAACTACACAAGTATTTTCTCTCAGAGCTCTCTCAGCTCCCATTATCTTACAGAGTGTCTGTTGTAGGGAGAGAAAGGGAAAGCAATTTTAAGCTGCTTTGAGTCTCCTTTAGGCAGTGAAAAGTGGGGTATAAAAACCAACTCTTCTTAATTTTGCTCTGATTTTTTTTTTTTTTTTTTTGTCACTAGGAAGATATGCACTTAGGCAGTGATCTGGCTCCTAGATTTATTTATGCACTACCAAAAACAACAAAAACAAAAAACAATTGTGCAAAAAAAAAACCAAGGGAAAAAAAACAAATGGGCTCTAGAAAAATGTTGTTAGTAAGGGCTGCCCAGAGCCCCTCGCCCAGGTGGGATGTAACTGTGGCACTCTTCCCCCTGCCACAGCCCTCAGGCTATAAAGGTCAGCTCCCCAGCTCCCCAGGAGAAAAAGGCTGTTTTGGAAGGGGGGCTCTGTGGCATTGCACCCCACTAAGGTTTAATGGGGGCCAACCCCAAGATGGGTCCCAGAAATCCCCTGAAATTATAGCTCATCTTGACTTGAGGCAATAGAAATCAGTTCCCCTGGACAAAATGGCTGCTTTGTAGGGTGGACTCTGGGGCACTGTACCCTTTTGAGGATCCGCTCCCAAATCTCCTGGAATCTCCCACTCAGGGGTTGGTAACCCCAGCCTGCCTAGCTCCAGGGCCTTTGACAGCCACACAGTTGGGGCCCCAGCCTCCTCACACCACCCAGCATCCTGCATGGCTGAAGCTGAGCCTGACCCCCTTCCCTTTCATTCCCCCCCCCATTGTTGGAGATCTGTCCTCTTGCCTCCCCATCACCCTTTTCCAGCCTCACCCCATCCCCACAGTCAGTGCAGCTCTTGCTTGTTTCTCCCCCGCCCATCATCAGTGCTCTGACTTCTTGCCTTCCCCTAACCTGCAGTGGGCAACCCTAATGGGGCAACTGCTAGTCCAAGACCTGGCCCTACAAGGAGAGGGCTGGATGTCCTCGAATCCGGGATGTTGGGGGCACTGCCTGGAGTAAGGGTAGGCCCTTCAACGAAGGCCTCAGGATTCAGGAGCTTTGTGAGAAGCTTAGGGTCTAGAGGTGACCCCATAGTCTTGGGTACCCCCTGAGCTTCCTCAGAATGGCCTCTAGCTCCCTCAGTTGTCATCTGACAAATTTACTTCCAAGTATGGCCCAGGGGGTGGGGCGAGATGATAGGTGGCTGCTCAAGGGAGGAGATTTCAGTCATGGCCCCGATCTGGTGGAATAAGCTCCTGGGAGGGCTGAGGGCCCTGACAGAACTATCACAGTTCCACAGGGCCTGTAAGATGGAGCTCTTCTGCCAGATCTTCGGTTGAGGCCAAGGTTAATAACATCAAGGCCCCTCCTCAGGCTACGTACCAACACCTTGTGCACCTCACCCCAGGGTAGACTGCTGCAAGGGTCGGGGGGGGGGGAATTATACTGCCAATCTTGTTTTACTAGGGGTGGTTAGAGGGCCTGAGGTTTGTGGGTTTTATGAATTTTATGGGGTTTTATTTACTGTAACCCACCAACAGTCTTTGGAGTGTAGGAGGCTAGAAATATGACAATAAATAAATAAGTGGTGGTACCAAGGTGGTGGAAGACCTGAGAGGTCTTTTCTTCACCTCCCTCCCTCCTGGCTTTCGTGTTCATGGTTAAAACAATCCTTTTCCAACAGATGTTTGGCACTCATTCATGTTCACTTTCTTGCTCTGCTGGATGTTCTTGTTTTCCTTTGTTTGCCTCTGCTGGTCTTTGAGGTCCACTAATTAAAGGTTATGATATATCGTGGTTCCGTGTTGTTGTTGTTGATGATATAATGTTTGATTAAAATTATGTTCCTGGTTCCCTTAGGCCAGAAAACAAGATCCGCATTTGAAAACTCAGTGAAAATTAATACTTAGCTTTGTTGTCATGATTAATGGAAGCCGGCACTAACAGGGACCAAGTTTGGATCTAGATTAAGGTGACCAGATTTTAACATTGGTAAAGCGGGACACCTTTGACCGGGGGGGGGGGTTCTTGATTAAAAATTTGGTCTATATGGAGCAACAAAAAGTTTCCTAGAACGCATAGAATGCAAAAATAGTATTGTAATATATATTTTTAAATTTCAACATAAGTACAATTTGCCAGTTACCCCCAGATGTCCCTCCAAAAGAGGGACAATCTGGTCATCTTAATCTAGATGCCCCTTTGGAGAACAGCCTGATCCAACTCTATGTTGGTCCGGGCATTGGAACTCTTTTGGACACTGTGAACTATATTCCCAAAAAGCTTAGAAGATGCTTAGAAGAGAAGATGTTTAGAAGAGACGATACTTAGGAGAGAAGATGATGAAGAAGAGTTGGTTTTTATACCCTGCTTTTCACTAGCCAAAGGAGTCTGAAAGCAGCTGACAATTGCCTTTCCTTCCTCTCTCCACAGCAGACACCCTGTGAGGTCGGTGGGGCTGAGAGAGCACTAAGAGAACTGTGACTGGCCCAAGGTCACCCAGCTGGCTGCATGTGGAGGAGTGGGGAATCAAGCCCAGTTTGCCGGATTAGAAGTCGCCACTCTTAACCACTACACCAAGCCGGCTCTTAGCATCATTCTACATTCTCACATGAGAAACAACCCTACGTGAAAGGAAGCTCCCATGAAAGGAAACTGAGATGAGATTCAGCTTGCTTCCTCGCAGATTGTTGGTTGTGGGAGGGATGGGGGCTGTTTATAGAAATGCTACAGACTGGTGGGTCTCCACAGCAGAAGGCCCAGTGTTTGGAACATACATAACTGGAATGTTTTCATGATATCTGTGTGTGTGTCATTGCCTTATGTCTCCAGGAGAAGAAGAAGAAGAAAACAGAAGATAGGTTAATGCAAGCAAGTAACGTGTTTTTATACTTTTCTTTAAACCCCAGTTTAAAGAAACCCCAACCTTTTGTGCTACTCTGAATCCTTGTAAATAAATTCCACTGAAGAAGAAGAAGAGTTGGTTCTTATATGTCGCTTTTCCCTACCCGAAGGAGGCTCAAAGTGCCTTACAGTCGCCTTCCCTTCCCTCTCCCCACAACAGACACCCTGTGAGGTGGGTGAGGCTGAGAGAGCCCTGATATCACTGCCCGGTGAGAACAGTTTTATCAGTGCCGTGGCGAGCCCAACGTCACCCAGCTGGTTGCATGTGGGGGAGCGCAGAATCGAACCTGGCATGCCAGATTAGAAGTCCACACTCCTAAACTGGACAGCTGTGTTGGTATGAAGCAGCACTAAAAAAATTGAGTCCAGTAGCACCTTTAAGACTAGCCAAGGTTTATTCAAGGCGTGAGCTTTCATGTGCAGGCACATATTCTCAGGCCTGCACACGAAAGCTCACGCCTTGAATAAATCTTCGTTGGTCTTAAAGGTGCCACTGGACTCAAATTTTGTCATCCTTGTAACTAAATGTCTTTTTGTTTGAAATGATCTATGGTCTGCCTTAGCTTGCTCTGTAAGATTTTGCTTCCCCACAAAGCCTTTATACAAATAGAAAATGTACCGTAAGTCTCAGGAGTAACACAGGAAGGCTTGGGTAAAATTAAGTCCAGGAACTAAGACCCCAGTCCTGAGCACCCTTGCCCTGAAGGAAGCAGCTTTGAACACTCAGGAGTTTGCTTTCAGATCAGCATCCTTGGAATTGCGCTGCATTGTACAATTTATGCTGCAATCATGTGCACACTTACATGAAAAAAGCCTCATTGAACAAAACGGGGCTTAGGTCTGAATCAACATGCCTAGACCCAGGCCTCATTTGCACATGCTCCTTAAAGAGCTAGTCAGCCCCTCTCTCAGGTGGAGAGCTGAGCTCAGCTGGCAGGCAACAGGCAAAGCAGGTTTCATCCCCTGAACTGCAATATGCAAAGAACCCAGTAGGTGGCAGAGTGGGATATCCTCAGATTTGGTACGAATGTTGAGGAGGGAGTTCCATTTTGCCTTTCATGAAACAGATAAAAACACACCCAGCGTCCCACAGGAAATTAGAGCAAATGGTCTAGCAAAGATCCCCTGCCACTGAGAAGCATCTTATACATTGCGCATATTTAAATATTTGGAGGCATATAGCATTACTCTGACATTGCAAGAAAACAGTTATGAAACACCCTGTATTGGGTCTGAGTGTGTTTTGAACCCAGGCACCTTATTTATTTATTTTATTATATTTATATACCACCCTCCCCTGAGGCTCTGGGTGGCTTACATCGAACTTAGCGGAACAGGGAACAGTATTGTCATGTAGATCCATTTGCTTGTCTCAAGCTGTTTTGGGTTGTTTTGGCATAACAGCATTCCTTTGAAGGGATTTATTTCGCCGGAAAGGTGCGTTTTATTTAGCTACGATTCTTCTTCAATTTTGTAAATTTTAAAAAAGCGAAAATTTTGTGAATCAGCAAAAAATGTCAAAGAACATACCTGAAAGCACCATATTTGCTCTAAGTACAATTCAAAATGCCGGTTCTTATCTTTAACAGCATTTACAGGTTGGAGTCAGGGTGCATGAAGGACTAATTCCTCCTATACTGTCCAGCACACCAGTTAAGATCTTCCTTACAAGCCTTCAGAGAAGAGGCAGGTGGCAACCAGAGATAATATAAACCTGACATAGATATCCTAAACTAGGGGTAGTCAACCTGTGGTCCTCCAGATGTTCATGGACTACAAATGCTGGCAGGGGCTCATGGGAATTGTAGTCCATGAACATCTGGAGGACCACAGGTTGACTACCCCTGCTAATTCAGTTTATCAGTATTCAGAAGCTAAGCAAGGTTCATCCTGATTAATATTTGGATGGCAGACCACCAAGGAAGATGAAGACGGCAACCTGGACTTTCGATTCAGAAATGGAACATTTAAATGTGTTTAAATTTTACAACATGTTTCTTGCCTGAAAACTGTTTTCGATACTTTGTTTTTCCTTGTATTACCCCCCCCCCCCCCAGTTCTTCAATCCTAGCCCCACGGCATTTTTTATGCATGAGAGATCTTTGCTGTTTCATTGAATTGTTTTATCATCATATTTTATAATCCACCTTGAGTCTCAACGAGAAAGGCAGGCTGTGACTGAAGTTAATGAGGCTGCTGCATAGTTTAGGCTGTTTGTATGCTGGTCCTAGGCTTTATTTAAGAGTCTCTTGTGGCGCAGAGTGGTAAGGCAGCAGACATGCAGTCTGAAGCTCTGCCCATGAGCCTGGGAGTTCGATCCCAGCAGCCGGCTCAAGGTTGACTCAGCCTTCCATCCTTCCAAGGTCGGTAAAATGAGTACCCAGCTTGCTGCTGGGGGGTAAACGGTAATGACTGGGGAAGGCACTGGCAAACCACCCCGTATTGAGTCTGCTAAGAAAACGCTAGAGGGCGTCACCCCAAGGGTCAGACATGACCCAGTGTTTGCACAAGGGATACCTTTACCTTTACCTAGGCTTTATTTAATAGTGACGTCTTTTATGATGCTTATGTTTTTATTATGCCTTACTTTGTAAACTGCCTTGATTAGGCTGTATGAAAAGGTGACATAAGAACTGGCTGAATAAATAACGATCTGTCATGAGATATCCAGTGAAGCATAAAAGGATAGGAACAGAGCCAAAGGTGGAACAAGGTTCACCAGGGCTATGCAAGAATAGCAATGACAAACAGGGTGAGAACCAGGGAGGGATGCCAGCCTCCAGGTGGGAACTGGAGATCCATCAGAATTACAGCTCTTCTCCAGACTACAGAGATCTGTTCCCCTGGAGAAAATGGCTGCTTTGGAGGGAGACCTCTATGGCCTTGCACCCCACTGAGGTCCCTGTCCTCCCCAGGTTCCCCAAATTTACAGGAGTTTTCCAACCTGGATCTGGCGATCCTAACCCCATTCCCTACTGGTGGCCAGGTGGAGCCAGGCACGTCTAAAGCCAGTGGTAGAGTGTGTGTAAAATAACACTGGGGAGAGAATCTCGTCTCTCAGAACCTCATGCTCAAGAGCAGGGGTAGTCAAACTGTGGCCCTCCAGATGTCCATGGACTACAATTTGCTGGCAGGGGCTCCTGGGAATTGTAGTCCTTGGACATCTGGAGGGATGCAGCCTGACTACCCCTGCTCAAGAGAATGCTCAGCAGAACACTCATCCCCAACCAGTCCCCTCCAATGGCACCCCTAGAGGTACATCAGGAACCATGCTAAGGAGGCCCCAAGACCCTCAATGAGGCCAGGTGGGCAACCAGGATCAAATGACCAACTGTGTCAAATGCCATTGATAAGTTCAATAATATCAGCAGCACAGACCCCCCCTCCTATCCAATTGATGGCAGAGACCATCCTCCACGGCTACTAGTGCTGACTCAGCTCCAAACCCTGGCCTGAATCCAGACTGCAAGGGATCAAGGGCTGATGTCTCCTTCAGAAACCCCTGAGGCTGTTCTGCTATTGCCCTCTCCATCACCTTCCCATGACAAGAAAGATTTGATATTGGGCGGTCACTGGCTAGGTCCACAGGATCTAAGACGGCTTTCTTGGAAAGGGGTCTAACTAGGGCCTCCTTCAAGGACCTAGGGAAGCAACCCCAGGAGAGAGAAAGATTAATAATTTCTCTCAGGCGGGTGCCAACCACTTCACAGCAGGGTTTAACCAGCCATGAGGGGCAGGGATCCTAAGGGTAAGTGGTTGGCTTTACAGCTAATGGGATCCTGTCAATGTCGGCAAGCAAGAACCGGTTGAAGTGGTCCAAAAAAGGCTCGTGATGCAAACAAGGACACGTCATTCACCGCTACACCAAGGAGAGCATCACTGGCTCAGTTCCCAAGAACTCAGCTTCTGTTAAAGGAAAAGGGTATTCTTCTCCAGGCCTGTTGGCAACCCTAACGTTTTCTGTACATTCCCCCTGTCAGCCATCATTTGCACAGCCACACCACAGGAGGACTGTCTGAGGACTTTTTAAATGACTGACACTTTCTAGCAAGGACCCTTTTTTTAAAGTCCACAGAAAGTCCTTTGGGGACCCTGTGCAGAACACGGTGGCCGGTTGGGCCTGCAAGAAGGGAAATGGTGCCAGTGATGGGTGGGGCATTAAAAATGTGCACTTTTCCTTCCAGAATGTGTGCTCACAAAGGTGGCAATTGCAAAGGTGGCAAAGGGGAGCAACTACCCTCACCAAGGTAGTCATCTGGTCAGAGAAACGCCCTGTCTCTAGAGGCTTAATGACAGTAAAGGGATAGCTGAAGCCATTTGTTTGTTTGTTTGTTTGTTTGTTTGTTTATATACTGCCATCCCTGAAGACTCAGCGCAGTTTACATAAGGCAGAAACGATACAGACAACTTAGTTTAACAATAATAAAGTGATAATAACAAGCAACATAGAACAATAGAAAAATATGGAGAGCATTAAATTAATGCATATTGATAGCCCAGTGGGTTGGGCGAAATTGTAGTGGGTGCCATAGGAGGGAGGCTCAGGGGGGGGGGCTGTGGGAAGTGGTGGTTCAGGTCAACCTCAACCCAGTGCTTGGTGGAGGAGCTCCCTTTTGCAGGCCCTGCGGAACTGTTCGTTTCATCCCATGAAAGTAAAGAACCTCACCTGGTAAATAATATCCCATTAAGCTTTCTTAAAGGGTCAGCTCTTTTAAAGGTTCCCCCAGACCAGTTTATCCTACACACATCAGCTTTTAAAGCGGATGGCTACCTCATCCAAAGAAAACCAAGCTCAGGTAGTATTCTCTCTTCCATGTCTCTTAACTCAGGGAAACAAATATCCTTACAACTATGGCGGCCAACTTGAGGAGAAAAAAAAAAGTCCTGTTCCTTTGTGTGTACATGAAGGGCCACCTATTTGCCACTGACTTATGGGGATCCCAGAGAGGTCAACAGAGAGAGTCAAGAGAGTCAACAGAGGTGGTTTTGCTGAGGCCTAACTCTGCATTGTGACCCTGGACTTCCTTGACAGTCTCCCACTATGACTACCAACCTCATGGCACCTGGAGATCTTCGATGGTTACAACTGATCTCCAAATGGCCAAGATCAGTCCCCCTGAAGAAAATGGCTGCTTTGGAGGGTGGACTCTCTCCTCCCCAGGCTCCATCCGAAAATCTCCACCCACTTCCCAACCCAGAGCTGGCAACCTGTTTCCCATCCAGGAGCTAGCCAGGCCCAGCTCTACTGAACAGCTAGAGCTTGTGGGATCAGGCTAGCATCGGCCACCCTGGCCAGGGCCCTGTTCTCTTAGTACAAGATAAATATCAGGGCCAAATAAGATCACCTGATAATTGCTATGCATCAAGCTGCTTTGGCAGAGACATCTAGAGAAATCTGTTTAATAGCTGGCAACCCTCATCACAGCAAAATTGCACCTATGGACCTAAACAACAGGTCCCTGGAATCTGCCTCTGCACCCTGTTTACTATAGATGTTTTTTTATATACTGAGAAGCATTCAATCATGCGAATGTCTATCTAATATCTCAGCAGTTTGACCATGTGTTCTGCTGATCGTGCAGTGCTCTGCCCTTTTAATGTTTATTCCCAAAATAGCTTTCCACAGGCCGGTGTCCTGATCTAAACAGGCCATAAAACCTTAAGGGCAGGGCAAGGTTCGGCTGCAGGCCTAGCAAGGCAAGGGCCTGGTGCCTGTTTATCAACAAACAGCATGCTGGGGCCTGTGCAGAAATGAGAGGTCACAAGGCCCTAAAGGCTGCCATTTAATAATTAAACATGGGCTGTTCCCAATGAAATAAAATATCTGGCACACCCCAGCAAACCAACATTTCTCACAAAGAACACACTACGAGTTATATTTCAGGGTGTAGCTGGCCCTGAATACTAAAAAGCATCTGTGCTTTCTTCTTCCGTTAAACATAACAAGTGTTTGGTTGCAAGGTGGAGAAAACAAATCCAGCATCCTAAGTATGTAGATGTATTTAATCGCTCCAACTGTACTATTCGGACTGCAAGGTTTTATAGTTTCACAGGACTCTTTCTCAGGCAGGCCCACTGGGAGCATCATGCCATTTGAAAGGTTGCTGTTTAGGGATGCCAGCCTCCAGGTGGGACCTGGGATCCCCCGGAATTACAGTTCATTCTAAGCAACAGAGGTCAGTTCTCTTTAAAAGTGGTCTTTTATTTGCCGTAGGTCTGAATTCTGAAATGTACACCCTGCCAGAGCAGAAGCAGAGCACAGATTTAGGTGCAGTAACGATACTCAAGCTTAGGATAAGCGGAATTGACACAAGTTTTTCTCTCCCCCCCCCCCCCTTGCTTTTCCTTCATGAAAGATTTTGTAGGGGCTACTTATTCCCAAACTTCCTGTACTTACTTCAGTATCAGAAAGATCAGCAAGGTGTCCCTTTTCTCTGTTGATGAGATCCCTTATTAGAAGCTGATACACACCACAGGAGTGATTCGGAGTCTCTTCCATCCATTTCCGGACTTCTAGATTTAGTGCACCAATCGAGGACATAGACCTGCTCCCCGCCTACGCTGATAGCTCCACATGAAAGAAGACAACTTCTCCCCCTCCAACCTTCACCCCTGGAGCTCCTGTTCTATCGAGCTGCAGCCAGTCAGTAACCAAAAGCCAAGGAGCTGCTCCACCTCTTGGATTGCAAGCAGCCGATGATAGAGCTCACTTCACTGGCCGAAAAATGACTCTCCAGAAACCAGTTTCATCATTGCAGCAGTACCTAATAGAGGAGCAAAAGCCACTGGCAACCCTCCTGAGACCCAGATTGGACTTTTTGTTTGAATGGGTCAATGCATGCATTTTCTGCGGCATCGGTAGGCAGAACTCATAGAATCATAGAATCACAGAATCATAGAGTTGGAAGGGGCCATACAGGCTGCTCAACGCAGGATCAGCCCTAAGCATCCTAAAGCATCCTAACTCCCCATATTTTTGAGGAAAAATGTTCGTGCAAACCAAAGCTGTGCACAATGAGAAATATGTCAGGTTGCCTAGTCACATAAAATGGTGACCGCACATATCAAGAGGATCACCTGCCAGGTGTGCGCCCATTATGGACAGTGGCAGTGCCCACACTGAATGTCTGGAAAGGGCTCAGCTTTTTTCACAGGTTTTCGTTTTTTTCCTCTCCGCTGTTTTGACAGCGCACTGGAAAAACAGCATGTAAACACTTCAAACCACACTTTAAATGAACCAAGTTTAAATGACAACTGCTGTGATCTCAGGGAGGGCTCCATGGTAGAACATCTGCTCTGAATGCAAGAGGGTGAAGGCTCTGTCCCCAGCACCTCCATTTGAAATGATCTGGTGGTGAGTGATGAGAAAAATATCTGCCTTAGACCCTGGACAGCCTCTGCCAATCCTAATGAACAATACAGGCCTGGATGGACCTCCTTGTATGGCCTGTTCCAACTCTATGGTTCTGTGAAATACAAGGCACGTAACGTCAGGAGAATAAGGAAAGGCCTACACCACATATCAGAGATTTAAAAAAATGGAGGGCCATTGACCAAATCCATCCTACAGACTGTGGCTAGTTTGCCTAGTGCTCCTCGATGCACATTTAGTACCTAAAAGGAAATCTCTTGCCAAGCTCTTCATAGCTACCCCTAGGAAGGAGAAGCAGGCAAACATCCAGCCAAAGCCTAAACACTGACTCAAAATTAATTCCCTCTGACACCACTTGCTTCCAAGAAAATATGCACAGGATTGAGCTGTCAACAAGTAATATATCTTCCCTGCAGTTATGGAGTTTAGCTCTATCAACGGCTATTCATTACAACAGTTAAAGTGAACTTCCAGGTGCAGTGACAGTATATCTCTGAATGGCAATTGCTGTGGGATAAAAAGACAGAGGAGAGCAGCAGCTAGGGTTGTCAGCTCCAGGATGGAGGAAACCTGGGGAAGTCGGGATTTGAGGAGGAGGACCTCTGTGTGGTATAATGCCACAGAGTCTACTTCCCAAGGCAGCAATTTTCTCCGAATCTCTGTAATTTGGAGATAAGTTGTAATTCTGGGCATCTCCAGGTCCCACCTGGAGCCTGGCAACCCTAGCACACACAACTGTAATTGCCTCATATTTTCTTTGACAGCAGGCCCTGAGAGCACCCTGATGTGATCACAAGTTAGTTGAGGTTACTCCTCAACTGAGAGAAGAAGAAAACCCATTCCCTTTGGGGCTCCAATCTGTTGGGTGAGATCATAATAGCCCTACTGGATCAGACCAGTGGTCCATCCTGTTTCACCCAATAGCCAACCAGTCGCCTTGGGAGACTAACAAACAGGGCATGGATGCCCAGGCTGCCCCCTGCTGTTGCCTCTTAGGCCTGACCTAAAGGTTCCCATTTGTTATCATGGACCACTTCTTCATGAATCTGTGGGATCCCCTCTCCAAGCCATCCATGCTTGCAGCTGTCACTACAGTCATTCAGAAGTCAAGGGTGGGCCTTCCTGGAGCTGATGTGGCCCAGAGGTGTCACTTGCATTCAGCCCAAACTCTATGGTTTTAACCAGAGAGAAAATTGCTAGAGCGTCGTTTGACAGGACGTCATCACATCCGGGTTATGCCAGAAGTGACACTGGGATGCTCCAGGGGATGGCAAAGCCTGCATTTCTTCCTGCGCCTTCCCCTCTCCACCCAGGTGATTTGGCAGTGGGTAGATCCAGCAGGGGTCGGACTGCCCTACCTACCTGGGACCCATGGAACAGGGGCCTCTAAAAGGCTGATTCTCAAGGCCCCAGGTTGTTTTGAACAGCTGCCACAAATACAGCAGCTACATGTTTCCCTGGCATGAAAATGCACCAGTGAGAACGAACACTGCCTCCCGAACAGCTCAGGTGTGAAAAACACTGGAAAGGGGCCAGCGGGTCTAGGAAGAAGCTGAAGAGGTGATGCTATTAAAGGTGGTGGGGAGGGCCACAGGGTGAAGTCACACCTTGCCAACTTGCAGTTCATTTCACACACACTTTATTGGCTAGGAAGAAAATACCCAGGCTCTGCCAACGTGTATCCGAAAGTGAGATGCAGGAGAGATGGCTGCTAGGGAACAGGGAGAAGGCGGGAGGGGGGTGGAGGGCTCCTAGCAATACCTCTGGGGCTGCCTGAGTTCGTCCTCCTCTCAGGATCAAATGAGGCCATCCCCATCCCAAAAGGAAAAGCAGATCCCTGTGAAGAGACACGTTCAGGAGAGGAGCAAGAACCGGGGAGAGAAGAGCAAGCAGGGGACCTGCAAGGACTCATGTGGGGGGGGGACACCCTCCTTGGTCTAACTCCACATTCTCCCTCTCCTCCGCCATTGCTCCACTTCTTTCCCTCTCCTCCCCATTCTCCTTGCTAGCTGCTTTCTCCACCTTTCAGTTCTACCCCTCTCCCCACAGCCTCTATGGTTTCTCCCCCCCCCCACTTCCCTACACTTTCTTCTGGTGGTAGCCATGGTCACTACCACAATACTAACTGCAATTTTTAGTTGCTATGACAATTCCAAATGTTCCAAATTTCAGGATCTCCCCAAGTCTGCAAATGCACAGGTTTCATTTTTATCATTTAGGGCAATTTTTATGCCAGTGGGAGGGAGGGGTTCTCAAAAGCTAGTTTTTACTGCGAATTTGGAAGCTCCCCTAGGTTTATCTCTCCTACATTTGCCTACGTCTTCCCTTGGCTGGTTGCATTATGCAGATTTTTTTGATCCCCCTGGACATCTATGACTATCCAAAGCTGTCTTTTAATGAAGCAGATTATGAAGTCAGACTGGCAGTTGATCTCCAGGGTTTCTGGTTAGGTGTTTGGCATCACCTGCTACTTGATCTACCTGGTGATGAACCTGCTGGACCACTCAGCCACTCTCTTGGCCCTACTCTTCGTCTATTGGATATCAAGTCCAGCAGAGCCGAATTTCACAGCTTCGTGAATAGTGAACATCTTGTGATAACACTGTCCATCTCTTCCATCCACTATTCTTATTCCGCATCCAGAGTCTAGTTACGCTCATGCAATCATTTCCCGAAAGTTCTGCACTAAAACTTTGCTCAGATGAGAGAGATGGAAAGGATCTCCTCTGTGTCCAGGCAAAGGAGAAGCTACTGAATTGCTCCTTTGTGCAGAACTGTGAGTCAAAAGACTGGCCATTCCAGGAACAATCAAGGCTGAAATGATTAGTTTTTCCCGTTAGGGAGCTGCAAACCTGAGAGTGATAAGGAAGCTTGACTAATTTTTCAGGAACGTTCCTAAAGTGGTGGGGGCAGAACACGTCTTTCCTGTTCACACCTGCACCATCCAGGTTTGTTTATGTTGTGTATCTGTTAGAGATACACCCCCAGGGACAGCTTAGAAATGCCTCCCAGGTTGTCGGCCAACCAGCCAGCTTACGAGCCAAAGCTGCTTATCTGTGGCCCTGGAGCTGCCTTGGGGAACTCAACTTCTTCTCTCATCTTCTCTCATCTTTCACCAGCCCATCCCATATGTTCAGAGAAATTCCTAAGCCGGATGTGACAAGGAGAGCTGTGGCCACAGAGACAGATGGCATTACGTTCTGAGACGCTACTCCCTGTGTGTCACGTCAATAAATCTGTCCATCTTTAAGGTGACCCAAGGCTCCTTTTGGTCCATGTTTCCATTGTTAACACATGCAGTTGCCTTCTACTTAATCAGTCTGTTGGTCCATCAAGGCCTGTATTGTCTACTCAGATTGGCAGCGGCTCTCCAGGGTCTCAGGTGGAGATCTGTCATATCTCCCAGGGCCTGGTCCAGTTAACTGAGGATGCCTGGGATTGAACCTGGGACCTTCTGCATGCGGCTCTTCCTCTGAGCCACAGCCCATTGTGCAATCCACTGGATGTTCAAAAACAGGTGAGCAGTATAGGGTATGCTTGAGGAAGGGAAGGCATTGCTCAGGAGGAAGTTGTAGTGTGACCACAGAGAAAAGAGAAAAACATGCTGGATCCAGGAATTGGGGGACTCTCAGGGAAGGGGCCTTCAGAGTGCCCTAAAGGAAATGAGCCCAAAAGTCACAAACTCTCTTGCCTTGCCTCTGACTTCCCTACTTGCTTTGGGAATGGAGACACTGCTGGGGGGTGGGGCTGTTGCCATTCCGGAGGCCCCAGAGCATGACTGGCATCACCATTATCTAGGTTTGGGCCAGGGAAAAGAGAGGGGATTCCTCTGGAAAGAACACAGTGGCATGTTGAGTCTATGGCATGAACTCCATTACCTCGACCGACCACGAATACTCCCAAATAACTTTAAATTTTTAAGATGATGAAGGTTCACGTTTATTTTCCCTGTACTTTGGATATGGGTCCCAGGCTCTAATTTTGCTGGGCAATGGAGGTCATTCAAGTCTTAGGGTAAAATGTTAGTACTCTGGCCTGGATGGCACAGGCTTGCCTGGTCTCGTCAGATCTCCAAAGCTAACTGGAGTGAGCCCTGGTTAGTACTTGGATGGGGGACTAACCAAGGAATACCAAGGTTGCTGTGCCAGGCCACCTCTGTTGGCCTCTTGAAAGCCCAGCAGGGTTGCCATAAGTCAGCCACGATTTGATAGCACTTCACATGCACAAAACGTTAAGAGTGGGATCAGCCTCTCTTTCACTAGGTGATTGATCTCTGGCAGAGCCAGAGGAAGGTCCAGAAGAGCCCTCATTGGACAGTGGAACATGATTTGCATGCATGCCTGTACACAAAAGGCTGTGTGTCATGTATAATGTTCAATTTCACACCCTGCTGCCACAGTATCTATTTTTAATTACTGATAAACTGTGCTAGACGAATTACCTTTCTCTAGTATACCTTTAACCAAAAAGAACAAACATGCTCTTCTCTGTTACAGGACAGCCTATCACAGAAGGAGGGGATGGAGCGTTCAACGAAGTACCAGCGTGTAATGCAGCCTTTCTCAACATTTTTTACCATTGGGAAACTCCTGAAACATTCCTCAGGCTTTGAGAAGCTCCAGAAGTGGCAGGATTGTGCAGAATATGGCTGGGAAACATAGCTATGTACACACACACCCTTCCCACCCCCTCCAGGCCCATCATTGGCCACTGGGGGGGGGCAGGTCAACATCACCATATATGGTCATATCACCCAATAAATGTTTAACATATTTTTAAAATATATTGAAAATTAATTTACTCCCACCCATTCTGGGCGGTCAAGAAACCCCAGGGCTTCGCAAAACGCTGGTTGAGAAAGCCTACTGTAACAGGAGGAAAAGGCAGAAGCAACAGGGTGTGAGGTCCCTCTTTTCATCTGTGTAATGCTGGAAGGCAGGCAGTGGGTCTTCCCAGGCGATCTTTTGCACAACTGTGTATCCCCTTGCACAAAACTGAATAACTGCAGGAGATCCAGGTATTTCTAAGAGGAGGACTTTTGTGGGATACACAAAATCAAGCAAAAGTCCAAGGCCATTGGAGGAAAAAAGAAATCCACAACTCATCCATTAAAACATGCAAAAAAAATCATTAAGAAAGCCTTAAAAAATACAGCTTGTCAAACCTTGGCAAAAAAATTAATCATTTCAGCCTGGTCTCTAACAGATGTCAAGGACAATGTCTAGTGCAGGGGTAGTCAAACTGCGGCCCTCCAGATGTCCATGGACTACAATTCCCAGGAGCCCCTGCCAGCGAATGCTGGCAGGGGGCTCCTGGGAATTGTAGTCCACGGACATCTGGAGGGCCGCAGTTTGACTACCCCTGGTCTAGTGAATACATCCGGGCAGGCATCTTACAGCAGAGGGCTACAGCCGAGAAAGCAGGTCCTTCCACTTGGCCTCCCAAGGAGAGTATACCTGACCAGAGCTTTCCAGGAAAGCTCTGACAGCCAGGCAGGTTCTTTCAGGAGAAAGCGTTCCTTTGCCCCAGATGAGGCCAGCCTTCTCAGCTTGCCTGTTAGTAAATAATTAGTGGAATGTCCTTGCGGGAGAGAATGTGGTTTTGCAAGCATCACAGGCCCTTTGACATCACATCTGCGAAGCGTGACATGCCCCCTCATGCCATTAGCCTTTTGTAACTTTCTCAGATGTTTGTTGTTGTTAGACAGTAGGTGGTCCTCACTGCGTCACTCTGGTGCTGGAATTCCAAGCAAAGATTTCAAGGGGGGAAAGGGGGGCAACAGCGAAGGACTGCTTCTCTTCTCCCTCTATGAAGAAGGGGAAGAGTGGGTTCTTTCTTATATGCCGCTTTTCCCTACCAGAAGGAGTCTCAAAGAAGCTTACAATCACCTTCCCTTTTCTTTCCCCACAAAGGGGAGGCTGAGAGAGCCCTGACAGAACTGCTCAGTCAGAGTGGCTCTAAGAGAACTGTGACCAGCCCAAGGCCACCCAGCTGGCTGCATGTGGGGGAGCGGGGAATCAAACCCAACTAGCCAGATTAGAAGCCGCCGGCGCTCTTAACCACTACACCAAGCTGGCTATCAGCTCCCATTTTTCAAATCTTTCTGCTGTTTCAGTGCTACTTTTCAGGGTCATCCATTCTATGCCTTTCGTGCATCACAGTGAAATGCCACCCTGTGAATTCTACAGGACAGATCTACTGGTCACCTTTAAAAGAAAGATCTGCCCTTTCTCCAAGGAATGCAGGGCCCCGTTTTATTCATAGTCACCCTGTGAGACTAGTTGGCTGAGTGGCCCAAAACCACCCACTGAACTCCAGGGGAGGATGAGAATTTGAACCTCTCAAGGCCCCCTGTCCGGTCTTCTAAAAAGAAGGCCACACAGGGTCCAAAATAAAACAAACAAAGCCATCTCATATCTTTACCTCCAAGGAGATGAAGGTTTACCTGAATAAGGGAGAGGAGATGGAAGAAAGAGGCAGACATATTGTGGTTGGGGAGGGGGGGGGGCACTGGATGGAGGGGTCTCCTGCCTCCAGCAAGGCTCTGGGAGAAGCATCTATGGGTAAAGGGCAACAGAGGTTCTTGTCAACTCCCCGGGGCAGGGCCGTCTTAACCACATTATAGGCCCCCAGGCAAAGCAGTACCCTGAGTCCCAACCAACACAACTACTCACAGGAATAAAAACATACATTATCGATAAAAATTAAAGTTATATTTGTAGGAACCTCCAAAAAAACCAGTGTTTAAACATTAATAAACATGCTGTACAGAAAACATGAACCATCACAGCTTGCCCCTTCACATATCACAAACTATCGACGCATACATAGATTAGCATGGAGCCCCTATGCTCATGGGGCCCCCGGGCATCTGCCCAGCGTGCCCCTGCATGAATTCAGCCCTGTTCCAGAGGTCATCTGGTTGATTTCTTGCAGGCTCCTTCTTACCCCCTTTAGCAATCATATCACTGGCACCAAATGGGACCTCCCCATTCAGAGGGAGTCTACCTCTGAATATCAGCTGCAAGGGACAATAACTGGTAAGGCTGGCAACTCCAGGTCGGGAAATCCCTGGAGATTTGGGAGTGGAACCTGGAAAGGTCAGTGTGGGAAGGTGAGAAGGAGAGCTCGGTGGGGAGGAGATGCCATCAAATCCATGATCGGCAGCCGCTGTTTTCTCCAGGCAACCTGCTCTCTGTAGTCCGGTCTGTCGTAAATCTGGGAGATCTTCAGGCACACAGGGGGATTTGCAACCCTAAGTGACAGGAGAGGTGGGGGTGGCCTAGGTCTCACCTGTGGGCCTTGCACATCGGGGCATAAGAGAAGCCCTGTTGGATCAGGCTGATGGCCCATTCAGCCCAACTCTCTGTGTCACACAGTAGCCGAAGTCCAAGGGCCACCAGCGGGGCCACAATAAAGCTGCCTCAGAGCATCAGAGCATCAGTATTGTCTACTCTGAACGGCAGCCGCTCTCTGGGATCTTCAGCAGTGATGGATGGAGGGGTCTTATCACTTCCTACCTGAGCCTTTTTAATGGTGGGGGGGGACAGAACCGAGGCCTTTCATTCTCCCAGCAAAGTCTCCACCACTGAGCCATCTCTCCTCACCCCACTTCCCCCGTTGCAAGACGGTCTGATCCAGCAGTGCTCTTCGCATGTGGAAATGCAAATAGGAGAGGTGGTGTTTTTTTCCAGGGGGTTTCCCATGGGGAAAGGCCCTCTTCCAAAAGAACCGAGAAGCCCAGACTTTCTCTGAAAGAGAAAAGGGAAGGCCGCTTCTCTGTATTCTCCCCCCCCCCCCAGTCTTCCTCATTTGCAAAGGGCACGGCGGAAGAGGTCGTCAGGCCCGGCCTAGAAAGCTCCCCCTCCCCCGTCCTCGCCCTTCCTGTTTCGGGAGAGGAGGGGCGTTGCGAAACCAGCAGGACAAAGCGTTTGGCGTGCGCAAACACGCCTTTCTCGCGGGGGCTCAGGCCGTAGAGCGATCGCCTCCCCCGCCTCCCTCCCGCGGGGTGGGTCCCCATGACGCCCGGAGCCAGCAGGGAAGCGCCGGGGACACTCCCCCCCAAAATTTCCTCCGGCCGCGGCAGGCGAGTGCGAGCCCCGCCAGCAGGGGGCAGCAGACTCCAAAACTGGCCGCTGGTCTAGTTGGGCGACAGTTCGCGATGTATTGATTTTGAAAAGTTTCTTTTTGTGTTCTCCCGTCCAAAACGCAGCGCGGCGGCTGTACGACGTGCGCTCCACGATCTCCGCCAGCCGAATTCAAGAGCCTCGAGGCTGTTGACGACATCTGCGTTTGCTGGCAAACACGTGTGATGCTGAGGCATAAAGCCCGGATCACAGCAGGCTAAGCCGCGTAGCTTTGGGGAGGCTCAAGCCGCCTTTCCCTGCTGCTGCTCCCCCCCCCCTTCCCACCTGTGACAAGCAAGCCGCCGCTGGAGGGCTCGCCTCCCGCCCCACCCTGGCTCCGATTTCGGTCACTTGCGCCGGGTCCTTGCTAGACTTTCCGTGCGACACGGAGAGGGAGGAGAAGCGTCGCCGTGTTGGTCGGAAGACTCCCTGCCTTAAGATGGGGTGACTCGGTAGCTTGGCAGGGCACTGGACACAGTCAAGGGCCAGAGGCCTGCTTGGTGGTCTCCTAGGGGCTGTGACTCAGGGGCAGAGCATCTGCTTGGCATGCAGAAGGCCCCACGTTCAATCCTCGGGGGTTTGAGACCCTGGAGAGCTGCTGCCAGTCAGAGTAGAAAATGCTGGCGTTCATGGGCCCAAAGGTCTAGTTCAGTATGAAGCCGTTTCCTATGTTCAGATGGAACCTCCCTGGATGGAGGCAGTGTACCATGAATTCCTAGTTCGTGCTCTCTTTCCAGGATTCCTAGGGGCATCCGTCAGACTGTTGTGTGAAAATACTGTCAGGTTGCAGCTGGCTTAGAGGTGGTTTGCTTTTGCTGGCCTCTCGCAAGGCTACCTTGAACTTCACTGGTGGCCTCCCATTGAAGGGCTACCTGGAGCAGCCCCTGCTTCAGTGTATCCGCATCAGGGATCTAGCATACCAGCCTCTTAGGTCCATAGGTATTTGGGCCCTGAAAGATACAGTGCTGGTGTTCCAGTGGGGAGGGACTAGGAGTTGTCGTGCTCAAGGATGGATTAAGACCAGCAAAGGATCTGAGTCAGGGGAGGCCAGCCTGGGACAGCCGGAGCTCAGGACCTAAGCAGGATCCGCCCTGGCTGGCGCTTGTATGAGGCACCACTGAGACAGACTCTGCAGAGGAAGGCAATGGCCACCCCTCTCGGCTTCCGACTTCCCTTGAAAGCTCTTTGCTGTGGTTGCCACAAGTTGGCTGCCAGCGCGGTTCGATTCTGCACTCCCTCACATGCAGCCAGCTGGGTGACCTTGGGCTCGCCACAGTGCTGATGAAGCTGTTCTGACTGAGCAGTACTATCAGGGCTCTCTCAGCCTCACCCACCTCACAGGGTGTCTGTTGTGGGGAGAGGAAAGGGAAGGCAAATGTAAGCCACTTTGAGACTCATTCAGGTAGAGAAAAGCGGCATATAAGAAGAAGAATTGGTTCTTATATGCCGCTTTTCCCTACCCGAAGGAGGCACAAAGCGGCTTACAGTCGCCTTACCATTCCTCTCCCCACAACAGACACCCTGTGGGGTGGATGAGGCTGAGAGAGCCCTGATATCACTGCTCAGTCAGAACAGCTTTATCAGTGCTGTGGCGAGCCCAAGGTCACCCAGCTGGCTGCATGTGGGGGAGTGGGGCTTGCCAGATTAGAAGTCCGCACTCCTAACCACTCCACCAAACTGGCTCTCCAAACCAAACTGATAAGAATCAAGTCTTCTTCTACCACTACTACTACTACTACTACTTAACGGCACTTTACACACACATGCACACACCTGGGGAAGCCAAACTATGTCTGATTTAAGACACTCCCCAGCAACACCCTAAAAGGTAATTCAGTAATTTTCTAGGTCGTCGTTTTTCTGAGGTATATTAGAATCCTATCATAATTTTTGCCCCTGAACTGTAGCTCACTTTGCTAACAGAAAGCCACTTTGCACGTGCTCAGAGACATGTTTGTTTATCCTTATTTCAAAGGTTGCAGGTCCGCCTGAGCTCCCACACTGAAAAGGCCTTCTGGCCTTGAGTCCTGCCCCCAGCTAAGTGCTGTCCGTCCTGGGCAGTGGGCACTGATTATACCTCCTTTATAGGCCTATAAAAGTCTGCAGCTGAGAAGAGCCATTCACGTGTAAGGGCAAGGCCTGCCACGCAGCTGCTCCCTCCCAGAGGCTCGAGGGAAGGTGTCTGATGCAGACTTGCTCTCGAGCTAAACAGCTCTGGGCTTGGCTGCTCTGGAAGAGACTGGCCTGCGAGCAGAGCAGGCATCTGAACGTCAAAGCTATTGGACTGGACTGGACAAGCAGCGAGCGCTTTGATCCTGGAGGCTTGCCTGGAGTGTGTGTTAGGCACCACCAAATTGCTTCTGACTTACAGAGACCTGATGAATTCATGGCTTCCCAAACAGCCTGTTGTTCACAGCCTCGCACAGGTCTTGCAAACCGAGAGCCTCGATTGAGACAATCCATCTCATGTCCTGTTGTCCTCTTTTCCTTCTGCCTTCAAGTTATCCTAGCATAATGAGTCCATGCTGGCAGGGGATCATGGTCATTGTAGTCTGTGGGCATCTGGAGAGCTACAGTTTGGCCACCCCTGTTCTAGGTAGTGTTCAGGCTTGATTTGATCTGGAACCCACAGATTTGTCTTTTTTGGACGGGGCAACAGTTGTGTGTGTGGGAGGGGGGTGTCAGATGGGGTATTAGGCCTGTGTTCTCTTTCCATTGAGCAATTTCCAGCACGGCAGCCATGTTAGCCTGGTGCACCCCAGCCAAGATCCTTGTGGCACCCTGAAGACTAAAACATTGCTTGCAGCAGCACAAGGTCCTAGGGTAGAGGTAGTCAAGCTGTGGCCCTCCAGATGTCCATGGACTACAATTCCCATGAGCCCCTGCCAGCGTTCACTGGCAGGGGCTCATGGGAATTGTAGTCCATGGACATCTGGAGGGCTGCAGCTTGACTACCCCTGTCCTAGGTTCAAGCCCTCCTCTCCTGATGCATTGAAAAGAATCCTCAGGCAGAGAAATGTTTCTGCTGAATGAAGAAAGGGAAACATTGTGAACCTTCCCTGAAACATCTCGGGTTATTAATTTTATTTCATTTACTTCATTTCTCTCCCACCTGCCTCCCCAATATCCCATGGATTTGCAACACTGGAAAACAAGCACACGGGCTGTTCACAGCCACCGAGACGGGTGGAATCGGACTGGCTCAATTTAACCCAAATACAAACTGAGAAAAGTGATCAGAGCTTTTGATTCCCAGCCAAGGCAATCAGACCTGCTGATAAATTCCAGTGCAGCCGTTTCCTGTCGGAGTCTTCCTTTGAAGTCCCCTTATTGAAGAATGCTGACTTTGAGATATCCACTTCCCTATCAGGGTTAGTTCTTCACTGAAGAACCTGCCTGGGGCACCAACCACAGTGAGCAGGCTGCTGGGGCATTACAAGGGCATTGCTCCCTAAGCCCCGCTTTCACTAGGGTGGGAGGCAACAGGCACCCTCTCTGCTGCAGGGACTGGTGGTCTTCAAGCAGCAGTTGGACAGAAACCCTGTAGTCCAGATTCTGAAGAAGAAGAGCTGTTTTTTGGCACCCTGCTTTTTACTACCTGAAAGAGTGTCAAAGCAGCTTACAATGGCTACCCTTCCTCTCCCCACAACAGACACCCTGTGGGGTAGGTAGGGCTGAGACAGCTCTGAGAGAACTGTGTCTGGCCCATGGTCGCCCAACCGGCTGCATGTCGAGGAGTGGGAATCAAAACAAGTTCTCAAGATTAAACGTTGCTGCCCTTAACCACTACACCAAGTGGGCTATCTTCCCATCCTAAGCCATGACACCATACCTAGTTACACATACTCTTGGCATCACCTACCTCACTGGATCATTGTGATGTGAAAATGGAGACTGGGAGACCATGCATGCCAGCACCAACCTGACATCCTTGGAGAAAGGGCAAGATTTTTTAAAAGAATCAATAGAAACTCTGTTGCACTGCATTGATCGCACTCAGTATGAAGCATAACGGTAAAGGTATCCCCTGTGCAAGCACCGAGTCATGTCTGACCCTTGGGGTGACGCCCTCCAGCGTTTTCATGGCAGACTCAATACAGGGTGGTTTGCCAGTGCCTTCCCCAGTCATTACCATTTACCCCCCAGCAAGCTGGGTACTCATTTTACCGACCTCGGAAGGATGGAAGGCTGAGTCAACCTTGAGCCGGCTGCTGGGATCGAACTCCCGGCCTCATGGTCAGAGCTTCAGACAGCATGTCAGCTGCCTTACCATCCTGCGCCACAAGAGGCCTTCAGCATGAAGCATAGTTCTCCTGTTTTCCCCCTCCACTTCAATCAAAAAGTGGCTGAGGAAGGAACGAGGATGGAGAAGAGAAAGCACTGGGGTTCTTCTTGGCCTTCTCCATCCCGGCTGTTTGCTCAAGAGGTAACATGGCTCTGGTGGCAGAGCAAAAAGGTGCCACAGCCGGCCCAGAGAGTGGTTTTAGCAGCCCAGCTGGTACAAACAAGTAGAACCGCTTCATGTCAACTCCCAGCTTCTGTGTGGCGCAATCGGCCACTCCCTTTGCTCCGCCGACGGTCCTCTTCCTGAAAGATCACTTAATTGTTTTCCACCTTCCCAGGATCAGCTTAAGGTTTCTGTAGCCCAAGGAAAAAAGCCTAAACTGACACACATATATGTATGTATTCATGTATGTATGTAGAATGACCAGAATACATCAAGTTGTCTTGTGCCAAGTTTGACCATTGATTGTCAGTGTTGACTGCTTTGAATGGCAGTGATTCTTCAGGGCCTCAGACAGAGTCAGGGTTGCCAGGTCCCCATGGCTACTGGCTGGAGATCGGGGAACGGGGGGGGGGGGTAGGTTCAGTAGCTGCAGCTTCAGAAGCTCTTGGAGATTTGCAGATGGAGCCTGGGGAGCACAGGGACCTCAGTGGGGTACAGTGCCACCCTCCAAACCATCTGTTTTCTCCAAAGGGGCTGTCATTCTGGGGGATACTCAGGTCCCACCTAGAGGCCGGCATCCTTAGGCAGAGATTGCCTACTACCTGACCTTTTTGTTATCACTGTTACCTGTTACCATATGTTAATTGCATCTGTTCCTGTTTTCTGTAAACCGCCCTGAGCCCTCGGGGAGGGCGGTATATAAATATAATAAATAAATAAATAAATAAAATTTATTTGGAGATGCTGGGAATTGAACCTGGGGCCTTCTGCATGCAATGTAGATGATCTAGCCCAGAGCCACAACTTTTCCTCTGTTGATGGGGACTTGGAACTAATATCAGACCTAAATTTGAGTGCAATGGTACCTTTAAGCCGAACAAAGTTTTATTCAAGGTGGGAGGGCTTGTGCATTCACACTTGCTGAAACAATGCAATAGGAATCACCTGTACAGATACAAAAAGAAAGTAAATTAGCAGTCAGTTAGTAAGCAGCAGCATGAAGATATCCAACAAATATGCAGCATAATGAAGAGCAAACAATGCCTTGCTAGAATAACAAACTGAATTCATCAATTATTTGGGCTCAATTGTCTTTCACACCAGCTTGGTGTAATGGTTAGGAGTGTGGACTTCTAATCTGATATGCCGGGTTTGATTCCCCACTCCTCCCCAACATGCAGCCAGCTGGGTGACCCTGGGCTCCCCACAACACCGATAAAGCTGTTCTGATCGAGCAGTAATATTAGGGTTCCCTAAGCCTCACCTACCTCACAGGGTGTCTGTTGTGGGGAGAGGAAAGGGAAAGTGAATGGAAGCTGCCTTGAGACTCCTTCTGGTAGAGAAAAGCATCATATAGGAACCAACTCTTCTTCATAAGGGGAATAAAAATGTTATGGTTAGTGATTACTGGCAGACGCTTTCCCAATTGTGAATGGGAGTAATTAAAAGAGACCCATCTATCTCCACCTTAGCAGAGAAGCATCTTCACAAGTGACAAGCCATGCTGAGTTCGGTCTCCTGTCCTAAGACCAGAGAGTTGGATTTTACATGACATACTTCATTACATCACATTACAGTCCCATCTCAAACAAATAAATGAAGCGGAAATGGTAAAGAATGCAGATATAACAGCTGAATGAGGTTAGCATATGTCATGAGATAAGAAACCAATATCCCTGTTGAGTCCTGGGGATTCCACTGTTCTGAGTATTGTAACAACTTGCATCTCAGCAATTTCCCTTTCTAGTCTGTCCTTGAAGTTTCTTTGCAATAAAACAGCTGTTTTGAGGTCCTTCACTGAAAAACCTGGAAGGCTGAAGTATTCTCCTTCATGTTTTTGAATCCTGTGTATTTTAATATCAGGCTTGTGTCCATTTATTCTTTGGCAGAGAACAGAAGAGCATTGTTCACCTGTTCAATTGTTACAGTCCTCTGGAGCTCCACATTATGCAGCAACAAATGCCATAACACTGTATATTCTATGAACATTCGGGCTTTCCTTGCCTGACTTAAGCATGTCACTGCAAACTGTCTTGCATAGCACCTGAAAGCTGCAAGAGCTTTCTTCCTGCTCTGCTTGCAGATCCATCTTCTTGCCCTAGTGGGGCCTCCAAAACAAGACTGCCTGCAAAGCCTTTGGATGACAAGTGGAACAGAATAATTGCCCAGTCTGGCATCCCACATGACGCTCAGATGAAGGCGGGCCAAGAGAGCACTTGCCTTTGACTCACAGTTACTTTGGCTGCAAGCAGCTGTGACAGTGAAATGGAGAGTAATAAGAGAAGGTCAGGCCCAGAGCAGGCCAGGAGAACAAAGAACCCAGCAGAAGAAGGCAAATTCGCAAGATAGCCAGACAGAAGGGAAAGGGAGCGCAGGGGCCAATTACACCCTCGGATAAAAAAAGGGATTATAGAAACAAAGGCTCATCTCTTGTGATTTACGGCTCCGTCACACCCAAAGGCAGCCTGCCCAGTTCCTTCGCTGAGTAGGAGTTAAACCCACAGAGTATTAGGTCTCACCTAATCCTGATCGCTGGAAAGATCCCAGGCTTATAGCACCCGATGAAAAGAGATTGCCGAATCAACCCAGCTAGAAGAACTGGAAGGCTCTCTCCGGTTGAAGTGAAGGCTGAGAATGGAGACTGAGGAACTGAGACACACACCAGAAGTTGCCCTCGTCAAGGATCACTGCTCTGTTTACTGTGGTCATCAGTCCAGAGCGGCCGGCCACACACTAATCTGTGGCGACCAAAGTCAACAGGAGTCACCTTGCCAACTAACACGGTTTTATTCCAGCATACGTTTCCATGGCTTTGAGCCAACTTCACCAGAGGAACGCAGTGGATCATCACAGGGGTTCCCCTCCCCCCCCCCCCGCTTTGTAATCTGATGTGCAAATGTCTGCATAGTGTAAAAAACCTCAACACACATCTAATGAAGTAGGCTCCAGTTCAGCAAACCTCTATGCTTGCTTATTTAATCCTGACCTAGGTCCATTATGCACGTGTTGGATAATGCCCTTTCAATGTGTTTTTGCGGCCGAATTTTCCTGTGTGGATCAGGACAACCTACTTCTAAAGCGCATTGAAAGTGTATTATCCAACATGTACATAATGAGCCCTGGGTAGCTCAGGCTTGCTCAGTCTCATGAGATCGTGGGTCAGCCCTAGATAGTATTTGGGAGGGAAACCTCCAAGGAAGTCCAGGATCCTGGCAGAGAGGCAAAATGTTCCTTTCCTTGGAAACCCTATGGCAGTGCTAGTCAAACTGCGGCCCTCCAGATATCCATGGACTACATTTCCCATGAGCCCCTGCCAGCATTTGCTGGCAGGGGCTCATGGGAATTGTAGTCCATGGACATCTGGAGGGCCGCAGTTTGACTAGCACTGCCCTATGGGGTCACCATATGTTTGCTGCAATTTGCCAGCATTTCCTACCACCATTTATTTATTGTTTATTTACTTTTTAAAATCTGTATTCCTCTTTTCTTCCCACCAGGGCTCCAAAGTGTCTGCCAATGTTCTCCCCTTCTCCGTTTAATCCTCACAACAACCCTGTGAACTGGGTTACGTTGAGGTTATCCAGTCATCTTCGATGGCTGGAAAAAATTCTGCTGCTGCTCCTGCTTCTTCTTCTTTTACATGCTGGAATAAAATCTTGTTAATTTAGAAGTGTTTATTTATTTTATTTATTAGATTTTTATACCGCCTTTCCATATGGCTCATGGCAGTTTACATAGAACATCATGGGGGGATACACGAAACGAACTAACATATAACATAGTCAAATACAACAACAATAATCTAACAGTGGTTCTGTATAACACAATTTCAGTGATCTTAAACAACAACAATATAACAGGAACGGTAACTTAGCTAAGGCCTGTAGATAGGCCAGACTGGTTCAGGCCATGGAGGGGATGTCTGAGGAGGACCTGAGGTCGGTCTCAGGCAAAAGTATAAGAAGATTCCAGGTTATTTTTGCTCTTTTTAACCTCCAGATTGTGGCATGTTTACCACCAGTGACAGATGACTTCCGCACTGGTTATCTGTCCTAAGTTCAATTCTTGTGAGAAGCGGGTTTTTTCACTCTCTGCTTCCTCACAGCCCTATGGTGCATTCGTGTACCTCTCTCCTTGAGTTTCTCCTGAACTTTCTCAAAACTACTTTGCTCCAAAGTTTTAGGGGAGATCTCAATGAAGCCTCAGGAGTGGCTGTGTGGCTGGGAAAATTCAGGTTTTCTGGCCTGCGTGGTAGCCATTTCCCTTGACCCTGCTTTCATGGCAACCATTTCTTCCTTCCACCACAGAGGAGCTTTTGATTTTTTAAAACAAATCCTCCACTATTGTGATATTGCTATACCATTGTAACAACAAGTACAGCAGGTTCTCTGAATTCCTAGCTTTCGTTTAAAAATAACTCTCCAGCCTCTCCTCTTACAGAGTTACGACGATAAGGGCATATCTTTGTAACCCAAGGGGCGAAAAACTTATTTTAACTAAAAGTCCTGAATACAGAGAACTTGGCACACATATTGATATAATGCTATATAAATATGCTGCCATTCTATGCCAATATAATGATATCCTAGACCAATTTTTCTTTTTTTAAAGAAAATTTGCAAAATCCCTGTGAGGGGATGGCTGCGGCTGCTGGACTGGAAGAGGGAAACTGCGGGAAACCTGTAGCATGGGAAATTCATCTGCAGCCACACTACCAATGCAGAAGCAACAAAATCCCTTCCCCACGTAAGGCTGCAATTGGATGCCTACACCACAGCTAGCCATTGTGGAGGAATTCTAGAAACATTGCAAGAACCCAGACCCATCCCTGGGCCCTGGCCAGACAATTGTGCTATTCTGGAATTGCAGTAAGAATTCTTCCCCATTTTGGGAGCTGTCCAAGAGGAGAACCTTTTTAAAAGGTAAGCATGCCTCCAATTTTGCTCCTGGGGGGGGGGGGGAAACCACCTCTGTCTCAAAAGTCGGAGAAACTCGCTGCATGCAAGGACATGAGTTGCACAGGTTTCTGGGCAGAGCTCAATCTGCAAGCATACATCTTTGCCCAGGGGATATCCCCGCCACCTCCCGTAGTCCCTGGCTCCTTAAGTTCTGGACCTGACACTGATGGACAGGGATTCCACAGAGGCCTAAACAGCACAAAGTGCAAGGCATTGAGCAAGACGCCTCTTATCTTTCCCCTGTTCAGAGAAGTTCCTCCTCCTTCCCCTTTTATTGGTGTGTCGTCTCCATAGTTTCCATCTCTGCTTAGGCTTCCCAGCATCCCAGATGAGATGAGAGCACCGCTTCAGAGTTGTGAAACTGACTCAGGGGGAGATCCTAATCGGTCCTCTCCTGGGGCCGTTTCCCCACACAGAGGCTCAGTTTAGGCACCATCATGAACCTCTCTTCTGAGAGCTTGGGAAATGGCCGTAGGGCTCACCGGCGTTCTCCTCCTCCCCTCTCAATGCCCCTCCACTCTGGGGGATGTCAGAACTGGCAGCCCATGGGGAAAGCAAGCCATGATTTGGAGCATGAGTTGTGAAGAAGATGTAGGAGCAAGCAGAGACCCTGTTTTTTCAGTTCAGAGATGAAGGCAAATATTAAGGGGGAGCACAAAGTGGAGAATGGAAGCCACGAGAAAGGCCAGAGGGGCAGTGGCTTTGGCACAAGGTTTGTGCTTCCAAACTGAGCCCCAGGCTGGGCCCCATAGGGGACTGCTGCCAATTACAGCTTCCTGGCAAATGTACCTGTGTGGCTGGCAAGCACATATCTGTCCTATGCACATGTTGTTCCTTTGGTGTACATCGGAAAAAAATGCAAGGATGCTTCCTTTCCCTTCCTTGTAAGCCAAGTAGGACATCATAGTATATAGAAGCTTAGCTTAACTTTATGTACAGGAACAAAAGAAACCTGTCAATGACCAGCTTGTACTCTGTATCTGAAGCAATCTGTTTGCACATGAAAACTGATACCGCGAATAAAATGTTGCTGGTCTTCAAGGTGCCACGGGACTCAAACTTTGCTCAGTTGCTTCAGACCAAATACGGCTCTCCACCTGAATTCAGCTAGTAAACAAAGAGAGAGACAGAACACAAAAGCGATCAAGGCAGAACGTTGCACGGCCAACATGATGTAGTGGTTAGAACAGCCTTCTCCATGCTGGTACCGCTGAAGTATTTTCCAAGCTTTGAGGTTCCAGGAAGTGAGGTCAGCTGACCACCTCTTGGTGTCCCACCCTCTTGGAACTGAGAGGAGCCTTGGGTGGCAGAGTTTAAATGGCCAGGGCCCCTCCCCTCCCCATCCCCTGCATGCCCATCATTGGCTACTTTGGGAGGGGGTGGTTCAACCTGCCCAAATAATGGTAGAATTTGTTTAAAAAATGTAAAAATCTTTTTTCTTTCTTCTTTGCTTGGAGCCAAAACAGCAGGAACAGGGTGGGAGGGCTCTCCACCGATGCCATTTTGAGCACTTCCACATCATGGTACCATTGAAAGGCCTTTGTGGTACTGGGTGGCAGCTTGGTATCATAGCTGAGAAACCCCCTGGGTTAGAGAGTGAGCCTCAGTGCTGAGAGACTCAGGTTAAAGTCCCTGCTCTGCCATGGAAGCCTGCTGGGTGATTACAGGCCAGCCGTTCTCTCTGAGCCTAATTTACCTCACAGGGTTATTGCTGTGAGGATCAAGCCTGGTGTAGTGGCTAAGAGCAATGGCTTCTAATATGGAGAGGTGGGTCTGATTCCCCACTCATCAGCATGCAGTTATCTGGGTGACCTTGGACCAGTGACAGTTCTTTCAGAGCTCTCTCATCCTCACCAACCTTGCAGGGTGTCTGTTGTGGGGAGAGGAAGGGAAAGGTGTTTGTAAGCCACTTTGAGACTCCTTTTGGGAGTGAAAAGCAGGGCATAAAAACAAACTCTTCTTCAAATGGGCAAAGGGAGAATGATATTCTAAAACTGCATATAAATTTGTTTTTTGTTTTTTTTTAAAGAACAGGCATGGAGGAAGTTCTGAGAGAATTTCTACACTTCTCTCCAAGAAACCCAGACTGGGAGTGGCTGACAGGGAAATCTTCACAGCCTTGCCAAATCACAGTTCCAAAGACTCTTCAGGGAAACCATGACCGTTCTTGGTATGAAGCTTGTTCTCCAGTTTGCAGGATAGTTACGCCCAGATTCTCCAACAGATCCATTTGCAACGCTTTATCTCTGGATAAAGGTCTGTTAGGGCTGCCAGGAATCCCTCAGCCACCGGCAGCAGGTGGAGAAAGGGCAGGCTGCCCGCCCCAGCTTAAGAAACGGGGAGGGGGGGTGGATCCTGGGGAGGATCCAGACCTCAGTGGGGCACAAACGCCACAGAGACCATTCTCCAAAGTTACCACTTTCTCCAGGAGAAAATAATCACTGTAATCCGGAAATGAGCTATAATTCTGGGGATCCCCAAGTCCCCCCTGGAGGCTGGCATCCCTAGGACTCCTGCATGTCATTTCACCTACGCATGGGTCACCAAGGGCCAAACTAGATGTGAGGATGGCCGTCACGAGGATGACATTATGTCTGAGGAACAGTGCTTGCACTCGAAAGCTCACACCATGAATAAACCTTTGTTGGTCTTAAAGGTGCCACTGGACTCTGATTTTAAAGTGATTTAAGAATGCTGTGAGGGCTGCATGGCATTCTGGGTCCTCTTACCCCCCCCCCCATTTCAAATGCTGAAGTAGCCACAGCGAGGGTGGGGGTGGGTGTTTGCTGCTATGCTGCTGGCCTGATGCATTTTAAAACAATCTTGAACAATCCTGGCCGCCACAGGGATGATTGGTCAGAGCCATTAACAGGGCTAGGCTCCCTGAGGAGACAAGACAAATAGTGAGAGGAGCTGGTGACAAACTAATCAGTAATCAGAACCAGCCAAGGCAACCCCTTGAGTAGAACTGGAGACTCCTGAATCCCTGCCAGAACTAGAGAGCCAGCGTGATGCAGTGGCTAGGAGCAGTCAGTGGCCTCTAATTTGGAGAAGTGGGTGTGACCCCCCAGTTCTCCTTCACATGCAGCCGGCTGGGTGACCTTGGGCCAGTCATGGTTCCCTTGGGGCTGTTCTTGCAGAACGATTCTCTTTGAGCTGTCTCATCCCCACCTACCTCACAGGGTAGAAGAATGGAAAGGTGTTTGTAAGCTGCCTGGGACTCCTTCAGGCAGTGAAAAGCAGGGAACGAAAAAAAGACAGCTCTTCTGTAGTCACCACAGGGACTGTCATGAGTCAGCCAGGGCTCAGTGGCAGTGAAGACTCCTCTGAGGAGGAAGGGGCCGGCACAGCCAGACTAAAGGCAGGAGAAGCCAACAAACAAGAGGAGGAGGTACAAGCATGCCAAAATTTACAGCTTGCCCAGAGCTGCCTCCACCACCTAGCTCTGATCTGGCAGATGAAAGCCACCTACCTGTTTTTAGTCCACCAAGTTCACCTGCACCAGAGGTGAAGGCACTCATTTAGAGTACAGCTGCAGGCAAAAAGGAGAAGAGTTCGCCTTATGGCTACATGCTGTTAGCTACATGCTGAATGTGAGGAAGAGTTGTTGCAGGATGAGGCTGGTGCAGCTAGCATTTACATTAAAAATATATTGAGGGCTGCTGTGGGGTATGGATGTAATGTAGCTAAATGCTGACATACCCATGCCTCTCAGGTCACCATGTTTACTTGACGCTTGAACCTTGAATAGGAATCTCCGGAACTAAAACGACCTGTAGGGAATATGCTGTTTGTCCCGTTGGAATATATACTGTATCTGAATCGTCTGAATTCTGCAGTCTGTACCCAATGCCCACTGGGAACATTTTCTGCATTCCTAAAAAGATTGCAACATTATGTTCAGTCTTTGTCTGGACTGGAAGCAGGGGGATCATACAAGAGGCTTTGCTGCAAGCGTGTTCTTTGCACTGTGTATAAATCATAAAAAGAAAGGCTATGTGCATAGAAACATGGTTATCTTGATTCGGTTTGTGGATGTCTTGGCTTGTTTTGAAAAAGAAGAGACTGTTTTACAGCGAGGGAGGGGGGGGGATAAAGGCCACAGTAAATCTTGTCTCCCTGTTTGTTAGTTTCTACCATGTTTTCTTTTCATCCTCAGACTGCAGCTGTTTGTTTCACTTGGAACTAGCTTTGCAAATAATAATAATAAAAAAAGAGATCCCGCTTGGATTCAGGCCCTAGCTCTGCTTCCTTCCTCTGAAGAGCATACCTGCTGCACACCTGAGAAAGCCACCTCCTCCGCCAGCCCCAGGGCTCCTTCCCTCCCTCCTGCAGATTTAACTGCAGGCAAAATGGATTCCTTCTCAGATCCAATTTGTTAGGGGCTTTAAAAAGGGCTCGTTCTCTCCAGGGAAAGGGAAGGGAACAGCCTGTCTTGCATGGAACAGACAAGCAGAACAAGAATGACATCATCCTTGTTTTAACATAAAGGAGCAGCCCTGAGAATCAGCTCGGCACCTGGAGTGCTTTGCCAATCCTGCACTCTTGGCTTTTTACACCCTGGCTCGCTTCCAGAGAGCACCCTACTCACTACTCAATAAGGCAGGCCAGAATTTCTGGAAAACTCTGAGGAACAGAGCCACAAATTCTGTGAGGAGTTAACTCTTACAGAGATTACAGTGTACTACAACTACCATAGTTCCCCACCCACCCCCCATGGCCTTTACACCTTAAAGACAGAATCAGTAGGGTTGTTTCCACACGGAGATACTTCCCCTTTCAGTTCTTATTGCCACTGAGGCAATGGTGCTTCTGCACAAAAGTATTTCTTGAGGCACCCTCCAGCACCCATCATTTCCCCTTGTGCTTTTTTGCCTGCTCCATAGGGAAAAGGAGTTATAATATATAAATCACGACTGCGGAGCACAGTGCAAAGAAGGGGACATCTGTTTGATGAATTCAAAATCCAGGATTTGCTATTCACCGTACAAAATGCCTTCCACATTCCTAAACTATATACAATTTGCTGCTGACAAAAAAGAAAGACATTAGTGACTCATTTGTGAGATTAGTGACTCAAATTGTATTTTCATATCTTTAAAGGAATAAAGGTACAACCTGCTGCAACCAAATAAATAAATAAATCACAATTGTATACTGCAGGGGTAGTCAAACTGCGGCCCTCCAGATGTCCATGGACTACAATTCCCAGAAGCCCCTGCCAGCATTTGCTGGCAGGGGCTTCTGGGGAATGTAGTCCATGGACATCTGGAGGGCCGCAGTTTGACTACCCCTGCAGTATACTGTATATACATTTCACAGTAACACATGGAACTGAGACCTTCTAATCTACAAAAGTCCTGATGTTCGGAGTCACACACTTGTGTTCTACTCTACCTCACAGGGTCGTCGTGAAGATAAAATAGAATAATCCCCATGTTTCCCACACTGAGTTCCTTGAAGGAAATGTGGACCATAAGCAGACTTTAATAAATAAAAACAAAATAAGACTTCACATATCACAGGTCCCATGGCTTTGCCTCCTCTGTCAAATTCTAGACTTTGAACGAAGAGCAGCTAAGGTGCTGGATTTCCATGTGGGTTTTCCACTGTCTGCTAATCCTCAGTTTGTTTACTGAGAAATAAATCCTACTGAATTATGTGGGACTTGTTTCTAGGGTTTCACATGGCAGCCCTGCCTGCCAATCCCTGCTCATCTTTGATGTGCTCTCACTTGGCAGGTCACTGTGTCTCAGCCTAACTCTGCTACAGAAATGTTGTGAAGGTAAAATGAGGTCAGGATATACCTGAGCCTGCTTTGAACCCTCAGGCTAGGGCAGAAGGGGGGAAAAAACCCTAAGCTGTTAAATACATAGCCTTCTGTCATCAGTCTAGGACAATAACACAAAAAGGGGGCAAACAGCTCTGCAAAAGAACAACAGAAAGCTCACCAAATATTTACTTGTGGCACACAGTTGGAAGGGTCTTAAAAGGGCCCAATGACAGCCTCTTGGGGATACCCCCCAGTTGTCAGGCTGAAGAGAGAGCAAAAGGTGCTGCTGTTTACATTGCTGTAAATGCCTTGCCTAGACTATCTGTTGTATTAGTGACACGGGAATTCTGGTTTGGGAGAAACTGTGGCTCGGTCATAAAATATTTGCTTTGCATGCAGAAAGGCCCATGCTCAGCCCAGAACATTGTTGGCAGAGTTTAAATATGCAAAGTGCCAGCTTGGTGTAGTGGTTAGGAGTGCCGACTTCTAATCTGGCAAGCCAGGTTTGATTCCCCACTCCTCCTCCACATGCAGCCAGCTGGGTGACCTTGGGCTCACCACAGCACTGATAGAACCGTTCTGACTTAGCAGTCATGTTTGTTTGTTATTTGGATTTGTATGACCACCGCTGTCGGCAAACTGGCTCATAGCAGTTTACAAGCATGCAAAATACAGAATCCAGTCCACAACAATAAAACAACACTATCAATAGTATAAAACAAGCTTCCCCATAAAATATCTCTAAAACTCTACAATATCAGGGCTCCTACCTCACAGGGTGTCTGTTGTGAGGAAAGGAAAGGGAAGGTGATTGTACGCTGCTTTGACACTCCTTCAGGTAGAGAAAAGAGTCATATAGGAACCAACTCTGGGGAATAAAAATGTTATGCTTAGTGATTACTGGCAGACGCTTTCCCAATTGTGAATGGGCTAGAGTCTTCTACTAGGCCTTAAGAAGCCCACATTCAAACCCTTGTTTGGCACGAAACTCACTGGAAGAAGCATGAAAGTACTCCTTGGGGAAAATCAGAACAAAAGTATTCCAAATAACATACCAGTTTATTGATCGCTATCACCCTGCATCAAGAACTCATGAAATGAGTCACAGAGAGGCCCTTTGAATCTCTGAACGTTCATCCTATGTAAGTTTCATGGTGTATTTTCTAAGCATATTGCAAAATCTTATTTGATTTATAGGGGACTGGAAGGATCCTACAATGCAGGGGGTTTCAGTTTTAAATATTTATCTATACTTCTTGTCGCCTTTTTAAATGTTTTGAAATTCCCAAGTCCCGGGAAAGACTATGAGATGAAATGTCTAAACAAATTAAAATGAGATTATTGAACTCTGACCTAGAGAGGGCAAGGTTGGGGTGGGGGATTTGGGGTGTCTTTCAGGGTGGCTCCCTTCTGTTGACATGATGTGTGTGGGGGGGGGACAGGGCTGCCATCTGGTCTTCTCTGGGTTTGTCCTCCTAGACTTGGGAGAGGTTGTTAAATGTTTGCTCTTTGCTGAGACTAGGGGAGAGGGGGTGTTGGCCTTGTTACAAAGAAGGAATTTTCCTTTCTCTGGGCAAAGCAAGCAGTGCAGGAGATAAACACCAACATTTGTAACAGTCTGATCAGAAACCACTCCCCCACCTTGTGATGGGTCATGTTTCAGTGTTGCAATTCGACTGTTTCTCCAGGGGCACAATTGAAAACCGAGGGGAATCCAGACCAAAAGCTTCTAATAGCAGCATGGCAGGAAGGGGGAAGAGTAGCCTTGTGGAGTTACACTTCCGTCGTGTTACCATTTAGGGTCCACTGTCTTCACTCCCTCCCCTGTCTTCTCTTGTACGCGTGAGATTTCAATTAAAATAGACATATTATACACTAAATGGAACACAGACTGTTTTCCTTGAGTGGAGAGTTCTACGTACCCTTCAGGCCCTGGCAGCTGAACATCGGTTACCTAGGGGCTGAGCCATATGAGGCACTGGATGCTCCAGGTCTGGCTAATGGGTCCCTAATGCCGTTTTAGATTAGCAAGGCTGCATGTTGGGAAGTCTGAAACTCATGCTTCCTTTCTGACACAGTACCCGTCCATTCCAGAGCTCTGTGCCCAGTAGCAGAATGTTAAAGAACTCCCAATGCCTCCTCAGGGGAAACTGGCCCCAAGGATATGGCACTTAACAAGGAACTTTGGTATGACCTGTTCAGGGCAAATAACAGCCATTACTCCGAAATACCCCTGGATTGATTTAGATCCCACACGGTCCTACATCCTGTTGCTGTCATAAATAATCTATAGGGTTATATAGTCATTGGCCATTATAGAGGATCATTTACCATTGCAGAGTATGGAAAGTCACAGGCTGGTTGCATAATGCTGGAGTTCTGGATGAAGTGAGATCAATACAGCGGCTTGATCATGCTGATTCATGCGCTATAATGCTGTACACCTCCCACATCATTTCTCAGTGCCAAATAACTTTCTCATGAAGCAGCTTTTAGTGGAGCGTTGGCACTGTTGCATGGGAACAGGACAGACATATATGCCCCTTTCCCCATTTCTTCATCTTTTAATATATTGTTTTGGAAATTGCTTTACGTTCATACATAAATGCTGTCAAGTCATAACCATCTTATGGCAACCGCAGCAAGGGGCTTTCAAAGCAAGCGAGAATCAGAGGAGTTTTGCCACTGCCTTGCTCTACAGAGCCTCCCTTTGTGGTTTCCCATCCAAGTAGTGGTGCTGCTTAGCTTCTGATATCTGACAAGATTCAGGTAATCAAATTATACAGCACTGCAGCCAAATAAAACAGACAAGATTCAGGTATACAACGCAACCTTCCCTCTGAGAAACGGCTTTGGTTTGCCCATTTTCATTGTTTGCCCTGATTCTTCGTTGACTTCCCTTCTACAGTGTTTATGTGGACAATTGATTTGTATACCTTACATGGTGTATATCTACTGATGTACAAGTGACGTTAGGAAACAAGGAATCAACAGAGGGGGAAATGATATGAAATAAAAGTCCCACAGGCTTGATTCAAGCAAAGGAGAATCAAAATTGAAACTAGAGATGTTGAGGAGTGCAATAATATTCTTAAGTGCCAGAACAATCTTCAGTTCCGTCCTGAATAGTTAATTGAAGGAAATGATCAGAATTTTAAAAAACCCCTCATCTTAATTCTATTTGCAAAAGTGCTACCAAGGAGCAGCCCATTTATTGTGACCGCATGTAGTTTTCAAGGCAAGAGCGGCTCAGAAGTGGTTTGCCCCTGCCTTCCTCGGTAGTCTCCCATCCAAGTACTAACCAGGGCCGACCCTGCTTCATTTCCAAGATCTGGGCCTATTCTGCACACAATAGATAATAAATAAAGTGCACTATCTATGCACTTTAGAAGCAGATTTTCCTGTTCTGCACAGGACAATCCAGCTGCCAAAGCACATTGAAAGTGCATTATCCTATGTGTGCGGAATGGTCAGATTAGGTTAGTCTGGGTTATCCACATCAGAGCAATGCTATTTCTGCATGGACGTTTTCTCCTCCTTTGTTTCCAAACTGGAGATCTGTTTTGCAGAGAATCTACATGATAATATCCTCTAATCTTCTCAGATTTCCCATTCCTATTAGATTCTCCCAAGCTTGCTTTGCTCTTATCTTTTCAGAAAAACTTAGTCCATGTGGGTTAACATTCCATCTGAATGGTGGAATTTGCATTTTTGAAGGTCTCGCCCAACTCACATCAGCACTATTTTCCTTCAGTCAGCCCCTCAACACCTTGGTTTTCCTTAATTTGCCACCAGGGGGCTTTAGAAAATAGCTGCTGATGAAGGAAAATGCACAGAATAGTCTTGTGAGGGTGCTCCATCGCTAAGGTGAATTATTTGTATTTGCAGTGGTAATAAATGCAAAACAGGGAATCACCATTCTGTAAATGCAGCCAATGAAAAAACATTTTTTTCTTTTTCATCCTCCTGATAGACAAAACAGCATACAAAAAAAAAAATCAGAATCCAGTAGCACCTTTAAGACCAACAAAAATTTATTCAAGTCATGAGCTTTCAAATGCAAGCACTCTTTGTCAGTCTTTGATGTCCAAAGTTGGGATGTAGAACACAAAAATACAGGAAACTGAATCAGAGCACACTGATCAGAACTGTCTACTGGTGACAGCTCTTCAAGGCCCCAGGCAAAGCTCCTTCACATCATCTATTACCTGTTCTGTTTTAGCAGGCGATGCTAGGGATTGAACCTGAGACCTTCTGCATGTCGAACAGATGCTCTGCCACTGAGCCATGGATAGGAAGTCTGGCCAGAGACTGCAATGAAGGTACAAGGAGAAACAAAGCCACCCTAAGAAATGTGTTGTAGAGAAAGGGGAGTTAATGGATATTCTTGGCAGTTTACCATTGCTGATGTGCAGCTATGGCAAACCCAGAGTCCTCATGCTTATGTCAACAGAGCCTCAAGTGGGTGTTAAGCAATGTGGAAAATCCTGCTGAGTTTTATAGATATTCAGCACTTTTCATAAAGTGGAAGTAAATCCATCTGGACTATGGAATTAACCCTTTCAGAAGATGCATTTAGGATTGTAGCCCTAAATTGAGGTGGGTAGTCATGTTGGACTGAAGCAGCGGAACAAAATATGAGTCTAGTAGCACCTCGAAGAAGTTTTATTCAAGGTGCAAGCTTTTGTGTGCATGCACAGTTCTTCAGATACTGCCTGCAAAGCTCCAACTGAACTCAAATTATGTTCTGTAGTCCCACATGTCATTGAAGCTTATTTTTCAGTAGAAATATAGAGCTGGCACTCATCCTGCCCCTTAAAGGGTCCAAACATGTCACATTCATTTTGTGAGCTGTTTTTACAATCCTGTAAGGGAGGGCAACAATATCTTGTAGATAAGATAATGGGACCAGGGACTGTTCAAAGTATTTTGTTGCCTAAAGCAAGGTACCACCCTGATGGCTTTTCTGATGGGCTAGACACCACCACAAAAAAAGTCCTGCCTAATTTAGTGCAGTCAGAGTGAAAAAGGTTTGAGGGAATAGAATCTCAGCCTGGGATCAACCCCCCCCCTCCCAGCATGGACTGATAATTGAGTAGGGATGCCAGCCTTCAAGCAGGACCTGGCCATCCCCTGGGATTATAGCTCGTTTCCAGTGATCAGTTCCCCTGGATAAAATGGCTGCTTTGGAGGGTGGACTCAATGTCATTGTACCCCATTGAAGTCCCTGTCCTCCCCAGGTTCCATCTGCTTTGAGACTCCCTCGGGTATTGATGATAAACAAACCCTGCTCTCTCACAGTTTTCAACCTCACTCAGCCCTCAAAACCTAACCAACTAGACCTTCAGCTATCCAATTTTATCCTTTCCCTGTACCCAGCTCCTATTGGTTGGTTGGTTGGTTCAAGGCACTGCTCTCATTGACTCCTGTGTTGGTGGCATATATTTCTGTGCTCTCCCTGTCACAACATTCAATACATCTTGGGCCCGCACTGCTGTGGGCCACGTTTAGGGGCTGGATTTAGACTCAGCCGGGGAGCGGAAGAACCCAAGGGAAATATACCAGTCACCTTCCATACTGATGACAACTAGGTGCCAGTAAACTCCTGAGGTATTCAGGTGATCCATGAGCAGGATGACACCCCCACTTTATTTTTTAGGCAACTAGGATTAGGGCTTGGGAGGGATAATGCTTTCTTTGTTCCACCTGGACAATCTCAGCCCTTCAAAAAGTTGTTTGTCTATAAAGAAAGTGTGTGTGTGAGAGAGAGGGTTCCTAACACTAGCTCAGAAAACATTTCTGGTGATTGGGGGTGACATCTGGGAAGAAGACAGTGTCAGCAAGGACATAATTCCACAGCGTTCTGCCACCGAAGCTGCCATTTTCCCCTGGGGGTTGGTCTCTGCCGATCAGCTGTCACTCAGGACCCTACCTTGAGGTTGTTTCCTTGTGTGTGTGTGTGCATGCATACACACTGATATCAAAGAACAGCATAGAGATAATAGGGTTAAACCCACCCCTTAAGATTTCGTCATCCTTTAAATACATTGTAGGCGAACCAGTAGTAGGTTTCCTGTAGTGTTTTCTACTCTTGACCATCTTCATAAGCCTAGCATGTAATCCCATAGCTGAGGGGAGGTGACATAGCTCAGTGGTAGAACATCAGCTTTGAATACAGATGAAGTCAAAGACCACCACCTGAAACCTTGGAAAGTCACTGCCAGTTAATATAAGCAGTGCAGGCACTGATAGCCTAGTAATCTAGTTCTATAGATTTACATTCCAGCAAGATAACGAAAGAATTATTTGAATTATTCTTCCTCCACCACCCATCACGGGAGGTAAACTAGAGTGGACCTCATTACCTTGGGTAAGATTACAGCATAGCTCTGCTGGTATTTGAGTCTCTAAACAAGCCAGCATTGGTGAATTTGTAATCATGTTGCTGGAACAGAACAGCTACCCAATTACAATTCGTTTGCAGGGCTCCAGTGCTAACACACTAAAAAACAAAACAAAACAAAAAACACTCTGCTACTCTCCTAGATGTTGGATAACTTTCTTGTGCAGTGCAGTGTACTTTTGAGACAGCTGCCTGCCTACAGCAGTTTTGACTGCTGGGCTGGAATTTGCAAGGGTAAGAAGTTATTTTCTGCAGAGTGGGAAGATGCCATGCATTTTCTTCCAAAAGGAGCTGATCCATGCCAGTTCAAATGCCAGCGGGTAAGGAGGACATTCTCTTCTGTCTCTCAGATCAGTTGTGGGAAATCTTCAGCTTTGCAAAGCACAAGCTGTTGTAAACACACAGCAAGTTGATAGATACAGTTTGGAAAGCAGCAGTACAGAAGCTGGAAAGGGCTTCACTCCCTGGGCTGTGGCAAGACAGCCAGAGTTGGTCTCAGCTTGCTGAAATACCCCCTAGCAGGCCAAGCTACTCGGGGCTTTCTTCGCTGAGCAATATGCCTTTGTGCTTGTTTCTCTGTTCCTTTCCATGCTTTGGGGCATTCAGATAATTTCTTTGGCTCAAAAGCAGAGCAATGTCTGAATGGGAAGCTTCTTTATTCAGGAAAATAAACCCAAACTCCAAACTGTGAAACAAGGTCTTGGCTTTCTCAGACCTCCTGAGGTACAAATCAGAGCCAGAACTATTCACAAGATGGGGGAGGGGGTTCCTTCCAAAAAATCTACTTTCCATCTCAAATGAAGTCATTAAAAGAACCCAAAACTTGAGCATTTTTGATGGAAGTAGGACACTAACAATTGTCTTTGATGCAGGGGTGTCTGAATGCCCTACAGATATCATATGCTAATATGAGGCTGTTGATATGACAGCTTTAAGATTCCTGCTGTCTCAAGGTTATTTCACCATTTAATTTTGGTAAATGAACATGCCATGGAGTGACAGCCTCTTTTCACAGAACCTCCTAGTGGTGCCATGTCCCTGCACATTGATTTTGCTTTAAACCACATCTGCCATTACATTTCCTGATCCAACTTTCACAGATCTGTGAGATGGTCCCAGCTATCACCATTTTGAAGTAGCTTAAATATAAAGCTTCACCAGCTATAAAGTTTCAAGACCTAAAAATCTGCAATAGAAGTTATCACAGGATCATAGGATTTATTTATTACATTTATATTGTACCATTCCCAGCACGGCTGGCTGAGGATTGGGAATTATGCCGCCTTTTGCTGTTTTTTTATGGTGTTAGGGGATCTGTGATTGGCTTTATTGGGGTTTTAATCTGTTTTTGTGTAACCCACCACGGGTCCATGGAGAGTGGCGGGCTATAAATCGAACAAGAACAGTCCCTTGAACTGGGTCCACAAGCACACCACCACCATTAAGCTAGTACAATAAGACAGCCAGTATGAAGTAGTGATTAGTCCAACTAGTATCTGGTCGATTTCCACGGGTTTGGCATGCACACAGAGTAACAGCAGGGTGGCAAGGCAAGGCCACTCAGCAGTGGAAAGGATTTCCTTTTAGCACAACCAGTTTGAGATTTTCTTCATGTCATGTGCGCTTCTGTCACATGATTGCTGTGCCTTTGCTCCTTTATCTGGAAATTCAATGAAAAGGAACTACACCGTTGATTTCCGAATGTTACAGATAAGAGAAAAACGAAAACAGCAGGCCAAAATGATAATTGCCATTTAGAGAGCTTAAAGCCGGGAGATACGTCTTAATTTACTGTTAAATGGATTACAGACTCTGCAGTGGCAATCACTGAAGAAGTATTTGAAAACAGGGGAAAATATACCTAGGAGCCCATTCTGATAGCCCAGAAATTATATGATTTATACACCAAACAAGAGTGGCTGTGAGACTTATCATTTTGGCCTTTGTCTGGAAAGGCTGAAGGCGTCTTGGCCTAATCAGCTTGGTGGGCCATGTTTAAACTGAGCCTGATTCCTTGGCTTTGTCCAACATGAGGCTGTCAACCAGATTCACAGGTCTATAGTGCCACTTGATCTATGAGAAAGGAGCAGAGGCAGCCAAAAATATGGCGGCTGCTAGGTGGGAAGAGGAAATAGTGCGTGGAAGGAGTTGAAAATAGAGCTTTTAGGATCTTCTGTATTAATAGACGAGATAATCCCTCATTAGTAATTGACAGTGTTGTTAATCAAGATGGAGACAAGTTTTAGAAAGTACCTGTTTATTTTATCAAATCAGTGACTGTGAAAACAGAGCAAATATACAAGAAATCTCATCTGAGCAACCAGAGCAGATACGGGATTCATGTTTTTCCAAGTAACAGCTACAGAAAAGTGTTCAATATATTATTTCCCCCCACCAAACAGCTGGACTGTTCCAGAAGCAAAGTTTTATAGATCTGTGCTTACACCAAAGTAGATCCTTCATACAACTTTCATTCCTCTCACCCCATTCATCCAAGCAGGTTTACAAAAACAGATCACATCAGGGTTCAACATCACTAAGAAAAGCGTGTTTCTGGGATAGTATTGGTAAAGCGTTTCTATAGACTGCTCTAATTAAAAACACCAGAGCCAGGAAGCCACCAAGTTTTAAAAGCTACAGCTCAAGGGTAGGGATTCCACAAGTGAAATTCAAGATTATGTCAAGATCTCTGTGATTTAAAGATGATCTTGCACAATGCAAGGCTTGGTTAATTCACATCTTCCGTTGTTTAGAAATTCCCTAAAAAAAAAAAGTTGGGAGAGACATAAGAGGATTCAACAGTGTCAAGCTGTACCCTTAAAACGAAATTCGGAAGTGATTAATATTTCTTGGGATACCCAATCGTACGTTCATTGTCACACACACACGATTCTGCAAGTCACTGAGCTGACACAGCAGGTGCTATGATACAATGTAAAGGTCATTGCGGAAAGCACTGAGCTACATCCTCTCTATGTACCACCCCCAGGACATCAAATCTTCCGGGTGGAGCAGCAACACACAAGCATGCCATCCAAAGGCTGCCTTATTGTTCTGGCAGAAGCAAGCAAGCAAGTAAACTGAAGCTGTGGAGGCAAGTCAAACCTGCACCAGTCACAGCCAAGGAAAAATCACGATTCCCTTCAGTGTGTACAAGTATTGTCAGCAGCATTTGGGGACGGTGGGGGGGAGAAGGTGGAGAACAGTCGTTCTCATTTCCTCTCTTCCATGGAGGAGTAATAGCTAAATCTGCCATTTTGAAGTGTGAAAGCCAATGGCCTCAATTCTAAAAGTAAAACAAGCTTAATACAAGATTTAAGTCTTTTTTTTAAATTTAATGCTGCAAGAACCACAGAATGTGGCTTAGCTGTACCCAAACTGCCAGCAGGGGGATTCATTCTGCCCAGGCATTAGGCACAAGTGCCAGCTTTAGACTCCGCCCCAAAGCCCCCTCTCGTGGAATTGCTCAGCTGCCATTAATTAGATTCAATTAACATACGTGACCCGATTACTGCATTCAGAATGGGAAGACATTAGAGAAAGTCAGAGACAGAATACCCATTACCCATGCAGGAAGGATGCACAAAACCCCATTCCGGTATTTCCTTTTATAAAAACGGTGCACTTTTTACTGAAAAAATATAGTTCTATAGAACTGGTAATATATTACAAAGCTAAAAAAATGACCCCCCCCCCTCAATTATTCTAGTCATGTACAATGAAAATCTGATTTTGCATATAAACATTAATTTTAGCAGAGGTTATTGCCTTCGGAGTACAATACATAGAACAGAGCTTAAATAGTTTTCACAATCATTAGAAGTTTCATTATATTAGTGTTTTACATATAAAAAAAGAAGTTACCAAAAACAGAGCAGCCATCTTAGAAACTATAAATAGTTCTATTAAAAAAAAATCAACATACACTTTCTTTGCTTTTATTCTGGAAAAAATATAAATATTTTCTTCTCAACTGCCTAGGGTAACAAATTATTGGAGCTTAGGAACCTGTAACAACCTGCTGTTGCTGCTTCAGTTCTGGCAATGAGCAATACAAAATATACTATATGCCTCTAGAGATATCTCCAAGCCAGAAGAAATAAGGGATCAAAAATCAAGTCTTACAAAACTTACAAAAAAAGCGCGTTTTATTTGATAATATTTTCTACAAACTTGTATAGGAATTTGAATAAGCAAGCTATTATTTTAAAGGGTTTTTAAAAATTAAGCCCCCCACTAAAAAAATACCTTCGGCTAGAGGATGGGTTAAGATCCCCCTACCCCACCAGCCAAAGAACTTTCTGCTGTTGTAGCAACCAAGCCCTGCTCCCCATTGAAGAAGAGTCCGCTTCCTCCCATGTAGCTGACCCTTCCAACCCTGCTGTTAATGGAGATGTTCAACTCTGCTCACTATCAGGACAAAGTTACTCTGTAGTGTAGGAGACGGCATAAATAAAATTCTTTACGTAAATACCTCGCACAACTGGCCTGCTTCACGACAGTCTTTACAAAAAGAAAAACTGTGGAACTGAATGTATACCTTGCACAAAGCAAGGCAAGTTGGTTTGCAGCAACTGGATGCATACGGCCTCCCTACTTCGAGCCTGCTCCAGCCAACCAAATACAAAAATTTGGCAAAAATTTGCTTTGCATTTTAAGAACACACAGGTACCGCTGCCCCACCCCCACCCCGATGGGGTCCTCTTTAATATACTGCCCTTTTTTTGCTTTGTGTCCTCATTAGCCAGTGGGATGGGAAAGGGCCACCAGATTTTTTTTAAAAAAAAAATCACTTTGACATGAGATCCAAGGATAGGCATTTGTTCAGAGCTTCTTGTCTGCGGTCCAAAAGCTTTTTACAAAGTCTGTCTCTGTCTCCCGAGCGGGTATGAGGCATTGGCAGGCCTTAGGCGTAGAATTCATTTGTAGGCGCTTTCTTGTAGATTGGTTTCTTGCCAAGGTCGTAGCTACCCTCATCCTTTTTCTTCATGCGGTGGACTAGGAGGAGGACCAGGAAGACCGCAAACAACAGCCCGACTGCCCCACCTGCAATAAGGGCTGCCACGAGGCGGGGAGAGAAATAAGGTTAAAGCACTGGAAAGTAGAGCCTTTTCATCCCTACGTCTAGCAAAATTCATACTGCTGACTTGCTGACGACCGCCAGGACTAGAAGCAATTCCCATTGAGCTTTAGGTCTATTTATCAGATTTTGTATCGCTGGACAGGATTTAACACAATTTCTACCAATTAAGGCAAGCAGGGATTTCCCCCTGATTACTTCTAGTTAAAGTGGACAACTGCTCAGCCCCAAGGGGAGCAAGGGCTGAATTTTTTGTTTAATTGCTCATTTAAAAGCTCCCTAATGATTCACTCTACGAATCAGAATGGATTAGCATTCCTGCTATGGAGGTGTACTAGCACCAAAATCTAGATTTGGAATTCAGAAAATCTGAAGTTCTCAAAACTTCATTGAAATCAACAGAAACGGCCATTTTCCACTTTTCTGAAGAGCACAAGGCAGGCCATTATTTACAGTGTTTCCCTCAGCCCACTGACCCTTTTCCAGCACCAATGCCAAGGAGTTGAGAAGATGGAGTGAGCACACACAGCAACAGCCATGGTTGCCAGGCAGCAGTGCCGGACGGTAGGAAATGCCTGCAATCTGGGTAGGAACCCCAAACAGTACAAATGCCTCCAGGGCAGCACTGGGCATGGACAATGGAGCAGAGAACAGCAGATGCTGAAGAGGGGGCAAATCCCCAGGGCAGGGCAGGCAGGCAGGCAGGCAGGCAGCCTGGAGCAGCAGCCTCAATCAGTTTCCTTTCTCAAGCACCCAGATAAGAGGAACAGGTTTCACTTTCCTCCAGGTTCAAGCAGCTTAGTCTGCTATCTGTATGAGTCAATGGGACTCTGAATATCTAGAACTATAAAATACAGGAATCTGTTACTTGGATAATTAGAGCATTATTTGGCAACTCCAAATATTTTCTAATCTAAATCACACCAATTCATACATTATCTCCACAATGGCCCTGTGGAAACAAAAAGGGATCTTCCTGTGCCAGTTACTGCCCCAGCCCTCCTGAGCTTGAGTTCACAACATTCCAGAGTATTTCATTGTTAACTCGCTAGATCAAAGAAACTGGTTACAGTTTTCCTTCATATGTTTTTCATAACGTCTATGAAGCCAAGCAGCCAAAGGCAACTGGCTCAGCAGTGGGACATGAATGCACTCTGAAAGCTCTCTCTTCCCCACTGGGAAAGGGAGGAGTGTCAAAATACACTGCTCCTTCCCCTCAGCCTGTCAGGATTTGCAGGTTTATGGCCTTAAAACAAAATCACCAGGGTCAAAAGAGTTGCAAGAGTATGACCAGAGAGCCAGTGTTTTCTCTATATGCTAAAATTTAGAGCACAGACAGCATGTTCAGAGTATATTCATGTAGGTCAATAGGGGAACTTGTCTGAGTAAAATGTCAGAAGTCATGGACACAACATCCCTCCCCCCCCCCCCCCAAAAAAAAAATTCTGCACAGATCCTTTAAAATGACTTGGCCCCTATTTCATATGCATGGCAAGGAAGAAACTAAACAGCATGGCAAGCAAACCTTAAGGTTTAAACAGCTGGACATGTTCTTTATTTTTTAAAAACATAGGACATGCATTTCTTTAGCAGCATTTCTATCCTGCTTTCCCCATAAGACTCATATGAATGCAATACGTTTGGCCCAAATGTTAACATGGATAAAACGTGTCAGCTGCTGATGTCTAGTTTTAAAGTGGTGTCTATTTCCCTCTTCCTCAAATAAAAGAGCTCTAATTATCCATACAACACTTATTTTTGACTTATCACCCATACCCTCTGCATGCTTGATCAAAGTTTCTCCTTAAAGGGACACTTAGCTCCCCATTTTTGTGGCCCTGCTGTTTTTAGGGAATGTGACGGGTTTAAGGTGTTTACCTGCAAGGACTTCTGTTCTCTCAAAGATGCTGCCGGTGGCTGTGCTGGCCATTGATATCTTATTGGATTCTTCTTCTTGAGGAGGCGCAGCTTTGTTGGGAACGATGATTTCATTGTCTATCATAAATGGTTTACCGCCGTCCTCGTCCTTGCTGTCTTTCTTGATATCAGGAATATAATTGTTCACAGAATCCTGGAAAAAAGGAAGAAGGAGAATTGGCTGTTTTAGTACACAGCTGATGGCAACATGCCCCAGTAGAAAGAAAGAAGGCAGAGCTGCTGGGCCCATTTAGAGGTCAGCGCATATTTCTCTTGCTTTGAAATGATGGTTGCTAGCAGCATCTAGGCACTGTGGCAAAGTTGATGGGCAGAAGCAGACTTGGCTGAAGGGCAGTTCTTTGCTGGAATGAGTGGACAGGTTTATTATACATGGCAGCATCTATACCGCATCCACTGTATACATATGGGGGGGGGGGGGGTTGGACTAATAGATTTTCTACTGTCTCTCGTCCAACTTCCCTTCTGTGTTGAAGTGCCCACTGCACACGACATTTGTCCTCAGAGGTACCTTTGGCCTCAACATAGCCTTTTCTGTGGTCAAAAGTGATTCCTCCTCCCACCTCTGGCAGTGGAAACACTGCTGACTGGCATGGTATATGCCCTTTCTGTTCATGCTATGAAGCTACAACTAAAAACAGCCCCAAAGGTAACCTAGAGGCCTTCAGAATATATCGCTTGTATGTGCCAAGTATTGAATACTGCATATTAATTTAACCACTACTTATCACGTCCAATTTTTCAAGTTATTATGGAGGTCTCATTATATATTTTGATATGTATCACTTCTGGTCTCTTCAAATAATAAGCTATAAAATATACCAGGTTGTCTAAAAGCACATATAGAGACAGACATGTTTGCTACATCAGGCATAGGCAAAAGACATGTCCCTCTCCAAGCAATTAGAGGTAGCTCTCCACCTTCCTGCCTGAGCTACTGTAGTCACTTTCTTATCCTTCCCTTCAAAGCTCCCACAACAGGTTCTCTCCTCTTTCACTTCCGAGCAAGAGAGGAGATGCAGGCAGATGCATTTGGTCTTGATAGGAAAAGGACAGCACCTATAGCCTCTCTCATCAGCCCTCTCCTCTTCCAGACGTGTAAGCATGCAATGCTTGTTTCCTTTTGTCAAGGCTGCTATTTGCTTCTTTTAGGGAAAATTGTATATTTCCCCCCTGCAGGGCAAGATGCAATGGGGGGGGGGGGGGGAAGCACAGGGAAAGTTTCTGTACCCAAGTACTGAAGACCTGTTCTGAGACTACAAGCTGTCATTTGGTGACTTTTATGAATGGTCGCTCCCAAGACTCTTACAAAAGATTCAGTCGCTTCCAGAAACATTAACTCTTTCCCCAGTTCTACAGCAAGTTATGCGACTTCACTGAGGATGCTTTAGCGGAAGGATATACATCATGCAGAACGTATCTGTGAGGAGTACTTACATCAGGATGGGCAGGGACTGAAGACAAGACATCCTCCATATCTGCATAGCCAGTGGGGGGGGGGGGGAGGAGAGAAGAAGAATTATGTGATCAAAGTGAATACAAACCAGAGCAATTTACACCCTCATTATGTTTATTTGCTACATTCATAGGGGTTTTTTTTGCCAGGCTACGTCAAAGTGCACATAGCCACGCAATGCATGTTCCTTATTCCATAAGTTCCTTCCCCCACTCCAGCCTACTGGAGGTGACTCCCAGCAGCTGGTTCTGAGGAGTTGCACTACAAGTCTACACAGTGTACAGTTTTACTTGCTTTTAAGAGGAGCTGCCCTCTTTTCAAACACTCATACCTTGGGGATAATTGGCTCATGAAAGAAAAAAAACAACACCAGATCTGCCTCAACTTGTTCTTTTGCTAATTTCAGAGATTATTTCTCTCCCCCCTCCACCTGAGAATACAATGTGCAAGAGGGCAACAAGTTGTTGAAGGCTGGAACTTTTTTTAAAAGAAAAAATGACGACATATGTTGACTATCTTACAATAAAGGGCATGGAGTGGCAGTGGAAAGATGGACAAAGCTTTGGGTGAGATACAAAGAGCAGCCCAAAGAAACTCAGAGAACACGTCCCCCAGATACAATATTCCTCAGTTGGGGACAGGGCATCTGCCTTTACATCTTTGATACCTTGTAGTTAAAATTATCTGGGCTATGTCCAGTTCTGACAACAAATGACGTCAGCAGCAGCAGCAGCAATAAAAACCCAACCTGGAAAACAGGCGAGAACCGCCAAGGCTAGGGATACAACTAAACATAGAAAAACAAATGATTTATTAGCGTTCTAATAATAAATTGTTTCTAGCAAATAACTGGTTTTATCCCTGACCTTTGTGGTTCCCACCTATGTCCAGTTCTTCCAGATAAACTGAAAAGCATCTGTTTTAAGACTGGTTGCTTCAGACCTCTTTAAAGCTTCTGGAATTATGCAGAAAAGGAACGTCTGGTTTAATTCTAAGGCAGGCAGGTGCATCGCAAAGCTCTTCTAATCACTTCTCCATGCCACCACTCAAAAAAAAGGCTACTCGGCTTGGATTAGTAAGTGAAGAATGAAGACTCTCCTTCCTTCAAATACCTTCATCATCTCCTGAACCTGATAATTCATCAGCACCTTCTTCATCAATCGTGAAGTCAGGCCTTGCATCTTCATCATCTGGCAAGTCACCAGATGCAAACTCTTCTGGATAGTGCTGTGGGTCCATCATCTCTGTTTCTCTCACCTTAGAAAGAAAAAAAGCAGAGGCAAAGATCAGCAGATCTGAGAGACCAGAGTAGTGGCAATTAGGAACAAAAAGGAGCAAACAATTCAGGGCTGCAGCCATGCATGACCCAGCAGCACCATACCTGTTGCTTCATGCCTGCAGGCCTGCAGCGGAACAGAGCCAGGAGAGCTGCCATTATCTGACAGGTAGAGGCTGGGAGTGGCCAAGCAAATGACTGGTAGTGCATATTGTTCCGCTTTGCCAGCATGCAAATCACATGAATAAGTAAGATTCAGTTGCCCAATGATCATCGGAAGGTAGCACCTGTCCCCTGAGGAGCCAAGAGACAGCTTGGGGGGGGGCACAGTTGCTTCCTTAGACCTGCATGCTGTAACAGGCAGGGAGAGAAGGTGGGTGAACGGGGGGGGGGGTGGCTTTTCACCAGGCAGACTTCCATCTTGCCCGCACCATTCATGAGTTGAACAAACTTCTGTCTAGTCTTCCCCACCCTGCTGATGCTTCAAGCCAGCCATGTTTAAAGTGGCATTGTTTGCTTCACTAAGGCTTTTGAATTTAAATGCCATTATTACACAAAGGCTAGAACTGATAGGTTTGTTTGCTTCCCCATCTGAAAATTCTGCTGACAGAGGATCAAAGGATGTTTTTTTTTCTTTTTTGCAATAAACACTTAACTAACTTGAATTAAGTGCTCCATCAAGAACATACAATTTAAAAAGCAAACTCAGCAGCTGGTCTTTGGAAATTATAAAATGCTGGGGCCCAATGCAATGACAGATATGGGCATTAGTACTCCACCAGGGGCAACAGATAAGCTCGTCTACAGTACATAAAAGCCAAAGTGACTTTGCTGTGGGTCAGATGTCAGACTGAATGATTTCATCATAGCCCATTTGCCCCAAGCCTTCAAAGAACCGGAGCTTAATTCTGAGATCCAGGCCCCATTTCAGTTCAGTTGTTGTTAGTTGCAAAGTCGTGTCTGACCCATCGCGACCCCATGGACAATGATCCTCCAGGCCTTCCTGTCCTCTACCATTCCCCGGAGTCCATTTAAGTTTGCACCTACTGCTTCAGTGACTCCATCCAGCCACCTCATTCTCTGTCATCCCCTTCTTCTTTTGCCCTCGATCGCTCCCAGCATTAGGCTCTTCTCCAGGGAGTCCTTACTTCTCATGAGGTGGCCAAAGTAGCTGAATTTCAGTTCAGTAGTTTTTGACAAATCAGAACTGCCAGCAGCTTACCATTCCAGCATCACCAAGTTGCTTGGTAGTTTGTGAGCTTAATCTGAACTGGGAGCATATGACTGAGGAACTAGCAAGCCATCCTAGTGCAAGCCATCTTAACATGCTGAAGAAATAGCAGCAGCCAGCTAAATAGAGCTTGCTGAGGACTAAAAGTAACACTGCATGCGGCAGCTTTGTGCAAGAAGAGCTGGGTTCCAGAGAGGGCTGCCTGAATCAGTGGCGCTAATGTGCACGTGTGTGTGTGTGGGGGGGGGGGAGTTTACAAAGAAAACCTGGAAGGGGAAGTCAACATGTCTTCTGCCATTCCTTGATACCAAGAGTTACGTAACTCTAGAAGATTAGATGAAAGTCCGAGTTCTGTACCAAAGGTGCAAATCACACAATGGTAATAGGCCAAAATTGCTTGGATCCCTAGTTTCTGCCCTGTTCCCAAAAGATTCCTTGCTTTGGCCTCTCCTCCTTACAGTCTTGACAGAAAATTCCAGTTTTGTCAACAAGGCCATGCAATAACTTCTAGAGACTCTACACCAAATTGCCTTTCTTTTAAGGGAAATTCTGCACACAGGATGAAATTTAAAGAATACAGGCTTTGGATGGATGGGGTGGGAGAGAAGAAAGAAAAGAGTATGAGCTGTGAGCCTACATACTGTAGCAGACTTTTGTCCTCTTTGTAAGGCAGACAGAAATAAACAGGTGTCGACTGCCTAGACACACCTATTTGCCAGCTCAGGCTGCATTCATTGCAGTGAATCACAGATATGACTTTCCTTTGTGCCCAGGTTGCCTGACAAGAGGCTTGAGAGACCCGGCAGGAGGGCCAGTAAATGGCTGAAAAGGAATGGGCGGCATTATCAGAGCAGAGGATGAGCAATGTAGACTTGTTCTTGGGCACTTTGATTGCTATTGCAGGAGTACAGAGGGACTTTTATGACTGTTTTACCAACAAAAGGTTTCGACGGGGTGGGGCGGGGGTGGGGGGATGAGATAATATAGTTAGCCATTAACAAGCCATCAGTTTGTATGACCTGGTTCTCCTAGCTACAAACCCCTGCTCAAGTCACTCCTTCCACTCCTCCCCATCTGCAGATTTTGAGCTATCGGGACCGAATCTTCTATAAGAAACTTTAAATCAGAGGTAGTCAGACTGCGCCCCTCCAGATGTCCATGGACTACAATTCCCAAATGCTGGCAGGGGCTCATGGGAATTGTAGTCCATGGACACCTGGAGGGCCGCAGTTTGACTACCCCTGCTTTAAATAGACGAAGCGGGGCAGAGAACAAGCGGAAAGGCAACATCCATTACCGAACGAAAAGTGCTCACTGGAAAGTCACTGATGGGAAACAAGACGGTTTGGAAGGACTCAGGGATATCCAGATCGACCCTGACAGGAAGCCAGATCAAGGAGCAGGAGTTCATTCTGAATCTCTACCCTAGCTGGGGCCTCAACCACGGCTCCCAAGGAAAGGCAGCCAGCCCTGCCATGCCCTGAGGAGGGAGCAAGTCCGGCCTTGCACAGGCGCTGCCTGCTCCTTAAAGGAGGTTAGCTTCCCCGAGTGTGCTCCCCACGCCTACTAGGTTAAGCTGTCCTGCAGGGATTCATGCATAGTTCTTTCAAGTGCACCAGATCCAGCTCATAGAGAACTGCAGAGCCAGTCATTTAAGCTCCTGGCAAGTTTATTTCATACCAAATGTTCATTAACACTGGGGTAAGGGGACACACACACCATACTCCTCCATGAGCAGGCATTTCTCAAAGAAGGCCGTAAACAGGTAGCCTCACCCGCAAGCGGTCGTTTTGTTCCTGCTGCCATTCTTCCTTTTCCAACTCCAAGAACCACCCTGGAGGTAACTCTCATCTCCCTGGCCAATTAAATATGTCCCTATTAATGTTTAGGTCTGCCAGCTGATGTGCACATGCAGTGAAGCTTTGCTAATTTTTTAAAAACCCATCATATTCCTAGAAAAGTTCTTCTTGAGGACGGCCCTCTGACACTTTTGCTGTGGGCAGAATCAAGCAGATGGCAAGGGCACACGGGAGAGGGATCCTTTTCATCCCTCTGGCTTTGACATCAATCTGACAAATTCGACTGAACTTCCTTTTTGCTCCCACCAAATAGATTTTTACAACTTTTATCAAGCTTGAATTCTAAATTATTTTCTAGTGAACCCATTCCTAATGCAATCTTTCATATGGATCTGGCACCCAGAAAGGATTTTTTTTTTTGGGGGGGGGGTTACACAGTAGAAGACTGAGCTGCATGATCCCCCTGGCCATGACGTAGCACATCCTGAAAGCTCAGTTTCAGAGACCTGTCTCTGGGATACTGACTTCCTATTCTGATTTTTCCATAATTCCACCACAGTATCTGAACCAGAATAGGCAGGAATGCTTCTTATAATGGACAGATCTGACCATGAAATGATGGCAACATACACAAGCTTTGCTATTAATACGTTCCCTTTGGCAGAATCCTTTAACTACAGATGCCTGTCACTTTGACGTTTAATCCGTTTGCAGCATTTTTTCGGAGCATAAGCAGCTTTTTACGCAGAACGGGTGTCAAGAGAGATTTAAAAAACACATCACTAGGAGGAACAGGGAGGGAGGGAAAGAACTTTTCTGGTCTATAGATTGCTGAAAGGTTTCAATTCTCAAGCTGTGGGCCACCAAGTATGCACAAACACGCACACCCCCTTTTGTGCACTGCTAGCCCAACGTACTATTGCACAGCACTCGTACTACTGAGCTCTGTGACAAATAATATGCGCTAGAACAAGGGTGTCAAAACATATGATCCGTGGGCCAGAACTGCCTTGTCCAGGGGCCTTAATTGGCCAGTGAGCAGCTGGTGCAAGGGCGAAAAGGGACAAGGCGGCTCATGGTGGCGGGGGGGGGGGGGCGCTGAGCGGGTATACACAGTTGCCATGAAATACAAAGGAAATGGCTAGGGGGTGGAATTAAGAGGTTGAGGTAAGATAATGGGGGGGGGGTGGCAACCAAGGAAGAAAAAGAGGAGGCCTGTGAAGTCATTACGGGGTGGGGAGTGGCACAGGTAAGAAACTGGTACTGCCACACCAACCAGATTCACATTTCTCAAATGATGGCCATGGAAGGGAAAATATTTTAGAGGAAAATATTGTTATTAAATTATCTCCATTCTACAAAACACCATATTTACAGCCGATTTTTCAAAATATATATAATTATTTTAGGTACAGATCTTTCAAGTAACTAACTCCAACTTACAAATTACACAATTCAACATTAGCAACTTTGAAAATTATGAATTACAAGAGGGCTGCAGAGCCCAGGTACATGGAGCATCAGTCTGCCAATGAAGGGATGGGGCCTGTGATGAAGAGGACAGCCAGTCCGTAGAGCGGGAGGCAACTGAGCTACCTTCTGCATGCTGCTCTGACAAGGAAAATATCCTGGCCTTGGCAGCAAGTGGTGGAATGAAAGGAGAAAGGGGTCTGGTATCACTAATGCATGTTAAAACAGGCATGGAGCTGGAAAGCAGAGCACCAGGGTGGCTGAGGATGGCAACCTTCCTTCTCCTCCCTGCCCCCCCCCCCCCTATTTTTAGTCCATGAGGGAAAAGGGGACATGGGAAGATTAAAAGTGTTCCCTGATGGCTTCAGAAACAACCTCTGTAGCAGACCTTCTCCCTCATCCTCCTATGGGAAGTACAGGAGGAATTAGGGGTGGGGGTGGGGGTGGGGGTTCAGACTCCCCCCACCAAATCAGGACCCTGTCATCTGGGTCACCTGGTGCCAGTTGTTCTGCCTGGCCCCACCTCACAGGGTTGTTGTTGGTGGGGACGGGGCAGTGTGGGTTGTCTAGTGTGCCTCCTTGAGATCCTCAGAAGCAGGATGGGCAAGGAAGGAACCAAAGAGCACGGGACAGATGGTAGCCATATTCAGATGCTGAAGCTGGGCACAAGGGGGTACTGAAAAATGACTTCACTTGCAAGGAAGATGACTCATCTCCTAAGAGTGCTAAATATACAAAGTAACTAATTTGTATGGAAATATAAAATGGTATGGAAATGTAAGATGGTATCTTTCATGGCATCCCTTGGGAAAAAACAGTCTTGCCTATTATTAATTACATTTATAGAGGCTTTTGTAGTTCCCCAGTAAATCAGTTCCTTTCACGGCTAGGAACGAATTGCTATTGTTCGTATTTTGAGTAAAAAAATCATACTGTTAATTTGGTTTGCCTGCATAGAGTTTATATCTCTGCTACCTGCCATTACATTTTATGGTGTCAGTCCCAGGCATCGGAGCTTGGCACTTTTACACTAGAACATGGTGCATTCGTGGAAAACCCCCACTTTTTAGCCCTAATCAGAAACAAATAGAAACAGAGCTGGAAGGGACCACAAAGGTCTTCTAGTCCAATCACCCTGCACAATGCAGGAAAGCTGCGACTATCCCCCCCCTCCCTCAGTGATCCCAGATCTAGGCCCTCCAGGGCCCAAAAGAATCTCCAGGATTCCTGGAGATATATAGGAAATATAGGTAAGCTCTTTTCTAATCCCAAAGTGGTGATATGCATTATCCCAGGCATGCAAGAAAGGACCACCATAGCTGGACACCAGCTTCCGACTCTCCCTCCCTCACATGATCTGTCTAAATTTATTGTCTCTGCATTGCTGTCAGGTGACCATTTAGCCTTTGCTTGAAAACTTCCAAAGAAGGAAAACCCACCACCTTCTGAAGAAGCTTGTTCCACTAAGGAACCACCTTGTCAGGAAGTTCTTCCTAATGTTTCACCCAAAACCCTTTGGGCCATTAGTTCTGGTCCGAGTATCAACCCAAGTGGTATCTTCAAAGACAAGTGGATCTTTTTCACACTGAATCCCTTGGGAAGCTGTGGTGGATACTATATTAGAAGTTTACTTGCAGACTATAATCAGGCTTCTCAAAAAGTCTACCCCAAACATATAGTAGATACATTTGCCAGGCAAAACAATTATTCTAGTTTTGCCTGGGGTTCAGCTTTAGCCAACATTAGTAAGATGAATGTGCAAGCAGCTCCAAGAGGGTGCAGAAAACATCCAGCCAATTGCTTGTGTAGGGCCAAGCAGCTTTAAGAGCCGTTCAGTAAAGGGTATTGATTCTAATGGCCTTTATAATTCTTGCCAGTCTCATTCCTTTAGCATGCTTGTTCTTGACTCTCTTCTGACTCATGCAGGAGCGTATCTGCAAATGAGGAGGGGCACCCACTGACTCCAGGTCAACACACCCCTGCCAGGTGGACTAGAACTGTCCCATGAAAGGCCTGACAAGTATACCCTTCCTTTGACTAGCTCTCAAGCGTGTACTTTGGTTTACACACCTTTGTAGGATTGCTACTATCCAATACTTCTGCTAGCTTGTGCCATCACCACCCAATATTGCATTAATGGCCCATAAGCCATTAGTTTATAAGCCATGTACCTAAAAATTCAGGCATTAAAAACCCAGCAATACAAAAGTTTGTCGCATCTACAATTATGACATAAAAAAGGAGCCTGCAGACTGTAGCAGATTCATCCTATCCTATTATGATTTGATGGAGTGGGTAACCAAAGTGGCTCAAATGAGTTCTCATTTCTCATCATTGCCCATCCCAGCCATTACTCCATCCTTCCCCTATCACCTTTATGTTCCCCCCCTTTCAGCCTTCCAATGTATGCATGCTCCCTTTCATCAACAGACAACCCAATCAGCTTTACATATCTCAAGTTGATTTTCTTGTACATACATCCTTCTGCTTACTTCCTGAGCACACACAAGACCACATATTACATTCAGAACCTCAGCAGTAAAAGGCAATGCCAAGAACACCCCCAATACATACATACTGCATGCAACATTTAACAAAAGCAAAAACGAAGAAAAAAGCTTGCCCCAAAACTCATACTATAGACTTCACTGTCAATTAAGGCAGACTAACAGCTAAGGCTTTGCATGAAAAGAATACACACACCTAGAATGTGACCCAGAATTGTCTGTAATATACAGATTCTACAAATCATAAAATGAAGTAGCATCACATCTATTGTACACTACTAAAGGTAAGGTAAAGGTATCCCCTGTGCAACGACTGGGTCATGTCTGACCCTTGGGGTGACGTCCTCTAGCGTTTTCATGGCAGACTCAATACAGGGTGGTTTGCCAGTGCTTTTCCCAGGCATTACCGTTTACCCCGCAACAAGCTGGGTACTCATTTTACCAGCCTCGGAAGGATGGAAGGCTGAGCTGAGCCGGCTGCTGGGATTGAACTCCCAGCCTCATGGGCAGAGCTTTCAGACTGCATGTCTGCTGCCTTACCACTTTGCGCCACAAGAGGCTCTATGTACACTATATAATGCTGATGAAGGGGTACTCGATATGGATGCCTGAAGATTGTTTCTCTGACTAAGCACAATATTACCATCACAATAATAATATATAACAACCAAAAAAGTAATCCTGCAGTCCAAAGATCACTCATGCTGGATTTCAAGTGGACCTGCTTAGGATTGCCTTGAAGGATGATCACTCAGAAACAGATTCAAATTTCCATGCACAAGTTAATGTGCCCAAATTGGCTACCCCCCCAAAAAAAAACAGTATTACCTTTTGGGGGCTAAAGAACAGTTTCCCCTTTCAACTTGTGATAATGTAAGTTAATTTTCACATTGTGCTATACCACTGGAGATAATTAAGCGCCACAAAAACCTGTTACATGACCAAGCAGTAAAGTAGGTGACGCTAATGTCATTACAGTAGTGTAAGCGATCCCACTAGGTGTCAACACTGATTACACACACCGTGGATTGTAAAGCCCTGTCAATATGAATGTTAGCTCTCTGGTCACAAATTCAGTGTTATGCATAGATTTCTCATGAATCCCATCAGTTTCAAATCCTTATAGATTAAGATGGAACACAACAGTACATAATCCTGATTCAATAATGTGTACTGAACTTCGACTCTTAAGAATTTTTATTGAAAACAGCAGGTCAAAAGCTAGCAGCTGTCTCTTGTCTCTGGTTTCCTTGCCACCTGTGCCTTTCCAGTTCAGCTGAGAGGCTCTCTCTTAATATATCTACTGCAGGACAAGTAAGGAAGGTACATTAAGTTATGCACACATTTTGGGTCAACAACGCTCTTGGCCATGTTATGTGCAACAATTTAGCCCCAAACATTATCACCAACACCATTTACTTACTCCATCTGAGAATCTAGGACAGAAGAGCTCTCATGGTTCCTGGCACTTCATGAATTAACTCTAGCTCTGAGTTGTTGACTTCATTGTTGGTTCATGCAGACCAACAGCGAAGGTTTTGCATGAGTAGAACATGCTCACCTAGGATACAACCCAGAATTGTCTGTAATATACAGATTCCACAGGTGAGGAAAGGTTTTCCCAAAGGTGGCAAGTTTGAATGATAATGACATCCATTACCTTCCCATTCATAATGAGATCATCACAAGGAGAATATGGTTTCCCTCCATCTGAGTCCTCATTTGCCTTCTATGCATGAATAGTGTTATTCTGAGCTTGGGGCATTAGCCTATCTGCTGCTAAAGTCACACATTCTCAAATCATCTTCCATCAGACACAGCAAAGCTGTGCGATTTGGGTGAAGATTAAAGAGATTCAACCTCAGCCATCTGCATTCCTCTGCTTAAGAACTGTACTCAGTTCCTCTTAGCATCTTGTAGTTCTTTAACAGTTGTCAGAACTTTGTGCATGATGTTCTCCTGTCTTGCTCACATCTTGCATAGGACAAAACTATTGCAGGAGAGCGAGCGGGAGAATTTTCAACCATCTGTTCACATAATGAAAAGGATTCATACAGCTCAATATTTTTTTTAAAGAGAACAATTGACAATTTATTATTTATTTATTATATTTCTATACTGCCACTCCCTGACCAGCCAGCCATTGCTGGTTTACAGCATAATTCAAAATATTTGATTAAAAGAAGAAGAAGAGTTGGTTCTTATATACCACTTTTCCCTACCCGAAGGAGGCTCAAAGTGGCTTACAGTCGCCTTCCCATTCCTCCTCCCATTCCAACAATTTTTAACAGGGCAAACACAAGATCTATACTGATCAGGGTCACATCCCCATATCATAACAAGGCTGACAAGGAAAGAGACTAGAAGGAAGACTAGTCAAAGCTGTTTAATAGCTAACATCTTCTCACACTCCAAAAATGACCTCTAACAAACATCTGCTGCCAGTAATGAAGGCACAAAAGTACTGAAGGCCAGACTGGCCATAAAAATCTAGTTCCACCCACCCCCAACACATTCCTAGTGTCTAACCCTAATGATAGAGAACCCAGCTACAACCACCAAGTGTTATATCAAGATGCCACAGACTGTAGAAGAACGTCCCTATAGCTTTTTATTATTTGTACAATCAGAACTGGCCAGACTCTTGTCCAATGCTTTAATTGCCGTTTTTTTAATATTTTGAACACAGTTCAGTTCTCTTTGCTTGTTTTAATGCCGTGTGTTTTGGAGGGGTTGTTTTTAATTGTTTTAAAACTTAATTTAATCATGTACATTTTACTTTGTAAGCCATCTGGATGGCAGCTGTGAGGGCATATAAGAGGAAAACAAATTTTGTAAAACAAGTACAAACTTTTTTTTTTTTTGCAGGGATGCAGTAACTTACTCTCCCACCACCACCACACATAAACGAGAGGGGGAAAAGACACGTAGGCTGATGACTGAGGCCCAATACAAGCACAGGATGAAAAGGAGGAGGGCAGAATTCAGCTTTCCATATCTGAGATTTGAGCACCTTATTGGCTCTCCCTACAGCCACAAGGATTAGAAATATGACTTAAAGTGAAGTCAAGATCCTGGCGTTCTATACACACAAAACTGGACAGTTATATAATTCTCCACAGTGCATAATTGTAGGGCTGGTAGTTACCAGACTCCTGACCATAACAGCATCTTAGCATGCCAGTAGCAGCAACCCCATTGAAGATGCAGACTAACAGACTACTGACTGGTACCCTTGCCTTCATGAGCAAAGATTTAAAATACAGGCATTTATTTAGGTAATGTGTAACAGCCATTTTAGCTGTTCCTTCGGGGCAATTTCGTTTGTCTTTAGCTATTGGGTAAAGTCTCTAAATTGGCTGTGTACAAACCTAGCTAAGCAGCATTCTCTACCTCGGGGGTAGTCAAACTGCGGCCCTCCAGATGGCCATGGACTACAATTCCCAAATGCTGGCAGGGGCTCATGGGAATTGTAGTCCATGGACATCTGGAGGGTCGCAGTTTGACTACCCCTGCTCTACCCCATTTCATTTATTGCTCTCAAGCCACAGTGACGCCAAAGGGTTTTCATGGCAAGAAACATTCAGGGGTGGGTTGCCACCGCCTGCCTCTTTGCAGTGACCCAGGCATTCCTCGGGGGTCTCCCACCCCAATACCCTGCTCAGATCCAAGATCAGATGAGATCGAGCTACCTTGGATTATACGGGGCTTCAAAACATACTAGCCAGTATCAACAGGCTTCAGTGCAGCCTTACAACAGCGCTAAGCTCACTAGGTTTACCTAACGTGACTTAAGTAAACAAAACATGCTGTTTAGACAGGACCCTATTGACAGAGCTGCAAAGGCAATCCTTGCAGGCCAGGGGAGGCCCTCCCTTCCATTTCTCCTCCCCGTCATGGGTGTCACGTAACCACTTGGCTGAGGCACCCTCGGGACCACACAGGCTGCCAAGGTAAACTTAAGTGCTGCTTCTCAGATTTTGAAGTTTAAGCTCAGAAAAGTGCCCCTTGTGACTTGCTTCCCCTTTGGAAAGTCTGTACCAAGCAAAGCAAGTTAGAATTCTGACTCAAATTTCCTTGAAAAACCCTGGGGGGAGGGGGGGGGGAGAATGACAGGACAGATACGAGGTCATGGCTTACAAGAACAGCTGAGAAGGAAAAGAGAAGTATCACTTGATTCACTCTTATGACTGGCCAGTTCCTGTCAGCAGACCCTCTGGTGAAATTACAGTCATGCATTTATTTGAAGCGCATTTAAGTACCAGATACAAGGGCTTACTGTGCAGAAAGCTGGACGTTACTATGGAAGAACATTCTGAAACCGCTCTGCTCTTGATCAAATGAAATTGGTGCAGTGGCTCAAGTGAGGCAGCTGTTGGGCAGAAGTACTTGGACTTGTGTTGTCCTTGTGTGTCGGGCTGCTAAAACCATGATTGGGCGAAAGGAAAGATTTTGACCCCACCCCAATTTATGAGTTTGTGACCATCAACTAGATGACAACAAAAGCAAACTGCAGGCACTCCAAGTAAATCAGAACAGAGGTTGGGCAAGCTGGAACCCACTTTTTTTTATAGTGGGAAAGCAACAAGACAGCATATCCCAGCTAGGGTCAGAACCACTTTTAAAAATGCATTTTTCTTGGGGTAAGGGGTGCTATTTGTCAACAAGAGGTAGAACCACCTTTTCCCCCCAGTCACAAAAGATTCATAGCTGCTTGTGACAGCCATCTAAAATTCTCCTTGATAGGCAAAAAGGTGCTTACATCTCCATTTTTGGTTATTGCTTCATGTTCACTACTCTGAACTAGTTTCTCAACAGCCGAATAACATTCCAGTGCCAAGATAGCTGAGGTTTAATTGTTCATGTGTCTGGCACCCCCAACAGTTATCAGACTCAAGATAGTCAAGGAGATCAGACTTGCTAGAGAGATGTTAGGCAGCAATTTGGCAGCTTCACAGCAGATCTGATCTGCAGGCAACTCAGGCTTGTTTGTACAGCTGAGCTCCTACATGATCTTATATAGGTGTCTATTCAACACAACACACATTAACCTAATCAGGAGGCTCAGGGATTTAGCAGAACCTTCCTCATATAGACCCAATTACAACACCCCAGGCAATGCCTGGCAATTCCGTCTTCCAGAATAACAGATTGAACAGGCACAGGAGTTTTTTGTTCCTAAGGTCCAAAGACCACTAACCAACAGATGCTTCATCCCAAGAGCATGTTAAGTGTTGCACCTGCCACGGAGCTATGTGGCCTTGAAGTTGACAGGGCAAAAATCACATAGGGATTCATTAATGTTAAATAAAGGAACAAGAGTGTGTTAACCGGCAGCAGGCTATGTAGAATAGGACACCAAAGTAGTCCAAGGTAGACTTTGTTAAAGCAGTGGGCTGCAGAAATCTGGTGTAAGAGCTTCACTTAAGACCAGAAGCAAGGACGGTAACTTCACCAGCTTATCTGTTGTGCTTAAAAAAGCCTTAGCTGTTGCAATGGCCATAAAAGTGAAGTGTGACTCGATTTACCAGGAAGACTCAAAATTCCTGTAAAGAATTGTGTTTTTGGAGGGTTGGTTTTTATTTTTTTGTTCTTTAAAATACAGATATTTTACCCAAGCTCCATTTTATTTTGATTCCATAAGGCCACAGCATTTTCACTACAACCATGCTTTCTTGAATATTACCCCTTTGTTTAGTTAGCTAGGATCCATCCAAGGAAATATATATAGCTAACTATATATGTGTGTGTGTGTGTGTGTGATTAGTAGCCCAAACAAGATGAAAAACAAGCACACTTAAAGATAGCTAATGTATTATAACTTTGCTTTCATTATGTCCAGAAAGAGAAGCTTTGCACCTTCAACCCTCTCTGTTGCCTCATATGGCAAGGCTGAATGGGAGGCACCAACAGAGAGCAGAGACTCTCACGGCCCCCAGTATATGCGCCAGAGGGAATTAGCAAGCCATGTTCTAGCCTCGGGTTCACCGTTGTAACTGCACTTCCATCAGTGCAGTTGCAAGAAACATTTCCTAAAAACCGATTTGTCTGCCTAGCACAGTATCAGCACCCAGTCCTGTAGAGGCAGAAAATTAGAAGCCTCATTAACTGATCTCGCGCATGAAAAAAAATGCTGATTAAGAAAGCGACCACCTCAGCCTAGGGTTTTAAACAGCCGCTGCAGCAAGGGCTGAGGTTGTCTCCTGCCTAGAGACAAAAAGGTTTCCCAGACACAGGGTTACCCACTTGAGCTAAAACCAGGATAAGATTCCCAGTGGAAAGAAGAAGGGCCAGCTCTTTGCAGCACCTATTGGTAGAGATGCTGAGCTGTAGCCTCTACTTCCTCTGAAAGTTTTTTTATTGCCTGCAATTATGGGTGCACTAGTGAGCCATTACACTATAAATCTCAGGTAGGCCAGGAGCAGCTGCCAGGAGGTTAGCTACATTGTCTGAAGTTTCTCTCTCCCCTCCTTCCTCCAGGCTCCTAAACGTTACGGCCAGGAATGTTACTGCTGCAACTATCAACTACTACTAATTGCCATACGTGGGGACCTGTTTTCTGATGTGCTGGTTAGATAAGAGCTGCTGGGTTTTTGTTTAAGTGGAATATGTGGCCCTCCAACGTGAGCTCCAACCGTTTCCCCAAATATCACTTGCTCCCAGTCCATCCAAGCTTGATTCCTTCTATGTGGAGGAGCTGTGGCTGACTGGCAGAGCATTGTCTGCACTGCATGCAGAAGCCCTCTCTTCCTGAGAGCCTGGGCAGCCACTGACGGTCAGAACGGGCAATGCCAGCCTTACAGACTAATGGCCTGACTCCGCATAAGGCAACCTGCAGGTGTTCGTGGGACTTCTCTCCTGTGCATATGCGGCACCGACTCTTTCAAATCCCATCTCTGGGAATTTCCCTACCATCCTCACCTTCGGCAAAACTCAGCTTTAAAATCAGGCAACTGCATCTGACTCCGCTTATTCCTTGATAGCCTTGCTTTTCCTCGCAAAGCAGTGCAAAACCTAACAACTTTTTAATGTTAATTACAGTAAGGTAAAGGTATCCCCTGTGCAAGCACTGAGTCATGTCTGACCCTTGGGGTGACGCCCTCCAGCGTTTTCATGGCAGACTCAATATGGGGTGGATTGCCAGTGCCTTCCCCAGTCATTACCGTTTACCCCCCAGCAAGCTGGGTACTCATTTTACCGACCTCGTTAGAATGGAAGGCTGAGTCAATCTTGAGCTGGCTGCTGGGATTGAACTCCCAGCCTCATGGGCAGAGCTTCAGACTGCATGCCTGCTGCCTTACCACTCTGTGCCACGCCTAGTTTAAAAAGGGGGAGAAGATGAAAATGCCCATCTTGAACCCAAAGCCCACATGCTAAACTGTGGAGTCCTGTGCATGACAGACTAGTCCTTTGCCCTCTTTTAAGTAATCATCTTCTATGATTCATGTGCTAGAATTGCAACATCAAGGCACACTGAATCAGCAACTCCACTTGTACCTATGAAAAGAACATTCATTCACATATGGTGCAGCTACTGAATCAAAGAGCTGCCCAAGCATCGTGCAATTCTCAGAAGCCTGAGTCAAGCAAAAGACCCGTTTCCCATTACTAATTATTCCTGGGGAAAAATCTATTTGAACAGTTAGTAAAACACAGCTTTCCTAAGAGCCATTTCTACAACTGCACATTTGCACGTAGACAGTTCTGTGCTCACAGCTCTCTTCCGTAGGGAAGGGCAAACACATACCTCAGTATGACATTCAGCCAGCCCCCATGGCTAATCCTACACACCACCTGGTCACTGTGCATTTGGACTTGCATGAGCTTAATATCCAAGTTCTGCCAGGGACAAGCTCATACAAACCTTAGCTAAGCAGACACATCATTATGATTTTCTACACCCTCAACTTCTGCGTTCTTATAACAAAACATCAGCAAATAATAAACTTTGGGTTATTAAACTTTTTTTTCTAAAAATAAAAAAGGTTTAGACTTTCCATAACAAGCCCAATCCCAAACAGCTGCTGTGACTATCTACCCACTCCCTGCTACCACAGCCAAGAAGGTGGAATAAGGGAAATAATGAAAGAAGGGGAGAAAGTCATAGAAAAGGAGAACAAGACATCAGCCCACCCGATCTCTGGTGAACACTGGGACAGCGCACACCCCAAACTGCATCAAAGGGATGATCATTTATCTCCTATTTTTTGTGCCCCTATCACTGTGCCGTTTCTATGCTTGCCAGGAGCTGAGTCCAGCTCTCTGGGCAAGAAAGGCTCTGCCGTTTGCAGTTCAGTGAGGCCACTAGGGCAGCACTGGTCATTCCTGTAGGGATTACTCTGTGCCTTTACTCCTGTGATGTCCACACACATTACGATCAGTACAGAAGAGGGGTCATGTTTAATGAAGTAATGTGGGAATATCCCAGAGCTATTCTTGGCTTGGCTTCCAAAACTGCAAAATAATACTTTCTTAGGTAGACAGAAGCATCCTGGGAAGGAGCAGAGCACACACTCCTGAAGGAGAGGGAGAAGAGTAAAGCCAACACCTACTCTCATTCCTTCCTGATTTAACTCCTCTCTGTGAAAGCAGCACAGCTATGACACTGCAGTGTAAGGCTTCAGCGTCTTTATTAAATCACTGTCAGGAGGACGGCCGGACTGGGCTGCCTTCTCCAGTGACACGTTCACCTACAAATGGTCATGTAAACACATCTGTTAATAGAGTTAGCTCAGTTCATGCTGCGAGTCCTCGGAATACTACTTTTCTTAACCTCAAAACAATCAATGAGTTGTGTTCTGCTAGGATTACAAAGCCTAGAATTATGTTTTCGTTCTGTGTATATTAATGCCTTTGTGTACCTTGAAGCAATAACTATTGCCACAGCTTAGCGTGAAATACTGTATAGCAGTAGTCCCCAACCCCCGGTCCGGAGACCGGTACCAGTCTGTTAATCAGTCAGTACCGGCCCGCGGCTCCTCCTCCTCCCCCTCCCTGGCTGCTGCCTCGGAGGCTGCCCTGCCACTCTGCTGCCGGCTCACCTTTGGTGCTCTCCAGTGGCTGCCATGGCTGGGGCTCTGCCTCGGCGTGGCACTGCGCAGCTGCTGCTGGCAGCGCCCCCCAGTAGGCAGCAGGAAGTCAGGGGCACCAGTGGGAAAGCAAGCGGAGCAGGGGCTCAGGCAGCGGTGGTGATGTCCCTCGGCAGAAGACTACCCCCCCCCCCGGGCCTCAGTAAAATTGACAATCATTGACCGGTCCCTGGTGATAAAAAGGTTGGGGACTACTGCTGAATAGGTTATCAGGATCAAATCACAGCAAGCCTAAGCAAATGCCCAGAACTGCATCAAAAGCAACTGTCGAGAAGACGAGCTCATTCAGCTAAGCTTTCTTCTTGCAAGTGTGTAATAATGCATGTAGAAAAGGGAAGGAGACATGAGTTCTCAGACCGCATGGACGATCTAGGTATATATGCCTTGACCTCAGAATAGCCTTGACTTCAGAATAGCCCAATCTCACAAGCTAAGCAGGGTTGTCCCTGCTTGGTATTTGGATGGGAGACCACCAAGGAATACTAGGGCCACAATGCAGAAAATGGCAAGCTGCCTCTGAACATCTCTTACATTGAAAACCTTACCGGGACAACATAAGGTGGTTGAAACCTGCCAGCAGTTTCCACCACCATCACCACCAGGTGTACCCAGAAAGTACCCAACTCTCTCAAATACTTCTCATCTCAACTCACTGCTTTTGTTGGCAGAACAAGAGTCACACCATTAAACTAGCCCTCCTACAGTGCTGCACAAAAGTGGGTGGAGGCCACACAAAAACACGGTGCCTGTTCTTCAAAGCTCTTCCCCGATGATGGTGCAATGCAGTCTTTCCCCCGTTACCTATGTGACATAAGTACAGCGCTCGGGGTTAGCATCCACCCCCAGGAGCAAGTTTCCACTAATTCACCTTCCTTCTCATGTAGCAACTTGCCAACAGTACCAATAAACCACAGTAGTGTGTCATATTATTTCCACATGTTTAATCCTTCCCTACCCGGTTTGATGTAGAGACAACCAGGTGTATCAGGCTGAACAAGGTGGATAACATCATTCTATCCTTTCTCAAGCAATTTACACTTTAAAAAAAGAGAAAGGAACGAGAAAGTGGTTATGGCCTACAGCTAGATAGAAGATCCTTGTTTTCAGCGCAAAGTCTGACATACTAAGGGTCTTCTGTTAGCATCAATGATGACAAAGCCATCTGGCTCCTCGTAGGAACTGCTAGGATTTAAGGTATGGATTTACTATGGTCTGTGTTTTTAAAAGAGCAAGGTGGCAGTGTAACTTGCTTTGTCCTTGCTCCCTGCTAATGTCAGCAGGCTGAAAACCAGTTTAATGCTCACAAACATTGATCTGAATTGCTCCCCTTTCACATGCACCTTCAAACCAGCTTAAACACTAAAAGCATTATAAGAAAGCCCCTGAAAACCAGCAAGATTCAAACTCTGGGCTCTTAGCCATGAAAGTCTTGGCAGGGCTTTGAAAGGAAGGACTTCAGCAGCTAAGCAGCCCTAGAAATTCAGCACAGTCGCTAGTTTGCTGCCAACCCATTCAGTTTCTCCTCTATAGACCTTGAGAAGTCTGTCACCACCATACATAACTACCAGTGTCACGAGCTGCTTATGCAGGAGGAAAGTTTGCAAAACAGCACTGAGGGGACCACCCTTCCTACAGTATGCCCCATCAAATGGTGTAACTACAGACTGTGGTTAGCAAAGTTAGGAAAGCAGGTGGCTTACTCTGCCATTCAAATTGCTGCAAAGGGTTAAGATCTTTATCAAGTTGGTAAGGAAGGTTTTCCTAATTTCCCATACAACTGGGTGGCTATCCAAATCAGTGACTCCTTATGAGGAATGTGAAACTAAAAACCATGGGGTTTGGTAGCCAACATCCTTCATGGGACACTATTGCCATCTCTGCTTTCTTCATTAAAGATGCATAGTATCACACATTTGCACCCTCTGCAATAGTTAAATACTTGGAAGTATTCTTCAGGTCTCTTATATAGACTGAGGGGCGGGTCAGGGATTTTTAAAATGTGAATTGAAATCATGCCCATGGTTATTCACTGGCGATAAGGGCATTGTGTAGGACATATATATGCTTAATTGTCATGTTTTTAACTAATCCTTGAGAGAATCTTTTACTGTTCTGCAGGAGCAGATAAGGCATTTTAAAAATGAAACCCACTTATTAGAGACTAGGGGCCAAGCCTGTTGCGTTCAGGAATACAACAGATGCTAGATTGGAGGGATGGGGTGGAAGAACTCTGTGGATGGCCTCCTCCTCCTCCCTCCAGGACCTGCAAAGGCTGCAGGGAGCTGTTATGGAACTCACGGACAGGGGCAGCTCTCACGCAAGCAGGGATCTGCAGCCTCTGAGCCTCAGGAGTGGGGGGTGGAAGGCTGGACAGACAGGCAAGCCGGTTGGAGGAGGAGGCACTTGGGGGTGGGACAGCCGCCCTGAGTGGGTGTTAAGCGCTGAGTGGCACCTAAGCCATGAGACACGCTCCTCCTCCAAGGCCTTACCAGAACTATTAAGTGGAACCTACAGAAAACATATGTGATCCATGCCCAATGTGGACATGTTTAAACTCCTATTTAGTCACCCACTTCTGTAAACAAATAACCAGGAAGTAGTAACAAAACCCCTCCACACTGTATGCAAAATCTCCACTCTATAGCAATTAAGGCTGGGGCAACAGCAGTGACAAAAAAAGGTAACTAAAAAGTTTAGGTTTGAAACACAAGGAATCCTCCCCAATATTAATAGTGGTATTCACCTGGTATTTCATTCCACTGTTGGCAAAGCTTGAATTCAAACTGGGAAACACCATATCAATAGCTGCAGCAAACACATTCTGTTCACTGCTATGTAGCAATGAGGCTGGTAGTGGACATGCCTAACATCTGACTGAGCATGATAAAAAAAAAAGCTACATTATTTGACTTGCAAGCAAAGTGCCTCCTGGCTCACTACAACTCCAGCCCAAGTAGTGGCATTGTTCCTTTAGATCAGCCTTTCTCAATTTTTTTTTTACTGTTAAGAAACCCCTGAAACATTCTTCAGGCTTCAAGAAACCCCACAAGTGATGCAATCGTGCAGAATATGGTTGGGAAGCATCGTTGTGTATATGCCCACCTGGGGCCCCTCCCCTTCCCACCCCCTCCAGGCCCATCACTGGCCATTTTGGGAGAGGGGAGCAGGTTGACATGAGTATATGGGGTCAATATCACCAGTTCCTCCTCCAAGCCCTTACCAGAAATATATAGTGGAACAGATTAATTAACTCCTACCCATTCAGGAAACCCTTCCAGCGTTGTCAAGAAACCCTGCTTTAGATCATGAGCAGGTAAACGTCTCCATCACCATGACTCAAGAGTTGAAGTTCATTTACACATTCAGGGAGCAATATTAAGTGGGCCCAACTCGGAATCCTATTCAAGTCTATTCAATGGGCCTTGCTCCCCAGAAAGTATCTTTAAGATTCTACTGTTAGCAGCTGGGAATCTATGTGGTATTTTCTATCAGCAGCACAAAGCCAGCAGATGCCATGTCATTATCAGTATAATCCATTAACAATTCCGAATGTATTCCCCTCTAGTGTGGAACCTCTGAGGTAGTTTGGTACCCAAGCCTGTCAGAAGTTTAAAAAGAAAAATCAGAGATTTGCTTTGCTATCTTGAACTCTATTTCGTACTTCCTTCCATCTTGCAGGTGGCAAACATCCCAGTCCCTAACCGATGAGAACTAGAAACTTTTACAAAGATTAATAGTTGGGATAAGTAGAATTGCTAGCATGCACATGTCACATTAGGAATCCAAAGACTAGATTGCTTTTGTCAGTTCTAGAGTATAGAGCAGGGGTAGGCAAACGGTGGCCCTCCAGATGTCCATGGACTACAATTCCCATGAGCCCCTGCCAGCATTTGCTGGCAGGGGCTCATGGGCATTGTAGTCCATGGACATCTGGAGGGCCACCGTTTGCCTACCCCTGATGTAGAGTGAGATGCATAAGTAATTTCATGATACTGGCCAAGACTTCAACAAAGGTCAAAGCCCATTTCTTCCCCAACCTCTGTGGAGCGGGCGGTTATACAACATTGGCCAAATGAGGGCGCACCTGAGCTGGATCCCACTGTCTGAGCCTGTTCAAATCATAGGGCACAGGCTGAAAATAAAGGTTACATATTCAGGTTAACAATCCTGATTTGATTGGGAGAGACAGAAAAGAAAGCTGGGCAAGAGTAGAAAGAACAAGCCTGAGGGTTTCATGGCAGTAAGACGGGCCAAACCGGTTTGATCATTAAATAATACTGCCCTACTTTTCAAAAACATTAAACTCAGCCAATCTGATATATTTATATATTTGGAAATTCGACTACTGTTTTAACACTTCATGAACATTAAGTAGGAAAGCCAAACTGGCATGTGTCACTCAGGCACCTTTACTTCTCCCAGCATGCAAGACTTGGAGATAATTTTACGCGGCATACCTTCATATACACAGAAAACTAACAGCAGCTGGAAATAGCCGCTACTGTTTAAATCATTTCTATCCCACCTTCCTCCTCAGTGGGAACTCAAAAGGAGCTTATACTGTTTCCCTCTCCTCCACTTTCTCCCCACAACAACCCTATGAGGTAGGGTAGGCTGCACGTACCTGGGACTGAACCAAGGACACCCAGGAAGCTTCAATGGTAGATTGGGGATTCAGACCCAACTCTTCTAGAGATTATTTAGGTTCTGCTTTACAAACATCACACATTTAGGTTTTCTTTGAAGTGACCTGGCCATTTCAAAGTTCCAAGTGCCAGCTGTAGCCAGGTGTGATCAGGAGCATCCACTGCATACAGATACATCTAAGTTGTACATTGTGACAGTCCATCCTCATTCTAACTAGCTAGTTTACAGCACTTCTGTCCAAAACAAGAGATTCTTCTAATTACCATGGCCAAATACTAAGATAAGATTCCAGCACTATGTCAATAACACTTGACTGATAAGAGAGCTGCAGAACTCTGAGTTAAAACTGCTGATTTGGCTTGATTTTTGAAAAGTCCTTGATTTCTTGAAGGTTCCTTACTAAAGGGGGGGAAGAGCTGGTCATTTGGGTGTCCCTCTCTAACAGGGTTTTTGAACTCTGGTTTCCATGGTCTGCCAGTTTACGGAATAAGAGTCATCTACATGATTCTCCCCACCCCTGTCAAGGACAGAACCATGATTTAATTCAGCAGATTACGTATTTCACTAACTAAAGCCAACACAATCAGGGCAATCAGGCAAAAAACGTTCAACAACACAAGAAGCATTTTGCACTCAGAATAACTCCCAGGTTTTCCATTACTATCTATGATTAATCAGCATGTCGGGAAACCTCAGTAGTCTTCATTCTACCAGCCAAGCAACACCAGTCCTTTCTAAGTATGGGCCACGGGAGCCATAATTCATCCAGACAGAGCCTCTACTGCTTTCTGTCTCATTTTGCAACCTCTGCATCCCTCTGGAAGTTCCTCTTATTCACATACATACAATACTACTAAATGAGTTGAGACAAGGCTCTCTCACCACCCTTCTCTGCCTTCCCAAGTCTGCTCTGGATCAACAATACGAAATTTGGCCAAAGGTCGAGAGGGAAGGGTGTTTACCGGAGAAATAACTACCTGTACAAACAGCTACAGTTGCATGAGGCGAGGGAAGGGGGAAGAAACCTCAGAAGAGGGAAATGTATTATTACCAAACTAGAAATCAAATTCAAACTGGAAACCCCCAAATTTGCAACTTGCCAAAGCCCTGGGAATTTCACTTAATGGGTTCTCTATGACGTTAGGGAATTGCACCAGAGCCAGGCTTTGGGTCAGCGGTTACTCATTCCACAGCTATGAGCCTCAGGAAGTGCTAAATAAGGCAACAGTGCACGTTATTTGCCAAATGTGCTGGGATTTGGAGATTTTTGAGTAGAGGAGGGGGAAGGCGCAGAGGACCCATGGCGCAGCCAAGCGAATGACCGAAAAAACATCCCGGGCAGAAGCGGGCGTGGGGAGGAGTGAGCGTCCAGGTCCCCGTTAGGCCCTACTTAATAAGAGGAACCCCAATCGGGTGCAAGGGGGGAAGTCGAAGAAGCCCCCTCGAAGAATGCAGGCACGGGAGCAGACGAGCTCATGGAAAAGAGTTTAATTCGAATGAGGAGGGGCTCCGACCTACCCCTGAAATCACGCACACCTCCCCAAACCTGGGGGGGGAGAAGAGGAATCACATCCAGACCCTTCGCAGTTTCTTAAAGAGGAATTAAGGGTCCCCCCTTCTCCCCCCCCATGCCATAAAGAAGAGTTACCCACACACACACACAGAGCCATGCCCTAATTCCAAAGCAGCGCGTCCCGCCGCACTTCTTCTTGTAAAGAGGGCGACTCCCACCCTCCCAACTCTCCAAAGTTGCCCCCTTTTTCCTGCTGGGAAGCAGCGGCCCGAAGAAGCTGGGCGCAGGACTCACCGACTCCGCGGTGGTGGTGGCGGCGGCGGCCACGAGTAGCAGGAGGAGAGCGGCGGCCAGGCCGGCAGGGCGACTCAGCGGCATGGCGCTCGGGGGTGTCTCCGGCGACGAGCGAGAAGCCAAACGAAGGGCGGCTGCCTGGCGATGCGGCCAAGTGGTTTCCCCCGCCGGCGCGCCGCGCTCTTATACGCCGCCCAGCCCTCGGCGAGGAGGAGCCCGAGCCCCAACCCCTCCGCGCAGGAGGCGGAGGAAACTCCCGCCCCTCCGCCGCGCATCGGCCTCCGCCTCCCAGGCCGCGAGAGCCGCCCCGGGCCCTGGCTGCTGACGCGCTGCAAAGGCTTCCCTCCGCCGGGGCTTCGCGGGGCGTCACGCCTCGCCTGCTGACGGGGGAGCAGCGGCCGGCCTGAGGACATGGGGTGGCCCTGGCCGTGCTCGACCGCCAGAAGGAGAAAGCAAGACAAAAGCCCCCTGCCCGCCCGCCTGCCTCCCTCCCCTGAGGGCTTTCGCCAGCCAAGGTTTCCCACAAGCCGCAATTTGTAAAGTTCTCCTTGTGGTTTTCCTTGGGGGGGAGATTCTGGGTCGGCTTTCCACCCAGATAGGGTACCTGAGGCAGCCAGCACGGAAACATTTTAAAGATTAAAACAGAGAGATGTATGCATACATATATGTATGTCTGTAAGATATTTAACAGTTAAGAAGATTGGTTTTTATATGCCGCTTTTCTCTACCCGAAGGAGGCTCAAAGCAGCTTACAATCGCCTTCCCTTCCCTCTCCCCACAACAGACTCCCTGTGAGGCTGAGAGAGCCCTGATATCACTGCTCTGTTAGAGCAGCTTTATCAGGGCAGTGGCGAGCCCAAGGTCACCCAGCTGGTTGCATCCGGAATCAAACCCAGCTTGCCAGGTTAGAAGTCAGAACTCCTAACCACTACACCAAGCTTTATGTTTGTATGTATTCGTGTCTATGTGTATGTATGTATGTAAGATACTTAATACAATAAAAACAAGCTGTCCACTCCATTCTGGGAAATTCCTGGAGATTTGAAGGCAAGACAAGATCTATGGAGAGGGATTTCCCATAGGATCTGTGGTGGTACCATTCATACATGCTCTTGCAAACTGCCACTTTCTCCATGGGAACTAACTTCTAGGCTGGAGTTTCTGGGCCCCGTCAACCACCTTGTTCACTTATTTATTATTGACCAGAGCCTCAGGGTTAGCGTATGGCACTCCCAGTTTCTGCCTCTGCGTAGTACAGAATTCTGGAAACTATTGCATAGTGCTGGAAACTACTGGATTTTTTTTTTTAGTAAATATACCATCAGCACTCTAGTCAGACCAGTATATGGTGTTTTGAGAAATTGTCGTCACAGCATGTGTTTTTGCCTCTCTGTTATTTTTCAAGGTTTTTTTTTTCCTTGCCAGTAAGTCCTTGACATAATTGTATTGAATGTGGTATTTATTTTCCTGTCTTTTCAATTACTGAACCCACTGGTTACCAAATGCACCTTTTAGCTATATAGGATAAGGTAGGAAGCACTGGGGATGAGTTTATGGAACCAAGAGGGCAGTGGCCCCAAAAAGTTTAGGAATCACTGTTTTGTCTAACCCAAGAGAAAATTTGTCCTTAGTTTGCCCTGGCTCATCCCAAAGGCTAATCTATGCTTGCAACATCTTTACAGTAATATAAAATGATTGTTATAATTATTACTCATGTATGCAGTGCTATAAAGTTAAATATGTTGCCCAATTAAGTTGTTTATCTGCAGAATTATTCCAGTTTTACGTGTATAGCATGTGGGACAGAAGCAAAATGACTTATGTCTTGACCACAATTATTATTTGTTTACATATTTATATCCTGCTTTTCACCCCAATGGGGATCCAAATCAATTTACAACATCATTCTCTCCTCCTCCATTATATCGTCACAACAAGCCTGCGAAGTAGGTTAGGCTGTGTGACAGACAAGAACTTTCATGATAGTGGGGATTCGAATTTACATCTCCCAGATCCTCGTCCAACACTAATCACCATTTTATGCTGGCTCAGTGTCAGGAGGGGATTTGGGTGCCGGGTTATTTACTCAGGATCATTTTTTAATTAATTACATTTAACATCTTTTAACCACCATACTATATTCATAGCCCAAAGGTTTCTTCCAGGGCATGATTATACATAGAGTGAAGGTTCTACTCTGGGTTTGCAATTGTGTGTTGTTAAGCGGCTTCCAATTTATGGTGACCCAATAAATTATTGGCCTCCAAAATGTCTTGTCATTAACAGCCATGTTCAGGTCTTGCAAGTACCGTAGCTTCCTTTTATTGGGCCAATCCATCTCATGTGAGGGTCATGCTGTTTTCTTGTGGTATTCAACTTTTCCTAGCATTATTATCTTTTCCAGTGAGTCTTGTCTTCTCATGATATGACCAAAGTATAATAGCGGTTGTTTAGTGATTTTAGCTTTTAGGGAAAGTTCAGGCTTCATTTAATCTAGAACACACTTATCTTTTTTAGTGGTCCACAGTATCTCCTCTAACGCCACATTTGAAATGAAGCAACGTGTTTGCAATTACGAGTATACCATCTGGTGAGGAAGCATTATTGTTGTACACAGAAATTTTGTGTCATTTTCTTGTGATTTTCTCCGTTTTTAAAATATAATGATATGTTTGGTTTAGTTAACCTAATTGTGACTCCCCCCATCCGACCTGCCGCCATATTCGGTGGAAATTATATTCTCAGGAATTGTAACCCTCACGCAAAGTATCTGCCCTGCCAAATTCCAGCCAGAAAGGAGAAAGGACCCCTATTCTATGGATCATTACAATTACAGTTCTACTTTGCAGAAAGTTTGCTGGGCAATCTTGTCTGTCACACAGCCTAACCTACTTTGCAGGCTTGTTGTGACGATCCAGTCAGGAGACATTGCTTTACGTTATCCCTTGAGGAGCCAGCAGGCTTTCCCAGAGAAAATGTTTCAGATAGGACAGTAGTGTGAGATAAGATGTGAGAGCACAGAATCTATGTCATTTCACCTGCATACTTCACAGAAGAAAATATCCCACCCTAACACCCTCAATGGGCGAATTTGTGCATATGAAAGTCCCCCAGGGGTGTTTTCAGAGATTAGATCCTTCGAATAGGGCTTGCTCCTATATACTGCTCTGATCTAGTTATTTATTCTTTGGCTCTTATCTGGCTCTTTGTTTGTGTCAAGTGATATGAGATGTCTGGCAAAATCAGAATTGGAACTTTTCTGGATAACTCTCCCCCCAATTATCCCATGTCCTATACAAAGTGTGATCCGATTTAGCATTTTTTACTTGTATTTAGTAAACAAGTTTTAAAAGTATCCCTTGTTAATTTTATGCCCCAGATATTTAGAGTTGCCAGCTCTAGGGGTGGGGAATGCCTGGAGATTTGAGAGCTGGAGCCTGGGGAGGGTGAGGTGTAGGGAGGGGAGGGACCTCAGTGACATACAGGGTCATAGAGCCCACCCTCCAGAGCAGCCATTTTCCCCAGTGGAATGGATCTCTGTCATCTGGAGATCAGTTGTAATAACTCAAGATCGCTATGCCCCTCCTGGAAGTTGGCAGTCCTACAAATAATTAATTTTGTGGTCATGTGGTTGAAATGTTATATTCAAGCGAATTCAACGTTTTATGTGGAACTTATTTTTCTTGAAATAATACCTGTAAAAATTTAAAAGACAGTTGCCTGGATCCTTTGAAGGAGTTCCTGGCATGTTAGACGGCATCTGTGGCAAAGTGGGCTTCCTCTTCCGCTAGCTCTTTCATTTGTGCAACAAATCCGGTTCAACCGGTTGAGCTGATTTTACATGTAAGGTTATCATTGAGGCTGTTTAGTATTTTTAACCTTTATAAATAAATACATTTAGTTTCATTATAATATTTCTAATTTTTTGCTAAACATAATGCTAGGGCATACATTCATATTCTATTAACCTTTTTGGCCATCAAGTGGTCCACCAGTGAGCCTAGAACTCAAGAAGCCCTCCCACTGAGCACAGTCTGGCATTCCGGGTTCGATTCTGCACTTCTCCACATGCAGCCAGCTGGGTGACCTTGGGGTCACCACAGCACTGAGAAAACTGTTCTGACCGAGCAGTGATATTAGGGCTCTCTCAGCCTCACCCACCTCACAGGGTGTCTGCTGTGGGGAGAGGAAAGGGAAGGCAACTGTAAGCCTTCTTCGGGTAGAGAAAAGTGGCATATAAGGACTAACTCTTCTTCTTCAAAGTATATAGAGCATCACTTCCCCAGACAGAGTCTATACCTTCTGGATCACAGCCACTGATAGACTTCTGCTCCATATTTTTATCCAGTCCCTTCTTGAAGCTGTCTGTGCTTATAGCTGCCATCATTTCCCGTGGCAGTGAATTCCACATGTTAATTACTTTTGGGGTGAAGAAATACTTCCTTTTATCTATTCTAAGCCTACTAATCTAATTTCATTGCATGCCCATGAGTTCTTGTATCATGAGAAAGGAAGAAAAGTACTTATTTCTCTACCCTCTCTATCCCATGCATCATTTTGTAAACCTCTATCATGTCATCTCTCAATCATTGTTTCTCCAAGCTGAAGAGTCCTAACCTCTTTAACCTTTCTTCCTAGGGAAGGTGCCCCAACCCCTTAATCATTTTAGTTGCCCTTTTCTGCAGCTTTTCCAGTGCTACAGTATCTTTTCCTTTTCCACAGGCCTCCATTTTCCATTATGTGAACATATCTGCTTAGGAGGTTGTCCATATTTGTGTGACCTGTGCAGCTTGTTCCCTGTAAACAAATAACAGCTGATTATTGCTAAGAGGGTGAGCTGGTGTTCTTATGTTGACAAAGAGTTTGTAAGGGATGAAAAGGGCTGCTGACAGTAGGCGGTTCAAGGAAGAAGGGACAAGGAAAAAAACAAACACAAAGCAGATGGCTCCCTGCAAATGCTTAGTTTTGTCTTATATGCTGCTGTCTTCACATGGACTATTCATAATGACTAATTAATGCCAAGGTTCTTGACTAATGAACTTAGAGGATTCCTTAAAACCTCACGTTTCATCTTCATGACTAAATAGTACTGTTTTCATGCTGAGACCATAATTTTGTTTTCTTTATTTGACATATGTCACCTTTCCAAGACCAATGAAGGCCACAAATGAAACATCAAGCATAATGAGACCACCATGAAATTAACAAACAGTGAAAAATCAATAAAACATACTAATTATTAACCGGTACTGCAAAACCCTGAGAATAAAATCTCAGTTTTCCTTCAATGCCTTATGGGAGAAATTAGTTTTCAGTTGTCGCTGGAAAAATTAGAAGGGGAGAACTACATAAAGCTCCTGGATAAATAAAAAAGAGCAAGAATCTAGGAGCACCTTAAAGACTAACAAAATTTGTGGCAGGGTGTGAGCTTTCAGGAGTCACAGGTCATACTTTAAGATGCTACTAGACTCTTGTTCTTTTCTACTGATACAGACAGGCTAACCCAGCTACCCATCTCGATTTATCTCCTGGAAAAAGAATTACAAATCTTGGGAATAGCAGCCAAGCTAACATGCATGTGGGTCTACACCAGATATACTTATGTCCCACAACAAATCTCTCTCAACTAGTCTTGGGACATACGCAGAAGCTAGGGTTGCCAGCCTCTGTCTTGGAAATTTCTGGAGGTCTGAACGTAGAGCAGTGTTACCAATCTCCAGCTGGAGATATCCTGAGATTACGACAAAGATCCTGAAGAAAATAGCTGTTTTGGAAGGGAGAGTCTATGAGACTTACAGCCCACTGAATACCTCCCCTCTCCTTTTCAAACCCTTCCCTCCTCAGGCTCCATTCCACATACATTCCGCCACACTAGGGGTCTACTTGATTCATCCGGCACCTAAGCTTAAACATCATTTTAACAACTGCATAGAAATATGCCAGCACAGAAAACCAGCATAAAACAACATTCAGCAGCTCCTCTGGATATAAACAGAGCATAAGAACAGCCTATAAAGAAGGAACCCTTGGAATGTTTTGGCCCGATGCCTAAAGCACAGAAGAGTAGGCACCAGGTAAGATCTCCGGCGGAAGAGTGCTTCAAAGGCGATGTGCCTCAACTGGAAAAAAAAGCCGTCTCTGACCTCTGTAGCCAAGACAGCAGGATTTGGGAGGAGAATCTTAAAGGCAGGAGGCAGGCAGGATTTTCAGTCCCACAGGAGCCTAGGATTGGAAACAGGCCTGGAGGAAAATGTCTTGCCCCATTAACAGAGGCTTAATATGGGCAGATGAATCTTTTCACGTCATGGAGATAAATAATATCATTGGTAAATAACATTCAATTAAGACTGTGTTAAAAGGACAGGGCATTTTTCTCCAGGCAGTTAGCAACTCCTTCCACAGCTCCTCCTTCAACTTAAACATTTGCCACTAGAATACCTTGTGTACTTCAGGAACATGTGCATTTACAAATAGGTACAAATGTTTAAAATACAACCTCTTTGGAGTGATTTCCGTGTTAACCACTTTTCTAAAAACTCAGAGAAGTAATCTTTTGTTGGGCTGGTGTGTTGGGCTGGTGTACGCAACACAATTGGCTCTCAGTGGGGGATATGCCCCTAATAGGGAAAGGCATTCCCCCACTCAGGGCCAATAATGGGTCTTCCCTGCCCTTTCCTCCTCCTCTTCCTCCTTACTGCCACATCCAGGCAGTAGGGAGGAGGAGCCAACAGCAGGTAAGGGGAGGAGAAGGCTGCTCCTAGTGGCCCAACCCCCATGGCTAGGTCACCATGTTCCCAGGACTTCTGAGGGAGAGGGTAGCTGTCTGGATTAGAGTCTGCCAACCTTTAACCACTACTCTAGGCATGCTCTTGAGATCAAGCAAGGAGTAGAGGGCCAGCACCCAGCACACACTAGGGCCCACTGTATTCCTGTGTGCAATGGGGCTTTGCCTTTAGTTAAACCACAAAACTGGAAATCTTAAAATAAAATAGCCATATTTAATTTACATAGGTAGGTTTTGCACTTTTGACAGTCTGACTTGAATACAAGTTCTACCTGACCTTTCAAGAAAAGAAAAATGAAAATAGGTTGGTTCTGAATTTCAACGTCCCCTGCTGTGGTTCTCAACTTCTCATTTCATGCTTTATGTCATTGGAAATATCTCTGACATCTAGAAAGTCTAAACAACTAGTTAACTCTTTATCCTTCGGACTATTATTCCAGATTTCATGCCAACAGTTTGCCAAGGATTGTGCCAGACATAGAAGTGACATGCCTGTTGCTCAGAGTATTTGCACTCTGAGGTCATGCGATGATAATGTTTGCAAACAGTCTGCAAGAGTCATGTCCCTTCCCCTTCGTGGCTTAGTGGTTGCAAATATTCATCCTGCAATGAACATTTTAGTCTGTTTTTTTTTAAAGGAGAAGCAATAGAAAAAGAGGAAAAGACAACAATGCATATTAATATCGTAGACTCTTTGCCCAAAAGATTGACTATAAAAATACTTTCAACTTGAATATGAAAACATTTTTTCCTGATATTCTAAAAAGCAGTTTCAATGTTCTACAAATATTTTGAGCAGTTCTCTGTTTTAGAGTCGTTAATTTTGCCATCAGTACATATTCTCCCATTTTGCTCATCTATATATCAGTTTGGGGCAGCTCTTATTGCTTCCATCTCTTGAGCCACAGTAAGTTGTATCACAGTTCTGATAGGCAGAAGTCGATAGACTCAGCAGTAAAACTTATGAATGAGGTCTCAGGTTCAATCCCTGACACTCCAGTTAAAAGGATTCGGGATGGATGCTTCAGCAGAACTCTGACCATACCTGAAACGTTGAAGAAATATTGCTAATCAAGGAGACTGAGGCTGATTCTGTACTTACTTTGTTTATTCCATTGTGTTTATTCCATTTGTTTATTGTATTGTGAATCCTACTGAATTCAGATCAATTTGAACTCGGGTCTTCCTCTATCCCCCCTCCCCCTTGAAACATAAAGTGTTCTGCACGTGATTAGGGAAGCTCAGCTGTTTGGCATACCCTTAAAATGCCTCCCCACCCCACTTTCTCAGGCAGCTCCTGAGAAAAGCAAAGAAGCCCTTTCAGCCCTTTTAAAATGAATTGTTGGCTGCTAGGATCCTTCATAATGCACAGGTGCAACAGGCATGGGTGTGGGGTGAGGATAAATAGGGTTACCAGCCCTGGGTTGGGAAATGCCTGGAGATTGTTTTTCTAACCTTTATTTGGAGGGGGGGGTTAACTCTAATTTGTCCAACATTTGGGGACTAGAACCTGGAGAAGGCAAAGTTGGAGGGAAGAGAAGGACCTCAGCAGGGTATAATGGCATAGAGTCCACCCTCTAAATTAGCCATTTTCTCCAGGGGAACTGATTTTAGTGATCTGGAGATCAGTTGTTATAGTGGGGGAGTTCCAGGTGCCTCCTGGGGGTTGGCAACCCTAGGAACAGAAACCAAGCAAATGGTATGGAATGGAGCAAATGGACACAATTTCTGCCTGTTCACATACTGCTTTGCTGCAGCTGCTCTTGCCATGGCGGGGATATGTTTTTGTACCAGCATCTTGAAGTAGCTTGAGAATAGATTCACAAAACTTTTTCTAACCAAAGAAAAAGCTGAGCTATTTAGTGACAATGAGAGTTTCCAAAGTCTGACAAGAAAGAAGATCTCATTCTCCAGAGAGGTAGAGAGGATCAGACCCAGATCTGATATTCAGATTTGAATCACCACCGTGGGAGCTCGAGGGGTGATCTCGGGCCAGTTACACACTCTCAGCATAACCTACATTGTAGGGTTATTGTGATGATTAAATGAAGGAAAGAAGAATGACAAAAGCCACTTTTAGGTTCTTGTTGAAGAGAAAGGTATGGCTTATATTAAGTCAATAACTACCCAAGGATTGGGCCATCGTATTACTCTTGATAAAAAATTAGAAGAAAATCCACAAAAAACTCAATCTTCAAGTTACGAATTCATCTGCTTACCTTTATAAACCCATGCTATTTTTGTTAGTGGAATTCAGCATTGCTGTATGTGCAACATGGATAGTCATGTTTTAATTTTAATCATCAATACCAACAAAAACATTTCATTTTACTCTTAATACTTGCGGTGAAAGAATGCATACATCTCAGTTTCTCAGGTCTATGACCAAAATGATAAAAAAATCTCTGCCTTGAGGTCAATCAGTAATAAAAGAAATAGGAAATGAAAGTTGCTGCAGGTCTATTTTCTGACCTTGAAATATTTGCATGCAATTCAGAAATTCTGGTGGCTTTTTCTCCCCATGTATTGGATGGGGGCTTTGTTGGTTTCTGCTACAGAGGAAACTACATTGAGGTGAAACTATGAACCTGCATATATATATAAATGTGTATTTCTCAAGGGCGGCCCCCATCTGCAAATACTTAAATCTTACACAAAATACACAAAATACATTTTTCTGAAAACTGGGTGATTCCCCAAGTTTCCAGAAAAAAACTGAAAACTTAAACGCATTCAAAAACATATGCAGGGGGAGGGACCAAAGTAAAAAAGTATTCTCTGCACAAGCACCTAACTTTGTGGGTCGTCAGGGAGCCACACTGGCAGGGGTGGCATGGCATGGCAGAAGCGTAAGGTTACAAGCTCTGAATTGGGAAATACCTGGAGACTTTCAAGGTGGAATTGGGAGTGGGCAGGATTTGGGGCAAGGAGGGGCCTCATTGGAGTATAAGGCTATGGAGTCCACTCTCCAAAGAAACCATTTCTCCAAAGGAGATAAGCTGTAATTCCAGGAGATAAGATATAATTCCCACCTGGGGACTGACGTCTCTACAGAAGTGGCAGAGCCCAAGAGCCATGCTGGGCCCAGCAGGAAACTGGGGTGCATTCCCTCCCCCCTGGCTCATCTCATGGGCCCACACTTGTACATATATAATTCTCAACGTGGCCAGATCTGTGAAGCCAGAGACCAGACAATCTCTCTAAAACCTGTAAAAACTTCCAGGTTTGCAGAAACCCACTAGAAAGTATAGATGCAGGACTTTTAGATTTAAGAAATGAATGCCCTCAGTAGCTCTTGCTAGATAGCTATGCCTCGGTTTCAGCCTCTAAAAGGCAGGAGGAGGAGAGTAGGGCCCCTTCTAGGGATGTCTCGACCTTTGAGAGAGGAGTCATTGGACCGGGCCAGGTCAGCAGCATCCAGGAGTCAACTTGCTACCACCAGACTGATGGGATTCACCCAGGCTTGCTACTGTTCAACAGCAGCCATTTCACAAAAGCCAGTCTTGTAGAGTGATTACAATTTCAAAATAGGATCTGGAGACTGATGTTGGAATCTTCGCTCTGTTTTGGGAGCTCACCGGTTGACTTTGGGCCAGTCACCAATTCTCAGCCTAACTGACCCCACAGAGTTGCTGTGAGAATAAAATTGAGGACAGAAGAAGGATGTACACTGCTGTGGGTCCCCATTTTGGAGAAAGTAAATGAAGTAAAGTATCAATACGGCCAAACGTGGGTGGCAAATAAAAAGTGCATGGGTTGTTGAGTTGAAAGGAGAGAAAGAAGAAGGGGAAAGGAAGACTATGAGGTCTGGGATACAGGGGAAAGCGAGATACCCTCTGGGAAATACTTGCAGGTTCCCCATTGTCTAGCTAAGCCCAGCAGCTGCCACTGTGCAGTAGGTTCCTAAGTAGAGACTGCAAGAGGGAGGGAAAGAGGGAAAGCTGAAGATGGGGCAGATAAAGGTAAGGTGACTGGTAGGTGGGAAGGAGAGAAGGAATCAGGAACAGGGGAAATGCTACGGGAGCTGACTGGGAAGGGAAAGACAGCATAGTGGGAGAGGGTTAAATGAGATGCCTCCCACAAGTCCTTGCAGGTCCCCCACTTGAATACATATAGTTGTCATACAGACTAACTTAATTAGTTTTGTCCTTCAAAAGTTCTCATGTTTGCATTCTTGGCTCACTGAACAATACTGGCAAAATCTTATGCATACATGGAACTTTCAGAAAGCAACAGAATAAAGGAGGCAAAAGGTTATGTAACTGATGTTGCTTTGCCAGAGAAGTTACACAAGAAGTCACAATTCACGACCAGCTTCCCAACAGAGCAATATATCAAGACGGGCTGCAGTGCAGAGGATGCCTTTTAAGCCACATAAGACTACTGTTTGAAAAGCAAAATCAGAAGAAATCTGTTGGACTCCACGGGGTTTTTCTTCCAATCTTCTATTAATTCATTCACATTTTTAAAAAGATGATCAAAAAGGAGACCTTAAAGACTGACAGGTTCTTTGTGGCATCAGCTTTCATGGAATCAAGCCAGCTTCATCAGACACATAACTCTGAAAAGTCAAAAACTTCACTTTTGATTTTCCAGCAAGAGGCTAACAAGATGCTGTGGAATTTAAAACTTTATGGGCTTTTAGCTTGCAGTCAGCAAACATGCTCCAGGCAACCACTGGAAATCCCCCTTCCCAATCCTGACATTAAAATCATGTGATGTCCCACTATAGTCCCTCCTATCTCATGTGCTGCGCATGCTGTTTTCAGATGCAATTCCTGCCTGGTTTTATGATGCAAATCCCTGCCTTTCCCAGCTCAAGGCTAGTTTGGAACGCCTGTTGGCCAACATTCCACCTTTTGTGTGGCTGAGTGGTGGGGAGCGACTTCTTAGTAACTGCTTTGAACAGTGGGAAGTTCCAGCGGCTAGCATTGGCCCAAGTTGTTTTCTTCAGAGGAGAGAGCACTGAAAACTTATGAAATGTTGTTATATTTGCTTTATTTACAGATATAGAGGAAGAGCAGTGGTGGAGGCAAAGATGCATTCCAACAGCAGACTCTCTGGGTACTCCATATCAGATCCCCAGAGAGATTATTATTATTATTTATTAAATTTCTATACCGCCCTCCCAATATGGCTCAGGACAGATCTTGCAGCTCCAGGATGCTTCAGCCAACGCTCATCAGAATCTGCCTGTTCTCTGTCTCTTCCCATCCAAATAGTGCTTTCTTTTTCACACAAATACGCATCTGCTCCTTCCCTTCCACTAGGAATGGGGGGTTGGTGAGTTCACGACTGTTGTAAAGATACCTTACTGTTCCTGTTCTCATATAGGACAGGCCAAAAGCCACAGTGACCAGAGACCAAGCTGCAACACAAGGAGTCTCATATAGTGCTACTATTACTCTGATCCTGCAGCAGTAAAATTATGACATCCATATATAATAGGGAGGCAAAACCTGTTTGCCTTTGGGATAGTTCCGTGCTTCTTCTTTTCTTTCTTTCTTTCTTAGTCAAGTGCCTTCTTTTTCTTGTTTTTAATTTCTTAGGTCCATTCCGCACAGGTTTAATGTAGCAGGAGTGTGGCAAATTGTAATTGCTACTAATATGCAGTTATGCACAACGTCGTACACAATCTGCCACACTCCTGAAACAGTCCCACTAGAAGCGCTTCATTGTAGCGCTTCCAGGGAAATCCCAAAAAGTGGATTCACCCTCTGGAAAGCGCTACACTCTTGCAACCAATCTGCAACACTAGTGAAAAAGTTCTGTATGTTACCATTGTTGTGGTTTCAGCAAAGTCCCTCCCCCTGGCTCTCTCCTCTGAACTTCCGGCGAAGCGATTGCCATTTTTTTTCTCGGAGCAAGCGGAGAACAACAAACCGGAGAGCCTTCATTCACCCAGTGAGGCTTCTCCGGTTGCAGTCCCTCAACAGAGCTGCTTTAAAGCTCGCCTCAAGTCACCAAGCACAACACAGCCCCGTTTGCAAGTTCCCTTTATTTTTGGCCGAAAATCGTGCCCATGCACGGGGGGTGGGGGTTCACTCGGGGGAGCGTGGCAACGATGAATCGGCAGCTTACAGGCAATCTGCCAGCTAGATGGGTCTCTACGTTAGGAGGAAGCAAGGAAGCAAGGAATCAAGGCATATTCGTTGCAATGTGTATTTTTCTTTTTTTAAAAAAAACCTGTTCTTAAAGGCAAAGGGGCTTTTCGGGAGCATGGTAACAACCGCCCATTGGCTGCTCGTTTGATTGATGGCCAGGAGCGGGATAAAGCACGGCAAAAATCGCTTCCTTTCTAGCAATTTTTGCCGAGACCGGAAACCTGTGGGAAACGATTAAAACGCAACTGGATTCCACTACAAAGGCAGGTATGCGTTACGCCGAATTCCACTATATTAAATTCCGATTTTTCTTTCTGTAATCAATTTGCCACACTGATCCTGGTGCGGAATGGGCCTTAGTCTGTCCACACAGTTGTTTAAATGTATACAGATATATTCTGACCCAGCCTAGGATGCTGAAGAACTAAAAATCCCTTTGTCGATGTATGTCTGATGATGGCACATGGATAACCCTGTCAGATCTCGAAAGCTAATCAGGGTTGGCCCTGGCTAGCACTTGGAAGGGCAGTCTCTACGGAATACCAGAGTTGTAACATGGAGGCAGGCAATGGCAGACCATATCTGAACTTCTCTTGCCTGACAGCGAGACACTTAGGATCTCTGGGCTATATTACACACATGCCATACCATAAATATAAATATGGCACACAAAAGGCTGTTATTAATTCACAGCGCTTAAAACTGTTTTACTTCATTTTTATGGGGAAATGCTAAAGTCAGATTATCAGGGAAGTTTCCGTTTTAAATGTGGCAAATGAAAAGCAACAGAAATGAAAGAAACTTCATATAACGATATACAATAGATAGTTTGCCACAAAATTTTGTTCTACAAAGAGGTCATTTTAAGGGAGAGTTCATGTGGCTGCCATTCCTTAGATAAATAGGCATGCACATTTGTCACAAAATGACTAAAGTCTGTGGAGGCAGGCACACACACGCAGGTTCCAACCCTCCTTCTTTTAACACTTGATAGGGATCCCCTATAGGGAGAGGTGGGAGGATTTCTCCTATAGGGAGGATCTCTCCTATGAGCTATTTCCCACAGAAAAGGACTACTGTCTCAGACCAGTACAAGGTATCAGCAGTTAGCTATCCTTTATAGTCTTAAAAAAATTAAATTAAAATCAAAGGTTCTTGAAAGGTTCCAACCAACCTGAAAAGTGGGGGGGGGGGGGGGAAGCGTGGGAGATAAATATATATGAAGGCCAGTACCATGAACATGTGACAGATTTTTTATGCTGGCCACTTTCTCCCCATTCACTCAATCATTGGTGTTAAAGCCCTGAAGAGTGCAATATTTAATATCTTTTTAATTTCATATCATTAATATATCTAATTCTTATCAGGGCCACATTTGTGGATACTTAAATCCAGAGATTGGGACAATGAAGCCAGATCTTTCTATAAACCTGAGAAAAGCCCTAGGTTTGCAGAAAAAGCTGAAATCTAGAAGAGGAGACCCCAAATAACAGAGCAGCATCTTTATTTAAAAGATGGGGTGGGGGATGGTGATTATTTGCTGCTAATCTTGTGATTTCGATATGCTGGATTATAATGTGGCTTTTATCTGGGATTTTATCTGACGTTGTTACCCACCACGAGCTGTTCTGGCTGTGGCGGGCTATAAGTCTAACATATAAATAAATAAACTAAATAAATTGTTTAGTTTTTTTTTAAACTTCTATACTGCCCTCCCAGCAGACCAGCTCAGGGTGGTGTAGCTTTAAGAATCTTATGACCATTATAGAAGTTATTTCAAAATCATAGCAATATTACCAGCCTTCAAGCTTACTTTCTATCAGTAAAAGGCAGGAGGTGGGGAAAGGGCCCTTCCCAGGTTTGTTTTGACCTTTGTGGATGGTCTCCTTTAGGACAGGTTGGCAGCAACCACCAGGCAATGTGCTATGATGCAACTTGCAGGATTTGTTTAGTTCTGGCAGCCTGCTAATATTCAGCTGTAACTACCATACAAAAGCCAGTGTGATGTAAAGGCTACAGTGTCAGACTAGGATCTGGATGACCCAAGTTCAAATAATTAGTGTTCCCATCTTCCTGGAAGAATCTTCCATTCCCAGCTCCTTTTACCTGCCATCATTCAACTGGGCAGTGAGAGAAAATGCATAGGGAAATGAGGGAGCACAATTGGTGCTCCTGGAACAATTGTGTCACTGCCCGATCATGCCAGAAGTGATAATATTGTACCAGGCCTGCTGATTACCTTCCCCAAGCCATAAAACCCTGCCTCTTTCTCCCAAGAGAATCTCCATTGTGTCATGGAAGTTTGCTGGGCAACCTTTGGCCAGCCACTCTCTCTCAGCTTAATCTACTTCAGGGTTGTTGTGGGGATACAATAGAAGAGGGGAGAATGATGTTAGCTGCCTCGAGTCCCCATTTCACAGAAAGGTAGTGTATAAATGAAACAATAAATATAGCTGAAGATATGGGGCAAATATATTGGTGGGTAGGTAGGAGGCAGAGAATGAAGCGGTGAAAGGGAAGAGTGTGTGAAGACTACCTGAAGGAAGGAAAGAGGAAACAATGTGGCAAGGGGGATACATGGAAAAGTGAGGTCCCCCGCACAAAACTTTGGACATTCCCTAGTTGTTATATCTAATTCTGAAGTGGGCTACAGAGTGTGGATCAATAAAACCACACCTAGGGGGCAGGGATAGATAAGGGGTCTTGTTCTACAAGTCTGTGGGACTCCCTAGATTTGCAGGGGGGGGAAATATGAAATATTGGGGGGCTATAAATACCACAAAAATGTTGAGGCCATGTCTTCTTTTTTAATAAAAGTGTGCCACTGAGATCTTGCAAGATTATGTTGTGAGATATCAGTGGCCATTTTAATAGTTTCTAGGCAATGTACAATCAACATTAACTGAGGCATCCAAGCTGCAGTTAGTATCCAAATGGAAGAAGGAGGAAGAAACAGTCTAAAAAGGGTAACCGGTAAGAAGTAGGAAAGGTAAAACTGGATGGAAACAGCATAAAAAGTTAAAAAGAAATCTGAAGATAGAGAAAAGAACAGAAAAATGGGGAGGAGACTGTCAGGGAGAAACACAATAAGATGAGCCTTCTACACTGTGGATTCCTACTTCTTTAGTTATCTTGTTATTACAAATGACATCACAAGCTGTATCCCAGGCTTTCAACCAGGGTTTTGTGAAACCCTGGAGTTTTCCGACGGCCCAGGAAGGAATTTGCCAATTGGGTGCGAGTTAATTAATTATATATCTATACCTATTTAAAATTACAAATTTATAGGGCGATATGACCATATGTCAACCTCCCTCTCCCCTCCCAAAAAATAAATGGCCAATGATGTACCTGGAGGGGGTTTGAAGGGAAGAGATCCTGGCCAAATAAAACCTTGCTGGCCAAAGCTCCTCACACAAGGCAGTGACTAGAGTCCAGGTAGGTAAATACTCTCATTTTAACTTAACTGTGTGTGTAGGGGGGGGGGGAGGGAGGTCTGACCTGCTGACATCACTTCCGAGGTTTCCTCGAAGCCTGAAGAATATTTCAGGGGTTTCTCAATAGTAAAACGCAAGAGAAAGACTGCTCTATCCTATAGTTGACTGACCACAACAGAACCTGATTATGCAGAGTATCCCAACAATAAATGGAGGCATTTGTATTTTATAAAAGTCAACTGAAAGACAGCATCAGTTTATGTGTCAGGAAAAGGAACAGGAAGACACGACCTGGAAGAAACGGTTGTCACTACGATAAAAGAATTCCAAATCCAGGTCCTGTTTGTGAGACTGCCTCTCTCAATATACCCCCGGGGAGGGATTCGGGTTCCCAAAATGGGAATCTGCTAGCCCGAGGCAGGTGCAACTATTGTCAACCAGGACCAGAGCTTTTTCTGCCCTGGCCCCAGACTGGTGTAATGTGTTTCCGACTGAAATCCAGGACATGTCTCAGTTCCACAAGGCCTGTAAAGTGGAGCTCTTGGCGATAGGCACAGAAATTCCATTACCAGCCCCTAGCTGACCCCACTCCCTTCCTTTCATTTCCTTTAGTTGAGCTGCTAGCCCTATGGATCTGGAGCCATCTCACAAATGGAATGTTAGAACTAGATGTTAGATGTTTTATTAATTTTAACTATTGCCGGACTGTGGACAGTTTTAAATTGTAAATTGTATTATGTATGTTTCAATTAACGATCTTGCGAACTGCTGGAGCCCATTGCCGGGAAGGGCAGTATACAAGCTTGATTTATTATCATTATCAATATCAATAATAATAATAAAGTTGTAGACTGTGAACATTAAAATGGATTTGATGTTGGCCTAGTTCTGACATACTAAATCTCAGCAATGCCCCTCCAGACTGCAGGTGGCATGTGGAAGAGTCACAACATCAACTGCTCCCCTCTGTAATTTCCAGCAAATAGAAAACAGCATGTCAGGGAGGGAGAGGACCATGCTAAAATCCTCTTCCTGAAGTTTAAGTTTTTATAGTGACTGTCTTGGACACCTCCTGAGTGAGTATCCAGAGTGGTGGCCACGTCACTAGGTTGCAGCAAAATTAAACAGAAGTCTAGTGGCATCTTAATGATGCAATGAATTGTATGTTCATTAATGGCTTAATAAGTTGTAAATAAACATAATGGTGGAGAGAATGTGTTTGTGTGTGTGAAGGGGTGCATTCGGTCACATGAGTTCTCAGCTGCAGTCTGATCCAGTACTGCAGAATCGCAGATGTACGTTCTCGGTAAGAATTAGGCCATGGTGCAAAGCCCTAACCGAGCACCTCGAGTGAAACGAGACAATGGAAACTTGTGACTTCTCAAAAGATCTACGAATGGGAAGCTCTGTGGTTAGGGCTTCCTTGCAATGAGCAGACAGTACAGCTGAGCTGGGACTTTCCCAAACGTAATTGTTTGTTACATCGAGAATGACATCAGAGTCAAAGCATTTCGAAAGTGCTGTGCCGGGCTTTGTTGCCCGGAAAAGGGTATGGCCACACACTGAGCCTCCTCCTCTCGGTGGCAAAGAAGCGAGGCTTGTTGGGGAAAGGTGACCACATGGGTAGCGTGTCACAGCAGCGATGACATATGGAACAACAAAGGGAAAAGAGAAGTAGTAAAATCCATTCTAAGGAAGTTCCCTGCCAGGCAACAGGGAAAACTCAACACTGTACTGGAATCTAAGAGAAAGATAATGACAGCAAACATTTTGCTTTTCATACGGACCTGGAATGTTTACCTCACTGGGGATTTTTTCCCCCTTTTATCCCACACAGTCAGTCCTACTTCTGTTTCAGTCCACATAATATTTTCTCAGCTTCCTCTCCCACACTTGACTGGGATTCTAGCGCTCTATTCGCCCCCACACCTTCCCCGCACCCACAAGTCAATCTTCATGCAAGATTCCCATTATCTTCTCACCCCTACGTTCCTGCAGACATTGCTGCAGAATTAAGTTCCCAGCACGAAACTTGTAACACATGCCTGATCACACAGAATCAGGGAAAATGTAATGTATAGATAAGTCTAAGATATCCTACAGGACAAAAGATATGGTAATGTTTCTTGTAAATAGATTCATATGAGTAGCCATGTTGGTCTGAAGTAGCACAATAAAATCAGAGTCCCGTAGCACCTTTAAGACCAACAAAGATTTATTCAAGGCGTAAGCTTTCAAGTGCAAGCAAAAATTAATCCAGTTGCATTAGTAAACTGTGTCACAGCATCCAAATACAGCCCTATGATCATTCTTCGCTAAACCAGCCAATCAGACCCTTCAAATTCAGTTGTAGTTCACAAATACATATGAGAAATAAAACTGTCAGATTGGCTGGTTTAGCAAAGAATTATCATATGGCTCTAATTTTTCCATATATATCATCACTGTCATGTTGGTCAGTTCATAGTCTGAAGAAGAGTGCTTGCACTCGAAAGCTCATGCCTTAAATAAATCTTTGTTGGTCTTAAAAGGTGCTACTGGACTTTGATTTTATTGTAAATAGTGGGACTTTTGGTGACTCTGGTCAAGCAGCCACCGGACACTGAGGTTCGCCTTTCTCAACTGAGGGGAGTGGGCTGGTTTCCATCAAAAGAAATACAGTTCTGATCTTGGGAGAGACAAGGAGATGAGTAGACAGGTGAGGATCCAAGAATCACACAAACCAGCAGTTGTCATCGAACCTTTTGTGCTACATCAAAGCTGAGGTAGATGTCCTTGAACAGAAACTCACCATGTTGTGTAGCCAACTGCTTTTGAGATTGTGGGGTGTTTCAGATGATCTTTGTGCCACATTCGTCAAAGAAAACAAAATCCAAAATCTGAAGGGCAAACAAAAAGCCTGTTTGTGTGAGATTAAGTTGCCTCTTTAGCTCCCAGCCATAGACCCCACCGTTACTATTATCAACCCCCACCAATGTTTACAGATCTTTAGTAAGTGGGGGGGGGGGGGATCCATGATCAATGCTTGTTATCTGGGAATTAGACCAAGGAAAACACACTTAAAGTAAAGGAGGGGCAAGAAAGACAATGGAGAATTCTGAAGAGTTTATGTGAAATCTAAGAAGGTACACATTGCTTGAAACACGCAATATATATTGTGGTCAGGCAGTTCTTGTGTGCATGAAGACATAGCCACATAGGAAAGTCTCCGGGCCATTCCGCACGACTTAAATGTAGCAGAAGTCTTACCTTTGGTAAACGCTACTAATTCAAGGTTCCGCATGATGTCGCACACAATCTGCAACACTCCTGCAACACTCCCGCAAAAAGCTTCGTTGTAGCGCTTTTCGGGAAATCCAGAAAAGTGAATTCCCCCTGAGAAAACTGCTACACTTCTGCGCACAAGCTGCAACACATCAGCGAAAGGCATGTGCGTTCTCAATGTAGCGGTAGAAAGACTATCCCTCCCCCGCTCTCACCGCCGAACTTCTGGCGAGGCGATCGCCATTTTTCCCCCTTAAACGGGGAAAGCAACAAACAAGCGAGGCTTCTCAGAGGCTTCTCCAGCTAAAGTCCCTCCACAGAAGTGATTAAAAGTTAAACAAAGCTCCCTACTGCAAGTGTCTTTAAAGTTCCCAAGCACAATACAGCCCCTTGTTCGAATATGCGTTGCTACAGGTATTTTCGGGTTTTAAAAAAAGAGTTCTTAAAGGGAAACATGTACACAACAGTTAATTGGCTGTTAAGGGGCGGAAGGGTGGAAAAATATTGCCTCCCCTATTGCGATTTCGGTGAGACCGGCTGTGTGCGTTACCGCGATCTGCCGCTTTTGCCTGCAGCGCTTTTCAATAGTGCACAGATTTAGCCACATTGCCCTTTGTGCGGAATGGCCCTCTGTCTTTTTCTCCAGAGGAAAGCAGTTGCTGAATAACATGGGGGGGGGGGGAGGTCATTGAGTGCTTATGTCAAAGGCTTTGCTCTGGTTTGGGTCTTAAACCACCTTCTGTCTCTCCCCTCAGTCCTCCTTGAGCCTGCCTGTGTGTGTGTGTGTGTGTGGGGGGGTGCTGTCACTTTCAGTGACATGACACTTCAGGGGAGGGCATGGCAGGGAGGCATGGCCAGCTGGCACCACTTCCAGGGCTCCTTGAAGTCTGAAAAATTATGTCAGGGCCTCCTCCATGGTCAAAAGCTTGGAAAAGGCTGCTCTAGCCTCTTCTGTTGTAGAGATACAAAGGGTAAGGCATCTGTCTGCATAGATGGAGCTGGGGACTTTCTTTTAAAATGAATGCTGGGATTGTAAAAAGAAAAAAACCTGTTACACATATTGTTGTGACATTATAGCCATATAACACTATTCAACTGGTAATTTCTGTTTAATGAAAAAATCCAGAGAGGGAAGGTGGCTGCAGCTGGGGAACTGGGGCACGGAAACTGTAGGGCAGGGGTAGTCAAACTGCGGCCCTCCAGATGTCCATGGACTACAATTCCCAGAAGCCCCTGCCAGCATTCGCTGGCAGGGGCTCCTGGGAATTGTAGTCCATGGACATCTGGAGGGCCGCAGTTTGACTACCCCTGCTGTAGGGAAACGGGCCACGTGGAGGCCCCGCTGCCTTTGCATTGTATAAGCAGCCACATCCCCAACAGGGAGTCCCCATCTGGAAACCACCTCTAGTCATGGTTTTCCCAGACAAGTGGATGGAAGGCGGATTGAAATAATATATACTGATACAACAGATAACGGACGCGGGGAAAACTCTTTGCTAAGCCAGAGATCCATTTGTGAGTCAAGCTCAAAAGATCGTTCCACTGAGGTCTGACCTCATCTCCTACCCATGGAAAGTTATACAGTTGAGCATTGAAAATACTGTCTACCTCTCACCTCTGCATACGCCTGGATGCTCACGTCAGTCTTTTTACTTTCTCACCCAAACTGGGCAGCTGCAATGCCAGACACAGCTCAATTGCATGTGAAGTGTGAGTTCTCCTCCGTTCCTGTGTGTGCCCAGTTTGCATCCTACGTTATACATGGAGAAGGACCCGCATTCTCCACCCCCTTCTCTCTGCCATTTTTCCAGCCTGAAATCCTGTTATGGAATCCCACATGTAGGTTTGCAAACAACCTAGAGAAAAACATGTCCTGCCCTTTTAAGAAAGACTTACTGTGTTGAAATGGCTGGCAGAAGCACTTCATAGCACGGAGGGAAATTATACTACTTAATACGTAACAGACCATTAAACCTCTATGAAGGGGCAGGGACATTTTTTTCTCCAGGCAGTGTTTGTGGAGAACCCAGAATTCACATGTGATTTTATCATAGCTGACATATGCTGGGAACTCAGGGACAATCTTTGTATTCCAGAATGTGTGAAGAGGTGGCCTAGGTCCTTCCATTTATTTGGATTTTTTAAAAACTGCTTTGTAATAATATGACAATGGATAGGCAGCTATCCCCAAAATGTTACTTTTTCCAGCCTGACTTGCCCTGGCGAATAGATTTCAGGGCACTATGTATATAACTTCACTTTCCGTAAAATGTGAAAGGCGTGTTAACCTTGGACAACCCACTACAAGTAATTTAAAAAGAATAAAAGCCATAGCCATCAACTAAACAGAATAAAAAAAAATACACCAGGGCAAACGTAAACAGGACCAAACAGGCTGCAGAGGAGAGGACACGCAGTAATGGGTTTAAACTACAAGTACAACGATATAGGCTAGATATCAGGAAAATATTTTTCACAGTCAGAGTAGTTCAGCAGTGGAATAGGCTGCCTAAGGAGGTGGTGAGCTCCCCCTCACTGGCAGTCTTCAAGCAAAGATTGGATACACACTTTTCTTGGATGCTTTAGGATGCTTAGGGCTGATCCTGCGTTGAGCAGGGGGTTGGACTAGATGTCCTGTATGGCCCCTTCCAACTCTATGACTCTATGATTCTAAATACAAATGGTCAAAGCCCGCTTCACTTCTCTGAGAAATGCCAGCAGAGACAGATCCAGGAGCGCCATCCAAGGGAGGTCTTACCGGAGCTCTGTGGCAGCAAATGAGAGGGCATTCTCCCTTGTATTGACCTGTTTGGCTTCCCCATAGGTTGGCACTGGAAACCCAGCCTCCATCTGATCTTAAACTACGGAGAATCGAAATGTACTTCATAACTGCTCTCCTCCCTTTCTGAGGTTGCACAAGACTGCCTGAAGCTGCTCTATACTGAGTCAGGGAGACCATTGGACTATCCAAGTCAGTTTGATTGGCAGGGATTCATCAGGATTTTGGTTAAAGGGCTTTCACATCAATTGGTCCTTGAAACTAGAAATGCTGAGGATTAAACCTGGGTCCTTCTGTATGCCAAGCAGATGTTCTGCCACTGAGTCACAGCACCTCCCCTAATTAAGTTTGCATTTGTAGTTCAGTAGGGTCTGAAAATCAGCCCAGTCTGATGCAAACAGGTAGCAACTTGGAGCGTATGGGTGGCATACAGCTCCTGGGGCTTTTAGAAGTGCCTGGCTATCTGGCAGAAAGCTGAAAAAAATGAACTTCCAGGGTTTTTATTAATAATATTAAATTTCTGGTCCTCAAATTACCCAAATAGCTTGCATATATGTTTTGGAGAACAAGGAATGGCAAACATTCCTCAGCAGCATTGCATTACGCAGACTCATCACTTTGTATTATGCCTGGCATGAGAAGCAGAAGGAGAAGCAGTCCTTCTTGGAAGACATAGAAGGTTTGAGGCAATCAAGATGCATTGGCTGGATTGGCCATCGGTTAATTCGGTACAGTAGAACAGGGTTAGTCAACGTGTGGTCCTCCAGATGTTCATGGACTACAATTCCCATGAGCCCCTGCCAGCGTTTGCCAGCGTTTGCTGGCAGGGGCTCATGGGAATTGTAGTCCATGACCATCTGGAGGACCACACGTTGACTACCCCTGCAGCAGAAGCATGATTTCTATCTACTTGCAGGATACTCCCCAATGCAATTGGGACCTAAAAGCTGATGCTATTCCCAGCATGAAGTATTACACTGGCCTTTTCAAGGGACTGAATTGTGCATTCTGCTGGCTTATAAACCAGATGGCAAAATATTGGGTGGGGGGGGGGTGTTGCTTGTTCTAGTACATCACCACTATGCCCCCTCTCCAAGTCTATCTGGGAGAGAAAGAGATTCATTCAAGGCTTTTTGCGAACAAAGTAGACAGTTTTATTAAGGATGATCATCATTCTGATGCTATATTACAGTATTATAGTATTAGCAACCTGATGTCCCTCGGCTAACGTGGAGTGGTTTGGTGGGGTTAGGGTTAGCCTGTTGCCTAACGTGGACATTGTGGATTGGTTTTAATGGTTTTAACTAGGGGTTTTATTGCAATTTTTACCTTGTAAAGCGCCGTGAGCCTAAGGGAACGGCGGTATAAAAGGTCAATAAATAAATAAATAAATAATAGGTTATGCTAGCATACTGAACAAAATTCAAAGTTCTTCCTTTATAGGCTGAAGCTGACAAAAGGTCAGGACTGAGAACTCCATAAGGAAGTTCACCATTCTCAGACATTTTACTTTTACGCTCCTTTCCTTCTAGGGAGAAAAGGAAAATAAGCCCTTTACACTTTTTTCAGGAGAGATGGAACAGTCTTGGCTGAGATAAGGTTGCTTAGCAGTCAGCAGATAAAAGAACAGATTTGGGGTAAGGATGGGAGGAAGGACAGAAATGTCCCAAAAGATAGCAGATCAACCTTAGGCTCAAAATCTTTGCAAGAATCTGAAATCTTTGCTTAATTCCTAATGGAATGGCTTGTGAGCCTAAGGTTGGCTCCAAATGAAATTACAGATCATAAAATGCATCCTCATGGCTAAGGGCCTTCATGTATATGTAATTTGTAAGGTGGCTGGAGTTTGTGTTTAATCATGTTGGTGTAGAGACGGCAAATAGAAAGGAATAGCAGGTGGGTACATGTCTCCCAAGTCTCTGGTCCAGTCATTAGTAATGGGCTTCAGAGGGGATTTAAAGTCTATGACTTGCCACTTCTGGTCTCTGGAGGAATGTTGAACTTCTTGTCCCCCTCCTTCAGGACAAGGCCCAGTTTGAAGGGCTGGGAACCCCTCTGGATCAGGTCGCTCTGGTCCCCTTGTCACAACTTCCCACTCCTGCATTCGCCTTGGGTGTGTTAATCTTCTGGCTCTGTACCAGGTGCCTTTCCTGCATAGGATGGGGGGGGGGGTTCAGGAACTTCTCTCCGCCACCCAAATAGCTCTGTTGGTGATGAGCAGGACCTGGTATGGTCCTTCCAACTCAGGCTCCGAAGCTGCTTTCTGCCTGTAGACCTTCAACCAGGCATAATCTCCAGGGCAGATGTCATTGCATCCGACATCTGTAGGAACAGTCTGAGATTGCAGAACCTGATTAGGCCATGATTCCAGTACTCCACTCATCTTTAGTAACACATCTTTAGTCATATCAGTTGAAAATTCTGAAACCGTCTTTCTGTGGACTGGCTTATTCCCTATAGGGGAATGCCTTCCAAACAGGATTGATTGATTGGATTTTTAGCCCGCTTCTCTCCACAGACTCGAGGCGGGTTACATCAAGTATAAAAGCCCATAAAAACCCCAACCTTATAAAACTAGCCCAAATCCCCAACCAAGATAGAAGGTTAAATCCCTCCTGAACCCCCAGCCATCGACCGGGGGGGGGGGGAGGAACTGAGTTTCAGGCAACTGACACCATCCAGCAACGGCTTCCAAACATCTGGCCATTGTATCCAAGGGGGAGTCCTGTTGGCTGTCCATGTTGATGACAACCCAGCCCATAACCCTGGACCCTCTGTCCTAGAGGGCGCATAAAGATTTTAAATAACATGGGGGAGAGTATCACCCCCTGTGGGACCCCACAAGGGAATCAATAGGGGCACAATAGAGCCCCCCCCCCAGCCAGCCTCTGTGTCCAATTCCAGAAAAAGGAGCACAGCCATTGAAGGGCTGTCCACTGAATCCTGGCACTGGCGAGACGGTGGTTGACCACGTCAAATATGGCCAACAGATCAGGCATCATGAGTACAGCCTGTCTGTTGGTCTTTGGAAATTTTTAAGCAGAGGCTGGATAGCCATCTCATGGAGAGGCTGATTCTGTGAAGGTTCAAGGGGGTGGCAGGTTACAGTGGATGAGCGATAGGGTTGTTGTGAGTGTCCTGCATAGTGCAGGGGGTTGGACTAGATGACCCAGGTGGTCCCTTCCAACTCTATGATTCTATGATTCTACACAGCTGAACTACCCAATCCAGCTGGCACTGCAGATCATCTACCACCGCAACCAGCACCGTCTCCACTTCGTGGTCAGGACAGAAGCCTGATTGGTAGGGGTCATGCGCTGAAGGTTTCTCCAAGTAACCCAGGAGCTGGTCAGCTGTGGCCTTTTCAACTACCTTTCCCAGAAACAGAAGATGCAAAACCAGGTAGAAGCTGCTGGGTCCTGTGGGTCCCACAATGTTTTTTCCAGCGAAGGGCAGACCACCGCCTCCTTCAGCACCTCTAGGAACTCCCCAGTAGACAGGGAGAGGTTGACAATCTCCCCCAGAGGGCCTCCTATCTGCCGGTCACTTGTTTTGAGTAACCCAGACAGACAGGGATCAAGGAGGCAAGTGGTCGCCCTTACTGACCCCAGCAACTTTTCCACTTTGGTTCTGCCATCAGAGCACAGCTCACTAATGGTGACCCCTGTGGGGTTTTCAAGGCAAGCAAAGTTCAGAGGTGGTTTGCCATTGCCTGCCCCTGCACCATGGCCCTGGTGTTTTGTGGTCTCCCATCCAAATCCTGACCAGGGCCAACACTGCTTCCAGGATCTGACAAGATCAAGCTAGCCTGAGCTGCCCTGGTCAGTGTGATGGTTTCCCAGCACTTCTGAGTTAGCCATGGCAGGAAGTGGTAAGCATTTAATACATCACGTGACCAGCCCTTTTATTGACTGAAACACATCTGGCCTGGGCGGTCAGGACAGGAGGTGACTCCTCTTGCCTCTGTTTAAAGCCCTTCTTATACCCATTACGCTGGGCCACACCTTCCGTTCTTCTTTTCAGTGCAGCCTTTCCCTCTTCATCTGTCAAAGCGTCTCCCATTCCATCCTCAAAGTGCTGCTTTAACAAAGCCTAACTCGAAACACAATAACATGTCCTCTTCTACAAGTTGCTATGGCTGCAAAATGCCTGGAGAAACAGTAACCCATCCCTTTAATGGAGGCTTAATGGACTGTTATTTACTAAGTGTTTTCACTTGGCAAGTGCCAGGAAAAAAAAATGGTATTTTCAGGTTCAAGTATATTGGACCTGAAAAATATTGGGTTTTGCCAGTATTCCTGAATACCAATACCCAATATTTTCAGTACCTCTACCCTATGGCAGCCTTTTCCAACTTTTTTACCATTGAGAAACCCCTGAAGTGGTACAATAGTGAAGAATATGGTTGGGTAACCCAGCTATGTACATGCCACCTTGGGCCACTCCTCTTCCCACGCCTTCCAGGCTCATCATTGGCCACTTTGGGAGGTGTGGCCAGGTCAACATGACCACATATGGTCTTATCACTCTATAAATGAGGACATTGTGACCCACCACGAGCCATTGCATGGGAGTGGTGGGATATAAATCACAGAAATAAATGCTTAACAAATTTTTAATATACAAATATATATAAATTAATTAAATCCCACCCATTTGGAAAACCCTTCCAAGGCTGTCAAAAAACCCCTAGGATTTCATGAAACCCTGATTGAGAAAGCCTGCCCTGTGGTGCAATTAAAGTCAAAGGTAAATCTAGAGGAAGAGGAAGAAGAGATGGTTCTTATATGCCGCTTTTCTCTACCCAAGGGAGTCTCAAAGCGGCTTACAGTCGCCTTCCCTTTCCTCTCTCCACAACAGACACCCTGTGAGGGAGGTGAGGCTGAGAGAGCCCTGATATTCCTGCTTGGTCAGAGCAGTTTTCTCAGTGCTGTTGCTAGCCCAAGGTCACCCAGCTGGTTGCATGTTGGGGGGGGGGGCGCAGATTCAAACCTAACCACTACACCAAGCTGGCTTTCTGTCTAGCCTGAGTCTATGACGTGGGCTGGGGGGGGGGGGTTGAGGTAGAGGTGCCAAATATGCATGTAGCTGCTGGAACACTTTCTCAAAAGAACCCCCAATTTTCAGAAATTGGGGTTCAATTTTATGCCCCTCCTCCATTTTTTGTAATGGGGGAAAAGAGGTAGGCAGCAGTACAAGCCCAGCAGAATATCCCAGAGAATCTCTGCAGTGAATGTGAAGGGGAGCATTTTTGCAAGGCCAGCCCAGCAGCAGGACCAGTGCAATGTTCTCAGCAGAACCAGTGTTCTTGTGGAAATGCCAAAACCCAACCAGACTAAGGTTAAATCTGAAAAGTGGAGGTGGGAGCATTTCTGCAAAAGCAGCAGAATCAGTGGGATCAATGTAATGGTGCCCAGCAGCAGAACCCAGTGCTCCATGATGGCAAATGCCTGTAGGACAACAGGACTGTAGCACAGAATTACAATCCCAACAAGGGGGAGGAGGCTTGCAAGCCCAGCAGAACTAGTGTCACCATAGTGGACTACGACCACATCTGAGAATTTCTTCAGTAGAAACTGAGAGGAGGGGGCAGTATTGCATTCCTGAATGTTTTGGAATTTTCCAGCAGCGGTATAGAAAATACCAAAAAATGCCACTAAGGGAACTTTCTGGTATTTTTTTCAGTTTACTAAGCCACATAGACATCCCTATTTTTCACTTCCATGCTGGGAAAAGCTTCAGCTGCCCATATGAACACATTAAGCCACCATTAAAGGGACAGGGAATATTTCTCCAACCCTGTATCAGAGACTGGAGAAAAGTCTAGACAACATGACACAATTGCACAGTTCTTACATTTGCAGCTAGTTATGCAGGGAAGTCTTAAGGCCAAACCAGAAGCACATAATAAAACAGAGCTGCCACCTAGTGACGACAATGGGGTACTACACCAACTCAGTTACAAGAGTAACTATGGAACTTTATTTATTTTTTTGTTTGTTTGTTTATTTATTTATATACTGCCCTCCCCGGGGGCTCAGGGCGGTTTACATAATAACATAAGAACAATACATGGAACAAGAAATATCCGGTACAAGAAATACACATCAGTTAACACTACATGATTTTGAACAACAAATGCTCTATAGTCCTTTTGAATATTTTGCAGAGGCAAAAATAGAGCTATCTTGTTTATTCTTTAAGATGATTTTACTGCACTTTGCTCTGCAGGTGGACTGCTTACACAGATTTAAAATAAAGTTTCTTGAGAAAGGGGCTAAAGGGGGCTATTTTATTTTATTATAAATGGCTTTTAATGTCAACTTGTTAGCTGCCTTGAGCTGCAAGTAGAGCTGATAACCAACCTGGAAAAAATGTTCCAGTCCTTTTAACAAAGGCAGGCTACAAATATTTTAATTCATTGCTCAAAACATACTGTAAAACCACTACAAAAATCAAGGGCAAAACCAAGCTCACAAAAGCTGTCACCACCCTCTTCACATATTTAGCCACCAATTACAATTAGGGCAGCCAGGCCTGCTAACGCAGCAGAGAGCTCTCCCCCTGGCAGCCCTCTTAATCCCTTCTAAACAGTGCTCCTCTCTGTAATTTGCTCAGATTTAGCAGAGTAACTCCCTACCTAACAAATTTGCCATCAATCTTCCCAGCTCACCCTGTTCACTCTCTCCCTTTGAACCAACATATATCATTTTAGCTTAGGATTTCCTTTAGTGTAAACTGATTTATTGTAGAGGAAGAGGGGACAACCAAGGCAGCCACATGATAGCCAGAGTGGCAGGTTAGAGTGCTGGACTAGGATCTGGGGGGTCCTGTTTTAAATCTCCCACTCTTCCAGGACAGCTCACTGGGTGGCCTTAGGCCAGTTACAAACATTTAGTCTCACCTACCTCACAGGGTTGTTGTGAGAACAAAAAGGAGGAGAGAATATCAGCTGATCTGGGTTCCAAAGTAGGATATAAAAGAAGTAAAGATCCGAAAAAGGCTGGCCTCCCTGCCAAAACCCTAGTCTATCCATCAGTAAGGGCCAATATGACCCTCCCATCTCTTTCAGAAAGTAGACAATTTAGGCAACTGTTGATTGCAATTAGGGTTGGGTGTTTCAGCGTCCAAAGCAGTCCAAAGTAGCTGCTCGCTCCCGAAACAGCTAGTGCCTCCCCCCCCACACACACACACAATGTGGCTGCTTCAGGCGCAAGCACCCAACCCTAATTGCAATGTGTTTTTAGATTTTAATACCATAAATTAAATATTTTATCTGTATATTTATTTTAGATATGATTTCATTATGATGTAACGTGCCCCAAGTCTCAGGAGGTGTGCAGAATATAATAATAAAATATATATTATAATATATATATGGCTGTCATGATCAGCTGTACCACCTGGGGGGCTGGTCCCTTTAAATGCTTCCTCCCATGCTTTGCTTCCTCCCATGATTTGATGGCATGCTGAATGTTCCAAAGCCTCTGGGCGGAACATCTGGCAGGCTTTGGAATGTTCAACATGTCAGAAGTACCCACACTCAATTATATTGTGTGTCTCAAATTCAGGAAATTGCATCTACTGTGCCTTTCCCCAAATTTCTTCCCTCAGGATATGATGTTGGGTTTTCTGAAGCAGGATGCAGACTGATCCATGATGCACAGCATAGTAAGAAGCCCAGTGCTGGACTTTTGGCAGGAACTACAGGTGACTGCGTTAAAAGTACCTGGTGATGAAATGTCAACATTTCCTTTGATTACCCCACACACATCATTAATCATCTGGACAAATATTGGCTGTTGACAAGCCAGCCTTAATTTTGGACTTTCCCCAGCTTTCTCCTTCCTCTTGAGCTACAGATATGAGGGAGACAACAACTTCTCAGTGCCACCTAATGAATTCAGGACTGAGCTTTACCGTGCTGCTTTCAAGCAGGGCACAGAGGATACACTAAACTTGGGACCAGGAATCCAAAACACGCACAGCTGCTTGAGGAGTAAGCCCATTACCACAACTAAGCCTACTTATGCTATTTCAGAGTTTACTTCCTTTCTTGACTCATGAGACAGCATATTATGGGGAAGGATCCAGGAGGAGAATTCTGGTACAAGTGTCCTAGGCCCTTGGGAAAAATCAGACCTTCAGCCTCACCTACTTTAGGAGAGGATAAAATAGAGGTGAGTGATGCAGGATGCTTTGGGTCCACATTGGGAAGAAAGGTGGTGTATAAATGAAGTAAATAAATCTCAAAGGCTATGCAACCAAAAGTATACATTTTTTAAAAATTAAGGAAAGCAAGTGAACCCTTTGTCAAGGCCCATTTAGAAATGAAAACTTTAATGGGTCCTAATGGATCATCTGGATTCCCTTCCTACCCCTAGCCTGCAAAGGAGACACTCATGGCAGCTATGGTTGTCAAACTCCAGGTAGGGCCTGGAGATCTCCCAGAACAAGAACTTTATCTCCAAGCAACAGAGATTTGTTTCGCTGGAGAAAATGGCTGCTTTTGAGGGTGGACTCTATAGCATTATACCCCACTGTGGTGTACACTGTCTGGCTGAAATGACACTGAAATAGCTGTCAGCCAAACCCATCTCTCCACAGGTTTCACCCCCAACCCAGAGGCAGACCTATTCCATGGCATGAAGCACTTTGCCATCAATTTGAGCAAGAACTCAACTGAGCTTCATGCCCACTTACACCCATGGCTCTTGCCAGTGAGTGGGCTTAACCCTAGAATCTGGATTTCATGACTGGACTCCAATTTTCACTTTATGGCCATACATTCATTTCTAGGTTGGATGTACTTTCTTATACAATCCCCCCTCTCTCTCATTGCATATTATGTCATCCAAAATGAAATGTGACAAGTTGCCTTCCATCAGTGAAGTACAAAAAGGCTAAAACCTGGAGTTTCCAATATGAATGTAATTTTAAAATTCTTACCTCAAACTAAGCTCATGCACTGAATCCCAGCTTTTAATTTTCACCCCAACAGCAAAAGTTGTTTATTAAACTTCTGTTCTAACAGTGAGAGAACTTTCTTCGCATAGGACTCAACTGTTTTCCTCAGCTCTACAAACTAAATAATCATTAGCTTTTAAAATAAATTAACTCCTCCGCCATTCTTGTCTCACAAATGAAGGATGACAGTCAGACCCAGAAGTTGTGGCTACATGAAACTCTGCCACTCATTCAAGCGCTAGGTCTTGCAGACCGAGGGCAGAGGCTTTCTTGATGGAGTTCATCCATCTGTTCCCATTGCCTTCAGCTTTTCCTTGTGTTATTTTCTTTTCTAGTGACTCTGGGCTTCTCATCCTGAAAAATGGAGCTCTTCTGCTAGGCCAACCTGGCAACCTGAGGCCAACCAAAACAACAACATCTACGGACCCCCCAGAAAACCCTTATCCATACACTGAATCCCACACCAGTCTTCCCCTGGAATCAGTGTTGTATAGCTAACAAATTAACTAACTGTTGTATAGTTAGCAAGTTAACTAGATGTTATACACACCGTTATAACAAGTTAAAATCACTGTTACTAGTTTACTTAAATTTATGAATTATCTTGTAATTCTTGTTATATGTATGTAAACCGCCCTGAGCCAAAAGAGAGGATGGTATAGAAATAGAAGTAAGAGAGGACCAAAGGACCCTATTAATACCCCATACTGAAGATGGCTGAGAGTTGAATCACCAGGATTTTCTATGACCCCTAGGGATGCCAACCTCCAGGTGGAACCTGGGGATCCCCTGGAATTATAGCTCATCTCCAGACTCAAGAAATAGGTTCCCCTGAAGATAAGGGCTGCTTTGGAGAGTCGACTCCATAGCATTGCACTCCCCTGAGGCCCCTCCCTGCCCACTCCCAGCTCCACCCCCGAAGCCTCCAGGTATTTCCCAACCCAGAGCTGGCAGCTCTAACATCGGCCCCCTGCATCTCCGCGACGTGTGCAGCTGCAGGGAAGACCGGTTCCCCCGATGCTCTGATTCAACAAGGGCGACCGGATTACTCCCTTGAATGGATCTCGAATTTAACCGCCTCCGCTGTGCAGCATCTTCCTTCACCCGCCTTTTCGCTGTTTGCCACCTGAAACAGCAGCGTGCATCTGCTCAAGGGTCGCACGGTGCGCTCCCCGCCGGCGCGACTTTATGCCCACGATCCACGCGAGGCGTCTCATTGAAACCGGAAGTTTATTGTTTTCAGGCCCGAGGTGGTGGCGTTGCCATGTAGCTCTAGGACCCGGTTTCCATTGCCCTTTGCCCTTCCGAACGGGAAACCTCCGTCATCACAGCCCTAAACCCGGAGGCTTCGCGGAGCTTGAGCTGGCGCAACTTCCGGTCTCCCAGCTGCCCTTCTAGGCGCAGAAAGCTTTCTTGGTGACTGCTCGTCGCCGCGGCCGTGGCGTCGCCCCTTCGACTCTATGGTTGGGCTAGCTTCCGCTCTAGGCAGCTGGGGGCCGGCTCAGTGATCGGCCCCAGGGACTCAATCGCGGGCTGCGCTGACGGGCCCGACCGGGGATGAGGTAGGGCGGCATTCGGGGTCGGGAGGGAGGGAGGCAGGCCTGGCTCGAGGGCCGGCCCTGCCTGGGGTGTGGGTCGCCAGCGAGGAAGTTAGTCGAGGGGTTGGGAGTTCGCTGCCCGAGTGGCTCGAAGGCGGGGGCTGCGCTGTTGGCAATGGGGCTGGGGGCGGGTTTGCCTCTTGCGGCTTGAAACGGCTTCGGGGAGGGCGGCAATTCAACAGGTGCAGCTTTCCCCTAGCGCGGCCGGGGGTGAAGGAAGCCGTATCCAAGCAAGGCGGCGCGGCTCTTGCCGGGAAGGCCAGTGGCCCCAGGAGCGGGACAGTGGCGTCGAGAGGAAGCAGCGGCCCTGGAGGCTTTTCCCCAGCTCCGGGGTCCGGGTCATGCCAGGGTGGCTGAGGTCCTCCTTAGTCAGCGGTTTAACTTTGACCGTGGCGACACTTTCTCACAGAAAAGGCACCGTGTGCAGTTCCTGCATAGAAGCTGAAGTGTGAGTTTGTAGGCAGGCAGGATTCATACTGATTCCTGGGTGGTGCCGCCTTCTTTGATGGGACCTGCGTGGAAATTTGACCTTTGCTGTCGGAGTTCCAGCACTGCGGTGCTATCGGCTGCGTTGCCCTGCTGACCAGGGGACGTTTTCATGATCCAGTTTCAAAGCAAAAGGGCAGATTTTGGAACCGAGATAAGAAAAAATGGGGTGTGAGCAGTATTAAGCGGGGGCTGGGTGTTTTAGCACATCTGTCTGCTTTGGGATTTCCCATGGGTAGGGAATGGCCTTAGAAGTGTGGGAGGCTTTGCTTTAAATCCTTCAAGCAAGGAAGGACACGTATGGTCATTGAGTCATTATGACTATGCTGGGGACAAACAGAGCATTATGGCTGTCTTTTGCCTTCCCTGGTTGTCAGTTTGGGCCGCTCTAGGACACTGAATGTTTAGGTAGATGGATCGTTGGTCTGAAACCAGAATGTCAGTTCTTATGTTCTATGCCAGGGGCTTCGTGAAACCCTGGGGTTTCCTGGTGGTCCTGGAAGTGTTTCCCAAATGTGCGTGAGTTAATTAATTTTGTTTTGAATTTGTTAAACATTTATCAGGTGATATGACCATATATGGTCATGTCAACTCACCCACATGTCCCAAAATGGCCAATGATGGGCCTGGAGGAGATGGGAAGGAACGGGGTCCGAGGTGGGCATGGATACAAGGATGCTTCCCAACCATATTCTGCATGATCACTCCTTTTCTGGGGATTCTCGAAGCCTGAAGAATGTTTCAGGGGCTTCTCAGCGGTAAAAAGGTTGAGAAAGGCTGTTCTATGCCTATGGAGTTGGGATTCCATTTTGATATCAGTTGTATTAATTGTAATGGCTGTTTTATGTGAGCACAATATATTTTGACTTGTGCCAATGTCTGGGCCTTAGAAATACCTGTTTGGCTGTTTTTATAGTGTCCTCCAGTGCCTATCCAGCCATTATGCATTTCTGTTCTTTGGCTGCCTTCTGCGTAGCATCACTGCCAGGCCTTCCATGCAAAGGGACAGTGTCACTTCTCCTATCCTGACTCTGTTTATACCCTGGGGCCTGAGGTCTTGCTACCCCCAAGGAATGCTGAAGAATGTGAATTATGGCACCACTCTTGAGTATGGATCAAGAACAGACTGGGAACGTAAAATACCACTGTAGCAAGGCAAGCCACATGATCCCTGGAGCACTAAAAACCAGTGCTCCAGGGGCCACTCAGTGGCCCCAGCAAACAGGAATTAGCTTACCCACTGCATTTTCTCATAAATGAGGGGCAGTGCGGCAGGGAGCAATATGTGAGCCACAGCCCCCAAAGGCCCATCAGGATATTTCCCAGTGAGTTAAATGCTTTGGGCTGATCCTGCGTTGAGCAGGGGGTGGGACTAGATGGCCTGTATGGCCCCTTCCAACTCTATGATTCTATAATTCTCTGACCAGTCTGCTCTTGCTTCGGTGGGTAGGTGCTTGATTATCCCTTTCTCTGTAATGACTCATTTTGGCTTGGATTCCCTTTCAGGTGCTGATGGCCTTGCTCCATGTTATCGCTGGACACTGACGTATGCGCTTGGGGCATTAGGCTATTACTGGCTTGTATATAACCAGCCAGTTGGCTTCTCCTTGAGGAATGGCTCCCCAGTTCCGCAGCTATGTCTGGGATCCTGTTCTCATCCTCTCCCAAATTGTGCTCATGCAGGCAGTTTACTACAGCTCTCTAGGCCTTTGGTTGGCTCTGGTGGACAGCCTGCTACGGAGCAGCCCATCTCTTGACCAGATCTTCAGTTACGAGGTAGGCACTATGTTGGGGCAGGGAAGAGCAGAAGTTCTGATCATTAAACGAACCAGGCTGGGGGAGAGAATTACAAAGTTCTGAAGATCAGGATTGCGACCAAACAGGATTTTTGCTGCCTTTGCGTTCCAGAATTTCTCAGGTGTTTCCTTAAAAGTTATGGGCATGATTCAGATTCTGCCCTTGCCCTTCAAAATGAAAAAGAGACCCCTGTGTTTCCATAACTCTGCAGAAGGTACAAAACAGAAATGTTCAAGAAGGCATTTTGTATAGGGACTTGGGTGTGCAACCTTTGAACAGAAAGAGGCTTTGTTTGTTCAGAGCTAGAGTCCAGGTCCTCCTTGAGTGTCCCCCAGTGCCTATCCAGCCATTATGCATTTCTGTTCTTTGGCTGCCTGAGCCAGGTTGCAACTTTTCAAAAATGTTTGCAATACCAGCAAGTGTCTCTATGTCTCTTACAATTTATTTGATTTGGTTGCTTTGTTCTGTTTGTTTAAACTTAAAGGTTGCCTTCTTAGAAGAAGGTTTCTTTTCTGCATTGGATTTTATGAGCAGGTTGCATGAAGAGGTACTTTATAGAACTAGTTTCCAGTTTACCTATATGGCTTCTCATCTTTGTAACCATAGATCTTGGGATTCTCCACACCCCCAGGAAGAGTTTCTATGATGGCATTTGTCCTAAATGCACTAACCTGGTAAGTCCGTATCTCTGGCATTTCTAAGCACTATCTCCTGTTTTCCAAGAACAGATACATTATTAAAGGTGTGAAGTCACAAGTCTGGTGATCAGCAGGAGACACAGACATCTCATATGTGCCAGTGGCTCCCAGCCTTATTTGAACCACCACCTCCTTGGTTCCATAAACTCATTCCCCAGTGCCCTCAGCCCTACCCTACCCTATAATTCAGAATAGCAGTTTGCACGACCCACTCAGGAAGATAATTTCTAATGAATATAATAACAGTGACATTAAGATCACTAACAATTAACTGTACGTTTATTCAGAATCCAAATACAAGTTTTTAGTTGAGTTTATTCAATGATAGTGAGGAACTTGATCCCGCAATACCAGCTTTTCAGAGTATGATAGTTATTTAGCAAGAATCTTGGATACATTTGGCAACTGGTTCACTGTTCAGTAAATTCTTGATGCAATGGGATGGGCAGGTGTCCCACCTGATCCCTTTGAGTTCACTGCTGAGCAAAGCATTTGTGTCTTTGAAAAGCTCCACAACTGTGTCAAAAAGGTCACGAAAGCATATCACCCAGTTGCCTTTGGATAGCTGTCAAACTTCCTTATGATGCACCCAGTTCAAAATCTTCATCTCATCATTCTTAGAGTTGGCACCAATCAGTAGTTCAGAAAGGGAAGAAACAGGTAGGCTGATGATTCCTGGCCCAGAGAAGTGGACCCGGCCTCAACCAGAGCCAGGGCCTTTTGGCCCTGGCTCCAGGCTTGTGGAATGAGTTGCTGGCCAAGACCCAAGCCTTTTGTAACTTTCAAAGTTCCAAAGGGCCTGAAAACCACTCCCCCACCAGGCCTGTGGTTGAGGCCAAGATTAGCACTTACTGACATCTGGATGGACCCCCCTATCACCCCCTCTTTCCATCTAAGAGTGAAATTCTAAGCCTTCTGCCTTAGCAATGGAGGAGTTGTTTTATTTAGTCTTTGCTTTAATTGATTGTTTTAAATGTGCATGATTTTATCTTACGTATAAAGTTTTAACTATTGTGAGCCACCCTGAGACTGCTGCTAGAGAAGAGCGGCCTAGAAATAAAAATATAATCATGATGATGATGATGATAAAGAGAGCTGTGTGGACAAAAGATGCATGGTTGACTGGAGTAAGAAGAGGAATTGAATGAGGCTGGGTGGCTCGAACTCAGTCATTTCAGATAGCTGCTTTCTTGAGTTCCTTGTCCGGATGTTGTGTTTCAGATGGAATAACTCTTTTTTTCCCCCTTCACAGTGCTGTGGGCTTATTATATTTTGTCCGCCGCGGAAAGCAGTGCTTGGATTTCACAGTCACCATTCACTTTTTCCACCTGCTGGGCTGCTGGATTTACAACAGTCGCTTTCCCACTGCTCTGACCTGGTGGCTCATACATACTGTGTGCACCGCGCTCATGGCTGTGATCGGAGAATACCTTTGTATGAGAACTGAATTGAAGGACATCCCATTAAATGCAGTCCCCAAATCCAATGTATAGATTTCCTGTCTCCCCCGGTGAGCTTCTACATTGGTGCTAATGTGTGGTACTTGATGCTGCAGCTAAAGAAAGGAACGACTTCTTCAAGGTAGCAGTGGCTGCAAGGATGAGAGTTTAGCAGATCCCCCTGAACGAGGTGAACAAAGCGGATGTTTCTTTTTGATGAGAGCCCACTTTATCACCCCTTACAAGAAGACATGCCCATTTGGCTCATTTGGCACAGATCAGATTAAGTTCTGGAAAACAATGTGTAAAAGTAAAAACACAAGCCAGACATCTTCTGAGCAATATGGACTGGATTGTGGCAATCAGAGCTTTCATTTTTTGGCAATAGGCTTTCTGGCTTTCTAGAGATCACAGACATTGAGCAGTACGTGATGAACCTTTTTGACTTGGGTCTTTGTTTCTCTCAAGCACCCAACTTCTGTTTGATGTTAGGTGGGCTTCTCGATTTAAAAATCCGAGGGGACAAAACATTGTCAGGGGACACGCTGCCACACTGCAAAGCCAGCAAACTGTGATCCCACACCTCTTGATTTCTTTTGCAACTCAAACACGGGGGAAAAAGGACATGACTTGTTTCTTTAAATGGAAGAATTTTTTTAAAATAGTAATAATAGAAACTTATTTTTCCATCAGAGTATTATAGCTCACTGGTTGGACATGGTCACGCCGTTGCTTTGTGCATCGGCAGGGAGAAAAGGGAGCACCCAGAAAGGCACACCATTCGGAAATCCGCGTGTCCTCCCTCCCTCAGCCTGCCAGTCTTCAAGCAATGAACAGTATGAAAAAGCCAGCTGAAGATGGAGGGGCAGCCGTCACTCATTCCAAGTGCTGAATTCTAAGCTAGGTGTACTTCAGATAAGCCTCTGCAGTGTGCATTGCCGTGGAGACACAAATCTTTCCTCCAGCAACCAGATCCTGCTCTTTCTAACCAAGGACCCATGTTCCTCTACGTTACAGGGACAGTTAACTGGTGTCTTCATCGTACCACCATCTGCTTTGTATACAGCATCAGCAGTCTCCCAGGGACAGAGGCTTAAGCCGCTGAAGGTTGGTCAGCATCGGGCCCAGGCATCCGTGGATCTGTCTGGCCTTTTAAACTATGAACGTTGCTTCATTTGAGTCATATCACTGAGATTTCATTTGTATATAAATATTTGTGAACACTATTTAGTTTGTATAAGTTATACTAGTAAATTAATACTCGGTTTGTAAAGACTCCTGGAGAGATAATGTTGCGAACAGGCGTTTGATAAATCGTCTCAAAAAGTTCTGAGGGGTTTCTGTACGTACGCTGTAGCTGACAACCGTTTGCGCACAATTCTTGCCCCAGGTTAAATATTTGCTCTGCCTTGCATTGGGAAGAAGGCAGCTGCTTCCTTGCCCTGCTGTTATGCTCAAGTGAACATACCCGGATCAAGATTCAGCCTCTTTCTAGGTTTGATCAGGCAAGTACAATATACCCATTCTTTTCCAGCAGGGGGCACTGTTTTCTTGACTAGCTTTACTGTTATCCAAAAGACTCCCAAGTCCAGTTGTAAACTGTCTTTTAAGAAATCTGTTTGCAGTTTGTTATGCAGCACACCATGAAAGCTCTTAAATATCCCAAAATAGCATCCCTGTGGCAGAACATTTAGCCCAGTATGGTCAGCTAGAAGTGATCCAAGGCCTGGGGCAGGGGACTTTTTTCTACAGACTTCCCAGACACAGGGCCAGAGTCCTTGTGCAGGCAAAGCTCATGCACTCCCAGTGGGCTGAAAAGGAGCAGGAAATAATTGCCAAATACCTTATGGACAGTTGATGCTGCATGGGCTACCGAGATGAAGGGTGCAGACTTTTGAGGTGGATGCTTTTGAGGAAAGCTCTGCCTGAGACAGCAGGAAGCAGTTCTTGGGGTGAGGGTGTTTCTAACTCCACCCTTCCTCCAAGGCGTTCAGAATGGCCACCCCTCCTTATTTTATCCTCAAGCCAAGAGGTCTGATCTATTGAAAAGGGTCTGGATCTGACCCCAAACTTACTTTGTGTCAGCAGCCAAGGGACAGTGCTGCTGCCATTTCCAGAGGCCAAAGGGCCTTCCAGGCCTTCCTGCCGCTGTCAAAGATGGCAGAGCCCCCCCTGACCGTAGGAAGATGGTGTGCAGGCCAGTGGGCAAGCTAGCAGGCTCCTCAGCTCCCATGAGGCAGCCAGGGGAAAGTGCCTTGCAAGTGAGAGTTGAGCTTAGGCCTTTCAATTTTTAAAGGGCAGTATTCTCTGTGAGGGACCTGGGTTCATATTATGGCAGAGGTATAGTCACCCCCACAGAAATTAATGTCCCTTTAAAATGTAAAGGCCCAAAGCCTGTACAGTGGGCATTTTCCATTATTCTCCCCCTACCAGTTTTAGTTCCCTATGAGGAAGGGCATGCGTGCTTTTTATTATCAAGGTTATTCTGATATTTCCTGAGTCAGTGGTCCCCAACCTTTCTGAGGCTGGGGACCGGCAGGGCATCGGGCCGCGCCCGCACGGACCACGCCCGCAGACCACACCCTGATGTGCGGCCTGCGCCCGCGCATCGGGCCATGCCCGCACATCGGGCCGTGCCTGCGGGCCGCGCCGTGCATTGGGCCACGCATCGGGCCGCGCATGCGCGATGCGCGGCCCGGCCCTGATTCCCTCTCCCCGCCCTCCCGCAGTAAGAAGCTTCCCGGGCCGCAAGCTTGTGGCCTGGGAAGTTTTTTACTGCGGGGGGTGGGGTGGGGAGAGGGAGCCGCGGCCTGCCCGCAGGTTGGGGACCACTGTCCTGAGTGACTTTCTGACTTTCTAACAGGCCGCGTAATCACCCTCCCTGCTGCCGCCGGTGCCCAGCCTGAAAAAGGTTGGGGGACCACTGCTGTAAAGGACTCAAACTTTTGGATAAGGTTGGGGTCCAGTGGCATCTTCAAGACCCACAAGTTTAATTCTGGGTATAAGCTGTGTGCATGCACATTTCTTCAGAAACAATATGCATACACATGAAACTTTGTACCCAGCATTCAACTTTGTTGGTCTTAAAGGTGCTACTGGACCCCAACTTTGTTTAGTGAAAACTTTGGAATGAAATTAAAACTCTCCCTCTGGCTGGAAGTTTTTAAAAAACGAAAGCAGGGGACAAAGAAGAAGAAGAGTTGGTTCTTATATGCCGCTTTTCCCTACCCGAAGGAGGCTCAAAGCGGCTTGCAGTCACCTCCCCTTCCCTCTCCCCGCAACAGACACCCTGTGAGGGAGGTGAGGCTGAGAGAGCCCTGATATTATTGCTCAGTCGGAACAGCTTTATCAGTGCCGTGGCATGGCCAAGGTCACCCAGCTGGCTGCATGTGGGGGAGTGCAAAATCAAACCTGGCATGCCAGATTAGAAGTCCGCACTCCTAACCACTACACCAAACTGCCAAAGGGACAAAGAGGCATTTTATGTGAGGATGCTGCACAAAACCTCCTTTTGGGATTTCAGCCCTGACTCCGAGGGGGCAGAAAAGGAAGCCCTTGCCAGTCTAGGCTGCCATTCTGTGCCCGCATACCTGCACATTAAATCCCATTGGACTAAGTCTGGGTTAAGCTCTAGATTGTTATTTTATGTGGCAAATTTGAATGTCAACCTATTTTTTAATGGAGGCGTCATATTAGGGGGTGGGAGGATCCCCAAAAGAAAAGACTATTCCTTTCCCACGGCAGACGGCTTCCTCTCCTTAACGAATCTAATCTAGCACTGGCCCTGGAGGGGTTGGTCTCCGAGGCAGAGGGAGAGGGCTTCTGCAGCACTTGCCTCCATTGCTAGGCCCGTTGGCCAAACCCCAACGCTAAATCCATTGTCACTAAATCAAGGAAGGTATTTGTGGAGAGCTGTGGCAACAAGCTGAAGTGGGATTTACCAAGTCGTAGATACTGTGATTGGGAGACACTGAACTTGATCTGCTGATGGTCTTGAAAGGGGGCTACCTTCCTTGTGGCTAGCCTTTTCATTTTCTAGTCCTCCCCTCCCCTTTCCCAGGAGTTCAGAGTTCTTCACGCTTCTCCTGTCCTCACGCTTATCCCTGTAAAGATAATGCATGAAGGAGGTTATGTTGAATCAGCTGTTTTGACGTTGGGGAGAAAAGTGGGAGATCTGCTCATGGGTAGCGTATCAGCCCTTGTTTTAGTCGCTGGAACAGCCTTTCTCAACTTTTTTACCCTTGAGAAACCCCTGAAACATTCTTCAGGCTATGAGAAACCCCAGAAGTGGTGTGATCATGCAGAATATGATTGGGAAGCATAGCTGTGTACATGCCCACCCTGGGTCCCTCCCCCTCCCATCCCCTCCAGGCCTATCATTGGCCATTTGGGGAGGGAAGGGTTGACATGACCATATATGGTCATATACCAGATAAATAGAGCCTCTTGTGGCACAGGGTGGTAAGGCAGCAGAAATGCTGTCTGAAGCTTTCTGTCCATGAGGCTGGGAGTTCAATCCCAGCAGCCGGCTCAAGGTTGACTCATCCTTCCGAGGTTGGTAAAATGAGTACCCTGCTTGCTGGGGGGTAAACAGTAATGACTGGGGAAGGCCCTGGCAAACCACCCCATATTGAGTCTGCCATGAAAACGCTAGAGGGAGTCACCCCAAGGGTCAGGCATGACCCAGTGCTTGCACAGGGGATACCTTTACCTTTTTTACCAGATAAATGTTTAACATTTTTTTAAAATATAATGATTAACTCCCACCCACTTGGGAAACCCTTTAAGAAACCCCAGGGTCTCATGAAACCCTGGTTGAGATAGCCTGCCTTACAATGACAGATGTCTTACCCATGACTATTCACTAAAGGGGCTTGAATGTCCTCCAGTGGGAAGAATTTACCATACCTTTATTCTTGAATGTATGGGAGAAGAGAGAAATTGATTGTCCAGGGGAGGGAGGTGTGTGATATTAATTGGCGTGTTAGGAATTGCAGAAGATCCATGTTTATTAAGAAGCTTGCTGTTCCATCAACCATCTTTGGTCCAGAGTGCTTTGTAATCACACACTCAAGTTCTAGGATGTAGCAGGGTTCTCAGGTGGTCCTCGTTATGTCCCAAAGCATGTTGGCAGATCAGCTGATCCTGGGAATGACCTGCTGAGTGCCCCAAAACATAGCCATGAGTGCCGTCAATGAATATTCCCTGTGATTGTTTCTGGCTTGAAATGAAACCAGGTGAATTTGGTTCTTTAGAGAAAGCCTGTGCCATTCCATGACATTATCCAGCCATTCCAATTGCCCTCAAGGATGCTTCTGAACCATGAACTTCTACGGACTTTTGTCAAAAAAACATTTCCAAACAAGCAGGCAAAGCTGCGGAGAGCAGGGATTGGAGCTCCTGTCTTTGTCCCAGAATCAACCTCTCAGGCTTCTTAAATCTACCATCAGTGTGCAATCTCACATGGGCAAGTTCAGATTGGAGCTGATGCTAAATATACTGGTGGTGACACAGTTTAGTGGGGGGAGAGAACTAAAGCCTAGAAAATGCTGTGAATCTTACACACACACAAAAATAACCTAACAATATTTTTAAAAATATTTGGTTGGAGGGCATACAATTGGACAGATGTTGTAATTTCCCCCCTTTATAAATTAAGCCAAGTGACCATCAAAGTGATGCTTAACAGCAATATTTGTGAGATTTGCATGGTGCTGGAATTCCGCGAAGTGCAGAGGTCAAATAAGCTGCCTTGGAATTGGATTTTCTTGGATTCCTTTTTCAGCCTCTCCCAGCCAGTTACAGCCTCCCGCTGGCACTCCCATAGGGCCATCATAGCACAGGCATGAAACTCCTCCCAGTATCTGCAGCAAAGGAATAAGGAGGAGACGGTTAGTGTCTTCCTGAGAAATGAAGCAGGGAAGCTGCTGCCTGTTTTCAAAGCAGAGCATCTTCCCCGATGGTGAAACTGTTTGTGGGACTATTGCCAAATGAGGGACAGATCCTCCCTATTATGAAGTCCCTTTTCCCACCCTAGAATGATGAGCTACAGAAGCCTACAAGTACTTTGTAGAGGGCTTCTGCAATAGAAATAATTTTCCTTTTATGATTTGAAATTAACAAAAATATTTCTGCACAGAATCTGCCTCTCTGCAGAGTTTTGGCTGCAATGTGCATTGCCTTGAACTTGCCCACGTTGAACTGGATTTACCACATTGACGCCTGCTTGCTCAGCGTCGACAGATCCCTCTGGAGCACCTCACAGTCCTCCCTGGTTACCACCCCGAACAACTGAGTGTCAGCTGCAAACTTATCCACTTCACTGCTTACTCCCAAATCCAAATCATTCATGGATGTTAAAAAGCACTGCTTGCTACCTTCTACTGTGAAATCTGACAATTTATGCATTTTCCTGTTCATTAAGCAATTTTGAATTCACACGAGGACTTTTCCTCTTATTCCATGACTGCTGAGTTTACTTAGAAGCCTTTAATGAAGAACTTTATCAAGAGCTTCTGGAAGTCTAGGGTGTAAACTGCATGGAGCTTTTATTCCAATCCCAGGTCGATTCAGTCCCTGCCGTCTACACAGAATGCAATTTCCGTTTTGATTTTGGGAGATTTATAATTTCCTTCTGCAGCAAGAAGGATTGATCCAGAGTGACCCTACCTTTATTGTGCAATAGAGTGCTTTTAATGCTCAATATTTTTAAAATCCAGATTGAGAAAGCAGGCTGTTTTGAATCTGGGATTTGCTCCGTGGTAGAGAACCCCTGATTGGCCAAAGCTGGTCAAGTGACAAGCTTGCCTTAAAGGAGAAGCCCCTAATTTCTCTCAACTTCTGTCAGTCTCATTTCTCTCAACCTCTGCCTTCTTTGATCCTCTCCCACCCCCTCCAAGAAAAGAAAGAGGCTCCCTGCTTGGCTCCTTTCCCACCCCCTTCAAGAAAAGAAAGAAAGAGGCTTGGCTCCCCTCCCCTTCTGAACTACCCTAACCACGTGCAGAACACTTTCCTGTTTCAATTAGGGGGGGGGGGGAGGAAGACCTGAGTTCAAATCGATCTGAATTCAACAGGATTGACAATGGAATAAACAAAGTAAGTGCAGACTCTGCCTAGGTAAACAACGTCTACCGGGTCACTCTAGTTCACAAGTTTTTCACCCCCTCAAAAACTCGAAAAGGTTAGAGAGACAAGATTTCCTTTTACAGAATCCATGCTATTAATTCCTCAATAGATTTTGTTCACCCTAGTGCCTACTAAGTTTATATTTAATAATGGATTTTGCCAATTTACCCACTATCCGTTTTAGACTGACTGGCCTGTAACTTCCCAGATCTCCCCTGGAACTCTTTATAAAGATGCGGATTATGTTAGCTACCTTCCAGTCCTTGAGAATGAAGGCAGATTGTAGTGATAGATGGCATATTTATTATTTAGATGGGGCGGTTTACATGAAACGTTGCACAAAATTACATAGAACATTATAACAATCTATAACGTTGCATAAATTTCATAGAACATCACAACAATCTATCAGGTAACAAGATCCACAGGTTCACAAATGAGTTCTTTCAGAACTCTTGGATGCATGCCATCTGGGCCTGGTGAGTGGTCAGTTTTTAATTTGTCCATCAGACATAGGACCTCCTCTCTTGTGACCTCTATCTGACTCAGATCTTTTGACGCCCTTCCTGAAATTGGAGTGGGCGAGCACCTCCCCTCTTCCAGCAGTAAGAAATGTATTCATCTTCTCTGCCATTTCCTTACCATTTTTAATAGCCTTTTTACCCCTTGGCCAATCAAGGGTCCCACTGCCTCCCTAGTTGGCTTTATGCTACTAATGTATTTGAAATTTTTATTGCTGATCTTTATGTTTTTGCAACATGTTCCTCATAGTCCCTTTTTGCCTGCCTGATCAACTTGCATTTTATTGGCCAAAGCCTGTGCTCCTTTCTATTTACCTCACTTGGACTAACCTTCCACCACTTAAAGCAGTGGTCCCCAACCTTTTTATCACCGGGGACCACTCAACACTTGACAATTTTACTGAGGCCCGGGGGGGGTAGTTCTCTACTCTCAACCACTGCCCTAACGCTCTCTGATCGCCATGGTAGTGTTTAAACATCCCTTCAAAATAAGATACAGACACGGCACAACAATGAACATAAGGAACATTTTATTTTCATGGAAATTTTAACTCATGACAATGACAAATCAATGGGAACCCTGAGCTTGTTTCTCTGCAACGAGATAGTCCCATCTGGGAGTGATGGGAGACAATGACACCCAAAGTGTGTTGTAAAGGGCCGGGGGGGATGAAGTAAAGGGCCGGGGGGGGGGAGAAGGCGTCCTTCAGGGCCCACCTCCAACTAGTCGAAGGACCACATGTGGTCCGCGGCCCACAGGTTGGGGATCGCTAACTTAAAGGAATCCCTTACCTTTTACTGCCTCCATTACTTTGTTGGTTAACCATGCAGGCCTTTTTGATACTTACTCGTTCCGTTCCTAACCTATGGTATGCATTTTATTTGAGCTTTCAGTATTGTGGATTTAAGTAGTCTCCAAGCTTCCCAAAGGGATTTGAATTTCCTTGCCTTTCCTTTCAGTTTCTTCTTCACAACCCCCTCATTTGAGAGAAGTTATCCCTTCTAAAGTTAAATGTGGTTGTGTTGGTCTTTTAGGGCAACTCTCTATTCACATAAATGCTAAACTTAATAGCTAAACTTAGTGCTCCTGTTCCCAACTCTCGCTATCACGTTTACATCTCTCATCAGGTCCTAAGAACCAAGTCCAGGACTGCCTCGTCCCTGGTAGGTTCAGTGACTATTTTTTCCATGGCACAACTATTGAGAGTATCAAGAAACCGAGTTTCTTTCTCCTGACTTGCACCCATCTTGACCCAATCAATGTGTGGGTAGTTCACCCATTATGACACAGTGCTGCCAGCAGTGCCAGTCGATCTGGCTTTGGGTGCCTGCCAAGCAAAAGGTCTGGGGTGTCACTGTCAGCACAAATGCCAAGGGTTACCTACCCCAATGTGATGCAGAGTTCAGTCCTTCTGGGGGAGCTGACTTCCTTTAAGCACCTCATTGTGCTGCATGGTTAAGTTGGCATGCAGGAATTGTTCTATTTTGCATAACCTTTTTTGCCCCCATTTCTAAACTGGCCTCCTTATTTCGGAGTTCTGCACTTCATGAAAAGCAAGAGGGACTATTTTTACTTGCAACTGACATTTTCTCTCTTTGAAATATTGTAAGGCCTACCTATGAAGGCTCAGTTCTCTTACGTAAATGATCAACTTGCTATGAGAACAAAGAACGATAAGCCATTTGAAGAGCAGTGGGCTGGGGCTGGGACATCTCACTCATGTCCTCAAAGAAGCCCAGAGACTTCTCACCCTCATCCTTGACAAACATCCCCCCCCCCCCAATTTGGCAGTCTCCAAATCGATGTTGTACCCCCATCCAGTCTACGCTGGCCCCATATCCAGACTTGCCCTGGGAGTTCCATGCTCAGAACTTAATTCCCAGTTGTGCAGGTTCATGAACAGGACTGGGGCTCAGTGTGTGTGGCCAAATCCGAAAGGCACAAATATCCCTTTACCTTTTCAGCTTCAGCCAAATCCAAAAAGTTTCAGGGTTTCATCATCAGCTGATGGCTGCGCTGGCCACTTCCTTTTAATTGCAGCCAGCACTCCCATCCGCCGTTGATGACAGATGCCCCACCCACTCCATTTCTATGGAGCCCCAGGTGGGAAGGCATTTAAATGGAGTGGGCAGGATGCTGGTCATCAACCACTTTCCTCCCCCCTCTTCTCAACCACTGCCTAAGAAAATGGGGGAGGGGAGGAATGTATTTGGATGGCCGAATTGTGGTGGAATCACAATTCAGCCCCCCTGATTCAGACTGTTTCTCTTCAGGTCATCTTCCCTTTGCCATTCTTCCTCTGAGATCCTTTCTCATTGTCTCCTTCATTAACCTCATAACCCTGCGGTTAGGAAATTGCTTGTGCTGCTCTAACCTGCCTTGTCATTTTGCCAGTTCCCGCTCTATATTAATGCAGTCCTTCCGGCTTTTCTAATCTTCTCAGTTCTTCTCTCAGGGCCCTTGCTGGTTTAGGCATCCTCCAGAGCTCCAGCTTTCCCCTTGATTGCTTTCTGCATTTCCTAATTCCTCCGTGCCCTGCCTCGCTCCCACACATTCATTCATTCCTCAAACTTTCAGTGACAGCCATTTACTCTCAGCAAAGCCTTCATTTCTTTCTTTCTCCCCCTCCCTGCTTTTAATCATGCCCCCTCCGCCCAGAACTGCTCCTGGCTGGGCTGCCAGAGCCTTGGATCCCCGGCTCCTTCATTAGTTCTGATTAGATTACTAATAAGCAATTGGCGGCACCTGCCTGAACCTCCCATCCTTCAGGTGAATAAATCCTTCCCAGAGCTGAAGTGCTCTGTGCTTGTGTCAAATTGGATTGCTTCTAGCTTGCCGGCACTCTGAGCCATTCATGTTATCAATTCATGGTGTCGCTAATTAACATATGCTACCCACTCCATTATGAGCCTCTTGTGGCGCAGAGTGGTAAGGCAGCAGACATGCAGTCTGAAAGCTCTGCCCATGAGGCTGGCAGCAGCCGGCTCAAAGTTGACTTAGCCTTCCATCCTTCCGAGTTCGGTAAAATGAGTACCCAGCTTGCTGGGGGGTAAACGGTAATGACTGGGGAAGGCACTGGCAAACCACGTGCATTGAGTCTGCCATGAAAACACTAGAGGGCGTCATCCCAAGGGTCAGACATGACTCAGTGCTTCCACAGGGGATACCTTTACCTTTACCTTTTTACCCACTCCATTTACTAGGGGTCTTACAGCATCCTCCTAGCCATGCTAAGGTTGGACAGCTCCCACTTTAAAGGCTAAGGACTACCAGTGAGTCTGAAACCCATCCAGAGAATCTAGGGGGGAGGTGAAGAAGCTGGGCTCCCAGGTTCGAGACTACATTCCCACACACAAAGTCATAGTGATTGTGGTATAATGATTAGTGTGCTGGGCTTAGCCCAGGGGAATATGGATTTAAATCCTCACTCACTGCGAAGCTCATGGGGAAAATTTAGCCAGCCATTTTCTGGCAACTTAACCTAACGCACAAGGTTGTTGTAAAGATGATGATGAAGAAGAGCTGGTTCTCATAAGATACTTTTCTCTACCTGTCTCAAAACAGCTTACAATCACCTTCTCTTTCCTCTCCTCACAACAAACACCCTGTGAGGTGGGTGAGGCTGAGAGAGCCCTGATATCACTGCTTGGTCAGAACAGCTTTATCAGTGCCATGGCGAGCCCAAGGTCACCCAGCTGGCTGCATGTGGAGGAGTGCAGAATCGAACCTGGAAAGCCAGATTAGAAGTCCGCCCTCCTAACCACTGTACCAAGCTGGCTCTCTAAGATAATTAATTGAGATAATTGTCTATTGAGGACTCTCACCACAGCCTATTTGTCAATAGACAAGGAGGTTTCAAATTGGAAAATTTACCTCAGAATTCAGAGTGCTTTAAATGTGTTGGTCTCTCTCTCTTCTGAGTATGAAACCTCATGCATTGTCAAATACTTCAAAGACAAAACACTGCTGTGTGCTACAGATCAAACACCATCATCCATTTATTTATAATTAGATTTATATAACTGCCCCTCCCGGTGTGCAGATGAGCATGGTGGCAGTTATGAGCACATGCCACTCACCCACAGACAGTGTGCAGCTCCTGGGCCTGGCTCCTTTCGTCTTCATCCTCTTCTTCAAAGCCAGCCATGTTTTCTCCTAATCTTAAGATGCAGTCAGAGAAGTCTTGGTAAATGTTGCCACACTGAGTTTCTGCAGCCACGGACTTCAGCAAAGAGGCTGTAAATGGAAATGGGATTCATGTAACTTGCTCATGCAAATCTCCTCTGAGCAGATTCATCGCCTGATTGAGAGACAAATTCCCTAGAGCAGTGGTCCCCAACCTTTTTATCACCGGGGACCACTCAACGCCGGGGACCACTCAATGCCTTTTACTGAGGCTCAGTGGGGGGGAGGGTAGTTTACTCCTCTACTCTCAACCACTGCCCTAGCGCTCTCTGATCACTATGGTAATGTTTAAACATCCCTTCAAAATAAGATACAGACACGCCACAACAATGAAGTGTGTTGTAAAGGGCTGGGGGGGGATGAAATAAAGGGCCGGGGGGGGGGGGGAGAAGGCGTCCTTCGGGGCCCACCTCCAATTAGTCGAAGGACCACATGTGGTCCGCAGCCCACAGGTTGGGGATCGCTACCCTAGAGGGGTCCCACAAGGCTGGTCTCCAGTTTCATATTTCCTTGAGCTCTGAGTATATTTACCAATGAGCTAGCACAACCTAATAGACCTTACAGACCTGTACAAACATTACAGACTCAGTCGTCAACTTCAATGGGAGGCAAATGTTTCTGAGCCAAGGCTGCCTTGCAAGGCTGTTGTGAAGATAAAATGGGGGAAGAGGTAGACTGCCTCCGACTCCAGAGAGGATGTGCAGAATGAAAACAGGGTTAGTGGGCATAAATTTGGAAGGGTCAATTCAGCTCAACAATTCATTGCCCAGGTTTGCAACCCACATACGAAAAATTCATAGGGATAATTCCCTGGGGGAGTAACTCCAAATTCTTTCAATAAGAATCGCTTGCTGTGAACTCCTAAATCTTTAACTGGGATGCTGGAGGTGGAAAAATGTTAGGGGGAAAAGTTTTCCCTGTCGTTTAATTTTCATACTGAGAGAAGACTCACTAAAGCGGAGACTGTTGGGAGCTGTTAAGGACACAGTGCTCCCAGCAGGAGAAAAGTTGGCAACCCCACGTATGGCAATATCCTGCCCCACTCCCCCAAATCATCAAAGCAGAAAGAAGAGAGAGCATAGCCTAGGGGGAACCGGCCCTAGAAACGTCGCTGCTGATGCATCCCTCCCCCCCCCCCGGGTATGGACCCTGCCTGACCTTCCTGCTGCCCCCCGCCGAGCCCTCCGGAAGGCTCCCCTTACCCAGCGCCAGGAGCATCAGCGCCGTGGCCGCCCCCGGGCCCATCCTGCCGCCGCCGCCGCCGCCCTGCTCAGGAGTTCAAGCGGGACTCCATCCCCGGACTTCAGCAGCGCGCCCTCCGCCAGCTCCCCTCTCCGCGCCGGACGAGCCACGAAGCGCAGGCGAGCCGTCGGGGAACGTCGAGGGAAGAGCGCCCCGGACGCTCCCTGTCGGCTCAGCCCGGTCTCCCTCCAGTTCCGGGGAGCCTTGCTTCGCCGGGAGACGAGAACGGGAGGAGTCACCGGTCTCCACGAGCAAAATGCAGCGCTGCCCCGGGCTACTGTGGCGGGTCAGGGAGTGAGGAGCTCCCTGGCGGGAGGGGGCCCGGATCAAGCAGGGCTGGTGCGCCAAACATGCACGCTAAGCCAGATCGGTGCAGGTCGGAGTCATATGAAGAAAGAAGATCATGAGAAACCAAATGCCTTTATTCAGCAAGTCCAGGACGTGCGCAGCCTTTTCTGCAGTGGCCCCAATGATGTCAGATGGCCTGTCTTGGCAGACATGGGGGCCCTTCCCCCTTCTTATATTTCAAAAAGTATACAAAGTTATGTTTAGAAGTGTACTGGGGCTCGGGTTTTTTGGCGGTAGAGTCTCTGAACTTAAGCAGAGTTTATTTCCCAAAACCAAACTGGATCTCTTATTTTTGTCCATGCTGTCCAATTATGTTGCACTATTTGGGACAGGTCACAAAACTGAAGTAGATATATATTTTACCTTCTCATGTGACAACTGAGGGAGAGGGAAAGGGAGGGTTGCATTTTGAAAAGGGGGTTGAGAACCATTATGGCATGAGGACAGCACCCAAGAGTGGCTACAAATTGCATCTTGAGTGAAAGGGAAACCGTGGCTAATATTGGGGAAAACCACATTTGCCTGAAATCATTTGTGTGAAATCTATGTTGCAAGCACAAATGGCCCAACAATCGCACCAACAAGATAATCACCGCAGAAAACATGGACGCGCTATTTTCTCCCAGATATTCTGCTGACTCTAGATGTCACAGAATATGACTTTAGGCAACAACGCATATGCACACTGTCAGGGGAAGATGTACAGGGGTGTTGCATGGGATGTGCTGTGTGTACAACTGAGGATCGCACACCACTTTGCAGTTCTCAGATTGCCTTCAGGAAAACCCTGGCACTCCAAGATGGAGCCCTGGGGCACGTTCTTCAAACCCCTGGCCTGGTCCAGCAAGAGTTGAGCAGTTTCAGACTCCAGTGATTTTGTTGGAAGAAATTTATTTAAACACTTGCTTAAAATCCCTGGTATTCAAAAGTGCCCACCCCTGGTTCAGTTGTGTCTTTTTGCCCACATCATCAGGGTTGGCTGAAGTGTGACTTAAAGCATGATATTTCATGCTCAAGGACTAAAACTGATGATCTGTTAACACTGAAAAAAGTACAGCTTCATACTTACAGTTTACAGATGAACTGGATTTCTTATTATTATTATCATTATATTCTTATTTCTATTTCTAGGCCGCCCCTCTCTAGCAGCATACTAATGCATCCGAAAGATAAAACCATATACATCTAAAACAATCAGTTAACAAACAAGGAAAACGTGCACCTCACTAAAAACCTGGGGACCGCTAGAAAAGCCTTTCACCCAGGTCTAGATGGAGAACAGCCTTTCACCCAGGTCTAGATGCAGAAAAGGGGGGCCCATTCAGATGTCAATAAGTGCTTGGCCTCAGCCATACGCTTGGTGAGAGACGGCCGTTTTGGACAGTTCCAAAAGGTCCTGGATCTCAGTGGGCAACTTATTCTACCAGGCTGGAACCAGGGCTAAGAAGGCCTGGCTCTGGTGGGAACCAGGCACACTTCTCTGGGGCTGGGAACCACCAGCAAATTGGCACTAGCGGAGTGTAACATTGTTTGGGGGGGGGGTATACTCCGAGAGACGGTCCCTAAGATTCACAGTCCCGGACCACCTAAGGCCCTAAAGGTTAACCAACACCTTAGACCTGATCTGGAACTCCACTGGCAGCTGCTGGTTGAATGCAGGCTCTCCATGAGGTCCTTGCGAAGACCTGGGCAGCCGCATTCTGAACCAGTTGTAATTTCTGGGTCAAGGATAGGGGTAGGCCCGTGGAAAGCTAGTTACAGTAATCATACCACGTGGATGTACTGCAATGCTTGTGCAGAGAGGGTTTCCCCTTGTGGATTTCTCCTTTCTTACCTCCCATATCCCACTGCAGCCTACAATGCCCCTCCCCAGTGTTGCTCATGAGCAGAGGTAGTCAACCTGTGATCCTCCAGATGTTCATGGACTACAATTCCCACGAGCCCCTGCCAGCCAATGCTAGCAGGTGCTCATGGGAATTGTAGTCCATGGAAATCTGGAGGTCCACAGGTTGACTACCCCTGCTCATGAGGGTCTCCTGTCCCCCAGTAAGAACACTGGGGGGGATTTTTGCTTGAGTTGGAGGGGGAGTTTAATAAGGTCATACTCCATCAGCAGAAATCTTTCCATCCATGGAAATGCTCCAGTGTATCAAAGCCACAATGGGCATTCATGGAGGAGAGGTCTATCATGGGCTTGATGCTATCAATGGAGCTGGCATGTTCGGTAACATCACATATACCTCTGGGGACTCATAACTACTGTCCTGCTTGCAGTTCTCCCACATGCATCTGCTTGGCTGTAATGGGAAACAAGATGCTGGGCAAAATGTGCCTCAGTTTGATCCAGCAAGGTTCTTTTTATGGTCTTATTAATAGAATTCCTAATCCTCTTATTGAGAGCAGGCTTAAAAGACGTGATGGGGAGGATTGAAGAGATGGCAGAACTAGGGTGTGGCAGAACTATTCCAGATTAATTAAGCCAGAAGGTGTTTTTTTTAAGATTGCACATTCTGTGATTGCACATTCTGCATAAGAGCATTAAGACTGGGATTATTTCTATAGCAGGAAATCTTGATCTTCCTCTTTTCTTTTTCATACATAGGGTTGGCAGCTGTTACTTGTTAACTGGCCCCTTCTTCCTGTGTTTTCTGACTGCTTGATCTGATGAAACTGGCAGGTGATAAATACAGGCTTGGGCTTCTCCATGGAGGAAGAGGCTTCATAGAATCATAGAATTGGAAGGGGTCTCCAGGGTCATCTTGTCCAACCCCCTGCACACTGTAGGAACTTACAACTACTTGCCTACCCACGGTGACCCAATTTCATGGCCAAATTAGCCCTCACACACAAGCCAAAAATCTCCAGAATCTAGCCTGGCCTGGAGGAAATTCACCTACCATCCCACAGTGGGGATCAGCAATTCCCTGGGTATGCAAGGAAGGGCCACAAGAGACAAACACTGGCACATCCCTAGATGGCTATATGGGAATAGTTTTTTCTTAAACACCATCATTGTGACTGAGTCATTGTTTATGGGGTTTTAATGGGGAATTTTAAAGGTTTTTACTGTATTTGTATTGGAATATTGTGAACCGCCGCGAGCCGGTTGCCGAGTGTGGCGTTCATACAAATCAAATAAATTATTATTAATAATAATAATAATAATACAGAAATGGTAGGAACAGAAACTGCTCTGCAATTCTGGCCCTGGTGTGATTGTATTCTTCTGTAAGCATATCCTGTGATGCTTAACTTGGGGAGGGGGAGCTGATATTGCATGGCTTAGGAGGGTATCCATAGAAGCCTTCAAAAGAAGCCAAAGAACATTGTGGGGAAAATGCACCCAAGAACCCATCAATTTCCATTTCAACTTCTCCTTATCATTGGACACAAGACAGCCATACTTAGTTGGTAATTCACCGCTTGTAAGGAAAGCAATTCCAAGTGACAAGGATATTAGCTTACTTGTGATGAAGACGAGGCAATGAACAGTATCAATATCGGGTGAAGAAAAATATCTACCGAGCCCGTGTTTTTCCCCACAGGCCAAGCAATATGTCATTTTTTAATCTCCAAATGTTTGCCGCACTTGAACATTTTCCTGCTTGCCTACAATGTTATTTACATAACTGAACATATATTATCTGATTTCCTGTAAATAATAGGTACATTTTTAAAAGTGCATCGGTATGTCTTTTGAAAGCCTGCGTAATGGTATAATAATACCATACATTTAAGAGGTACGTGGCTTTCTCAGCCCTGGGCCAGTGGAACATCATCTCTTAGAGAATGCCAAGAATTCATCAGAAAAACCGAGTCCCCCTTCTTTTCCTAAGCAACTCATATAAATCATGCATAACCACAAGGGCTTAGAGTGTGCCTTTTGGGAAGGAATAGGCTGCCTAAGGAGCAAGAGAACAGGCTGCCTAAGGAGGTGGTGGGGTGCTTAGGCCGTACCCACAGGCAGTAGCCATGCAAACGTCTTCAAGACAGACAACCTTGCCTTACCAGGGTCAGTCCCCACATGAAGCTGAATCTACCTTTGTTCTCTCAGAATAATTCAGTCTGGCAGCGGAACTCCAGGCTTTCAGGCAGAGACCCTTCCCATCACCGATGACATGATCTTTTTAACTGGAGATGCTGGGGATTGAATGCTGGACCTTCCGTGTGCATATCATAAGTCCTACCACAGCGACATAGTTCTCTCTGTTGGTGCACGCAGCAGCAGCAGCTAACTGGGAACAGTGGAAGTTCTCGTTCTGACATTTCCTCAAAAACAGGACAGAAACTGTTTCCTTTAAAATTTTGGCATGAGAAGGAGATGCCTCTTTTGTCTCACCCGTGATTTCTCCATTTCAAATGTGTTGGGCTATATCACAGAGAAATGGTCACTTGCTGGGGGTTGAAGTTGCAGTAAAGGTGTGGATGATACACCCTTAGCCAATAGCATGTTGTTCACAAGGGTGCTGAAGGCACAGGTCCTGTCTTTTCTAGAAATAGCTTTCTAACAGTCCATATTGCTATGGAAGAATGAGGAACACCTGCTGTATCTCCAAACCAGGTCTTCCCCACATCTGTGCTTCCAGCTGTTTTTTCACGTTTCTCCTGCCACAAGCAGACTGGAGGAGCCAGCTTGGTGCAGTGGTGAGGAAGCTGAACTACAATCTTGAAAGATCCAGGTTGGAATCTTTCCTTTTTCGTGGGAATTCACTGAGTGACCTTGGGCCAGTCAGTCTCTCTCAGCCTAACTTAGCTCACAAGGTCATTGTTGTGAGGATAAACTGGAGGAAGGGGAAATAATACTGCTAGTCGCTTTAGGCCTTCATTCAGGAGAAAAGAGGGATATTAATATCTCAAAAAATATATTTTAGACCCAGATTTCTTTTGTATTTGCAGGTTTATTTTTTATTAAAATACGGTGTTTCAATTGATTTTCCATTTACAGCACTCTTTTGACAAAGATTCCCTCATTCCCCAGAGTTGGCATTGTTTTGTTATCTTTTAAAAAAAATCTTCATTTCTTTAATGCTTTTCTATGTAAAAATAGAAGAATTGCAGACACAAAAAAATGACAGGGAGAGAGATTTGGAGAGGTGATATCAAAGCATACCAAGATGTGTTTGAGCAGGGAGTTTTGAAAGCAAAGTCAAAGACTGAGACGAGATCTTCAAGAAAGGATTGAAAAGGCAATAGAACTTGAGTGGAAACTTGAGGCAGGGAAAGGGAAAGGGAGAAGGGAGAAGGGGTATTGTAATTGTTGGCACACAGTTGGAGAACATCAAAAAGTTATATTCTGCTCCCAGTGTCTGAAGGATACTTGACTGAAATTCTGTCATAGCCAGCATATCCTGTGCTATTATTCAGAAACAAAAAGTGTAGAACTACGGTGAATGTCCCTCTGTGTGCCTTAAATTGCCTGCAAAGCATAACATGCTAACAAGTATTGTACAATATTTTTCCCCTCATAGACGTGCTCTGAATACTGTATGGGTGAGCACACAGATAGAAAAAAACAACGTTGTACTGAATCCAGATTTTAGAATTTCACTTAAATTACACTTTTCTTCTGCCTCTCAGCCACTCAGATAACTGATGTTCTCCAAGTCGGGTGCCAGTAACAAAGAAACCAGGACATTATTTGAGTAGAAACTGGTATGACTGCTTTACTAGAAAAAGACAGTTCTAGTAAAGACAGTTCTTTTCCAGCGTCTTCCCCCCCAGCTCATAGCAGAAAACTAGCTGGGCCGCGAGTGAAGCGGCTGCTTTGGTGGCCTGGTGAGCGTCTCTCTGTGGGCGGGGGGAGAGGCAGGCGTGGCGGCCTGTCACCGAGGCCTTTGCGGACCACTAGTGGGCCGCGGACCACAGGTTGACTACCCCTGCTCTAGACAATAGAGATCATTTCCCCTGGAGAAATATGGCTGCTTTGGAGGATAGATTCTGTGGCATTATATGTTGCTGTGGTTCTTCCGCTCTCCAAACTCTGCTCCAGAATCCACACCCCCTGCCAAATTTCCAGGTATTTCTCATCCCAGAAATGGCACCCCTACTCCACACCCTAATTCTTCCTCAATCTTAAAACTAGAGATAGTAATCAGAAATCATCTCTTAATCAGTGTACAAAGATATGCTCTGCTGATTTTATAGATTAGTCTTCTTGGAGACTGTAAAGCATTTTGCTTATATTTAGCAGAACAAGAGTACCTGCTCTGATTCAGATCCAATGCCTTTTTAAAATCCTCTCACCAAAAGCTTCTCTGAGCCCATTGGAACCAGAGCTAAGATTAATTTGTCCAGCTACAGTTCTAAGTTTGTTTTTTACTGGCTTGGAATTGGTCTCGGTAAGGGAGGATGTTTTAATGAAGACCAAAGACAATTCCATTCCTTCACACTAGTAACCATTGGCAACTGTGCCAACCAGGCCCCCGGTGACCACTGTCCTGTGTTTCTATATGAAAAGAGGGAAATAGTCAACCTGCAATGTTTATGTTTTCAAAATATTCGTCTCTCTGTCTCCCACTCCCAGGCCATCAGTGCCTATTCCTTTTGCAACCTACAGTCAAAATGAGGATGTTCAATACTCCATTTAATGAAGGAATATGTCACTGAGATGCTCAATAGATCAGGCGTTCTCTTGATATCAGAGCATCTGAAATGAAGAAAGAAGAAATAGTAAGCAACATTCTGGTCTCTGATATCACAACATGCAAGGAATTTCCAGTGCAGGACTTTCAGAAAGTTGCTATTAGTATAATGTATTCCCAAGAGAATTACAGTGCCATCTTAAGCAGATCTACTTAAGCAGAGGAAAGGGAAAGCGATTTTAAGCTGTTTTGAGACTCCGTCTGGTAGAGAAAAGCGGCATATAAGAACCAACTCTTCTTCTTCTACTACTCAGAATCTAATCAACAGAATCCCTCCCCTGCCCCAAGCTAGACTCTGCTAAGGTACTCTCTTCCACACCCTTACCCCCACTTTTGCAATAAAAGGGGACTTGCGACAGGATTGTGTACAAATGAAGATGCAAAGGAGGCTATGCAAGAAGACTCTTGTTCCGGCTGCTACTGTGGTCTAAGAACAGAATCCCACCCAGTGCACTCTGGAGGAGGTTGTTCTACTTAGGGGTTGGACTATATATCTACTAGAAACGAGAACAGAATACAAGGAGACACACAGGAGCTTGCTGCTTGCCAGCCTTTGATGTCCATTTTTAATTTTTATTTATGTTATATATAGTCTGCCTATCTCACTTGGACTAAAGGAGGGTTATGCAGAGTCAAAATAAACAGGATGGGATATTCCACAAACAATGCAGTGGATCCAAGCAGAAGTCTGAAAGCAGAACTGAAGCAAAGCGTAAGTACTAACATGACACTTTAAATCAGGGGTAGCCAGACTGTGGCTCTCCAGATGTCCATGGACTACAATTCCCCTGGGGCTCATAGGAATTGTAGTCCATGAACATCTGGATAGCCACAGTTTGGCCACCCCTGCTTTAAATGATGCAAAGTTCCATAGCAGAACCCTAGTTTCAGCAAGGAGCACACACAGATATGGACCCCAGTCCCTAATAACCTTTACAATCATGTAGTACAGTGCAACTGTGCAGTGCAAGAATCCGACCTACCCAAGTCTTTGTCAACATTCCTATTCCTGTTAAAATATTGTTCTGGTTGACATGTTATGTTATGATGGTTATACTTGTTATATGGTTGGGAAACATAGCTTTCCAGGCCAATTATTGGCCTTTTTTCTGGGGGGGGGGGGTGACATATGGTCATATATGGTCATATCACTCATAAATGTTTAACTAATTTAAGATATACAAAAAATAATTAACTCCCACCCATTCAGGAAACCCTTCCAGGGCCAACAAGAAGCACCACATTTTCATGAAACCCTGGTTGAGCCTGGACTAGGACCTGGCACACCCCCTATCTGCAGGACTTAGGATTTCTATTTAGGGTAGAGCCTGTGGCTCCATCCATCCAGGAGCAACTGTCCACTCCCCCGATATTCGGTCCACCCCAGGCGAGAATAACTGAGTCAGGAAATTCATTAGCTTACCGAATACAAGTTCTAACGTCTCGAGTAAGGAAAGGTGACAACGTGATCCAGAGTCTCATAACACGATCGGGTGCAGCAAGGTTTGGTCCACCTCAGAGCTGACGGTCTGCAAAGCACCCTCGGGGCAGGCATGTGCAGCCTCTGGGGCAGGCCTTGCAAGGAGAGCACCTGATAGAGATCCGGAGACTGGGGTTCTGTGGACGCCTCCGATGAAGGCTCAGCCTCGTGATTCTGATCAACCATATTCTCGCTAGGCTCTGCCACGGGGTCAACAACCATTTCTGCACTGGGCATTAGAGGATCCTCCAAGGTCATGCTTGTCCTATCATATTGAATAGGGTGGAACCAGGTATTACTTGTTTGTATTAGGTCTGCTGCAACTTTTCACCATTGAAAATACAAATTGAAGCCACTACATGCTAGTCTCCTGGAATTGCCTGTGGAAACCCAAGAAGACTGTGCCATTGAGTCACAACAGGCTCACGGCAAATCCAACCATGGGTGTTCTTGGGTGTTCTAGGCAAGAGAGGAGCAGAAGTGGTCGGGCATGTATCTAGGGTATGTCAGCCATGGGATGTGCCACTGGGACCACTTTCTATCACCGTCCCACCCACCCACTTGGCCTGAGCACCAAAAAGGGTAGGTAGTAGGGTTGAGCACTTCAGCTTGGTTCAGCCGCTTTGGTGATCACTGATGCCCGAGGTAGTCAGTGCCGCGGGGTGGAGAGGAAGGGTGGTGGCGGTGTGGCGGCCGGCGGCTACCACCCCTCCTCTCCACCCCGCGGCGCTGGCCTCCTACATGCTGCCTTGGGCTTTGGCGATTGCCGAGGCGACCAAACAGAGCCAAAGCACTCAACCCTAGTAGGTACAGCCCTGTAGGTGGCTTGCCAGTGCCTTCCTCTACATAGCAACCACAGTCTTCTTGGGTGGCTTCCCATCCATGCATTAACCGTGGCTGATCCTGATGAGTTCCCAAGTCCTGATGAGCTTGGGCCAAATTGGCCTATGTAAATAAAAGCTGCTTACTCACCAATGTAGACTGCAATGGAAAGTAAGGTGCTTTCATTACTCTTGCTCATATCCTGGTTTCAAAATAGCCACATACCCAGCCATGGTTCCCCCCCAGGCAACCAGGCGGAAGAACCCCTTGCTAGCTGAAAGTGGGCCGATTCTTCTTTTCTTTCAGGCCTCTAAATACAGCATGAGCAGAGAGGCGTTAAAGGTAACATGCTGTTTGGCCTCTTGTATGTACAGGGGAAACGGGCCTATCTCCATTGTCACTCCCATGCCTAGAGAGAGCCCAGTCTGCATTCTAGCATCCACACAGAGAAGAACTTACCCTGGTGCTGATGGGGCAGTCAAGCAGACCAGGGGATCCCTGAATGCAAGTGTCTTCCGGTATTTGTAGGCTAATTCGTGAAGCCATTTGATCCTGCGATTGGGGCCCTTCAGCAACTTGAGAATAACCAACTTCTTGAGTATCTGCCGAAGCAGAGAGAAGGAGAGTTAAGACAGGCCCACACACACCGAGACTTGCCAACCTCCTAGTGGTACCAACAGAAAAACAAGGAACCTATCCAAGGCAATATACTTGTTCTAACAAAATATATATTCAGTTGTAATGCAATTATTTATACATACATGAAGAATAAACCATAACAGTTTCTAGATAAGTTTCATTTTCAATATCTTCTTCAGTGGTTGAGTGCTCCAATATAAGATTGTTGTAACAATAGTGAACGATTAGTGTGGAAAAATCCTACAGTATTTCCTTAACAATATAAATAGGCCATTGGCTCAAAAAGTATTGGGGAATGTCTCTGACTAACATTCCCTGATTCTTTTTGAGCCAATGGGCTATTGATAGTGTTAATATAGGAAAAAAATAGCTTCTTACTCTGTTCAGTTGCCTTTTGACATGTCTTATATTGCTGGTCTGAGATGCTCCACTCTCCATAGTTTTGCTCTGAAAAAAAGGTAGATGGAAAACATTTTAAAACATGAATTCATTGGGAAGGGGCCATGGCTCCATGGCAGAGCAGAAGATTCTAGCTCCTATCCCTGGTGTATCGAGTTAAAAGGATCAAGTAGTAGCTGATGTGAAAGATCTTTACCAGAGTCCTTGGAGAACTGCTGTCAAATTAGACCCTGATCCTCATTCAAAGGCCTGATTCAGTATAAGGCAGTGTCCTGTGTTCAATGTGTTTCATTTATGTTATAAATGTGGCAACTCATCCTTGAAATCTAGGGTGCATTCTGCACATATTGGATAATACACTTTCAATGTGCTTTTGCCCGCTGGAATTTCTGGTGCGAAACAGGAAAATCTGCTTCTAAAGTGCATTGAAAGTGCATTATCCAATGTGTGCGGAATGAACCCTGCTGGCCTTAAACTAATTAAATTCAAGATGCTGAATATAAGTTGTCACTGCACTGCCTCTTTAAAAAGACATCTAATCCATCTGAAACTGGACAGAGTAATACCTTACAGATGCATTGCATTATGAGGGAAAGCAGCCACCTGGTAACTCAGCCATGTGACATTTTGCAGGCCTTTTCTGACCTCACCTGTTTGTGATTCAATTGGTCAACAGCATCCTTGTCACTAAGAAAACCCAATGCTTGAAGCCAAAGTTTTGAAACTTTGCCCTGTCAAGTCTCCTTACACCAGGTTATGTCCTGTAAAAATAACCCTTTTCCTTCAAAGGATCATCAGGACTGCCTTCTGCTTGAATAAATACAGTATTCTGATTACAGAAAAAAGAAGATTCTATGCACATGGTTGGTCAACCTGTCCCGATCCTTTAGAAGAGACTGTGTTGTAAATAAAAATACTTGTACATGTAACAAAGCCACAATTTTTGTTCTGTTTAGGGGACCAAAGAGAATGTTCAAATTTGTCTGGGCTTGTTGGATATTCTAAGGTTACATTACTTGTGTTTGGGACAGCACATAAGATCAGGCTATACATTTCCCAATAGCAAAAATCCAGGGAAGTCAACATTCTTTTTAAAGTAAAAGTCTGCTTACCCCCTTTGCTTTATTTGTTGGCTTAAGAAATTTATAGGCTGCTTTTCTCAAGACTCCCTTTGGAGTAGGTAACTCATAAAAATAAAACTACAATAACTAAAACAACAGCATAAGAATTATCAATATTTAAAAAAAACAATAAAAACAAGCCAGAGATATAATACAGATAATAATAATATATTCAGCAACTTAAAAACAAATTTCATGAAACAGCCCCTGGATTAGAAGATCATAAAAACCTGGGTGAAAAGATTTTTTTTTAACCTTGGACCTCAAAGTTTCTAAGATCATTTCAAGCAGGAGGTCATTTAAAAAAGGGACCACCACTTAAAATACCATGCTTCCAGTTGCCACTGGAAGAGACATAGTGATAGAGGCCTGCAGAACAAGGTCTTAACTGGTAGGTTGTAATTATCAGAACTGCATCAATTAATCTGCATCTCATGGTCTGCACAAAGTGAGCTTGGAAGGGTCTGAAGAAACCACATGATGCTCTGAATAATCTTCTTTAGGCAACCCATCTCCCAGTGCAAGAAGCATGGCTTTAGAGCTTCCTGCATCTACAACATTGTTCCATGAGATCCATGGCTTGTGACTGAGGCTGGTGCTCAATATTATGTTTTCTGCCAATAATCCAGAGTAGCTACACATTTATCAGAACTATGAAATACCATGAGGGGGTCTTTCCGTTTCTCAAAGGTCTTCATAGCCCCCTGGTGGTTCTCTAAGAGCTTCAGCAGGAGGGTCTGTAGCACACAGGTGAGACAACTGAGAGATAGGTGGCTTCCTCCCTTGGGCTCTGAAATGCTACTGAAGTGCCCTTTCTGGGCTTGGGAAACATGAGTGACGGCACGATGCATGGGAGCTATGACATCATATTCTTTATGACATCAGAAGCAACCCAAAACTCAATCGAGACCAGTTCAGGCTGAGCATTTCTTGACAGCTTAAAGTTGCCATTATTAGATCAGATAAAATGGGGCAGTGGGGAGTTGTTACTCTCAGGTACTTGAGGTAGCAAATAAAGCATGTTGTGCCTCGTGAAGTGAATATTGATCGAGCACCGTTGCTACCAGGGATAGGAGGGGCATTTTTTCTGGGAGTCCCACAGCCATGGCATGGAACAGCAAAAGAAACACAGCAGCTCCTGAAAGAGTTTTAAAGTTGATGGTTTAGGTGCACTGTAGATAAACTGTATTCATAGAATCATGGAATGATAGAGTTGGAAGGGACATCCAGGGTCATCTGGTCCAACCCCCTGCACAATGCAGGAAATTTACAACTGTCCACCCACAGTGACCCCATTTCAATGCCCCCCAAATCCCTGGCCAGTCTGGTCTGGAGGAAATTCGCCTTCCGACACCAAGGCGGTGATCACATTTCCTGGGCATGCAAGAAAGGGCCAAAAGAGCCAACCTCAGACACCATCCCTTCTGCCCACCCACTTACAATCTGCCTAAGTTCCCAGAATCGTGTGAACAAAAATATATCAAGCTGGCCATGGCGAAGCAAATAAGGAGTTTATTCCAAAAGTATATATATGACAAAATGTCAGAATGAGTTCCTAGGTACAGTCTCGGTTTTGTTTTTCTTCCTCAATGACACTGTTTCAATGTTGTTGTTTTTCTTTCTAGAAATTTCTCCACAACAGATTCTCTTACAGTAGTAACATCAGAAAAAGTTACCTGATTATGTAAATAATAACAATCTTGTCTTCTCTTTGGAGGTTTCTCCCAATTTTTATGAATTTTAGGCAACAAATAAAAATATGGGAGAGATGGGGAAAAGGGGAGGATGTGCGGTGGGAGAGCATAGTGGGAATGTATGGAAGGGGAGGATGTCCGGTGGGAGAGACGGCAAGAAGGTGAGGAATGGCCAGGAAGCGTGATAATATTTAGCACTATGCCATTCAGCTGGCTTAATGCTATTTATACCGATGTGCGGAAATTCCCTTGCAGAAATCTGATGGAGGACCTACCTGAGGATCAGGCAGAAAGAGAGTTCTATGATGGCCTGTTCAAATATCTGGAGAAAATGTGTTTATAGGCTTGCCAGGCTGCAGGTGTGGCTGGGAGTTCTCCTGGAATTATTGCAGGTCTCCAGAAAACAGATCTCAGTGCCCCCAGAGAAAAGTCCAACCTTCAGAGGGTGGACTACATGGTATCATGTCACCACTGAGCTCCACCTCCTAGCACCACCCCCAGATGTCCAGGAATTTCCCAAACTTGAGTTGGCAACCCTATTTCACATTATACCCGGAAAGTGGCATCTCACTTCTAATGAGATATAAAGGATCAATCAAGGGGACGTCATGAAAAAACCCTCTCTTCTTCTCCCTAATCCCAAACAACCTCTTGGGTAGATTATGCACCCACCTCTTTCTGTGTATTATCCACATATTCAGTCTGCTTACCTTTTAAAATCAGTTTCTGTTCTGTTTCTGCATGTGTTCTTCAATTGTTGAGGAGGGGGTTGGCTTCTCGAAGAAAATGGTTCACACTTCCTTGTCAATTTGGGCATAATTTCTTTCCACTGATGACATCATCTGGGAACAGAATGCTATAGTTGCTTCCTACCTCTTGGGTAGCTGGTGGACTGGTGCACCCAGTCCATGGGGGAGCGTGTCACAGGCAAGGACAACTGCCCAGGTCTCATCAAAGTAGACCAGGACACTGGAGGAAGATGCGGTTAACTGATGGCCCCTTACTACTTGCAGCTCCTTAGAAGGCCAGATCCTGAAGATGAAACTCAACTACTTCGGCCACCTCATGAGAAGGAAGGACTCCCTGGAGAAGAGCCTAATGCTGGGAGCGATTGAGGGCAAAAGAAGAAGGGGATGACAGAGAATGAGGTGGCTGGATGGAGTCACTGAAGCAGTAGGTGCAAATTTAAATGGACTCTGGGGAATGGTAGGGAACAGGAAGGCCTGGTGGATCGTTGTCCATGGGGTTGCGATGGGTCGGACACAACTTCACACCTAACAACAATAACAACAAGCATCTTTAAGACCAATAAAGTTTAGGCTGAATCCTAGTTAGCTCAAATTATGAACAATATGAAAAACATTTGTGGTTGTTCTAAGGACTCTGCCTGTACTGAGTTTCCTTTCACTTTACTGCTCTTTGCTTTTGTCTTTTCCTATGGCTGCTCCTGGATCACCTCCTGATACTTCCAGTATGCAAAGAAGGAGAAGGAAATGGGCCAGTGGAATGAGAAGGTTATGGAAATCAAGTCCGTCAGATCAAATTTTAGTCTCTGGGTCACAGCAAGAGGCAGCCAGCGAGAGCAAGCACTGTGTTGATGAAAAGTATTTCCTCTAGGTTTGCAATAAAATGCCTCTGCGTCCCTGATGCCATTTGCTCCAATTGTTACATCTAAATCAGAAGGACAATCCGGAACAAGAGAGGGATTGGCTCCCGCACAGGAAAAATGGACAGGGATCAGACCCAGCAGCCAAGGCCTTGTTATACAAACTGGTTGTGATGACTGAAAGTGGTATTAAAATCAGAGATCTGAGGCCGTCAGCTAAACGGCAGATTGGTACCCTGTGTTTCATCAGCAGGGGGCACTGTGGTTCAATTCTACTTCAGGCTAAAATCACCATGGAAACAAGGGAACCCTTGTTTTTAACAGAGCTTTTCAACCAATAACAAATGCTCAACCCATGCTCTGTCTAGCTTTCAACTGATTAATTAATTCACAAATCAGTTAAAATAAATGCTGCTGCTACGGCTGCAGCTTGGAAGCCATTCAAGTACATAAGAAGAGCTCAGATGGACTGGAAAAAGGGTCCAATTCTTCCTTTTTATCATCTTGTTTTTGACTGTGGCCAGACAGATGCTTCTAGGAAGCCCACAAGCAGGACAGAAAGGCATCCTCTCTCACCTGTGGGTACTAGCAGGTATCCTTCCTCTGCACATGTGAACATTTTAGCTATTACAACAGTATTCTCCATGAAATGTTTCACAGTGGTATGGTGACAGATGGGGCAAACAGCAAATGTGGTAGCCTTTGATCACTGACATAGTTTTATTTCTCCTATGTTTTTGTGAACTACAACTGAATTCCAGGGGATTGATTGACTGTTTTGGGAAACAATTATCATATGGCTGTATTTGGATGTGTGACGCAGTTTACTAATTTAACAGAATTAACTTTTGCTTTATATTCCCACTGTCATGTAGGGAGTTCTTAGTCTGAGGAAGAGTGCCTGCACTTGAAAGCTCACACCTTGAATAAATCTTTGTTGGTCTTAAAGGTGCTACTGGACTCTGATTTTATTATTCTCCACAAACTGTTAAAGTCATCTAAAGTGGGGACTATCATTGAACATATTGTGGTAGTGAATTCCAGATGTTGTTACATGACAAGCTTTTTTCCCTTCTGTCATTTACAGGCAATCATTTTTACTGGAGCATCCCAGTTCTACTTTTATGACATTGGGTGGAAAATCTATATACTGTTTGTAATTATACAGACTTTTTCCATATCTCAAGATGGGTAGCCATGTTTGTCTGTAGCAGTAGTAAAGACCAAGGGCCCAGTAACAGTGAGCAGTGACTCACAAAAGCTCATGCTCTACCACAGATGTTGTTAGTCTTTAAGGTGCTCCTGGAAACTTCTTTCATGATTTCATGACCAAAATAGTTTAGCCTTTCCACATAAGAATATTCCAACCCTCTTATTATTTTGGCTGGCCTTTGCTTCAGCTACAATACACATTGCTAATTAGAACCGAGCATATTATTCAAATATGGCCACACCCCATAAACTTCTACAAAGATTTTTATATTAAGGACTGCTTTATTTTTGTTCCTCATAATCCCTAGTAGGAAACTACTTTCCCACCCTTTACCCCTATGCACTAAATTAACATTTTAGTTGAGCTAACATTTCCCATGAAGCTGTCCTTGGATATTTCAGATAGTTTTTAACATGAAACTGAATTTAATGATGACAAAGTTTAATGACAATGACAATATCTCCTAATTTTAAAAAAGAGACATACAGAGAGACAGGCTGACTTGGCATGTGTTTTCCATGTTGAAGTATCACACCACACAATACATGCCCATCCCCAGTTTGGGTGGGTAAGATAATTTTTTAACATATGATAAACATGACAATTAACAGGGGGAAATGTCAAATGTCAAAATGTAAAATATATGTTAACATATGTATCAATCCAAAATATCATTGAACATTAAATGAATAATTCTGCCTATGTATAGAGGAACTGCCAGGAGCCTGGTCCTTAATAAGAATTTTTTAAAGTGTAAAAGTGATAATCAGCAGTAATGGATTCACTGCATGTTTGAAAAGTTGATTTAAAATGGTTTCTAAATGCAGCTATAAAAGGAAGTTCCAGGCTGACTTCAACAGTTTTGTAAGCAAAACTGTTTGCATCTTTTCATTGCAGCAGTTGTTTTACATGGGTAGAAGATAACACAACTTTCATTCCCAAAACTGTAGACTTCCAACTTCCCCTCATACTGCCCCTGGTGTTTCCCTGTCCATCAGGAGCAGCATTTCAGAGAGCATTTGGGGCTTGCAGCAACAGGAGATAGTGAAAAAGTCAAGGGATGGAAATCTCTTCTACCCACAGAAATTTGCGATGGATCAGTTTCTGCTGATTTTCCCCCCTCAAAAAATCTTGTTAAGAGCCAAAGCCTTCTGTCTATATGCAAGCAGTCAGCAATGCAAGCAGATTCAAGTCTCTTCCCATCTCAGGCTCTCTCTCGAGCCTGGCCACTGTGGGGAATTTTTGGCACCTTTATCTTTACCGAAGAGAAGGCATCTTCTTATCAAACTGTCCCAGTTTATCAAGACAATATAGCTGCCCATGAAAATTTTAGGCCATTGCCTCCCCACCCACCCCTCTTCATACTGCACTGTTTATATGGTAGGCATTATACTGTCTTTCGATGACTGTTCTCAGGTTGTGAAATCCACGTTGTTAGCTGAATTACATGGTGTGGGAGCGGCAGGCTGGGGAGGGAAGCCACTTCCCTGAGAGGTGCACTGCAGGAGAAAAGCCCAGAGGCGCTGCTGGGAGCAAAAGAGGAGACAAACAGTTCTGAGAAGCCTGCTCTGGAAGGGCAAGGCAAGCCCCAGGCTCCTGAAGGGAACTCTTAAAAGCAGGATGGAGTTGTGAGGGGAATGTGCTAGGCACGAGGCAGGAAGGGTGCTGTTAACCACCTTCTCGCCTTGTATATATAAAGGTCAGAACAAGCAGCTTTAACAAAGCTCACCTGAGCTCAGTATGCCACTCAAAACCGGAGTTGGTTACACAAAGACTGTCGAGTACAAAAATTACACTGATGAGAGGCGGGAAAACCTGGAACATGATGCTGCACCTCTAGAATTCCTTCATGTCCTTTAACGTCCTTCATGTCCTTAAACAGGTAGACTTGCCAGAGCGATCCCCAGTTCTATAGAATCATAGAGTTGGAAGGGGCCACATAGGCCATCTAGTCCAACTCCCTGCTCAATGCAGGATCAGCGCAAATCATCCTAATGCATCCAAGAAAAGTGTGTATCCAACCTTTGCTTGCAGACTGCCAGAGAGGGGGAGCTCACCACCTCCTTAGGCAGCCTATTCCACTGCTGCACTACTCTGACTGTGAATTTTTTTTTTAATTGAAAGGGTAGAGAGGAGAACAACGAAGATGATCTGGGGCCAAGGGACCAAGCCCTATGAAGATAGGTTGAGGGACTTGGGAATGTTCAGCCTGGAGAAAAAGAGGTTGAGAGGGGACATGATAGCCCTCTTTAAGTATTTGAAAGTTTGTCACTTAGAATCATAGAATCATAGAGTTGGAAGGGGCCATACAGGCCATCTAGTCCAACCCCCTGCACAATGCAGGATCAGACCTAAGCGTCCTAAAGCATTCAAGAAAAGTGTGTATCCAACCTTTGCTTGAAGACTGCCAGTGAGGGGGAGCTCACCACCTCCTTAGGCAGCCTATTCCACTGCTGAACTACGCTGACTGTGAATTTTTTTTCCCCTGATATCTAGCCTATATCGTTGTACTTGTATCGTTGTACCTTTCCTCTGTTGCCAATGGAAACAGCATCCTGCCCTCCTCCAAGTGTTGTTGTTGTTATGTGCGAAGTCGTGTCCGACCCATCGCGACCCCATGGACAATGATCCTCCAGGCCTTCCTGTCCTCTACCATTCCCCGGAGTCCATTTAAGTTTGCACCTACTGCTTCAGTGACTCCATCCAGCCACCTCATTCTCTGTCGTCCCCTTCTTCTTTTGCCCTCAATCACTCCCAGCATTAGGCTCTTCTCCAGGGAGTCCTTCCTTCTCATGAGGTGGCCAAAGTATTTGAGTTTCATCTTCAGGATCTGGCCTTCTAAAGAGCAGTCAGGGTTGATCTCCTCTAGGACTGACCGGTTTGTTCGCCTTGCAGTCCAAGGGACTCGCAAGAGTCTTCTCCAGCACCAGAGTTCAAAAGCCTCAATTCTTTGACGCTCAGCCTTCCTTATGGTCCAACTTTCGCAGCCATACATTGCAACTGGGAATACCATAGCCTTGACTAAACGCACTTTTGTTGGCAGGGTGACGTCTCTGCTTTTTAGGATGCTGTCTAGATTTGCCATAGCTTTCCTCCCCAGGAGCAAGCGTCTTTTAATTTCTTTGCTGCAGTCCCCATCTGCAGTGATCTTGGAGCCCAGGAAAATAAAATCTGTCACTATCTCCATTTCTCCAAGTGATAACCTTTCAAATACTTAAAGAGGGCTATCATGTCCCCTCTCAACCTCCTTTTCTCCAGGATGCTGTAAATGCTTTCAGAAAACCTTCAGTGACAAGTATACCTTTTATAATAGCTCTCAAAAGGAACTACAGTCCCAGTGCAAATTATTCTGTCCTTGAAACAATGACCAAAGGGCTTGGTAATCACCTTTAAGGCCCTACGTGGTCTTGGCCCAGTGTACCTGAGGGACAGCCTAGCCATCTATACCCCCCAAAGAGCCCTACGCTCCACCACTTCCAACTGGCTGGTGATCCCTGGCCCCAAGGAAGCACGCTTAGCCTCAACCAGGGCCAGAGCTTTCTCTGTCCTGGCCCCTGACTGGTGGAAGGAGCACCATGAAGAGATTAGGGCCCTGACAGAACATCCACAGTTCCGCACCATAGTTAGCATGTTAATGTTATTACCACTAGTTATTGGGACATTACTGAAACCACTGTTACTACTGTTGTTTTATCTGACTTCATTACTGATTTATACTGTACTAATCCCATATCCCCCCCCCCCCCGTGTTCCATGTAAACTGCCCGGAGCTGCAAGGGAGGGCGTTATATAAATATAAGAAAAACAAACGTTTCAATAAATGTTGGACAAAAATGTGGGAAGCTGTGAAGTTAGAGTCTACTTTTCCACATTTGTGTTCAGCATTTATTGAAACTTTTGCCATTTGTTTCATTTGAAATGCCTTCCCTCTTGATGTTCACCTGGCACCTACTGTACTGTCTTTTTAGGCACCAGGATTGGTTAGAATTTTTTTAAACCTTTTCAATGGCATGCTTGTGTTTTATGGATACCTTTTGATTTATGCTGCTTTATTTCCAGTGGCTTGTTTTTTTTTAATGCCTTGTGTTTTATATTCTGCGTTTTTTATTGTAAGCTGACTCAAACAGGACTCTGAAGAGTTGGCATCGAAATGTTCTAAATAAGAAGATGAGTTGGTTCTTATATGCAGCTTTTCTCTACCCAAAGGAGTCTCAAAGCAGCTTACATTCATTTTCCCTTTCCTCTCCCCACAAATAGACACCCTGTGAGAGAAGTGAGGTTGAGAGAGCCCTGATATTACTGCTCAGTCAGAACAGCTTTATCAGTGCTGTGGCGAGCCCAAGGTCATCCAGCTGGCTTCATGTGGGGGAGCGGGGAATCAAACCCTGCTCGCTAAATTAAAAGTCGGCACTCCTAACCACTACACCAAATAAGATAAAGAGCAAGGAGGTACAGAGAAGCCAAAATCCTAACGTTCATCAAACCCAGAACTGTTTGTGTCCAAGGTCTCGTTACCAAGCACTGACCAAATGCAAAACCACTTATTCTCCATTAAGTGGCCGCTGGCTGCTAGAGGTGGCATCCCAAAGCTAATGATCTGCTTGCTCCAGAGATTAATCTGCTATAAAATGATGGGGAGGCAGCCTTTGGGCAACACAGTATGAAAAGCCTGCAAAAGCCCGCTGCTAGCAGAAGATGGATGGGATTGCTTTTTTAGGCATTAGCCGCTCCCCAAGGAAACCATGTTTCATGGTCACCTTAGATATTAAAATCAGCCACGCAAATCATTTTTCATTCCAGTTCACAGTGGCTAGTATGGATTCTTCATCTCATCTAGGAAGAAGCATTGCCATGGGTGCAGAGGAGACTTTAGCATCTCTTCCTTTCTCTCTCCCCTCTTCCCAGTCCATTCACTCCAGGCAGCTTTGGAGGTCAAAGAGAGACTGTTCTGAAGAGGCCTCAGCAGTTGCTTGGCAACGGTGACTTTCATCCTCACTTCCCCAGTGAAGGGTACCAATTACCCACATGAACAGCAGAAGTGGAACTGATAGAGATGAGCTTTTGCAGGAGAAGTGGCTCGGTATGTATTGGGGGATTGCAATACGGGAGCAAGCAAAGTCCAGAGCTGCTCACTAAAGTCTTCCTCCTTGCTTTGCCAGGTCTACTTCCACCATCCCACAGAAATGCATCTCATAAACTGGAAGAAAGCCACCCGTATGACCCACAGTGGCTTCCCCCATTCTAATCCTAGACTAAGGAAATGAGAGAAGAGGCAAGCAGAATGCTAAGGGCTTCCCATACTGACTGCATGAAAATTCATCTGGTTTAACAAAAAGCCTCTTGCTTATTTTTATTTTGTGCAGTGAAGTTACTGGAATGTAGCAGCTGGAAGCAAGGAGGATGGAAGACCTTGTTTCAGATTTGCTCTCCTCTGCAACCCACTAGGTGGTGGTAGACTCCTAGGTAGTCTCACCCCTACAGATCTGTAATATGGTGATCCCAATCTCGACTAAATTTAAAGAGTTGTTGAAAGATGACTGTGATCCTTGGTACGTGATCAGCTTGCAACACGTTACAGTGAGTTTATTGAGGTGCATGTAGTTTATCTTGTATCGCTTATGAGCTTATTTTACCCTATTATATTTTTATCCTGCTTGGCTGTATTTGCCTCTTATTGTTTTATGCCAATAAAGGTTTATTATTATCTTGTATAGTAAGTCAGGCAGAGAGAGAGAGAGAATAGCTGACCCAAGGTTACTCAGTATGTTTCCTTGACAGAGAGATAACTGGAACCTGGATCTCTCTAATCTGACACTCCAACTCAGGACGCTCCAACTGTTCTGAGCCTGCTGGCCCCTTTGAAATTTTGAGAGGATGTAGTGAGCAGAAGGTGGAGCCAAACTCAAAATGGCTGCAGAGGAGGTGGGGCCAAACAAAGTGCTTCCTTTGTCACACCTCCAGGGAAGGAAACCCCTAAAAGGGAATGGAGCCACACAAAGATGAAGGAAAGCCCAGGTGCTCCCTGCCATTCTCAAATAATAGAACCCACAGGTATAAGGGCAGTGGTAGAGCTTGCCTCATCATGCCAGGAGGGAACAGCTGAAATGCAAAGAGATGAATGTATCTGTGTCCAGCTAGGAACGGAATGGCAGTCTTTGCAGTGGAGATATGGGTAGGTGTGTAGAGCAGCGGAACAAAGTTTGAGTCCATGGCACCTTTAAGACCAACAAAGTATTTATTCAAGGTATAAGCTTTTGTGTACATGCACACTTCTTCAGGGAGCTCAAGATAATGTGCAGGGCTTTATTCGATTTCATCTTCAAAACAGGCTGATGCGATAGGGTAGGTGGGTCAAATAATGATTGTCCTCTCATTGGGTGGGTATTCTGTCATCCAGATCCCTATCCAGTAAGCCACAACTGGCTTTAGGTGAGAGGCTGTAGCTCAGCCTTATATGTAGAAGGTTCTAGGATCGATCCCCACCTTCTCCAGTTAAAAGGATCAAGGAAGTAGGTTGGGGGGTAGGTGGAAATCTGTCTGAGACCCTGTGGAGCTGCTGCCACTTACAGTAGATCAGCCTTTCTCAACTTTTTTTTACTGTTGAGAAATCCCTGAAACATTCTTCAGGCTTCAAGAAACCCCAGAAGTGGCAGGATTGTGCAGAAAATGGTTGGGAAGCATAGCTGTGGACACGCCCAACCAGGCCTGGCCCCTCCCCTCCCTTCCCACTCCCTCCAGGCCCATCACTGGCCATTTCGGGAGGGGGTGGGTGGGTGGGTCAACATGACCATATATGGTCATATCACCTGACAAATGTTTAACACATTTAAAAAATATATTTAAAAATTAACTCCCACCCATTTGGGAAGCCCAGGACTATCAAGAAACCCCGGGGTTTCACAAAACTCTGGTTGAGAAGGTGCGGTCGATAATACTGACCTTGTCACACCAGCCTCAGGCAGCTTCCTGTGTGTGCTTCAGGGATGGAGGGGTTCATAATCAGGCCTGCCTTGCAAATCCTAACGAGGAATCAGATTCATTAATGGTAAACGCAAACCAGAAACAGGATTTCTAGGTCGCGATGCTAGGTTAGGAGTTATATAATCAGAAACTTCTTTGACTCCTCCTTTGGGCTATTAACTGCTTAGGATCTGCCTTAAAACACCTGCAATCACATCTTCCTGTGTCCAGAGGAACACGGGGCATTAATCATTGATGTCCCTTTGCAGGCAGGGAGACCTTGACTTTCCATATATACTGAAAAGCATGCCCTACACGCCCGAATTCCCCCTGCAATGAGGTATGGAGAGGAACCGTCACTCTATAAATAAAAGCAGGGCAGCCAAAAGCCAGAACAGCTCCCCCCTCCCTCCATTTGGTGCCCCTTCTCAGTTGTACAGGAGCAGGAAGTAGGGAGGAGAAAACAGGTGAACAGTATGGAGTTACTACCCTCTCAGCCGTCTTCCTAGGAGACAGCACCCCCTGGGTGTCCCCACAAGGACTCTGTGTTATGTATGTGGCTCTGGGAATGATTCTGAGCTTGAGATCTGAGGCAAGATTGGAGCAGGCAATGTAGTTGACCAAAGCATTGCTAGATCCCGGTCTAGGGATCTAGTCAGTTTAAACTGAAACTGACCAATGGCACAAACTGATGGGAAGATCTATTGTTTGCAATTGTATATAAGTTGAGGTTCTTAAGGGGTTCCTCAGTTCAGTTCAGTTTTGCCTCTTGTCCCACCATGCTGGGATCCTAATAAAGAGCTGATTGAACTCCTGATGGTCCTGGCTTCCTCGAACCCATGGATTTAACACGAGGATACATCTGGAATTGTACTTTGACAGCCAGAGTAGAATAATATTTTGAGTGTCAGGCCAGGCTCAGGGAAACTCATGATGGAATCTGAACTCTGCCATGGCTCCTAGCCTACCTCACAGGGTTGTTGTGAAGATAAAAACAGAAGGCAGAGAGCGATGTGTGCCACTTTGTGTCTAGGATTGCCAATGCCAACTCTTGGTTGGGAAATACCAGGAGATTTGGGGGGCAGCCCCTGAGAAGGGAGGAGTTGGTGAAGGGAGGATCCCCAGTGTATAACGCCATAGAGTTTTCCCTGGAAAGCTGCCATTTTCTCCGGGGATCTCTGTCGTCTCGGGATTGGCTGTAATTCCGGGAGATCTCCAGGCCCCACTTGGAGGATGGTCCCTTTGGGGAAGAAAAGCAGAGTATCAATGTATAAACAAAGGTATATTGAAACGATTTCTTTTTTTGGGGGGGGAAGTAATGGGATGCACAGCTCCACTTTATGCTCCGGGTAGGGAAGGCAGCGGCTGACAGTTACTGCAAGCCCCCTCCGGCCCCGGTTCCCGCAGCCCTGCCTGCTCCATCCTCCCTTGACCCTCCAGGCAGCTCCTCTTGGCCATGAGCCGGCCGCCGCCAAGGCCGGCCCTGGGAAGGGCGCGTGTGCGCTCTGGGGCCTCGGGAGGGGCACTTCTGCGGCGCGCTCAGCCCAGCGCCGCCGCCGCCGCCGCGCAAGCCGCGCGGAGCTCCGCCCGCCCGCCCCTCCTTCCCCCTCGGCTGCGCCGCCACTTGGTACGTCCCGCCCGAGTCGCCGCCAGCCCGCCAGCCATCCAGCGCGGAGAGGCCGCCCGGGTGCCCCTGCCCGAGGAGATGGTGGGCAGCCGCCCGAGCGCTCGCCGCTGACCTGCCGCCGCCGGGGAGCCAGGGAGGGAGCAGGCGGGCCGCCGCAGAGCCGCCGCCGCCGGGAGGGAGGCGATGTCGGACGCGCCCAGCGCCAACACCAGGCTGCCCGGTAAGTCTGCTCGGGGCGGCGGCGGGCAAGGCGCGCACTTCGCAGGGCGGCACCTCCGGCAACACCTGTCGGGGCGCGCACAGCGGCGCCGGGGGCGGGAGGGGTTCCGGCCCGAACACCCGCCTGGAGACCCGGCCCTGAGCGCCCGCTCCTGACGGCCGCTTCCTCCGAGGTCCTTGTGGCCGGTTGCCAGAGACCACTGCTGCCCACGGCTTGGCCAAACCGTGGCTCTCCAGGTGGCCATGGGCTGCAATAGCCGCGAGCCTCTCAGGCTGGGATTTGGGAGACCCGGGCTTGAAGCCTCGCTCTACCAGGGCAGCTGCTTAACACTCTCTCAGCCTAACCTACCTCACAGGGTTGTTGTGAGAATAAAATAGTGGACAGAGGAATGGGGTTGCCTGCCAGTTTGGGTTACCGGGGGTGGGGGGGGGGAGAAACGGGGCATAGATGCCTCAATAAATACATTCCGGACAGGACCAACTCCAAAGCTGAAGAATCCCCCTCCTTTTGCTGTGGGAAACCCGACTATGTATGGCCTGAAGAGCTGTCCCTCCAAGGATAATGACTCTGTTCTGGGCACCAGTTCCGAGGCTTCACACCTCTTTGCAATGCTCAACAGCTGGGAACCGTCCCAGCCCACTGTATTGTGATTGCAGGCCCCCATTAGGATTATATGACATACAAACAGCCTTTTCCAGAGAAGTTGACTCACTCTCTTGCCTTGTCTCTTTAATCGTTTGCGCTCTCCCTCTGTCTGTCTCGCATGCATACAGTCTGTTTCATCCGGCTTGTCTTCCAAACACACATGCCTTTCAGCCTTGGACTTTGCACCTCCGTCTCACCCTTTTGCTGGTATCCCTCAAATGTACACAGACCGTTTTGAAAGCCTATGTGCCTTTATGAAACTCTGTTTGCTCTGTGTTTAGGGATAAAAATGGGTATGAACAGCCAGTCTCCTCGCCGCCCCCTCCAACACACACAGCCAGAGTCTGCCTCGTTTCCTTTCTGTGCAGGGAGCAGGGGAAGGATTTGGTTCCAGGAGGGAGAGCTTGAACAGGGAGCAGGTCTTCGTCTTAGGGGACATAAACAGCAGGCTGGCTGGCAGAGACAAGCCCATGGGCACTTTCCTCTAGCAGTCGTTGGCTGCGGTGCCCTGACCTGACTAGCCCAAGCTCACCTGATCTTGTCAGATCTAAGAAGTTATCAGGGGTGGCCCTGCTTAGAACTCGGATGGGAAAGCACTGAGGAAGCACAGGGTGGCTACCCAGAAGCAGACAATGGCAAAACATTTAAGCCAGCTCTGAACGTCTCTTGCCTTGAAAGCCCTGTGAGGTCCCCACAAGCCAACTGCTGCTTGATGGCAAAAAGAAAGAAAGAAAGAAAGAAAGAAAGAAAGAAAGAAAGAAAGAAAGAAAGAAAGAAAGAAAGAAAGAAAGAAAGAAAGAAAGAAAGAAGTAAAATATTAGCTGTGGCCCATCCCCTACCAATTTGGAGATTCCCCAATGAAACTATTGCTACTCCTATGGAAAGATGCTAGGCAGAGGGGCCCCCATGTATCCCTTGTGATACACCATCACCATGGGGGCTCTCTGTATAGCCCGCTCGCCTACAGGGATGCCTTTGTCTACCAAGGACAACACATTTGCTTTAGGATGCTTAGGGCTGATCCTGCATTGAGCAGGGGGTTGGACTAGATGGCCTGTATGGCCCCTTCCAACTCTATGATTCTATGATTCTACCCCACAGACCCCACACGTTGCACGTTACCACCTTCCTTTGCCACCCAGAAACCAAAGTGACACCCAGCCTCACATCTTTTCCCAACAGGCATGTATACTCCCATCACCCCGCTGCAAATCTTACCCCCCAGATCCACCCACACATGCCATCCCTTCTGCCCGACTTTGTGATCTCAGTATAGCAGGTCCCACACCCAAGTCATCCTCTAACTATGAAGTCAGCCTCACCATGGCAACCAATCCCAGGTTTTAATTTGCGGCTCTCATGCAAAGACTCCTGACCTCATTTGATAGGCAAAACACCTTTCTCCTAAACCAAAGATGGTCCCCAGTCTTTTTTCCTGCTGGACAGAAATATCATGCCCAAGTTCCATCGGAAACAGCAAAGATAGGTCTAATAATGTATTATCTGGAGTGCATTTCAAAGCCCTTCATGGGTATTATCTCAGTAATCCTCATCACAAGTGTAAGGTGCTTTTATCCTCACTTTGCAGATGAGGGACTAAGGTTCAGCTGCTGTGGCTTGCCCTAAGGTCACTTTTTGGTGGCTTTTTCATGTCTAACTTGAGATTTGAAGCATTGGACAAATTGTTATTCCTTCCCTAGAAGCCTGAGCTCAGGCTATGAGATTTCCAGAGGCAGATCCATAATTCAGCAGACTGCATTGTATTTAGTTAGTAGTTTTGAAAGCTTGGGTTCTGCACCAAGGAAAGATGAATTTTGCATCATAGGAATTGATGAAGATATTTTTTATAACTCTTTTCCTCCTGCTCAAAGCAGTTTCCAATGAACAGCAATAGTCTAAACAGAAAAGTAAAAACTATATCATAAGCATAAAATTTCAGAAATTATGACAAAGGCTTTAAAAAAAATAGTTATACTTTGCATCTTTTTCTGAGAAAGAAACAGAGATGTCACGTCTCTTGCTTCATTGGCAGTTGGTTTTATAGGAGTGGGGCCACCACAGAAAAGGCCTTCATTTGAGCTGCCACCGATCTCACCTCGCTCACTAAAAGGACAGCTCACAGACGCTGCTGGGAGGAGCTGAACACTCTTCTCTCAAGGGCATTCTGTGTATTGTACTTCTGCTAGTCCATATGAAAGCATGGCTATGTGATTGCTATAATTCCTGCTGAGGCCTGCTCAGAATTTCTGAAATGGTCCAAACGCGATCCACATTTCCAATCTTGCTTTTGAAGTTTAAGGAGCTGGAAACTTGCTTCCTTTTAAAAACTGAACGCTGAAAATTTTGATATCTTGAAGACTCTGCCCTCATTTCTACTCCTGCATGGTATTATAATGGAATCAAATTGTAAAATGAAGACTGTCCAGATGTGTCTGAAAGGGGACACCCATTTCTCAGTCCCTGGTTATCCTTTCCCCAGATAGTGCTGCTTCAATTCCTGTGGCATGTAGAACTGTATTGGAAAGCTTCCCAGGACTGATATTGTCCAGGGATAGAGCATCACCTAGAAACATTGAAGGAGAAGAGTTGGTTCTTATATGCTGCTTTTCTCTACCCGAAGGAGGCTCAAAGCGGCTTACAGTCGCCTTCCCTTTCCTCTCCCCACAACAGACACCCTGTGAGGTGGGTGAGGCTGAGAGAGCCCTGATATCACTGCTCGGTCAGAACAGCTTTATCAGTGCCATGGCGAGCCCAGGGTCACCCAGCTGGCTGCATGTGGGGGAGTGCGGAATTGAACCCGGCATGCCAGATTAGAAGTCCACACTCCTAACCACTACACCAAACTGTCTATTATGTCATAATATTCAAACAAAATTGATTTAGCAAGCTCATTTTTCACACTAGAACTATAGCAGATAGACCTGCTTTAGTTAATTTCACTGTGGTTTCACATCTTGGTCTGATTTCATTGTGTCTGACAACTGGAGAGGTACATTTCTCTGAGGATGTGCAGAATACTGTGTACTTCCTGCAAGTAAGATCTGTAATCCTATAAGTCTGGAAATTAAATGGCGTAGCCTTCATTGCTAAAGGGTGCAACTTTCGTTCTGAGATCGAGTGAAGACACTTCCTTTTGTTTAAGTTCTGTATGTGAGCCACTGGTCTAATCCACATTAGCGCCGTGTCTGAGGTCCGAGGGACCTTTCAGAGTCAGGCCAAGAAGAAGAGAAGGGGAACTGAAAATGTCCCCAGAAGAACTCATCTGAAACCTTTCTGCTCCTGGCCCAGGCACATAGCGTTCCCTATAAATAGTTCCCGGTAGAGAAACCAGCCCCGAGACTGACGGAGGCAAGGGAAGACTTTACTATGTGTGTGGATAAATCTCAGCCCCGGGGCGGCCGTAATTTGTTGTCCTTGGTGTTTCGAGGGCCTGTCATCCTCTATAATACAGTTCATGGCTTTATCCTGCTCACTATTCCATATCCAGCTATTCCTGGGCCTGTAAATAGCAGGGTCTTATGATGTCGTCTCGGCTGGGGAGAGAGCTGTGGATGGGAGGGATATTTTTAGCTCCGAGACTCAAGGGATTTGGAGATTGGTTAGTCTGGCTTTTGTTATGAATCGATGTCAGAGAGAAGGGTCACAGGGGACCACTTCTTCCTCACCTCCTTCTCTCAGCGTCTGCCTCTCTGCCAAAGCCACGGCCTCGCTTGCCTTCCATCTCCCCCTCAACATGCATCCTTTCGCAGCGGTTCAGATTATTTTATGCTTTTGCTGCAGTATCATATCTCAGAGGAAAGGCTCAGGCAGCACTTGCATGGGAATGTTTGATGGATTCGGAGATGACGCTTTCAGCTCAATTCCTCTTTGAAAGAAGACTTTGGTCTAGATCAGTCTTTCTCATCCAGGGTTTCACGAAACCCTGGGGTTTCACGGCAGCCCTGGAAAGGTTTCCCAAATGGGTGGGAGTTAATTTTTAAATATATTCTTTACATTTGTAAAACGTTTATCTGGTGATATGACCATATATGGGCATGTCAATCCGCCCCCCCCCTTCCAAAATGGCCAATGAGGGGGTGGGAAAGGGAGGAGCCCCATGTGGGCGTGTACACAGCTATGCTTCCCAACCATATTCTGTATTATTGCACTACTTCTGGGGGTTCTCGAAGCCTGGAGAATGTTTCAAGGGTTTCTCAACAGTAAGAAAGTTGAGAAAGGCTGGTCTCAGTCATTCCCAAACTATCTCCAGGGAGAAAAGGGAGGCTACAACAACCTGGCTTGTTCAGGGAAGTTTTCCCCCTGGGGACTACAATGCTACTGAATTCTTTAGGAAGAAGGCTGCGAGAGATGCCAGACCACTAATTCTAGCCCTGCTTCCCCCACCCCCTAGAAAAGCATTCATCTTGCTGACAAATGCTATGGCTCAGTGATACAGCATCTGCTTTGCATGCAGAAAGTCCCAGGTTCAATCCCTGACCCCAGCATCACCAGTTAAAGAATGGATGAAGTAGTAGGTGATGCAAAACCCCATAAGAATCTGTAGAGCTGCTTCCAGAAAGAGCCTATGACCTTCATAGACCAATGATCTGACTCAGTATAAGGCAGGCTCATGGGATCACGGATGGTCAGGACAACTGGAAGGAGGAAGACTGCAAATACAAACTCCTGGAGTCCTAGGTTTCCCTGGGAGCTGTGTGATTTTAGCAATGTGTACTCTTGACATATATCCATGTCTATGGGGCTGGGGCAATGTTCTCTGTTTGGCCCAAATTCATACTGGGGCATCCTGGTTGTAAGGAAGCAAAGCTTTCTTCCACCATGTCACACTCCTAGATAATAAGAGCTGTTGGCTTATGTTTTATACCCAGCTGTGAGAACCTCACGACCACCATCAGCCAATAGCAAGCAGTAACAAAGGACTGTTGGCAAAGAAATAAGGCTGTTAGTGCACTGAGACCTTGAATAAGGTAAAATCAGAGACTGATAGAAACCATTGGCACCCTCAAGCAATCGCAATGCTGTCAAGCATACACTGGCCCTGTTTCAGTACTAGAATGCTCATGTTGACCTAGAGACATTCCTAATGTCCACATACATAATGTGCATCATGTATCTCTCAGAAGCGGAGGAACGCAAGAAGCCAGAAAGAAAAAGTAAGGAAATATGCAACAGAAATCTATCCAAGCCAAAGAGTTAGTTACCGAGGCAAGGTCTAAATCAGGGGTAGTCAAACTGTGGCCCTCCAGATGTCCATGGACTACAATTCCCATGGAATTCCCATGGAATTCCCATGGAATTGTAGTCCATGGACAACTGGAGGGCCGCAGTTTGACTACCCCTTGTCTAAATACTCAGAGAGCATATGACCCAAAAGGTGATTCCAAAAGCAAAGGGTCATGGGATGACATGGCAGATAGGAGCATTCACATGGGTGGTTTACAGGTGATCCCTGTGACGTTGGGGCTGCTCTCTGTTTCAGTGATAGGGTCAGAGGCTTGAGTTCAACATACAGTTTCCTTTCCTTCCTAGTTGCGCATGTGGGAAGGTGGCCAGGTAAGCTAAGAGGTACACCCCACCTAATTGGCTGGGGAAGCTGCAAGGTTTTGGGATTATGCCTAAATAAAGAGAGGGGAACTCTCTAAGTGCTGAGAAAGTTTACTGAAGACTATCTTAGGTACAGACCCATGGCTGCTACTATGACTTCACAGAAGAATTTGACCATTTAAAAACATTTAGAGGGCCCAATCCTGAATGAGTCCACCCCTGCCTTTTCATGTACCGAATAACCTTCCATAGCAGTCTCAGTACCTGAAAAGGCATGCTAGGGGAGGGCACATAGCAGCAGGGGCTGCAGGGGAAACCCACAGCGGCCGTAATGTCTAGTCTGGCCCTGAGTGGAGCTGGGAGTTTGGACAGGAAATGCTAAGGTCTAAGTTAGATCCCTCTTGGACTAAGACCCTTTTAGTTAGGAATGCTAATGTTCTTTCTAATGCTTGATTGCTGAAGTGGGCAGATACTTTGCACGGCTGATTAATTAAGGAGAGGTCCTGATTAAGAGTCTGCTGGCCATCTGCAGGGAGGGGCAGATTCCTCTCTGAGGCGGCTGCACTGCCTCCCTCCAGCGAGCATGATGAGGTCAAGGTCTTGATTTCTTTCTCTTCTTCTGGCTCCATGCCTTTGTGCTGGAGATGGACCAGGGCGCCTTTTCTGAACCTCCTGCAACTGGCAAAGAAGAGCAGTTCTTATTCATCCTGATGGAGAAGGAGAGAGAAAAGGGAAAGGCCATTCACATGGAAGCTGGGCCCAGGAAACGGCATCAAATAGTAGCCACAGAGTGGTTCTAATCAAATTTGAGTTGGGGGAGAGAAAGGAGGATTTTTGTCTGGGGGCCTTCAGACTCCCTGCTGATGTCTGATGATCTTCACAAAAGCTATTCAGACAAGGGTAGTCTAAATGTGCATGAAGACAGACATTGTTGAGAGTCAGATATCTGTTAGGAATCTTTGGCCAAACTCTGTTGCAAATAGGGTGACCAGCTCTGGTTGGGAAAGGCCTGGATATTTTGGGGGTGGAGTCTGCAGAGGGCAGGGTTTGGGTAGAGGAGGGAGCTCAATGCAGAACAATGCCCTAGAGCAGGGGTAGTCAAACTGTGGCTCTCCAGATGTCCATGGACTACAATTCCCATGAGCCCCTGCCAGCAAATGCTGGAAGGGGCTCATTGGAACTGTAGTCCATGGACATCTGGAGGGCCGCAGTTTGCATACCCCTGCCCTGGAGCCCACTTTCCCAGTCAGCTGTTTTCTTCAGATGAACTGATCTTTGTTGCCTGGAGGTCAACTATTATGCCAGGAGGTCTCCAGCCACCACCTGGAGGTTGGCAACCCTAGTTGGGAATGCCCCGCCTACCTTTGGGAAACTGGTTCTGGTGTGAATGCATAATAATGGGACATGGAGGGAGGAGGAACTATGTACAGAAAAGCTGTTAGGGTAGCAGATGGGATCACTGTTGTCTAGGCTGAGGCCTGCTTAGAAGTTTCAGCTTTCAGATTGGAAGTGACAGTTTCATTTCATGGTGGTCCAAAGGGGAACTTGTTGACGTGGGACACATCTTCTGGCACGCCTGGTAAAACGGATATGTAGATGGATGTGACGTCCGTTGTCCCGCCCCTGAAGCACGCTAGAAAAAGGAGGGCCCAGCCAGCAGCCACGCAGGCTCCTGGGGCCTGGGCAGTGAACGCACTCTCCCACATATTCTCTGGGAGTCAGACTATCAGGACAAATGTTTTGCTTTCTGGGTGGGCATCATCAGAATGTAAGAAAAGCCTTGGATCAGCCCAGAGGTTTGTCTAGCCCAACACCCTATTTTACACAGAGGCCAACCGTTTGCTCCAGAAGCCCAACCAACAGGACCTTCCCATGTTGCTGCCTCCTAGTGCTGGTATCCAGAGATTTACTGCCTCTGGACATGGAGCTTCCATTTAGTTAGGGCTGCCAGGTCTCTCCTGACCACTGACAGGGAGGAGACGGGGATCTCCCTGGGGTACAATGCCATAGACTTCACCCTCCAAGGTATCAGTTTTCCCTAGGGAAACTGTTCTTTGTAGTCTGGAAATTGTAATTCTGGGGGCTGCCCAGGTCCCACCTGGAGGCTGGCATCTCTACCTTTAGTCATTATGGTCAATAGCCACTGATGGATCTGTCCTTTGTGAATCTGTCTAATCCCCTTTCAAAGCCATCTATACTCATATCCCTCACTGCATCCACTAGTACTGAATTCCATTGATCTGCTTATGCAGAGTAAAAAAGTGGTTCCTTTTATCTGTCCTGACTCCATTGCCTATCATATTGAACGGTTACTCCAAATTCTGGTATTATCATCTATCTTCACCCAATGCATAATTTCTTAAATCTGCTCCTGGGTCATTTTCCTTGAGCTGAAAAGCCATAGACTCTTTAGCTTTTCCCCTAGGAAAGGTATTCCAACCTAGGGTCTGCAATATCTTTATTGAGGTACAGCAACAACCGACCAATAAACCCTAAATTTGAAAGCCCAGAATGCTGTCCTGAATCCTACAGCCTTGTGATACATATCCTGCAAATATTTGTGACCTTTTCCTCAGCCCCACCTCCATTAGAGTCGTCATCCCAGGTGCTGGGTGTGTTCAAGGGCCTTAAAACACAATAAGAAATGAATAAAAGCCTTCCTCTATCTTTTCCTGGACTGAAGCCTACATCAACAAGTCTCCTCCCACACCCATTCATTCATTCCTTCATTCATTCACACATATATGCATACTGCTTGGTACACAAGGGACATTTGTATTAGAGACCCATCAAGACCAAGAATGGTGACAAATGTTACCACTGCCAGTGGAAATGCCACCAGACAATCCTGTCAGCTCTTGGCCAGAGTCAGGCATTGTTTACCAGTCTCTACAAAAGATTCAAGTCGCCTTCAGAGCTCTGGCATTAATATTATTTCCCATTCACAAAAGGTTTTCTACACAGGGACAGGCATGTGTGGTTTCCCCATTGCTGCTGCCGCTGCAGTGCCAGTGCAGCCGAGCCAAAAAAATACTCTTTTCATTGAGGAGATATGCCTTTGCCCTTATATCTTTGCAATGAAAAGAACTAGAGGCTTACTTTGGGTGGGGGGCGGGGAAGAAAGCAGAAAACATTTACACGTATTGCTATTAATATAATGATACCCAGTTGCCGATATAAAAAGCCCCCCAAATATGGAGAGATGAAATGACCACCGCAAGAAAAGGGACATGACTACCAGGTGAGCAGGAAAACCAAACTCCCCTATACTTTGCAGCATAGCAGGGCTGACAAAGGTTGGCAAAAAGCTGGGGAAACCCTGGGAGATGCACGGATGCGGCCGATGCTATGGGGAAGCAGGAAAAAAACAACATCTTATTTCTCAAGCATCGTGAACCCCATGTAAATAGCCCAAGTGGAAATGGCCAACATTTCTGCGCAAATTCTGCTGAATGTGTTTGGTAGTATTTTCTGCAATTGTTCCTTTTCAAAACTGGATACAATTAGGGAGCCGAGACTAAGGCACCAGTTCACCTGGGACTACCCTGTGGATTTCTCGAATAAGGAATTTCGTGACTTCTCTGCCACCTCAGCTTCCACTGTCATCTTCATCTTAGTCATCCTGACATTGGCCTTAGTAGATGACAGCTACTCCTGTTTTGCAGAAGGAAGACAAAGGCTTGGTTCCAGTGCTGCTGTTCTGCCTTTGCAGCAGCAGTTTCTCTAGCAGAACAGCTTGGCTCTCTGCAAAGAAGGAGGGGGATTTTTTGCCAGCCCCCCCCCCCCCCGGCAGATATCATGTTCATTCCTTGAATTGTTCCTTGTGGGGCCACCAGGCTGACCAAAGACAATTACAAAGAGCCTGACTCTGCTTGCATGCCTTGGTATCCAAGGGGATACCTGACCGGTGCTACACAGTGAGGTCCTGGCTTAAATAAGATGTGAACACCCAAATGTAGCTGTCTTTCCATCAAACTACACAGGTTGCAGCAAGGCAATTTGCCAGCCTTATCTCCACCCCACCTCCAAGTTTCTAAACAGCCAGCTATTACCTGGACCTCTTATCTCTAAATGGGAAGTAGAATCATAGAATCATAGAGTTGGAAGGGGCCATACAGGCATCTAGTCCAACCCCCTGCTCTACGCAGGATCAGCCCAAAGCATCCTAAAGCAGTATTCCAAAGTATTCCAAGCAGATAAATGAGTGGACAATTTCGGACTAGTAGCAGAAAAAAACTGTTTGGTACCTTTTGTTAAGACCAACTGAACTGGTCCTCAGAGGCACATCACAGATTTTGCTGTTGTTTTGCTGGATTTTGCATAGAACAATGGGGCTATTTACATCTTGTATTACCTATCAGTCTATGAATTTACCAAGCTTTAGGAGGTGTCAGTCATTGGGATTGCCGAAGGGCTGGTCTGGTGCCCTGAGGCCCCAACTGAAGTGGGCCTAATTTCCTACAACTGAAGTTGACACAAAATGTGGCAAGCACCTATAGAAGGTGTTTACAGCATCCAGGGCTTTGATCCCCAGAACATCCTTCTTGTTCTCTGCACCCTCTCAATTTTGTCCACGTCCTTTTTGAAGTTAGGCCTCCAGCACGGCACACAGTACTCCAAATGCAGTCTGACCAATTATCTGTAACTATTATGTATTTAAGAGCCTCTTGTGGCGCAGAGTGGTAAGGCAGCCGTCTGAAAGCTTTGCCCATGAGGCTGGGAGTTCAATCCCAGCAGCCGGCTCAAGGTTGACTCAGCCTTCCATCCTTCCGAGGTCGGTAAAATGAGTACCCAGCTTGCTGGGGGGTAAACGGTAATGACTGGGGAAGGCACTGGCAAACCACCCCGTATTGAGTCTGCCATGAAAACGCTGGAGGGCGTCACCCCAAGGGTCACACATGACTCGGTGCTTGCACAGGGGATACCTTTACCTTTACCTTATTATGTATTTATTATTTAATTTATCTATCATGCTGGGAGATCTCCAGGCCCTGCCTGGAGGCTGGCAATCCTGATTAGCGCCCCAGAAGAAGAATCAGCAGGCAGTGGCAGGAACTGAGCTTCTAGCACTTGAAGCCCTTGTTGTAGCCAGCCCACACCCACCTGCTTCCAGCTTCTCCTTGCTAGCTGAGCCTTGCCTTCACACCCTGAATAGGGAAATGAGAAGAAAATCCCCAGATCTTATTCCTGGCTTTATTGTCTTCAACACGTAACGAGCACCAGTGTACAAGCCGGAAGGATTAGGGAGGCGGTGGGGGAGCCCAGTGCCCATTTGATGTTCTTGGAAGCCAGCAGGCAGGCATGTTGGGAGGTCTGCATTCCAGGGGAGAGCAGCACAGCCACCTTCCCCCAGCTGTGAATGCATGGCGGAGGCCTGCCTTGGTAGGCTGCCATGGCAAAGAAAAACCTACCAGCAGCGGCAGGTATTTCCTCCTCCCCTCCCCTTTAAAGACGGATTGAATTGCCTGGTAGTGCACAGGGCCAGCATTGTGCACAAGAGCGTAATGGTCGTGGGCAACATGCCATCCCGATGACACAATCTGAGTGCCCAACAGTGTGTGAGACTGTGACCATCAGTCAAATGGAGAAGGGGAATTGTACACTCCCTTTTTCTGGTGTATTAGCAGAGGAGGAGGAAGACGGGGATACAGACCATCCTGCTGCAGAGGAATAGAAGGAATGCCGTGGGGTGTTGGGAGGGGGCTGTTAAACATAGTAAAGGCAAAGATGAAGAAGGCCAGGCCTTTGACCCTCATGGGGCAGTCAGGATCTGTCACCAGCTGCTCATCTCTCCTGCTGGCGATGTGACTTACATAATGGCTGTTCAGAGCATGTGGCTGGCTGCCCAGACGGATCATGAAATCTCATCAGGGCATTTATCAGCAGGTCTGTTAATTCACGCAGGGAATAAATCCTGACACTGCTTTCTCGACCCTGGCTTTGGCATAAAGGCATTTTTGTGCAAGGAGAGCCCTGGCGCCCACTGACACGGTGCTCATCCATCCCCTCTCCCTTTGTCCAGCTCCCTGGCCCATTTCCTCCATTCTTAGAACTGTCCTGTGCCGGGAGAAGGAAGAGGCGGAGATCCCTCGCAGGGCAGACTTCCTGTGCCCCATCCTACGGTTACCCAGGGGTGGAAGCAGGCCAGGAATCCATTTCAGGGGGAGGGGGTCTGAACTCCATGAGAGTCATGCCTTCTGAACTACTTATCATATGGCATGTGTGTAATATAAGATTGTCTGGCTTGCCATTGCCTGCTCCATGTCATGACCCCTCTGATATTCCTTGGAGGTTGCCCTTCCAAGTGGTAGCCAAGGCTGACCCTACTTAGCTTCCAAGATCTGATGGACTTGGGCTTGCCTGGACTACCCCAGCCAGCATGCCTTCTGAACTAGAGGCCCTGCTTGGTGTAGTGGTTAGGAGAGCAGACTTCTAATCTGGCGAGCTGGGTTTGATTCCATGCTCCCCCACATGCAACCAGCTGGGTGACCTTGGGCTCGCCACAGCACTGATAAAGCTGTCCTGACCGAGCAGTGATATCAGGGCTCTTTCAGCCTCACCCACCTCAAGGGTGTCTGTTGTGGGGAGAGGAAAGGAGATTGTAAGCTGCCTCAAGACTCCTTCTGGTAGAGAAAATCTGTTAAGAGCTGTGGCCTCTTATCTGGAAAACCAGGTTTTAGTCCTCACTCCTCCACATGAAGCCTGCTGGGTGACCTTGGGCCAGTCACAGTTCTCTCTGAGCTCTCTCAGCCTTACCTACCTCTCAGGGTCTCTGTTATGGGGAGAGGAACTTCAGTCTTCTTGCCTACATCATTTCCCTGATCAGAAATGGTCCCAGGGCTGTATTTGGCCCCTTTGGGAAAGCCATGTGGACCCTGGTCCTACATACCATCTGCATCTTCATGATGTGTGTATTTGGAGGACTGGCAGCATGTTCAGTGAGGTGCCAGGGCCTCAGTGGCTGCCCAACCATGCCTACTCTTGGTACCGATGCCGGCTTGAATCCTGGCATTCCAAGCATGTTTTGGGATTCCTCTTGGCTTCCAATAAAGCATCACGGCAGTGGAGGGGCATCTGGGCAGCTGTGGGAATAAGGAAGTACCAAGGACCTCAGGCAGAATGACTGCAGAGTCGAAACATGGTGGCGCTGGCAGGCAGCAGCTGAACAAAGAACAATATTCTCTTGGTGACTCCCATGGGCAAAGCCCCCTTCATTTCAGAACAGAATGAATATGCTCTTCATGGAATAGAGGGATGGACACAGCTTTAATTGTTGCCCTGCTGGAAGGGGAAACTGTAATCACGAGCATGCCAAAGGCTTGTTTTTGCTGACGTTCTCAACCAGAATACAAGCCCGTCGAATGTTCTCTGTCTCGGTTAAAGCTGGAAGTATAAAACCTGTGCTGGGTAGAGTAATGAGAGGGCAGATGCCCATAAGAAATGGCTGCAACGATTTGGCTCTGATGCCAAGATGGGCATATTGAAAGCCCCTTCACAGTTCATGGAGATCTTACATTCTACATATATGGGGGCTACATAGCCCTTTTCAGACATTATGTCCATGTATTATTATGCTTAGCAATCACTTGTAGATTCTACTGATGTGCACCCTCTACATGTCGGATGAACAGGAAGGATGCACATGGTTGACATGCTGTGCATGTACTGATTAATGGACTTTCTAGGGTTCTGGTCCACACATACTGAAACAGCACATGCATGCAAAAGACATATGTCATCTCATTTCACACCATGTGGCAGCCATGTCCATTGGGAACCCTGAAAGTAGTTTTTTCTCCGAAACTGTGTGGTTGTCAGGTACATGTGGATATAATGTCTGAAAAGGGCTTTTGCCCGTGCTAATTCTGTATAAGTGCAGAAAACACTTATTATAAAGCAGGGGGCTTGGAGTTCCTGAGAATCATAGAATCATAGAGTTGGAAGGGACTTCACGGGTCATCTAGTCCAACCCCCTGCACTATGCAGGACACTCACAACCCTATCTTTAATATCTTTTCCTGAAAAATCAAGTTTCCAGCTCCTTCATAGTATAAAGATAATCTTTAAAGGTATGAAGGTTTTCAGGACCTGGGGGCCAGGTGGAGCAAAATTAAGATGTCCTCCGGAAAAGATCCCAGTGTATCCAGGGGACTGGAAAAAGCAGAGGCAATTGCCTAAAATGAGAAATATATACACATTTACATAACTAACACATTGCTGGATTCAGTTGTTGGCAGGGAATTTTGATTAATTATTTTTAAGAATGCAGTACATTCAGCCAAGCAAGCACCTGTGTTGGAATCCTTTTATTTCTGTCCAAGTGGATAAACTGCTCTGGAACTGTGTTCTTTTAGGAAGTGAAAGGGATCTTCCTGTCTTCGTTTTGGAACTAAAGTTTCAGTGACAATAAACAGAAGCTGGAACAAGAGTCTGAAAACCAAGAAAGTAGACATTGCAGATGTTTCTTTCAGTTGGAGCTTACTCTTTCTTGTTCCCCCTTTCCTTCCTGACTCATTTCACCTTGGTTGCATTTGTGTTCAGAGGCTCCCATTTTTATTGGGTTTGTAGTTTTGGTTTTGTGTAGGTACCTGCTAGATGTTTGTAAAGAATATGTTTCTCTTGTGGGAGCAAACAGCATATGGAGAAAAATAAGACTGGGAAAATGGCTATTTATTTAGAAAACTTACATACCACCTCTTCATAATTGCTCAAGCTAGCTCACAACTTAAAGAAAACCTAACCAAGACAATAAAGCAAGCCAATAAAAACAAATCATGTCAATAAAACCAAGTCAATAAAACAAAGTCTATAAAATAATGATGTCAATAAAAACATGCTAGCAAAAATAGGATGGAGAGGAGAGTTGACCCCTCAAAATACCATGTGACAGATTTGAATTTCTTATCTACTTTAGTTATTCCTCTAAATTGGGAGGGAGGGGAGGAGGATTGGAGCTCCCAGGACATCTCTAATTTGGCCCTTTCAATTGGAGGATTCTTGTGTACCTGCAATTCTCACAAAGTATTCAAAAGCAGAGGTAGTTGTAGCAATACTTGAAGTTTTGGACCCAAGTCAGTTTCCCATTAGAAACCATGTTTGTCTCCCCCAGTATAACAAAATGGTTAAGGATACAGGAAATGTATCCATGCACATAAAATGTAAGGAATGTGAATTAACATCATACCTACAAGAGGGGAGACTGCCTGGCTTACTTTATACTCTTTTTAGTATATATATATATATTTTTTTTCATTTTAGCCTTATACCACCTTGAGGTCCAAAACCAAGAGCATGCCTATCCTACAATAAAAACAATCAAGCTATCTAAATTCTGTGCCAGGAACAGGCAATTTGTATGACTGTTTAGTTATTTGCATATTTCTGCATACCTTATTATGCATTTGTATCATTTATTCTTGTTTGACCAGTCATGGGGAGTACAATAAGACCTCATTGCTGACTACTTGGGAAAAAAATCTCAGCCACTTGAGATTTTGGCAGGCATTGTCCACGTTTTTGGGCAAATCACTGCTGTCGCGAGGATTAGGAGCTTGCTTTTCTAAACTAAACGAAAGCAGCAATTCTCAGGAGTCCAAATTCCATGCACTCTCATGGAACTGAAACGAACTGAGCCCTGCCCACAACTGAGTGGGTTTATTTTCAGCCCTGTCATTGCTCTGCAGTCTAAGAAGGAAGCTGGGTTAATAGTCTACTGCAACACACACACAAAACCCTGTCCTAAAATGAAACAGTCCCATTTCCCTCTACTCTATTGTTAAGCCATAGGGGGAGAATTATCAGGGCAATCTATAAATCCCCTTCCCAGGACCTTTCAGCACACATTTGCTCTGGTTTTTTATTGCCGGCCACTTTTCCTGGAATAAAACAGCTGACTAGTCTAACCAGTTAGTAATGGATTCCACTTGTAAAGCAGCAGGGATTTGGATGGGAAAAAAGGAGACTGCCCATGCTAAAAAAAATAAAAGAATTTAACAGCAAAAAGTCTGCAAACTAAGGATAGGCTCTGAATACACACTTAGACATTCTTGTTGCAGTTACAAATTGCAGGAGTTGTTGGCCAGGGAGTGGTAGGGCAGAAGAGAAGTGTATGGAGCAAGTATTGCTTTTTCTCCTGGGCTAACCTATTCTTGCTTCATAGAGCTCCTGGGATTCAATTACGCTCTGATCTCTTCCTGCTTGCTTCTTTGTCTCCTGGGCATGCATGACTGTAAAGTCAAGGAAGGCCTGTCGGCTAGCTGACGTGGTGTGCCCAGCAGGATCCAGGTAGTCATGTCCTTCCAGAGAATCAGGGTTCAAGTACCCACCTGCAGCCCTTTGGGTGGGATTATGGCTCAGTGTCAGGACACCTGCTTTGTCTGCAGTAGGTTCCTGGTTCGATCCCCTGGTATCACCAGTTGGAAGGACCAGGTAGAAGGTGATGTGAGCGACTTTTTTGCCTAAGACCTTGGAGAGCTGCTGCCAGTCTGAACAGACAGCACTGGCCTTGATAAACCAATGATCGACTTTCAGCACTAGGCAACTTCATGTGTGCATCTGTTAAGACTGGGGCCATGTGATCTTAACAGCTTGGCTTTCATCCACTGCAGAACCTGGGGCTCATTGTCTTGGCCCCAGTGGAGACATACCATCCTGTCGAGTCCCCTGTCCCTTTTCTCTTTGGCCTGCATGAAGTTCATCAGTTATTGCTGTTTGGCTGAAATTTGTCCTGAAGCAACTGACGGGGCTGCTTGGAGGGAGACAGAAACAATTAGAATATAGTTCCTGTTTCTCTGTCTGTTTGGTTTCCTTGGTTATGGCAATGCCCAGTTCCGTCATCACATTTTCCTTATACCAGTCTGACTGGTTGCAGCATTGAGACTTATGGAATGGAGGAGCTGACAGGTTTTTGATGCCATTTCTGGGGGCATCTGACAATATTTGGGTTTTTTTTGTGGGGGGAACCCTAGATCAGACCTGAAAGCCCCATGGTGTTGATCCTCTGGGTCCTTGAACTAAGATGTTCCTAGTGGGCATCATCATTTTTGCTCCTTGACAGAGTTTGGTGCTTTTTCTGCCTCCTTTCTGTTTATATCATGTTAAAAATGAAAAGAACTTCCCCCCATGTAGCTGGGAATCATGTTATCTCTGCAGATGTAGAAGGGTATATTTTTATATGTGCTTGGGGAATGGTGGAGGGGGGAGAGAAGGGAAACGTGAACAGGCATCTTGGCACGAAGGAATTCAGGAGCAAGAGGGCCTGGCATCTTTCCCATTCAAACAGAAGGTATCCAAGGGTAGGTCTCTGTTTTTCCTTTGAAATCTGATGGCTTGCCTTGGCTTTGATGTCCATCAGTTCCCTATCTATTATTGCTGACAATTAATTGTCCAGTGCTAAATCACAGTGAAACCCTTTGCAACTATGCTCAGCTTTTGTGCAGGGCCAATTAGCTTAAAAGGGAACCTGAGCAATGCTGCCAAGATCTTTGTTTTGGTCTGCTGGCTTCCTGGAACAGAATAAACCAAAACGAATCTGAGCTGCTAGTTCTAGTCCAAGCAGAATCCTTTAAAGATCTCAACAATAGCATTATAAATTCATGAGGATTTGCTAAATCTGCGTTTATAACTAAGGTCTTGCAAGCAGGTCTTGCCAGATATAGTTAATTCAGAATTAACAAGCACAATGAAATAACATTTAAACCTTCTCTTCTGCCCTGAATAGGAACCATTCAAGCATTTCTGCTTTCAGTACACATCCAGATATTGCCATTTTTACCATAAATTGGGTTTTTCCCCCCTGGCCTTTACTTTCTTTATGAGTCAGGTAGAGGAAACAGAACATAAGCACATAAGAAGAGCCCTGGTGGATCACACCAGGAGGTAAGAGGCTTCATATCTGGAAAGGAAAAGTTTAAATCTCTCCTTTTTTAAATTAAAAAAGGCTAGGTGTGAATGAGGACTAGTAAATAGTAAAATATTAAAGTGGGATTAAGGTGGGGCCCTGTCTAATTGCAAGTTTAGTAGACAACATAAAACCTTAATCATAGAATCATAGAGTTGGACGGGGCCATGTTGTCCAATCCCCTGCTCAATGCAGGGGGAGATCAGCAGAAAAGCTCAGTCTTATAGAACTATCTACACTTAGCTGGGCTATGTTGGTCAATACTGAAAGCTACCATTTGAGCAAATCAGCTGTCTCCTTTTCAAGAAATGGTGACTAGTTACCTTCACAAAACAGGATGACGCGAATGAGCACATTCTAGAAAGGAACAGTTTGAAAAGAAAAAAGAACACAATACAATCTTGTTCCATTGGTTTCCTAACCTGTTCTCAGGATTTGTAGCAAGTGTATAGATCAGGGGTAGGCAAACTGTGGCCCTCCAGATGTCCATGGACTACAATTCCCATGAGCCCCTGCCAGCATTTGCATTCATGGGAATTGTAGTCCATGGACATCTGGAGGGCCACAGTTTGCCCACCCCTGGTATAGATTATTCACTGAAGTCATACTATTATTTTCCTGGGAAGCTGAAGGTGTTTTCACCTCCATTAAACAGATCTTTCAGGATTTTGAAACCAACAAAACCTGATGGGCCAGTGCTGACTTGTATGTACGCCTGGGGAAATGAATCGTCTCTCAAAATGATTCCAACTCTGCTTTAACAAATTATATGTCTCAGTGATCCTTTACAAGCCAGAACACAAGTTATGCATGAGATACGTTATTAGATTTCCAAGAGGGGTTCTTTTTGTTAAATTTTAAAACAGGTGCAAGATTCTTCAAATTTGATTAGAAAAATATGACTGAATAAAAAAAATGTATAATCTTTCTCTCCACACCATTTCCTCTATTGGCATTTCCTGTCAGCTGCTGCCAGTACCTTTATTCTCTCTTGCTGAACAGAGGATAGCTATAGGACTACTGGGTTAGTAAAGGGAAATGTCGTTTATGGAAGAGTTAAATAAATACTCCATTACCCCAGCACTGCTGCTTAGAACAAAGCTTGTTGAATCTGATTTAAAGTTTAAGAAAAGCTGATTTTTGAACCCTGCTTTTTACAACACGAAGGAGTATCAAAGCAGCTTACAATCACCTCCCCTTCCTCCCCCCTCAACAAACACCCTGTGAAGTAAGTGAGGCTGAGAGAGCTCTGAGGGAACAATGACTGGCCCAATGTCACCCAGTTGGCTGCATGTGGAGGAGGAGTGGGGAATCGAACTCAGTTCTCCAAATTAGAGGCCACTCTTAACCAGTGCACCAAGATGGGGGGAAGATGGGAAAAATTGGGGCGGGGGGAGATGGGTCTCCAGTGGTCATGGGTCTCATGTGTCATGGGTCTCCAGTGTCAACAGACTAAGGAGGAAGTCTCCTCTGCTTTCTTCCGTTTCACCTTATATTCATTCATTCATTCATTCATTCATTCATTCATTCATTCATTCATTCATTCATTCATTCATTCATTCATTCATTCATTTATATACCACTACTCTCAAAGACTCAAGGGGGATTACAATAAAATAGTAAAATCACAGAACCCTTTTCTTATGTCTGGTCCTTTTGCAGCCGAGACGGACAATGGGCAGCGGGGGCTGGACCCAGAGCAGCTGCAGCAGCAGCAGCTCAAGCTACGTGAAAGGCAGAGGTTCTTTGAGGAGGTTTTCCAGCACGATGTCGATTTCTTCTTCCCAGTATCTCATCTGCAAATTGAACACAGGAGACGTAAGTGCCGCTTGGGGTAGCATAGATCTATATACTGCATTTCACTACGAATGACATACAAAGTAATAGCATGTTAGATCATGGGAAGAGACTCTACTGCTTGCATAAGAAAAATAAATGGCTTTGCATTATTTCATAGAATCCTAGAGTTGGAAGGGGTCATACAGGCCATCTAGTCTAGCGATCCCCAACCTGTGGGCCGCGGACCACATGTGGTCCTTCAACTAATTGGAGGTGGGCCCCAAAGGACGCCTTCTCCCCCCCCCCCCCGGCCCTTTACTTCACCCCCCCCAGCCCTTTACAACACACTTCATTGTTGTGGCGTGTCTGTATCTTATTTTGAAGGGATGTTTAAACATTACCATAGTGATCAGAGAGCGTTAGGGCAGTGGCTGAGAGTAGAGGAGTAAACTACCCCCCCACTGGGCCTCAGTAAAAGGCGTTGAGTGGTCCCCGGTGAGTGGTCCCCGGCGTTGAGTGGTCCCCGGTGATAAAAAGGTTGGGGACCACTGATCTAGTCCAACCCCTTTGCTCAGTGAAGGGTCAGCCTAAAGTATCCATTTGCTGCTTGAAGGGGGAGTTCACCACCTCCTTAGGCAGCAAATTCTGCTGCTGAACTACTCTGACTGTGATTTTTTTTTCCTGATATGTTGCCAATATTGTTCTATGCGTAGTTTAAACCCATTACTGTGGGACCTATCCTCTGCTGTCAACAGGAACCTTTGCCTGCCCTCCTCTAAATTGTTTTGTTTGGGTTAGGTAATGGACATACTGATGGTGCAATCCTACACAAATTTACACCCTTTTAAGACTATTGATGCCAATGGAAGGGTAAAACTCTGTTTAGGGCTGCCCTATGAGAACAGAATTCAGCAGTGATACCACTAGCTCTAAAAATGTACACCATGTGGACTAATTTATCAGGGTGTAATGGATTCCTCTGGATAATGAATTTCCATCATGTGGCTCCCTTCTCTTTGGAAGCTCCCCTCGGCAGCATTTCCTCCATGGAGGTGAACGTGGACATGCTGGAGCAGATGGACATGCTGGACCTCTCTGACCAAGACACTGTGGATGTGTTTCTCAGCTGTGGGACAGAGGACAACAACAACGTTGCCGCTCTTGTGCCAGGTACATGCAAACGTCCATCATTACGCCCATCGCCCTGTGTACGCATGCGTGAGAGTCCCAAAGGTATCTCCATTATGGCACACGCTAGGTTTAGCAATGTATGTTCTAATTATAGGCATTTTCCTCTGTGAAGAGATAGTTATGGGATTTCTGCAGGGTGTTTTGTTTAAGAAGCAAAACCCTTCCACTTCCCAGGCAGCTTATCAGACATCCAAAGTAACAGATTGAAGCTTGTTTCAGTAGCACGCTCCCCAAATAATTGATTTGTCTTTGGTGCCTATATACCCATTGCTTGGCTTGAGCTAGCCAGACAACCGAGATCACATGTCACCATTCAAAAAACCAGCACATGATTCATCCCATGCTCTGCTGTTTGCATAAAGAGTTGTTTCCTTCCCTTCTTCCTACTTCTTTTCCCCACAGAAACACACGTCCAGAACTAGCTTTATGAGTCTTGAACCATTCCCTCTCACTACAACTTCCCTTTATCAACATTTTCCATTCTAAAGCAGCAGAATATATATATAGAGAGAGACCCTCTTGTGGTGAAGAGTGGTAAGTGGCAGAAATGCTGTCTGAAGCTGTCTGCCCATGAGGTTGGGAGTTCAATCCCAGCAGCCGGCTCAAGGTTGACTCAGTCTTCCATCCTTCCAAGGTCGGTAAAAAAAGCTTTGTGGGGGGTAAACGGTAATGACTGGGGAAGGCACTGGCAAACCACCCCATATTGAGTCTGCCAAGAAAACGCTAGAGGGCATCACCCCAAAGGTCAGACATGACCTGGTGCTTGCACAGGGGATACCTTTACACACACACACACACAATTTTCCACTTCTGGCCCCTGCATGGTTTTTGGAGCCTTCCCACACCCCCAAAGAAAGGATGAAGAAATAAGCACCAGATATGATAATTCCCTATTCTGGCACATTATTCATATTTGCAGTGTTGTAGAGATTTTAGCCTCAGAAGGGTTAAGCAAACAGGTTGGCCTTTGGGTGCCACCGACAGTATTTAGTAAGTCTGTGCACCTTTCTGAGTCTGAACAATGGGACTCTTTATGGATGCAAAGATTTCTAAGGTGGTAGAGATGAAAGAGTGTCTGGGTAAAAGAACAGTTGGGACTGAGTGACTGATGCTACCTGTATCTGAAAACCCAGCAAGAGAAAGACTGTCAATGTCATCCTAACCAGAGTTACTCCCTTCTGTCCATTGAATTCAGTAGCCTTAGAAGGGGGTAAGTCTCTTGTGCCACGGGGAGAACCACAGATGAGGCCTCTACAGAAAAGCCTCCAGGCTGAGAACCATTGGCAGGAAACATTTTACAGCAGTGTTCCAACACCTGAATGTTCCCCAGCTGTAATCAGCTTGAAGAAAATTTGAGGTATTGGAAATAATGGTGGCAAGGTACAGGGGGCTTGTCTTCCATATTCCTGTTAGGCCTATCCCTTTCTCTGAGCCTACTTCACAGGACTGATGTAAAGAGGAGAGAACCATATACCTTGTTCCATGTCCACAGAGGGATGAGTTGTATGGCAATGAGTCTGATAAACCACCGCAAGTAGGTGTGAAGAGGTGGCATACAAATATAAGAAGTATAAATCATGTAATTATGGCAGGACCAGGCTTATATGTCAAGTAACAAAACAACTAGAGCTTCCAATTCAGCTTCCATATGCTTGTCTTGCTCCTCCATTTTCTTTAGATTCTGCATTTCTGTTTATTATGGTAAGTGGGCAAAGAAAAGTATGCAGAGGCTATTAGCTAGCAACCTTCTACCCGCCACGAGCCGCAAGGGAGTGGCGGGCTATAAATCTAATAATGATAATGATAATGATAATGATAATGATAATGATGATGATAATAATAATAATAATAATAATAATAATAATAATAATAATAATAATAATAATAATAATAATAATAATAATAATAATAATTGGGTGATAATGCTTGATAATGAAAGTTACCACCAACTACCCTTAAAACAAATAGCAAAGCCTTGGCTTTTGGAAAAGCAGAAGAAGAGGAGAGCGCTGATATAAACACATTGCCACTTCTAACACTTCTCCGGCCAGCAGAGAGTCCCAGAACAACCTGGTCCCTGGGCTGGGCATACAGCAAGCAGAGTTAAGAATGTTTTCCTTCTCCCTGATCCCATGCCATTAGCAGTAACATAATCTTCAAATTAGTCGGTCATAGTGCTGATCTCTGTGCTTTGAAAAGCATCCCTTTTGATTCCTGCAGATCAAATTGCACTTAAAGCTACAGGAGGTGCTTTTTGTCTGGTCACTTGGCAACCTTGGTTGCAAAAGCTAAACATTCTTTCACTCAGTGCAATCTGTCCTTTGCTGAGTTTTTCAGATTTATGAACGTCAGTTCTGACTCTCTCCAGACTATCCTGTTCTCTGACGACAGGTGGGCCACCCATGCCACCTCTTCTAGCCATCCTCCTGTGGCTTCTGTATAGGAATGTGGCATACATTTGGTCTAAACATTGTGGGAGGGGCACAGAAAGGGCTATAAACTCCCACATCTTGAAGTGAAAGACCGCAAATCCACCAAGCTGAGGGGAGGATATTTCACCACACAGAACAAAAGCGTGAGAATAATTTCCACAACAAAGGTTGCTACCACAAGGAGATTTTGCTCTGGTTTGGCACGCAAACTGGAGCAGGTTTTTCTGGATCATCCATCCCAAATCGTCCAACATGCAGGTTTTTTCCTGATGCTTCCCAAATGCGGTTTGATACGATCTTTCAGGAAAGAGCTCAGTCAAAGTGTGTTTGCACGTTGCACAGAGAAGAAGGGGCACCTTTTTGTGGGTCCTGCCCACCCTCTGGCCATTTGCTTACACCCCCCCATGGCCGTCACTCACTCCTTGCCTCCCAAACATCACTGGAAGACTTTTGTCCTGCTTTAATAAAATGTTTAATTGATGCAAACTAGAAGCATGGCTGATCCAGTGGTGGGGGGAGGGGGAACGAGAGCTGTGGAGCACTGAGGTAAAGAACGTACAGGGGAAGCTGTTGGGTGGATGGTGTGGGCTAAATTACACAATACATTTGTCCAAATGCCAAATTACCCAAGCTCTGCAGGGCCTAATTCACACGCAGCCATTCTCCCTAGCAAGAACAGCCCAGGAAGGAGGGCTTTTTGCCCTCTTGTGGGGTCCCCCCCCACAACTCATCTCATGTCTAAACAGGTTGTGTAGCTTGGCTGTGTACGGCCACTGCAACTGCTTCTTGTATCCATAAAGGCAACGACAGCTTTGCAGAGAATCCTTGCCTGTAGAAATAACTCCCCCCTCATCCAAACCCCAATTAGTATTTATGAACCTGCAAATCAGTATTCGTCTTTTCCCTGCTAAAAAAGAAAGCCGTGACAAAGGGAGGGATAGCCAACACCACTGAGGTTGGGAGGATCGTGGGATGTTAAAAAACATCAAGAAGCCTCAAGCCAGTCATCTCCCCCCCCCCACACACACACACCCTCCCAAGTATTCACTGTCATGCTGAAAGGCTTCATGCAGAAGGAGGCACCGAGAAAGGCAGTGAGACCTTGGGATTCTGCAGTGATTCATCTTGAGGGTGACTCAAACCGTTTACCAGCAAAGTCTCTTGCATTCCAGTTAAACGAGGCTCTCTGATGAGGCCTCCAAGTTGTGTTATTCACAAGCTGAGTGCAAAAGCCCCTGCGGCTAAACATGGAGAAAGAATGCAAGGCTCGTGGACTTCTGGTGACCAGGCCGTGGATTCTTGAAAGATCGGCAGCAGGGCTCTTTGAGGGAAGGGTGACAAGGTCAATGGCACAACCTGCCCCGCTGTCAGTGGGTCACTGGGTCAGACGTTCAGCTGCAGGTTCCCCACCCCCAAAGTGATTAATTAGTAGACCGGATCATAATTGTTATGTACAGTCACTGGAGTCCTTGAGCCATATGGCACCCCTGGGGTCCAATCAGTGCGCCATGGTAACCCCTCTTCAGGGATTAGAATGCGTTAAATAAAATTCCACATATTATGTCACGCAATTCAACCTGTTTCCACAAGGCAAGCTGGCAAATAGTGTTCTCTCTTCTTCTTTTCTTTTTTTTTGGGGGGTGGGGTGGGGAGGCAAGGAATGGAGGGATAAAAAGGAGAGGGAGGGAACCAGGATTTACACTGTCAGGGTAAAGGTAGGCACGGGGCGTAGTAATCAAGGGGAGGAGAGTAAAATGTTGTGCTAGATACCTCCTGGATTGCCAACTGCTGCAATGCCTGCATTTTGAGAGCTGAAGAAGAGCTGTTTTTTTATACCCCACTTTTCACGACCCAAAGGAATCCCAAAGCAGCTTACAAACACGTCCATTCCTCACCCCACACCAGACAGCCTGTGAGGTATGTGGGTCTGATAGAGCTCTGAAAGGACTGTGCTGTGAGAATAGCCCTATGACTGGCCAAAGGTCCCCCAACTTGACTGTATGTGGGGGAGCAGGGAATCAAACCCTGTTAGAGACTGCCACTCCTAACTACTACAGCAAGGTGGCTGTCCACAATGGCTTTCACCAAATACCTGGCCTAATTCTTCTGCAGCCTCATGGCCCAGGCCCAACGTAAGCCCTGCTGACGCCTGGGTCAAAAATGGGAACGTGGATTTATCCATGTTCCCTTGCTATGGGGCAAATAAAGGCTTGAGTTGGGCCAGGCCTGCGACATCTCCGAACTGGCACAAATAGAATTTGGCCCGATCCACAATGAGCAGTGACTTGGGCCAAATTCCTGGTCCAGAAAAGGTCACAGAGACGTTTTCAAGGGAGCTTCTTGTATGTGCCTATTCTTTTTAATCTGGGTAGTGCCCTTGTCAAACAATAACCACAGACCTGCATCTTTGTGAGGTGCTTCCAGAGAGGTAACTATTGTGTCACATAGCAAACTTAAAACTCCAGTGCAGCAACACTTTATTTATTTATTTATTTATTATATTTATATACCACCGGAGGCTCTTTAAGGAGTAACCCAACTGATTCCACAGTAAGCTTTTGTGAGTTGTAGCTCACTTTGCTGGCGGCATGAAATGTCCACCCAAAGCACCTGATTCTATTGTATTTTATCCTACCCTGTCTATCAACAGTTGGAAACAGGACTGGTTACTTTTTTTTATTGGTTTGTGCTTTACAGATTGTCCTCTCCTCTTCACGCCTTCCTGACCACCCCTTCTGTTGCTTGAATTATAAAGCATAGAATTAGCTGCTCTGCATGGACTGTACAAACTGTTTGCAATCCCTTGTGTTCAGACAGTTTAAGAATAAGGAAGGAAGGAAGGAAGGAAGGAAGGAAGGAAGGAAGGAAGGAAGGAAGGAAGGAAGGAAGGAAGGAAGGAAGGAAGGAAGGAAGGAAGGAAGGAAGGAGTGTTTCTCTTACTATCTCCAACTGATAGAGGGTGGTGTGTTTGTGTGTGTTTGAATGTATGTTGAGGGGGGATATTCAAATTTACCTGTCCCCAAATCTTGATCAAGCCCCAGACCACAGGGTGGGGACAATCAAATGCCATCCTTTCAGCTGCTTGTTCCATTTTCACATTTTTCATCCCTTGGTTAGATTCCAACCACTACCAAGAAGAAATCTCTCTGCAAGTGCCCAACGTGACCGAGATCAAATCCCGGATCTCGTCCACCTCTTCTGCCTCCACAGACCTAAACAGCCTGGACACCAGTGACGAGGGGGCCGAGACTCCTGTGGTGCAGTCTGACGAAGAAGAGCTCCAGCAAGACAGCCCCAAAGAAGAAGAAACCAGAAGTTAGCATGGGGGGAGGGGTTTCTGCCTTGCTCCACGCCCACCCTGCCACATGGACCCTTCCAGCATGAGACGATGAGTGGACTTTACTGGCTGCTTCTTGGACTTCCACTGAGTAAAGCCCACAGAGAGCAGTCACTGTACTTGGAGGGCCCTTCCTCATGGAAGACGGCAAGTGCGTGGTCAGCAAGGGAGAAGAAGGGGAATCGGGGTGAGGTGTAAGGGTGCTGCAGAACTTCAGAAACTAATTTCCCAGGCTTTTTCTGATAACGTTTCTGCTTCACTTCACTGCTGAGTTACTTGTGGCACCAACCACAGTTATTTCATGCAAGGCCTTGGTGTACACAGCATCAGCTGTCTCCTTAATCTCAGAACATACACACACAGACACACTTAATGTTTAACTATAAAACAGTAGAAATTATATTCCTTTCAAACAAATGACAGGGATGACGTGTGTTATTGGGGAAAGGGCCAGTGGAGAATTCTGGGTAGTAAGACAACAGACCGATGCCTGAGCAAAGAGACTAAAACCTTGCTGGCGACAGGGCTGGGGTTTTCCATCAAATCTGTATTTCCACACAAGTTTTTGGAAGGCATGAAACAGAGCTGCAGTCCATGAGAAGAAACTGGGCTTCAGGAAACAGATATGGCTCAACACCTTGGCAACTCCAGTTAAAAGGGAACAGGTGGTAGTTAGTGTGAAATACCTTGACCTGAGACCCTGGAGAGTCTGAGTAGACAGTACTGACTTTGATGGATCAAGGATCTGACTCAGAATAATGCGGTTTCATATGCATGATAGCCAACTGAGAGCTTGCAAACCTCTATGTTTGAGCATCTGTTAAAGACTCTGAGCCCTAACCTGGATAGCCCAGGCTAGCTAGATCTTGTCAAATCTTGGAAGATAAGCAGGTTCAACTCTGGGTAATATTTGTATGGGAGACCTCTGAGGAATCCTCGAATTGGAAGGGTCCGGACCATCTAATCCAACCCTCTGCTCAATGCTAAAGCACCCTTGATAAGTATCTCTTCAGTGGTTGCTTGAGGACTGCCAGTGAGAGGGAGCTCGCCACCTCCTTAGGCAGCCAGTTCCACTGCTGAACTACTCTGACTGCGAACATTTTTTTCTGAGGGTTAGTCAGTACATTCTACACATAGTTTAAAGCCATTATTGTGGGTTTAATACCAGGGTCATGCTACAAAGGCATGCAATGAACATTTCTTGCCTTGAAAACCCTGCAGGGTTGCCATAAGTCAACTGGGATTTGATATCCCTCCCCAAAAAAAGAATCCGAAAGAGAGAGAATCCAAACCACCAGGCAGGTTATCAAGCTTTTGAAAGAGGCTGTAATACCAGGCTGATATTCAGCTTATTGAGTCTCAATAGTTGCTTTGCCTTGATTTAGACCAGGAGTAGTCAAACTGCGGCCCTCCAGATGTCCATGGACTACAATTCCCACGAGCCCCTGCCAGCGAATGCTGGCAGGGGCTCATGGGAATTGCAGTCCATGAACATCTGGAGGGCCGCAGTTTTTGACTACCCGATTTAGACCTATAGCTTGTTAGCCGAGGAACCTTGGATGGCCACTTTTTAAGTGACAGGACAGGGTCTCTTGTTGTAACGACACAAACACTGAGCTGAGCCCGATTCAAGTGAACTCACCAGGAAATCACTTCTTGGCTTCAGATCCCTCTTCTGCAGATCTACCTGACAGGTAAGTGGGACAGATGACTAAGGTAATGTATGTGCAGTGCCATCACGTTCCTGCCAACTTAGTATGCTTAGTATCCTTATCCCTGGATGTTACTCAATGGCTATTCCCAGCACTAATTAATGGGGAATGTTAAATCTGCATATTTGGAGTGATTGCATAACTCAGTAAGATTTTACATCCTGAAGGTTCCAGGCACTGTCAGCTGAAAATATCCCAGGTAGCAGGGCTAGAAGACACCTCGGCCTGTGGCTTTGCAGATTCACTTCCAATCAGAGTAAGCAGTACTAGATTAGATGGAGCAGTGGTCTGGAAGGGAAGTGTGTGTTTAACTCTCTAGACACAGCTGAGGTCACTCTCTTGTTCATACATAAATATCAAATAACAGAAAGGGTCACGGTTCAGAAGTGGGCACATCTTGTTCTGTGTATGGGAAGTCCCAGGTTCAATCCACGGCCACTCTAGTTTAAGAGGACCTCAGCTCAGCAGGTGCCTCAGACCTTGGGGAGCTGCCATGAGTCAGAATCGATGATGACCCGGCAGGCGGAGGACACGGCAGGTGGAGCAACAGCCCAGCTCCCTGCAAGACAGTATCAGTCAGTCAAACTTTATTATAGTCATTCAGACCAAGTTATATGAAGTTAATACATAAAAGACCAAAAGAATATGGTCATTTAATATAATACAATTGAAAACAGATCATAAAAAAGAGTAAACCAGTCATGGGAACTGCTCATGAAAGGATGAAGCAAAAGTGGGTACAGGAGGGGTCTAAACAAAGTTACTTTTGCATGTAAAGAGCCTACGTGTTATATTTTCCTCTGGGTCCTCCCCAGGTCTACACAGTCCACTCAGGCTTGCAAGTTCCCCACTAAGAACTCATTTCCCAGGTGCGTGGGGCCCTGTTCAGATTGGGATTGTGACAGTCAAGAAGACGGTTCAGCATTACTCCTCCATGTCATTTCACTGCCCAGGGGCAGTTATTTGTCCTACTGGGTACTTCACTGATAAGGTACAGTTTCTCCAGTGGAACATGTACAAGGGTTGCATTAGAGCAATGGAAAATTTGTGTAACCGTTTCAGCAGTGTTTTTCACAGCATCAATTGAATATCCAGATAGAGGGCTGGGGTTTACAGAAGTCCTGCTGAATTAAAAAAAAACCTGAATAGCAGAAAATCTGCTTTGCACAGTCTCAGGTTCTATTCCTGCATCTCCGATCAAAAAGGATTAGAAATTAGCTGATGTCACTATTGACGAAGCTTTCGCAGTTCTGCACGGCCTGTTAGTTGGAGCTCTTCCACCAGCCGTTTGGTTGAGGGCGAGGTAATTAAGATCAGGGCCCCCTCCTCAACGTAGCCAGCAGGCTATCCCCTTGTAATCCCCCCCTGAAGACCCAGGGGTGGGGGTTGTTGAGGGGGGAGGGGAGAGGAACAAGTCTGCATTCACCATTGGGAATGGGTTAAGGTTTTTAAGATGGGGATTGTTTTTATTGTTTTAATAATACATATATGAATACTGAAGTGCTGTTGACAGTCAAAGTAGGCAGTATTGGCCTTGATAGGCCAATATTCTGATTCAGGTCAAGGTAACATCCTGTGGCTGCCCCATTATTTCTCTTGCAGCAGTTCCAAGCTAGTCAAAACCTCCCTTCTAACCCACTCTGGTTCTCACATAAATTTAGTCTCTTGCAAAGGCACACGTTTCAAACACCTTGACAGTGTTTCAACTATTACGTATATCCTACAAAAAACCCAAACTGTAGATGTCATACGTGATTATCATACACGTGCACCTATTTTGCTGCACTGGCCTGCAGGTAAGGGGGCGCAGTATAGTACGCAACATGCATGCGTGCTACAAAAATAAAATATATATGCAGTTATCCACGTAATAACAATGCACTTAAATGCTTGCTTTTGGCAAAAACAATCAGCAATGTTTGAAGCCGTCCTCGGGTTGCTTGAAAGTGCAGTTTTGCCAGGCCAGGCAGGCAGCGAGCATAATGCAAACAGAATAACAAAACCCACCCGTACTATGAAAGTGGAATATTCTTTAAGACGATAGCGTGTAAAAATAACCCAGAGTCAGCCCAGTTCCTGGGGAGCTCCCCACAGTTGCCTGGCTTAGGCTGTGACTCAACCCATCAGCCAACCCCCTTGGGACGAGGCTGCAAGGCCTAGCATTAGAGCTTCCATCCAGGTGCAACTGACTCATGATTTCTCCAAATACAGCTCTCTTAATTGCTTTTCAAAGAACTGAATAGAGAGGGAAAGTCTGGAAAGAGGAAGTGACTCAGGGGCTGTATCAGGTGGGTGGGGAAGGAGTCCAGCAAGAGTTCTGGCAGCCCCGGACAACCCACTCGAAAGCAGCGAGGAAACCAGTGGAAAAACAGAAGCTGTACAGGGCCAACTCATAAACTCCAGTGACTTCCACGGGAGCCAGGTCTTAACAGCTTTATCAAAAACACGTGTCAGGAACCTTACCCGAGCATCTGATGTGCAGTTTTTGAGGACAGACCTGAAGAACGGAGCCATTGCTGCCCATGATACATTCCCCCCTCCCCCCAGTCTTCAAGAGGTTCCAAAAGTTATTAGCTGTGTGTAGTGAAGTCAGCTTTTCTCTTTGCTAACATAAGCACTGTGGTCGTTTATAGGAGCTGTACAGAAGTTTAATGGCTTGGTAAATGAGAAATGGCAACAATGGCTTAATCATAAGTGTAAGATTGCCTGCTTAACTCTGTGTGTGTCAAGTCATAGCCAACATGATGACCCCATAGGGCAGCCTTTCTCAACTTTTTTACCATTGAGAAAACTCTGAAGCATTCTTCAAGCCTTGAGAAAACTTATGAGAGGCATGATCGTGCAGAATATGGTTGGGAAGCATAGCTGTGGACACGCCCACCTGTGAACCCTCCCCTTCACACTCCCTCCAAGCCCATCATTGGCCATTTTGGAGGGGCGAGGGGCGTCAGCATGACCCTATATGGCAAGGGTAATCAAATTGCAGCCCTCCAGATGTCCATGAACTACAATTCCCATGAGCCCCTGCCAGCAAACGCTGGCAGGGGCTCATGAGGATTGTAGTCCATGGACATCTGGGCTACAGGGGCTCATGGGAATTGTAGTCCATGGACATCTGGAGGGCCGCAGTTTGACTACCCCTGCTATAAGGTCATATCAGCCAATATATGTTTAACAATTTTTTAAAACATATAAAAAATTAGTTAACTCCCACCCACTCAGGACTTCCTTCCAGGGCCTTCAAGAAACCCCAGGGTTTCATGAACCTGGATTGAGAAAGCCTGAGTTAGATTTAAATTTCAGAGAGGCCATGGAATAAATAAATATTCTTCGACATTATTTTTCAAGCAAAAATTTATATAAAAATATGGATGTGTATTAGTATAAATGTTGTGATTAGGGTTAAGATTACCTTTCAGTTCGGGTTAGATTTATTTATTCATTCATCTGATTTATTACTCACCATTCCCAGCAAGCTGGCTCACGATGAGTTACAATGATAAAACCCCACAATAAAATAGTAAACAATACCTCTTAAAAACATTCCCTCCCAAGAGGCGAAATCTGTGATCCTCATCTCCCCCCTGCTCAACAGCCTCCCAAAATTGCCCCAAATAATACCTCTTAAAAACCCAAATAGTAAATAATACCTCTTAAAAACCCAAGAGGCGAAATCTGTGATCCTCATCTCCCCCCTGCTCAACAGCCGCCCCCAAAACTGCCCCAGGAGATGTTCATAGGGAGCCTGGAAAATTGTTTTCAATTGTCCTGTCCTCAACCAAATGGCTGGTGGAAGAGCTCCGTCTTGCAGGCCCTGCAGAACTGTGAAAGGTCCAACAGGGCCCTCAGTGCATTCCACCAGGTTAGGGCCAGGACTGAAAAGGCCCTGTCGCTGGTTGAAGCCAGACATACCCTCATGGGGTGGGACCACCAGCAAATCAGCACCCGCAGAGCACAAGGCACTATGGGGAGCATAAGGCAAGAGTAAAAGGCATGGTTCAGAAAGCCTATGGCATTAGTAAGCATTTTTAACAGTGTTTTACATGTAAATTTATTATATGGAAAATTGTGGGTTCCTATTAGGGTAAATTTGGGGGTTAGGGTTAGCTTAGGTATAATTTGGGTTGGGGAGTCATTAAGTTTAGAGGGAGTCTTAGGGCTAGGGTGGTTTAGAGCGGTGGTTAGAAAAGGCCTTGGGATGTATAAATATTTTTTTACTTTATTTTACATGTAAAAATATTGATTCATATAAGGGTAGATTTGGAGTTAGGGTTAGCCTTAGCTTGAATATGGTTTGGGTTGGGGGATTGGTGAGGTTTTGAGTGAGTGTTAGGGCTATGGAAAAGTCAAGGTTTTCAAGGAAAGAGGTAATCAAAGGTGGCTTGACATTGCCTTCCTCCGCAGAACAACCCTGAACTTCTTTGGTGGTCCAAGGACAAACCAGGGCTGACCCTGGACAGCTTTCAAGATAGCCTTGGCTATCCAGATCAGGGATCAGTCTTGACCAGGGGTAGTCAACCTGTGGCCCTCCAGATGTCCATGGACTACAATTCCCATGAGCATTCGCTGGCAGGGACTCATGGGAATTGTAGCCCATGGACATCTGGAGGGCCACAGTTTGACTACCCATGCTCTTGACTATCTATACATTATATGAGAGCACCTGGTCTGATCCTGACCAGACACATGAATTTGAGAGGTATGGAAATATGCTTTTTTCAAAAAATCAAATGTAGCAATCTCTGCCGTAAGGAATCATCACCATCATCTGGCTATTATTCCTAGTTTCTTCCTTAATGATTCATCCACCAGAAGGCTACTTATCCTTTAAAAGATTTTCAGTCTGCAGTCACACAAATGCATGGTTTTCCAGCTCATGAAATCCATGCTTAGGAAAGCAGTGGGAATTGTTATTTTATTTACATGCCATCTCTCTCCCCAAAGGAGGCCCAAAGCAGCTTGTATTATTCTCTTGTCCAGTTTATCCTGAGAGCATGTGACTGCTCTAAGGTCACCCAGCAAGCTTCCATGGCAGAGTGAGGATTTGAACCTGGGTTTCCCAGATCGTAATCTGACACTTTAAGCATATCACATTGGCTCTAGTTCACTATTTATATAATGCTGTTGGCCCATCAGGACCCAAAGTGTCCATAAGTACAAAATGGATAGTTGTGTTTGCTTGTTGCAAGAAGAAGAAAGAGGAATCACACGGCACCTTAAAGTCTAAAACATTTTCACAACAGCAAATGTTTCCATGGACTGAAGCCCGTATCATCAGATGGGCCTAATGAATCCACTAGTCTATGAAACCTAGTGCTGGAATAAAGGCTTATTTGTCTTTAAGGTGCCATGAGAGTCCTGTTTACGTAAAAGAAGTCCAGGGGCACCTTAAAGACTAGCAAGATTTATCCCAACTCAAGCTTCTATCAGTCAGAACTCATTTCCTTGAAGGTACTCAAGTGTACATCCGTGCATCCAACAAAGTGTGCTCTGCTTTACAAACATATATGCTGGAATAAATTTTGTTCAGTTTCTGCTGCAACAGGCTATTACGCCTACCGTCTGGACCTATATATAATTGTTGTTAAGGACTGCAAGTGCCTCCACAGTTTTATCTATTACACTTATAGACTGCCTTCCTCCTTCATGGGACTCAAAGCGGATTACATAAACACCCATAAAATCCCCAATCCTTAAAACCATACACCTCCAGATGGCAGAAAGAAAATCCTTCCACCTTCCTCCTACCACCATTCACAAAGGGGTCCAATTGAAGCTACCCCCCCAAAAAAAATCTTAACCCCGCTTCAACCGAAGACCTGGTGGAAGAGCTCCGTTTTGCAGAACTCTGACAGCTCCGTCAGTTGCCCTCTTAGGCTCTGTTCCCAGCCCTTTATTACCAAAGTACCTGATATTGTCAGATGTCAGAAGCTAAACAGGGCCAGACTTGGTCAGTACTTGGAAGGGAGGCCACCAAGGAAGTTGCTCTGGCAGGCAATAGCAAATCACCTCTGAATATGTCTTGCATTGAGAACCCTAGGGGTTTGCCCTAAGTCAGCTGTGATTTAACAGCACCACTACCCAAGTTTAGACTGCCAACAAAAAAAATGAAAGCATATTCAAAATGTATTTTTTTGTGTTTAGTGAGTTCTTAGTGCCATTGGGCACTTTTCAGAATTTAGAGATACTTTACAGTCAGATTTGTACTCTGGGCAAGCCTCCAGCCAACTGTGCTGTGTCTCCAAACCACATCAATTTTACTCCCACAAAAACATCTCAGCTTCTCTGCCCTCATTCTCTTCCACTAACAGTCCATATGCCTGCAAGGAGCAATTAATGAAAACCATCAGGACTGTTTGGGCACTTCCAAGTGAAATTTGTGAAAGTTCGTGCCAGATATACAGACTGTCAGCTAGACAGATGCTGGGAGTTCCATGCTGGGCACTTAACTTCTAGGCATGATTTGGGGGATGGCACATGGGGAAAGGGGCTTAAATGTGGCCCTTCCCTTTTCCTGTAATGAAATGGGTCTGGAAGGGGCTGCTGCTTGAATCATTGGGGAAGCTTATATAGAGTCCTCAAAACATGTAAGTTACCTTATGCACCAAACAGCTTTCTAGGGCTGTTTCAAGTCAGGAAAAAGGGGCAGAAAGGAAGAAACACCTTCTCCCCAAATGATTTGGCCCAGTTAAGTTATCAGCATGGAACTCCCAGATTATGTCTGATGATAATCCTCATGTCTACCTCATGGACTTTATAAAGCGAGGACTGGCCCTGTACTGTGTATTGTGAGTGTTAAGGGCCATCAGGTAGCTTCCAACTTATGGGGACCCATGTATTAATGACCTACAAAATGTACTGTCATTAGCAGCCTTACTCAATCTTTTATTTTTATTTATTTTTTAACTTTTATACCGCTGCTCTTCCAATGGTCTTGTGGTGGTTCACAACAGCATAAGATCAATAAAAATACAATTAAAAAACCCAAAAAACACCCCTTACAACAATAGATAGATGGCGATCCTTTAGTAAAAACCCTCCTAAACTCCAGATCCCTCCCCTCCTCCATTCAGCCAGAGGGCCAAGTTTTCTTCCGCTGGCCATGGCTTCCTTTTTAGAATCAATTGACTTCTTTTTTTCCTGCAGCCGTTATCTTTTCCCTGCGTTATTGTCATTTCCCATGACTCTTGTCTTCTAACAATGCCACCAAGGTACAATAGCGTCAGTAAAGAGTGGCGCGTTGAGTGTTCATGGCTTAGTACCAGGTGAATGACTGAATTTTAAAAGAGTCATGCCTGCCCTCTAGTGGGAGATGAATGTAATCCCTAGAGAATAAGCCCCTTGCCTTTACACAGTATGCTTTCAAATCTGATCTTCAGGTTTGCTGAAATAAAAGGTAAAGATAAAGGTATCCCCTGTGCAAGCACCGGGTCATGTCTGACCCTTGGGGTGACGTCCTCCAGCGTTTTCATGGCAGACTCAATCCAGGGTGGCCTTGCCAGTGCCTTCCCCAGTCATTACCGTTTACCTCCAGCAAGCTGGTTACTCATTTTACCGACCTCGGAAGGATGGAAGGCTGAGTCAACCTTGAGCCGGCTGCTGGGATTGAACTCCCAACCTCATGGGCAGACAGCTTCAGACAGCATTTCTGCCACTTACCACTCTGCGCCACAAGAGGCTCTTGCTGAAATAAGAACACCAATATTTTTTTTCTCCTTTCTCTGAGAGATCTAGAGGCCCTAAAGAAATAAAGAAAGAGACATATATATCTTGCAACTGTTTTTTATATTTTCATTACTGTCTTGCTACAGGGAGCCTTTTTCTGACTTCAATGCCATATTTTCCTAATCAATGCCGAAAACCTATAAGCAGCTACTTGGAAGCAAGCTCCACAGAAATGAATGAACTGATTAAACTAAGATGTTTCCATTTGGAGTGTACAATATCTCTCTCTGTTCCAAGTTAAGGCGAAAGAAAAATCTTTTAAAAGTACAGGTTGGGCTGAACATCACACACATTCCTAGAAATATTTTTAAAATTATTTTGAATTGTTTGGCCTAAGGATGTAGTCTGTGTAATCCAAAAGTTGCATACTGCATTTTGAACATGAAATAGTGTATTAACAGCTATTATTTCACTAAACTATGGCATTTTTAGTTCTGTTGGAGCAACATGAGTTTTGATCCCTAGTTTTCCCTATCACCACTTTTCGTGGACTCCACTTATTTCCATTGCCCTCATCTGTTCATTCCCCAAGATGGATCTATTATAAAGACTTTGTTCAACTCACTAGGAAAAATAATTACAAATTACCAATAATGACAAATGTATTGAGTTGTCTGACAATATTTGATAAGCCGGTGAAAGAGCAGCACAATCTGCCCTCAAGGCAATCTGGGACCGCTGGGCTAAATGCATTTCCTGGACAGACCTGCTGAGATGCAATTTCACACTGGCACAAAATTGGCACTGACACACGAGAACAAGACATTTAAAAAGTGCTGATAAAGAAGAACGTCCAGCTCAAGCCTCTTAAACGCCACGGGAATCTAAACAGCTGCCAAGGTCTGTAAAAACTTCCTCTCAAAGCCAAGAAAAGCTGACCAAGGTCAGGATGTGCATCAGAGGAGTAGTTGTGAATTTCAAAGCAAAACAATCTGGCTTGTTTTTTGAACAGCAATGTACAGTTGACATCTCTATGAGAATATCATTACAATTCCCGACTGCCAAGAGAAAGAAATGTTCTGTCTCTTTAATACAGGCTAAATAGGATATTATTTGTCAGCTCATGCTATTTACCTTGATGCCATGAAAGGCTTCAGTTGTCCATTTTTACACATAAAGCCTGTATTAAAGAGACAGAATATTATTCTTCAGACTCATCATCCATATTATGAGAACATCATCAAGACGAAGGGCTGCAGCTCAGTGGCAGAGTATCTGCTTTGCATGCAGAAAGTTCCAGGTTCAGTTGCCAGCATTTCCAGATAATATGATCAAGCATTCTGTGATGTTAAAATCGTTCAATTGAGACCCTGGAAAGTCCCTGCCACAGAGTAAATGACTTTAATAAGCCTGTGATCTGATAATGCAGCTTCATGGGTGTTCAAACACCAGAAACATGTTAGGATTAATAGTACCAAGGAACAATAGAAGCCCCAACCATAAGAACTAAGGCAATGAAGGACTTTTAAATGCTTCCATTTCAAGGGTTTCTAGCCTATCCATGCATAACAGTACTAGAATAAGTACAGAATTTAGGGGATCACTTTTTCTTTCTATCCTTACTCAGTTTGATGTTTGAATGCTCGTACAGAACTTGATAAGCAATCTAGCCCTGTAGCTTTTGCCAAGCATAGTTTTTATTAGTTTGTACCCTACAAAGGTCTAAGCTACTTGGTTTGTGAGTTGGCTCATGGTATAGCTGATGAAGGCCATTTTAAAACAATACTTACTGAAGTTGAGCCCCTTTAGAAAATGACCCTTGTCTTCCAAGATGTCACAGTATCCGTTTTTGATTCCCTAGTTTTCTCGGCCACTCATGCTTTAAAGGTCATCCCATATTACTTTCACTTCCCTCTGTTACACACCCTTCTGTATGGATTTGTCATGGCGATCCTTTTTCTTCACCATAAAAACTGATTACAAAGTATATTTATTTTTCGCATGCATGGGTTCTGTGTATTAAGCCTGATAAGAATGGGAAAATCTATCTAGGAGTGACAGACTATACTCATATGTATTCTGCTGTTGTATACAAGAACTGGTGGGGTGTGATGAAGGGATAATAATATAATTCCACAGGACTCTCCGGTCCTCAATAGCCCTACCCACATGAGTGATAGGTCTGATGTATGCTGTGCCCAATTTGGATGACTGCAGCATGCATGGGAAAAGGCCTTCTCCTTTCAAACTATTTTCCTGACTTGAAACAGTCTGGGATGGGGGGTGCTATTTAGCCTCTTCAGAAAACCCATAAGCATGTGAGTTGAAAAAATAGCACAAAGCTATGAGATTAAAGCTCCTTCATATATGCCACTGTTACAATCTGAATCAGGCCTCATGCATGCAGGACTTGAGAACCCATAATTCATGAGTTGGTGGGGATTGAACCCAAGACTTGCTGAAAGACAAGCAAGTCTCTTATATGGGGTGCAGGAAAGAAAACGTCAATCCGTTTCCCCCCTCCCCCTATGCAGCTCTGAGCCTCCATAATATTTATTAGGTTGATTGCCACCTGGTAAATTAATCTTCAAGTACTCCATTTTTAACTCATTAAAGATTCTGTATTCTGTCATTGCTTTAAATTGTTTAAGTAGGTGGTTTAAGTTCTATCATATTATAGACCACCTCTCCTAGGTCCACCCAGCTCAAGGCGGTTTACAACCCCCCCCCCAATAAAACATTGATAAAAATAAATATCCAGGTGGCATAACCCATCTAATTCCCCTCCCCCCAGTCCTGTACCCCACACCCACTGACAGTCCACCTCAGGAGAGGGGGACCGTCAGCCCTAGATGTTCAGGGTGACCTGAGGGAGTAAACAAAACATGCTTAGGATGGCATCGTAAAAACATTCAGTCATTCTGGTACTAGGAGGCTTATTTATTTTTTTAAGCCTTTTCTGCCTATTACAAAACCACTCAGTTCCACGCCCATTCATCTCACACGGCAGGGGACGACACGTTCAATGCCTCCACTTTTCCTTTTAAAACATAATCCAGCAGGCGTTAATGAAAGAAAACATTTAATATGGAACGAGTCAGCCACAACATAAATTCGAACAATAACTGGCAATTAAGTGACAAAAGCGTGCGGCTTACCTATGCGCTACTTCAAATAACACCCCTATTAGAGCAAGAACACATTGCAATTTACACGCCTAGCCTTCCCCTCCCCCATTCTGCGCGTCTCATATTGCAAACGAGGCGCAGAAAATCCAGGGCGGGGAGCATCTTTTCCCGACAGGCACTGCGCGCGAGCACCACCTGCGTCTCAGAACAAAGTTCGCTATTGGTTGGCAGGCAGAACTAGAATGTTTCCGCGTTTTCGATTGGCTAGAGCCAAAGCGACCGTGGGCGGTGCTTAGCCCGGTCAGGGGCGAGGGAAATGGAGCGGCCCGGAGCCTTGCTGGGGCTTTTGCTCTTGGTGCCGGCGCTTGCGGGGAGCGCGGCCGAGCCCCTCCGCGATTCCCTGAGGGAGGAGCTGCTGCTGAGCCCCCTCCCTTCCGGTGACCTGGCCGCCACCTTTCAGTTCCGGACGCGCTGGGACTCAGACTTGCAGCGGGAGGGCGGTAAGGGGCGTGGCCACGGGGAGGGCGGGGCTTGGGCAGAGGGTGAGGGGGCCGCGCGACCATTGGGCGAGAGCCCTGGTGGGTGGAGTCTGGGTGGTGGTGGTGTGGCTCAGGCTGGCGGGGGTGCTTCAAGGTTGCATGTTATGCGGCAGAACCGAAAAGGAGTCTTGGGGTGTCTTGCTTGCAAGCAAAATTAAACGGGTGATGGTGAAAATGCATTCTGGCCCACGGAGAGCTGAAGCAGCAGGACAAAGTTTTTGGCCAGTGGCTCCTTCAAGACCAACAAGGTTTAATCCTGGATATAAGTTTTCACGCGCATGCACATTGCTTCTGAAGAAGCGTGCATGCACACCAAAGCTTAAACCCAGAATTAAACTTGGGTTTAAAGGTCCCAGTAGACACGAACTTTGTTCCGTCGCCAAAAGCTGGTGCTGGAATATATTTCGTATGCAGTGCTAGCAGGTTCTTGTTTAATTTTGCTATAACAGCCTAACTTATATGCTTGGAATTATTATTTAGGAAGAGTCTGCATTGAGTTCAGTGGGGTTCTGAAGAAACGTCCTTAGAATTGCTCTGCATGATATTGCTAGGCTGCTTGCTGTTTCTACTGCTACAGACAAATGCTACAATCCTGCAATGGTTGACCTTTAAATAGAGTGGGACATGTCTCAGATGGGGCAGTGATACAGCTATCCTGCTGAGTTCTAGTAGACCATAGTCCCAGAGAAGCGTGTAGGATTGTTGTCTTAGAGGATGTTTACATGCACCACTGAAAGTGTTTTTCAGCCTCTCACTACATGTATGGGTTTACACGTGAAAAACAAGCAAGTTTAAATGTTGGGGTTGATAGCTAGGCAAGAAAGCAGACTTACACTGTATTGTACTGTGAGGGAAGTTTCCATACAACGGCACACATTTCTGCCTTACAGTATGAAGGACTGACACTAGGCAAGCAAAAAGAGTTTAGGTGCGTATCAAACATGGACTCTGAGTGAGTGGAGGCAGAAACTGTTCTGGTAAGGATGTCTATTCAATATGCCAGCATCAGGCCCCCATCTGTGAAACTTTGCACAACGGTGCTTCAAAACACAATACAGCCCTGTGTCCTGTTGAACACAGTGAGATTTACTCCTAAACAAATATGTCTAGAATGTTAAAAGGTACAACTAATCTTAATGCATCACTTACTACAGATGAGCAGTGATACCCCCACCCTGCACTCAGATTGCAAGAATACCAAAACGTGCACAAGGCACCTTTGCTGTCTATGTGGGCAACTCTTGTGGCTTGTTTTATACACTGCCTTTCCCACAGTGGGGACTCAAAGCATCTTACAACAGTCTCCTTTTTACTCTCCCAACAATCCTGTGAGGTAGGCTAGGCTTAGATTGTGTGTAATTGAGTGACCCAAAGGAACTCAGCAAGTGTCCATGGCAGAGTGTCCATGATACCAAAGTGTCTTTCCAAAACAGGTTTTTGACACATCATGATCTTTTTGCATATACTCCATGAATGTTTGCTGTACTGTCTTGGGTTTCCAATAGCTTGGCAGTGGAAAGTTTGATAGAGAGCTGGCCTGGAATGGGGAATGAAGCTGTGTCTTAAGGATAACCTACCTGCAGACAACCGCAACACAAGCAAGGCTCACTTGGGCAGGAAGTGAGTAAACAAATAGAATGTGAAAGTAGCACCAAGAACCCTGTGCACAGCATAGAAGAGGCTGGTGCCCAGGTAGGCTGAAGGATAGAAAAACAACTGATTTATATGGGCATGACTAGGAATGCGCTGACTTTAGCTGAATCCTAGGATTGGGCTGCAGTATGAGGTTGAAAGGGAAGGGAGCCTTTTCTAGATTTGCCTTAATGCATCTATTTTCTCATCACTTCCAGTCTCTCACTACAGGCTCTTTCCTAAAGCTCTGGGACAGCTCATCTCTAAGTATTCAGTGCGTGAGTTGCATCTCTCCCTCACTCAGGGCTTCTGGCGAACACGGAGTTGGGGGCAGCCGTACCTCCAAGCTCCTGCGGGAGCTGAACTCTGGGTCTGGTTTCAGGAGTCTGTCGCTGAGTAAGTGTCAAAGATTATGCTTTGTAGTTGGTGATCACAAAAAATTTAAAAGGAAGCATATGAGGCTTCTTATATTTTATGCACTATGGCTAATTGTAACTAATTCCTTAATTTTATTTTAAGTAAAATAAGGTTCATGAAGACTTCTGTCTTCATTAAAAGGCTTGAAAACTATCCAGCTAATTTGCGCAGACAAGGTGGCGTTCATAAACCCATGTCATGAAAGCAGCGTAGATACTGCTTTTGTTTAAAGGAGTGGCTTTTTTCATCTTAAAGCTGCCATTCTAATAATTCAGGCTTTTGTGAAACCCTGGGGTTTCTTGATAGCCCTGGAAGGGATTCCCAAATGGGTGGGAGCCATTTCTTTTTTATATATATTTTTAAAATTATATAAGTACCATTTCCTGCTTAGTGTCTAAAATATAGATGCTGAAATGAAGGACATACTTTCCGATACTTATTTTCAAGCGTTTGTGTATATTATAGAATTTCCACCATCAAAATGGTATTTCAAAGGAATGTTCAGTGACAAACACTATTTGATGCGAACTACACACTAACTTTTAAATATTTTTAAAATTTGTTATGGTTGTGTCAACCCTATTTGAAATCTGACAGTGTGGTTTGAAAACAGTATTTGTTAAAAATAATAATCAGTTTTGGGTGCATCTTCCACAGATGCAGGTATTCAGTCATTCTATTTATTTCCCTTTCATCCAGTGTTGACAAGGCTTGGAAAGATCTCAGTAACATCCTCTCAGGGATATTCTGTGCCTCTCTGAACTTCATTGATTCCACTAACACAGTCATTCCAACAGCATCCTTCAAACCTCTGGGATTGGCTAATGGTGAGTGGGTGGACACTTGCATGCTGTGCTGGCATGGAGGGGCTTGCTTCACATGAAAAACAAATAATTTAATTGCTGTTTGAGTTCATTCATTGCATGATTCTTTTCTAGCAAGGAGACTGGGAGGGTGATGGGAAAACATGCCTTACAGGTGGTGCTACACATGATGGGAGGGGTGGCATTTGAGGAGCTGTAATTGGGGGTGATAGTTTTTAGAGTTCCCTCTTGAGAGTGTGATAAAGATGATATGGGCTGGCTGTACGGAAGGAATGATTATTTAGGCTGCTTTCCCTGTTATGGTTTATGTGCTTATTGACTGTGGGTTTTGTGAACAACCCCTTTGTAAATCTTCAAGTATATTGCAGTGCAGTCTTAAGCCAAAGTTACAGCCTAATTACATGGGCTTGGAAAGCTGTAACTTGACTTAGGATGGTATGGTTAGCCACCTAAGACCTATGTTTGTCTATCATGCTGTTAAAGGTTTCTCTATTCCATTTTATTCACCCCTTCCTTCAGGGAGCTCAGGGTAGCATACAGTGACCCCCTTCCCCTATTTTATCCTCACAGCTGCCCTGTGAAGTAGGTTAGACTGAGACAGAATAAGTGAGGATAAAATGAGGAAGAGTGAGCTATGCATAACCCAAGGGCTAGACTGTACATTATGATTTTTGGTGTATTCTCTCTTGGTTCCCTGGCTTGACTCCGAATGTCTGCTTTGAGGAATTAATTTCCTAAGCACATGGGGCCCTGATTCAGACTAGGACCATGATGTGTGTGGAGAAGGGACTTTATCCTTCCACTTTTGCACTCCTCCCATCTGAAAACAGCCCCGAGGGGCCCATAGGGAGACTGCATGTATCCTGATGGGTAACTGGATTTCCCAGGACTTGTCTGCTCAGCAGTACCCTGGTGTGGCACTGGACCAATGTTACGTGAGTGATGCCCCAAGAGAGCAGGGATTTGTACCTGGGTCTCCTGAAACTCTTTTTGCGTGTTACTGAAAAGGAACATATAGTCTGCATGTATAGATCTCTCTATAATAGACTGGATTCTGGAGATTTTAGTAGGAGAGATCACGGGCATGAAATTAGAGTCACTGTGGGCAGGTGGGCAGGTAGTTGTGAGTTCCTGCATTGTGCAGAGGTTGGACTAGATGACCCTTGTGGTATCTTCCATCTCTATGACCACATGCTTTCACTTTGACAAAGGAAACTGGGGACTGGTACCCAGATGTACATGGGGTTTCAATCACCTATTCAGCTGCACATGCCTTAGGGGAGGGCAGTGCACAAATGTAATAAATAAGTATTTGATATAGCACGAGAATTACTCAGCGGACATATCGAGAAATATAAAGTGTACTCACTGTACATGGATTGTACATGTGTTCACTGGAATGTCTGAACTGTCCAACCTTGATGCTTTCATGACACCTCACGTCAGAAAAGAGTCCAGTAGCACCTTAAAGACTAACAAAATTTGTGGTACAGTATGAGTTTTTGTGAGTCACTGCTCACTTCTTCAGATATCTCAGGGCTGGCCTTGTTTAAAAATTTAAACAAACGCATTTTGTTGCACTGTCATTCTGAAGACTGCTTGTCAGTCATTTAGCCCTTTACTGAGTGCTGGAGGCACTTCACGTACATTATCTCAGTAATCCTTACAAAGGTCGGCCTTTTATTATCCCCTGAGGGGAGTCTAAGTGCAAGAGTGTCTTGTGGGGCAGAGTTATTTTAAGGCCATCCAGAGAACTTTTTCTCACTCTTTTTGAAGGGTATTCCTGTGAGCCATTATGGTTGAGGAGAATGACTTTAAAGAGACCAATAGCAATTGGTTAAAGCCTTGAGATCTAGAGAATCTTTGAGGGAGCCTCTAATAGCTGGGAGAAGAAACTCTTTGCCAAGACTCTTCACAACTCCCTGCCCCTCAGTGCCTCATGTTATATTGTTATATTGATACTGATACTGTTCCATGTAAATGTTCTGAAATGTTTTCTGTAAACCACCCAGAGCCGTAGGGAAGGGTAGTATAAATAAAAAATTAATTAATTAATTAATTAATTCTCTTCTACTAGGTTAAGTTTGCCTTGGTTAAGCAACAGGCTTTTAGGGATTTTTTGTTTTTTAAAAGGCAGATGTCTGTCAAGGGCTTTGGGGCCTTCTAGTGTATTTGGTTGGACCCTGCGGGCAAGGCTATCAGTCTAGGACCTTTGGTGTAATCCACTACTGAGCAACACTGGCCTAGATTTGGGGATCTGACACCACTCCCTTCCTTTTATGAATAAAGGAAGCTGCCCATGACTTTTCTGCAAGCTTGGCAGATTCCACTTCCATTCAAGAAGTCTTTAGCATGATGCACATAGTGCTTCCACGCACATGTCTGTTTGGCTGATGGCTCCACTTCCTCATTCAGTTACAGATCATCGCTTCCTACGATATGCTGTCCTGCCTCGTGAAGTTGTCTGCACTGAGAATCTCACCCCCTGGAAGAAGCTGTTGCCCTGCAGTTCAAAGGTAAACTTGGAGCTTGTGACACTAGAGCAAGTGGGGATTGGAACATTGCATGTTATGCTCCTTGTGTCTTCACCACCACATGTTGTCACCCTGGATTCCTTTGTCCTGTAAGAATTGGGTAGTAGGTCATGTGAAAGACCTCTGCCTGAGACCTTGGAGAGTGGCTGCCAGTCAGAGTGGGCAATACCAGCCTTGATAGTTGGTTCAATAAGTGGAAATTTCATGTGGTCTGTTATTTTGGAACATTTGATACTAGTGTTGTGGATGCTGTGATTCTCCCCAGTTAGTGCAGGTTAGTACAAGGGAGAGGGGGCAACTTAGAATTCTTTCCTCATCTTTCTCAAAGCATTCATGGTTGGGGGGATTCTTTGAAGTAGATCTTCATCCATGTTTACTTTTTTCTTTCCCCCCACCCCAGGCTGGCCTGGCTGTGCTGCTGAAGGCCGAGCGCCTCTTCCACAGCAGCTACCATTCCCAAGCGGTGCACATCTGCCCGATCTGCAGGGTGAGTCTGACTTTGATGTTGTGTCTTCACAGATCAGCGTAAGTGTGATTTGGAAATATGCATCACTCCTAAGTATGCATCTGAACAGTAGTGGAAAGTGCCATCAAGTCACAGCTAGGTTTTCAAGGGAAGAGATGTGCAGAGGTGCTTGGCCACTGTATGCCTCTGTGTCACATTCCTGCTATTTCTTGGTGGTCTCCCATCCAAATACTAGCCCTGATTAGTTTCCAAGATCAGGGAGATCAGCTAGCCTGGGCTATCCAGGTCAGGGCTACATCTGAATAGCTGCTGTGAATATAAATGTTTTTCTTCAGCTGGCCACCAGACGGTGTGCTGTCCATGGTGCTGGCTAAAAGAATGAAATGCTTCAAAGTGCTTTAGCTGTTACTAGTAATTTTGAGGACTGCAATACAAGGCAAGGGAGAGCTGTAAGACTTGTAAGTTTCACCTTTAAGCATCCAAAAGGCTACAGTGGGGTTCATAAAACATGCCTAGACAAAAAGCCACACAGGACGGGAGCTGCACTAAAGAGGGGAATGGGGCAAGGTAGAGCAAACAAGCTGGTTGGATCCAACTCTGTGTCTGTGTCCTTCAACTTGTTCCTATTGACTTAAAGTGAGATAATCCTGATTCTGCTTTCTTTCCATCCTAGAATATGTTAATTAATGGATCTTTGGGGTAACAGAGAAACCTTCTTTTTCTTTTTTCTTTTTGTTTTTTTTTAGATTAGACCCTTTACTGGGAACATGATTTTGGTTACAAAAATTGTAATGGCCAAATAGTTGAAATCTATCCATTGTTTCTGAATGCTTAAGAAAAATAGCTTCCATTACTGAATTGGGAATCCCATTTGGATGAGTATCTGTGGAGGTTTAACCATGGGTTCCATTAATTAAATATTAGAACACTGCAGTTTAGATGATAATCTGGTTTGTATTTGTTAAGTTGATGTTCTGATAATTTTCTCATCCAAAATCCAGTTGTGGCAATCATTGCCATGGTCACAAGCACCAATGGCTTTAAAAGGGGATTGGACTTATTCATGGAGGAGAGGTCCATCTGTGGGCATTAGCCATGGAGATTAAGGGGAACCTCCATATTCAGAGGCAGCAAACCTCTGAATACCAATGCTAGGAAAGTCTTGATTGTAATTCTTGTTTGTTGGCCCCCCCAAGTCAACTGGGTTGCCGACTGAGTGAAACATGGTCTGATTCAACAGGGCAGCTCATCATGTTTCTATAATAATTCTTAAATTATAGGTTTTTCTTTTCCTTCTGGCCTTCTTCCTCAGGATGCCACTTGCTTGAGTGCTTCATGGGAACTCAGACAGACCCTCACAGTTGTTTTCGACAGCTTTGCTACCGTCCAAGGGAAGAAAGGTAACTCGGACCTGCCCTGCCCAGAATTCTGTTGCTCGTGTGATTACTTCTCTTTATTGTGTTGCTGATCTCTTGTGTCAATCTTCCACCCCAGACTGGAACCTTCTCAAGATTTTCTCTCGCACTCTTACTGAAGCATGTCCCCTGGCATCTCAAAGCAAGATCTATGTTGACATTTCAAGCAAAGGCCAGGTAAACTTTTTCCATTCAACGCTTTTCAGATAGTGGCAGCGTAGCATGCTCCTAGTAAATGGCCAGACACAAATTCTGTGGATTATCTAGTCCAGGGGTAGTCAATCTGTGGCCCTCCAGATGTTCATGAACTACAATTCCCATGAGCCCCTGCCAGCATTTGCTGGCAGGGCCTCATGGGAATTGTAGTACATGAACTTCTGGAGGACCACAGGTTGACTACCCCGATCTAGTCCATGGTATATCCATATCTTGAAATGGCTTTGAGCTCAGCTCTGTGTGGAGGGAGGATCTGCAATGCAAAGTACAGAAGCAGCCCACGTACAGGATTTTTAAAAGGGGTGGTGGGTTACAATACATTTCAGAACCTTCATGAAACTTCTTTATTATTTCTTTTATTTAATCATTCAGTGGGGGTTAAACCCCAATCCCCCCTCCCCTTGTACAGAAATAACTTAGCTAAATGTATATTATTGGCGACCTGAATTGGATCACTCAGGTTAGCCCAATCTCATTGGATCTCAGAGGCTAAGCAGGGTCAGCCCTGGTTAGTAAGTGGGTGGGAGATTACCAAGGAAGTCCAGGATGTGTAGACAGAGTCAGACAATGGCAAACCACCTGTCTTTTGTGTTAAAAACTGTACAAAATCACCATAAGTTGATGCTGATCATCTGTTTCTTTTAATTAATTTATTGCGTTCCTTGAGCCATCTTATATGTTACTAGCTTCAAAGCCCGTTCCTAAGAATGAGCCTTGAAAGGGTGCCCTCCCCTGGCCTCTGGCCAGGCGGCTTAAGGTGGCCTTGGGCAGCAGCTCACAGCCAGATCAAGTGGGGCGGGTGGGAGCTGGGCAGCTTATCAGCAGGCTCAGGACAGAGCTCCTTAGCAATCAGCTAGTCAGCTCCTTAGTAGTCCTTAACAAGCAGTCAGCAGGCCAAGTGGCTCTTGTTAGGAGGCCCTGCAGCACAATTCTTTACCCAGGACCTCTCCCCTTACCTGTTGCTGGCTCCAGGCACTGAGGCGTCTGAGAGCAAAGAGGCTAGAGTCCAGGGACGGAGGGCGGGAGCGGCAGGGGCAGGGCCAATCAGGACAAAGCTGGCTGCACCCTGATTGGTCCTATTCCAACTTGGACAGCCAGACACATCCCACCCCCTAGGCTGTTTCAGAAATATATAGAGGAACGACAATAGATAAGGATATGTTGACTATGTTATATGTTAGTTCATTCCATGTATCCCTCCTTGATGTTCTATGTAGAACACCCTGAGCCATATAGAAGGGCAGTATTAAAATCGAATGAATGAATGAATGAATGAATGAATGAATGAATGAATGAATGAATGAATGAATGAATGAAAAAATCTGGAGAACCTGGTTTGATTCTCCAGTCCTTTACATGAATCCTGTTGAGTTACCTAGGGTCAGTCATAGTTCTCTCTGAGCTCTGTCAGCCCATGCTCACAGGGTATCTATTGCTGGGAGACAAAAGGAAAGGTGTTTGTAAGCCACTTTGTGACTTCTTTGGGTAGTGAAAAGCGAGGTAGAAAAACCAGCTCTTCTTCTGTTAACAGTACAAACTGCTAAGACTAGGTATTCATGGATCTAGCATGAATTGCTCAGGAAGGCTGACTGTTTTTCTGGTGGCTGATGAGTAAGATGCCTCTGCATTTTCAGGAGAATGAGTTACTGGAGGTTTCCCCAGCTCCCCAGTCTATACATGAAGCATCTGTCCTAGGAAACCGAAGAACCTTTGCAGTCTACGACCTCCTGGACCCAGGACTCTTCAATGCATCTCGCAGCCTCAACGTACTGCTGAAATGGAAGCGGCCGCAAGATGGCTGTGAGTAGTCCGTGGTTTTCCTCCCTTTAATATGGACATCCTCTTTGGTCCCCTGCCAATGGATCCTACTGGCATAGAACTTAACTGCTTTCTTTCTTTTTCTGCGGGAGCAATCTCTGAAAGCATCTTTCCCATTCAGAGTTCATATGACCCCTGTGGTGGTTCATTCAGTGGGTTAAATCTGGCTTGATTACCATTAAAAGACCAAGGATCCCAGGAGAAATGGAATTAAGCAGGCAACAGTTCAGGGATTCAGACTTGCTACTGCTGCCTTCTTGGGAGGAAGGAGCTAGCTGGTACGTCCATATGAGCAAATGGTGCTCTGAATAGTTATTGTCAACTCAGAATTCAGAAAGGGAGAATCTTGTACAGCTGGGAAAGTGGAAGGACTTTACTTTCCTGTTAGCATAAGATCTGGAGCTTTGTCCTGCACTCTGATAGAGAGGTCTTCTTGACTCCCACCCAGTAGTTCTATGTCAAATGTTATAACAGATGGGAAGCAAGGTTTTTGCATCTAGTCCTGCAGGTGAAGCCTGTTTCCTAACTCCTGTGTTTCCTTCCTCCAGTGGATGTGGCAGCACCTGTGCTGCACGCTCAACGCTATGTGAGCGGCTATGGCCTTCAGACTGGAGAGATCAGCACTGTTGTCTCTAACACACACCCCTACCGGGCTTTCCCTGTGCTATTGCTGGAGACGGTGCCCTGGTACCTGCGACTCTACATTCATACGCTGACCATTATCACAAAAGGAAAGGAGAACAAACCAAGTAAGGATGAGCCCCTTGCAACCCAAAATGACAGATATCAATAAATCACCTTAAAATGTCTGTTTTGTGCACGTTTACTCAGTCTGTGGGTGGGGGACACCTCGTTTGATTCAGTCACAGTTTCACATGCAGCTTGAATACCTCTGCTAGCCATTGGCATTGTCTATCCTTAGTCTCCTTTCACTAGAGTCTCAAAGAGTGACAGTGTCTTGAACAGGGGCCACAGAGGCACAAATGCATTGTGGGCCATATATTTTCTCTTCTCCAGAGCTGCTGCAGAGGTGGCTGCATGTGTGTGTGTGTGTGAGAGAGAGAGTGTGAATGAATGATCGAGTCCCAAGAAAGACTTTTTATGCAGCCATCAAGAAAGGAGGGTGGCAAAGGATTGAATGGTGATCACGTCTATTTTTGCCGCTAGGCTACATCCACTATCAGCCCGCTCAGGACCGCCGGCGCCCTCATCTCCTCGAGATGCTGATTCAGCTGCCAGCAAATTCCGTCACCAAGATCAACATCCAGTTTGAGAGGGCCTTGCTGAAGTGGACCGAGTACACTCCTGACCCCAACCACGGCTTTTACGTGAGGTGAGGCTGCACCAAGTCTTGGATGAGTCAGCCTCGGTGTTTGTCTGCCTGGGCGTCAGTGCTCTTCCACCTAGTGTTCGAACAGGGCTGAAGTAACTTCTCCACTTTGCTTATTTCCTGCCTGCAGTCCATCTGTCCTGAGTGCCCTGGTGCCCAGCATTATTACCGTGGAGGAGAAGGAGGAAGAGAGGAGTCCCCTCTTTGCTTCACTGTGAGTGCATCGGGAGATCTGGTCCCTAAGGAGAGAAGGAGGGGGGAGAGAGGACATGACTTGCATGGAGTTAGTAAGCAGATGTTTTCTACTATCCCTGGAGCAAGGAGATTCTTTGCATCACTTTTCATGAAATGGCTTCCTATGGGTAAGAATTGCTGGCATGTAGATGGAGAAGGCAGTCCATACATAGCTCTGCCCCCCCCTCCCGTGTTCTCTTTTAGTGGCATCAGATAGATCTTCCCTTCATCCTCACTCTCCATCAGCCTATCCTCCTGGGCCTCACCATGAAACATTTGCTTCATGGGATCTATAGAAGTATGTTGGTCAGCAAGCATCGGTTCAGCTCTCTCGCATCAGGCCCAGCCTATATTATTTCATAGTATTGAATCATGATAGAAATTGGAGATTTTTCTTAAAATATAGCCTTGGCCACTTTTAACCAAAAGTGCTTCAGTTCTGTCATGCTACTTTGCAGGCGAGGTGATGGTAGGGCTGCATTTCCTAATATTTGTGTCTAGATATGTTCTGCCGTATCTTGGTTTATTGTACCCATTATGTTTTGTTGTTGTGATTTTAATGTATGGGGCTTTTATTGGGGTTTTTATTACTGTAACTCACCTCGAGCCTCCAGGGAGAGGTGAGTAACAGATTTAATAATAATAATAAGCTGGGTGACCTTGGGCTCGCCACGGCACTGATAAAACTGTTCTGACCGGGCATTGATATCAGGGCTCTCTCAGCCTCACCTACCCCACAGGGTGTCTGTTGTGGGGAGAGGAATGGGGAGGTGACTGTAAGCCGCTTTGAGCCTCCTTAAGGTAGGGAAAAGCGGCATATAAGAACCAACTCTTCTAATAATAATAATAATAATAATAATAATAATAATAATAATAATTTTAGACAAGGGCTGCACATTTTCAGACTCCCTTCCATGGTTACCTGCAGGAGAAAATGAAAGCTGACTCTTGGGAATCCAGATTGCGGGTCAGATTCTAGACGTTGCAGATAACATAGGACTGGTTCCATTGCTGACAGGCTGTACTTCTGTCATAATGTTCTACCACTTCTGCATGTGTGTGGCTTTGGTGGGGAGGGGATTGTTGCTTCTTTAAAAGTGCCTGCAACATCAACGTTTTCCTAGCGGGAAATGAAGTTTGTGCTTTTAATATGAGTCTTACCTTCAGTCCCACTCCCGCCTCCTGATCTGAAGTGGTTCATGTGGGGGGAATGTCTGAAATGAGTCATCCTCCTTTTCCCTCTCGTCCCTCTCCAGGTTTCCTTCTTTTGATGGCTCCAGCTACTTTGTTCGCCTTTACACAGAACCACTGCTGGTGAACCTGCCGACCCCGGACTTCAGCATGCCGTATAACGTCATCTGCCTGACCTGTACCGTGGTGGCCGTGTGCTATGGTTCCTTTTATAATCTCCTCACCAGAACGTTCCACGTGGAAGAACCCAGTAGGGGAGGACTGGCCAAGCGGCTGGCAAATGTAATCCGTAAATTGAGAGGTGTCCCTCTTCTTTAAGGCGGCCACTTTTTAAGAACTATACAATCAGGACTTGAGGCTGTAGGACAGGCAGGGTCCTCTCCATCCGCATAGCTTTCTCATTCCTGAACAGCCAACGGACTGTGTCATTTTCCTTATAGGTGGAAAGCTTTGGATCTCATGCACATTGTTCTTGGGACTACAAATGCAAAGCAGTCAGGAAAGAAACCGGGCTAGTTTTGCTTTTTTTATTTTTTCTTTCCTTGGAGAGTGGGATAACTTATGTTCTGTGGAAAGATTCTGGAAATAAACTTGACCTGTGCATGAACTTTTGTCCCTTTGGCTTTGCTGCTCTACAGACATTCCATTTCATCGGCTAAGCTGTTCTTATTTCCTGGGCAACCACTGTCAAATACATCGCTCATACCTTTTAAGCAGCCAAGTGGGATAAAGTCCTGGCACAGGAACTGCATCTCAGTTGAGCCCATGTAGCCATTTTGCTGGGCTGAGGGGAGGAGATGGCTGGGTTCATGTTGCTGGGTAACTATCAGCCCTGCTCATAGACAGAACCATCTGCTCTGCGTTGGGCAAACTAGATAGTCAGCCTTATAAGAAGAATCTGTTGGTGGGGTGGGATGCTGGCAGAATGGTAGAACGAAATATTTCAGTAAATTCAGAGGGGGCAGAGGGCACGGGATGGTGGAGGAGGAGTGAGCAACAGATCTCAAGTATTTCCCTCTATAGATGATAAGCTAGAACTTTTTGCAAAAGAAACAGTAGCATATACCTGGAGATAATCTTCCAGAAACTTTACCTTCATTGGACATAAATACTTGTCCCTATTTAAGCAATGAGATTTCTTCACTGGTTTTTGTGGATTTTCTGGGCTGTGTGGCCGTGGTCTGGTAGCTTTTGCCAGTAAGTGTGGCTGACATCTTCAGAAGTAGGACACAGCAAGATGGAAATCTCTCTGTACCAAACTGTGGAGTGTGTATAAACAGGTGCTGGATATTCTATGTACTTCTCAGAGAGGCATCACATTCCAGTCTTCTCTGGGAGTCTCCTAGGGGGATGGACTGGAACGGGGAAGTGTTTTTCCTGTGTTTGGGTGGAGTTCATTAGAAAGTCCATTGGTCAAGGTCTTGCCTGTCTTATCTGATGAATGGTTGCAAGGTGATTTTAGAGTGCCATGGGTTTTTTATTCTAGTGTTTTTCTTGTTATATCCTACTGCCACATGCAACCAGCTGGGTGACTTGGGGCTAGCCACAGTCCTGTTAGAGCTGTTCTCACAGAGCAGTTCTGTCAGCTCTCTCAGCTCCACCTACCTCACAGGGTGTCTGTTGTGGGAAGTGGAAGGGACTTTGATTGTATACCACTTTTAGTCCCTAGAGTTGTGAAAAATGTGTTCTAAAAACAACTCATCTTTATACCATTGCTAAATTAAAACAGGTGTTTGCAAAATAGTGCAGCTGTAATTTTTAGAAATAAGAAACAAGACCCATTCTGGAAGCTTGGGATCTACTAAATGCTTTATATATGATTTCATCTAGTTTAGGGATTAAGAAATTACCCATTCTTACCTTCCTGCTGCTGGCAGTATCAATTGACCTCTTTCTCGTCCCCTTCCAGTAGTAGGCAGTGCCTTTTTCTAACCACCAGGTGTTCCCAAAACATCACAAGTATGACCATTTCCCGCCTTTGTTTCCACAATAAAGATATCTTTATCACCCAGGGAATGTGTTACTGCTTTAACTAGTACCTTTTAAGACTTGTCTATTGAATTATGTTCAAACATGACTTAAGATTGCATGTATGCCTTATGAAGATGGGAACTCAGCAAAATCTAAGCTTTCAAAATGAGAGACATTATCTGCCACTCAGTAGGGAATGAAAGTTGCAGGTTCCTTAAATGTGAGAGATACTCAAGCTTATTACTCTGCTGTGCACCCTATCTGGAGCAAACTGTGGTGGACAAAGCCTTGGGAGCACCATATTTGGAGGGACCCTTCCCCTTGAGTCACGGAGCCATACCACATGGCAGGCTTGCAGTCCACTTCCCAGCAGAGCCCCTTGAGACAACTGCATCCTTCTGACATTTCCCCAGCAAGGCCATAAATACCAGAAATGTCCACTTTTCCCTCAATGCAATGGACATGAATGGATGCCCTAGAGTTGTGTTCTATGGAGAATCAATATCCAGGACACTTATCAGCATAGGAAGGTGAGGGACTTTCCCAGTACAGTGAATACTGGCCATTCCTTTTTCCTGTTTCGCATAATGAGGAGCAAAAAGACAAGCTTATGAGCCAACTGCCTGATGCTAATAGTTTCATAGAACAGTCAGTTGCTGTTATGAGACTGGGATCTTGTTTTCATGTCCCTGCCCTCCCAAGTACACATGGAGTCCAGCTTATTATTAAGCCAATTAAAGGGAGAATGTGTTGAGAGGAGACCAAAGAATATTTTTCAAGTACACATGAGGCAGAAATCCAGCCAGGGAGGCAGTAGGCCCCTGAATGATCAAGGGGTAAAACAGGATTGGAATAGTAATAAAATCAGTTGTGGGAGGGGGGAAAATACAATGGGCTCTAGAAAACAGGGAGCAGGAGTAATAGGCTGTAGTTAAAGTGGGGGGAGCTTTTGCAGACCCCTCTGAAGCTGGAAGAGAAATCCCTCTCTCTGCAGCCTCAGAAAGGTGGGGGGAAGAAAGACCCCACCAAGCAGCTAATACTGAGAATCAGTTGTTTGATGGGATCTTTAAATGCTTCCCCAAGGACCCAAGGCAGTCCCGACCTGGCCCAACCACTGCCACCCAGAGAAGGTGCTGAGGGAGTGTACAGGTATGGGGGAGTGGTCAGGATGCGTCAGCATGTTGGAGGATGCCATGCCTTGCGCCTGCACCTGGCAGCCACTGCTTTAACAGGTGAGTTGTCAGCAACATGGTTTGCCTTTTAATTTAAGAATCCAGTACTTTATTTTGGTTGATTTTCTTTATGTCAATTAAGGTATTCTGATCTGTGTACTAAAACTGAACTATCCAATATATAGAGAAGCATTCCTGCCTATGTCCTGCTCAAGAAAACCAGACTGATGTTTGTTTGCCAGAGTTAAAATAAGTCCCATAAAGACCGTTTATGCACTGGAGGTTTCATGCCGGGCTGCAGGCTGGAGTTTTAGTCGTGGCAGGTTGCCCCACCTCTTCCGGCACCCACATGGGGGAGCATTTGGCCTGGTGCAACTCATCCGCCTCCTATTTGAGCTCCTGCGCAGGAGCTGGGGCAGTGAAGTTCCCAGTGCATAAATGGTCAAACAGTATACAGCCCAAACTGCATGCTATTTACAACAAAATTCCCCAACATAAACATTTAAAAACCTGGGGAGGGGAGAAGAGAGGCTTGTGGACAAGAGAGGGCTGATCGAATTGTGGTTTCCCTTCAGCCTAGGGATGCCAACCTCCGAGTAGGGCCTGGAGGCTCCCACCCCCACAAATTACAGTTTATCTTAACCTGTTTGTGCCAATGGCTTTTTAAATGAATTTGATGCTCAAACTTTATTTGTTTTAATTTACTATATTAAACTTTTATGATGTACACTGCCTTAAGTTAGCCTGCTGGATAGGTCGGTATAAAAATTAAATAAATTTCCAGACTGCATGCACAGGAATGATTATACCCAGAATCAAACTTGGTTAGTCTTAAAGATGCCATGGACTCAACCTTTGTTCAGCGAAGCAGCTTAGGTTGATAAGCATTAAACTTCAAACATGGATTTTCATTAGTCATGAATGAAATTACACAAGAGGGCACTTTTAATAAAGGGAAAATGTAGCAGTTTTAATATTTGTGGGGCTAGGCACATTTGTTTAGGAAATAGCTTTGCCTACTGGGCACACTATACTGTTCTTTGGACAGACGCCTGCCCATGACTCCCAAAGTTACTGTTAATTGTTATTATATTATAATTGTGGTTTTGTAATCTTTTGATGTTTTTGAAAGTTGTTTGATGTTATAGTCTGCATAATGTTTCATGTAAGTTATAATGTTCTGTGTAAACCGCCCAGAGCTGCAAAGAAATGGACGGTATAGAAATATAAATAAATAAATAAATAATGGTTACTTTTGTAATCCAGTTTCATTGCTTGTTGACATCTGTACTATTGATTTCTTTCGCATTGCTTTCTAATTCTGAAATCTGCCCTGAGAAAGGCAAACTATTCCTAAACTAACTGCTGTAGTCTTGCAAATGAACAATGTTTTGTTTTGGGGGTTTTATTTGTTATTTTTTTATTTTTTTAATATTTTGAATTTTTATTAGACAGTTGTGTAAAGTTCAAAAAATTCAGAGGATAAAACATCTGCTTTTGACTCTTATGACATTATTCAAATAAGCCACCATCTTATATACATAACATAATTGTAACATTTAAATTAGTATCAGTAGCCTAGTGAACAATTTATTTATTTATTTATTTATTATTACAATATTGTGGATCAATATTTTGGATCAAAACCTGAGTCACATGGCACCTTCTAAGACCAACAAAGATTTATTTAAGGCGTGAGCTTTTGGGTGCATGCACTCTTCCTCAGACAAAATGGAACAAGGATCATGAGAGTACAGATATAAAGAAAAAGTAAATGAGTGGCAAATTAGTAAACTGTGTCATAATACCAAATTTTGCACTATGATCTTTGCTAATCCGTCGTTTTGGGTTCAGCTGTAGTTCACAAAAACATTGGAGAAAGAAAAACGTCCAGGTTAGTAATTAATGGCAGAGACTTTCCCAGTTGTGAAAAGAAAGAATTAAAAGAGACGAGCTGCTTGCCCCGATGCCTTTGTGCTTCTTTCTCCGTCCTTCTGCCCTTGTCATCGCCCGCCCGCAACAGCCGTCACCGCAGCCGCCAATAAGCCCCGCCCGTCTGCTGCATATGCATTAAACCTAGGCTCCTCCTTCAGCGCGCTGGCGGGGCCCCCTCCCGGTTGGAGCGAGTGATCAGTGTGTGTGTGTGTGTGTGTGTGTGTCGGGGGGGGGGGAGTCCACTTGGGCTGTCCTCAGCAATGCCTGATGAAAGGCGGCTCACTCCTTGAGAACACGCCCGGCCTTTGGCGGAGGGGCGGAAACGAAGAAGCGCTCCTGACGGCGAGGCACGGCCGGAGCCTTCGGGAAGGGCGGCGTCCTGCCGGTCGTGAAATCAGGCAGGGCGCGGGCAGCCTCGGGTCTTGAGCGAGCAGTTGGAGGGTCCTCCCGGGAGTGACAGAAGCGACGAGCGATGGGCCGAAGGAGGCCGTCACGGAGCGCGGCCCGCGGGCGAGGCGGCGCTATGGCGAGAAGCGCAGGTACCGCGGCCGAGGGCGCCTGGAGGCAGCCAGGCAGGCAGGGGGGGGGGATTCGGCCCCCAGCAGCCCGGCCGCCTCTGTCCTTCAGGGTCGCGAGGGTGGGCCCCGGGCCCCTCGGGGCGGGGAGTCTCCTCTTTCCTCCCTCCGGCACGGGAAGGGGAAGGGGGGCCTGGGACTGGAGCCCGGCCCCTCATCTGAGGTGGAGCCTTTCTTCGCCAGGCGCACCCCACAGGGTCAAGGGGAGGCGGGGGAGCAGTGCAAGCCTCCCCTGTAGAGGAAGGGCATGCTGGGCACGGCAAGGAGAAGATCTGGGTCATTTCCTGCCGCTCAGCAGTGGGATCGGCTGCCTCAGGACGTGCTGAGCTCCCCCTCGCTGGCAGCCTTCAAGCAGCGGCTGGACGGAGACGTCTCATGGATAGAAGCCTGGCGTTGGAAGGGGCCATGCAGGCCATCTAGTTCAACCCCCTGCTCAATGCAGGATCAGCCCTAAGCATCCGGGATAAGGATCTGTCCAGCCGCTGCTTCAGGTCCGCCAGTGAGGGGGTGCTCACCACCCCCTTAGACAGTCGATTCCACTGCCGAACTACTCTGTGAAAAAAAAATCCCTGGTATCTTAGCCAATATTGCCTTCTACGTAGGTTGAACCCATTACTGCGGGTCCTATTCTCTGCTGCCAACAGGAACCTTTCCCAGCAATCAAATCCCCTCTCCCCTCTTCTCCAGGCAAAAATTCATGAGTCCCTCAGCTTTTCTTCATAGGGCTTGGTCCCTTTAGGCAGATCCTGCACTGAGTGGGAGGTTGGACAAGATGGCTTGTATGGCTCAACTCTGTGATTCAGTGATTCTCCTTCTCCCCAGTAGAGTTTCCTTGTTTAAAAAGATAAAACTGAAGGGCTCAGTCTCAGTGGTAGATCATCTTCTTTGCTCCCAGAAGTTTTCAGATTCAGTTATTAGATGAATGACAGCTTCGCTTATCGGAGCAGAATCTTCCACCCCTGCCTGAGTAAGTCAGGAAAGCTCTCACTCTTGTGGCATTCTGTAAATTGTGCAAAATTGAATGATTCAAGAGGGCTTTCCTATGCAAGCAATAGACTTGCACTGTACTACATGATCCCCAAATTTAGTTAGAAGGTTAGGAACTGTGGTCTATACTACTGTGTATAGCTTGATAAAATTAGAATCCTACTATGGAATTTGCTTCATTTAATGTGCTATGATAATGCTTACACTCTACTTCAGTTCTGTTTGTAGACTTCTGGTTGGTTTGGCGACCCTTATTCTGTTGTATTATTTATTCGTGTTGATTTACGCTGTGTAACCTACCTTGAGTCCAAGTGAGAAAGGTGGACTATAAATAGCATAATAATAAATAAAAACAAAATGTGGTGTGAAAGCTCTCCAGCTTCAATCCTGAACAACCTCTGCCAGTCGGAGTGGGCAATACATGGAGCCATGGTCTGACTGGGTATGAGGCAGCTTAATTTGTTCCCACGAGGGTAACTTTATTGCTGTCTCTTTTCCCCATCTCTGATGGTAGAATTTTTTTTTTCAAAATTAAATTGGATTAACTAGCAGTGTTGATTTTCTGTGTAGGTTCAGGACAGGCAGGAGGCACAGAAAATTACAAATGGAATTCTGTATTATATTGGTTGTTCTCTTCCTGCTCTTTTGTGTTCTGTTTAAAACCCTAGAAACAAATATTTTTAAAAGTAGTAGGAATGGTACATCGTAAACAAATTGATCTGTGAAAGTTCTACATTCTAGAGGGGGTTGGACTAGATGACCCTAGAGGTTCCTTCCAACTCTATATTAAAGTGGCAGCGTTCATTTGGCAATACTGGTCAAAGATATATCCTGGAAACTGAACTACAGAGTTTAGCAAACGTTGTGTTTGCTTCTACCTACTTTGTCCCTAATTTGGGTTACTGTTACATCTCTTTTGAATATTGCCCAAGCAGTTTGATAGGTAATAAGATATGATTCATAATAACTTGGGATGCGCGTAGAGAGTAAGAGTTAAGACAAAAGGATTGCTTTCGCCTAAGTGCCAAACATTGGGCAACACCATAGCATTTTGCAGCAGGTATACAGAAGTGTGTATGTGTGTGCGTTTTGCCACCTGTAGTGCCTTTTCTAGCCAGAAGGGCCTGGTGTTTTTCTTAGCTTGGAATGTGTGGGAAAGGTGATAATTATCCATATTGCTACATCATCATTTTAGTATGATTCATATTGCAGTGCCAGTGTTTGAGATTAATTTCGGTTGTGTTGAGGGTAGATGAGCAGGCTGAAACCCTAACAGGAAGTACGCATTTAATGTCAGATTTAATTATTGCTGTTATGAGCTTAGTAATAGTAAATAGTAGATATCTTGGTCCCTTGAATCAAGTGCTGGACTGAACCTGACAGAGCTGAGTTCATTTCATTTCTCCCTCCTGGATTTGCTTGATGGCCTTCTCTCTCAGTTAGCATTACACATTTCTGATGATAGAAAATATTGCAATGCATTTTATTTATTTTTTATCATTGATTTAATTAGATTATGACGTAAGAACGCTCTTTTGTGATGAGCATTAACAGTGATTTATTATTTATTTGGATTTCTGTTTGACTTTCCTCTGTGGATTTTTTCATTCCCTAATCAGTTTTGATCACGTCTTTTCATCTGCAATCCTTCTATATATTCTGTATATTTCTGTAGCCTACCAGACTACGGCACAGTTTCTCTCTTCCTATGAAACCACCTTGTTTAGTATAGGTATTTGTCTCCATGTGTATAACCAGAACTGAAAGTACTCTTGGTTTCTCCTGCACAATCCTTGTACTTTTTTCTTTTTTGCTGAAACATGCACATATATCTTGACAACTCCAAGAAATTTTGAAAGAAAGACTTGATAACACAATTATTTTGCTAGTAATTCACTGTGCATGGTGTGATAGGTTTGTATGCTGTCATCCATTTATAGAACAAACTACGGAAAGTATGGTGTAATGAAATAGATGTCTTGGGGTGATACTTGGACTCTTCCCCCTACACACACACACAAACACACACACGATTATGCTTTTATTGACTACATACTTTTGCCTGTTTCCTATGGCAATTGGAAAGTACCAAACTGAGGGTGATCTTTTACTTTTCTTAGGAAAGATTATCTTGCCTTATTTTTTGGGCAGCCCTCAAACTTGCATAAGGCTGGTATCTGAAAGATTTCTATCTGTGAATTGCACACAGCATGCAAAGAGATTCCTCTTGGCTTCCTCATTTGCTAAAGATAACAGTGTGTGAGGAAAACATAGCATAGGAAATATGTAGCATTACAAGTGGCAGAGATGGAGGAAGAGAAAACAGCGCTGTAGCTGATTTGGGACAAAGCTCTGGATTCTGAGCACCTCCCCATTATTAGCTTGACACTGATACCAGGTGCACACAAACATGTGTACCTATATCATCATTAGCTTTTTAGAGAAAGAAGAAATGGATTTCAGGTTAGAGAAAGAAGAAATGGATTTCAGGTTACATCTGATAGCTCCTGGGATACTTGAGAAAGGGGTGGGTGAGGGAGGCGACAATTTTCACTCTTATGGGCTATGAGAATAAAACATAAGTTCTCCAGGGCTTGACTAGATAGACAGGAAAGAATGTAGGGACTATCATCTGTGCTTACTGGTTCTGCTTTTAACATCTATTCCACATTGAGCAGAGAGGCAGAAGCAGGTTTTGGAACAGCAGCAAGCATGGTACATATGCATGTACTGATTTGTAGAGGCCAGTCGGTAGGCATCAAGAAGACCATCTCCCTTCTACTTACAGCAATGTGGATTTGTTGCTTTGAAAATCATAGTAGCTTTGTTATTTCAAGGCTATGCATGCCATCTCTTCAGATGGATCCCCAGATTCTAGCCCAATGACATGTACTCTGACTAGCAGCGGTTCTTCAAGGTCTCTAGCAGAAGTCTTTCTGAGCCCTCTTGCCTAAAATCCTTCTAAGAAGAGACGCCTGGGTTTGAACCTAGGGCTTTGTAACGTTTATGTTCTGTTACTGAATGATAAGTTTCAACATTCTTCAGTGGGAAAACTGGACTGAATTCAAACATATCTGAGTGCCAGGGAGAATTTAGAGGATGATACTACACTGAAGCTGAACTAAAGACCAACACTAAAACAAGTCAACAAAAGGGTGTTCAGGAAGCATCTGTGGTTTGCAAATCAATCCTAATAAGCCAGTTCATTACAAGCTGTGTCAGTCTTGGTGAATGTTTATACCAGTGTAACACCAAGTTCTGGGGAAGCTGAAAACTTAGGTTCTACTTTGAAACTTTTGTGTTGGTCCTAATAAAAGACATACTATTGTTGTCGTTGTCCCTGCTGTCATCCATTCTGTTCCTCAGGCAATGGGTGCTCAAGTGATCAGCAGGAACAAGTAGATGACACACTGAGTAGAGGTATAAAAGCCAACACAGTGCCCTACTGTGATACGGGAGACCTAATTTCTAATCCCCACTCTCCTGTGGGAGCTTGCTGGTCGACCTTGGACCAGTTACACATACCCAGTCTCACTACCCTCACAGGCCTATTGTGAGCGTGAAATAAAGAAGAGAATGTTGTAAGCCACTGTTATCTATCCAGCTGTCTGTTTGCTGTTCAGTTGATTATCTGCCACTCCCAAACTGGCAGGCTTGTGGCGGCCTACAGGTAGAATCCCCACAATAAAAGCACTAAAAACCCCACCCCTTAAAAAAACTTTGAGGCCCTGTGGGAGACAAGTGGGATATAAATGAGGCAAACCAAATAAAATCAAACTTTTATCATTTACATATTAACCAGCTCACAGTCACTCTAGCCCTCAGACATAGTCTTTCATAGCAGTTCTGCTACTGTGTTTTGTTAAGAAAACATAGTATGCCAGTGTGCTCCACAGTTGTTCTCATGCACAATTAACTGTTAAGCCAACTTTATAAAACACACACTCTGCAAGCCCAGAGAGAATGCAGAGATAACCTTTGGCCAGTTTCCCAATGCTTCAAGAAGAAAGTGGGCGATCCCAATGACACAACAAGAGAAAGAACAAAAAAGAATCTGTCCAATGGCTTAATTAAAGAATATTAGGAATATAAGAGTCTCTGTTATCTCTTCATTGCAATTTCCACCTGGACTCAGCCAAAACGGCATCTAGATGATTTTTCCTTTTTCAGTTCAGTATCTTTCATCAGTGACAGTAATGAATCCTCCACAAAGTCGTATTAATAAATTCATTGTATTCGATCTCAATGTATTCTATCGTCTTGCTTATCTTCCTTGAAGTATAATTAGGGCGAAAAACACTCACATGGTATGGAGAGCCAAGGCTGTAAGCCAGTTTCCCAATGCTTAAAATTAAAAATTCTGTGTCAGGGCAAGGGCCATCACAGAGATCAGCAAGTGTAGTGGAAGCTCCTTTGTTGGAATCACAGGATGTTTCCGGGGGTACTCTACGTTTCTGACTGTTTCCTTTGGGCCGAGTACGGCTTCTGAGAGAGTAGGTCATCCGTGGATGTTCAGACTGTGTGTGTGTGGGGGGGGGGGTGTGGTGGTGGTGGTGGAAATTTAGCAGCTAAAGAAGATGAGTTCTTTATTTCAATGCATTTCACGCAATTAGCTCTTCACCAAGAGAATGCAAAATAACATTGAGAGCAATTTAATGTTATTTTGTATTGTGTTAATGGAGGACTAATAGCTTGAAATATTCAGGGATCTGGTTGGATAAAGAATTTGTCTCTTACAGCTGTCAGTTTGGGGGAAGGGTATCATTCCTCTGCTCCCCTGGTGTCTTTCATCATCCCATATGACCTTCTGTCTGCACCAGTTACAGTCTGTCTAGAAAGGCAGAGGGCCGTGTAAACCAATTGACCTTGTTCGCTTGGTCTTACCCATGCATTTGATGCAGTCAGCAAAGAGAGCCTCTGATCTTTGCGTGATCCATTCTGCCCCAAGTAGTCATCTTATCTGATGTTTCCATGGCAATGTGCATAATACTGTGCATTTAACAGAGCCATGCCTGATTGCTTTGTAGTCTCAGAATGGAGTGAAATAGGGTTGCTTCTCCTTGCTGGCTTTTTCATCAACTCTTCCTTTCCCTCTGCCCTCCTGACTTGTACTCTTTCTGCTGCCCGTGTTGAAGCTCCTGTTCCCAGATTATGCTTTGTGCCTCCCCACAAATCAAGCCAGCTACAAAATGTTCATAGACAGCTTTTCCAGCGCATGCAACATGTTTTATAATGACAGCCATAGTCGTGGGGTCTGGTGCCACACACTGTCATATGAAAACCTATAAAAATGTTCATCCTGAAGGAATGAATCTGCTGGTTATTCCTGGTCCCAGGGATCCTCCCCTCGATCAGGGCTTTTTGGTCCTGGCCCTTACCTGGTGGAACGAGTTCGCGGAGGAGCTGCGGGCCCTTGGAGAGCTTTCGGCTTTCCTTAGGGCCTGTAAAATGGATCTCTTCCGCCAGGTATATGGTTGGGACCAGTGCTAGAGCAGATGGTATGGGTCCCCCTTGACACTGGCGCCGGACATCTTGACGCAGTTTGGTCTCCCCCTATGCCATCCTCGTAAGGTTCTTCCATAGGAGGTTTTTTGCCAACTGTTGGGGTTTTGTAATATTGTTAATTGGGTTTTTACTGTGTGTTTTATTGGGTTTTTATTGTTTGGATTGTTTGTTGTGACCCGCCGCGAGCTGGCTTCCGAAAGCAGTGGGCTATAAATCCAATCATAAATAAATAATTCTGCTTTCATGGATTCGTCATGATAATGTAGAAGTTGAAGATGCTTTAAATGTGTAAGAGGGGGCTGAGTCATAGATATGACCAAAGAGGTTATCCATGGCGAGAGGGTTGCTCAGTGTTTATGCAATCTACTTTGCTCATTTCTAGAACGCTTATTCTCCATAAGCTGTATACTTTACAAAGGTTGAGGCAAAGAAAAAGAAACTAAAATACAGATATGCACATAGTGCTAATGCACAAAATATTATATATAATGTAATTATACATTCAGAATGTTAAAGAATCATTTAAAAGCCACAACCCTATGGTTCTACATGTGAGTACCTAATCCTAATATATAGACAAATATGGCTAAAATCCTTCCTCATTGATAAAATTCAAGCTGAGTTCTCTATAAATTTGTAGCATATGTAAAACTCAGTGAGATATCCACCTGTGGAGTAAGTGGTGATAAGCAACATAGGCAACGCATTAAGTTATACATTATTTCATATGCCCATGGATCTACTTACGCCCCATCTGCAATGCTCAAAACTCCAATGGAGTGCTCAAGTACAATTTTCAGACATATGTCTAGTCGTAAAGTAGAAAAGAAACCCCATAAAGAGATGCAGACTCAAGGAGGCCCAGATTCGTCCCCGATATCCAAAGCCTATTTATGCAGTGCCTAGATTGTATCAAGAAACAGATTGTGTATTACAATCCATTTTGTGTAACCCTCCATTGTGTATTATAATGGGCAAAAGTACATCTTTATACTTCTTATACTAATTGCTAATGCTAGCAGCCAGAAAAAAGTTCTCTATTAATTTAATAACTTTTTTGGCTTCCCTATACCCGTTGCCTTAGTAAAAAAAAAAAATCTACCACTTTATCCTGTTTACTTCTCATGTGCCTCTTCTTGGAATTACTTGCTAGCTGAGTCATCTTTGCTTAATGTACCAATCCGAAGGGTCTGCTGGAGTAAAGATCAAGTTGGAGAGCCTCTTCCTTATAAAGTAGACGCAGGCAGAAAGCAGCCTGTGTCTTGGATTGTGCTTCTCTCCAGCCAGTGCAGCGGCTCTTCTCTGTCCGTGAACTGCTTTAAAAATGTGTGTAAATTCAGGATGATGGACCCATCACAAACTTTGGTTCCTGACCCACAAACAGGACAAAATTTGTGATGAATTTGGCCTTGTGGGTTCAGTTCATGCTCACCCCTAGTATTGTACTTTGATTGGATGGAAACTTCTTAGAATAATAGTTACAGAGCTGGCTGTGCCTGATTTAGTCATCTCATTAGGCCTGTTTTTGTGTGCCAAGTCTGCATCATTCCACAGCCGAGCTAGCCAGTCATTGTATTACAGTCATGCAAACGTAGTCCTTTCCTCCTGTCTGTTCTCCTTGCTACCCTAATTCTTTTGTCTTGCACTGACTGAGTCTCACCTGATTCTTTTGGCAAGAAACTCTTAGATAAGGGTGGAGAAGATCTTTCTAATACAGCTAGTCACAGACCAAGAAGGGTTAGAGACCGAGTCCACAAAATGGAGTCAGAATGGTCATGGTATCAGAACAGATGGTGTGCTTGTCCCATGCTGCTGAGAACTTTGAAGTTCAAGGCCAGTGTTTTTAATTGCATTTATAACGTTTCCGGTGGCCCATGCACTCCAGTGAGATGTGATTGGCTGTAGAGGTCCTATTCAATAAACTAGGTGTTGTGCTGTAAATGAACCGATGTTTCTGAATGTTGTTAGCACTAGTTTAACTAGGGCATTGCCAAATCATAGCTAATTATGACAGTATTGGATTAATATGGTACTTAAAAATGAAAGGTTTTATTCTTTGTGAACACACATTTAGGCTTCATGATGTATGTGTGGGTTAGATTATTGAGGAGTTCTAATTTATTTGAAAATCCCGTTTGCTGACTTGCTCTTTCCCCCCTCTTTTTCTGTCCAGATTCATCCACGCTGTACAGTGCGGTTTTATGAAATCTGTTCATCGGATTTCCGAGGAGTTGAACGCACAGGAAAAGTTTTTCACCGTCTCATCGGATTGCGGCCATCACTGTGACGTCCTGATCACCAGACACCATGTACTGCCTCCAGTGGTTACTGCCTGTTCTCCTTATCCCAAAGCCCCTCAACCCAGCATTGTGGTTCAGCCACTCAATGTTTATGGGCTTCTACCTACTGAGCTTCCTGTTGGAGCGGAAACCTTGCACAATCTGTGCCTTGGTCTTCTTGGCCGCCTTGTTCCTTATCTGCTACAGCTGCTGGGGGAACTGCTTCTTGTATCACTGCTCCGGCTCCCAGCTGCCAGACTCTGCTCACGATCCGAGCATAGTGGGCACCTAAACCCCTCCACTTGGTTGCAAGCGCCTCTTCCTTTTTGTTTTCTCTTAAAAGACCTGTTCTATGCGAAGAAGGGGTTATAAGGCATGTGATTGGAGTACAAGCAACCTATTTGTATGTCTCAATTAAAGTGTTTCATCCATGATTAGTTACCTTCCCACAATCTGCCTGTAAAATTTGACAAAAGCTGTCTATGGTGATAACTCTGATGTTAACATCTGTGTTGGGGGTTGAAGCCATGCAGTTCATAGGGGTGGGGGATTGGCTTGTGCTCCTGCCTTCTGTATTGTCAGAAATCGGTCCTTCTAGCTTTGACCTGGTGATGAATTGAGTTCCTAAATGTTTTGTGATGCTGGAGCTGAATTTCTCTGACTCCTTGTCCTGCTCAAGCTGCAGCCCAGCCTTCTCAAGTGCATGGCCTCTGACTTTGTTTGAAGAGCCAGGAAGCCTTCGTTCCATCTTGCTTTGGATAGAAATCTAGTTTTCATCACATGGAACTTGCAAATGGCTAAGAAGCATGGGAGCTGCTGGACCCAGGGTCGGTGATTCAAGTTACATCGGCTTGCCAAAATGGAATGTGGGCACTGCCAGAGTATTTCCCTCAACTATGTATCTGCCTAGATCACAGCGCTAAAATCCCAGAGTCATCATAATGCCACTTTGCAGCCGAGGTACAAAAGCTCGTTCTACCCTACCTTTCCCCTGGCAACTCTCCCTGGTTCACCGAAATATTGAGTTGGCAAGAAGCATGCTCTATTTTAATGTTTGGGGATCTCCTTTTAGCAGTCGGTTTTTGTCATTTTTAAGCTCTCCATATTTCTAGCTTGAAGAAGCAGCGTGCTGCTGGCAATGGCGGGGGTGGGGGTGGATTAAAGGCTCTGGGCTTGACATGGGAGATGGTTGTTGCTTCTGAATAATGAATTGGACCTGTCATTTGAATGATATTTTCCCTTCCTCCTCCCCCTTTTGACGCAAAAAGTATTATTGTTGTTTGTCACAAGCACACGAGGTGCTGCTTACATGCAAGGGAAGAAGGAAGTTACAAGTGACTTCCTTCTTTTCTGCTCTTCTTAAACCCCCGCCCCAATTTGCATTTCCCTTCCCAATGATTCTGGGAAGTCTTTGGAGCTTTCTGGATTATAGCTTTATTGTTCCCTGTTTGCTGTTTGTTCTCTTGCACATCAGCGATTTCCAGAGAGTCTCTCTTGTTCTGCTTCCCCTAGCAAATGTTTGCTTGTGCAAGAAACATAAAGTAATCCTTGTGGAGGGCTAGCACACTCCTTCCCCCCCACGTAACTTTGCAAGGTTACCTTCTTGTTTGCTGCCCATTAGACTCCGCACAATCTTCCCCTGGAGGAGCATTGCCAGAAAGGCTTTTCTCTCCCGCAGGAGCTGGAACTGAGAAATCAATTGAGAAACCTCCAGAGATACTTTTTTTGGTTTGTTTTTATTTGTTCATTGCACAGCTGTTCAAAAGGTTTAATAAAGCTTTATAAACTTTGATCTGTGGACGAGCGCCAGTCATGATGCATTCACTATTGCTGGGCTCTTTGGACTTGCATCTCTCTCTCTCTCTCTCTCTTGCAATCCAAACCGAAATGTATGAGTAAAAGAAGAGCTCAGTTTTGAAAACCTGAACACTGACCTGTTAACTCTTCTCACAAAAGGTTCAAATTATAATTTTCTGGAGTTCTATGATGCCTCAGGCAATTTATTTATTGTCTGATTGATTGTAAGGCTTGTGTGTCCTATAACCAGGAGATCCTATGAGCATTTTTGCACATGGGGAATGTAGCATGTCAGCTGCTAAAGGTAGGCACCATATTCTGGCCCCTGCAGATGACGTTGACTAACTCAGGCGACCAGCTCGCGATATCCGCCATTTTAACCTGTGATGGGAAATCCCAAAAAGTGGATTCACCTCCCGGAAAAGCGTGACCCCTTGGCAAAACCCGCCCACAAATAGTGGAAAGAAGGTTTGGAGGGGAAAATGTGCTTTAGCCTGTGCCCCGTCCCCATCCTCCTCCCGCCATTCCCTGCCCAGCAACAGCGGCAGATTCCCGCCCCCCCCCCATGTCAAACAGCAGAATTCTCCTGTTAGGGGTTCCTACCTCTGTGCAGCCTTCCCATTCTCTTCGGTCTGCAGATCTCCATCCTAACCACTGTTCTCTTTCCCCCCCCCCCAACCCTCTGCTTACTCTGCTAGTCTGTGCCAGTCCAATTGCCCTGGAAGCCTTCTCTCTGTCTCCAGCACATCATACACCAGGCGACATAGTGGCAGTGCCCGGCGTACAACATGCTGAAGAGGGAGAAAAGGGCGACGGGACTGGCAGAGCAGTGGGGTGGCGGTTAAAGAGAGCAGCGGACAGGATGGGGGTATGCGGACCGAAGAGAACGGGAAGGCTGCACAGAGATAGGAACAGGAGAATTACGCTGTCTGACATGGGTGGGGGAGAGTCTGCCACCTTCACCATGCCCTCCGATGGCCAGCCGTGGTTTTGTGTGCACGCTTTCTGCTTGCGCAGCATGTGGGGAGAGGAAGACGCAGCAGGGAGACTACTGCACTGTGCAGAGGAGGGTAAAAGTGATCTGCTATCACGCTATTGCAGGTGGGAGGTGTCCCACCATTTTGGCCACTTGCAGAATGGCTCTAAGATTTTCTGGCCGCCAGGCAAGAAATGTCCGGAGGTGGTTTGCCACTGCCTGCCCCCATGTCATCGCCCTGTTGTTCCTTGGAGGTCGACCTTCCAAGTGCTTGCCAGAACCGACCTTGCTTCACTTCCATGATCTGATGGGATCAGGCTCTTCTGGGCTATCCAAGTGGGGCTGACTCAGGCAATAATGGATGGTCTGTGTTCTTTTGGGGCTCTCATCATTAGACTTTCTTTTGCCCTGGAGTCCTTTCAGTCTCAGTTTTTCCAGACACAGAATGCTAAAGCTGCAATCCTGGCCTTGTTTGCTCAAGAACAAGCCCCACTGAAGTCCATGGAGCTTACTTCCAAATAAGCATGCATAGTATTGCACCATTATATATGCCTGCTGAAACAGCTGTGTGTGTGTAAGTGTTCCTGCAGGCGAAATATGGTCTAATTATGCCCAGTGGGAGAGACAGTCAACTTCAGCTCTTCCCCAACAGTACAAGGGCATGAGGGTGACCATTTCTGCCACTCTTCACCTTATACAGAAGGCAGCTCCCTCCTTTGAACCAGACGTTCTGTTCTGCACCTCAAAATTCACTCACTTGGTCCATAGTGTTGTTCAGTTTAAAAACTGAGACCTCCCACACCCCTGCTATAAGTGTGAACAAGTCCAATAGGCAGTGTTGGGTCTGCCCTTAGTTGCATCGCCCTTGAGACCTGTAGTGGTGTTAGAAGCTGCAGGAGCCCTCTCTAAGCTGCTGTTGCTGAGTTTGCTTGCCAGAGATGGTTTCATAAGGGCTAGGGTGGAGGCAGTGGGGTTGATGCAATTAATGTTTGTAGATTACTATCTCATGATAATCCCAGAGTTCCAGTACCTTTTCTGTTCACCTTTGAGCGAAATCTTCTCTGGCTTTGTTAATTATGTGTGTTTCAGTTTTTCTCTGTCACAGAAAGAGACTAATTGATGCATTGTGGATCCTTCTCCTGGTGGAAGCGTTTTTGTCTGGATAGCCCTGGATCCTCTGTTAGTTAAAGAGAAGGCTGCATCAATTTACTTCCTCTTTGTGTGAACGTAAGGTAAAGGTAAAGGTATCCCCTGTGCAAGCACCGAGTCATGTCTGACCCTTGGGGTGACGCCCTCCAGCGTTTTCATGGCAGACTCAATACGGGGTGGTTTGCCAGTGCCTTCCCCAGTCATTACCGTTTACCCCCCAGCAAGCTGGGTACTCATTTTACCGACCTCGGAAGGATGGAAGGCTGAGTCAACCTTGAGCTGGCTGCTGGGATTGAACTCCCAGCCTCATGGGCAAAGCTTTCAGGTGGCTGCCTTACCACTCTGCGCCACAAGAGGCTCTGTGTGAACGTACTTGGAGCTTAATACACCGCTTGTCTGCCTAGAGTTAACAAAACTATTTGTAGGCCCTGCTCCATTGTACAAAGTCTGTTGATACCTATTCCAGAATCTAGATTCTCAACACTTTTGGGATTAAATACACTTTCAGCACACCTTATTGCAAAGGTGTAGTGGGAGGGGCATCAATTTATATGTATGCAAGATATTTTGCAAGAACTAGGCTAGCAGGCTGGCTGGGTTTCAGGCAGCAGCAAACCACCTCTGCATGTCTCTTGCCTTGAAAACCCCTTGAGGTCACCATAAGTCAGTAGTAGCTTGACAGCAAATGAGAAGGGATGGAAGTCAAAATGTGGAACTGAAATATTGCCTTTCCACTGCATTAATGGTGTTTCCATGGATGCACTGGGCACGCTGCTTCTTAACTCTAAAGCTAAAAGGACTGTTACTTTAGCTGTCTCACCAGGCAAACAGAACACCTCAAGAGCCTTCTTCGGTGTAGCCATGGCCTCTTAAGTGCTGCAGTTTAGGTCCATTTCCCATTTATCTGCATGTCATCATGAAGGCTTCTGACTGGGGACTGGTGCAAAGTCCTTAACTGTTAATAATATATGCAGAAAAACGTTGCTTAATCCTGTACAGGCTTTGTGTAGTAGTCAGATGGCAAAACTGCTTACAGAAATGTGTGGATGTTAACAATAACGATTGCTGATTGCAGTTTAGGCAGCTATAATATTTGCTCATATGGGCTGAAGGGCCTACATCAGCGGTCCTGGATCAGTTGGTACCAGGCTGTGGCTCCTCCTTGTCCTCCTCCCCGGCTGCTGCCTGGGGGCTCCCCTGCCACTCTGCTGCTGGCTCACCTTTGGTGCTCTCCAGTGGCCACAATGGCTGGGGCTCCCCCTTGGCGTGGCACTGTGCAGTTGTTGCTGGCAGCGCCCCCCAGTGGGCAGCAGGAAGTCAGGGGCACCAGTGGGAAAGCAAGTGGAGCAGGGGCTTAGGTGGCGGCAACGTCCTTCAGCAAAAGACTACCCCCCCCCACCCGGGCCTTAGTAAAATTGTCACGCATTGACCGGTCCCCGGTGATAAAAAGGTTGGGGACCACTGGTCTACATCACTCAGCTTCAATGCTATGCTGAGAAACGCAGATATAAAATGTATAAACTTATTTCTGCCTGTGCATAAGGAAGACGATTTTTAGTTGACCTGCTTAAATTACTGTTTGGGCAGCTTTCTGAGTAGCTGCCTTCATTTGCCCCTTCAAATTAACATCACACTAGACAACATCATTCCAGACACATGATCCTGGCAGCTGTGTCATTTCGGAATAATTAAAGCAGAATAAATATGCATGAACATCCAAATGCTCTTGTTTGGATTCAGGTACAAAATTGGTAATTGGCCAGAAGAAGGAGGTGAAGAGCAAAATTGCTTTAATCAGAGAGATGGTGAGGGATTTATGAAGCTCAAAGAATGTATTCGCTTACCATTTAAGGTTTCCAGAGCAAGAAGAATAAAGGTACTTTCCTTCCCAAGTTAAGTCTCAAAAGCATCCCTAAAATGTGGCTGGGGAAATTCCAGTCAGAGTATAAGGTAAAGACAGAAGGTCCCTAGTGTGCCAGACACCCCCCCCCCTTCCCTCCCCAGCTTTTATGCAAGTTTATCACTTTTATGTTGTATTGGGAAACACTCCCGTTGATGGCAGAAGTTTGCCTGCTGAGCAATTACACTGACGAGCTAATGTGCCTTTTGAGTGTGCCTTCAGAAGACTCCCGGAAAGCAGCAATGCCGACTTGCAGTCAAAGCAAATCAGATGTTGCAAGCAAGAATAAGCAAAAGCTTTTACTTCAGCACTGCGGGGAAAGGAGCTCCCTCACCGGCCCTCCCAGGCTCTCCTGATCTAGTCAGTATCCTCCAACCTTGTCCCACATCTGGCTACAGGTTGCTACAGCACAGCCGATGCTCTTCAGGATTGCCTTATGCATGCAGGAGAAAAGTTGTGGAAAATTGCTATAGTGCAACAATAGAACACTGTCTCATGGCTTGTGGATGCTCCCTAGATATAATCACTGTAGATTGTGATGGCCCCATTTAGTGTGGATCAGAAAGGAATAGTGATATTAACAATTCTAGATAGCCAAAGGCCTCTCTCCACGCTGTGCTTCTGAATATGTAAACAAAGCACAAACAGCCAAAGGGCCTACATCTCCAGTGCTCTCACCTTCAAAGGGATGTTACCCAGGTAAGTGCTAGACTTAGAACATCTCACTGTTCAAATAAGCGGGGAGCTTTTTACCCTCTTGGTTGTACAGCGGCGGACACCAAAGTCTTCTAACTCTCTCCACATAACGTTCATATAACTCCTGTTCACATTTCAAGGTGGGAGGGGAGGACCTTTTTCCACAGAAAATGAAACCTGTGAGAATCACGATGCCCTTTCCCACCAGCTGTCATCCCACTGCTGCTAGGGGCAGTTTTGTTTCTCCCAGCCTGGCTTCAATCAGAATACAGCTGGATGGAAAGACAAAGGCTCCAAGCTAAAAGAGCAGTGTAGGGAAAGGGGAGGGATGGCCATCCTCCCCAGCATGCTTCATCATCCATGTGTGAACAGGTCTACATGTGGATAAATTCATAAGGATTTCCCTGCTTGAAGGAGGCGTGGTTAGTCCTAAGTTACAAATCATCAATGAAGCCCACTAAAATCAGTCCTAGATAATGACCCAGATCTAAAGAAGTGTAAAACGGGTGCCCTGCATCTTAGCCAACTTTGGATTCATTTTTTCATAAAATAGCGGACTTCTGTGCCTCGGTCCAGTGGTGTGGGAGTCCATGGATCTCACAAGCTGCTTTCAGATCAGTTCAAGCAGGGGTAGTCAACCGTTTGCGTTTGCTGCGTTTGCTGGCAGGGGCTCATGGGAATTGTAGTCCATGAACATCTGGAGGACCACAGGTTGACTACCCCTGGCACCTGGTGCAAGGAAGGGCTGCTTCTGCCCTTTGGGTTTATATTCGTAGCAAGCACACCAAAACGAAGTGTGAGTCCAGTAGCACCTTTAAGAACAATGAAGTTTGATTCGCACAAAATTTGCAAACTCCTTTATCGGTCTTCAAGGTGCCCCAGGACTCAGACTTTGTTCTGCTGCTTCAGACCAACTCTGCCAGCAAAAACTTGGTCTTCTGTGGACTGAATATTTCTTCATTGTTCTTATGTCTTTCCCTGCCTGATCTCTCCCTCGGAGAATCTGTGTGGATTCAGTCAATTATTATTTTTTCCTGCTAAATTATTATTTCCTTCATCCTCTGTGGAAGAAATTGACAGCTGACCTCACTGTTTAATGTGCAAGCATGAGCATGTGAAGCGGCTGAGAGACTAGTGTGGTCTTTGCCTTCATGGAGCCACTACTGTCGAAGGAAACGGTGCTAGAGAGACACCTAGGGGAAGATTATCAGCATTGCAACAAATCTTAAGCCAAAGTGGGCTCTACAAATTCTGTTTCACTCCAGACAGCATGCTTCTGTTAAGAGACTCTTGCACCTAGCTGAAGTAGCCAAACCCATATACTGAACTCTCTCTGACCTACCCTTGATGAATGTCCACTGCTCCCTCCCCAAATATATATTTAGAAGAAGAGCTGGTTTTTATGCCTCACTTTTTACTACTTGAACGAGTCTCAAAGCAGCTTACAATCGCCTTCCCTTCCTTTCCCCACAACAGGCACTCTGTGAGGTAGGTAGAGCTGAGAGAGCTCTGAGAGAACCACACAGTGAGGACAGCTCTAACAGGACTGTGGCGAGCCGAAGATCACCTAGCTGGCTGCAGGTGGAGGAGTGGGGAAGCAAACCCAGGTCTCCAGATTAGAGGCTGCCACTATTAATCACTTCCCCTCTCCACAACAGGCACCCTGTGAGGTAGATGGGGCTGAGAGAGCTCTGACAGAATTGCTCTGTAATGATAGCTCTAACAGGACTGTGATGAGCCCAAGGTCACCCAGCAGGCGGCAGGTGGAGGAGCGGGGAAGCAAACCAGATTAATGGCTGCCGCTGTTAACCGCTACACCAAGCTGCATGGTTTTCTCTCTTTTACCTGCTTCTTTGCAACCACACCATTGTTTTTGATTAACTTTTTAAGGTGGAGCCTCTTGCTCACCTGAAGCTCCCAAGGCACCGGAGACAGCTTTTGCAGTCTGAAGGTGGCTGCCCATTTCTCACTGGCCTTTCAGATCTACTGCGCTGTCATCAGGGTTTCTTCACTCATTTTGGCCCTGTAGGCCGGTGGAAGCCTCAGCCTTGCTCATAAGCCGCCCTGTGGTGCCTGGATCTTAGGGAACGGGATCAGGTGGAGAGGCACCCAGTCAAGGATTGCCCATCAGCAGTGGAAGTGGCAGTGCTCCCTGCCAACTGGGACCACTGGTGGCACCAGGAAATAGAATTCCGGGGAGCACAGAAGGAACAGAGTCTATTTCTGGTTCGGCAAGCTTGACAGCAACGTAAAGAGATTTCAGAAAGAAAAATAAAGTACATTTCATGGCCAGCCTACAATGCTAAATAGGTACCTTCTGAAATAAATCACATTATTAGGCGATATTCATTTTCATACAGCATGTATTAGTCAGGTTCAAGTTACAGTAAGGAAGAAGGGTTTTTAAAAACAAGTTGTAAGTGGCTACACAAACATGCCCATGGGATGCATGTCAGAGACAGCACATCTAGACCATGGCCACCTTTGGCAGCAATGCAGCCAGAGCTTTGCAAGGGGAAGTAAGAAGGTCTCGATGGTGATTCACAGGAGTTGTCTGTGCTGTTGAGGCAGTTTGGGCATTGAGATAGACCCCTTTGGAGGGAGGCTGTGCCTGAATGCCTGCCTTTCCCATTTGGGGAATCCCTTAAGAGGTCTTGGGGATGGATCTATTCACTGCATGCCCAACTCAGGAACTGCCAGCTGTCTCTTGCTACCAGGGGATAAGTGAACCATGCAGCATCCAGCACCCACATGGTCCCCCAGGGCTTGCCATTCCAGAGTCCACAGCCTGATGATAGACCTACTCCCATGCTGCCCCAATGCTCCTTTGTTTGTAAACAATAAAAGTTACAGTCAATTATATTTCCACAAAAATGCTTGCCTGGGTTGTCCTTCTTGCTCGTGCCTTAATGCCCCCTGAGTCCACAAGCAGTGAAGGCATCAGATGTGTCATGGCTTGCTAATGCACCAGCAGCCCAAGCAGAAAGATTCAGAGTGGGAAACTCATAAGGCTGTTGAATGGAAAGCCCAGAGACAGGTCAAGAAAGTGGAATTTAATGTCAGGCTCGCTGAGGTGTAATTGCAAATTTGTGCAGTGAGATCAGAGCAGGCATACCTGACAGCCCACAAAATGCTGCAGCTGTGTGCTGTGCCAGGTGTTATTCCTTTGGTATTTAGTGACCCCTCCAAACTAAGGACCAGGGCCAGTTCGGAGAAGGGAGATTCAAATGGACAGGCAAAGAAATACATATGGAGAGAGAGAGAGACTGCAGAGGAAATGATCCATCACTAACCTGTGTATCAGGTATTTAAAAAACTCCCTGATTTTTTCCCTAGAACACAAGGGTGGGGGAGTAAGAGAAAGAGAGGACCTCAGCCAGGAAAAATTACTTGCATTGCTGGAAAGTAAGCACTGAAGAAAACTGGGAGGGAAAGGAATGTACAAAGAATGCCCCCTTGGAAAGTTAATTGTAATGTGCTGTCAGTGCAAAGGGAGTGGGGGAATTGTGCATGAGAACCTGAGATTTCTGCACTTGAGTTTCATGAAAAAATTGATTTTTTTAAAATGGCTCCAGGGTGTTGGTTAGGGGGGGGCTGTATTTATTGGGTTTAGGCACGCACATAGGCTTGCCAGTTCAGGTCTGAGTAATCCTTAGAGATCTGGGCACTGGACCTTGGTGAAGAAAAGAATTAGGGGAGGGGGATCAGCAGGGACATGAAACCCTAGAATTTACTATCTCCAGTGGCCATTTCCTCCAGGGTACCTGATCATAATCCTTTGGTGCTAGTTTGGTGTAGTGGTTAGAAGTGCAGACTTCTAATCTGGCATGCCAGGTTCGATTCTGCGCTCCCCCACATGCAACCAACTGGGTGACCTTGGCCTTGCCACGGCACTGATAAAACTGTTCTGACCAAGCAGGAAAATCAGGGCTCTCTCCGCCTCACCCACCTCACAGGGTGTCTGTTGTGGGGAGAGGAATGGGAAGGCGACTGTAAGCCGCTTTGAGCCTCCTTTGGGTAAGAACCAACTCTTCTTCCTCTTCTTCTGGTCCTTGCTGTATATTGCATTGATCAGACCACACTTGAAGTCCTGTGTGCAGTTCTGGAGGCCTCACTGCAAAAAGGATGTGGACAAAATTGAGTGCAGAGGTTAAAGATGAGGAGGATCCGGTGCCTGGGGACCAAGCCCTATGAGGAAAGGCTGAGGGACTTAGGAATGTTTACCCTGGAGGAGGTTGAGAGGGGACATGATTGCTATCTTTAAGTATTTGAAAGGTTGTCACATAGAGGAGGGCAGGGAGCAGTTCCTGTTGGCAGCAAAGGGTAGGACCTGCAGTAATAGCATTAATCTACATGTAGAATGATATTGGCTAGATACCAGATACTACACATTGCAGCATCCTTGTGTCAAGTCTGGGCCCACTATGAGGACTTTGGGAAGTCAATTCCCAGGTGTGGAAGGCCCCAATTCAGACTGGGACACCTGGAGAAAAAAAAATGTCTTGCCCCCTTCAATAGAAGCTCAATGTGTAGAAGTGGGCAGGTGAAATTTTTCATGGCACACAAGTAAGTAACACTGCCTGGAAAACAGCATCCTGTTATGGCTTTGGTCAGTGGACAGGACATTTCCCCCCTTCAGGCTATTGGCAACTCTATCGGAGCTGGAGCTATTTAAGCCTTTCCCCTATGCTGGCAGGGTGGTGGTACTAATCTGCCTTGGGGCAAAACCTTTGTGTACCACAGCAGGATCCATGGAAGCCCCACTGGGAGCATTCAGACTAGAAAGACAGTGCCAAGAATGGCATAAGCACCTTGTCTCAGGGCGCTGAGGTTCCCATCCAAGTCCCATCAGGGAATTTAAAATCCACCTCTGCTTGACAGACCTTGAGACAATCCCAAGACTTTGAAATGTGTCGCTCCCTGGGCTGACTGCCTGCTCTCTCTGCCTATCCTACCTCAGAAGGTTGCTATGGGGACAAAATGGAGGAGGGACGACCCTAAGCCCCTCACATGACGGCCAGAATTAAATGTGATGATTAAAATTGCTTTGGGCTCACAGGCTGCAGGGTGGTTTCCCCTCATACGAGGCTACCCTTTGTTCTTCTTCTGTTTCTTTCATCCACCCGTTTTTCTGTTTTCCCATCTTCGCTCTTTTTCTTCTTGTGCAATGGCCCACGTAGGCCATTACAGGAGAGGTTAAAAGGCGGGCGGGGGATCCAGTACTGTGATACAGGCAAGCTGCTACAGGCACAGCAGAGGTCAGCTTGGTCAGATTTGAACTCCCCCCTGTGTCTTTGGCCTCTGACAGGAAGGCAGGCCCATCGATCAACACAAGAGCTATTTCTTTCCACTGAACTGCAAAGCCAAGCAACTCTGCCTCCTGGGCAGGATTCTATTTTCAAATCTGGATGCTTCGGTTGCTCACTGTTTACCTATGACTAAGAAATGGAGAGCTAGAAGTTGGGCAAGATTTCATCTTGAAGCTCTGTCTCCATTGTAGGAGAAGGGTTATTAGCCCTCTAGAATCCTCTCACCTCTTTTGAAAAAATAAAATAGGGGTTTGGGCTTACTAAATGCCAGCAAAAAGGTGTTTTGAAGGATGCATCATTCCCTCCTGAGAGATTCAAATGAGTAGCCGTGTTGGTCTGAAGTAGCACAATAAAATCAGAGTCCAGTAGCACCTTTAAGACCACCAAAGATTTATTCAAAGCGTGAGCTTTCGAGTGCAAGCACTGTTAATCAGACTAAGAACTGACCATCATAACAGTAGGAATATATAAGCAAAAGCTAATCCTGTTACATTAGTAAACTGTGTCATGGCATCCAAACACAGCCACATGATAATTCCCTGCCAAACCAGCTGAGAGATAATGATATTGTTAATTTAAGTTGGAAATTGACTTCTGCTAGTAGGCAGAAATTATGAATATCCTTTGGAAGAACTCCATGTATCTTGTTCAACTGTAGTTCTCTCAGTTCATGCAGGCCATGCATCACAAAGTTGAAGCCATGTTGTTACATGATGAATTCTTGGCCTTTTCCATGGAGCAGGGATAGTCAAACTGTGGCCCTCCAGATATCCATGGACTACAATTCCCATGAGCCCCTGTCAGCGACCCCTGGTCTGGAGGGAGCATTTTCTGTCCAAAAAACACCCTGATGATCTGGCGACTAAGATATCTGCATTGATTGCAGCCAGGATTGTGCAGAACAGTTCTTAAAATGCAGAGATTCTTCCTCTGCCTAAGCCAACTTTACTCCTGCAAAAAGCTTTGCCTGCAATTCTCTAAGCAGTCTCCAATTTGATTGCTGAGTTCCACGGGGTGCAGGGAAAAGCATCCTTTGTGATGCTTTATGACAACTCCTCTGAGACACAGTTGTGCTAAATAGCTTGTCCCACTTTCTTCCTAGCATCATGCTGTCTCAGTGCTTTTAGATTTCAGGGGAATAACGGCTGCCAGAAATCCTCTTTACCTTTTCCCAAGAAGAAATGGATGTACCAATTAAGCAATCAGCTCATGTGTCAGACATTCACAGGGAAGGTGTTGCTGCAGAGAGAGATTCCCTTTTATTTTAGGAGCTGTTTTAGGAACTGGGGTGTAGGACAAAATATTACAATGTTGAACAGGTAAGTGTGACTCACCTCCCTGCTAGATAAGAGGAACAGGAGGAAGTAGGCAAGCAGGGCAGAAAACACAGAAGCAGTAGCTGCATACTGAGCAAGGGCTGGGACTCTTGGGCTCTGCAGCCTTTCAGAAACATCAAGACATTTTGAAAGCTGTGTGCAGAAAACACCCAGAGTAGTACTGCAGCATTAGCCTCGCTCCAGAAGTGGCAGCTTGGTAACTGGACAACTGAGGAAGCCTCGTTACGTGCAAGAGGAAAGAGGAAGCCTTCCAACCTGCAGCTTTTGCTCTCTTTATGGGAACCTGCTCCTAAATCACAGACAAGGCTGTGTGTGTGTGTGTGAGTGTATGTCATAAAGGTATGATAAATTATCATAAAGGTATGATAAATAAATAAATAAAGGGCCAACAAGTTGCAGCTGACTTATGGCAACCCTGTATGTTCAAGGCAACAGCTGTTCAGAGGTGCTTTGCCATGACTCTGGAATCCCTGGAGGCCTCCTATCCAAATACAAACCAAAGCCAACCCTGCTTAGCTTCCAAGCTTGGGTCATCCAGGGCCCATTCTGCACATGTTGGATAGCGCACTTTCAGTGTGCTTTTGTAGCTGGATATTCCTCTGCAGAATGGGTAATCTACTTCTAAAGTGCATTATCCAACATGTGCATAATGGACCCAGGTCAGGGCTGCAATGCAATAGGGTGGTGAAATGAACGAAGATTTCAGGTCTAGTCATTTTCACTGCTGAGGGAAAACAGAACTGCCAAGTATGGAAATGGTCTAGAGCAGTGGTCCGCAACCTTCTTGAGGCTGCAGACCGCTGCCACTGGCAGCGGGGAGGGCAATCGCATTGTCTTCAGAGTCTTTTTTCCCCAAGAGCTACATGGACATCTATGTGAAGACGAATCCATTGTTTCACACATGAAATAATATGCTTCCAAAGGGGCCCTCAAAATAGCTGTGCTAAACCCTACTGTTGCCACTTTGGTGTTGGGTCACTGTGAATGGTCATGTTCTATGAGTCTCACCAAAAGTGGCATGCCCAAGAGGAACCAGAACCCATGACAAAGAAAGAGGGCAATGTCACTCAATGGTCATTGAGCCTCTGGGGAGGGGGGGTATATGAATGAATGAATGAATGAATGAATGAATGAATGAATAAATCAATAAATAATAAATAGTTTATTAATAGTTCCTTCTCCTAGCTCTGGGATTCAGGGGTTTAGTGACTCTGAATGTGAGAGGAATCCTGTGTTGACTCTTCATAATCCCTTTCTACCAGATCCTTCAATTTCAGTCTCTAATAGCCCTCCTCAGTCATCACATGTGGTTAAGGTTGCCAACTTGTGGTCCTTATTTTTTCAAATATTTAGTCTGTGGGGAGGGGGGAACTTTATCTCGGTGGCAGAGCAGCTGCTTGACATGCCGAAGGTCCCAAGTTCAATCCTTGGCATCTCCTGTTGTGAGGACCAAGGAGTAGTTGATATGAAAGACCTCTGCCCTAATCTTGGACGAGCATCCAGTTCAGCCCCCCAACTCCACAAGAATCTAAACAGATGCCAAAGTCCTCAAAATCTCAAACCTGCAAATAAACAAACAGCCAGAAAGGCAGATAGACCAGGATCAACATGTGCATCAGCAAAGTTGCTGTGAATTTCAAAAAGGAAATGAACTTCAGGGTGTGATTAACATCTCCATTAGAATGTGGCTCCAACAGAATTCACCCCCAAATTGTGAGCACCTCAGCAAGAGGACGGGCTGTAGCTCAATAATAGAGCACCCACTTTGTAGAGAGAAGGTCCCAGTTTCAGTTGCCAGAATCTGCAGTTAAAATAACCAGATAGTAAGTGAAGTGAAAGACCTTTAGCTGAGACCTTAGATAATCATTTCCAGCAATTATGCTGATAGACCAAGTAACTGATTCAGCATAACTGAGCTTCATAGGAACAGAGGGAGGAATCTGAGAAGGAGCGGCCTGTGATGCATTCAGTGCATGAGGAGTGAAGACTGGGGGTGGGGGTGGCAGCTGTGGGTCAGAACTGGGGCTAGTGAGCCTTTGACAGGTCTGGGGGCAGAGCTTGGTAGATCAGGGTGTGGCCAATAGTTTAACCCTTTCTCCTCTGCTTTAGCTCATAAGGGCAGGTGGCTGGCAAGCTTGCATTTGGCCTGTGGGGTTCTTGGGACATCTTTTACCACCTCCTTCCTTAAAAGGAGACTGCTGCAATGTGCTTTCACTTCCCCTTCCCTTCTGGCCTTTCTTGCCTCATTAGGTTTGTGAGTTTCCAAAGGAGTGCTGGGAAAGTCCACAATACCTTGTTGGTCAGAGAACATTTCCCACTTCCAAATGGCCGGTGCTGCTGCTGTTGTCTGGAGTGAAATGAAAGACTCTGTGGCAAAATTGCAAAGGTCAAGAGGAACTAACTGCTGGCTAATTCCTCCGAACGTGATTGAAGCCGAGCAATGCAGCTCACGATCCTCTGAAAGACATTCAGGAAACTGTAGACTTCTTGAGAGACCGAGGGGTCCTCCTTCTCCAGAACGCCTGTGTTGACATGGTTGAACTTGAACATCATACTAACTTCCTTTTCTTTGGTTGGAAGCAAGAAAGAATTCCGCTAAGCTCAAATAGTCAACGGGTTGCATTTGGCAAGATCCCTACACCAGATGGCAGCAGGCCAACACACAGAAAACCCTGCAGAGACTGTGCCACTGGAAGAGACTCTGCAGGAAGGCAGGGCAGATTCAGCAGGTTAAACGTCCTTTCTTACAAAAGCATCAGGTTTTTGCTTCTTGGGACTGAAGGACAAGAGCTCTAAAATTCCTGTGCACCAGAAAGCAAGCCAAATATATCAGAGGTCCAGATGGCTATGCCCTGGAAGTGCCAGAAAAGCTTGGGTCCAGCTGCAAAAATATCCAGGGTGACATTGTGGGCCACAGTCTAAGAAGAATGTGAAAGAGCACAGCTTCTCTGTCTTAGCCTAGATGGCAGCTGATGTGCATTCATTCAAGCAATTGTGCTCATGCCCAGCACACTTCTGCAGTGGCCTAGGGTTCAGCAGCTGGATGCTAGCACCAAGCCAAGTTCGTTCTCTTCAAAAATAATTATTTTGCTAGCAGGGTGGCCTGCTCTTTGCAAGTCTAGCGATAAAGCAGATGTGAAAAGAGCCTTAGGATGTGCTAAGATGAGCAAAGTGAACCATTGACCCCCTTCCAGAACACCTCCAGCCACTCTGATGTGAAATAAAACCAGCTCCAACCCTGAAGATGTTGGCACCCTGAAGGGGAATCTTAGCACCACTGCTGTGAATCTTTGCCAAGCTGCCATCTCTCTCCAGCTAGACGCACTGAATTCCAGCCAGTTTGACTATATACTGGTAACATTATGGGGGGTACAGACAACTGGGGTAGCGTAGAGGCTAAAAGATGAGCCATTGCTGGCTACAAGTATCAGCTCTTCCACCATCCCACTAGGTCAACTTAAGCAAGCTTTGGTGTCTCTCAGCCTCCAGTCCGGAGTACGAGCATGAAAATACTGGCCTACCTTACAGAGCTGTTATCGAGACAGTGTGCACATAGCATTTCCCATCAATCCTGAAAGTGCCAGAGATAATTCTAAATAATCTGAGGGTGTCCATTCACAGTCACACTGTGGAAGGAAACACAAGGTTGGCTCCTGCCAATCCCTGCTGTGACAGCAGCATATTTGTATGGCACAAGGACTCTTTCATTGGGGAGCAGAATGTTACTTGTGCCCAAGGCATACACTGGCAGTGCTGGAATGGAATGGAATGAACCATTGGACTCTTGGGGGGTCCATGTTTTCTAAAGTTATAATTCTAGTGGTGTTGCATTGTTCATTTATGTTGGATTTATGCTTTGATGTGATAACAGTGGATAAAAATGACTGAGGTAAATATCAGGAAGGCCCGGGTACAATTCTCACTTCTGCTGCTCCAAATAGGGGGATATTAGCCCTACTTTACAGATTGAATGCAAGGATTGTAAACATAATTTATGTGATGAACTAACAGCTGAAGACAGTATACAGGGATTCTGTAGAACAAAGTTTGAGTCAAGTGGCACCTTTAAGACCAACAAAGTTTTATTCAGGTAAACTTTCGTGTGCATGCACACTTTGTCACATTAAAGCTTACACCTTGAATAAAGTTTGCGGGCCTTAAAGGTGTCGTGGGACTCACAACTTTGTTTTGCTGCTTCAGGCCTGAATCTAGGTAGCCTATACTGTGTGGTATTAAGTCATCACTGGTTCGTGGGGTGAAGAGAAGTAGAGTTGGTTCTTATATGCCGCTTTTCTCTACCCGAAGGTCTCAAAGCGGCTTATAATTGCCTTCCCATTCCTCTCCCCACAACAGACACTCTGTGAGAGATGTGAGGCTGAGAGAGCCCTGATATTACTGAAGAAGAAGAGTTGGTTCTTATATGCTGCTTTTCTCTACCCGAAGGTCTCAAAGCGGCTTACAGTCGCCTTCCCTTTCCTCTCCCCACAACAGACACCCTGTGAGAGATGTGAGGCTGAGAGAGCCCTGAAATTACTGAAGAAGAAGAGTTGGTTCTTATATGCTGCTTTTCTCTACCCGAAGGTGTCTTAAAGCGGCTTACAGTCGCCTCCCCTTTCCTTTCCCCACAACAGACACCCTGTGAGGGAGGTGAGGCTGAGAGAGCCCTGATATTACTGAAGAAGAAGTTGAGTTGGTTCTTATATGCTGCTTTTCTCTCCCCGAAGGAGGCTCAAAGCGGCTTACAGTCGCCTCCCCTTTCCTCTTCCCACAACAGACACCCTGTGAGGTGGGTGCGGCTGAGAGAGCCCTGATATTACAACAGTTTTATCAGCCCTGTGGAGAGCCCAAGGTCACCCAGCTGGCTGCATGTGGGGGAGTGGGGAATCAAACCTGGGATTAGAAGTCCGCACTCCTGGCCACTATACCACACTGGCTGGTGATCAAGGCAAGAGACAAACAGGTGCTTTGCCATTACCTTCCTCTGTATAGCAGCCCTAGACTTCCTTAGTGGTCCCCCATCTAAGTGCTATTTGGGGCTGGCCCAGTTTAGCTTCGAAGCTAAGATGATGCCGTGCTCAGCTATCAGTATTGTATTCTGAACCCGTTTAGTTATTTCATTTTGTAACAACACAGGTGCTCTTGAGGTTTTTGCTCTTGTTAATCACATGCCTCCAGAGTCACGAGGGCTGGGAATTATGCATTTCCACCTCCAAATTGCACTTCTGAGGGTAGATGGTGTTTTGGTGCTTTGGATGGATCCATTCCTTTCTTCCTTCAAGGTGCCTTTTCATTTATTCATTCGTACCTGCAATCCCTGTTGTGTTCCTAATCCTTGTCAACTTGCTCCCCTGCATCCCAAATTCTAGTGATTGACAAGAACCAATCCACTTCCATACATTTCGGAATTTTAGTTTTCAAAAAAAGTTTTATTTTTCCAAAAAAAACAACGGGTGTTAAGTTTTTAGACACTAAAAAGGCAAGGGGGAAAGAGAGAAATTGACATGTTCTCTGCATAGTTATCTGGAGACTTTACAAAATGCATTAAAAAAAATTACAATAATAGAATAAATCCTTGTACAGAATTGTTTCAACATCATTCAAGCGATGGCAGAAGCTCGCTGGCACTCTCTAGCTGAAGCGAGTTCTCTGTTACAGGCTTTTCAAATAAAGAAAAAGGAAAGGGGATCGAGGTTGCAGATGCCAGGGCTCTATGCTCCTCCTGGTCCAGAAATGCCTTGTGGAGTTTGTTCTCCAGCCCTGACAGCAGGCTACTTCCTTGCTTCTGTCCCAGGAGCCTATGTCATGCATGAGCAGGGGCAGGAGATTGCAAAAGGGAGCCTTGGATGCATCTTTTCTTTTCAAACCGTTGCCCCTTGACATAGACGAACAGCAAAAATAAATACACTGTTCACTTAAATTAATATCCATCCTTTGTTATTGCTGTACCAAAACCAGAAAGAGAAACCAGTGATTTTAAAACTGATCTGTTTGCCTTGATTCAAAAAACAAAAACAAAATAAAAACAAATGTACATACTTGAAAAAAAAATTTATACATTAATATATATATATATTTATATGTACACACAGACACACATTATCTGGCCTTGCTCCCACAATGAAGCTTCTCCCCTAGGTTGGTCCATCTGTATATGTCAAGAAGTCATTTTTTTCCTGTTGGCAGATATCAGGGAAAGATAAGGGATTTGAAGGACTCAACAATTATTGGCACGAGACACTGGCCCCCTCCCTCCTCTTCTCTCTCAGCCTAATTCAAGCACAAGGAGTGGCATCTCTCTAGAAAGAAGTGTTTTTCCCCATCACAACTCTACCAGATTACACAGGAAAACCCTCAGAGACATGGGGGGGGGGAGTACAATTCCCTGTTCACAAATGAAGGTAGCTTTAAAAAGAAATGCTCCAGCACTATATATTGTGGGCAAGACGTGGGGTGGAGGAGCCAGGAAGGGAAACAGCTCAGTCAGACTTCTTCAGAGGATAGATTCTGAGGCCTAATTCTCTCTGTTTTAACTAGTCACAACCGTGAGAGGGCCACGGTTTTTAAAACTACAAATAGGAGCTTTGGTCGTAATAATAGTACAATAGGACGGGATGGGTGCAGAAGCCTTTCCACCTGGGCCACTTTGGAAACCTTAATTCCTCCATCCCACTCAGGTCTATCTGACAGGATGCCACCTGGATTTCCCCCCACAGGACAAATAACAACCCTGGTAAGTACGGGAGGAATCCAGATCACGGAAATAGTACAAAGGGCAGCGGCTCCAGTTCCCTTCCCCCCACGTACATGCCAGATCCCTAATCTAACAGAAGCTCCCCCAACTACCGCTATCTCCAATTTAAAAGCATTCATGGACCTCTCCGCACCAGGCCTAGGTAAGCCCTTGCAGAGGTGGTAAAGCATGTATTTGGACTACATCATTTCAGCCTGCAGATCCGCTCCCGTGACTGCACAGTCTTCGATACTTGCTAAAATAAATTTAAAAATACTAATTATCAGCATGCGAGGATCAGGGGGGTCGGGATTAAGTTAAGGAGCAGTATTTAGTCACGTGAGGCTCCTCCCTTACGGGTTTGAAGTGGTACAGTCCAGGCATCGCTTTCCAGCTCTGAGAGAACTAGGAAGGGCTGAAAAAGCAGTGAGTGAAGGGGGGCTGTATTCAGGGGAGCATTTCCTTCAAAAAATGAAATGTTGTCTACGTGGAGGAGTTATTAATGAATGCCGATGGTTCTAAATTACCTCGGGAAGGGACTGGCAGAGCATCAGCTAAACTGCTGGTACGTTAGAATATCAGAAAACACCTGCAAGGAAGGAAGTCACGCTGGCCCCAGCAGTGATGGAAGAGGCATCAAAGTAGGGATGCTCAACTTGGAAAAGAGGAGAAAGAAAGGTGTGGGAAGGCACAGAGTCTCCTGAATTCCCAGATTAATTCCTCTCCAGTAGATTGCTCAAGAGTGCCCATTATCAGGACTCTGGCTTTCAAAAAGGGCCTGGAACTTGAAGACATTAGAGAAAACGGATTATTTCTTAAAACAAAGCCAGCACTGAGTCTCATGGGATATCTGGAAAGAAGCACACAAGGCAGATTATGAATGAGCTCCACAGAAAATGCACAAAAAGGCAGGAATGAGCGGGGTTTTTGATGACCTCTCACAAAGCCTCGAATGTTGGTACTTTGGAGAAAGAAAGCAGGCCAGGATCCTGTTTCTAAGGAAATCAGGAATTTTTTTTTTGTTAGAAAGTTCTGCAGGAGGTGGAATTTGGCAAGAAACAAGATGATTGCTCAAAGGTACATGGGACCCGCCTGTTTGTCCACCCATGGGGCCCTGTTGCTGGTTTTTCAACTACTGCTGTGGGGCACAGAACATAGGTTCTAACATATGTCTACTGACCTGGTATAAGACAGTGGTTTGGCTCAGTTATCTTAAAATATATTGAGGACTGAAAGTTGAATAAGGAGGACTATGTGGGGGGAAAGGAGGCGCAAAATATGGAAAGTCCATCGTGCTCCATCTGTTGTAATTTGGCTGGGTGTAGAAGGGAACCACATGAAACCTTGCTGCTTCAAGCCATTTGTGGTGCCTTGATGGTTGTTGTGCTTCCTCCAGTGTCACAATCGTCCTGTAAGGCTGAAAAGTCTTCCAGCACTAACTGGCACATCAATGGGGATTTTGCCTTCTGAAATTAATTCTCCTCCATAAACAGCAAGAATCACACACCTTTTTACAACAGTGTCATCAAGCAATCAGCTATGAAGCATTTTTGGGGGGGTGGGTGGGGGTAGGGAGGATTGTTCCTAATGTTGAGAATTTTTCGCTTGCATCTGAGAAACAGCACCACAAAAAACCAGAAGAAACAAGACACCTGTTTGTATACAGCAGAACCTCTTACAATGGAACGCTCGTTTTGACGTAAATTGGCCCTGCAGGATAATTACAGTGCAATCCCAAGCAGACCTAACACCTTTCTAAATCCATCTGATTGAGTGAACTTAGAAAGATGCAACTCTGCTTAGGATGCCACTGTTCATCAGATAATTTTAAAAGATTCTGCTCTTGGAGAGGTTTTTTGTTTTGGCACGTAGAACATCTAAAACGTAGACATGAAAATCAGAGAGAGGACGATGTGATGCCAGCAACAAAAGCTTTGCAAGCTAATGACAATGAATTCCAGATACATACAATTGTGACAAACATTCTTATTACCTTAAAGGATCACATGCACTTATGTCAACATCCAAAGCCACCAAGCAACAGCTTAGGCGACCTCTAAGGCTATGTACAGAAAGAGGGGCTATTTTACAACTGGTAAGAACAAACAGGTCCAGACAGGAGTTTCCGTGTATCACTGACAGTTACTGTTCCAAGGCCTATCCATTGATGTACGGTTTGGCCTTCTGCTTCTCCTTGGGCCTTTTTTTGACACAGAACTTGTTAAACCACAGAACTTGTTAGTCCCCACCAAGCAGCTGATCCTGAGGCACAGCTGCTTGGTAGCATCTTTAACTGCTTTCCCTACAGCCCCTTCTGAATAACTTGTTAAACCCCCCTAAATTATTTATTTATTTATTTTAGGGGGGAGGAGAAGTGGCAGGCCACTGGGGAGAAGACTGCTAGATTCCGTTGCCTTGTATTTTCACACTTGGTGATGCAAAGTAGACAAGAAATTCCGCCCAAAGACCATCAGAATCTACTTTCTCTTTAAGGTGTTGGGTTCTTCCTTGGACTGTAGGCTTGGAAACCCCCACTGGAACCAGCAGCCTGAATCCAGAGAAAGTGAGTTGTGCCGCCATGCCTCAACCTAACGGATTCCAAAGAATTTCATTGCCCCATGAATTTTGATGAGGCTTACGGAGCATTCCAGTGCCAAGTTACCCTAACTCTGTTGCTTTCAATGGCCTCGGTTTGCAGTCACCCTGCACGGTATTGGGACTGTCCAGCACGGCTAACCTTCTCTGTTCCACGGCCAGCTAACAATACCTGTGCAAAACTGTTCTTGTTTGTCAGCTTCAAGCAAGAATATTTAGGGCCAGACCTACTTAGACTGGCACTGTACTGGCCCATATGTATTTTTGGTGAGAATCCTGTAATTTCGAAATACGGATGACAAAAATGAAGAAGCATGTGGGTGTTTTTGTGTAACAATTAAAAATCCACCTTGAGGAAAAAGGGGAAAGATAAAGTTAATTCCCAGTGGTCTACATCTCCCTTTACTGAGAATCTTTCAGCCCAAGATGCATTAGTGACTGTATTGATTTTAAACACTCCTTCAGCCTCACCTAATGGGCACACAGAAGCTTTTGAGGGGCTTCCTTTTTGACCTTGTGGAAACCTGTTCACAGGTTATGAATCTGGGACACACATTGCATCTTTGCAGAGCTGTCCCAGATAATGAAACAGCATGGCTCAGGGTCTGGATTCTCACGCCACCTCCTGGGTTGCATCTTGGGACTATCCTAGCACACTGCCCTCAGGGTCCAGACTCCTTAGCTTAACAGACTCTCACTGGACAAGTATACTAACAGAAGTTTGCATATTGTTCCTGTCTAGATGGGGTCAGGGAGCAAGCTCATCAGTACACCCATTGCCAATGGGTCCAAAAGGCGGTACCCGAATCTCCACCCTCCCACAATCTTCTTGCCATTTCCCCTGCCAAAGGAAATGGTTTGGGGGATTTAAGAAATGCACAATGCAACGAAGCAGACCACTGGTGGCTTCTACAAAGCAAGCTGGCCAAGGCTGATTTCTGCTGGATATGTACAAGCTTGAAAGCAAGCGATAACCAGCTGCTCAGACGCCAGGGGCAGTGTGAACGGCTTCTGATGCAGCAGGTTGGATTCTAGCGTAGGAAGTTCCTTCTAGCAGAATTCCAGGAAAACAAGGGACTGAAAGGGAGCGGGCTCATGGAGAGTGAATAAGGACTCTAAGGACCAAACTGCGCCTTATCTCAAACGGCATACGGCTTCCCACTGAACGAAAAACAAAAAGAGGGATGGGATGGGGGGGGGTGCTTCAGCTTTTATCTTGGGACTTTTTTCCAATGACATACTGGTACCTGTAACCACCATCCTTTCTCTACTTCATCCTGCGGAGTGAATAACCAGTTGGGAGGGGTAGTTTTGAATGGGAACACATCCAGAAGGGAAATGGCTCAACAGGCCATCTCTCTCTTCCCATCACTCCCCGTTTCTCCACTGAAACGCCCAGCCTCAGTCATTGCTTTTGGTTAAAAAAGAAAATCTACAACAAAGGACGCATGCAGCTGAGCCTGGCCCTTATCCCGAAACTGTAAATTGCTGCTCTTTTCTTCTTCCCTGCTTGCTTTGGCCAGCGGAGCTTCTAAGAGCTGAGGGGAAGAATCAAGAACATTTTGTACGACTTACGGAGTTTTAAAAAGAGAGCGTGAGAGATCTCTTCAAAGGTTACTCAATGCAAGGAGCTTGCAAACTCTGAAATGTGCTTCCTAGATCAGAAGACCGAGTTGAGCCTCTGATAGGACTTTGCTGCTGGCCCTCTAATCCCAAGGGTGACAGACGCCTGGAGAAACAGGTCTAGGGCTCCAGGACTGGCCCAGGGCTCCATGGGCTTTGTTCACTTCACTTTGCTCGATTCTGTTCCCCACCATGTTGCACAACCATAAACTTTAGTTGGGGGAAGGTGGGAGGGAAAGGGGGCTGCCCGACCGCAGAGAATCAGAGCACGTAATCATCTAAGGGTACATTATTTTATGGCTAAGACAATGAGACCCTGCATGGTCTCTTTACCCTGCTTGACCAGAATTGCCTCCGCTTCACTGACGCAGGCTTGTGAAACTGCTCGTTCAGCTGAGGTTTACTCAGGCACAGGACTAGGCCTCTGAGGCACTGTGAGGAGCTTCCAAAAGGGTGACGAATGGGATGGATCCCCCGGGGAAGGAAAGGGATCTGTGTGCTTGGCGGGTTATTCAAAGGTCGCATGGAAGACGAGGATCACCTGGGAGGGAGGTTAGCTACAAATGCCATTAAGGAACTGGCAGCAGGGAATGCGTAAGGAGAGAGGAACTGAGGATCCAGTTACTGGTCTTAAAAGGAGTGGTCTGAACAGGCTCTTGTTATTGGGTCGAAAGACTAGGCCGGAAGGCAAGCCTGCAGTCCAAGATCTAAACACTGTCCTGAAAATTGCCTATACCCTCACCAGAACCACAAGGTTCAAAAACCAAAGCCTTGGACGAGTCATGTGTGACCCTCCTGAAATTTTATTTCGTTCTTCAACAACTCTGCAGAAGGTAGAGAGCCACCCAACTCAAACCCTGCCAGTCCCCCAGGTGAGCCCACCTCATCCAACACAACTTCATACACACCTAACATCTGCAGCTGCACCCCTGCCAAGGGGAGGGCCAAGGCGGGTGGTGGCACAGCTGCCTAATCTGCAGCACAGAAGACAGAGACACAAGAACATGGAAACATCAAGTGTCCAGAGCACGAGTAGGGGACAACCTTCCCTCATCGCTCTGGGCAGTGGCATTTGGGTATGAAAAAGGGTGAGGGGAGAATTGTGCTGGTTTAGAAAGAAAAGAGAATGGAAGCCATCTAAATCCAAAAGGCATCATTCTATCACATGACTACTCCAGTTAATCACAGGTGAGCCAAGAGCTCAGAAGTCGTAGAGACTGCAAAGCAGCCCTTATTGATGTCAGAGGTGGGTAGTTGTTCCTTCTGTACCTAGGAGTGGTTTTGGAGAGAGGACGAGCTCGAGAAGGCGACTGGGCCCTGTGGAACAGGAGCCCTGGCTTTCACTTGGCTTCCTAACAGATAGATGTCCTTTACGTCTCTCCTGGAAGGACTCTTTTATTTTTCCTACAACCCTGTTAGCTGCACCACAGCCAATCCCACACTGAGAAGGAAAACTGTCACACTGGATGGTTAATCCGTGACCTACCCATCAAGGCCTTTGTCAGACAAATACAGCGCCTAGGGCTGTTTTCAATTAACAAAGGGCCTAAGTACCATCTTTGCAAAGGCAGCCAAATTTCCTCCAAAGGAGGACACAGCCCTGGCAGGTGCTCTGGAGGCTTCCCAGTTTGTCATCTCAAAGTCTCTCCCCAAAACACCTACGGCCCAAGGAGTAGCGCAAAGTCTTTGGCACCAGATTCCACTCCTAGATCTATAAGTTCTCGCCTGGCTGATACTGAGGCTCTGTGGATGTGAAGTAGTCCTCCAAGAAAGCCTGCAGGTATTCAAAGGTCGGCCTCTCCTCGGGGTCCTTCCTCCAGCACTGGCACATCAGGTCATGCAGGGACTCCGGGCATTCCGGAGGGCAGGGCATTCGGTAGCCACGCTCCACTTGGTCGAGCACTTCCCGGTTCACCATCCCTATTGATTTATCAGGGAGAAAGAGAATTCAGCCACTAGCACAGGTAAGTGCATGTAATGTACATAAACGTTTGCCAACCTCCAGCTGGGCTGAGAGAAGAACCGACCACAGCTGTTCAATAAAGCAGTTGATTGCTCAAAATGTGTCTTCAAATCAATGTCCTAAAGCTGATTAGCAAACTCCTTACAGCAATATTTGGTCACCAAAACAGGTAATCAGTTTTAAGGCATGGATTTGAAGACTCATTTTGAGCAATAGACTGCTTTACTGAACAGCCATGGTCTCTCTTCAACCTTCAGCTGGGGCCTGGAGATCGTCTGGAATTACAACTGATCTCCAGATTATAGAGACCAATTCCCCTGGAGAAAATAGTTGCGTTGGAGGTCGTGCTCTTGTGGCAATAAAGCCCATTGCCGGGAAAAACACAGCGGGTTCTAGAAAAGGGGAGGAGTGATGGGCTGTAGCAAAAGCGTGGAGAGAGGGGGCTCACTGGCTCCCTCTCCCCAAGCAGCCTCCAGCTTTTATCCTCCACTCAGCTGGCTTGCCCACCTGCCTGAACGGCATCAGGCCCCTCCCCTCACTTGCCCTCAACCCCAACCCGGGACCCCACCAAGCAGCTGATCCCGAGGCATAGCTGCTTGGCAGCATCTTTAACTGCTTTCCCTCCAGCCCCTTCTGAAGCTGCAGAAAGAAGAGGAAGAGGAAGAGGAAGAGGAAGAAGAAGAAGAAGAAGAGTTAGTTCTTATATATTGCTTTACTGTACCCAAAGGAGGCTCAAAGCAGCTTACAGTCGCCTTCCCTTCCCTCTCCCCACAACAGACTCCCTGTGAGGCTGAGAGAGCCCTGATATCAGTGCTTGGTCAGAACAGTTTTATCAGTGCCGTGGTGAGCCCAAGGTCACCCAGCTGGCTGCATGTGGGGAAGTGCAGAATTGAACCCAGCATGCCAGATTAGAAGTCCGCACTCCTAACCAGTACACCAAAGGGCTCTCCCAGCAACCTCAGAAGGATGTGAGGGGGAGAAAGATTCTGCCAAGCAGCTGATCATGAGGGTCAGCTGCTTGGTGGGTCTGCTTCCCTCATTTGGCCCAACTGCTGCAGTCCAAAGCAAGCACCACTCAGCCAGGGGAGGTAGGGTGGAGAGCCTGAGCAAGGTGTGGCATCCTCCAACATGCTGACATCACACTTTAAGAAGTGGGTCATTGGCAACACAGTTTGCCTTTTATGTAGTGGAGGATTCCACACATATAATGGGAGAAAGTGTTTCCCAAACGTGGCCCTCTCCAGGCTCTACCCCAAGAGCTCCAGGAATTTTCCAGCCCAGAGTTAGCAACCCTATATCCATATCAGGAAGCCCCTGTTAGATCCCTGGCTTTTCAATAACACTCTCCAATCAAATACACAGAGGCAAAACAGGAAAAAGGCTCCCCATTTAGCTGAGCAGTAGGATAAACTGAATACTGTTCTCCCTTGTGGTTCAAGACAGCAATTTAAGAAGCTCTCAAATTTGGCTTCAAATCTGTGACCCATTTTCTTGGTCTTCAGACAAAGTTTTTCCGCTGCCAAAATACACAGTCAGGAACTCGCCATGGAGTAAGCCTCTCATGGCCCAGTTTCACGCCTTGTTTATAGCTTGCAAAGATCCTGACCGGGTTGATGGACCAGATCTGATTCATTAGTCATTGACCTCTATCAGGACCACGTAGGCTGGCATGACAAACCACGATGGAGACTGGACCATCCACACAAATCCGAATATCCATTACATGGACCGCTAATGGTGCAGAATTGGACCACAGGCACAGTAAAGCAGTTTTACAGTGGCAACAATTAGCATGTGCATTTAAAGTTCTCAAGGTAAATGGAAACCTGTAACTGAATTCAAATTATGGGGAAGTCCTTTTTCTATACAATGCTTGGAAGAACCAGTGTGATATAAGTTAGCATGTCAGATTAGGATCTGGGAGGCCCAGGTTTAAATTCCTATTCTGTCACAGAAGCTGGACCTGTCACACACTTTCCACCTAGTCAAACTTATAGGGTTGTGGTTAGGATAAAAATGGAGAAGAGGCCAGTGCAGGATACTTTGGGTCCCCACTGTGAAGAAAGGCAGAGAATAAATTAAGAAGAAGAAGAAGAGTTGATTCTTATATGCCCCTTTTCTCTACCTGAAGGGGTCTTAAAGTGGCTTACAGTCGCCTTCCCTTTCCTCTCCCCACAATAGTCACCCTGCGAGGTGCATGAGGATGATTTTCCCATTCACAAGCTACATGCAGAGGGTAATGCTATTCCCATCCCTCTTAAGTATCATCCATGAAGAAGGTCAACAAGCATCTGAGAAAGCTCTGACTTTGCTCACAATTTTGGAAGCCAGAGAGAAATGAGCAGGCTGGCCACTGCAATAATGGACAGCCGCCTTGGAGACAGCTGAGCTTCCACATTAAGTGATAAAAATTGGGTATTCTATTAAGGGAAACATTTCACAAAAGAAGGAAATGACATAAAGGTCAAAAAGGCATTTCTCTGCTTTCTGTCTGTACTGTGACCTCTAAAGAAAACTCAAGAGAAGAAAAGCTCTGGATTTTAAGGCTTTCGGGAGCTACGGGAGTTTCTGAGCTAGCCTACAATCTAATATTTATTTCTTCATTGTCATTCATTAGAAGCCTTTTAATACCGCCCTTCCATCCTGAGAGCAGATCCCTATGGCGGCCTGAGCCTTCGGGGAGGGCGGTATATAAATCTAAATAAATAAATAAATAAATAAATAAATAAATAAATACATCAGAGGTAAACAACAGAAAGTGCAACCACGAGTGGCACAGTTTAAAAATGGGCAACCTGCCCAGGAAAGCAAGCAGCCTCTACTTTCCAACCATGGTCCAAAGATGCAGTAGCAACATCAGACACACAGAAATGCCGGTGCCTTTTTTATCAAACGTTAGACATCCAGAATTTCAGAGCCTGGCCCCAACATACAAGCTGATGACCAAAAATGAGAACAGGATGTGGACTTACCTGGATATGGCACCCGTCCCTTTGTGGCCAGTTCAGTCAGCAGTATCCCAAAGGACCACACGTCCGACTTGATGGTGAACCGGCCGTAGAGAGCCGCTTCTGGGGCAGTCCACTTAATGGGGAATTTAGCACCTTTGCACGACAGACAAGAATAGAGACAGAGATTCAGAGGTCTTTGGTGGGAACCACAGCAGGGACGACAGAGGGAGACCCACCACTGCTTTTGCGTTACCTTGCCTGCTGCCTAGGAGACAGAACTCTGAACCATCATAAAAAGCCTGCTGAGTAAGTTACTGACCAAGAAAGTCAGTGTGGTGCAGTGGTTAGAGCAGGGATTCCCAACCAGGGATCCACGGACCCCCAGAGGTCTTTGCTCTCCTGCTTTAATGGCCTCGGCCACAAGCTAGAGAACCAGCTGCTTCCGTTGCTCCCCCTCCCCTCTCCCAAGCATGAGCTCTCTTGCGGTTTCTGTGCCTGGGGCTCCTAGCTTAAAATGCCTCCTTGTCTCTCTTTCCCTCATTCCTCCTCGAGCCTGCCTGTTAATACAGGTGACGATGTCACTTCCTGTGACATGGTATGTTGGGGGGCATGGCAGGGAAGTGTGGCCAGCTGACATCACTTCCAGGGTTCCTCAAAGCCTAAAAAAATTATTTCAGGGGCTCCTCCATGGTCAAAAGGCTGAAAAAGACTGGGTGAGAGTGTTGAAGTACGATCTGGGAGACTGAGGTTCGAATCCCTTCTCTGCCATTGAAGCTTGGTGGGTGAGCTTGTGCCAGTCGCATGCTCTCAGCCTAATCTACCTCACAGGGTTGTTGTGAGGATGGAATTGAGGGGAGGAGAACAACATATGCCACTTTCTGTCTCCATCAGAAAGTAAATGAAGTAATGCCTAAATTTTTATTCTGTGCCAGAGCAAGCTAAGAGGAAGCAGTGAAACAACACAGCAGTAAAACTGTGACCTTGAAATACTCTCAGAATAAGTAGCAATGAGGGAAATACACCAAGACACATGGAGGTGCTTGTCTTGTCTTTCCCACTTCATTCCTGCATCACGGATAGCCTTCCCTTTCTGAAGCAGTAAGTAATTTGCAGCTGGTTATTTTCCCTGGTCAAGTAATGCAGGAGACCACGGTCCAGCCATACCTTGCCTAGCTGTGTATTCGTTGTCCTCGATCAGTCGAGCCAGCCCAAAGTCAGCTACTTTGCACACCAGGTTTTCACCCACAAGGATGTTGGCAGCTCGCAGATCTCGGTGAACGTAGTTCATCCTCTCCACATATGCCATGCCGGATGCAATCTACAGCCATCCCAACACACAAAATAACATTGTGAAGCAGGGTCTTTTCAGTGGTGGCACACTGTTTCCGGAATTGGCTTTGAAAGGCCCCAGCATGTCACACTCACCTGAGCTGCCATGTCTACCAGCTGGGGCAACCTCAAATACTTGCCCATCTCCCCTTTCAAGAAATCCAGGAGGCTCCCTACGAGCAGGAGAAAACAGTGGTCAGCACTTACAGCAGGAGCAACCCCTTCAAGTGCTCTGTCTTGTGGGTTTGTATTTGGAGTGCCTTGTAAGCTGGCCTGGGAAGTTTATACATAAAGGTTGGATGAACAGGATCTTTAAAAAAACTCAGAGAAATTTGGGCATTTTGACACCAGCATGGCATGGCAGATGCTGCATTGTGAGTTGGCACATGACCTGTTCAGCATTTGCCAAGCATGAACGCACTCCATCCGTGTTCATGACACATCATTTTGATTGTGTGAATCAGATCTTAGGTAATGCAGAACAGACAAGCTTGGCATTCCAGATGTTGCTGCTTTCCTAGTTTTGTCTATTTAGTGTGCTTGGTAGAGAAAGGTAGCACAGAAAACTTCCCACCCCTTTGGCTTGCACATGGCTCTTACTAGCCAACAGCGCACCTTTGCACATGTATTCGGTTACAATGTAGATGGGCTCCTCTGAAACCACAGCATACAGCTGCACCAGCTTCTCATGGCGGAGTTTCTTCATGACCTGAGCCTCCTGCAGAAATGCTTCGGGAGACATCGTCCCTGGCTTCAGAGTCTTGATGGCCACTCGAGTGGTGCCATTCCAGGTGCCTGGAGAAGAAACAGAGGGAGATCAGCAATGCAACCTCCTTTGCTTTGAAGCACTAAATTCACAGGCCCTTTTGAACCAGCTAGTTTTCTCCAAATAAGGAAATGCTTTCAAGATAAGACAGGCACACTGTAACTTCAGAAATGTCGTTTTGGCGAGTTTTTATCAAGAGGCAATTGTAGTGCCTTGAGCTGGTGCATTTGAGCAACGCCCTGGAAATCTTCTGCCGCAGTGATCCACTGTCGTACCAGTGAAAACAGCCATTCCACTGGATCCTGTCTGCTTTCTAACATGCATTATAAGATCAGGCTGCAGGGCAATGAATTCAAGATAAGCAAGAAAAGATGCTTCTTCTATAAGATGGAACACCTACCGATTTCCCACTTCTCACCCTCCCGAAAAGACACTGTCAGAAATTTGCTAGGTATTCTTACCCATCCACACTTCTCCGAAACAGCCTTGCCCAAGCTTCACCTCTAGCCGCAGCGACTCCCGAGGGATTTCCCAGGCATCCTTTGCCAAGCCCTGTGTCTGAGGCTTGCTAGTTGGACAGACATTGGTGAGACGGTGGCACAGGCCATCTGCATGCTCTGAGAAGGAAAATAAGCACAACAGAATAAGTTCCTGTGGCATACTTCTGAAGACTTGCAGCCTCTTCTTTCCTTCGTAAAACCAGCCTGAATCCTTCTTGAGCCTCTGTCTCAGAAGGGCTTAGGGCTGTTTGATCTAGAGCTCTATGCCAGATCCTATCACATTTTGACCCTTAACCCAGGAAGCTCTGGGTGCCATATCTTAATCCTGGAACCCCCTGCATGAAAAGCAGATGCTCTACTACTGAGACACATCCCCTTCTCATTTGCTGGTGAGATGATGGCACCATTTTCTCTAAAAGCTCCATGAAGTAAATTAGGGCTGGAAGAGCCATCAAACAGTTGGTCCTTCAGCAGCTAGAGCGGATGGCTGTAATTACTTGGAGTCAGCATGGCTTTCTCAAGAACAAGTTATGTTAAAGGTAAAGGTAAAGGTATCCCCTGTGCAAGCACCGAGTCATGTCTGACCCTTGGGGTGACGCCCTCTAGCGTTTTCATGGCAGAATCAATACGGGGTGGTTTGCCAGTGCCTTCCCCAGTCATGACCGTTTACCCCCCAGCAAGCTGGGTACTCATTTTACCGACTTCGGAAGGATGGAAGGCTGAGTCAACCTTGAGCCGGCTAGGAATTGAACTCCCAGCCTCATGGGCAAAGCTTTCAGACGGCTGCCTTACCACTCTGCGCCACAAGAGGCTCCTACAAGTTATGTTAGATTAACCTTATCTCTCTTTTTTAGAAAGTTACTATCTTGCTAGATCATGGAAATGCTGTAGACATTGTTTACCTTGATTTCAGTAAGGCTTTTGATAAGGTTCCGCGTGATATTCTTATTGGCAGCTTGGTAAAATGTGGCATGGATCATATTACTGTTAGGTGGGTCGAGAACTGGTAGACAGATCACACCCAAAGGGTGCTTGTAAATGGGTTTGTCATGTGATGAGTGATGAGTGGAGTGACTCAGAGATCTGTCCTGGGCCCTGTGCTGTTCAACATATTCATAAATGATTTGAACGAAGGAATAGAGGGGGTGCTTATTAAATTTTCCAATGATACTGGGCAACAGACAACCTTACCTCTTTTTTATGGGATCACTTGGGCATTAGGGTCACTATGGCTAAGCAGGTAGTTGCGAGTTCCTGCATTGTGCAGAGGGTTGGACTAGATGACCCTGGAGGTCTCTTCCAGCTCCATGATTCTATGAATGGTCTCTCTATTCGTTTTGTAGCTGAGTGGAGATTTGACACCATTAAGGAAGGTCTTAAATAAGCACAAACACCAAAAGACCTCATAAGATGCCCATGACCAACTTTTCTAGAAGGGTTTCTTGCCTTCAGATTGCTATGTCCCTCAGAGAGGAGAGCTTTGAGGAAATGTGTCAGTGCTCAGGCTTCTTGGTCAACTGACACTTTATGGCCAGATGTAGTAGGGATTAGTTGTGCTTATTCAACAGGATGGGAAATACAAGCTCAGAGGTACTCTTCTGTACTACTACTTCTAGAGAAAACTTTACAGAGGACAAGACAGCAAAGTTATGTGAGAAAGAGCTCAGTGTCTTGTTCTGCCTACGTAACACCAACAAGACTCCCCTGAGCATCACTTCATAGTTGCCCACCATGTCAATTTCCTCAGCACTCAACATTTATGTCCTTTATGGCCAGTATAAGCAGAGACAAGCCAACATGTGATGAGAGGGAGAAGGAACAAGGGCAACGACCCTATCTCATGCTCGTAACTCAGCACAAAGGGTCTGGCCCTGCCTACTTGTATTTGTCCAGTGCCTACAAATGGTAGACATGCAAGCTCCATTGTCATGATTTAGAGTGTTCAAAAAGCTGTGCTCCTGATCATGGAAAAGGGGCTGTGGCTACATTTTTATGAACCTCTGTGTGCCCAGCCGCAATTGGAACTCGGCCAGCAGGCTTGTTGCCACTCTCCCACCATGCCCATTGGCTTGCCCATGCAGAGGTCACATGTATACACCTAGGTTATTTTGTTCTGTAGTCATGTCTTCTCCTATGGTGCACCTTGGTCAGCCTTGACCATTCCCACTTGAGGTCTGGTAACTAGGCAGAGCAAGGACTGCCTTAGGCCAGGGGAAGATGAGAGCTCCCATCAACCTGTTTGATTCTAGACCCAGTCCCCTGATGTTCAACCTTGTTCATTGAGTTTAAGGAACCTTTGGCAGAGCTTCTGCCTTCTGAGAAGTATCCTGCCACAAGGAAACAACTTACTGGAATAATAGGCCACCAGCTGCTGAAGGCTGCTGAACTGTGTTCGGGAGGTGATGTAGAAACCACCGTTGTCCAACTTGCGGATCTTGTAGTGTTTGACATTGAGGCCCTTGGCATTGTCGAAATCGGAGACGGAGAGGCAGTAAGCACCTGGCAAGAACAAATGGACAAGGGTCAAGTCTTCTGCCTAATAGAGACTTTGGAGCCCCCCCCCCCCCCATGTAGAGCTGGACTGATTGGCTGATTGTAGCCCATCTATGCATTATGGGTAGAATTTCACTGAGGAACTATGATGAACTGAACATCTCCATCTGGTAGAGAACACTGCAGGGGAAAAACCCAGCTGTGAAAGACCTCCATTGATATATCTCCTTGGAACAGAGTGGGAGATAATCCACATGTTCTCCATTTGGCCTGCTCCTCTTGAGTAAATAATAGAGATAGAGTTCCCAGTGATTTGATGAAGTTTTGAGCATGTGGAAGAATTGGGTTTCAAACTTGCTCCTCCCCGGGGTGAAATGTGAAAGTTTGACCAACACCCTACCTCTTATCTTTCAAGGAGGACATCAGTTTTGCTGTCAAAGAGTTACGTGCCCTGATCTGGATCAGGCAGGGTGAGCTCAGAAGCTAATCAGGGTGAGCTCTGCTTTGTACTTGGATGGGAGGCCACCAAGGAGGACAGGGTTTGCTATGCAGACGCAGGCGGCAAACCACTTCCATCTCTTGCCTGGAAAGCCCTATGGGGTTACCATATGTCAGCTGCATCTTGACTTAGGAACTTCCTACTACCATGCGTTCTTTAAGTCTTCAGAAGTTTTCAAAAGAAGATAATTCACAGCGTTGTCAGGTTTTGATGCTAAAGGAACAAAGCTGTCTAAGGGGGAAACGTGGACTCAGCATTAGCTTTATATCCACCTCAGCCTGTCTCGTCAGTCAGGAGAACAGAGGAAAAGCCAGCACATAAAACTCTATTGATGCATCGTTTCCTTGAGGCACTTTAGAATTAGGGAATTTTGAAGGTTTTCAAGCGAATCTCATGTGGTAGAATGAAAGAGGGTTGCAGTCAGCAGGAAGGCAGCTCCACAGAAGGATCAGGGCTGAGGGGAGCACGCACCGTAAATTACCTCAGAAGAACAAAAGCAGACGGACAGGCCAGGTCTGTCTAATTATGGCCTCTAGCTGGATCAGCCTCCGCTGTGATCCTGTCAGACTTTGCAAGTTAATTTGTGTGCTGTGTGTGTGTGGTGGTGGGGTTAACTCAGAGAGCAAAGATAGAAGACCTTTGTTGCAGCTCCAGGGGTGGGGGTGGGGTCGGGGACAGAGACGGGCAGAAGATCTATAGGGAAATGTGTTTCCTTCCTTTGCTGCTAATGCACAGCTCCAATTATATAGATTGGGGGAAATGCTGTTCACTTGTCTCGAGTGTCAGCTTTTGAACACTAGGCAGGAACCTAGATCATTAGGCAGGTTTTTCAAAAACAAAGAAACTCAGTGCTTGGAACTGACTTTTCAAGACGGCCATCCTCTGCAGTTTTCCAGGAAGCTACCTCTTACGCTGTGAGAGCAGCACGCCACAGGACAAGTATGCTTAACTACAGAAATATTTGTTCACCAGAAGTAGCTCTCTAGGAGATGTAGACAATGCACAGAATGTGTAAAGGAAAACACAGATTTCCTGTTGGGCTTAATTTGTGGCTAAGCAGTCCCCTCCTGCTGAGGCCTGCAGGAGACTGTAGCAAACAGACTCAAAGTGATCACCTAGACCAGGGGTAGTCAACCGGTGATCCTCCAGATATTCACGGACTACAGTTCCCATGAGCCGCTGCCAGCATTTGCTGACAGGGGCTCATGGGAATTGTAGTCCATGACCATCTGGAGGAACACAGGTTAACTACCCCTAAACTAGACCGTTTACGCACTGGAGGTTTCATGCCGGGCTGCAGGCTGGAGTTTTAGTTGTGGGAGGTTGCCCCACCTCTTCCTGCACCCACATGGGGGAGCATTTGGCCTGGTGCACCTCATCCGCCCCTGATTTGTGCTCCTGCACGAGAGCTGGGGCAGTGAAGTTCCCAGTGCATAAAGGGTCCTAGTGTTGCAAACTGCTGCAAAGCTGCCATAAAGCAACCACTGAAGACACTAGTTTGTGATAAGGGACAGCACACTGGCCACAATTTTCAGGGATAGGGCTGCCAGCTCTGGGTTGGGAAATGCCTGGAGATTTGTTGGGTGGAGCCTTAGCAGGACAGGGTTTGGGTGGGAGACAGACCTTAGCATGGTATAATGCCATAAGATTCCCCCTCCAAAGCAGCCATCCTCTCCAGGGAAATGGATCCTGGTCATCTGGAGATCAACTGTAGGAGAGGCAGCTCTCCAGATGCTACCTGGATGTTGGCAACCAGTCTTGGAAGCATATCAAGAGAATCCCTAAATTCAATAAATGTGAGGGATTGCATGCTCTAAAAAGACAATCTGTTCTTGCAATAATGGCCTTGTGGTCAACCTGTTCCTAGAGTCCCCCTCCTTATGCAGATTAACTATCCGACCTGTTCATAGATTATGTAATATCCACTTTGGGCCATAATGGGAGGGTAGAGGACGTTCACAACTAAAACTGCCTCTTTGCAGGCTTTAATTATTAAGGCATGTGTATGCTGGAAGTATCCTACCCCTAGCCAGCTCCTGTCATGCTACACACACATACGAACTCTGGATCCCTGGCTCCTGTAAGTGCAAGAACAAGCGACCCCTGGCAACACAGAAAGGAAGGAACGGCAGAGTTCCCTGTTGCCATTGGTTACCCAGCTATTCCCAGCTCGTTGACCCAGTTTCAGAGCCATTCTCTTGCAAAAGAGGGCAGCCACAAGATCAGAGACTCTCTGTTTACATATTTAAATCCTACTCCTGCTCTCTGCCAATTGGATCATATGTGTGCGTGGGTGGGGGGGGGAGAGGCCACAATAAAACACATGCATAAGACAAGGATGAGCAGAGGACTATGAACATGACACATGGGGCTTTGGCTTCACAGGGAAAAAAAGAGTTATGGATATGGAACCTGAATAAAGGATGCTAAAGAGACTGCACGGGCTCCAAGGTTCCAAACCTGAATGCAACCGTGGCATGACCTAGCTTTGAAGCCAGTTGGCATATTATCTGCAAAGCAGCAGCAGCTCCAGTTCGGCACCTTGATAATGCAGTCGCCATAGAAGATCATTGCTTTTTACTATCATAGGCACAAACCTTAAGATGGAGGCTCACAGAGATGGCACACAGTGGCTTAAGCTAGCAGTTTTGAATATGCGAACTTGCTCCAAGTCATTTTTGTGTGAGGAAGAAAGGCCCCTCTAGAACAATGATTTGCAAATTATGTCCCCTGAGAAAATTAATTAATTAATTGAGTCACTCCTATAATCTCTCACCCAAAAAGGATGTTAGCCACTGTATTCCTAAATGGTTTACTGTTCCAGTCTTGTTTCTTTCCAACCAGCGTACAATAAAGGTATCCTCTGTGCAAGCACCAGGTCATGTCTGACCCTTGGGGTGATGCCCTCCAGCGTTTTCATGGCAGACTCAAGACGGGGTGGAAGGCTGAGTCAACCTTGAGCCGGCTGCTGGGATTGAACTCCCAGCCTCTTGGGCACAGCTTTAGACAGCATGCCTGCTGCCTTACCACTCTGTGCCACAAGAGGCTCATAACAGCGTACAATGGGGTTATCTAATTCTGCTCTTTCTTTTCTTAAAGATCAGTTCAATCATCTTGCCAGTTCCAACAGAGTCTTCACTTTTGGAGGAGGCTCCTTGTTGCATCTCTGCATGCATACTGACTCTGGGGCCTTGCTTTCTTCCACTCAGAACACATATTTACTTCAGATATACAAGGTCTGGGCTGCTCTGAGGGTGGATGGCTAATTCTTATTCCAACATTCTCCAAAAATAAGTGAAGTTATATCTAATTGTAATTCAGAAAGGTGCCTCTCAGCTTCCAGAAGTTTGGGGACAGAGTTCTGGAAGCTCAGAAAAATTTATATTCTTCTAACAGCAGAGGCCATGGGCTCAAGCTAGCAGCTTGTAGGCCGTGCCCTTTCCAGTGATACTTATTTCCCTCCAACAAATGCTCCTTACCTTTGGTTGTCTCGCTCTCCCTGGCCAGGAAGGTCCCTCGGGGATTCTCAGGATTGAGTAGTAGCCGTTCAGACTCTCGCCGGGTGATCTTGCCAAAATACCACCTGCAATAGCAGAATACAGATGAGCACGGAGAGACTCCACAATCAAGTTAGCCTGCCCAAGTTCCTTCAATCACTGCTAGCTTTAAAAAGAAAAAGAAACATCCGTACACAGAACATACATACACTGTCCAAGTGCTGAGCCCCCCCTTTTGTAGAGAGGAAGGGAACAAGCCTTCTTAACTGGTACAGTGAACAAAAGATCAAGAAACTGCTACAAAGAGGAATGCTGGGCAGCGCACAAGATTAAGGATAAATTAGGAAAGGGACAGCTTGTTTATATGCTGAGGGAATGTATGGAACTGTATGGTCTCAGAAAGGAGAAGGAGATGATATGCTCCTCCTTAGATCCTTGAAAAGCTGTTACAACTGGGACAGGACTACATCTGGGAAGGGAGAACCCTTTCCCCCCCCCTGTTGTGTTAGCTTTCTATGTGCAAGGAGCTTCTGACATGGAAGAAGAGTCAAGCATCCACTCTTTCAATTGCCCTAACTGGACCGTACCAATATGCTCTTTTCCCTGAAGGCAGGAGCTGGAATTCTCAGCCCTGGAGCTCTGAAGCAAAAAGGCCTGGAACAATGTAAACAATCATTTTGGGGCTCCGAAAATAACAATACTTGTGAACCAGGGAGAACTATCCAGCTACCTTGAAATGAATACACAATCTTCTTCTATGTCAAGTTCAAGCAAAGTACACACCATGCCACATAATTTATGGAATTCATTGTCATAAGAAGCACTGATAGATATTTTTTTTAATGATTTGGCATATTAATGGGGAGCAAGTTTATCAGTGAAGTGTTTCAGTAGAACTCCACAGCCACAGGCAGAAAAACCTGTTTAAGGGTAGTTGTAGGGGGAGGGCGGGCTGGGAGGCCTCTGACCTTCTGCAAGAAACAGGATTCTGTTATACGGTTGCCAACTCTGCACTTGGAAACTCCTGGAGATTTGGGGGTGATCCCTGCGGAAGGCTCTCAGTGGGGCATAATGCCGTAGAGTCCAGCCTCCAAAGCTGCCATTTTCTCAGGGGGAGCTAATTTCAGTCACCTGGAGATCAGCTGTAATTCTGGGAGGTCTCCAGGCCATGCCTGGAGGTTGGCAACCCCAATTCTGGACTAGATAACCCCAAGATAACCCCAGATTGATCCAACAAGGCTCTTCTCACATTAACACACAATTTGCCCAGTCAGTTATCCTTAAATGAAAGGGAGCCTTAAATGTAGCTGATCTTGGCAGAAAACGCTGGATTCCTAATAGCCTTTAGTCTGTGACTCTCCCCATGGGAATCCCAGGCTGTATTCAGTTCAGGGGTCGCAGGAGAGCTTCTCCCATCACATGGGCGGGGAAAGGGGGGGGAAGGTGTCTGATGAATACTCCTCTCCCTTTATTTTCTAAAGGGGCCTGAATATCCACAGCCCCTTTTTTCCTACAAGATAAATGTGTGGGAAAACTGCTGATATAAAGGGGCACATTTACAGACATTTCTTCCAGTCTTAGACATTGGGTTTTATGACCGTAGAGGGAGGGACTCACCCACAGAGTAGTCTGCTTGCCCTGGCTACAAAAGTTTTACTGCCATTAAACCCATTACAAGCTTTCCAAAATTGCCTCCGATTGTAAAGAGAGAAACAGACCACCAAGTATGGAGCCGTTTTTGTAACCTTTCCCCCCTGGGCTGTGAGCAAATGTTTGGCTTTGGTATCCCCGGATTCTAAACAAGCCCTCCGGAGGCACACAAGCATCGTAATGCCAACCGGCAGGCCACGCACATGTTTAGTCTTTGGCTATGCTCACATCAAGGGGGTGTCTTGCATGTGCATCACCTCCATGTTTGCATGAGCCTCGTAGACCAGTCATAATAGATAAAATGGCCACGTTTTCATGGCTAAGCATATCAAAGTGTTTGAAAGGGGCCAGTCCCTATGCCAGTCATCAAGACAGCAAATCAAGGCCAGTTACATGCAGGGGTGGGAAGGAGGGTTCTGCATATTTGAACTAAATTCTTCAAACCTCCTCCCAAGGAAAAGGGGAGGGGGGGCAAGCAGATTGAGGACTGCACACCTACAGGGCGATCAGGCAGGCAGGGAGGGACTTCAAATTCCCAAAAGCAGGACATGGGGGGCATTTGGGGCTGCAATGGGAGGGGAAGGTTGGGAAAGTCCCACTCCACAAACTGTGGAAATGCTCTGATGAACGCATGAAGCTGCCTCATACTGAATCTGACTACTGGTCCATCAAGGTCTGGATTGTCCACTCAGCCTGGCTGCAGCTCTCCAGGGAGTTTCACATCACTGTAATCTGATCCTTTAACTGGACATGCCAGGACTGAACCTGGGACCTTCTTCATGCCAAGCAATGGCTCTCAGAGCCACAGCCCCTCGCCTTAAATGGCCTGTGCTCTTTGACCAGGATTAAACCTTGGTTCAGCATCCTAGTCTGTAAAGTATAATACAAGCCACAGTTTGTCATACAGCTGTAAAGACAAATTACATCTGGCTGCAAAGTCTGAGCTCTTTCCCTCAACAGCTGTGCATAAGAGAGGAGTAGCAGCCTGTGCATGAGCTCACAGATCCCCCAGGTTAATTTCTGCAGTGATAAGCCATGGCCTGTTGGTGAGTCAAAATGATGCCATTAAAACTGATAATGTGTTCTACCGATAATGTGTAAATGTGACTCAATCCTGGTTACTGCAGCAATCAAGGAGTGTGTGTTTGTTGTGTATATGAACCAGCCCAAGGCCACAAGCTCATGGAGAATCATATTTAGAAACTCAAAAGGTGTCACCGCTAATCAGGGCTGGCCTCAACGTACCCTTTGGTACGTACCCTTCTGGTGGAGCCCACCATCACAGACTGACTCCCTGCCAGTCAGGCACTTCTCCTATCTCCTAAAGTCCATGTGCCTTTCCCTGCCCATTTGCTTGGAAGTCCTCTGCCACCCATGCTTCCAGCTTCCCAATGTGGTGGGGGGAAGTGCAGGAGATCAGTGCACAGTGATGACATTCCTGAGAACCAACCCAGCATGTGTACTCTCTGGGAAAGGGCATACATGTGGTGCAGTCGGCAGGCAGGAAGGATGCACGGCCAGGTAGGGGGGCTGTAGGTGGGTGGAAGGAAAGGGAGGCAGGAGGGGAACCCTGGTGGTGGGCTATAAGGTCGTTGTCTGCCCAGGGCCCTCCAAAACCTGGACCTGGCACTGCTGGTAGTGAGGACTAGAAGATTTGACAGAACCATTGCACTGCTCTTTTAACTGTCTAAAAGGTTTCAATTACTCTTCAGCCTGGATGGAGTCTGAGGGTGCGACATAGTTACTGGGGATGTAGCCTTTCTGACCAGTGGTGAGGGAATGAGCCAGCCACCAATCTCCTTCCCTGGAAAACACAAAACAAAATATTCACCGTTAGATGTGTATCCATGTAATCAAGACAAGTTAGATTCCCATCTCAACCCTCTAGGAATGTCAGTTTCTCCCATGGATCCAGGTTTTTGCACACCCAGTGCTTAGAGCAGAGATTCTTGGCCTCTCTCTGTTTTCAGGCACTAAACCGGGGGCTAGAATGTCCTTCATGGATAGTATGTGTCTATAATGCTTTCATACATGCTGAATAAAGCACTTTCAGTCCACTTTCAATGCGCTTTAGTGGTTGTTTGCAAGTGGATTTTGCTATTTCACAGTTAAATCCAATCGCAAAGTGGACTGAAAGTGCTTTATTCTGCACACATGAATGCACTGGCATCAGGTAACACCACACATGTATATGTAGGGTAAAAAGTCATCAATACATGCTCCTCCTGAAGGATTCTTTCCTCACCCCCAAGGGCAGCTCAACAATACCTATCTGCATTTTCAGCATATTTGTATTACAACACCATTCTAATATTCATAGTAATACACATATATAATTTGTTTCTTACAAATCTAGCTAGGAATAGCATTTCCTCCCTGTACTTTCATTTATATTTGGTAGAGCCAAATATAGGTCTGCATTGAGTATGATTTTATCATGTTATCATCCTGCCTTTCCTCCAAGGAGTTCAAAATTCATGGTTCTCCTGACTCTTCCCTCTCATTTTATCTTTACAACAACGACCCTGTGAGGTAGGTCATCCAGACCCAGAGTCACCTAGGAGCATGGTGGTTTGTGGGTCTTGACCCTAACCCACAGGTCATTTAGCTGAACAAAAAGAGGAAAATTCCAATAGAATTCTAAACCACTCTAAACCATTCTAAACCAAATAGTTTTGTAGTAAGCGGATGCATAGTTTATATTATCTTATTCCAGCCAAAGACGACAGGGTTTCTGAGCAGGGCATTCTAACAGCATGTGACTATTAGTTACGCTGGTAACGAGGATCAACTCCAGCAAATAAGGTGGTCCCCATAGCAACTGAGCTGTGTCATTATCGGAGATGCCACACAGCTGGCACCTTATTAGGATGGTTAAGTGACAAATAACGGAAGATCCTTTCAAATAAGGCAGTCCCTTATTTTAAAAGGCATGTCAAGTACCCACTGAAAATACCTTTGGAGCCCTTTCAATCTGAACCAGATCTGGCTGCTGTATGAAGCAGTGGAAATCCAAGAAAGCAGGGGTGGAAAAAGGGCGGGTGGGTAGGTGGAAACAGGCATATAAACAAAAAAGAAAGATTGTGATAGTAGAAAGGAATAACATATACCCAAGAATGCAGCAGCATTAAAGCAACACTAGGAACTAAATATTAAAGCACTCATACACACAGCCTGGCGGGTGGGGTGGGGAATGCTCAGGAGAAATTATATCCTGAAAAAGATGACCCACCTGCTTCTTTTAAAGTCTGTGGAAGGAATGCTACTGAATTAGGTAACCCATAAAGAAGAGGCAAGATACAGCATTTGACTGAACCCACTTCTGTTGATGGAGGTCTGGGCAGCCTTCAAAGCTGAACAGAACTCTTCATCAAACAGAATGTAAAAGAGGGAGAAACATCAGAGACCTATTTAACAAGGAGTCAATGACTGGTTTTAGTTCCTTCAGATGCAGCTGAAGACAGATATCAGGGTTGCCAGTTCCCTCGTGGCAATCAGCGGGGGAGGAGAGGGCTGGCTATCCAGGGGGAAGAAGGAGGCCCAGACCACGCTGCTGGCATCATGCAGGATGTGGTGTTATCATGCCGTGCCACTGTTGCAATACTCTGGTATTTGGGCAAAAACTGTAGTAAAAAAAACCAGCTTCTACGATGTAGCTTTTGTACAAATACTGCAGCATTGCCCAGACAGTGTTGGCGTGATGGTGTCACTTCCTGTACAACACCGGAAATGTGTCCTGGGCCTTCTTCTTCCCCCTGATAAGTCTCCACCTCCCCACCAGCCAGCTGGGGGGACAGGACTGGCAATGACCCCTGCCTGGCAGGAGGTGTCTGGCAACCCCAATAGATAAAATGGACCAATCTCTTAGCAGTAGTTAAGAGACCAGGAGCTAGTCAAAATGCTGCAAAATCCTGACGGGGCCATTTCTTCTTGATGCAAATGTTCCCCTTCCATCCTTAGCAAGGATGAAGGCTAACCAGTTTTTCTCCATTTAGCTGAGACTTGAAGCTAGGGTTACCAACATCTAGGTAGAGCATGGAGTTCTCCTGGGATTACAAGTGACCTCCAGACGACAGAGAATAGTTCTCTGGTAGCTTCAAAAAGTGGAAAAACAGATGTCCTGGCAGGGGCTTATGGGAACTGTAGTCCATGGATATCTGGAGAGCCACAGTTCAGTCACCCCTCTAGAGGGACATCATGTCCCCACTAAACTCTGTCTTCTTCTCAAAACCATGCCCTCCCCTGGCACTGACCCTAAATCTCCTGGAATTTCTCAAGCCAGGGCTGGTAGCCCTTCAAAGTTGAAGTTAGCTTTTGAAGGTGGGTGAGCAACATGACTTGTCATAACCACAATTGAATTGTAAATTACTGCGAGCCAGCCTTGGCCGAGAGCAGCGACTAATAAATTGAAGAAATAAATAAAAATTAATTAATACTGGTGCTAACTTATCCCTTAGCCACAATTAGGGCAGGGAGGGACAACATAAACCTATAATCTGCTCCAAAACTTGTTAATGCACAATTAATGAGATTGAGGCCATTATTTCTGCACCAGGCAGAAGCTGCCTGACTGATTACTCATTGATGATGTAAGGGTATTGTATGCAGGAAAAGGATCAGCGTTGCATTACTCAGGCTGTGAAAATAAGCATCTTTACTGACTTGAAATCCCCCCCCCCAAACTCCACCTTGCAATTTAACAGTCCAAAAATGCCTATACTAAGTCAAACAGACTACAACAGCAGCAAGATCAGATTCTCAAAAAGAAGTAAGTTGCAGCTGGCCAGACAAGATGGAGAGGACATGTAAGCTGCACCCCAGTCCACTCTTGAACTGTACTGGAGAGGGTATCAGATTTCCTAAGTGTGCCGGTTCTCCTTGAAGATGAGAAGCTGAATCATAAACATGCGTTAAAATAATAATTGCTTTCAAGAAAACAGGGATAAGAGCAATGCCAAGAGTCAGCTGCAGAGCAATGCCAAGAGATGAGGGCCCCAAGTATATCCCAGGCCATCCCAAAAGCAGGTAAGAAATCTCAGCGTTAGTTCACAAGCGGCTTCCAGCTGCATCCTTGGCAAGGCGTATTCCTGCGGATTCAAATCTATCAAAGGGCAGAACCGGTCAGAGGTGAAGAATGCAGCCAGGACTCCCCCAGGCCTACATTCTTTCCCCTGATCTGTATGAATAAGCCCAGAAGCACTCTCAGAATGTCCAGGTGGCTTGGAATGCCTTTATCTTACAAAACCACGGCATGCTGTGTTACTGGGGATGGACAAGCAGCGAGAGGCAAATAGCCAGGCTCATTCCCTCACTCACTGCACAGGCCTGGGAACTGCCCTGATGAAGTGTCAAGCCAAATCCCATTATTTCTCCCAAATTCAAAGTTTCATTGATGTGCTGGTGTAGAGCTACTTTGCAAAAAAACACAAAAAACAAAAAGCAAAAAACCCTAAGCAAAGTAAAGCTCGTTTCAGCTATCATGAATACGACAGGCACAAATGCAGTTATTGGTTTCTGACAATCCCGATTTAATCCCTGATGAGTAGCCCTGTTGGTCTCTAGCAATGGAATAAAAACAAGAGTCCATGAGAGGGAGAAAGCTGCTTCATTTGAAATAGAGTTGGAAGGAGCCATACAGACCATCTAGTCCAGGGGTAGTCAAACTGCGGCCCTCCAGATGTCCATGGACTACAATTCCCAGAGGCCCCCTGCCAGCGAATACTGGCAGGGGGCTCCTGGGAATTGTAGTTCATGGACATCTGGAGGGCCGCAGTTTGACTACCCCTGATCTAGTCCATCCCCTTGCTCATTGCCTAAAGCATCCAGGATAAGGATCTGTCCAGCTGCTGCCAGTGAGGAGTTCAACACCTCCTTAGTCAGCAGATTCCACTGGTGAACTACTCTGATTGTGAAAAATCCCCCCTCCCATACGTAGACGATATCCTTCTACACATAGTTGTTGGAGGAGGGTTTGACAGGTGCTGTGGACCACCAAAGAGACAAATCAGCGGGTTCCAGATCAAATCAAGCCTTGAACTCTCCCTAGAAGCTAAAACGACTAAACTAGGCCTTATCATACTTTGGTCATGCCAGGAGAAGACAAGAATCGCTGGGAGAGATAAAAACACTAGGAAAAGTTGAAGGCAGCAGGAAAAAAGAAAGACCTGATATGAGAGGGACTGACTCAGTCAAGGAAGCCCTGGCCCTCGGTGAACAAGGCTGTTAATGATAGGGGATTCTGGAGGTCATTAATTGATAGGGTTGCTATAAATCAGAAGCAACTTGATGGCACTTAAAAATTCATCTTCCCCCCTCCCCCAGCACCTTGAAGTCTTGCAAAATTTATTCCAAGTATAAACTCATCAATCATTTTATATATACCAAAGAAAGGGAGGATTTTTTTTTGGGGGGGGGAGAGAAATGTTACAAAGAGAGACCAGGAAAAAGATCCCTCTATCAGCTGGCCTGATGCATTTACGCTCTCTGGATTTGATGGAACGAGTTCTGATTTATGAAAGGCTGAACTGGAACAGATTTTTGATTAAACTTTAAGGTGCCACTGGACTCTTATTTTCAAATCTGGATTTATGTACTAACTAAGCACTATTATTTGGGGACTCAGGTTATGGGAGGCATCTAAACAAACAAACAATTGCTAAAAACAACTGAATTATCATTTTGGAGGGACCAATTGTGCTTGAAATAATTTAGGGCCTCCTCCAATCTTCATCTAGCCCTGCCTGCTTTATTCATTTTCTTCCTGACAGACAAAGCCCTGTTTGTTCAGGCACCCCCATTTGGACCTGGCAACAAAACCAGGAAGTCTCCAGTCCCCCATCTATACACGACCGGAGAAGGGAGGGATTGTCAAAGCCCAATCACTAACCAGATTCATGCTTCTTCCAAACAAATAGCAGCTTGTTTGGGACCTCTGAATGTAGTCAAAGTCTCCGATTATTCTGGAATGAGGCAGGTGTGCAGATAGCCACTCAATAAAGGGCCATGTTCCGTCAAAGGCAACTTTTCTTAAAAGCTTTGTGATGCACATAAGGAATGGAAGATGCCCAACTTTTAACACTGGGAACACCACTCTGCCTTATAGTCTGTTGAGGAAGTGGCGATGATTTCCTCCAGTGTAATTAGTTATTTCCCTGAGGCTTCTTGACCTGGAGAAAAGTGCCTCCACTAGCACAGTGGATCCGTGAAGATCCAACCCACTGATTCAGAAAACTGGTCCAACTAACTCAGTGCCTTTTCTAACAGGCAATGGCTCTCCAAGGTCTCCAGTAGACACTTTTTCTATTCTTGCTCAATGAGGGATGCAGAGAATTGAACCAGGGACTTTCTGCTATGCGCAGCAAGGACATTGCCAGTAAGCTATGGCCTGCCTCTTTAGACTGCTCCCTGCTTAATTTTGATCGCTGCTGCGCAGAACTTGGCAACTCTATAAGTTGTGTTATTTTCTATATCTGCAAGCAGCAGAGAAATGTAAAATTCTCCTGAGCGCCCTGGGAATCTGCCTAGCAATGGAAGAATTAGACTAGTTCGAATCTCATTATAGAATCGACATTGAAAGAGAACATGTTCCATGGTTTCTACATGTCCAGAGCCACAGGTGCAGATCTTTGGAGTATGTGTTGCTATTATATAAGGAACACAGGACTGGCCCTATCAGCAAAAGTTCATCGCCAGGTCCCCAACCTTCCCTCTCCTCACCAGGGTTTCATCATTGGAAAAGTGGACAGAGGCAGTGGGCTTGCAAAATTCACTGGCTGCATGCACGATTACTGGAACAGGAAATGCAGTACTTGCATCTGAACTTGCATGCTTGTTGAAAACCAAGCCAAGAAAGTGCTCTTGCTTGCATAGAAAGTTGCAGTCCTGAACCAACGCAAAAGGTCGTTATTTGACAAGCGATCATTGCCTCCATCAAACAAATTAGCATGACTGCATTAGAGACGAGCAAAGAGATTTCTACCGCGTGTTCATGCCAATGGCAATTTAGGGATGTGCACAAAAGCCTTCTTCCTTTCCAGTGTGGTTTTGTTTTAATTGGGGTGAAATTCTCGGAGATTTACTCCCCTACCAAACAATCCTCCTTGCCAAATTGCAGGCAGATAGGAGAAAGAGCCCCTGTTTCGCAGGCAATTAAAATTCGCACTTGCAAAGGAGACAGAGGCAGATATTTGGCAACCCAAGAAAACAAGTAGTGATGATTGCAAATCAGTTTTGACCCAGAGATCCACAGTTCTGAGTCTACCCATTCACATCCAAAATAGCAGGTGAGAGGGCCTGTTTTAAAACACAAACTGAACATTCAGACAAAGGGAAACTAAACAGAATCTCCTTCCACACCATCTGAAAGATTCTTCTCTCTGAGGCCAAAATGTTCTCTCTGTCCCATTAAAATGGCCTGGCAGATACTGCCTAGCCTCCATGCTTCCCATTGCTCCAGAATCTGCAGTGCTATTTGGCTGCACACAAACAAATCATTTACCCCGTGCTAAGCAAGTCCTGCACCAGCATCCAGATCCACAAGCTGCTTCCATAAAATCAAATTATTTTCCCCAAAGCAGCAATGGAACCACTGCTTGGGGGGAAGGGGGAGAAGCAGACCTATTAGCACAATCCTCTTTAGGGGCAAAATCTTTGCATAATTCTACTGATGGGTAAGCATCCTTCTGGGACTCAAAACAGCTAGGCTCTAGGATAATGGCCAGATCTGAAGATTTCATGAATTCTTCAATTTGGATTAGTTATAACAATTAGGTGGCATTCAGGGTTCGAACGTTTAGCACCTGAATGCACATTTCTACGGCAGCTCAACTCAGTCTGATCCACTCAATCCAAGAACCCAAGCAGCCCCTTGGTTTACTGAGGGGGTTGCAGAAAATGAAAAGACAGGAGAGGGAGCTAGAACAATGGTGGGGAAAGACCAGACAATTTGGACAAGCCACAAGGCAAAAAGAATTTCCAGAGCAGCTGAGTAATTGTGCAATATTGCCTTTTAACAAAAAGCACCATTTACAAAGGCATATTGATAACGCTTAGTTAAAATTTAGCCTACAGTTAATGAACCCATCTATTTAATCCCACCAACAGTTCAATAAATCCTTTCGCCCTCTTAAGGGAACCACAGTGAAACGCTTTGTTGGACGTGACAGGTAAAATAAGTTTGCATGCCCACAGAGGCAAGCCTATTAAAAAATGGTTCTCAGATTCCCCACCTCACACAGGGCTGCTACCTAAGGGGATTCTTGTAATTGGGGCAGAAGCAGGGAGGAATGCCAGAGAACTGTGGGAATGTTATTCAGTTGAGAAGACTGCTGCAAGGGGTACCTTGCATAATAGAAAAGTGCCCCCCCCCCTGAAATTTCAGCATCTAATTTACTGCGTCCGCAGGGGGGGAAATGAGCTATTTAAAAAAAAAGAAATGCTGCAATTTCTTCCAAGGCAGTCTTGAGAGAGTTTAACAGATGATTATAAACTTTGCAAAACAACCTTTGAAGAATAACTTTATAGAAGCATATATCTCCTTCCTTGGACTGACCAGGCCTGAATTCAAGGCTCTGTTTGGCTGTGAAATTCATTGAGTACATGTGAGCCAATCCCTTTTTCCCTATGAACCTAATTTACATCACAGGGCTGTTATGAGGATGAAATAATCTTTTAACATTTGCAAAGCAACTTCAGTATTGGAAGGACACTACCTTCGTGTAATCCTTTACAACAGTCCTAAAAGGCAGGCCAATGTTATGGGGGGCTGAAGCTGTGCAGCTTCCCTAAGGCCCATCTAATACAGTTCATTAGAAGATCTGAACTGGTGATTTCCCATTCTCTTAATCATGCCATCTAACCTTTTGGGACAAAGCACAACACATAATTGACAACAATAAATGAGGAAGATGGATTTTGCAAGGATATATGTACACGGACCCTCAAGACAAAAAGGAAAATTTGGTTGCTCATTATATTTCTTTTCTCACACAGCATGGAAAGGCAAGACTTGTGAATACCCTCAAATATGGTGAGAAACTGTCTGTCTTCAGGCAATGTTCTGTCAGAAAGCAACACTGAAGCAGAATTCATCTGAGCAGCATACTACAGTAGTTAGCTGCTAGTGGGACCTTCCTTAGCATTAGGCTCAGCCTAGCAGAGCAGGATGCTGGGCAGCTTCAGAGCATGGGGGGCGCCAGCTGAGGCCTGGCATTTTGGTCCCAGAAGAAGGCAGAATTCTCTTCACTCTTCAACCAGGTGAGTCCCCTTGGGGTTGGGGGTGGGGGGTTGTTTTGTGAGTTTTTTGTTTACTTTCTTTAGAGGCAGAAAGGGGGGGTGACATATCAGTTCCGGGGGTGTGACAAGGAGGCGTGGCCAGCTGACATCCCTTCAGGGTTACCTTGAAGCCTGCAAAGTTTTTCAGGGGTTATTCTGGTCAAAAGGTTGAAAAAGGCTGGGTCTGAGAGCACTGACCCGGGGGGAGGGGGGCTTGAGGGTTCCGCCATCTTGCTTCGCTGTTGCTATTGTGTTGTTATGGATGCTGTGACAGTCCATTTTAGCAGCGGGTTTAATGGGTTTTAATGTTTTTTTTTTAGCTGGATTTTGTAAATGGGTGGAAGTTAATTAATTTTTAATTTTTAATCCTCTCCTTTTACTATAGACTAGTGGTTCTCAACCTGGAGGTCGAACGACCCTTTCACAGGGGTCACAGCAGGGCGAGCAGCTTGGCTGGGGGGGGGGCGGTGCCACTGCTGCCGCTCCTCCTGCAGGTGCCCACGCTCAGCCGCCAGCTGCTCCAGCAGCACCTCCAGCGCAGCAGTCGCCCGCCAGGCACTCCAGGTGGCGGCACAGCTCAGCGGGATAAGAGCCAGAACTGAACTGAGAAACCCCGGAAAAAAACCAATTTCTATACGATCATGAGAAATGGATCTTCACGCCATTGGTCAGTTTCAGTTTAATTTCTGTGAAAGAACACTTGCATAATTTTATGGTTGGGGTCACCACAACGCAAGGAACTGTATTAAAGGGTCGCGGCATTAGGAAGGTTGAGAACCACTGCTATAAACCCAGTCCCACCCAAACTACCCATATGGCTACTTTTAAAGAAAAATACAAGATGTCTGGGAATGGACTGTGTGTGTGAAGCATCTTGGCTAATTACTCCCTCAAGCTCATAAATGCCACAGGGCTTATATACAAAGCAGTTTATATGCACATGGATCATCATCAGTTACCCTAATGAAGGAGGGAAGATGTATGATTCCACATCCAGAAGGAGAAGTGGGAGATGTCACTGGAAGCGTGCTTGGCTAGGTCAGGGTACCAGTGATACAGCATGGCAACGGCCACATCAAAGTCCAATTCAAGCCAGAGGTGGCTCTGCCAGGATGCATCACCACCTAACACTACCAAAATATCAAGTGCTTCTCTGTCCCCTCACTCTCCCCTTGTAAGTTTCAGCTGTATAAGATGGGAAACATGAGTGTGAAACGACAAGGGAGGAAGCAGCTGAGGGAAAACCAAAACAGCTGGAAAACCCCACATTTTCCAGCACGGCTAGCATGACAGGAAAGTACAGCTTTTGCGAACATGTGTCAGGGAATATATCCATTATAAAGCAAACAGTTATGAGGCAGAGGCTGCTAGCTTCACCTCATTTGAGTGACAAGCTGCATATGATTATCTTCACTCCAGCGGATGTTTAGTCTCCCCACCTAAAGTTCTTCCACATTCATTTCAATGGAGAAACCATGTGTGCATACGAGTACATGAGCTGGGTGGTTGTGAACTCTTCAATGAATTAGAGGGAGGATTAGAACATGAAACCATAAGAAAACCTATGCTGATTCTCCCCTTACAGAATCCATGCTGACTCTTCCTCAATAGCTTTTGATCATCAATGTACCTGCCAATTTTCTCTTTAACAATGTATTTCACCAATTTACCCCGTGTTGACATTAGACTGTAATTTCCTGGGTCTCTCCCTAGAAATAACCTCAAACTGAAGATGTTTATCAGGGAAGAAGTCAAGGATCAGTTATAGGGCCAGAGATGTTTTACAAGTAAGCGAAGCCCACAACCCCAGTGCAGCCCTCATCGGCACTCCCAGACTAGAGCTAAAATCATTGTCTGCTTCCACTGAAAAATATATAATGGGTTTCGCCACAGAAAACAAGGTCTAGTGATGCCAGGCTAGGAGAAGCAGTTAGGCACTGGTCTTGGCTCCAGCTCCATGTGGGATCCCCTGAGGCCAGAGGGAAAAGAGGGAGCAGCCAGGGGGCCCTCCATCCTGCCTGGATTCAGACCTGGTCTCTTTAAGAGATGCTTCCCCCTTTTTATGAACTGGTATTTTATAATTGCAGTGGGCCACCATCAGGTAAAATTGGTTATTTATATAGTGCATTCTAATCTCCACCCTTCTTTCAGAGCACAGAGCAGCACACAGGGTCTCCCCCCCCCCCTCCTTCATTTTCTCCTTGCGATAACTCTGCGAGGTCAGTTAGGTTGAGAAAGAAGAGGGGCTGTTTTTTGTACCCTGCTTTTTACTACTTGAAGGATTCTCAAAAGCAGCTTACAATCGCCTGCCCTTCCTCTCCCCGTAACAGACACCCAGAGAGATAGGTGAGGCTGAGAGAGCTCTCAGAGAACTATCACTGGCCCAAGGTCACCCAGCTGGCTGCATATGAAAGAGTGCAAAATGAAACTCATTTCTCCAGATTAGTGGCCGCTGCTCTTAACCACTGCATGGAACTGATATACCCAAGATCACCCAGTAAGTTTCATGGCAAGAGGGGATCTGAACCTGGTCTGAGAAACAGTAACCAGCACGCCGACTAGAAATGTGTGTGTGTGTGGGGGGGGGGGGAGCTGCCAATAATTTATAACCAATATTCTGTGTTAGCCTCTTATAAGCACCGCAGTGGAATTTTACTGCTGAGTCAGCCCTGCCCAGCATGAGGCGGGTGTTGCTCCCAGGACCACCCTCCCTTTGCAGTGTGCTGCCAGGGCAGAAGAGAATGCATCTCAGCCATTCTACAAGTCTTGGTTCATCAGTGCCATAAGATCATGGGGAGAACTCGGCTCCAAAGGTGAAGTGATTCTGCACATCACAGAAAATATAGCTTGAAACTCAATGAGCTCCCCTCCTACAGACTTCTTTATAACTCCTTACAAAAACAACCTTTATATTCTTAGGAAGATCATTTTGTTCTTGTTATTTACATGCAACAGCTGTGAAATCATAAATATTCCTCATACTCAGGCTTAATGACACAGTCGCTTTAGCCTTGGAAAGTATGCAAAACGTCCAGAACTTGTGAAATGAAACATCTATTTTTATTTTGATTAATTTATGAAAAAGGAAGAAAAATTGCTGGGCTGGAACACTTGGTTAACGCCAACGTTTCAGCTGGGATGACAATATTGCCCAGAGCGAGACTGGCCCTTAATGAGCTGGTGGCCTGGAATACTGCCCCCCCCCCCCAGAACTTCCTCCAATATTTGGACAGCCCCACAACCGTGCATGGTTGGGAGCCAACCCAGTCTACCAGCAGATCTCCTGCTTTGCGTAAGATAGGCAGGAAACAGAAGCCAAAAGCTCCCCCTCCTCCAAGGTCAGGGAGAAGCCAGCCCTTGATCTGGGTGAGGCTGGGACCCTTTTGGCTTTTGAGCCTGCTTCTGGTAATACTTTGCTTTCCATCGATGGACTATTGGTCTGATCCAGGAGGGCTCTTCTTACGATCTTCTCCTGTAAGGTTCTAGACAGCAAGCTTGCTGAAAACGACTTCCACGTACATGAGTTGGCACAAAGGGTTTCCCGAGAAAAACGTACAATTGCAGAAAGGGTAGTGAGTGAGCTGTGGAGGTGATCCTGCTATAACAACGACGCTAAGCACGTGCTCTTTATTTGCACGCACAAAGCAAACTTCCTCAACACTCATGCACATTTTCTTTGTCCCTAGTGCACACGCTTTTGGAATACACTTCGCCTTCCTCCCAGTGAATCTGCATTTTTTTTCCCATTTATATCCCACCTTTCTCCCCAACGTGGGCCCAAAGCAGCTTCCAACAACCCTGCAAGGTAGGTTAGGCTAAAAGTGTGACAGGGGCTCATGGGAATTGTAGTCCATGAACATCTGGAGGACCACAGGTTGACTACCCCCTGCTTTAGAGGTTTTTAAGCAGAGATTAGATGGTCATCTGACTGATGCTTATTCTGTAATTTCAGGTGGATCTGAAGAGGGAGGGTGGGATGGGCTGAGCCAGCACTGCTCTCCTGGTCCTTTCTTACATGCCCAATGCCAGTTGCCACTTTGGGGTCAGGAAGGAAGGTCAGACTGGCTTAGGGATCCTTTGCTTTCCTCTGGTGGGGGGGTGTCATTGTGGGGGAGGCAGTTCTGAATCCATTATAGTCAGACTAGGACGTCTTGCACAGGTGCTCTGAACGGTGCTCCAAATGCACGAATCCAGGCAAACCCCCATCTCTCGCTGCTGCAATCTAAATCTATGGTGATGTGTGTGGGAGAGCGCTGTCTGTTCTTGGCACAAGAGGCAGTCATTTGTCCTGCCAAAAACAGCAGCAGTAGCTGAGCTGCCCCAACACACCCAGAGGACCTTTGAACACAGAGCTTCCTGTTGGCAAGAGACACTCATTAACGGGATACTTGTCTCAAGTGATCCTGAAGTAGGGAGGCTACTGACAATTGCTCAGAGGCACGGACAGGAAATGCCTCTAATATTCTACACTGCCATAGTCTCCAGGCTGGCACTTTGCACATGCTCAGAAGCATGCTTGCTATTACAGCTTCCCACATTACAGATGTTAGCTGCCAGCACTAAAAACAGCTCTAGCACTCAGTTCTGGCTGGAATGAAGCCTTCAAAGCACTAATTTGTTGGGTTTCCTTCATAGCGTCAATGCATTCATACTGAAGATCAAAGGGGGTTTTGTATTTTGAAGGGGGGGGGAACTACTGGGAAACAATGCTGCAAGAACAAGATTTAGTGCTGAACATTTTTTGACAGTGGATTTATATATTTAAAAAGTGCAGGAAAATGTTGCTTCCCTTAGTGAACCAGTGTGATCTAGTGAGACCCAGGTTCGAATCCACACTCATGTCTCGAAAGCTCACTGTGTGACCAAGGGCCAGTTGCATTATCTCAGCCTAGCCTACCTCACAGGGTTGTTATGAGTATAAAATGGAGCAGAGAACAACATCAGCCATTTTGGGCTCTCGCTGGGAAGAAAGGTAGGGTATAAATGAATTCTCGCTGGGTAGAAAGTTAGGGTATAAATGAATTCAATAATCTATATATATTCAATAATATATACATTTAATGCAAGGAACATTGAAGAGAAAAACCCAAAATCAGTTCTCAAGCTTCTTTGCCTCTGCATGTTGCTAGGCATTTTTCCCGCCTCTGTGTGTGCACATGTGAGGTAGTATTCTGGACATCTGCTTATAAAGAACCAGTTAAGGACCTTCTCCATGCACTGAGTAGCACAGGGTAGTCAACCTGTGGTCCTCCAGATGTTCATGGACTACAATTCCCATGAGCCCCTGCCAGCAAATGCCCCTGGAGTAGCAGATAGTGGATATGAGTCCTCTGGCCTTGCTCCCTGGCGTTCTGGCCTTTGGACAAGTGTGGAAGGGAAGTAAGAGCTTCTAGTCTTCCCTGACAATATCTCTGTTATGCCATGGAAGCTTGCTGGGTGATCTTGTTTCAGTTCTACCCTCTCAGCTAGGCCTACTTCACAGGGTTGTTGTGAGGATAAAATGGGAGAGGAGAGAACGATGCAAGCTGCTTTGGGCCCTCTTTGGAGAGACAAACAGGGTATAAAGATTAATAATAGTAACAATATGCCAATGGAAAGAGCCTCTTGTGGCACAGAGTGGTAAGGCAGCAGACATGCTGTCTGAAGCTCTGCCCATGAGGCTGGGAGTTCAATCCCAGCAGCCGGCTCAAGGTTGACTCAGCCTTCCATCCTTCCGAGGTTGGTAAAATGAGTACCCAGCTTGCTGCTGGGGGGTAAACGGTAAAGACTGGGGAAGGCACTGGCAAACCACCCCGTATTGAGTCTGCCATGAAAACGCTAGAGGGCGTCACCCCAAGGGTCAGACATGACTCGGTGCTTGCACAGGGGATACCTTTACTTTTATGCCAATGGACTGAGAAGGGGGCAAGTCTACTGAGCATTGTCCCATGAGTTTATGCAACATACTTGCACAGTACAAAAGCTGCACAGCCTGCCAAATAGCAGGGAGAGTGTTTTTCCAGGACTGTGCCTCCTTTAGATTGCAAAGAAGAATTTCATTTTTATCATCCACTTCCAAAGAAACTAGCGAATGCCATATATACTTGCAACAAGCATAACCGTGAACATAAGATTGCTCCCCTACAAAGTTATACACATACAATTATTTATATTACTGGACTGTAACTAATATAGGAATATAAGAGAACTCACACTTGACGGCAAACTGGGGGCAGGGGGAGGGCCTAGTCTTGTATATGAATAAATACAGTTGATTCCATTCTAACCCTCTGCTGAAACCATCAGCTTTCTGATATGGTACAGTCCCCCCAGGGACATGCTATATATTTGGTTACATATGTAGATCAGAAGAGTGGGATTCAAATGAAGAAGGACAGAAGTATAGCCTCTTTAGGGACAATATAAGGAAATTGCTTACTGTGAATGCAAGCAGACTGTTAAATCTATCCAGGTGTATACTTCCACCACAGAGACTCTGGCTACTGTACTTAAGGAAGAAGAATCAAGAACTTGTGTTGGGAATCTCCTACACCAAAACCTCCCAACATTTTTGTGCCAGCAGAAACAGCATGAGAGGCACACACACTAAATTGTTGTCACAAAATGGCTGCAGCAGGAGGCAAAGCCAATCACAAATGTCTAACATAGCTTACATCAGTTCACACAGTGAAGATCAGCCAATCAAATAGCCGATAAGAAGACTTGAGAGAAGAAGGCCCATCTGGCCCCTCCCACTTTCTAAAAGTACTCGACAGGTGCCAAGAACCATGTTTGGCAGACACCATGGCACCCATAGATGCTACACTGGGTAACCAACATGATTTCACTCCTTGTGATACTTCAGGAGCAAGAAATACCGTGACATGTATTCCTGTTCTTAAAATCTATGTTGACAGTATTCATGGAAGCAGACGCAAGAATGCATGCATAATAACCTATAACTCAAAGACAGTGGTTATCCAATTGATCCTTTGGTACTAACTTCTTAATAATTCAAAGAGATTTCTAATGATATCTGGCTATGTCCAGCTTTTCACACACCATTGGCCCCTGAGCTCCCCTCCCATGAGAACCACCACCGACATGTCCATCCTATGGGGCCGTCAGTATGTCACAGTTACAATTGGATGTTCTCACTATGTATACAAACACTATATAATGTTTGTTCCATTATATTACTGTTCTCCTGTTATGACTTTTTCACTACTGTTCAATTTATCGTGTTATTTGTACTGTTTTTATTCCAGTTCCATGTAAACCACCCTGAGCCTCAGCGGAGGTATATAAATATAATAAATAAATAAATACATAAATAAATAAGAGCCTCTTGTGGCGCAGAGTGGTAAGGCAGCAGAAATGTTGTCTGAAAGCTCTGCCCATGAGGCTGGGAGTTCAATCCCAGCAGCCAGCTCAAGGTTGACTCAGCCTTCCATCCTTCCGAGGTCGGTAAAATGAGTACCCAGCTTGCTGGGGGGTAAACGGTAATGACTGGGGAAGGCACTGGCAAACCACCCCATATTGAGTCTGCCATGAAAACGCTGGAGGGCGTCACCCCAAGGGTCAGACATGACCCGGTGCTTGCACAGGAGATACCTTTACCTTTACCTTTACATAAATAAATAAATATGATTATCATAGCTAAGAGTTCTTTTGGATCAACATACCACTGTGTTTAGCTATTTAGAAGAAGAAGAAGAGTTGGTTCTTATATGCCGCTTTTCCCTACCCGACGGAGGCTCAAAGCGGCTTACAGTCGCCTTCCCCTTCCTCTCCCCACAACAGACACCCTGTGGGGTGGGTGAGGCCGTGAGAGCCCTGATATCACTGCTTGGTCAGAACAGTTTTATCAGTGCCGTGGCAAGCCCAAGGTCACCCAGCTGGTTGCATGTGGGGGAGCGCAGAATCGAACCCGGCATGCCAGATTAGAAGTCCACACTCCTAACCACTACACCAAACTGGCTCCCTATATATATATATATATATTCTCCACTTTTCTCCTTAATGGAACGCTAAGCAGCTTACACCAATTTTCCTCTCCTTTGTTTTAATCTCGCAGCAAGTTAGTCTGAGAGAGAGTGACTGGTCCATGGCCACCCAGCTATCTTCCACGGCACTGTGGAGATTTGAACCTGGGCCTCCTACATCCCAGTCCAACATTCTATCCACTATACACTATTACCTCTCATCTCCCCACCAAACAAAGAAATGCATATTGTAAATCCATTAGCAGCAATACTTTTGGAATATGCCATCAGCTTGGATCCAAGGTATGGACACTCCAAACCAAAGAGTTATACTTATTTGTAAGGTCAGGCACACCACAAGCACTTCAGGTTAATCTGTAACAATTGATCCCCCCACCCAACCCCAGTCTGCAGTTTAGGCATCAGTGATCAGAACAGCTTTTAGGCTTATTTCCAATATCAATCAAATAGAAGATACACACCTGACATCCACCTTTCTCCTAAATGAAAGCATGAGGAGGCAGGGTATGAGAGGAAGAGAGAGAAAAAAGAGAGACAGGGCTTAGATTAAAAGAACCGCAGGTTTAAGAAGCTATTCAAAAGTGAATGAAAGTAAGCATGCATAAGCACCGGCAGCCTTAAAACCACGGTTTTCAAACTATGTTCCTGGGATCTGTGGAGTTCTTCCAAGGTTTATTTGGGACTTGTCTGGAGACAGTCGATACAGATGGAACAGCAGGCCTGGCTAACACTCGGCATGAACAAGCAGTGCACCATAGAGCATGTGCCAGAACCCTCCCACAATACTCAGGGACTCCCTGATAGACAAGCCAGTATCAAAAAGGCCTCTAAGGAGGGCAAGTACCATTTGGACCCAATAGCTCCAAAGCTCTTGCTTTCCCCCTACCCGTACCCTGGCAACACACAAGGAGGGGCAGAGCCAAGCCCTCACTCAGATTTTCCTACCCAGGAGGAAAGAATAACATGCTGGCTTTCACACAACAAGTGTTTTTGGAACTCACAAAATCTGTATCATCTGGAGAGGGCAGACATTCAATTCTGTTCACCCCAGGAGACTGGCCACTCATCCAAATCTCTCTAATTGAAGGGATGAGCCCGTGCGGCAGAAAACCTTACCGTTTTAAGATTAAACCCATCTTAGCTATGCACCACTAACCCTCTTTCAATTGGAAATCCCTTAATATGCCATGCCGGTCCAGTTTTCCATCTCTAACAAAGTGCATCTAGGAGAAATCACAAGCAGGGCCATGGCAGGGACAACTGTTCCCTCCTCCTACCAATATGTTGTTTGTCCGCAGCATCTGGTAAGAGATAAACTGCAAGTTCAAAGGAAGGAAGAGAGATTAAAAAGAAGCAACAGACCCATTAGCCAGCCCACAGCCGGTCGTGAAGACCTCATTGGGCTAGAGGTTTCAGGCTGAGAGGGGGGGGGGGACGGCAGTAGACCAGAGATGTGTCAAAGTAGCTTACAGAGCAAATGCAGCACTGAGAGAGGACAGCAAGTGGCTGGAAAACAGGCTTGCGAGGAGGAGGGTGCAACATCTGCTACGAAGAATCCATATCCATCTGCCCAGTCATATGGCAATAATATCAGTAATTGTTTACCAAGGCTTTTTTTAATGTGCTAAGTGCTCTACCATCTTCAGCCTGTCAGATGCAACCCCAGGAAGTAGTGCCATATTTCCCCTCCTATCTCTGAAACGGGGATGCGGCAAACCTTCCTCACTTAATTAGACATTCTGCGTTGAGCAGGGGGTTGGACTAGATGGCCTGTATGGCCCCTTCCAACTCTATGATTCTATGATTCTATGAAAAACAACAACGGGATGGTGGTGGAGCCATTGGGAACTAAATGTTCCCAAGCAAATTCGCCACGGGTAAAAATATTTCCTTGGAACAGGTTGTTCATGTTCGCTGTTTGCTTGATGTAGAACAGGGGTAGTCAAACTGCGGCCCTCCAGATGTCCATGGACTACAATTCCCAGGATGCTGGCAGGGGCTTCTGGGAATTGTAGTCCATGGACATCTGGAGGGCCGCAGTTTGACTATTCCTGATGTAGAAGATGGATTCCTGATGGATACCTGGCCTCTTACAGAGGCCAAAGGGACAGCAGAAGACCCGTCCCCTCAAGTTGTTTTTGCCCTTCCACATATGAGTGGGCATCATTCCAGGAACCATCCCATAAGTGCTGCTGCTTCTGCAACCATTCTGCAATGGGGCCATTTCAGGCCAGAATGAGCAGCCCATGAAGAATACAGAATGAATTTTTGGGGAAAGGTTTCCATTTGAAACTGCAAAAGGACCTTAGTGGGGCATCCTGATTAAACACGTCCTTTGAAACTACATGAGGATGTTAGCTGAGCTATCTGTCTCAAGAGATCTTAGACCTTGAAAGTTCTCATACGTTTCTTCTACTTCCGTAATGTCACTATCTGTTATCCGACTGTATCAGCATAATTTCCTGGGCACCAAGACTCATCTCCACTGGCTGCTAGATAACTGGGAAGAAAGCATGTGTGGGGTTTAATCATTTTCCATGCCAATGCTTGAGTGCTTGTAGAAGAAGAGTTGTTTTTTATAGCCCAATTTTCACTGCCCGAAGGAGTCTCAAAGTGGCTTATAATTGCCTTCCCTTCCTCTTCCAGCAACAGACATCCTGTGAGATAGATAAGGCTGAGAGAGCTCTGACAGAACTGCTCTGCAAGAATAGCTCCAAGAGATCTGTAATTAGTCCAAAGTCACCCAGCTGGCTGCATGCGGAGGAGTAGGAAATCAAACCCAGTTTTCCAGATTAAAGGCTGCCGCTCTTAGCCACTACACCATGCTGGCTCTCAGACTGGGAAATTACAATGGCCCTGGGAGGAGGCAAGCTGACCAACGTCTGCATTGCTGCCAGCCAGCACTTCAGGGGTCACTCTGCTCAGCCCACATCAGCAGCACCAAAGACGGGCATCTTCTCAGCCACTGACTCCAATAGCATCATGTGAGGAGGGCAACTCGTGAGCCAACACTGGTCACTGTCACTGCTGAAGGGCCAGTGTGGTGTACTGGTTAAGAGCGGCTGCTTCTGATCTGGCGAGCCGGGTTTGATTCCCCACTCCTCCACATGCAGCCAGTTTGGTGACCTTGGCCTCACCACATCCCTGATAAAGCTGTTCTGACTGAGCAGTGATATCAGGGCTCTCTCAGACTCACCCACCTCATTGGGTGTCCGTTGTGGGGAGAGGAAAGGGAAGGTGAATGTAAGCTGCTCTGAGCCTCCTTAGGATAGTGAAAAGCAGGGTATAATAGCCAACTCTTCTTGTTCTTTGAGCCAAGGGACCCCTGCAGCAGCACTGGGCGAGCTCTTCAGGCTCAGCTCCTGGCTGCCAGTGAGCCTCCAGCACACCAAGAACTTCCCTGGCTGCTCCTCTGCACCTGACTAAAGCACCAGGCTTGGCTTGTGGCCCCTCCTCCCTGTCAGGGGCGACCAAAGAACACAGCAGAGGACATGCACTGAACATAATGTGTAACTAAACACTGCTGGTATGTGTGTGGGAGGGATGCATGAAGCCCAGTGGCGCAGATTGGCCACTCATGCCCTGCAATGTGTCATTCAGTCCTTGGTAGGGAAGGCAGCCTTGGAGTTCATTCCCTGTTGCTGGCGTTCTGCAAGCAAGGAGGAAGAACTTTCTCAGCACTGCTAGATTACTTGAAAGGCAAAAGTAGAAGCTGCTGTAAATGAAGACCTGGTCCTTGGAGGCTGTGATCCCATGGAGAATGGCGCATTCAGGTTTAAACTGCACTGGTATGACAACCCCTATCCTCTAAGCCAGAGCTGCCATTGATTTGCTTCATGTGACTCAATGGCCAAAATGAATCTGAAGAAGCAATACCATGATGCTTTTTCTATCTTCCTGAGCATGAGCATGGACAGCTGTGCATGCAACCAAAGAAAAGGTTTACTGGACTGTTTCATGCATCCTTCAGTCCCTAGACCAAAAGCACTTACGTGTTATTCAGGATTTGGAGGCGTTCCCCTTTCTTGAATGAAAGGTCTGATTCTGTCCGGGACTCATAATCATAGAGGGCCACAAATGTGGTGACTCCACCTGCAAAAGAAACCAATTCAGGTGAGTTCAGTGACCACGTTATCTTTACTGGTGAGTAATATTATACCTTCAGGCAAGGATTCCCAACCAGGACTGCATGAGGGGCTCCCTAGCCTTTCCCCTGCAGTCTGCCTTAATGGACTCAGCCACAAACTATTCCTGACAATGTCATGAAAACAGGAAATCGGCCACTTCCATTGGCCTGGAGGTGGTGCTCTATTGTAGTTAGCGTGCCTGGGAAAGGGGATGAAGCCTGGATGCCTACTCCTGCCTCAAGCAGCCTTTCTCCCTGAAGCCTGAAAAATATTTCAGGCGTTCCTCCATGGTCCAAAGATTGAAAAAGGCTGCCTTAAGGGCAGCGTGCACCAAGGAAATTCATGCACTGAGTCACATGGTGTCCTAATGGTTATGGTGCCTCTTTGCACGTGGCATGGGTAGATAATTGTTGCACACTTAACAAGCTTAGGTTTCATCTGCTGGTTTTGAGAACTCCCAAGCCTTGCAGGTTTAACTGCAGACAGACACGTTTAAACAGGTCAAAGATACCAGGATTCGAAAGTCCTGCCCAACACAGAAGCCATACTGACCAGCTAATGCCCCACAGCGCTGAGGAGAGGTGACCATGCTGGATGTATTTGAGCCTCCAAAGAGCTTGGTTTCTGGAGTGGTGCTGCCATGTAAGCGGCTGGGAGTTCGGTGGGAATCTGAGATGGTGGTCTTGTTGGGAGTCTGTGATCCCGAACAGCCCCCGTGGATGTTCTCCGTGGATTCCAGGCTGCGTCTCCGCTGACTGGGGTCTTTGGGTTTGCTCTTACTGCTCCCCATGATACAAGCTGTGGGAAAAGAGAAAGTCACCAACAGGTTAATCTCAAGTCTCCTGCCCACTAAGAAGTGAACACATCACCCAGTTTATGCTTTCTGGAGGGAACAAAATGTCCTCTGACTTTGGCACAGGTTTGCCAGATCGAAAAATACACATGAACATGGATGCAATAACCTTATGCCAGTGGTCTCTCAAGGTCAGTATTGTATACTCTGTGAGGAGGCCTTTCACGTCACCTATCCCTGTAAACTAAGTAGTCCAGAGACTGAACCTGGCCTGGAACTTTCACAAGTATATCAATTGTTCTAACACTGAGCCATGACCATTCCCCTGATCTGAACAAGAAATAGCAGGCACTTTAGAGGTCAAGGTTCATTCCAAGTAACAGTCACTCATTCAGAGCCACCAAACTCTACCAGCTAGCCAGTAAGATTCAGAGGAAATGTTACCCATTTTTGTACCTGCCTTGTAAAATTCAAACATGAACCATCTTACACCATCTTGAGCTGCTTGGAAGACGGGATAATCTAGAAAACCAGTTGACCCAATGTTCTTATCTTGCTTTGCGTACAATTGACCTCTGCATAGAAATGTAACAGCTTTGCATTTGATGGCCTCTTGGCCCCACTGTTTGCACATATTCCTTTCTGTGTGCTCATTTAGTGCCACACAGAGGGTAACTTCATGCATCTGGTGAAATAATGAGCACATCAAAACATTTGATGCTGTAATATAGTACATCTTTAAAACATGACAGCACTCTGCCATTTTCACCCACCCTAAGCTTGCCAACTCTGGACTGAGAAATTCCTGGAGATCTGCAGATGAAGTACAGGGAGGGGAGAGGCTTTTGTGGTGTATAATGCCACAGAACCCTTCAAAACAGCCCCTTTTTTTCAAGAGGACTGATCTGTCACCTGGAAATCAGTGGTAATTCTGGGAGATCTCCAGGCCCCACCTGGAGGTTAGCAATGCTAGCTCACGCACTGGCCCCATAAGGGCAATCCCAAATCATCGGTAATCACCCACCAAGAGGGAGACAAATCCATTCCTAATCACATTGGTATTTAACTTGCTTGACTGAGTGTAACAGGAAGAAGGCTTATCCTCTTGAGCGTGCTCACGAAGGCACCTCCGGCTTTCCTCTTGAGAGAGATGCAGCACACATGAAAACAAGGTACAGCCTCATCAGCCACTCACTAGCTCACAGCTCTACATAGCAAATGGCTCCAAAGTTCACTTCTTCCATACGGTTCCAGTGTTCCCATTAGCTGATGACCATGTGACAAACTTATCCACACACAAGTTATATGTGCTACTAGAAGTCCAAATATCACCTGTAGGATTGCTAGCTTTCAGGTGATACTGGTAGATTTCCAGCTATGACAATTAATTCCCAGATGACCAAGACCAGTTACAAGAGAAAATGGCTGCTCGGGAGGGTGAACGTTATAGAGTTATGGATGGATTGTGAGGACACATTAACAGCTGTCACGATTTCCTATTGTTTACTGTTTTACCACAGGCATCTTCTTTATTGTTTAATCTAAAAATCAGCCCGACACCTATCTTGTCAGCAGGCTGTTGTGGCCACTAGAAGCAGCATAGAGCATGAGTCACAAGGGACTCATGAGGACCCCATACATGGGGTAGTCCAGACAAGAGACAAGATGAGGTAGTTTGCCACTGCCTTCCCTTGCATGGCAACCCCAGTCTTCCTTGGTGGTGGTGTCTCATCCAAGCAGTAATTCTGGCTATCCCCTGCTTCTAAGCTCTGACCAGCTTGGGCTAAGTTGGGCTATTCAGGGTGCTCAGCAGCTATTAACTGCATCTCACTTACTGCTCACAGACGCAAATTATGCTGTAAGGCAGCAGTCCCCAATCCCCGGTCCGCAGACCGGCACAGGTCCATGGATCAGTTGGTACTGGGCCGCAGCTCCTCCTCGTCCTCCTCCCCGGCTGCTGCCTCGGGGGCTGCCCTGCCACTCTGCCGCCAGCTCACCTTTGGTGCTCTCCAGCAGCCACCATGGCTGGGACTCCCCCTCGGTATGGCACTGCGCAGCTGCTGCTGGCAGCACCCCCCAGTGGGCAGCAGGAAGTCAGGGGCGCCAGCGGGAAAGCAAGTGGAGCAGGGGCTCAGGCGACGTCCCTCTGCAAAAGACTACCCCCCCACCTGGGCCTTAGTAAAATTGTCAAGTGTTGACTGGTCCACAGTGATAAAAATGTTGGGAACCACAGCTGTAAGGTATAGTGTCGCCAGGTTTTGTGCTGCAGCCATTAAATTTGGCAAAAGATTACTAACACCCAATTGAATCAGAGCGCTGTGATCTGAATATGTGTGTGTGTATAATCTAATTTATGCTTTTAGCCATTTTATGGTCTAAGCTATTTTATATTATTTTATATTATTAGTAAATTTATGCTTTTATCTATATTGTGCTTTTTGCAGTCCGATCCCTTATGGTTTTGGAACTGACTGCTAATTTTCACTTTGCTGGCCCATGACCATATTAAAGATCAGACTGATTGCATCGCACATAAAATCATCTCAAGTAGGTAGCTGTGTTGGTCTGAAGCAGCAGAACAAGGTTTGAATCCGAATACACCTTTCAGGCTGGCAAATTCTCACACGAAAGCTTATATCTTGTTGGGCTGCATCTTACTGAGATGATTAAAGTTTGAGTCTAGCGGCACCTTTAAGACCCACAAGCTTTAATAATCTCAGTAAGACTCAGCAGCCCAACAAATCAATCCCACAGTAGCCCGGAAGTATTAGAAACAGCCTCAGCAGCTACCTGACAACTAAATGCCTTTTATTTTATTAGCTTATTTTTCTTAGGAGTTGTTTCAAAGGATTCCAACTAACTTTTCAACAACAAGATAACCCTCCCGAAGTGATGTATACTATTTAGGAGTTGATCACATGCCAAACAATTTACTGAGAGCTTAAAAAAAAAACACTAAAGCAACTCGACAGATGATGACACCAAGGATCTTTAAAAACCCTCTGTAAAATAAGGTCATTACTCCTGTGAATCACGGTAGAAAGCTGTTTACATAATCTGAGCAGTATGGTGGTCCATATCCACTCATAAATGGCCACCAGGTGGATGCCAGATGGACCTGCCACCATACTGTTCGCAGCTAATCTAGATAAGCAGGGAGAATCACAGAATCATAGAGTTGGAAGGGGCCACACAGGCCATCTAGTCCAACCCCTGCTCAACGCAGGATCAGCCCAAGGCATCCTAAAGCAAGAAGTATGAGAGAAGGCAGCACAGGCTGTAGAAGGTCCCTGTTTCAGTCCCTGACATTTTCAGTTAAAGGGTTTCAGAGACAGGCACTGGGAAAGGCCCCGCACAGAGCCCATTTCAGAGGTCTAGATGTGCAGGAGTCAAATAGGGGAAGGGGTGCATCTCCTTGCATGCAGTAGGCCCAAAGTTTAGTCCTTAGCATCCCCAATTCAAAAGGTAACAGATGATACAAACCCAGCTGGAAAGCCACAGCCAATTGGAATAGACAGAACAGACGCTGACAGACCAACAATGTGACTCAGTATAAAACAGTTACATGTACATTCTGTTTCAGGAAGGATTGTAGCTGGTCAAGTGGATAGCCTTGTTGGCCTGAAGTAGCACAACAAAAATTTGAGTCATAGAATCATAGAGTTGGAAGGGAACTCCAGTCCAATCCCATGCACAATGCAGGAACTCACAACTACCTGATTTCACCTGTACTACTACCAGGACACCTCTCGCCCATCCTATATTGATGAATATGATTTTTCCTACCTAAATGAAGAACTTTACATTTATCTCTATTGAAATTCATTTTAGTCCAGTTTTGTAACCTGTCCAGATCATCTTGTATTCTGATTCTATCTTCTGGTGTGTTTGCTACACCAGTTTAGTGTCATCTGCAAATTTAATAAGTACACCCTCTATTCCTTCATCTAAATAATTTATAAGTATGTTGAACAACACAGATGCCAGGACAGATCCCTGAGGCACCCGCATTTGTCAATAAGAATATCATTTGGAACCTTATCAAAAACCTTACTGAAATCCAGATAAACTATGTCCTCAGCATTCCCCTAATCTAGTAAGGTAGTAACCGTCTAGAGAAATGAGATAAGATTAGTCTGACAGAGCTGCAAAGAAATGGGCGGTACAGATAAATAAATAAATAAATAAATAAATAAATAAATAAATAAATAAATAAATAAATAAATAAATAAATAAATAAATAAATAAATAAATAAATAAATAAATAAATAATAAATGATTTAATCTTGAGAAAGCCAGGCTGACTCTTAGTAATTACAGCCATCTGCTCTAGCTGCTCAAGGACCTACTGAAGATTTGTTCTAAAATTTTGCCTGCTATAGATGTCAAGCTGACGGGTCAGTAGTTACCCGGATCCTCCTTTTTCCCGTTATTGAAGATGGGGACAACATTTGGATGCAATTCATCTGGCCCAGAGGATTTTGTTTCATTTAAAGAAAATAGTTATTGATGGACTACCCCTAAAGTGATCCTAGACAACAATTCCCATCCCTCATCATGTGAAATGATTTTGTCACATTGAGCACGATTCCCCTCACAAGTAAAGACTGAAGAGAAATAGGAATCGAGTAGTTCAGCCCTCTCTTCATCACACAAAAGCTCACGCCTTGAATAAATCTTTGTTGGTCTTAAAGGTGCCACTGGACTCAAATGTTGTTGTCGCTGGTCGGTTTACCAGCTGATCAGCCAAAGCTGCTGAAAAATTGGTTTTGACCATTCTTTCAGGCTGTCCATTCAGAAGAAAGCCTAAACTCCAGAGCACTGTCAACACTAGAGGCCAGAGGCACTTCCTCCGCTTTACCTGTCTTAAACATCCTGAGCAATTCCACCCCAGCTAGAGTGAGTTTGAATTTATTCACCCTTAGCCGAAGTTATGGATGTCAGACAGGCACTCAGGGAATGTAAATTTCCTCACCTGGTCCAGATACAAAGACGGAATAGCTTACTGATGACAACCTACTTCAGAACCTCCTGGGAATCTCCCTCAGAAGTTACATATAAATGTTTAAAAAGTATAGCTCCCAGGGGACATCACAAGTGAGCTATCCCGAGGGGCAATCTTTCAAAACAGAACTCGTATTAAATTTTAACGGTGTATGGAATATTTCCTTGAGGAAAGTCTTATTTCAGAAATGGGGAAATGGAAGGGAGGGCAAAAAAAGAGAGAGGTGAGATTGATGATTCTGTTTAGCTGGTGAACTTGGAGGTCAGTGAGATCGTTAAAAGAACAACAGCCCCAGCTAGGCAGGGAGAACTTCAGAGAGAACTAGGCAGAGAGAACACAATAGCCAGGCCCACTGGGAGCTGTGCTTCCTGAATGACATGACCACATGTCAGCACAATTGAAATTGTCACAGCAAGCTTCAAGAGGATTAGACAACTTCTGTGCATGAAGCCAACGCCAGCAGTCAGAGGCAGCCATTTTCACACTTCAAGGAACTAAGTTGATAGCTACCTGGTGTTACGCCGCCTCCGCTAACCTTTGATTGTAGGGTTTGAACACCATGAGACGATAGTCATTTCTTTTAGGCTTCCCCTGTTTTTTGGGGTGGGGGGGGTGGGGGTGGGGAGGCTTCAATATGCCCATGCTTCACTTGATGCCAGTCAGGACCTAGGGGCTAAGGATAGAATTGTAGGCTGCAATCTATTCATTGTTGAATTGTAGTATAGTTTGGGCGGTAACAATCATTGGCAACTAGATTTTCCTGCGCGGGTAAAACAAATCAGGAGGTGAAAGATTGCTATAACACGGTGACAGAACAAGATGAATAGCATACAAATGGCAGCATGGACACACATTACTTGGGAGTTAATGCGGAGGAAATAGAAGATCAAGCTGCAAGTATGAGGCCAGGGAAATCGCATTGAGTCAAGACCTGCCAGAACCATGCACTACCAAGATGGCAGTCTAGCATACGTATTTTTAGCTCTGGTTTTAGGATGTATTTTTATTAGGCTTGTTTTAACAGTTGGTAGCCTTGTCTGGGGAGAAAGCTGGGATACAAATGCTGTAAATAAATACAGGAACAGCTATTTATCCCATTCTCTCTCCCCTAAATAAACAAAAACAAGAATGCTGCTTGACCAGGTAATTGACTGGGGTAATTTCAGGTTCTGAAAGCCTCCCCTAAAAGGAAACACGGGACAATCTGCAAACTGATCTATCATACATACTTGTATTTTTGGTCTTAGACCATCATTTGAAATGCTAGACACACAAGAAGGGAGAGACTGAGCCAAGGATGCAAATGGCTTTAGATCAGGTGTTTTGTTTTTTTTTAGTTTAGTAAAATACAAATGGAATAATTTGGAAACCTATGTAGCCAAGGCAGTCCAAGTGTGTGGCAGCAGCCATAACTGCTATGCACTTGGACTGGGTGCTCTTTCCAGGGAAAAATGAATTTTACTGTAAACTGCCCTGAGCCACAAGGGAAGGCAGTATATAAATGTAACTTTGCCCTGTTTACCCTACGAAGAGGAGGCGGGAAAGGGGGTTGATCCTCAGCATGTCCAGTATTTTTAAAAATATCCACCAACCCTACAGTAGCCTTCAACTTCCTGTACTCTGGACCCCCGCCCCCCCCTGCCCATCAGCTTCCATGTGCCCTGAGTACTTCAGAGTCAATGGCCTGCTTGCCCCCCCCCTAAGATTTGCGTCCCAACCAGGCTGACAATTCTCTTCCCTCACAGAAGGTGGTCTACAAATTATTGAGCTTCCTCTGCGAGTGACCATTTCATGGCATTACTCCAGTTCAGCTAACAGCCACAATAGTCTTCGTTGCAACCTGTTGAACAGAACTTTGGCATCCTATTTTCTGGCTTTACTATTAAAGCAATTTTAGTTTTGTCTTTCTATATGAAACACAGTGTGGGAGACATAAATGCCTTGAAGCAGAGCAGCTGTCGCCCAACACCACCTTCTGGAACTGCCTAGTGAAGTAAGAAGGGAACTAGCAGAGCGTAGAAACCCTAATTCCTGTCCCACACAAGAGGGCCTGAAAGATGCCATAATAATTCTGCAAATCTACCATACACTGTTTCTATATAGATAATTGTGATGTTAGAGGGCTAGGCTACAACTCTCTTGATGGAAATTTTGAAAAAAGATTTAATCTTAGCAACCATTATGTTAAAAGACCTATATTTTAGCATCATCACTACTGAAATCAGGCACTTCTGACATTTACAAAAGTTATGAATTCCACTTATCTTCCTGCCTAATACAAAGACTGGCCAATTCTCTTATTCCAGTACATTAAAAAAAACTATTTAATTTCCAGATCAGTGACAAGGGCAGGCCCACATAGAACGAGTTACAGCAGTCTAGTCTGGAAGTGACCGTTGCATGGATCACTGTAGCCAAGTGGTCCGGGGACAGGTAGGGCGCTAGTAGCCATGCTTGGCGAAGATGGAAAAACACCATCTGTGTTTAGATAAACTTTGCTAAACCTAAACTGCTATTTAGCTCAGATTTATAATCTTGCTGGTGGCCTTAACCTGGCCTAGAATTTATTCTACCCTATTATAAAAGGGAACTACTGCTGTGCTTTCAATTATAAGGCATTTTTGTATTTTAATATCTATTTAGAAATACGATCTGAGAGCACATATTAAGGTATGAGACGGGGAATCATTGTCAGAGGAAGGAACTTAAATCTCCTACCTTTGGGTTTTCACAACTTGACAAGTATGAACATACGGTCCATTTAGTTCCATAATCACTACGTCTGGGAGGTTCAACCGTTTTGGATACATGCCCATGCAGAGTTCAGGATTTTGTCTGACTTAGCATTTTGTATTACACTCACTTCTCAGAGAATTATAGCCAAGCTTAGGTCAAGTACGCCCTTCATAGAGAAGCAGGAATATGGAATCAAAGTTCAGTAATCAAAACCCAAACTGAAAACACGGTATTCATGTGTCTCATGGCAGTTATGCAAAATAAAAACTTAAAAAACATGACAGCAGTTGGTATAATTAGCTATCAAGCAGAAATGTTCGGGAAGGTATTTTTATGAATGGATTAGAAGTGTAGTATAACAGAACAGCTCAGGAGATGAGTTTTGTCGAGTGAAAAAAGGCAAACCCTACAAGGACTTGCGGGAGTCAGCTCACTTCCCTCCTCTTCCTTTATTTCTTCTTTCCCTTTCCTTCTGTCCTTCTAGGATTGCTGGCTTCCCAATTACAGAGTTCCCCTTTGGGTTGCCAAATCAAGGTTGGGACATCCCTGGAGATTTGCAGGGAGAATCTTGAGAAGGCAAGACTTGGGGAGAGAAGCAGCCTCAGCAGGCTGTAATGCCAAGATGTCCACCCTACAAAGCAGCCATTTCCTCCAGGGTAACTGATCTCTCTCATCCGGAGAGCAGAGGTAATTCTGGCTGATCTTCAGCCCCCACCTGGAGATTAGTAACTGTAGTTCTTCTGGAGGAAATTGATGTTTTGGAGGGTGGAGTCTATGGTATTATAACCCTCTGAGGTCCCTCCCCTCTCCCCAAACTCCTATATATGCAGTTTTCCAGTTTGTAAAAAGATTTGTCTTATCCATTCACAGCTCCAGTCTCTGGATGAGTTGTTTTTATATGCCACTTTTCTCTACCAAAAGGAGTCTCAAAGCAGTTTACAATACCCTACCATATCCTCTCCCCACAACAGACACCCTGTGAGGTAGGTGAAGCTGAGAGAGTCCTGAAATTACTGCTTGGTCACAGCAGCTCTATTAGGGCTGTGATGAATCCAAGGTCACCCAGCTGGTTGCATGTAGGGCAGTAGGGAATCAAACCTAGCTCGCCAGATTAGAAGGCACCACAATGCTTTTAGTGCATGGTCTCCTATAATGCCCTTTGTAAGCAGCTATAAAAACTGGTTTCCATGCATGGAGAAAATGAGCAAAGGAAGTCCGTTTATTTTTTTTTTAAAGATAGAATGGAGTGCACAGACAACACTAAGCTCTATACCAGGGGTAGTCAAACTGCAGCCCTCCAGATGTCCATGGACTACAATTCCATTTTTTGTAGTCCATGGACATCTGGAGGGCCGCAGTTTGACTACCCCTGCTCTATACACTCCCACACCATCTCACTGTGTTCTCAGCTGGTGCTCAAAGTTTTTTTTTAATATATATGGGATCTGAGCTGGACAAGAGGGGAAAATGGTCCAGTGGTCCAAGTATGCTTTTTGGTTTTCAAATACACTCCAACCCTTCTTACAATGGGCACGGGTGGACTCCTAAGAGTATTTCTTTGTTTTAGTACATTGTTTATGTCCATGGCGATCTTTTGTGGGCAGAGGCAAGCTTTCAGCAGCCTACTATACCAATGAGAATTTTAATTGCCTCTATAAATGAGAACCCTTTCTGCTATCTATCTGAAATGTGTCAGGAAGAACCTTCTGGAAAGGTTCATTGCAACTGGCATGTGTGAATGTACTGAAAAAGAAGACCTGGTTTTTGCTTCTCAGTTTTCTTTACCTTAAGGAGTCTCAAAGTGGCTTATAATCGCCTTCCTTTCCTCTCCCCACAACAAGCACCTTCTGAGGTAGGTGGGGCTAAATGAGCTCTAAGAGAACTGTGACTGGTCCAAGGTCATGCAGCAGGCTCCATGTGGAGAAGTGGGGAATCAAACCCACTTCTGCAAATCAGTCTGACGCTCTTAACCACAAAACCACTCTGGCTCCTCCCTCCATTACCATAACAAATAAAGAAAACAGAACACAACTAATAGCTGTAATATTCAAATAACAATTTTGACAACTAAAGCAAACCATCTTTTTTTTTTGGCATGGCCCCCTACTGACAAGGCCTAGCTTGGCCTTTTCCCTCACACGTGTTCTCAGGGCTCTGGATACAGAAAAACAGAACACATGAGCAAAAAAGGAAGCGCTTCAGGGCACCAAAGAGTACAGCGGTGCATTTAACTCTGCTTCACTGTGGAACAAAACAATGATGCTGATTCCAAAAAGTGAGCCAAAGGCCGGCTGAGGTAAATCACTGGTGAGGAAAAGCAAGGTAACAGGAAAAGTCCTGCTTGCACAATTGCTATTAACAAAGGAAATCTGGCCACTGCTAAACCAGCCTTGGTAGCATTAGCTGACTTTATTACTCTCTCTCTCTGTGGGCAGCCTTTGAAAAAATATCCAGAAACCGCAATCAATTCAAAATGTTATGGCGAAAATCCTAATGGGATCTTGTTGTGGTTTGAATGCTAAGCGAAAATTGATTGTATGGTGCTGATGATTGCATGTTATGCTTTATTATGATCTAGGGTCTAGACAAATTAATGCTATAATTTTATCCTCTTCAACGAGGGCATTTGTGGAACCCAATCTTTGCTGCGGTTACTGCCTCATAGCCTTAGATCGTTTTGCTTGGCTGCTGAGAGAGGGCAGCAGATTGCTTTTCCTCAGCAGCTGGGACAGGCAATAGATTGGCCCTAGAACTCCTTTACACCAGGGGTAGGCAACCTGTGGTCTTCCAGATGCCCATGGACTACAATTCCCATGAGCCCCTGCCAGCAAATGCTGGCAGGGGCTCATGGGAATTGTAGTCCATGAATATTTGGAGGACCACAGGTTGACTACCCCTGCTTTACACCATGCGGATGACGCCAAGACCAGTCTAGGGTTGTGCACTTTGGCTGCCCCTTCAGCGCTGGCTGCTTCAGGCTGGAACGGCCGCTTGGGCTACCGAAGCGCTCAACCCCAACTGCTACTCTATGAGCTGCTGGAGGAAAGCAACGTTCTGCCGTTGTGTTGAGTGTGTGTGATGTGTGGTTTTTTTGCAAGTCCCATCAATTGGCAGCAGGCTGGCTTGTCGGCTTCCCGAAAGAATTATGAACTTCTTCCTCTTGAGACAATCGCCACCCTATTACTGTTTATATGAACGCTGAGTCATTTAGGATTGGTGAATCAAGAGCTCCTAGCAATTGCTAACACAAGAAAGAAAGAAAAAAGATTCCAGTCCAGGAATCAAAGCCTGCTTCTGGACTAGGGGAGAAATTTTGGGGTGGGGACGGGGTCTCCACCCTCTTTCTGGCACATCAACACAATGCTGGCAAACATTTTGTTTTCTCCTGCTGACCTGTGATTAGGCTTGCCACCCTCCAGGTGGTAGCTGGGGATCTCCCACTATTGCAGCTGATCTCCAGGAGACAGAGATCAGTTCACCTGGAGAAAATGGCCACTCTGGAAGCTCAGAGAGTAGACCCCACTGAAGTCCCTCCCTTCTCCCAAACACCCCCCAAATCATCAGGTATTTCCCGACTCAGAGCTAACAATCCTTCCGATGAAGTGGAGGCAGGAATGAGGTAGGGGGATTCAGGGCCAGGACCTATCACTCCCCCCCCCACACACACACAATTGCAGACTATGAAAATGAGTCCTTGACATGATGGAAGTGATCCTGAAATGGACAGGATTGGCACCCCCACACATCCATCCCTATGTTGTTTGTGGCTGCCTCCACCACCTGCTCTTCCCCTTTTCCCTCTCTTGACTGGGTTGCCAGCTCCAGGGTTGGGAAATACCTGGAGCTTTGGGAGGTGGAGCCAAAAGAGGTTGGAGTTTGGGGAGGGGCAGGACTTGAGAGGGATATAATGCCATGTATTCTGCCTTCCAAAGTGGCTGTTTTCTCCAGCTGAATTGATCTCTGTCTCCAGGAGATCTCCAGCCACTTCAGTCCTAACTGTTGGGCCTGTTCAAAAGCACAGGCACTAAAAGCAATTCTGCTAAGCCCCACTCAGCTTGGATCTCCTCCTCCCTTCTCCCCACCAAACCCCACAGTAAAGAAACAGCTTCTGTGAATTATAATATCCCGCCTGCTGTTGGAATCCACCTGCAGCAGCAATCTCCACGCCATTTAAACTGCTGGCCTTGGAACTCTGCAGAGATTTGCCTGCCCGCTTCCTGCCCCCTCCCCCCCCATGTCTTCCCTTTTGTACTTTCCGTTCTCCATATTAGATTGACTGGAACAGTTTTCAAAATCCACCTTCCATTTGTTTAAATGTGCTTGCAATTGATTTCACACCTGGTTTGCCTGCGTGGGGGCTTGACATGAATATCTGACAGGATAGGATTTTCTCCTCAGCGCAGCCCCTCCCCACCTGCCACACACACACACACACACGCACACACCCCTCTGTGCCAAGGTGAAACGGAGTGCAATCAAAAGCCGGCAGCGTTTCCAACAGTGTCTTTCCAGCTGATTAGACAGAGCATCAGACGGCAAGTCTTCACGCAACTGGGTTAGAAATGCAGGCAAGTCCAGACCGGCTGAGGCTTGAGGGAAGACAACTGCAGAGGGATAGGCCTCTTCCAAGGAGATCTGTCTCTACTCTCCCTGCCCCATGAACCACAGAACAGGAAGTGGGGCAACGGCCAGCCCTCAATGCTTGGGGGTACCGCATTTCTAGGAGGGGCTGGGAAGGGGGCGAGAGTCAGTTATTTCCCCATAACGAGGTCAGAAAGTCCTACAATTCTATTACCATGCTAAAGGACCTGTGTAATGAGAGATGCCAATCTCCAAATGAGATCTGGGTATCCCCCGGAATTACAGCTCACTTCCAGACTAGAGAGAGCTCTGGAAGGTGGAGTCCATGGCATTGTACCCCACTGTGGGAGGCAGATACTTTGGCAGATATTTTGGCACAGATACTCTATGACAGGGGTAGTCAAACTGCAGCCCTCCAGATGTCCGTGGACTACAATTCCCAGGAGCCCCTGCCAGCTGGAGGGCCGCAGTTTGACTACCCCTGCTCTATGACATTGCACCCCATGAAGTTCCCTGTCTTCCCCAAGCTCTACCCCCAAATCTCCAGGAGTTTCTGACCCAAAGATGGCAACGCTATCCCCTCCACTCCCAGTTGGTGGCCAGGGTTACCTGCCCCCTTAAATTGCCTAGGAGCTGGCAGTAACATATAACCTGCATAAAACAGGCTTTCCGTTAACTTTTGCCTATTTATTAAAAAAAAATACCTCCCTTATGCAAGAAATATTTTCCTCAAACTGTGACTCATGCCTTTAAGCACACTGAATGGGATGACTAAGCAAAGCAAGGTCTCACCTCCCAGGCATTTTTAAAGAGAGCAATAGTAGTCATGTGCACTTCCAATTTAGATCAAGACCGAGGGAAGCTAAGGGGAGCTGAACTTTTTCCCTCTCATGCAGTTTTACTGGTTGACCCCCGCCCCTTTTCTGCTCCAGAAAAGAAAAATGAAGACTGGAACGGAAAGGGTGCCTTTTCCTTTTCAGGGTTATCCGCAGCACAGGAATCATTTCATTTGGCAAAAGCACATTAGAAAGAGGTAGGGTTAAAACCTGTCTTCCACTTTACCATTGGCCCCAATCCCAACAGAGCTCTACACCCTTTCAAGGATAGCAGGAAGATCCAAGCATGATTTGCCCAGCATGCCATCTAGTTTGCTTTTTAACTTCTGATTTAACATTTTTAATGTGTGAAGCAGTTTAATTTTTGTTTATCTCAGTCATGCCACAAAGCTGTGAAGCAGGCAATGATTACTCCCATTTTGCAGGAACAGAGTTCAGGCTGAGGGGGTGTGGCTTGAAAAAGGATTTGCAGATGGAAGGACAACCTCCAGGCATAACTTGGAGAGCTCCTTGAACTGCAGCTCAGATTAATGAGAACAGTTCCCCAGGGAAAAATAGCTGCTTTGGATGGTGAGCTCCTTGACAGCATAGCCCACTAAGGTCCTTGTTCTCTCCAGGCTCCATTTCTAAATATCCAGAAGTTTCTCAATCTGGAGAGGGCAAGACTACCCCCTGCGAATAACCAGGGGGGACCTGGCATCCTTACTTGGTCTTCTGTACGCAAGTTCCACAAAAGCCAGTTTGGTGTATTGGTTAAGAGTGGCAGCCTCTAACCTGGAGAAATGGGTTTGATTCCCCACTCCTTCTCTCAAAGCTCTCTCAGCCCCACCTACCTCACAAGGTGTCTGTTGTAGGGAAAGGAAGGGTAGGTAACTAAGACTTCTTTGGGTAGTAAAAAGTGAGCTACAAAAAAACCCTAGCTGTTCTTAACCCTCTGTCAATGAAATTGTGCTGGTTTAAGAGGAATACTAGCCAGACCATGCATTATATATATCACTCTTTTGTATGTCTTCCATCAGTTTAAATATTTAAATCAGGTAGTTCTGTGGTGTGCCTTTCTTCTTAGAGATCCAAATATCAGGAGAGAGAGGCTCCAGCATTATACTGAGGTTCAGAACCTTCACAGACAATGAAAATATTCTCATAGGGTTCTCAAAAGTTGATGCAAACACTGCAGACCACCTTTTTGGTTTTGTTTTTCTTACATTCCCCCCCACTCCCTGAATGCACACCTGAATACACCTTCACGTGGCTGCCAAGTTCTAGCTCAACAAATATAGTGCATCTAAATTGGTCTGTTAAAAGGAAGCAGATAAAGTGAAACCACAATCAATTTATGTTGCCTTTGGAGGTCATCCAGAAGCTACAAAAAGAAGATGTGCAAGTGTCTTCACATCCTCTTTTCACAGCATCTGCATAATTTCTAAAGCACAGCTAAACCCCAGATGGTTTCCAGTTCTTCTTAAACAAGAGGACTGATTCATAAGCTTCATCTTTCCCATGCATCCAGACTTACACATGCTTACTAACCCAAACCACAGGTACCAACACTTGGAATTTCAATGACAACACAAACTTTGCAATGTATTGAGAGACTCACAAATTCATGTTTGAAAGCCATTATCATCTTACTCAGAGGGAAGGCTCCTAATGTTATCAGGTAGACCTCTCCTCTGATTATGAGGCAGTTTATAAATAGACACCCATAAAGACCCTTCCTTTAATCTCATCATAAATATTAATTTGCCAAAGACTGCCTGGCCAAAATGACACAAAAATAGATGTCAGCCAGTTCATAAGTGTAAATGCACTGTCTGTCTCAAACAGGACACTGGCAGGAATACCAGTCTCCAGGACCAGCCTGGACATTTAGTTTAGAACATGTGAGAAGGAAAGGCTGACCGTCTAACAACTTCCTCCATACCCCAGGAAGACGCATAATTTGGGACAACAGGTTTCCCAGGGACTGGTAACTAATGTCATCAATTTCCCAATCTAACTTCCATTGCAATCATGTACCTGCATTAGCAATTCTTATACCTTTCCCAAATTCAATTGTTGTTAGTTGCGAAGTCGTGTCCAACGCATCGCGACCCCATGGACAATGATCCTCCAGGCCTTCCTGTCCTCTACCATTCCCCGGAGTCTATTTACGTTTGCACCGACTGCTTCAGTGACTCCATCCAACCACCTCATTCTCTGTTGTCCCCTTCTTCTTTTGCCCTCAATCGCTCCCAGCATTTGGCTCTTCTCCAGGGAGTCTTTCCTTCTCATGAGGTGGCCAAAGTAGTTGAGTTTCATCTTCAGGACCTGGCCTTCTAAGAAGCAGTCCGGGCTGATCTCCTCTAGGACTGATCGGTTTGTTCGCCTTGCAGTCCAAGGGACTCGCAAGAGTCTTCTCCAGAACCAGAGTTCAAAAGCCTCAATTTTTTGATGCTCGGCCTTCCTTATGGTCCAACTTTCACAGCCATACATTGCAACTGGGAATACCATAGCCTTGACTAGATGCACTTTCGTTGGCAATAGCTCAATAGCTTTCCTCAACTAAATAGGCAGCCAAAGGGTTGTCCAGACAATAAAAAGCATTTTCAGTTGAACATCTGACTGGTTATTTTGAGTTTCTCTAAGGGAACAATCCCTGTAAACATTGGTTGTGATTCTGAGTTACCCCCTTCTGCTTTGTCTCTCATAAAGCTAATTTCCCCATAATTAGGAGACTGCCTATTAGGGTAACACCAAAGTTTTAGGCATTTTGAACTAGCTGGCTGCATTCAAAGAGGAAGAGATTACTCACTTAATTCTGTCAGGAAACAGCCTTTCTATGGCAGACAGAGTGGTGGAAAATCAATCCAGTAGAACTCTTTGAGAATCTAAGAAGGAAAAAAAAAAATGGAAATTCAGAAACCCCATAATCAAAGGCAGCTTACAGGACATATGCTTACAACATGATCCTACGCACAAGAACAGTTAAAGAAATCACTATTATTTCAATTTGTTTGGCTTTAAGAGGCAACAAGACCTTGTCATTTTGGATGCAGCAGACAAACACACTACCCCCTTCGGAATTTGTCCTTGCAGTCAAGAAGACAATCGTATTTAGAAGGAAAATCATTGTTCCAAGAATCTTGTTCTTCTGCCTTTTAAGCACAGGAGAGGTAGTATGGGCGAGCTGAACACAAAGCAAAAGTAATGTGAACAGCCTTCAAAAAAATTAAGCAAAAGGGTTCATGAAATGGCATGAATAGAGGAACATCTTACATGTATATTCTTGTTGATACATTTTAACTTATTGAACAGATGAACTTCAACCAAGTTAACTTGCTATGGCTCCAAGCCCAGGCAAGTGAGAGCAGGAGAGAGGTCCTCTATATCATTGGTAGTCAACCTGTGGTCCTCCAGATGTCCATGGACTACAATTCCCATGAGCCCCTGCCAGCATTTGATGGCAGGGGCTAATGGGAATTGTAGTCCATAGACATCTGGAGGACCACAGGTTGAGTACCCCTGCTCTATATAAGATAACACATAAGGCAGCCAAACAGCCAAAGAGGCTCCACATCTAACCGATAAGAAAATGGAGCCAACTGATAAATGTATCCCAGTGATCCAGAATTCTCTTAATCTTTTGTCTCCCAGATCCTCTTACATGCAGAATTAAAATAGCCAACAAAAACAGGCCTTCAAACACATAATTTGCCCCCTTCTCCCCCCCCCATCTTCCATTTTAGAATAACTTCTGGACCTATTCTGCCTCAAAAGGAAAAGCCATCCTAGCACTCTAACCACCACAGAAGACCAACAGAAGTTTCTTGCACGTTTTCTACTTGGTGGCTCACTGGAAAGGGTGATGGCAGCAGCAGACAGCCTTTGTGATCCATCATGTGTAAAGGGACAATTCTCTGCTCTACTTCACCAAATCAACAAGGCAGAGAAAGAAGGTGGCTGTGCTTGCTGCAAGCCTGAGGCTACCAACCGAGCTTGTGCAGCAAAGCACTTGATGACGTACTGGCTCACACAAGAGTCTCCAGATTGCCAGAAGTTATTAACTATGGCCCCTTGCTAGAATGACAGTTCCCTAAATCCCTAATGGTGCCTTGGAAACAGAAAGGCACTCTACACAAACTCCGATGCAATCTCTCTCTCATCCTCATCCTGGGAAGAGTTCTATCAAGATGAGATGGAAGGACACAGCCCTGTGTAAACTAAGCCTCGAGAAGCCACCCCTCTTTGAAGTCAGCGGCACAAGAAGACCCTCGTGGAGAACATCTTCCCAGAATGCAACAGCCGAGCCCAAATCCTTTGCCATCGTGCTGGTGAATGACAGTTCTGCTTTTCTCCTTGCTGTAGAGCTACCAAACATCAGATGCCAAGGGAACTGTTGAGGAGCCCAATTGGATTCTGCTTCCTCCCTCCCTCAACCATTTTGCATTCCAGGATGAGAGAGGCCTGGTGCCTCCATGCAGCTTGCCTGGAAACATCTGGGTAACCACTGGTGACAAAAGGATGCTGCCCAGATTACGACATGGAAGCCGCTACGAGGAAATGAACAACGGAGTGCTTGGTTTGGTCCAGCAGGCGCATTCTTAGATTGTTAAGAACAAAAATAATTAGTTCAACTGAAAGCAGGAAGACAGTACAAAACCATGGGAGGGAGGGGAGCTAACTGGACATTCTCTCCTCCCTCATCCAATTCTGTAAAACTTTAAGGAACTTCGGCAGGTGAAGTCCTCTCCTGCCCTTCTTCCTTTAGCCAACTACCAATATCCTAGAGCAGGGGTAGTCAAACTGCGGCCCTCCAGATGTCCATGGACTACAATTCCCAGGAGCCCCCTGCCAGCGAATGCAGTTTGACTACCCCTGTCCTAGAGTGTGGGGGCGGGGCACAAACTGTGGCTCTCCAGATGTCCTGGATTACAATTACCTGCTGCTGGCTGGGGCTCATGGTAATTGTAGTCCATGGACACTTGGAGAGCCACACTTCTGCCCTAGAGTGTATCCGGGCCTCACCATGATAGTTTTTTCTGCGTTATCTGAGAATCCATCCCTCCCCAGATAGGAAGAAACCTTTACCCTGTTCGTGGGTAGCCTGGTGATGTGGCTTTCATAACTTCAAAAAGAGCTAGTCACTCTGCTGTTAGTTGGCGTGATTTTAATAGTTTCATTCCTTGTAATTATTCGCTACACTGCACTGCTGACAAAACTACAGCTTTAATTAACGCAGAAACACCGAGGCAGCTTTGCATAGCCGTTATCTTGCAACACAAACTGTTTATCGAAAGACTTTCAGTCCTGCTGTGCTGGAAAGTTCTGACTGTAATGAATACCCATCCAACTTCTACAAAAGTTAGCACTGATTACCACCTTCCAGTGGCAGCAGCCATAGACGTTTTCACACCTGCAGTCAAAACAGCACACAGATCCCCGTATTATATTGGAGCTTCCTCCCACCACACACACACAGATATAAGAGACTGGAGTAGTGTTGCCTGCTCCCCCACAGCTTTCGGCTGGAGATGGGGGTTTAGGGTTGCAGATCTGGATTGGGGAAATCCTGGAGATATGGGGATGGAGCCGGGGGAGGGGTACAATGCCACAGAGCCCTCCCTCCATTTTCTCCAGGGAAACTGATCTCTATAGTCCCTCCAGATGTCCATGAACTACAGTTCCCATGAGCGAATGCTGGCAGGGGCTCATGGGAATTGTAGTCCATGGACATCTGGAGGGCCACAGTTTGACTACCCCTGGTCTGGAGATAAACTGTAATTCTGGGGGATCCTCAGGTCCCACCGAGAGCCCAACACCCCTAGACTGAGGTTAGGAAAATGGCAGCCACTTTAGAATCTGCTTCTTTAAGCAGAGCATTTTGTAGTCCATCTCAGGAAAACCAAACTTTGTCTTGACAAGACTGGCCTCCAGCATTCTTCTACCCACCATCTTCACCACTCCTCCGAAAGGCAGCCCTGATCCACACACAGAGCTCTTCCCCCTGTGGCTGTTTTCTCAGAAGCCGCTGGCAATCCACGTGGCTGGCTAGCATCACCAAAGTGAACCAAGGCAGCAAATCTGAAAGCATATGGAACTGCGGCCCTTTGGTGCATTGCTGGACTCAAACCTAGCTGTTCTGTTGCAGTCCAACACGGATACCGATCTGAACCGATCACTGACTAGTAACATCCAAGAATGTTGGGGAAGCTGCAGGCACCTCTGCTAAGTGCTTACTTTAGGGGGACGGCAAAAAATCAAACTACCACCTGGGACCCGAGTCAGGGCTATTAGCAGAATGAGATGGAGACAACAGCCATAGTTTCCTGAATCGATCACACAAAACTGACAAGAAGCATCCATAGACAATTACAGCCACTATTCTCATTAAGGGTGTGCATGTTTGCGCGCGTGTGTGTGTGTGGGGGGAATATGCTCTGCCATTATTTTAAATACAGCCTATATACGTCGATTCTATGCTGCAGTAAAGCAGAGCAGTTTCTTGCTTTCACCATGCCAATCTCCCCTCCCTTAATATTAATATGCTTGATTAGGAAAATCACCATCGTTTGACTGACAGCACTCCAAGAGAGAATGGGGTTATAATTTGTACTTGACTAATACTTCCCTCGATATAATTGTACAGCAGGAAGCCAGGCATTGGAATTAAACGTCTCAACTAAGGGTCTCAGTACATATAAATGAGACCTCCTCGCTCCCACGCCCATGACACTGCGTCTGACTCTTCTACAGAGGAACTCTATAAGACAGATAGCAGCTCTGTTTTAAAGGCAGGTCTGGTTGAAATGGCTTCTATGCTGTCTCCCTGCAACCTGCAAAACGGCCATTTAAACTTTTGGAACAATTCCCCACCTCTACCCCTGCTGTCTTGGAATTCAAGAGGACAAAAATGATAAATGCAAACCAGGAAGCACTTGATGTAAATGTGGAGATGAAAAGTGGTTCAAACGTAAATGGCCTCTATACTGAATTTATGGCCAGTCAATTTAATCAGATGGGTCCTGAGTTCTACTGTTATAGTATGCAGGAACCCAGACCAAACCTTTGCATGAAAGCAACCCCCTAATATCATTACATTTACCTCCATCCAGGTTCCGCTCTCACTGGTGAAACTGTCCATTTTTTTATGCTACTGAGTAAGGCTAGAGAGAAGAGATGCTTTGAAAGGCAGAAATACTAGAAACCCTCTTTTCCACCCCAGTCATGGAGCCTCTATGTACAGCTTGGTATAGCGGTTAAGAGCGGCAGTCTCTATCTGGAGAGCTGGGTTTGATTCCCCACTCCTCCTCCTGCAGACAGCTGGATGACCTTGGGCTAGTCACAGCCCTGTTAGAACTATTCCCACAGAGCAGTTCTGTCAGAGCTCTCTCGGCCTCACCTATCTCATAGAGTGTCTGTTGTGGGGCAAGGAAAGGAAGGTAATCGTAGGCCACTTTGAGATTTCTTCAGGCAGTGAAAAGCGGGGTATAAAAGCCAACTCCTCCTCTTATTCTTCTAGAAACATCTGCCCAGTTAGTTCACTGCAGAAATGGAAATTGCATGCAGACAATGTGAAATGTGTCCATAGTCAATGCTAAGTTAGAAGGCAAGGTTACATCCATTAGCGCTGCTCTCTCAGCCTCCACGAATTCATAGCTTTCTGAACATAACAGAGGGGTTCGTGCTCTGCTTGTCTGCCCAGCCAAGCAGGAGATAGAAGGCAGATAATCTCTTTCCTCCACCTTTCCCATATGCTTGGAAATATCCAAAAGAGCATTTGAGGTGCTAAGAAAGCAGTTGGGGGGGGGGGGAAGGAGAGAAGGAGCGAGAAGCTTGCTGTTTACCAGTCCAGTGACTTCAACATCATCTTCGGCAGCAAGAAACAGCACGCTATGTGGAGATGAAGGAGAAGCAGGGAAAAGCTAAAAAAAACAACAAACGTGAATCCGATAACAACACTACATTTTAAAAAATGAACCCAAAGTAATTTTGATTTGGTGCACCCCTATTTGCTCACAGTCTTTCAAGCACAGGTTCACAACCCTACAGATCAAAGGCTTGATTTTTTAGAACAATCGGCAAGCTCCAAGCTGACACCGCTAGCAAACTGAATCCTGCACCCAGGTACATTCCGTGCCTTGACTGTGCTCCCATAGAAGAACGGTCTGTTGTGTACCCTCCATTCCATTAGCCTTTCCCTGTTCCATCTCTACATACAAGTGACGCTGCCTTATACTGAACAGATCACGGTCAACAGCTGGGGTAGTCCAACTGCGGCCCTCCAGATGTCCATGGACTACATTTCCCATGAGCCCCTGCCAGCAAATGCTGGCAGGGGCTCATGGGAATTGTAGCCCATGGACATCTGGAGGGCCGCAGTTGGACTACCCCTTGTCAACAGTGTCTACTCAGACAAGCAGTGGTTCACCAGAGACTCTGGCAAAGGTCTGTCATATCACCAATAACCTGATCCTTTTAGCGGGAAATGCCAGGGTTTGAACCGGAGACCTTGTGCACGCCAGGCAGATGCTCTAGCAATGAGCCACTGCCGTCTTCCAAGCTATGCTAGTTTACTAAATCCCATGTGAGCAGCTTCCCAACGGACCAAATCTTGCCAGTCCCTGCAGTTTCAGGATGGGAAAATGGTCCCGATCCAAATCAAGGCCATGTAGCAGTTGAAAAATTAGTTTTAGCAGCTGTTTGGGTGTGCAAAAAGCAGACAGAAAGGACATAAGACTCAGTTTGTTGGTACAAAAAGGTATAATCTACGTACTTGACGCCTTAGTTCCACAGTTCTGACCAGAAGTTCTTCTTTCTATAGCTAGTGCAGCCAGATGATAAATAACCAAGGAGTGGGCATGAATATCCTGAAGTTTTGTTTTTTTTTGCATGGAATCTGGAATCTTCCAGGAAAAGTGTATGTTTGGCAGATTTACTAACTAATCCTTTTTCCTCCCTGTGGCAATGATTAAAGCAATGGGAGAATTTCTGAGGAAGCTGAGATGTGCAATTTTTGCTGTAGAAAGACAAAACAAGAAGGCAGGGCTTCTACAACTGGCCTCAGTTCTTTCCCCATCCCCCTTTCCACCAAAGCAATTAAAAACAAGATACAGTCAGCTGTAAAATTCATCTTCAAGCATCAGGAATGTCTGTACCTTCTGCCGTCCCCTCCCCTCCCGACAACACGAAACATCCCAGATCAATCAAGCCTTTCAACCTTCCAGGGCTCTTAATTTGGATGAACCAGAAGCAAGTAAACCAAACGTCAACATGCAAAGATCAGAATGACAGACAGATCAGGACACTAGATTACTTTAAAGAGTAAAAAAAAAACACAAAAGAGTCCTTGGGGTTATCAGCGGATCAGCTTACATATTTTTGTTCACACAAACAGTGTTTGGAAGAGTCTGCAATAATTCCAAATATTCCAAGGGGAAATCCCCTCCTACCACTAAACTCTCCCAAACAGAAAAGGCAAGATCCAGGGTCAGGTACATCACCTCTTTTGAAAACAGCCCCTGATTCAATTACATAGAACCACTGCAGCAAATCAACATTAAGCCAAGATGGGCATGAATCCAGCTTCCGGTAGGGCTCAAACATCAACCTCCCAGCCTACACAGGGAATCCTGGCTAGACGCTAGCCAGGCAGGACAAAGAAATGTAGACACCCAGGTTAACTTAGAGCTAGCTTCCTCCACCCATACTAGGATCCTAAGATTTTCTTGATGGAAGGTTTGTTTGTCTCTGAGTGTGTATACATACATTTGGGGGGAGGAGTAAATCTGGTTTGGTCATGAACCTACATTCATGTATTACAGGTCACTTCAGCTAGTGCTTTTAGTGGGACTGTCTTCTCAAAAAGGAAGCACATGCCTAGCAAGAAAGACTCCTGCACATTCCACTGTAAATATGGCTTTGCAAAGGAAGATTCAGCGTACAGGAACATAAAAGAGCTACTGCCTTCTTCTCAGAATGGAGCAGAGTTGACCATTCTGGACCGGGACATTCCTGCAGATTTGGGGACACCAGAGACGGGGAATGGAAGGACCCCCTCCCCCCACAGGGCATAAGGCAATACTCTCCAAAGCAGCCATTTTCTCTAGGGGAGGGGTAGTCAAACCCCTGCAAATGCTGGCAGGGGCTCATTGGAATTGTAGTCCATGGACGTCTGGAGGGCCGCAGTTTGACCACCCCTGCTCTAGGGGAACTGAACTCAGATGTTTAAAGACAAATGGCCATTTGAGGAGATCCCCAGGCCCCACCTGGAGGTTGGCAAACTTACAGAGCAAAAAAAAAAAAGCACAAGCACAGCACTGGCGGCCCAGCTCCTGCTATGGTGAGGCTTCCGACCGCTCCTTACAATCCGAAGGAGACACTCGGCTAGGGTGACCTTCGCTAGCGAGACTGGTTTATTACAGCGCATAGCGGAGCCTGCTCTGGTCTAGTTCTCACAAGCAGCAGTCAGAAGGATAAATCTGCATCTGGATGTCACTGCTTCACGGGCAACGTGTAAGTGAGTGCTCCTACATTTATATGCAAGCCATCCCACCGAGGCAACTAGGCATTGGAGAGAACAGCTCTTACCTAGATGACTCTCTGACAAGCTCACTGCATGCAGGCATTTTTTTTTTTAATTTACTGAGAAGCACCTGCAATCCAGTGGTATAAAGCAGATCCAAGTACAGCACCCAAGTACAGTGTCTTACCATGCTCTGTTACATCCGTCTAATGTCGGGGAATATTTTGCCGGACAGTTCCACAAAACGTTTTCATGCACAGATGCCTGCTCTTTCTCTCATATGAGATGGGCGTATTCAGAATGTTGCCCCCCTCCCACCTTTTCGCTTAATGGTCTTCCCCCCATATCAAATAAAGAAAGCCATTCAATTAAAAAAACACAGTTGCAGCTCCAAGAATCAATTCGAACAGCTCATCAGCGAAATAGGAAGGCAAACCACAGCACTTTTGCGTTCTGTCATCTGGCCGTAAGCGTCGAGGTAGCCTATTGCTCGCAGTCTGGCCAAAGGTCTAAGGTCAAAGGGAGGCACTTAAAGGCGGAAGCTGCCCTTCAGATACTCCACGCCAAGACTGCTGAGAGCTTTACGAATCGTGCCTGAGATTGCCACGATATCTGTTGCCCTTTTGTCTGCCACAAGCTACAGGGAACAGCTGCCAGACTATAAGGAAGGAAGATGGATGATGAAGCAAGTTCTCGTTCTTTCCCTGGCAGGAGAAAAAAAGCAAGCCGCTTTTTCATGAGGATGGTGCAGTTTGACGGTTCTTCCTTTACCAGGAGCACAAAGCATTGTTTGCTTAATCTGTATTTATTTATCGTAAGGTGTGCATAGCATAGCCGGATTGTTGGCAGCAAGGCAAAGTATGTAAAGAGATGATTGGCCATTTCCTGCCACCGCTGCGTCATGATCCTCGGAGGTCTCCCATGCTAGCCAGGTTCAGCCCTGCTTATCAAGACCAATATCGTCCAATCTTGGAAGCTAAGCAGGATCAGCCTTGGCTAGCATTTGGATAGGGGACCTCCAAGGAGCACGAGGGTCATGGCGCAGAGGCAGGAAATGACAAACCGCCTGGAACATCTCTTGCCTAGAAAAGTCTAGGATCCCCTGGCTATACTAAACACATGCCAGAGGACAAATAAATAAATAGCACAAAGCAAAGGAAGGGCCACAAGAGGGCTTTTCTTATCAAGTCACAGCTGACTTATGGGATTTTCAAGGCAAGGTAAGAGATGTTCAGAGGTGGCTTGCTGTTGCCTACCTGTCCTTTGGAAATCTCCCATTCGGAAATCTGTCCTTTGGAAATCTCCCATTCGGATACCAGCCAAGGGTGACCCTCTTTAGCAGGGGTAGTCAAACTGCGGCCCTCCAGATGTCCATGGACTACAATTTGCTGGCAGTGGCTCATGGGAATTGTAGTCCATGGACATCTGGAGGGCCGCAGTTTGACTACCCCTGCTCTTTAGCTTCTGAGATCTGACGAGATCAGTCTAGCCTGGGCTTTCCGGAAGGCGACTCAGCTACAGTTGCCTGTAGCTGTTGTTTAAACAGGAGTCTATTAAGGTCTCACAGCTCAGCCGTCACCGAAGAAAGCAACAAGAGAACAAATACTTCAAAGATTGGGTACACTCGTAGTTCTCAATCTGGCCCTTTTGAAGATACAGAATTCTGGAACACGTGGGGGGACATGATGTTCCAGGGAGGCCTGGTTTCTAGGCAGGACTGACCTTCCCGCCACCAGTCAAGGCCTGTGAAGGTCGAATGCTGCTTAGAAGCACCAACTCTGCCTTAGGCAATATCCAGAGATCTGAGAAAGAAGAGCTGGTTTTTTGTACTCCACTTTCCACTACCCAAAAGAGTGGCTTACAATCGCCTATCTCTCCTCTCCCTGCCACAGATACTCTGTGAGGTAGGTGGGACTGAGGGAGCTCTGAGAGAACTGTGACTGGCCCAGGGTGTGGAGGAGGAGGAGTGGAGAATCAAACTCAGTTCTCCGGATTAGAAGCCACTGCTTTCAACCACGACACCAAGCTGGGCTCATGCATGGGGAGGGCAGGAAGTTCAGCAGGGATGGGAGATGATAGAGTCCACCCTCTGAAGTTGCTATTTCCTCCTGGGAACTGTTCTCTAGAGTCTGGGGGTGAGCTATAATCCTCGAAGAACTCCATGTCCCACTTGGGGACCAGCAGCCCTAGTGCTGCTATCAACCAACCAACGAAGGGCCAGGTTTGTGTGTGCTGGGCAGAGAGATACACGAACCTGATTTGGGATGAAGAAGAAGAAAAAGAGTTGGTTCTTATATGTCGCTTTTCTCTACCCGAAGGAGGCTCAAAGCGGCTTATAGCCTCCTTCCCTTTCCTCTCCCCACACCCTGTGGGGTGGGTGAGGCTGAGAGAGCCCTGATATTCCTGCTCAGTCAGAACAGTTTTATCAGTGCTGTGGCGAGCCCAAGATCACCCAGCTGGCTGCATGTGGGGGAGTGCAGATTCAAACCCAGCTCGCCAGATTAGAAGTCCGCACTCCTAACCACTACACCAAGCTGTTTTGTCCTAATAGTAGGTCACTATATTTGGGGACCCTTCAGGGATATCTTTTTTGATTCCTCTTTGGCCTCAGTGCCTGAGTTCACAGATCTCTGCACAAAGCATCAAGTCACTTGCAAATGAGCGCACACTCTCCGTGGCAGAACACATGGCTCATGCTATGCTAAAGGGCTCCTATAATGTAGAGCAAGCTAGAGGTGTGTGTGAAAAATGTGAGGCTAGCTGTGTTAATTTGGTCTCAGACTACATTTTAACTATAACAAAATGGCACTGAATACTCAGCATGGTGTAGTGGTCAGAAGGTCAGATTAAGATCTGGGAGACCCAAGTTCAGATCCGTGTACCGTCAGGGAAGCTTACTGGGTGACCCTGGACTAGTCACTAGGGTTGCCTCTCTCCTGGTGGCACCTGGAGATCTCCTGCTTCACAGCTGACATCCAGACAACCAAGAACTGTTTTCCCCTGGAGGATTAGAATTGGACCCTGCTGAGGTCCTTCCCTTCCCTAGGTTGAACCCCCCAACAAATCTCCAGTTATTTCTGAACCCAGAGCTGGCAAACCTACCCACACTCATGTCACCCCACCTCAAAGGGTTGTTGTGAGGATAAATCAGAGATGGAGAGAATGTTGTAAGCCAATTTGCATCCCCTTTGGGAAGAGAATGGGGCATAAATGAAGTAAAATAAAATAAAACTAGTCCCTTGTGGCCAATGGAGCCTTTTGAGAAGAATGGCCATTTTACAGCCATATAAACACATCTTACCCCATGGCCTGCCCTTGGGAGGCAAGGGCAGAGACACGGCAAGAGGGGCAGACAGCCCTCATCAATGGCTGCAGCCCAAGGACATGCAGCTGCACTGGAGTGTTAATTCAGTTCTGCCTGAGAGCTGCTCTTGATTGACTCCCCCCGCTGCCTGGCCGCAGAAAGGGCTGCTTGTTGCACCCAAATATCTCAAGGCTAGAGAGATATCAATGTAGTTTTGACTGTTCTGGTTTGTTTGTTTTTTCAACACCACGCTTGGGAAGGACGGGAATAAAGCTAGCTCTTTATCTCTGCTTCACAATAAGGGACAGCAGCGGAAGGAGGACAGCACAAACAACCAAAAATGTTTATGTCTACAAAAAAACTAGAAAAGTACAGCCTGCAAACAAGAAACCCTGTCTCCCTACCCCAGCAAAACAACTGGTTTAAGGAGGCAGTAAAATAGATACCTCCGGCATGGAGCTGTCAACATGAAGCCTCAGGAAACTAAATGCCTGTTCCAGCACAGTGGTCGCAAATATAGTGCCTTTGGTCACCATGATAGCCGCTGATGGATTTCCTGATGCCCAGTTTTTGTTTCTTCCCCAAATCAGTCCTCGTTGTGATCTGTCTACCTGACAGCTGGACTACTGTAATACACTGTACATTGGCCTGCCCTTGAAGACGACCTAGAAAATACAATTGGTTCAGGTTACCTAGCCCAAACTCCAAAGCAAGTCTACATTTCCCAGTTCCTTCTAAGCCACTGTTTCACAAACATTTTCCAGGTGAAGCAAATTTTCAAAAGCCAGAAGCTCACCTTACTGTCTTACACCTGAGGTTACTCTTCAACTGTTTAGGTAGGACTACAACTATCTGGTCCTGACCTGAATGTCATCAGACCTCGGAAGCTAAATTAGTACTTGGATGGGAGACCACCAAGGAAGTGGAGGTAGGCGATGGCAAACCAGCTCTGAATGTCTCTTGCCTTGACAACCCTACAAGGTCACTACAGTACAGCTGCAACCTGACAACACTTTCTACCACCACCAAAATTACCAGTTCTCAGAGTTCTGGTCTGGGGCATATCTCTTTGGAGCACAAATTCTTCTGTTGCATCTCTGCAGCAGGCCTGAAGCCAGTACCTCATGCATAAATGGGATACTTACAGACTGCACAGTAGTAAATGATCAGATGACAACAAAGCTAGGAGTGAATATTTAAGAGATGCAACAGCCAGCACCCTCCCTTGCAAAAGGGAGGTCCACAAAAAAAGGTTCACACAGTTTTGGGATTAGTGCTCTCAGTGAAAAGAAAAACTTTCCAGCTTCATGTTTCTAAAATATGGCTATTAGTTCACACATTTGGGCTTTAATAGTGACTCAATCTGAACTTTAACCTCAGAGGAGAGTCTATTCCTGATCACAACTGTAAAAAAGGGATGCTGTCTGCTGTTACTGATTAGCTAAACTCACTGGGGCATCCCGAAGACATTTGGCCATCAGGTAGAATCGATGGGTGCGGTTAAAAGGCAAGATGAATGAAAAGAATACACTCCGGCAGCACGACTTCAAACCCAATGCAAAACGTAGCCGGCATTTGCAGGATCAGCAAAGACCACTAAGCAATAACTGTAACACCACATTAGCAATAATTACTTTTTCTACTGAGATAAGCTCTCCACTCCTTACTTAAGCTAAGAGATACGGTATCAGATTTGTTAATGAATTCTAAGCCGGCAGGTTCTTCATCTTCTGGTCCCCTAAGTGTTTTGTCTTCCAGTACAGAACAGGGGCTATTAAGTCAGTGGAGGAATGCCCGGGGAGTGTGAAGAGGCCCTCCACTATTAATACCAACTTTAATACCAAGTTCACCCTCTGCTGGAGACACTCTTCCTTTTGGCTTATGAACATAGCCCTTCACAAACATTATACTTGCATGTGCTCAGGATCCAGAAACCACTTGGATACGAATGGCCACCGTGTTGTCTGAACAGGGGTACATCAGATGTTTTTGCATATATGTACGACTTTGGGGCATGCAAACCAGAACTCCAAAGAATTCAGTGACCGATTCAGATCCTCGTGGCACACAGGCTGTAAAGGGCGAAGGAAGGAAGGGAAATCGCCGGCAGATAATAAATGTTGTACTGATGTTTGGGGGGGCGGATCAGGCAACAGATTATGGTTTTAAAGACTCTCCACCCCCCAAATTGGATTTCAAGGACAGCTTTTGCAAGGGTCCTTGCAAATGATGCGGAGGGAGAAGGGGTCTTCAGCCCTTTCCTCATTGAACCCCCCCCCCAAAGTAAGGAAGAGACTATGGAGGAAGGAAAAACAAAGCAGCCTCTACACCAGGGGTAGTCAACCTGTGGTCCTCCAGATGTCCAGCTGGCAGGGGCTCATGGGAATTATAGTCCATGAACATCTGGAGGACCACAGGTTGACTACCCCTGCAAAATCTTCCCTCTTAAAATAAGCAATCTCAGTGGCTACATTGGGGAGGGGAGTCTTTGTAAACCATGATGTAGAAAGTTCCCTTGAGCATATTCCATCCTGCCAACAGACAAAAACCAGCCCAAGCCCATTCACACGTATTGTTCTGTTGCAGCGCACATCTTGTGGAGTGGCCTGCCCGAAGAAGCCAGGAAGGCCCCTGCCCTTCTATCATTTCACAGAATGTGCAAAACAGAAAAGTTCAGGAGGGCATTCTCACAAAGGGATTGGAACGGTAGGAAAATGGAACAGGTTAGGAGGACACTTTTACAAGGGAACACGACTGCAGTCTGTTGTGATGCTTACTGTATATATTGTGTTGTTTTCGACTGCACTCTCTTCTACTTTTACAAGCCCCTGTCGGCATTATGGCGTGGTTATGCCATAACTCAGACAGGTTTCTTCTTGTTTGCATTGTAATTGTAGTCCTGCTGCATTGTTTTTGAGATGTTTTATGCCGTTTGATATTTATTTACACACACACACACATATATATTGTAACCCACTTTTGAATCAAAGTGAGAAAGGCAGACTATGAATGCATATAAATCATTTCTGCTTATATAATCAATGTGCTGCAGGTATCAGAGTGTCTGAGTAGGACTAGGAAGATCCATGTTCAGATTTCCAGTCAGCCATAGAATTTCCCTGGCTAACTTGGAGCCAGCTTCCTCCTCCTGCTCACCCTCACAGGGCTGTTGTGAGAATAAAGTAGGGAGAGGGAATACCACGTACACTGCTCTGCACCTGAAGCTACCAGAACCACATGTCAGAAAATGTAACTGACAAAACCAGGCTGCCTGTTGGACAAAAAAGCATATCCTGCCAGCTATGTCAAAATCTGAAAATCCATCTTAACTAGAAGCGAGACCTTACAAGGCTGAAGGTTACTGAAAGGAGGAAAGGATAATTTAATTAGAGCATTCACTCCCTCTCAACATAGGGGAGGGGGCATCCTAGCTTTATTTCAATCAATTAAGGGACAAAACAGAGACTGTCTTTCACACAAAAAAGGGAACAATCATCTTAATCTGGCCAAGAAAGCTTTGAACAAACAAACATCTCCAAGTCCATTTGCATGATTAGATGGCAAACAGGAGTTTCCGTCTTTACTGCCCAAATCACAAGGGGGATTAGAGTCAACCCTGGCATTGCCATCAGTCATGCTTTGGCTTGACAAGCAAGACGCAAATAACTTGCTAAGACAGGCAACATTCCACCCAAGGGACTGGTAAACACCCAACAGAGGATCTCTATCTGAAGACCTGGTGGAAGGAAATGTCTGGCAAAACCCACACCGAGCAAGAGAGAGAGAGCAGCTAAAAGTACTTAAAGGACCAAGGTAGAATTCTGATAAGGGAGGAAAACAAGCCAGGAACAGCTTTGCCCCCAAAACTTTCCCTTTGCAAATGACGACACTGAATACGGTTTTCGGACAGCAAACATTGTATCCTCCACTTTTGTCCCCAATTGGGACCCAAAGCTGCCTGCTCACCAGGCTCTCTTCCTCCACTTCACAACCACCCTACGAGGTAAGTTGGGAGAAGGTGGCCCAAGGTCAACCAGGAAACTGCCCTGGCAACTTTGGGATTTCCTCCCAAATTAACCTAGTCTGAAACTAGGATGCTTTGGTCTGATCCTGCGTTGAGCAGGGAGTTGGACTAGATGGCCTGTATGGCCCCTTCCAACTCTATGATTCTATGATTCCATGAAACTCTAACCATACAGCATGAGAACCAGGTTGATGTCTCAACCAGGGTTTTGTGAAACCCTGGGGTTTCTTGACAGCCCTGGAACGGTTTCCCAAGTGGGTGGGTATTAATTGTTTTTTATATATTTAAAAACATTGATCAGGTGATATGACCAGATATGGTAATGTAATCTGCTCTCCCCCTCCCAAGAAAGTGCCAATGATGGGCCTGGAGAGGGTGGGAAGGGGAGGGGCCCCCAGTGGGCATGTACACAGCTTTACTTCCCAAGCAAACTTGCATGATTGCACCACTTCTGGGGTTTCTCAAAGCCTAAAGAATGTTTTAGGAGTTTCTCAATGGTAAAAAAGTTGAGAAAGGCTATGCTAGTTATTATTTTTGTGAGCCGCAAGATTCCCAGTTTCACCTTGGAACTTACAAGATATCCAGAGTTCCAGGTTCATATAATGAACCCAGTGAGATCATGTTCTAGCTCCATTTACAAAGATTATGGGGCATGCGGAAGCACTCGTTTTGCTTCACCTTCTCCCAGACATGTTCTGTGTTCTAAAGGGTTTTTAAAAACAAACATACACACAGCAGAGACTGTTATCAAACACATGAACTCTCATCTACTGCCTGAAGTTGTCCAACTGGAACATACAATATCTCTGTGCCAATTGCCACATCTTTCCGCAGCAAGGATGATAAAGCTAATTTTAAAAATTACTCATTGACCAACATTGAGACAATACCCCCACACACAGAGAAAAAAAAAAGAGTATTGCCAGTTTATAATAATCCATGATTCAGTCTGACAAATCTTTAAACCGCTCGGGGAGTGGTATAAATAATTGGTTAAGGGCTCCTCCCATCCACCTTTTCTAGCGCCCGTATTTACAAGTACAACGGGCTTTAAATCTAGTCCATTAATAAAGCAGCTTTTAATGTTGAACACATTTGTTCTGGATAAGGGAAATAAAGGAGAAGGGCATATTAAGGACAGAGGTGTGTTTTGGAGTGCAGTTTCATTTCCCAGCTCAGTAACGGAGGCCCCTGACAGATGCCGCTTGGTGCTCACTCCAGGGGCAAAGGTCCACAAGATAAGTAACTGCAAACTGCAGCTGCTTCATCTCTGGGGAAGTTGGGAATATGAAAATCTCTGAATGGGTATGTGCTTGTTGCTTTTTAAAGAAGTGTCCAGCCACTGGGACAAGAATGGTCCCTCAAGACCATAACATAACAGTATGTTATACTGTGACCCCGTTATTATCAGTTCATAATATTAATGTTACAGTTATTATATGTATGGTTCCATGTATAGTTTTCAGTTCTATGTAAACTGCCCTGAGCCTTCGGGGAGAAAGAAAGAAAGAAAGAAAGAAAGAAAGAAAGAAAGAAAGAAAGAAAGAAAGAAAGAAAGAAAGAAAGAAAGAAAGAAAGAAAGAAAGAAAGAAAGAAAGAAAGAAAGAAAGAAAGAAAGAAAGAAAGAAAGAAAAACATCTCCAGTGCTTGAGAGCCAAAAACTGAAGCAAGAGAAATGCCATCCAGTCACAGCCCATTTAGGAAGACCACAAACAGTTTCCAGTGCCAATGACTAACAGAGATGGTTTGCCATTTATGCTGGATATTCCAAATGAACCAGATTGCCACTGTTGATATTCCCAAAGAATTCTACTACTACGTCAGGCTGACCAGCAACCTCAAGTTGTTCAATGCTCATGCATGTATAAAACTTCAACAGTTTAATTTACAAGGAAGATTTAGATAGTTCTGTGTGAAAGCACTGGAAAAAAACAACAACCATGGACCAGGCCAGCACATGGTTACCAACTCTCATTTGGGAAATTCCTGGAGATTATGGACTATGCATTGGGGGGACATGAAGCTTGGAGAGGGGAGGAAGATCAGTGGAGATGTGAAGTCACTCTAGGACTTCAGTTTCGCCTAGACTCTATGGTATACCACAGAGTATGCACCTTAAAGTGGTCATTTTCTCAGGGGGAAGTGATCTCTGTAGTCTGAAAATCTGTTGTGTTTCCAGAATGCTAGAGACTGGCAACCCTAGTACTGACCAAGTCATGCTGTTCTTACTCTCTGTGGCTATGCAGACTCCCCTTGATACAGGATGCCTCTAATTCAATTAAAGTCCCTTTTGTGTCCCCTTCAGTTTCTGAATGAAGAGAACCTTTGTCAGTCAAACATGCTCTGCTCCAAGACAGGGGAAGAAAAAACCCTTCTGAAACTCCACTTGGCTTTTGGGGGCTCCCTCGCTCAATCAAAGCCAAGCCGTGTCAAAGGAGTCCTGCTGAGAACTATCAAAGCCACTCCTGTGGCTGAAGGCCTAAACAATGCGGCTTTCTGGGCTTCTTGTTTACAGCTGAAGGAGAGATGGGAAAGGCAGAAAATGCCTTCCCTTCTTCGAGATTCCCTCCCCTCCACCCCACACACACTTTGATCTTGGAGCCAGAATGGGGATTTGCAAGCTATATTAATTAGCACTAGTTTTTGTTGTTGTTAAAGCACTTTACTGAAAAGCTCCCTTGTTGGTTCTGCTTGTAAAACAGGGTTGCCACCAACCTGGAGAAAGAATGTCATGTCCCCCTTTAAGACAGGCTTAAATGTGGAAAGGGGCAGTTGGAGCGTTGGTAATCATCCCACTAAGCCTCTGGGAAAGGGGAGGATGTTTTTTCTTCAGGTGTTGGCAGCCATTCTGGTGAGGATCTCAGATCCAACAGCCCCTGGTTTGTGGGAGGATTCACACAACTAATTCTCTGAGTCAAGCCAAGATCAGTTGATTCACCAGGGCTGACTCTGCTTTGCTTCTGAGACTGGGTTATCCTGGGCTATCCAGATCAGGGCCAAAACACTATAAAAACTATAGAAAGCAGCGGAGTATGATCCAAACTCGGAATGTTTTAAAATTATTGTTATAAGCTACCTTGAACCACATGGAAGACAGGATATACATGTTCTAATAAACATTAAAACAGATCCGGAGTACATCAAGAAAATGGAGAAGTGAATAAAGTCAGCTGCTTTAGGTCCCCAGTGGGGAGAAAGGTGGGATCTGAATGAAGTAAAAATCATTTTCGATTGTAAGCCGTGACTTCTTCAGGTAGTAAAAATCATTTCTGTATGTCCCAGTGGGCTATTTCCTTTTGCCCAGCCTCAGGCTGCCCGCCAAACTCTACGCAATCATTTTGGGGGTGGGGGGTGGGGTGCTTGGAAACTTATTGGAATGTGGCATGGTGTAAAAATAAAGGCAGAAAACTGGCCCTTTGCAGTTTACTCAAGTACTCTTGCATTACTCCCAGAAGTTGCACAAGACGCCTGATAACCAGGAGGAAATTGTCTGCCAGCGTGGAAGGAGATAATAGCATTGCTAAAGGACCAGGTAAAAAGTCGGGGGTTAATGCCTGCACAGGCCATGGTATAACTATCTATTGTCCATGCATGACCAGTTTAAAGAGCCAGGATCCATAAAGTAAACACCCAGATGCTTCTGGGAAATTCACATGCATCAAAGCAACAGATCTCACTTGTAACCTCCTCCCATAACTTTTATTCTGCCTCTGAACACGGAGCAGTCTTTCTCAACTTTTTTACCATTGAGATACCCCTGAAACATTCTTCAGGCTTCTAGAAGCCCTGGAAGTGGCACAATCTTACAGAATATGGTTGGGCAGCAAAGTTCTGTGCATGCCCACTCAGGGCCCCTCCTGTTCCCACCCATTTCAGGCCTGTCGTTGGCCATTTTGGGAGGCAATGGGTGGGTTGACATGACTATGTATGGTATATCACCCAATAAACATTTAACAAATTTTAAAATATATAAAATATTGATTAACATCCACCCATTTAGGAAACCCTTCCAGGAACGTCAAGAAACCCCAGAGTTTAATGAAACTCTGGTTGAGAAAGCCTGACATGGAGGTTCTAGTAGCCTGAGCTCATCAGATCTTGGAAGCCAAGCAAGGTCAGCTCTGGTTCGTATTTGAACAGGGGACAACCAATGACAGCTCTGTAGAGGGAGGCAATGGCAAACCATCTCTGTTCATGTCTCACCCTGAAGCCTCCGAAGGATCGCCATAAGTCGGCTACAAGTTGACAAGGTATTTTGTTCCACAAGAGTTTCAGATGTTTTAAAGCCGTCAACACAGAAGTGTGTGCCATCTACGGCACAATGACCAATACACACTTTTATGGTATTATATTCAATAGTAAAGGAATTATGAACATGGGCAGGATGCTCGCAGTGACATCCCCCTACCAGCTTCCACAATCATAAAACACTGAGATTTGCCATGTCCACAATCACCGGGCACACATTACATTTATACAAATGCAAGCCAGGAAAACCATCAGAACTACTGACAGATTTCTGTCAGTACATATGACTGTTGTTTGAACCAGTGTCTGATAGAATTGCATGCCATCTTTATTCACAACAGCCAGCTAACCATCAACCTTAAAATTTTTATTTATTTAGGGCATTTTTATCCAGCTCTTCCTCCACAGCGTTCATGGTGGTAATGAAGGTTACCAGTTTGGGAATAGGAAATTCCTAGAGATTTGGTGTTGGAATTTGGGGAGGGTGGGGCTAGGAAGAAAGGAACCTGAGTGGGCTATAATGCCATAAGAGTCCCCACTATAAAGAGGAATCCCCTGGTTTTACAGTTCATTTCCAGGTGACAGAGATCAATTTCCCTGGAGAAAGTAGCTGCTTTGGAGGGTGGACTTCATAGCATTATACTCAACTGAGTTCTCTCCCCGCCCCAAATCCTGCCCACTCCCAGCTCCAGCCCCAATCTTCCCAGGTATTTCTCAACCCAAACCTGGCAACCCTAACTCTAAAGCAGCCATTTTCCCCAGGGGTATTGACTACTGTATTCTGGAGATCAACTGTAATCCCAGGAGATCACTTAGGCCCCGCTTGGGAAGCTGGCATTCCTATCTGAGAGAGAGGTAGCACATCATAACGAGATTCACAGGAAGTGGGGATGTGATCCTGGTATGACTCTAAGCGCCACATAATTATTTATCTGAAATTCTAGATCCATTTACTCGTTTGTAGCTTTCCTCTCTTAACTGAGACTCAAGGTGGATTACAAAATGTAGGAAACAATTCAGCCAGACAGCAGGAGATATCCAGCAACAACGTAATCGGAAGGAAACAAACCATGACAGTCAGAACTGTCTACTCCTGAGTCACAGTCTCTACCACTTTTAAAAGCAACTTGTTGAGCCAATTCAAGCACAATTAAAGCTATTTAGTTCAAAGTGAGAGTGAGCTTTTATCTAGAGCAAATTGTTCTTATTACCCTACACTGCTGCCAAACACTATTTCCTAAAATAACAGAGAAGCCCTGGTTTCCACTTAATAGGGGAAGCACATCCACTCGGAAGGGTGATAAGAGTTCATGTACATTTAAAACCAAGCTGAGTAAGCAGAACTGTAGCAATTGGTGTGCAGATTGTTGTTGCCTATGCATGCTGCTCCATAAATGCCTCCCCCCCCCCAGTGCCCTCTGACAACTCACTGGCATTGAGTAGGAAGTTGGTAGAGAAAGAGGCAGCAATGGCAAGATCTGGGTTTTTAAGGAGATGAACAGAAGTCTCCCCTTTGATCGCTGATTAGGTTATGGCAGAAAAAGGAGGGGGGGGGAACAGACCGCAGCATTTGAGACTGTGGCATGGAGCTTGGAAAGACGTGAGGTCCAAGTATACAAATACTACGTATTAAGTATGCAATGTGGGAAAGGGCGGGAAATGACCAAATATCGACACTAACACAAAGCGCATGCTTACATATTGTGTGCCTAGATCAAAAACATAAGACTTTTTCTCCCATTAAAAATATTAAAGTATTTTATCAAGCAAAGCCATTCCCTTCTGGCCCACCAATACCACCATACTTTTCCCTTACAGCAAGAACTCTTAAATTGTCTCACTGGTGGATAGTGGACTGGTATGAGAAAGATCTTCTTGGTTTGCCGGCAGTAAGCAAATAGCAGCTGCATTCCATCAAGGCTAAGTTTTGTCTTCCTTTTCCTGCAGGTAAAGTCTGGGCGTGGCCAGAGGCATGAGCCCTTTGGCTAGAGGGGCTATATTGCAGTCAGTGCCTTGGATGATGTAGGGCAGGGGTAGTCAAACTGCGGTCCTCCAGATGTCCATGGACTACAATTCCCAGGAGCCCTTGCCAGCATTCGCCAGCAAATGCTGGCAAGGGCTCCTGGGAATTGTAGTCCTTGGACATCTGGAGGGCCGCAGTTTGACTACCCCTGATGTAGGGATTGCCAATTTCCAGGCGGTGGCTGGGAATTGCCTGCTTTTACTAGGGCTCTCTAGGCAACAGAGAATTCCCTTGGAGAAAATTACCACTTCAGAAGGTGGACTCTATGGCATCACCCTCTGCTGGGGTCTCCCCTTACCATGCCCTCCTGAGGCTCTGCTCCCAAAATCTCTCTAAGTGTTTCCCAACCAAGAGCTGGCAACCCTATGAGGCAGCTTGTTGTTCTTGTTGTTGCTAGGTGCGAAGTCGTGTCCAACCCATTGCGAACCCGTGGACAATGATCCTCCAGGCCTTCCTGTCCTCTCCTGGCAGCTACTGTGACCCAATAAGCCCAAGCTGTATGGTTGGTTTACATTGTATTTTTAATTCTGTTTACTTCTGGGAGCTGCTTTGGGTCCTTTTTCAGAGGGGGGATCAAATATATAAATATTTGAAATGAGATCAAGATGGTGCATATCAAGAACTCAGTGGGGTTCCCCCCATAATAGCTTCCATCAAATGAAGAAAACCCACCTCTCTTAATATTAAGAACCGGCCCATTATGTGTTTGAAGTCTTGCATGAAATTCAACTGAATTCTATTGGTCTCTGGAGCACAAATGTAACCAGTGTTACAAGAACAGAATAGTGTAGAGTGTTGAACATAAGGAAGAAAACAAAAACTGAAGTCTCTACAAGAGAGAGACTTTCTGGTCAACCCTGATACATCTGTTTATTTCTGTATGTTGGGAATCCCTTTAAAAGGTGTTGGAGCGAAGTGATCATAGCAAGCAACCTAGATACAAATGCAGCTATAAGACATCATCCTTGGATCCAGTTAAGAGTTGCCAACCTCCAGGTAGAGTCTGGAGATCTGGAATTCGAACTCCTATCCAGGTAACAGAGGTCAGTTCCTCTGGAGAATAGGGCTGCTTTGGAAGGTGGATACTATGGCATTATATTCCAGTAAAGTCCTGCCCAAACCTCTTCCTCCCCAAGCTCCACCCTCAATATCTCTTGGTATTTCCCAATCCAGAATTGGTGACCCTAGTAGACCTCAGGTCCAGACCTGAGGTGTGGAATTTAAGGAAACTGATCGAGCTAACAGCTGTGGAAAGTGAGTGCCTGAAATTTGGCAGGTACTATTTATTGTCCAGGCAATCAATGGAAAAGTTCGTTAGACTTTGGAGTTAAATATTAGGGAAACTTCCTCATCGTGTCAGTCATTTCAGAAACCAGAATTCCCAGAATGCACTGGTAAAGGAAGGTGAAGGATAAAGGTGGAGATTGCCTTTAGCTACAAGCTTGCATTTGCAACCTATTTGCTGAGCCAGAGTGATTGGGAACCCTGAATTTTTGCCCCATAAATCCAGTCTAGGCAATGGCACAACATCTGACACATTTTCACCAGGCCCAGCCACTTCAGGAGCACCATACTGCCAGGGTTGTTAAGTTCCAGGTGAGGCCTGGAATTCTACCAGAATTACAATTGGTCTCCAAAGGACATTGCTCATCTCCCCTGGAGAAACAGACAGCTTTGGAGAGTGGACTCTATGGAATTAAATCCCTGTTGACCTCCACCTCCCACCAAGCTCCACCCTCCCTAGGCACAACCCCCAAATCTCCAGGAACTTCCCAAACCAGAATGAGCAATCCTGATATTCTCCAGCAATCACGAGGGTTGAAAGGGCACAGTTCTCTTCTCTTCTGCAACTAAAGAAGGTTCAATTCAAATGGGTAGCCGTGTTGGTCTGAAGTAGCACAATAAAATCAGAGTCCAGTGGCACCTTTAAGACCAACAAAGATTTATTCAAAGTGTGAGCTTTTGAGTGCAAGCACCCTTCGTCAGACTATGATCTTCAGCTGCTGTAGTTCCCAATCCCGGGCAGTTCCCCAAACAAAGCCCTCCCACTTTAATGCTGTCTGGGTGCTCTAGGCTGCCAAAATGATCAGGAGTCATAAATTACAGCAAATTAAAACAACATAAATGAACAAATGCATATATTTTAGAAATGTAATGCATTGCCTGCATATGCTCGTAAGAGAGAAACAAACAACGGAGCTTGTGCTTTGGGTAAAACGCTACATGCCAACACTCTGTTACTTCTCACTGTGTGCATACAGACCAGCTGTTAATTTCACAACCATGCGGCAACCGGATTAGGAGGCAGACTGTACACACACGCGTGCACACCCCCAAAGCCAACACAGATTGTTTTAACTACCAAGCGTTTGCCAGTCCACAGTGCTCTGCCTTTTTAAACTTGATCACCCTACTGCTTTTTTGTACAATTATACTTTTTTTTTGCTGCAAAAAAAGGAATTCTGGCTTCTGAAGCAGAGCTGCCACCAAGAAGGGCTTATCACCAGCTGATCAAAGATGTAATTGAGCAGGCGCATTTCCCCATAACCTTGTGAAAACAAACTCAACTAGCTAGAAGCCGTTCTATGCACATGGGAGCTTTAATTACACCTCAGCAGACAAACCTTTGGCATAAGTAAAAAAACGGGGCATTGGAAAAGCAAAAGCAATCCTAGCAGATTGCGGCCTGAAATCTGTGTTAACTTTCCCACTTTGTGCTCCATCAGCGACAACAACCATTAACAACGGAAACAAGGCAAAGAAACAAGCAAAGACACCAGAATCCTTTGAACAAGGAACCGGCAGGAACAAAGAGGGTTTACTGACCTTGTCTTACATCACTGTTTTAATTAAAAAGAGGACAGAGGGCAACCGTCTGGATTAACCCTTGTGTCTAAAATCCTATCAAATACCAAGATTATCTTTTGGATAGCTGCAATGTAAACAGGGAGGCTGCCTTCTGATTGGATCACTTAGCCCGCCTTTGGGCAAAACCTTATTGGTTTAATCCTCGGAATGGTTGATGGATTTTGTCCCCCTCCCCACACACACCCCCATTAAAAGGGAAGGACTAATCCATTTGAAAGCATCCCCTTTAAAGCGGCCAGCACAGAACAAGGCAGCAGCTTGTGAGGGGCTGTCAGATGGGAGAAGCACAGGCAATGCCAGACAGGGAGGGGCACACCCACCTTTGCTGCTCCTGCTGCAGAGAGGTGCATGGAAGCAGTGAGAGACATGGGGCATGCAGACATCTAGGCAGCGGCACAGGAATAGGACATGTCTCGGGAGAAGCCTATCATCAGTTACTGCCCCACCCCTCACTAATAAAGAGTGAAAATGCAAAAGAGCAATTATTTTTCCTATTCCGGCATCCATGGAAATAGCCTTCCCTGAGAACAGGCCCAGATACACTCCTCTCCCATTGGTCATTCTTTCATAACATATTTCCTAACATGGCCCTGGACAGTCCCTCTCCTCTCCCTTCCATCACGCATTTATCGTGTACACCTAGATCATAGGCTCAGGGGTTTCAGATGGCTTGATAAACAGGCTCCCTTTTGACAGAAAGTAAGCTCTTCAGCCTACAGCAATTGCTCAGTCCCAGGAGGAGAAAAACCAGCATCATTACCTGAACTTTACCGCTGGATCATTAGAGCAGGCCTGGTAATTCCAGTTGAGTTGTTGTGTCAATCTGAAACACCACAGGAGTCCAGAAGCACCTCAGAGACCGAGTAAAGTTATCCCCGCTTCATCTTTGGTGAGTCAGAGCTTACTCCATTGGATGCACTCACAAAGGCTTATGCTGGGGTAACTTTGGTTGAATCTTTAAGGTGCCACTAGACTTCTATTTAAACCCTGTGTGGGTGGGTGGGTGTCAGAGCAGGAAGTGGAGATTTTTAAGATATCCTTCCTCCTTGCAAAATAGAGTAGTAATCTCTGAAGAAGGTGGACCTTTCTGTCATTGGCAACTCTTTAGATCAAGGGTAGTCAAACTGTGGCCCTCCAGATGCCCATGGACTACAATTCCCATGAGCACAGATCTCCCCAAGGTCTTCATGAGGTTCCTTCAACTCACAGGAATTTGAGTGTCACATTGGCACCCCCTCATGCCAACCCAAACAGTTGTTTGGGTGGTTTTTGGTGGGAGAAAGAACCCAGGGAGAAAGAACAAGCCTGGCCTGGAACTTTTCATCAGAGTGTCCTTGTTACTTGATCTCTTCTTGGCCTACCATAGTTCCATAAGTCTGTTGCCCACATGGCCTGTCATCTTATGGTTCCTATTAAATCATGAGAGGCCTGCATTGTGAAAGTGCTTAGGCCTTACAGAAGCCTTTAAAATGCCTTGCATCCGGCATAGCATTCAGATGTCAGAGTAAGATACGACTGAAGTTTGCAGAATATTGAGGTGTGCAGAATATTGTTCCTGTGTCCCTTTCAGAGCAGTGCACAAGGGTTTGGCATGAGCCATCTTGTAGAGCTTCCAAAACATTGCCAAAACCTCTAAAGTCCGGTCTATAACAGCTTTTTAAAAAATCCAAAAATTCCGGCAGCTCTGTTTACTGTAACAGACCAATATTCAGTCCTGCGTAATTACAATGTAAGCATCCTTGCAGTTAAAGCATCATTGCAGTGAAAGACAGGGTATCACCTGTCCTATGATTTCCCCCTTAGCTGGGAAAATGGCTGCTCAAGCTTTAAAAAGACATTGTTTCTGGCGGTTGGCCCAGCACAACCATCAGGACCTAAAGGACACAGTACACTGCTTGCATGTCTCTTGTGAAGCCAACTTACACTGAAAGGTGCCTGCAGAAACTTGAGATTCCCTATGCAGGCCTGATTTAGATGGGTTACAGTGGCAGTCTGACCTGGATGGCCCGAGCTGGCCTGATTCCATCAGATCTTGGAAGCTAAGCAGTTTAGATGTACGTAGACAAAAAATGGGTCCTGGGCGATTCACAGATTCAGATGGGTTAGACTTGCCGTTTTTACTTGGCTTTGGTTGTAACCAAGATTTCTGGTGGCAACAGAAGGATCCTCAGGGATTCAAAAAGACTGAAGATCTCTGCTGGGCTAGGCTTTGTGCAACTAGCAAAAACAGTGTTACGAAGCAGCCACCCGATTAGATAGTTCCTTCATTCTGTGTATTCTGAAAGTCGGAAATTGCTGGCTCTTCCTAGCAGTCTCCTTCCCTTTCATTTTCAGGGTCCTATTACGAGGATTTATTTCTGGGTTATGGAGCTCTGGGGAGCCGAGAACGGCAAAGGAAGAATGGCTCAAACCTAACCCCAAAGGAGTGCTAAAGATCTATCCCCAGCAGAATGCAACTCTTTAGCAGACCTGCGCTGGAGCCCGACAGATGGTTGCAGAGGTCCAAAGTCAACCGGGAAGAGCTTTTCTTACTTGACAGCTGCCCCTCATGTGCTCATCTCTCTCACACCCTCAGACATCTATCGAAATAGAACTGGAACGAGAGCCGACTCACCCGCTTACACATGCTGGCTGCCTACATACTGTGTGCTTTAAAACTCAGCCATCCGTTATATTAGCTCACAAGACTGATCCTTTAGTGAACAACTGTGCTTAACAAGGAAGTCGGGGGAAAAGTTACCTGCCGCCACAGTGCTTATTCTTTTGCGTAACCACAGGAGGCTAATTGGAAAGGCCAGGATCAGAAGTGGAGGGTTTAAATCAGGGTTAGTCAAACTGCGGCCCTCCAGATGTCCATGGACTACAATTCCCATGAGCCCCTGCCAGCAAATGCTGGCAGGGGCTCATGGGAATTGTAGTCCATGGACATCTGGAGGGCCGCAGTTTGGCTAACCCCGGTATAAATCATATCCTGAAACCTGTCTCTAACCTATATCCCCCTTCTTCCTCCTCTGTTCACAGCCGCAGGCAAAGGCTCACTCTGTCTATGATTTCTCATTCCTGACCTTCCCCTGAGATTTATTTGCCATTCAAACACAGATTATACTCCTCATGTTTGCAAGACCTGTGTGGTGTCATGTGCTGTCAAGTCGCTCCTGAGTTATGGAGACTCTATGAATTAATGACCTCCAAAATGCCCCATCATTAGTAGCCTTGCTCGGTTTTTGCAAGCTGGAGGCCATGGCTTACTTTAGTCAGTCAATCTGATGCTGGGTCTTCTTTTTCCCTGCTGCTTTTTCCAGGCACCATTGTTTTTTCTAGCGATTCTTGGCCTCTCATAGTGTTACCAAAGTACGATAGCCTTAGTTTAGTCATTCTAGCTTCCAGGGACAATTCAGGCTTGATTTGATCAGAAGCCCACTTATTTGTCTTTTGGGCATGGTACCCATTCAACTAGTTGCTTATCGGGTAAAGTCTGGTGGATAGCCATGTTGATCTATTAAAATAAAAACCCCAGCCACCATATTGGCTGTTGCCTACAGGAACAGGGAAATCCTCGTTATGAGCATATAAGTATACAGGGTAAGTTTAGCTACCCAATGCACTGGGAGAGAACTAGGTACAGAGATACTCTTTATAGCAGTAGTCCCCAACCCCCAGTCGGGGGACCGGGACTGATCCGTGGATCAGTCGGTACCGGGCCACGGCTCCTCCTTGTCCTCCTCCGCGGCTGTTCCCTTGGGGGCTGCCCTGCTACTTTGCTACTGGCTTACCTTTGGTGCTCTCCAGTGGCCGTCATGGCTGGGGCTCCCCCTTGGCATTGCACTGCACAGCTGCTGCTGGCAACACCCCCCAGCAGGCAGCTGGAAGTCAGGAGCGCCGGCGGGAAATCAAGTGGAGCAGGGCAAAGTCCCTCAGCAAAAGACTACCCCCCTCCTGGGCCTCAGTAAAATTGTCAAGCATTGACCGGTCCCCGGTCATAAAAAAAAGTTGGGGACCACTGCTTTATGGAACACCTTCAAGTTTCTCCTCGCATGCAATTCCACCCCAAAAGATTCATATCGTTGGCATCAGAAGAGATGTTTCTCATTTCCCAGTTGTGATTTGGCTGAAACACCCATTTGTGCAATACCAGAGTAGCCAATAAATAACTATTGGCATCGTGCAGTGCTACCATGGGGCATGTCAGTGCAACTGCATTTATCCAGTGCCAAGGAGTGGATAATACAAGCAATCACTGCCATCCGTAATGTATGTAGAGCAGACAGCAAACACTGCGACCAGATGCCTTCAGTAAATGAATAGCATAAATGAAACATAGCATGATTCACTATAATTCTAGCATATGGTTTTCTACATGCTAAAGCATGCTCTCCAAGATGTGTCTGGCTTTTTTTTTTTTCTTCTTCCAAAGATCCCAGCTCATTCCAGAAACTGAATTTTAGAGCAATCCATTACTCAATGTATGTGCTTTGTACTTTTAAAAAAATCTGTCCTCTGAGCTGTGTAAATTATGAGAATTGGTACCATCTGCACACATTGGACCTGCATAATTTATTGCCTTTCTGGTACTCATGGAAATAACTACACTGACGCTCAGCCCCTGGATAAACAGCAAGAAGAAAGAGGAGTGGCAGAATATTTCACCAGACACTACCCACATGCTTTTCACAATATTCTGGCTGCCATAACGGCTAGAAACCTGAATGCTGAGACTCTCAGACTGCTGCTGAATTGAATTCTCAGTTCAGCACCAAATTAGTATAGAATCACAATAAGGGACATTCAGACTTGGAGCTACTGGAGCATTTCTGTGGATGGAAGTACGACTGCCCATGGAACACAGCATCCTTCCCTCCTCCTTCCCACTGCAGCATAAAATGCCATAGGGGAGGGAGTGTTCTTGGTCCTCACAACCAGCATCTGGCAGTATATTTGGGGCTGCAGCAGGAGGGAAGAGTCAAGAAAGGTGTACTCCTCCAGCAGATGTGTTTTCATTTATGCAAATGTGCTGGTGGATTCAAACTGTAGCCTTGTCTATTACCATCCTGCCGCTTGAAGGGAGAGTATGCCAATGGGCCATGGGCATGAATTATATTTTGAAAACCAAAGCGCAGCTATTATAGTTGTTAGGTGCAAAGTCGTGTCCGACCCATCGCGACCCCATGGACAATGATCCTCCAGGTTTTCCTGTCCTCTACCGACTGCTTCAGTGACTCCATCCAGCCACCTCATTCTCTGTCATCCCCTTCTTCTTTTGCCCTCGATGGCTCCCAGCATTAGACTCTTCTCCAGGGAGTCCTTCCTTCTCATGGGGTGGCCAAAGTATTTCAGTTTCATCTTCAGGATCTGGCCTTGCTCTAAAGGAACTTATCCAGAGGACGTCAATTATTTTTGTTATTTTGTCCTGCACCATAACAACGTCACCTGGTGAACCAGGAACTTGTAAATAAAATCCATTTTACCTGCAAGTTATTTAGGCTTTCATGACCAACACAGACTACAGCAATACTTCCAAACCTAGCCACAAATGCTCAACAGTACTGTAGCTTTCCAGTTCCAAAGCCCATTTTACTTTTACAGTAATCAATAGATTTGATAACAAGCTTCCCTGTCAGACTTTTCCACCATGCTCCAAAGAGCCAAGCAAAGTTACTGATGGTTCATCAAACAACACATCTTAGGCAATCATATCAAGGATGATTCTTTATCAGTTTCCAATAACTCCTGTATTGCTTTACAAAATCACCAGCTGAGAATACAGTCTCTTCCTGGTACACCACATTTTTGGCCATAAGCCATTAAAAAAAAAAAAAGTATTGAGAGTCCCCTCCCCCCCCCAAAAAAAACAGACTAGTCAAAAGAAAAAAAGAAAGCATCACATAACTTAATACACACAAAATTAGAATCAGAGATCTATAAATTCCTGCACAATATGCTATAAATAATCATAGCCTTCCTTGTGACAGGATGACTGTACATGAAAGGCTGGGAGTGGCAGGTCTCCTATAGCAAGCGGCACCAGGGCACCGCATCAGTCCTGGCACAAAATCAAAGTGACATCCCTGGGTCAGCGCAATGCCCTAAAATTCACCCCAAATTGTAGGGTTTAGTTATAGAGTTGGGGTGAATCCTAGAGTGCTGCCCCAATGTGATAACACCATTTATTTATTTTACGCTTAGATTTATATGGCTGCCCATACTGGTGTAGCTGGCTCAGGGCAGTGTACAACATTTGTATTACAAGTGAATTGAAAACATTATCGAAGCCATTAAAACCATACATATTTAAATAATCATGCACTTACAGCAGCTTTGACTAAAGTCTTGCCTTTTGTCCCACGTTTCCCATTCTGGAAGACGGGGAGGGAGTATTGTTAAGAGGGGGCCATTTCTGATGTTGATCTACAATTCATTGGCCCCAACCGAATGCCCAGCAGAGGAGCTCAGTTTTGTGGGCCCTTCAGAACCGAGCAAGCTCCTACAGGGTCCGCAGTTCTGCCAGGAACTCATTCCACCAGGTGCAAGCCAGGATAGAGAAGGTCATGGCCCTGCTTGAGGCCAAGCATATGTCTCGAGGGCCAGCGATCACCAGTCAGTTGGTACTGGTAGAGCAAAGTGCTCCTCAGGGGTAGGGGGGGATAAGATCACATCCAAGTTCCTGGCAGATTGTGCAACCTTAAGCTGCAGCCCATCTAGGCAGGGCAAGTGTGCTTCCTTTCCTGGGCCTTTCCTACCAAGTCACAGGGCCTCTGTCTTTCAGGGGCTGAGTTTCAGGTGACTGTGCTTGATCCAGACCAGTGGTCCCCAACCCCGGTCCTGGGACCGGTACTGGTCCGTGGATCAGTCGGTACCAGGCCGCGGCTCCTCCTTGCACTCCTCCCTGGCTGCTGCTTTGGGGGCTGCCCTGCCACTCTGCCGCCGGCTCACCTTTGGTGTTCTCCGTCGGCCGCCATGGCTGAGGCTCCCCTTCAGCGTGGCACTGCGCAGCTGCTGCTGGCAGCACTGCCCAGCGGGTGGTGGGAAGTCAGGGGCACCGGCAGGAAAGCAAGTGGAGCAGGGGCTCAGGCGGCGGTGACATCCCTAAGCAAAAGACTACCCCCCCCCCGGGCCTCAGTAAAATTGTCAAGCGTTGACCGGTCCCCGGTGATAAAAAGGTTGGGGACCACCGATCCAGACCACCACTGTTTCCAGGCAGCTGGCGAATTTCTCAGGGGGCAAATCTGGACAGCCGTCTATCAGGAAGTAGAGCTGGGTGTCAGCTGTATATTGATGACATCCAAGCCTGAACTCCTGGACCTGCTAGGCAAGAGGGTGCATAAAAGATGTTAAATAGCATGGGGGACAGAACTGCACTCTGCAGAACTCCACATGGGAGTTGGCAGCGGTGCCACACTTTATCTCCCATGGCTACCCTCTGCCCATGACCTTGGAGAAAGAAGATCAGCCACTGAAGGGCTGTCTCCTGAACTCCAGCAGTGGTGTGGTAGTGAGCACAAAGCTCATAGTCTACCAAGCTGAACACTGCCGCGAGGTCTAGCAACATGAGCGGGACCATCTGCCTTGGTCCAACTGGCATCAGAGGTCATCCACTAGAGTGACCAAAACCATCTTCACCCGGTGCCCCAGCTGGAAACCAGACTAGTAAGAGTCGAGGACTGAAGTTGCATTTTGGTATGCTAAAAGTTGGTCTGCAGCAGCCCTTCCCCAGAAACACAAGATGCAAAAAGTAATTGGCCAGGTCCAGCAGGTCCAACAATTGTTTCTTCAACGGTGGCCAAACAACTGCCTCTTTCACCTTCCCTGTGAACACCCCTGTAGACAGGGAGAGGTTTATAATATCCCAGAGAGTGCCTCCTATTCTCTTGTCACTTGTCTTGAGCAACCAAAGGACAGGGATCCAGTAGGCATGTGGTCAGCCTCATTGAGGTAAGCAACCTATCTACTTCAGTCAGTGAGAGTTGTCTGAAGCCATCAAACATATCTCCCAGGGACGACCAAGGGACCTCCACGTTCTTTTACTATATCAAAGGTGGGTGGAAGGTCACAGGTGGAAGGTCACAGCGACAAGCCTTTATCCACAAAATAGCTCACAAATGCCTCAGAGCTCATCTCCAATTGACTACCATTTCAACACCTAACTTCTAAGGCAATGAGAAACTAAATTACTCTAAACAATTGTGCCAGGCATGAGCCAGTAGATGTGATGGGAGCTGCATAAAACTCACGTGTATCAACTTTTGCTACCATCACATAGCTAGGGCAGCACACATCTCATAAACCTCCTATAGGATGTTCTCAGCTCCCGTTTCCTGTTACGTAGCTCCTCAGTTTAACAAGGTGCCTGCTTTAGGTGGGGTCGGAGAGGACACCGGGGAGCGATCTCATTGATGGCAGCCAACGTTCTGCTGAGCCAGTCAGCGACCAACTCATCTAATGAGTGGCCATATCTGGTTCCATGCTGGAAGTGATGTTGCATTTGACACAACACTGAATATACATTATAGTGGACCGAATGAGGAAGTCCCTGGGTGATAATTATCCAGAATTCAAAGTCAAAGCACTTTGTTATCTCACCAATCCAATCAAGACGCCAGTAAGTATCATTATGCCTGTACTGAAGAGGGAAGGTGAAGGCAGAAAATTAGCATGGATAATGTCATCAAAACAATCTGTAGCTGAAGCAAGAATTTAATCTAGGACTTTTCTATTTAGATATTTGTATCCCAATGGGGACCAACAGTGGCTTACGTCAGGGGTAGTCAACCTGTGGTCCTCCAGATGTCCATGGACTACAATTCCCATGAGCCCCTGCCAGGGGGCTCATGGGAATTGTAGTCCATGAACATATGGAGGACCACAGGTTGACTACCCTTGGCTTACGTGGTTCTCTTCTCCCTTGTTTTGTCCTCAGAGCCACCTGAAAGTCACCCAGACAGTTTTTTTTTAAATGGCAGAGTGATGGAATTCAAACCTTAGTCTACAAGACTGTAGTCCAATGCATCACACTGGCTTCAAAACATACCCTTTAAGATATGCTTTTTGTCACTGCAGTTGTTCATCTTGGAGAAACTGCCCAAGAGAATGTAGAAAAAACACAGTTGTGAATTCCAGAGGGGTAGCTATCTGTGTTAAGTTGCTACAGTCAAAATAACTGTGTTTGATGGCACTTTAAAAACTGACACCTTTATTGCAACATAATCTTTCCTGAGTTTGTTGCAACTGACGACATTAATTTCTTACTCTTTATAGTGGGGTGGATCCAACCAGCCTCCAAAGTCTTTATCCAGGCAGAGGTTCTTCCTTCTACTTAAGTTAAAGGAAAGCTTTGGACTTTGCTCACAGAAATAACAATGTACGGTTAGGATCCACTCCCACTGCCCCCAACTGTTTCTTATAATCATAAATTATTTTTCAAAATATACATTTTTCTTTATAATAATATAATCTTACATGAATATTTAGAAGAAGGGTCGGTGCTTATATGCTACTTTTTTCTACCCTAAGGAGTCTCAAAGCGGCTTACAGTCGCCTTCCCTTTCCTCTCCCCACAACAGACACCCTGTGAGGTGGGTGAGGCTGAGAGAGCCCTGATATCACTGCTCAGTCAGAACAGCTTTATCAGCGCTGTGGCGAGCCCAAGGTCACCCAGCTGGCTGCATGTGGAGGAGCAGGGAATCAAATCCGTCTCACCAGATTAGAAGTCTCCGCTTCTAATCACCACGCCAAGCTGGCTCTCTATACTTCTAAACCAGCCAAGTATCCCTCGCTGAATGCTATGAGGGGAAACTGAAGTAAATTCAGCTCCATCCCATCCATCTAGTGGAGGCATTAGAACAGTGCTCATATCTTACCACAAAGATTTACTCAATGACTGTATCTAGTTTCAATTAGAAACTTTCAGCATTTACTTCTGAAACACTATTTTATTTACAGTCATAGAAACACAAGTTTTCTCTGTGCGGTGCAGTGATTCTTGTACCAGCCGTGTAAAGAGGAAATAACAGATTTCAACCAATTGTAAAAGAACAGTAAGCATACTGCTAAACATCATAGCTGAGCTCAGACACCATGCTACAGACTAAGGTGCCAGAATAAGCAACGATACATATATATATATTCCAACCTTCCAGCAGTTAGACATATATTATTCCCAGAATTAACGTACCTCTTCCTCATTAAGTACAATTGCCAGATCACAGCTTATCCTCGTAACTTCTATGCCAGGGGTCATGCATTGGACATGGGAGTGCAGAAATGTGCCTTTAAGCAAAAATGCTTTTACCTGACAGCTGAGGAATCACAAGGAGACCCACACTTCTGGGATTACGATGAATGGCTTTTCATTCAGACCGGTTTGCTTCCGTTAACCCTTTCAAAGTAAATAAACGGCTTCACAGCCTTCCTAACAATTGGGTTTCGTCTTCCCCTTCAGGCCTGCCACAGCAGTCCGTCTTCAGTGAGCGCCCTCACCCTTCCACAAATTGGCACCCAAACACCAGCTGCCACTCAGAGCCCTAATAAATACCGTCTGTAGAACCTCAGCCAGAGAACAACAACAAAGATTTCCCATCCACCCACTGCCCTTAAGCATTAATGCCCCAAATCCCAGCAAAGGCAAGGGAAAGATAAGCATTCCCCCCTCCCACCACAGCTCAAATTAAGTGCTTCAACTGCTCCAGTCCCTCCCCCTCCCCTTACCACATGCTGCCGCCACTTCCTGACAAGGGACCGGGTAATCATCTACGCACTCCCTCCTCCCCACACAAGAACTAAGACGAAGAGTAGCTCTCTTCTTCTCTGAAGCTGCCTGGGCTCAGCAGGGAGCACAAAAGATGCCTGTCAAGGAATTCTGGGAGCCTCAGCCTGTGACATTAGCGACACATTACGGTCTCCAAGCCAGAGGCACAAGCCAAGCTGCTGGAGACCCCCCAGGGGGAGAGAGGGAGGAAGGAGACAGACCATTAAAACCGAACTCAGCATCTGTGCCTTCCCTGCCCTCCTCCCCGGCAACCAGAGAAAGATATTTTGCTATATTTATTTATTGATTGATTTTTTAGACTGTCCTCCCTACAGACAGGTTTACAATATATATCCACTGACATCATATTATAAAACCACAATTAAAAAGCTTAAAAACATCCATAATACTTTATAGTGCTCTGTTATTCCTGCCCATTAATTGACCTATGCATCTTTTAATCTACTCTATGGAAATTGTATAATTTCATCTTTCAGTAATCAGATTTCAGTTTAGTGGGAGGAATAACCGGGAGATGAATGGAGGGAGGACTATAAATTTTATTGGCTATATTGGAATAACCTGGAGATGAAAAGAGGGAGGACTATAGATTTTATTGGTTATGTTAGCTAGTTAGTTAAGGTAGAGAAAGAAGTACTTTTCTTTTTTTATCACAATAGAACAGCCTTTCTGCTCTACAGAACTTTTCTATAGAAGAATAGAACTTTTTTACCATTGAGAAAACCCTGAAACATTCTTCAGGCTTCAAGAAACCACAGAACTGGCCAACTTGGTGGAGGGGTTAAAAGCATCGGCTTCTAATTTGGCTAGCTGGGCTTGATTCCCCACTCCTCCACATGCAGCCAGCTGGCTGACCTTGGGCTTGTTACAGCCCTGATTGTGCTGTTCTCATAGAGCAGTCCTATCAGAGCTCTCTCAGCCTCACCTACCTCATAGCCTGGTGTAGGGGTTAGGAGTGCGGACTTCTAATCTGGCGAGCTGGGTTTGATTCTACGCTCCCCACATGCAACCAGCTGGGTGACCTTGGGCTTGCCACAGCACTGGTAAAGCTGTTCTGACCAAGCAGTAATATCAGGTCTCTCTCAGCCTCACCTACCTCACAGGGTGTATGTTGTGGGGAGAGGAAGGTGAATGTAAGCAGCTTTGAGACTCCTTCGAGTAGAGAAAAGTGGCATATAAGAACGAACCCACTGGGTCCCAGTAAGAGTTGGGCTGAGGCTCTTTTGCAGTTCCATCATTCTCAAATGTTATCATGTTGTTATCATGTTAAGGTACTTGTTACCTGCTGTTAATTGCTGTTATCACATGTTGTTACCATATGTTATCTGTATCTTTTTCCTGTTTCCTGTAAACCGCCCTGAGCCTTTGGGGAGGGCGGTATATAAATAAGTAAGTAAATCCTTATCCATTGTTGTTCCTCTATATATTTCTGAAACAGCCTAGGGGCTGGGACGTGTCTGGCTGTCCAAGTTGGAATAGGGCCAATCAGGGTGCAGCCAGCTTTGCCCTGATTGGCCCTGCCCCTGCGGCTCCTGTCCTCCGGCCCTGGACTCTAGCCTCTTTGCTCTCAAGACGCCTCAGTGCCTGGAGCCAGCAGCAGGTAAGAGGGCCCTGGGCAAAGGGTGTGGTTGAGGGCTTGCTAACAAGGGCCTCTTGGCCTGCTAGGCTGGGCCTGCTAATGAGCTACCCAGCCCCCACCCACCCCACTTTATTTGGCTCCGAGCTGCGGCCCAAAGCCACCTTAAACTGCCTGGCCAGGGGCAGGGACCCTTTCAGGGCCCGTTCTTAGGAACAGGTTTTGTAGCTAGTAAATAAATAAAATAAATCTTCTGCTGCTGCTGCTTCTTCATAGGGAGTCCATAGTGGGGAGAGGAAGGGAAGGCGATTGTAAGTCACATTGAAACTCCTTCAGGCAGTGAAAAGCAGGTTATAAAAACCAACTCTTTATCATCTTTGTGCAGAATATGGTTGGAAAGCATATTTTAAAAACATACATTAAAAAAAAACACATGGAGATCCATTCAAAGATTTAAGTAGCTGCTTTTTAATTGGAAGAATAATTAAGTAAGCATCTCTCCTACTATGGTAATATGGCTCACGAGAAATATGGCTCACGAGAAGATGTGTCTAGCGCATGCATATTGTGCTAATCTAAGCCCCACTAAGGTTTTTAATGCTGCATTATCCTCATACCACCTATATCTAAACAAAGGTCTGCAGATGTATAGAGCCACCACTTGGGAACCAATGTCTGAAATTGCTGTGTAGCATAAGATCAGGATATGTTTGTGACAGACCATCAAGGGTTAATGCCCCGCAGAGTCTGAGGCATTATCCTAGGTGGACTGTTGCGACAGACTGACAAGGGTTAAAGCTTCTCTGAGGCAGTCTGTCACAATGCTCTACCAAGGCTAGCGGCAGCTTTGCAGCATCACCTTATTATGTAACTAGACTGAAAGCCCATTGCATCGAGGAACGCAGCGGCACTAGCAGAAGGCCCTCCATGACAGCACCGCGATCATCTTACCTGGTGCTCCTGCTGCCTGCGGGGCCAACTGCACCAGAGCCGGTCACTGTGTAGCACCGCACCTGAGTGGCCAGTACTGGTGTGTGGCGGGGGGATGGCCCCGCAACCAGCCGGGCTGCTGCGGACATTGGTAGCTGAGCCGATGGCCCCACAGCCGTTCAGCCTGCCAATCGGTGGCTGAGGCAGAGCGCCATGGGAGCCCCCTTGTGGCCGGCTTCTGGAGGTGGGTGCAGAGCTCCGCCCATAGTGAGATATTAGGAGCCACTAATGTTTAGGATGAGTTACCTGTGCAATATTAAATTATTCTTCTGGCATCCTGACCTGTAAACAAAGAAAGACTCAAGACACCTTTATTGGCATTACATAAACAAAGGAAGAAGTTTCTTGACTTATCCCAAGGTCACCAATGAAATCTGTGGCAGAGCCAGGGCCTGGATCAAGATCTTCCAATCTAGGCTTTTTTCTATATGGCCAAAGTTTTGCAATGAAGACTCCCAAAGCATTATGTAAACATTTACAAAATCAGTTACTGAACCAAGAGCAAAACCCGTAAGAAATAGATCAAGCAAAATCGGAAGTAAAACAAGCAGCAACTCAACAGTTCAACCCCACTAAGGACCACCTAAACTGCTTTTAAGCCAGCCAACCGACAGCCAAAAGCTAAGGGATGGGACAGGATGCCTCCTCACAGGAAATGAAGATTCTGTAATCTTGGTGCTACAACTGAGGCCCTGTCTCACCCAGCGAACCCTACTATATTGTAGAAGGAAACCGGAAGATATGATAGCTTGCCAAAGCATTCTTAAGATCTCATAGGACAGAGAAGACCGGCAATCCAGTTCACAGCTGAGTTTCTGGGCTACTGTGCTGCTCCAAGATCACTGACTTTTGAACACATGAACATGACTCAGACCACTGCTCCATTTCAGACTGTCTATTCTTACCGACAGTCATGTGCTCTATGGCAGAGCAATACAAAGCAGGGTCTTTTAAGGAGACATAAATATATGGCCAGGATTATGCTGGGTAAGGTGGTCCCTCAAAGTACACGTGTTCCAAACCATCTAGGACTTTGAAGGTTAAAAAAATAAGCCTATTGAACTGGGCCTGGAAACAACCTGAGAGTCACATTACCTTTCTTCTCATGTGTGTGTTTGTTTAATTAAGATGGAAGAAGCATTCTCCTCTGGGGAAGGGCAAAAAATGCAGAATGACCAATTGTCACCTGACCCATTCACCGGTTCCATGGCTGTGGCTTGCTTACTTATAAGGGAACACAGCCTCCCAGTCACGTCCAGGCTCAGTCCTTGTAAAGCAAAGGGCTCCGAGCTTTTGCGCCTCACCAACTAAACTCTCCAGAATGTTTAGTCTCAGCTGTGCAGGATAAATAGTTCTAATCTGAAGTCAGAGACGGCTTTCTTCCCTGCCTCTAAAAGCTTCCTCCGTCATAAACCTGCATTCCTTTCTACCGTCTCCTCGGAACATCTTGCAACATGTTTGTTCCCCATACCAATGAAACTAACTTTTTTGCCCAATCTACATCTGAATCTGCTCTCCAACAGCGACAAGTGCAGCGCTGTTTCTTTCTCTCTCTCTTCCTCCCCCCCCCCCACCTGAACATTTTCTTTCTCTGTGCCCAAGAGCCTTTTCTGTTCGGGCAGCTGTGCTGGGAGGGCACCGTTTTACGCATGCCCCCTGCCATGCCTCGTTCAAGGCTGTGCTGAGTTTAAAACTATAAACAAGCAAATCCAGTGTGCAATCGAAAGCAAGACTGGATTTCCTTCAAAATAAAGGGAGAGGGGCACAGCTCGGTGACAGACCACTAGTCTTCCTTGGAAAATTTCAAATGAGTAGCCGTGTTGGTCTGAAGTAGCACAATAAAATCAGAGTCCAGTGGCACCTTTAAGACCAACAAAGATCTATTCAAGGCGTGAGCTTTCGAGTGCAAGTACTCTTCCTCAGACTATAGTCTATAGACCAGGGGTAGTCAAACTGCGGCCCTCCAGATGTCCATGGGCTACAATTCCCAGCGTTTGCTGGCAGGGGCTCATGGGAATTGTAGTCCATGGACATCTGGAGGGCCGCAGTTTGACTACCCTGCTCTAATTTTATTGTGCTTCCTTGGAAAATGTTTCATCCCAGAATCCCCAGGTAGAAGACCTTAAGTTAACATGAATGGGGAGGGGGAACTTGGAGAACCACGGCCAACTGAGAAGAAAATACTGGGTAGGGAAGGACAGAGCAATCCCTGGGTCTGTATATGTTTTTCCTAACAGGGGCACATTCCCAGGCAGCAATCACCATGTAGCCTGCCACTAGAAATTAATAAAACAATTAAAACACATTAAGTGAGGAAATCGGTCGAGTGGGACTTTCGCCTGTGTCTTTTGCAGCATACAAAGTAGTCAAGAAGACTTGTGGCTGCAGAAGCAGAGCTGCAGCAGGGCAGAGACAGGAGCAGGACTAGGAAGAAAATACACACACCGAGTTCAAGGGTAGGTTACATATAATTAACCACACGGGGAAACAAAGGAAGAAGTTATCATATGAGAAAGCCCCATGCCGTGCCAGCTCAGACCAAATAACCCAGTGAAGCAGAGGTAGATCGAAATCAGTTTTGGGAGAACAAAATCTTCTTTCCCTGCCCACCCAAACAGGACTACCTGTGCAGTCAAGCTGTGAAAAAGGACCTGGACTTTTTGCTTGTTCCTATCCACAGTATTCTGGGGTACTTTCTTATGATTTAGGCAGGGTACAATGGAAGCAAGATGTTTTATAAAGCAGTTCAGAAGCATTACCTATCCAGTAGGTAATATTGTAGCATCAGTCTGAAGTACATCCATCCAAGCCTCTATTGCCTCTCAGCAAGCGCACAGTGTTTGCACTGAAGAGTAGATTAGCAAGGAACATGCACCAACTTCTCTGGCATTCCTCCCAACTCTTTCCTTCGCCCCATCTTCTTCTGACTGCAGTGTCTCAAGCAAGCCAGCCAGTAGCTGCAGCTTCCAAGACTCAACTGGCCACCCACCAAGCAGCTGAAGACTGCAGTGCCAAATCACATGGCCCTGCAGACTATACACACAAAAGGATGCCAACTCAGGCCCGGGAAATTCCTGGAGATTTGAGAGTGATGCCTGTGGAGGGGAGAAACAAGAGAAGGAATTGCAGCTCTGGATGATGGCCTACCACAGGATTTGCACTCTGAGGCTGCCATTTCCTCCAGGGGAACTGATCTCTGGAGTTATAATTCCAAGAGAACTCCAGGCCCCACCTGAAGATTGGCAATCCTACCAGTAGCATAGTTGAGTTTAAATAACAAGAAAACTGGTGACAACTTAATGGTCTGCAGTCACAATAACAAAAGTAAATTTGCCTTCAATGTTTGTGAATTAAACTCATTGGGATAGGTACGACGGCTGAATCTTATTTATGCTACACTGAGCTGCTTTGGAGGGTGGACTCTACAGCAATGTACCCCTGCAGAGGCTCCTCCCCACCTTAAAACTCCTCCTCCCCAGGTTCTGCTCCTAGATCTCCAGAGATTTTCCCAACCTGGACCTGAGAACCCCATTTCGGACTGACCTTGCAGTCTTTTGGATGCTCAGCTGCAGTAGCTTGTCTATTTCTGGACCTGCTGAAGGCTTTTACTCCTGCAGACTACTAAAGAATTTTCAGTAAACACAGATGACCACTGCACAGAGTGGCATTACAGGACAACAGAAGAACGGGAAAGATGAGGAGGATGTTTAGGAGATCAGCTATCAAAACCCTTCTGCTTCTCGTGATGGCAGGAATACAGTAACCTGCAAGTATCTGTCTCAGCAAGGATCCTTGTCCTTGTTTGACAGACCAGATAATTGTGTTGAGCACTTTGAAATACTAGGGGGCTCGTGACACCTTCAAGACTCCTGTTTATGTGTTTGCTGCAACAAGCTTACACATCTTACTCTCTGGAATGGTACTACTACTAAGTCATGCTGGCAACAACATTCTTGCAGAGGGGATTTCCTAAAGAAGGATTTTTCTGGCACTGCTTAGAAGCTACCCCACTGTCCCCAAATTTCAAAGGCTTGGGGTTGGTTATAGCCACTCGGTGTACTCAGAGGCATTCTTCTCTCCCAAGGTTCCAAGAGTCATGCCTGGTTCAAAGTGTCTCTTGCTGCACCACAGGTTCTGGAGCTAGATTTACAGGGAGGAAACCAACCGTGCAATCCAAGGCAGAGTCAGCTCCAGTCTAGGCAGACTCACATTCATAGGTCAACCTTTGAGTCCAGTGACACCTTTAAAACCTATAAAGTTTCATTCTGGGCATAAGCTATCATGCGCAAGCACACTTCAAAAGATATGCTTCATCATGGAGTCTGAAGAAGAGCTGGTTTTCATATCCTATTTTTCACTACCTGAAGGAGACCGAAAGTGGCTTGAAAACACCCTTCCCTTCCTCTCCCAACAACAGATAACCTGTGAGGTAGGTAGGGCTGAGAGAGCCCTAACAGAACTGCTCTGCACAAACAGCTCTAAGAGAAATGTAGTGGTAAGGAGTATAGACTTCTAATCTGGTGAGCTGGGTTTGATTCTGTACTCCCCCACATGCAGCCAGCTGGGTGACCTTGGGCTCGCCACAGCACTGATAAAGCTTTTCAGATCCAGCCGGAATATCAGGAATCTCTCAGCCTCACCTCCCTCACAGAGTGTCTGTTGTGGGGAGAGGAAAGGGAAGGCGACTGTAAGCAGCTTTGAGCCTCCTTCCAGTAGGGAAAAGCGGCATATAAGAACCAACTCTTCTTCTGCATGTGAAAGAGTGGAGATGCAAACCCAGTTCTGTAGATTAGAGGCTGCAACTCTTAACCCCTATACCACATGTGCACATGAAAGCTTACATCCAGAACTAAACTCTGCTGACCTTTAAGGTGCCACAGGACTCCAACTTTGTTCTATTGCTTCAGGTCAACATGGCTCCCACCTGAATCTGTAATCCACAGGTTTAGGCTGCAGTCAGTACCCTCTGCTAAGGATTTTTCTGCTAATCACTGTTTTACAACAAGCTGTTATTACCTGTTGCTGAGTCCCATTAAGTCAGTGTCCAATTTCTTCCCATGGGGGGGTACTTAAATAAAAGACTCAACATAAACTGCTAGTACATAGACACACACACACACAAACTGAATGTTTTGTCTGTCTCCTCTTACAATAGGTTATAGCACAGAGAGACTGAAAGGTGAGGGAATGGAATACATTTTCCAGTTTACAAAAAATTCCTTGCTTAGTTAACCTAGAAGAAACAGGACCAAAGGAGTAGCTATGGATAAGCAAGCTTCCTAAGAGTGCCCATCTTGGGCATTCCCCCATCCTTAGTCTTCAAACTACTTTCCAAACATTCAAGCCTGGCTACACCCAGCTAAGATCTTCATCATATTACTAAAAGGGAAGTTGATGATAAAGATCTTATTGTAAGTGTCCAGAGGGGAATTTGGCAGAGAGACAGAATTAGATCTCAGAACTTCCCATTTCCCTGTTCAGTGGCCTGGTCACAAAAACCACATTAATCTTCACGTCATTCTTCAAACAGCCTGCAAAATTTTTAAATATGTGCTTCGTTTCAACTATCAGTCTTTGCCGCTGGGTGAGACCCTGAATGGGAAGGTATGCAAAATGAAAAACTGAGGATTATGAGACATTATGGTGCTAGATTGGGTGACATGGTACGGGAGTACAATGCTCTAAGACAAGACACTGTGCTTAGAGCCAAGATTAGCGTCTGGATTATTACAGTAATCTTTCAAAACAAAGGAAATTCACTACAGCAATGGACGAGGCAGCTGTCTAGAAAAACACAATTCAAGAGTCTTTAATCTATTAGGAGCAATGTGTGATTCTGCAGCTTGTACACTGTTTCTGGCATAAGCAAAAATTCAAAGTACACCCGGACAATCAGTGAGGTTTCTGGAGAACACAAAGTTCACACACCTAGGGCTGGGGAGGAGGGGGAATCCTGAACCAGCCATCGCTATATGAGTCACCCCTAAAACTACAGCAAAAAGAAACTGGTTTCTAATGGGCAGGGCTGGATTAGGGCATCAGGAGGTCCAGAACTATGTGAGCAACACATAATACTTCACCATTTGTTCAGAAAAGACCCTGCAAATATAACCACTGCTAAAATTTATTTCTGCATCCAGAATTAACAGGTTGATTTATATAGCTCCATATCTTCTTTAACATAAAAGGATAAACCTTCTTTTAAAGGATCATCTCATTATCTAGAACCATCTTAGCCCTACAAAGATAAATGACGCCTTATTTCACAGTGTCACAAAGAGGCTGTCGACCACAATGACACAGAGTTCCCGGATCTTCTGCGTTTTGTTTGGGAACTCTTCACTAGTTCAACGTATTATTCAGCTTTGATACAGCACTGATAAAGCTGTTCTGACCAGGGCTGTTTCAGCCTCACCTCCCTCACAGGGTGTCTGTTGTGGGGAGAGGAAAGGGAAGGCAAATGTAAACCTCTTTGAGCCTCCTTCGGGTCGAGAAAAGCAAAGTGGTACAGTCCAGAAGTAGGCAATGCCCAGTGTGTGTGTCGAACAGCACCACCCAAGGCCATTTTGGTCTGCAAGCAGGGCAATGTGTTCCCTGCCCACTGGACCAAGGCAGCACTGATGGTTCCTCTCGGTTCCAGGAGTCTTGTTCCTGACTGGCACTTCCAGAGACCAGCGTGTGACTTCCCCCTCCAACAGAAGGTGTTCCCATACAGTGCTACTGCTGCTGGGAAGATCAAGTCATAGCATGGAGGAGGGGGGGGGGAGTCTGTTGCAGTAGCAAGGAACTGGCAAAAATCTCCCCCCCCCACACACACAGAAATTGTAAATGGGAATTGCAAGTGGGATCCAACCCTGCGCAATTGATCGTGTAAAATCTTCCTCTTCTCCCTTTCACCCTGGCAGCCATCTTTTTTTTTTTGTTTGTTTGTTGGCTAACACACTAACATCTCAGATAAGATTGCTAATCTCCAGGTGCATTTCTCTTGGAATTACAATTGCTCCCCAGATGAAAGATTCAGGTGGGTAGCCATGGTGGTCTGAAGCAGAAGAAGATTGAGTCCAGTAGCAACTTTAAGACTAACAAAGTTTCACAAAGAAGCTTATACTTTGAATAAAACTTGGTGGGTCTTAAAGGTAACACTGGACTTTATCTTTGTGGGCCAGATAACAGATATCCATTCTTATGGTGTAAATGGTTGCTTTGGAAGGTGTTGAAGTTCCTGCCCTCCCTAAAACTCCCCTTTCCCAGGTTCTGTTTCCAGATCGTCACGGATTTTCCCAACCTGGACCTGATAACTCTATTTCTGGCTTACACGTCATGTTCTAACTAATGGTTCTGAGAGGTAATCTTTTTGTGTGCTTTAAAACAAACTGGTTCTATGCCCCTGAAGTAAAACAAACCAACCAAAAGGTGACAGGAGTCAAAGGGGAGACCATAACGCCAAGGAATTTTTAACGCCCGCTGAAATGAAAGATCACTGGAAGGGTTTTCAGCAGGGCTGTGAGAAAGCAGGCCAGAGGAAGTGAGGTCATCTGGGAATTTGTTCTGAGCCGATAAAGGAACAAACTAGAAATGGAGCCGCAAAAAGCAGACAGCACAGGAAACAATAGATCTTTAGATAGCCTTTCAAATTTCCTCAAGCGATGCCAAAAAATGCAGTCATTAGTAGAAGTGGCTCACAGAGAGAGAGAATATTAAAGATCTGTCAGAAAAGGAAGAGAAGGATGAACTGAATTAATTCCGTCTGGGTAGTCTCCCCTGTCCAAAAGAGGGGTGGATTGAAGAGAAAAAAAATGGTAAACCTCCCCCCCAAAAAAATATTCTAGTTCTAGTTGGTATGTTATTCTAGTTCTACATCTGTAGCGACGAAGCTGCTCAGGTCAAGCTATGGTGTTGCACATCACTTAAAAGCCATCCTGTGTGTTGGACCAGCGTGCAAACTTCTTCTCAGATGAGGAGGCAAAAAACACAAAGGAGGAGGGCGCTGAGAACCACTGCAAAATAAGGCAGTTGGGACACCACCAGAAAAAAACCCTCCTTTATTTTAAGGAGGAACCCCAAGAGTCTGACTGTTCACCCTGGGAAACAGCCCTGCCTTCAGACTCAGCCCCTGAATCACCTCTGCCCCATTGCAGTGCTCACTGGCCTAATCAGACATGGCAGCTTTAAGTACCAGCAACCAGCTCCTGGAAGGGGGGGGGTCTGTATCTCCACCTCCTCACAGTAGCACTTAAAGGCCTCATATCACCCACAGCCTTTGCTGGACCAACAGATATGTGATACTGCTGGCTCTAGCTCTTGCCTTGACTCTCAGACCTTGGTCTTGCACAGGACAATCTGGTTCCATGAGATCAGTCAATCAAATTTATTTGCAGTCTTAGACCAAAGATAAAACATTTTAACAAAAGATCAACATGCAAAAGAGTAACAGCCATAGCTATAGCTAAAATATTTATCAGAGAGAAGAGATGGAGAAGAGATGCTTGTGAGGTGATTATGATTTCCACCTTCTGATATCTAAAGGAACAGCATGAGGATCATGGGGTAGGTTTATTTTTCAATCATGTTGGAAGTCTACAGCAAAGCAGTTTTGTCTAAATCCAAGGAAGAACTTCCTGATGGCGAGGTGTTTTCGATACTGGAACAATCTCCTTCAGGAGGTGGTGAGTTCTAAGTTGCTGGAGGATTTGGGGATTGTTATTGCTGTAGCTTCATGCTCTGATGAGTTATACATGCAACAGATGGACAGACAAATCCTTTTAGTGTTATAGATTTGTGTTATAGAGCAAACTTCCTTGAGCCATCCAAATTAACAAAATCCATATTTTAAATATGTGAAACCGATGACTTGTCTACACTCATTCTATGTCTTCAGTGTGATGCATAGCTCCCAACAAAGGCCAGCGTGTACAGTAGTTATGACCTGTCTCTTTCCATTCAACAGCAGACAGGGTGAACCTTCACTTCAGATTTAGGACAGGTGATTCAGTGCTTCAAGTGGATAACTCCAGGCAATTGCAGAGTCATCTTTTGGAGGGAAATTCCAGACTTCACAGAGGCACAAGTCACCAGTAACTTTCCAGTGACTGATGAATTAAAAGTTGTCTCCAACACAGAAAAAAAAAGTTGGATTTTCAATATGCCTACTTTAACAGCGTCTGAGCTTATTAAAGCCTGAAGAACACAAGTTAAAAATACCTAAAATAAGGTATACTTCAAATGGGACATTCAGCAAAGAGCATAGGAAATACCACTGATTTCTGCCTCCTATTTCTGATTCATTATGACGGAAAGGAAACGCTGGCAGCTCTTCCTGTGACAAGAGACACAAAATACTGAGGCAGAGGTTCATCTCTAGGCAAATCTAGAAGTCCCCATTTGATGTTATGTGGAAGCACAGGGTACAGTAAGTATACGTCACCCTAAAACGTTAAAGATCTCTTATCATGTTTTAACCAGCTTTCAATCAACATTACTTCTTTCACTGGTTAAGATGGGCAGATAAAACAGAGTTCCATACTAACATGTTTGCACAACCTGTAAAAGCAGAAAAGCTGATTCATTTTCCCGGTGAGAAGTCATTCTGTAGCCATCTGTTCTCCCTTGTTTCATCAGACCTCCTGGGCTGTTGGGAGGGGGCAAGACAAACATCCTAATAATTGCAGAAATACTTCCTGGCTATCAGATCCTGTTTCAAATGGATAACTAATCAAACGATGAGTGGAAGAGTTTTGTCCTCAGAAGTTGAAGATGAACCATCTCCAGAAGGCTTTGGAAAGGAAGAATGATGAAAAGAGAATCATGGAGTTGCTTTAAACCGACTGTTTTATGGTTCCCTTCAACCCTTCCTCAGAGGTAGACCTGAGTGCCACTGCAAAGAGATCCAAAAAGCAACCCTGGCTTGAAAACAAGGCATTTCATTAAAGAGTTTATAGGTGCATTCCTCCTTTGGCATGACTGTAGATCTGTCTTCCATGATAATGGTCAGATTGGGGATGATCCAACCATCCAAATGTATTTCGAATGATAGGTCCTTTGATCCCAGGCACTGATCTCCCATATAGAAGTGCCTCAGGGGTATCATTGACTGAAGGTCAAATAGTTGACCTTCAGCCACCACTGCTAATAGAGTCTGTATACTGGTATGGAATTTTTTTTTTCAATAAGCAAGCTCCTTACAAATACAGAATGAGAAAATAGTAAAAGCAGGTGTCATACAAAAGACAGAGTATTAGACTAGCATTATCTTCCCATGGCTAAATTTGCCCATTATTTCCTCCCAACTGGAGCTGTTAGATATGGGTGTTGAAATCTCCAGTCAGGAAAGTCTAATCTGTCTGTGGTATTGAAACTAATGCATCTTCGAGCTGGACATAAAAGTTGTACTTAGCTGCATCTGTGCAAGTTTCAGTAGGGGCACAGGCGGACAGGATGTGGGCTTTGATTGTACCATTGATGGTGAGGACTGCCAGGTGATCTGATATTGGTTGGAAGGCAATTACGCTCCTAGCGGCCTGTCTGTCTACTATGAAGTCGACTCCAACTTCTCACTTTTCTCCCGCAGAGTAAAATAGCATCATTGCTTCATCAATCATCGGTGTTTTGATGGTCAGCATTCCAGATCCAGTGAGGCACAGTTCAGATAGTGTAGCCATTGAAATTTTGCGTTTTGACAGTTCCATAGCTATGATTTCGTTTTGTCCAACATGATGTCCAGTTCATTCCAGGTGGCAATACAAATGTCTCATTTTGGTGTCATAAGTTTAATTTTTCAGCCAGTAGTCCACTTCTCATCAGCACCCTGGTTCCCTATTGCTGGCGGATCGGCTGCCCCGGATGCAGTAACATTATCAATTTCATTTATTTGAATTTCCATGTGGTTTCCGTGTCAATCCTCTTATATGGATCAGAAACATGGACTTTATTAAAACCTGACACAAACAAACTCTAGACCGTCCAAATGCGGTGCCTGAGGCAGATTCTGGGTGTCTCTATGTGATCATAAACAAAATTAGACAATTCAGACAAAATGTGACAACCTGCCACAAATTAAAGAACAAGCCCAAAAGCGCAGACTGCAATGGTTTGGCCAAATCTGCAGAATGGACACCAGCAGGCTGCCTCATAAACTCCTCTGGCAAGAACGACCAACTGAATGGAAGATCCAACAACTGGTGCCAAAGAAAACATGGCTTCAATAGATCAAGGAAGACCTTAGAAACCAGTGATTGGCTATCCATATGGCCAAAACTACTGCCACCAATCACAAGGAGTGGAAACATATTACCTACAGCACCTACAGAAGCATATTGGCTGAGAGGACAACTTGCCCCACCAATAGCCAGCTAAAGGATAAAAAGAAAGAAAGAAGAAAAATTAGACTAGGATAAGAGATTTGGGTTTGGGTCATAACACATTCTAGAATAGTGGTTCTCAACTTTGGGGTCGCAACCCCATTTGGGGTCGTTTGGCCCCTTCCCCAGGGTTGCCAGGTTGCCTGGTTGCCCGCCACTGCCGCAGCGGCAGGCGGTGGTGGTGGTGGCAGGCGGAGGCAGCAGGCGGAGGCGGCAGAGGCGTCGGAGCCATGGCAATGGCTACCTCCCAACCACCTCAATCGTTGTGCGCATGCGCGCACACCACCCGCGCACACATACCACTCACATGCGCACGCCACTCGTATGCTGCCACCACTGAAGTTGGGGTGGCGGCAAAGAAAAGGTTGAGAACTGCTGTTCTAGAAGCTCTACATTTCTTGTGTGTGTGGAGGCCCAATCAGGATCATGCCACATGGGAAGGCCTAGGCCTCTTTTCCCCATGTTCCATTTCCTGACTAGAATAGGTACCGTATTTGCCGGCATATAAGACGACTGGGCGTATAAGACGACCCCCCAACATTTCCACTCAAAATATAGAGTTTGTTACATTACATTACAGTACTATGGGCCACTATGGGCAGCTATGTCTATCCCAACTGAAGTGCACCCGGCGTATAGGACAACCCCCCCACTTGGAGGCATGTTTTTCAGAGGAAAAAGTAGTCTTATACGCCAGCAGATACTGTACATATCTACAGTTGATGATGAAGAAGAGTTGGTTTTCCCTACCCTAATGAGTCTCAAAGAGGCTTACAATTACCTTGCTTTTGTCTCCCCACAAGAGGGGCTGAGGGAGTTCTGGAAGAACTGTGGATGGCCCAAGGTGAGTCAGCAGGAGGCTTCATGTGGAGGAGCAGGAAATCAAACCTGGCTCTCTAGACTAGAATCTGCCACTCTTAATCACTACACCACACTGACTCACCCAGCTACATGCCAGTTTCCCCAGTGGAACAATAGCATCTCCCCACGGTCATTTCAGGTCAAGAAAATAGCACAGGGTGGAAGCTTAAACCCCCTTTGCCCACAGTGCACAGTTCCAGTTGAAATTGCCCCCATACACAAAAGGGATGTTCCATTCAAATCAATTGCATCAGATCTTGGAAGCTAAAGCAGAGTTGGTCCTTGGATAAGGCACCACCAAGACGTTCCAGGTTGCTATGCAGAGGCTAGCAATGGCAAACCACCTCTTGCCTTGAAAACTCTACAGGGTTGTCGTAAGTGGGCTACAACATGACAAACTTTCCACATGTACAAAAGGGAAGTATACAACACTCACAACACATCTGCAACAAGACCCAGGTAATACTCTAGGGAGTGGGATGCAATGTGTAGTTATGCCCAGGGTAGAATCATAGAATCACAGAGTTGGAAGGGACCTCCTGGGTCATCAAGTCCAACCCCCTGCACTATGCAGGACACTCACAACTCTTATTGCTCATCCACTGTAACCTGCCTCCCCCTTGAACCTTCACAGAATCAGCCTCTCAGTCAGATGGCTATCCAGCCTCTATTTTAAAATTCCCAAAGTTGGGGAACCCACCACTTCCCGAGGAAGCCTGTTCCACTGAGAAACCGCTCTAACTGTCAGGAACTTCTTCCTGATGTTTAGATGGAATTTCTTTTGAATTAAATTTATTCCTTTGGTTCTGGTCCGTCCCTCCAGGGCAAGAGAGAACAACTCTGCTCCATCTCTATATGGCACCCTTTTAAATACTTGAAAGGTGACACTGGACATTAGTGTTCTTATTCTCAGCTAACCTACATGACTCTTCTGAGGGAAAAGCAGAATCATATGTTTCCCTGAGTTCTTTGGAGGACGGGTGAGATAAAAATCTAAGAAACATTGACATCCCCCCCCCCCCGAGCATTAAAATAACCAGCCTATATTACGCTCAGAAAGAACACCAACCACTCCCTGGCTAGTTACAACTGGGAGGGATGCTTCCTGATGAATCATTTTTCACTGGCCTTGTTAGAGTCCCGGGAAATCAGCAGAGTAGCTGACCAATGCCACGTTATTACTACTCATCTTTTAATGGGATTAGTTTAGACTATTACTTTGTCGGAAAACTGAAAGCCAATAAATTTAAATTTGTTAATGGCAAACAAGCACATATAAATGATTTTTTAAAAAATATTTTCAGCACCGCAGGCTTAGAGAGAACTCGCAGGCATTTTTATGGTATCTTATTACATGTGTGTGACAGACACATCTAACCAAACATGATGGAGTCTTAATTCTCTCTGACAATCCCCTCAAACACAAGACTTAGCAGTGAAGCCTGTTCTCACCTTGGTCTGTGAGTCAAAGCATTGAGCAATTCCATCTCTAGGAGGTAGATGTGTGAGTCAGTACTTCTAAATGTTTTGTCTCCGGTACTCTCATTTTTTTTATCACACAGGGCCATCAATGCTAGTCGGTAGCAGCCTAAACAAAGAGACCCTATGGCACCTTACAAATATTTATTGTGAGAGTGTATACAAAGGGCACGCACCATGCCACAATAAATGTAATGGTCTTTAAAGTGACATGAGAGACGCTCTGTAATCACTCTTATTGGCTTCATGTTCAAATCCATTCTTGGTTTATGGTTCAGGGAAAGTCGAACAGGACAGGCAGGCCTTACATAATGTTAATTGGCAGTGGAGAATCCATCTTTGCAAATAACTTACTTATGCAATTTACTCTCTCATTAAATGATAGTTCAAACCATATTCAACAATCTCATGAAAGAGATTCTACAGCAATTCGCTATGATAATCCACTGGTCATGAATACAGCAACTGGAAAGCTAGTTTAACTCCAATATTATAAGGTCTTTGTAGGACTACCTCCTCTATCCACCCAGCTGCAGACTGAGACGATCAGATAAAGGCCTTATTCAAAGAGGTGGCTTTGACCTTTAAAGTGCTATCTGTGGGCCTGCTTCCTCCAATCAACCTGCCTGGAATAACTCTGCATAGGACAACACCTATTAGGCTTGATTTCGTTTGCTGATCTTTTATCCTGCTTGTTTGTATTTCTGTTTTGATAGCTACATGCTACTGCTGCTCCCTTCCCAGTGATTTTTTTTTTACTTAAATAAGATTTTAGCCACGTTGTGACAATGGAAAGGCAATACAGAAATTCTATCAATCAATGAATGGCCCCTTCATATTCAGAACTACCTCTGAATAAAAGGATTTTGAGACCGGCTATTGTCCTCGTGCCATGGCATCTGGCCAGCCACTGTCCAAACCAGAATGGCTGGATCAAAGCCCAGTTGTCTTTCCAAGCAGCCCTTAAGATATTTCCCCGATCAGAATCTAAAGCAATAACAGCAGCACCGGCTACACACACAGTTGTATACACACAACATGGCTTATGATTTATTACATCCACGGTGGCATTTATATAAGCACTGTTATGTGCTCACGCTGGTGTTTTCTCAACCACCTTTACACTAGGTATGCAAGGCACAATTCCCAGTACAGCAGCCCAGGCTGAGAGCACCCAGGGATTTTCCCTTGGAGATGAAATTGAACCAGAGCCCTCTTAAGTTACCCTTGGCCTGGCTGAACATGCTGATTGTACAATTTGCATTTGGGGGGGGAGGAGGGGGGAAGCAGACGGGTCTTCACTAGACAGCATCACTGAACCGCTTCCCCAAAGACTCAAAACTGAACCATCCCAGGAGATCAAGTGCTTCAAGACAGACCAGCACAGAAAGACCTAGGATTTGCACATAGAATCATCATAGAATAACAGAGTTGGAAGGGACCTCATGGGTCATCTAGTCCAACCCCCTGCACTATGCAGGACACTCCCAACCCTATCGCTCACCCACTCTAACCTGCCACCCCCTTGAGCCTTCACAGAATCAGCCTCTCCTTTCAGATGGCTATCTAGCCTCTGTTTAATAATGCCAAATTTTTGAATGCCAAATGCCGGTCAATCCAGTTTCCCCGGAAGCCACTCAAGAGTTAACCGCACGAGGAGTTCTTGTGATTTCTCTGAAGGGCATCGCACACTCCTCCTCCGGAATGACAGGCACCGGGACAATGAAGGAGCTTCGATCTGCCACCCCTGCCGGCTGCTCGGGCACAAAGCCGCAGAAGTTGCAGCCCACGATGGCCCCATTTATGGGCTTAGACAGCTTCCCCCGGTTTCCCCAAGATCCAATCCGACCACCCGTTTTAAGGCGTGCCCGGGTTTCAAAGGCAGGGGCGTGGGCGGTGCTCCCAGATAATACTACAGCCAAGGAGACACACACACACCCCATTATCTCTTCCATCCCACCCCCCACCCACCCACCCACCCCCCGACGCCCTCTAAACTCCCTCTGAAAACGAGTAAGTCGAAAAGGAGCTGGGCTGGAAAATCACAGATGCGGGCGTTATTAATATTGCATACTTCGGCCTACATACGGCTGCCCCCCCGCCCCCGAGTCTGCCCTTGTTTATTTATTTCCCCCAAGATTTAACATGTACCGGGGGAGGGGGGAGAGAGAGAGAGAGAGACTCTCCAATTGCGCGGAGAACTCCAGTCCTCGCCCGGGATCCAAAGGCGGGATCACAACAAAAGAAAGTGAATCGGCCCAAGCGCGCAGTCAGGCTCCCCGTCGCTTTCTTCGCCGCCGGGTCTCCCACCCAAAACAAAGCCCCCCCCCCCCCGCGGGAGAGAGCTGGAGAGCCGCTGTGAAACAATACCTTCCTTCGCCGCCTCTATCCCCCCCCCCAATGGGTGTCACTCACGGGAAATGACCGCTGGGCTTCCCATCCCGAGTTTCGCGGCCGATCTCCCCGTCCCACCGCCCCTGCGCCGAAGACGGCGGATGACGAGCGAAGCCCCCCGGGCCGACCGAGACCGAGGGCTCGCCAGTATCCCGCGCCGCCCGCCCGCCCGCCGGCCACGGAGGCAGAGGGACAAGCGCAGCCGAGCCGCCGCTTGCGAGGCGCGCCGGGCAGCTCCTTACCGTCGTCCTTCCTCCTTCTCCTTTCAGCCTCGTCCGCCGGAGAGGCGAGCCCGAGAGGCGGCCGGAGGCTTCTCCCTTCCCACGCCCGGCCGCAGGTCGCCTCCTTCGCGGACGATCCCGAGCGGCCACAGCCGGAGCGCCGAGCTGGAGAGCCCCGCAGGAGCTTAGGCGCGCTCCGGCCGCTTCATCCCGCCGCTCCTCTGGTCCATTCGGAAGAAGCGAGAGGAGGAGGAGCGACCGACGGAGGGAGGGAGGGAAGGCAGGAAGCCAGCCAGCCAGCCGCGCGCCCGGCTTTGTGCGGAGCGAGCCGGTGGCTGGGCGAGCGCGTCGCGCGTGTCTTTGGCCGGCTTTCCCCGGCCGGGCCGAGGGCTGTCCTTAAGGCCGGCGCGGAGGCCACTGGCTGGGGAGAGGCGCTGCTGATTGCAACTTGGAGCGGCGGCGAGAAGTGATGTCAGTCGGCCGCCCGTCTGCCGCCGGCTCCGCTCCAGCCGCCTCCTCCTGCTGCTGCTGCTGCTGCTTCCCTTTCGCCGCGAAGTGAATCTCCGCGCCTCGCCGACGTTGCTGAGCCGCCTGGCCAAAAGGGGCCGGCGAGCGAAGCGCGCACCCGTGACGCGCCCCTTGCGTCTTCAGGCGGGCGGCCGCTCGTGCGAATCCGCCTCGCTCGACTCCCTGCCCCTGTTTCGCGAGCGCGGCCGGCGGCCTCCCTTTTATTCCCCTGGCGCGCTTCGCCTCGCCTCCCCCTTCCCGAAAAGGAATATGGCAGCAGCGCCGGAAGCCGCCTGCAAGAAAGGCCGAGGAGAGAAGCGCCCTCGCCTTGGCCGCGCGTCTCTCCAGCAGGCGCCCGCCGGAGGGCAGGGGTGGCGGGGCTGGCGCGGGATGCTTTGCCTGCCTGCCTGCCTCGAGGGGACGGGCTTGCTGCTGCCGGGCTTGGCTGGCTGGCGGGCCGCTGTAAGTCAGGGCGGCCCTGGGCGTTTGCCGAATTTGGAGACCAACGCTGCTGCCGGGAGATCCAGCAGAGCTGGGTACGACGCGGTTGCCACTCTTCACCTTTCCCGTCCTGTTTTGAAATGGGGTTTACACCCGAGTAGGTGCGCCAAAGTTTGCGGCTGTAGGGCCCGATCTTTGGCTCGTTGGACTTGGAAATGGTAATAATTCCAGAGGCGGGAAGCTGAACGAGAATAGACAGAAGTTCTCCCGGGCCACACTGCATAATTGTTTTGACATGAGTTTTCACACGACCTCTCGCGCCCGGGTGGAGTAAAGACCTCACTGGTTCATGATAAAACAGGAGTCCGATGGCCCCTCTGTTCCGTTCATCTTTTGGGTGCCAGCAGACTCCTGTTTTATTTGCTTGCTCAGACTGTCCGCGGTCAGTTCACCCATGACACTGCTCATGGCCCATCAAGGTCAATGTTGCCTGGCGAAGATCAACTAAACCAGGCATCCCAGCCAGAGGTCTCTCCTATCACCACCTACCTGGTCCTTTTCAACTGAAGATCCTGGGCTTCAGCCTGGGCCCCACCCCCTTTTCTGCTGTCATTTCACAGTTGATGTATTTCACAGTTGGAGACCCATGGGGTTTTCAAGGCAAGACATGTTCAGAGGTGGTTTGCCATTGCCTGCCTCTGCCAAGTGCCCTGTTATTCCTGGGTGGTCTCCCAGCCATTTCACAAGAGCAGACTTGTCCAGGCTATCCAGGTCCTGGCCCACCCCATAAGACTGGTAACTACTTAAGAGCCAGTTTGGTGTAGTGGTTAGGAGTGCGGACTTCTAATCTGGCATGCCGGGTTCGATTCTGCGCTCCCCCACATGGAGCCAGCTGGGTGACCTTGGGAAAGCCATGGCACTGATAAAACTGTTCTGACCGAGCAGTGATATCAGGACTCTCTCAGCTTCACCCACCCCACAGGGTGTCTGTTGTGGGGAGAGGAAAGGGAAGGCTACTGTAAGCCGCTTTGAGACTCCTTCGGGTAGAGAAAAGCGGCATATAAGAACCAACTCTTCTTCTTAAGTAATACTCATGGCCTAAATAATTATTTTAGCAGAACTAGAGAATGACCTGTTTTTTCATGATTAGATTGAATTGTGCTGCATTAACTTTCACCCTACATTTACTTCCTCCCCCCCCCCTTCCCAAGACTTTTATTTTTATACCTTGTACGTAGACAGTCTGCATAGGCAAGATCCAGCCAGGGCACTGAAGGAGTAGCTTCTGCTCCACAGAACAGGATGTGGCTCGTCTTTATTGGGCGCCCGGACAGACCTGTGTTAAATGGGGCTAAAGCTGGCTAAATGGCTGTAGGTCCTATGACTCAGAAATAAGTGCGACTGATTTAAACAGAACTTACTCTTAAGTAAATGTACATGGGATTATAGTTCATCAATCTGTGCCTGGTTATGCAGAAGTAACTGTATTTAATGAGATTTACTTTCAAGAGGGTAAGCGGCTTTCCTTCGGTGTGGGTTCCCCGGCTCAGCACACAGAGGGCCTCTCTGCCTGCCCCATTTTTCAACACTGAGAATGTCAGACTAGGACAGCCTTTCTCGACTTTGTTACCATCGAGAAACCCCCTAAAATGTTCTTCGAGAAACCCCAGGAGTGGTGGGATTGTGCAGAGTACGACTGGGAAGCATAGCTGTGTCCATGCCCACCCAGAGCCCCTCCCTCCTCACCCTTTCCAGGACCATCATTGGCCATTTGGGGAGGGGGGGGGAACAGATGGACATGACCATACATGGTCATATCACCCAATAAATGTTAAACAATTTTTCAAAAAATACATTACATTCAGGAAACCCTTCCATGGCCATCAAGAAACCCCAGGTTTCATGAAACCCTCATTGAAAAACCCTGGAGTAGGATCTGGGAGAGCCAGGTTCGAGTCCCCGCTTTTCCACAGGTGACTGCGGGCCGGTCACACCCACTGTCAACCTAACCTACCTCACAAGGTTGTTGTGAGGACAGAGTGGAGGAGAAGAGAGCAAAGTAAGCTGCTTTGGGTCCCCTTTGGGAAGAAAGGTGGCATATAAATGAAGAAAAAGGAAATCCAAGTATGACGTGTCTGGGAAGTCTAAAAGCGGGTTTCCTGGGTCAAAGCGCATGCTCCTTTGGCATGGCTGGTGAGGAAGCATGGCTTTGAAGCAATCCTAGTGCCTCAGCCCTACAGTTGTTAGGACACCACCACTTAGGGGAGAGGAATCATAGACCAGGGCGAGATTTGATTTCTAGGGATTCCTAGTTTAGCTCACCAGTGTCACTCAGATTCGCCCAGGAGCTGGGGAATTCACTATTTCAGTCAGAGTGGGTTGAGAGGGAACAGTACCATTGCAAGCTGTGAGAGGAGGATACCGCAACTGAACACTCCCTGCCAGTAGAAAGCTAGTGCATAAATGTTCTATTAGGCCATTCCTTTGCAGGTTGTGCTTGTGGACTCTGTCCCATGTGCACCTTCTCTGCAAGCACCGCATCCCACCACTTCCTTGTGTCACATCTGAGAAGTGGTCTTCACAAAGCAATAAATCAGAAATTGCATCTCTGGAATCTGCCCTCTACTACTGTCCATCATATTGTTAACCCACCATTCCGCTAAGGAGCTCCAGTTGGCATACTTGGTTTTCCCTTCCACAGTGATCAATCAAGCTGCACCTAGTGAGCTTCGTGGTTGAGTCAGGATTTGAACACAGGTTCCTTCCTTCTGCTCTAAACACTACACAGCATGAACTCCCAAGGAAACCTTAGGCAAGCCACAAGCATCATACAGTGGCTGGATTGTCCATACTAAGACCTGGGAGATGTGGGTTCGAATCTTCATTTTGCCACTGAGGTTTGCTAAGTGCCCTTGAGTCAATCTCACCCATACAGCCCAAACTACCTTGCAGGGTTGTGGAGATAAAATGAAAGAGGAGAGAATGATGCAACCTGCTTTGAGTCCCTATTAGAAGTAAAATAAAAATTTAAAAGCTCGCTCTCTCTCTCTCTGTCTCTCTGTGTGCGCCTCGGTTGCTATTTGCAGAAATATTAATCTCCCTAATGGGACTACTGCAAGGATTACTACAGCATAATGTATCCGAAGAAACTTGAATATGTTATAGTAATAAATGTAAGGGTCTGTGTAAATATGAATTAGAAAGTATAATTAAATATAAATTATAAATAGAATGCTACGCATAGTAGGTACTATTAATAAATATACATATAAATCAAACACTCTTGAGTACACATGCCTTGGATCTTTCTGTAAATGTATTTAGGATCAAACACGCCCATTGAAATCACTGTAAAGGTAAAGGTAAAGGTATCCCCTGTGCAAGCACCAAGTCATGTCTGACCCTTGGGGTGACGCCCTCTAGCGTTTTCATGGCAGACTCAATACGGGGTGGTTTGCCAGTGCCTTCCCCAGTCATTACCGTTTACCCCCCAGCAAGCTGGGTACTCATTTTACCGACCTCGGAAGGATGGAAGGCTGAGTCAACCTTGAGCCGGCTGCTGGGACTGAACTCCCAGCCTCATGGACAGCATTTCTGCCGCTTACCACTCTGCGCCAAGTCATTGTAAAAAACCCAATAATCATGCTGAATCCTGTCCACGTATGCTGCCCCATTCATTTTCATAGGGTTTGAGGCGGAACTACTCGGTGTGTTGTGGCTCAAGTTGTTGCAGATGGGAAGACTGAAACTTGGGGGGGGGAAACTCCTTCACATGTACGAGTGCTGCATGAAATGATGGATATTTTGTTTTGATGTTTTGGTTCCAGCACGTTGTTGACACACCCTATGCCTTCTGGACAGAATTACATTGCAATCTAAACAAAGCAACCTCTTGTGGGCTTTGCAGCATGTGATGAGTTAACCAAGGCAGATCACACATAGTGAAAAAATAGGCTAAAATGCATCTTTGTAAGCCAAATTAAGCTATTGCCCTTGTTGTTGTTATTAGCCAGTGTGGTGTGACAATTAGAATGTCTGGCTAGGATCTCAGAGAGTCAGGTTCAAATCCCCACTCTCTCATGGAAGCTTGCTGGGTGACCTTGGGTCAGTTCCCCCAACTGAGCCTAATGACATAAAATGGGGGGGGGATGGGGTAAGCACTTTGGGTCCCCACTGGGAAGAAAGGCTGGAGTATGAATGGAGTAATTAAATTATCACCATCAATAAATTATTGTTATCGATATATCTAATTCTCTGCATGGCCCCCTCTGCAAACATCAGATTGCAATAGATCCGAGTCAACTAGCACCTCAGAGACCAACAAGAATTTCAGGCTCTAAGCTGTCCAGAGGCTCAGCTCCCTTCATCAGGCACAAGTGGAATGGAGGTCTTTTTCTTACAGTGGGAATGTGCCTAAAGGTAAAGGTATCCCCTGTGCAAGCACTGAGTCATGTCTGACCCTTGGGGTGACGCCCTCTAGCGTTTTCATGGCAGACTCAATACGGGGTGGTTTGCCAGTGCCTTCCCCAGTCATGACCGTTTACCCCCCAGCAAGCTGGGTACTCATTTTACCGACCTCGGAAGGATGGAAGGCTGAGTCAACCTTGAGCTGGCTGCTGGGATCGAACTCCCAACCTCATGGGCAAAGCTTTCAGGCGGGTGCCTTACCACTCTGCGCCACAAGAATGTGCCTAAAAGATCCAAAAGTGCAATGCATATTGTAATCAGCTTGTATAGACCAGAGGGTTATAGAGGCTTATATGTATACAAGTGTGCAATGAACTCTGGATGCAGTTGAGAGTTCTTTTGGGGGAGGGACTTTTCCCTTCCTGATGAACTTCGGCGTGTCCTGTTCGAGAAAAAGTCATTCAGCGCTTTAAAGATTACCGCATGTACAGTGGCATAAGTTTTAATGTAGCTGATGAAATCAGCAATACTCCATAAAAGTGTGTGGCACCTTTTTTTGTTGTTAGTCTTTAATGAGCTACAAATCTTTCCCCTGTCTTCAGATGGGAACAGAGGTTCCTCTCCCGACACTGGTATCCCTGTGATGTATTTCTGGCTGTAACGGAGAGGAATGGGTATGATAGGAGCGTCCTGAATAGTCCAGCCTAGCATGGCGTAATCAGATCTCAGAAAGTAAGCAAGGTTGGCCCTGATTAGTATTTGGATGAGAGACCACTAAGGAAGTTGCTATGCAGAGGATAGCACTGCGAACCCCCTCGGCTTGTCTCTCGCCTTGAAAACCCTACGAGATGGCCATAAATCTTGCTCACATGGCTAGTGCTGTCATGGCAAAGCCCTAGGAAGGATGCATTCCCCCAGCATGGGAAGGAGAAACTGCTGTCCTCTCCACTGGAAAATATGACCAGCATGAAGACAAGGGGAGTTTTCTATATAACCTAGACCAGTGGTTCTCAACCTTCCAAATGCCACGACCCTTTAATACAGTTCCTCATGTTGTGGTGACCCCCAACCATCAAATTATGCAAGTGTTCTTTCACAGAAATTAAACCAAAACTGACCAACAGCGTGAAGATCCATTGTTCATGATTGTAAATAAATTGGCAGGTGCCTTCAGGAGAAGCGGCAACAGTGGCGGCCACCCCGCCTACCAAGCTTCTTGCCCTGCCGCAATCCCTGTGAAAGGGTTGTTCGACCCCCAAAGGGGTTCCGGCCCCCAGGTTGAGAACCACTTACCTAGACAATCGCCTAGCAGGGGTAGTCAACCTGTGGTCCTCCAGATGTTCATGGACTACAATTCCCATGAGCCCCTGCCAGCAAACGCTGGCAGGGGCTCATGGGAATTGTAGTCCATGGACATCTGGAGGGCCACAGGTTGACTACCCCTGATTAGGGTACCAGAAAGTCAGAGGTCACTCTTCTACTGACTTTAAAGGGGAGACTGACATTCACTGGCTTTAGAAATCTCCAAATGTGTTAAGCATGCCATGATGAAACATGGAGGGATCCTGAAGAGCTTGTCTGTTTTTACAGCCTTCATTTTTAATGAACAGTAAGTAGTGCTAATTCTAGATCTCTCACATTTCCATGTACTGAATTGGTAGTGTTAAGGAGCTAAAGTCCTACTTTTCCGAGGGTGCCAAATAACCTTGGGAATGCCCTGCATGGCAGAGATGTTCCCTTGAGAACTACTTGACATATTGCAATGAAAACAGGCAGGAGGCCCAAGTCTAGCTTTTGACCTGGAGAGCCTTGGGTTTGCTAATGTTTCTGTCCACAACTTTTTCTTGTCAATTTTAACAAAAGACTACACATATCCTGACATTTCTGCCCAAAGTGGCTTCCAGCATGAGCAAGAAACATGTTAAAAATAGAATGAAAGACCGTAAAAAGCAGAACAAATAACCAAGCATCTTATTGGCTACTGATAGGAGCAGAATGTTGGACTAGATGGGCCTTGGAAGGGAGGAGGCAAGAGGATGGAGAGGATATCCATCTGAGTTGGTGTTACGTATGCTGCAGTCATAAGTGAACCAAGCACCAGAACTAGCAAAATTCCTCTGTGCTTATCTGCTACTTGAACTGGACCAGAGTCATTCCACATATTTTGACATTGCAAAGGATTGAATCTTTGGACATCTTGTTCCTCTTTCTCTATGTATATCTGAGCTCCAATTCAAGTGTTCGGAGTGGGAGGAAATGCATTCACCACCTTCTGCGTGACTGTACTACTTTGCTATGTACCCCAGGAATTGTTGGTTTGCAAGTGCTTCTTTACTGAGATCTCCTTGCTTTGGGAAAGCAAATACCTCTGGGAGAAGATGTAATTTATCCCAATGCAGGATAGACGTTGAAGTCAGGGCACTAATAAACATGTGCATGCTGTTTCAAGTGCCTACGGACAGTCAACCTGGATCTTAAATGCTTAAAGTGGGAATTGTAGCTCTGGAATCGGTATCAGCTCTGGAATTGTAGCTCTGGAATCGGTATCAGAGGTTACTGTCAAATAACAAATGCAGTAGCCACAGACATCCACATACCCTGATACATTATGAATCAATAAACAACTGAGTCGACTCAAAAAAAGTGGCCACTGGAGGCAGAAGCAGCTTGTCCAAATTGGCGCCAGGAGGCATGACTCAGCCCCCTGGATCGTACCTGTCGCTGCAGAGCACACACAGCTGAAATAACAGGAAATCTGGGTAGTAGCTGAGATTTGATCGAAGCTTTGCTTTTGCTCAAGGAACTGAAGAGGGAGTGCCTGGCTCTGTAATTCTTGCTTGGAAACACAAGGACTGATCAGATTGTGGAATGATCAGAAAGCTGTGTAAAAGGGAATCTCGCTGTAGCAAAAAGGCATGCAATAAATGGAATAGCAATACCAGTATGTATGTTATGCTTCTTAGTGCCCAGCAAGGGCTTTCGATTTTCTTACTAATATAACAACTATCTGTGTCATTATCCCCATGTAAACTGGATGCTTCCGGGCTTCCTGCTAAACATTCCAGTGCACTGTTTGTCAGGAATAAACATGCTTTGTACATAGATGGTCTGAGATTCAATCCTTGGTGTTATTGACTAAAGCAGGGGTAGTCAAACTGCGGCCCTCCAGATGTCCATGGACTACAATTCCCAGGAGCCCCTGCCAGCTGGCAGGGGCTCCTGGGAATTGTAGTCCATGGACATCTGGAGGGCCGCAGTTTGACTACCCCTGGACTAAAGGATCTCAGATATCAAAGCTGGGGAAAACTTTACCTGAGTCTTGCTAAAGTAGATTGTGCTAGCCCCCTATAATAAGTCCAGGTTCAGGTACATGTTCTGTGATCCTCCAAAACCGTGGCACAAAGTGAATTGCATTCACAAAACAGAAGTTATGAAAAAGCAATTACTGTCTAATTTTGGCTTACAAAGGTCGAGGCAGCTGGGTTTCAGCAAGGCATCTTAATACCTTTATGGAATGTATGGTCTGTGTAGAACAGCTGCAAAATATGAGTAGACAGACTTGATGATGCAGCTTTACAGAGATATTAGTTTCCTGGGGCAACTACATGCAAAATGAGGCTGTAACTTGGGCCTTTTGAGTGGTCTCATGGATAGCCAAAGAATTTAACTGATCAAAGATATACTATCGTGCAATAAGCCATACCTTAACAGGTTATATCTTACTCCCAGGAAGGTGGTTTTAGGACTGCACTATTAGGCTCTTTTAACCCTTTTGAAAACGTTAGAATAGAAATGTGATTTCTTGAACAAACTTCATAAAAAACTTTTATGTTCACCACATGTGCCTATCTTTATAATGGCATATGCAAGGACATACAACTTTTTTAAAAAAACGCATAAACTAACATTTGAAACAATACAAAGATTAACAAGGCCCTAAGCACATCTAGTCTAGACTGTCATATGTGTGCATACCATGCTATGTGTATGCATAATGCACAAAATAATGGCCCACTTTTTATCGTAATAGTTTTTAGTTGAATAATTAAGACATCTTAGGGTATGACTTGGAAATATAATGTGCAAAGTGGGCTGTATGGAATGACAGCCAGAGTCCACAGGCCAGAAACTCAAATTCCTCTGTATGGGTTTCTCTCACAGGGATGTTGGACTGTTTGCCAGCAGTGAACAAGCCAATTCTTCATGGGCAGTTCATGTATTCATCAACTTATTTGTTCAGCAGGTCGTTTCGCCATATTCCTTGATAACACGGCAATCAATTTCTTGCAGCTGTGTGGTCTCACCTAGCTCAGTGGCACGCTGGCTTGCTTTGCTTCCCTGCTGCTGTGTTCGGCAAGCAATTGTTTCAATTAAGAGTTAAATCAGTCTCAACCCATACAAACCATTTGTTTTGTTTTAATTGTACCATTTGATGATGGCCTGAACTAGACCTTAGTGACATTATTTGGTGTTGATATGTTCGGATCAGCAACATCTTCATGCATATGCAGTTGTGAAAAGCCCAAATGCAAAACCTGTTCATCAGGCTTCCGAGTCATTCGGTGCTGAACTGATCAGACTCATAGAATCACAGAATCATAAAGTTGGAAGGGACCTCCTGGGTCATCTAGTCCAACCCCCTGCACTATGCAGGACACTCACAACAACCCTATTGCTCATCCACTGTACCCAGCCACCCCCTTGAGCCTTCACAGAATCAGCCTCTCCGTCAGATGATGCAGTGACCAAGTCACGTACAATCCACACAGTTGAACAGGTTCATTTCAATGGTTTAGCACGCTTAGTGGCAAATTTGCCATATCTTTCCTCCTGTGTACTCTTCTGGCTCTGGGACGAAATCTGCAAAGGTCTGAAGTATGTATGAGAGAACATTACAACTATTTAGTTTCTTGTGCTGCCAGAAGCCCCCCCCCCCCATCATGTAGGTTCAATTATGTTCATTTGTCATACGAACAGTCAAAAGACCATCACAGACCAATCATTACTAGTGAAGCCCCATCTAGAAAGAAAGGCTGGAAACCAGTAGGTGGTCAAAGCCCCAGGACAGTGGGTTAAATCTAGCCATCTATTTGTATATTTTTCAAATTTGTATCTTTCAACATGTTCCAGAAGAGCTATTATGGTAGTTTGCAATAGCTCATAAAGATATGTAAACCAATTTTTTAAAGATAAAGGATTATTCTAGTAACGTATTGATAAAATCTTAAAACAGCTTAAAAAACCTAAACTCAGCTATTCCAAATCTAATATGAGCTGCTTCTATTCCAGTCACACAAAGGGGCTCATTTTACTACCGACAATGGGTATGTGCTCTGGGTGGTGCTATTAAAAATCGAGAGTAGAGCAGCATCAATCAAATGTAAATCTGTCGGGTCAGCCAACAAAGTGTGTGACCTTAAACTACTCCTCACTCTCAGAACTATAAATCTTCTCCTTCAAGACAGAGCTGTGTAACCTGAGGCATTTTCACAATTAGGGTGCTCAAGGTGAGATGCTTCCCTCAGTCAGGTTGGCTGGTCTGCTTCACAAAACAGATTAGCCGATCACACCAGCTGATTTACAAGGGAAAGAACTAGGGACCACACTGGCCATGTTGTGTAATTCTTCACACCATGAGGAAAACTGAGGGGAACAGAAAACAGGCGAGGCTCAAGGTGAATGTAGATGAGCTCAGGACTTTATGATGTCCTTGCTTTAGGATGCTTTGGGCTGATCCTGCGTTGAGCAGGGGTTGGACTAGATGGCCTGTATGGCCCTTTCCAACTCTATGATTCTATGAAGAAATGATGGGACAACTACGATCATACATGAAACAAAGACATTGATAATAGATGAGAGCCAGCATGGTAGAGTGGCTAAGAGTGGTGGCATCTAATCTGGAGAACCGGGTTTGATTCCCCACTCCTCCTCCACATACTGCCATCTGGGCAACCTTGGGCTAATAACGGTTCTCAGGGCTCTCTCTGTCCCACCCACCTCACAGAGTGTCTGTTGCGAGGAAGGGAAGACCATTGGAAGCCACTTTGAGACTCCTTAAGGTAGTTAAAAGTGGGGTACAAAACTCATCTCAACTCAGGTTGGATCCAGCCGGGTTCTTTTTCCCCATGCAATCTTACTCAGTTTTCTTTCTTTCAACCCCTCGGCCCATACAAGTTTGTACAGACAGATCCCACGACCTCCAAGAGAGTGGGTTTGGGTAGTCAAGAAGTACTGCTTCTTGAAGACTGAAAATGTTCTACATTCTATTGCCTCTGCACTTGTTAGGGCTGCATCCACACATCATTGACACTGTACAGTGGCTGCACTTTATGACCCCCATAGACCATTCTGTTCTCAGTCAGGACAAAGTAGTGAAAACTAGGTAGCCGACTTGAACAAAGGAATCAGCTTTCTGGTGAGTTACACCTTTAGCTCATATCCTTTCACATGGGAGATGGGAGACTTTCCGCATACAAAGAATATGCTTTACCGTTGAGCTATATACAGTATTTTTTCTCCCAGAGGGGGCCAAACTGAGGGTCTCCAGATGTCCATGGACTACAATTCCCATGTGCTGGCGGGGCTCATGGAACTTGTAGTCCATGGACATCTGGAAACCCAGAGTTTGACCCTCTCTGGGAGAAAATCCAGTAACTGTTGTCATTAGTTTTATGAGAAATATACTTCTGCCTAGGGCTTCTTCCTCCAACTAATATAGAATTCCTTGAGTTTTTATGTTTTATCCACTTTTCGGGCAGATAGGAGAAAGCTCTCTCATTCTACAGGTAATTAAAATCCTCACTTGCAGAACTGAGAGACAAGTGTGAACTGAACTGGGTGGTGCCCCTTCATCAAGCAGAAGGGAATTGGCTTCTGTCTTTAAACAAAAAATGGACTATACAGGCTAGAGGAGCTAAGCCCTCAGAGGTTACTGCGCATTTTTCCAGCATATTGAATAGGATGTGGGACTTTTTACACATAAGCAAGTGTGGTTACCTTTCCCCCCTTACTGAGGCAGCTAGAGAGAGGGGACAATTTGCATGGAAGAAGAATCATTGGGGGATTAAATCCCTTGTTTTTGTTACCCTTGTCTGTTTCCAGGGCAGATGGGTCTCCTACATGGGGGGGGGGGGGGAGCATATATCTCTATTCCTTCCATTTCTGCAGTCCTGCCTGCCTGCCAGTTAGAACAAGCAAAGTGTTTCCTTCTGTCCCCTATCATGGCATGTGGGTTGGCTACTTCTACCCATTTATCACATAGCAAGATGACGGTGAAACCACAGCCTCTGCCTTCGCCCCTCCACCACCTGCCCTGCCTTGAGGATATATAAGCAAAGACTTTGTCCTACTTGCTTAACATGCTCACAGCCTTAGGTGACTAAGCAGCCCAGGCAACCAGGACTTGAAGTTACAGAGAATCTGAAAGTCCTCCTAAAGCCAGTGAGATAGTGTGATGACTGGCAGAAAGTGGAAATTCAGAATTAAGAAACACCCAGTTCCTGAGTGTAAGGTGATCTAATAAGGCCTCTTTACTGGTTTACTTTTAGGGCATGTCTAGACACCGACTTTGTCTGGGAACTCCCCTTTGTTTACCAATGTGAAATTTTAAATATGCATCCACTGCTTGGAGCCTTTGGGATGGAGCGGGATATGCATCAGATCGGTCTTTGTGTGAAGACTGGCTGCTTTAAGTTCTTGAGGCACATCTCCATCTCCCGGATCTTGCACGTAAAACATCAGGCTGCAAAGCATTTCTGATCCTGGGAGAAATGACTGAGGCAGGCCCGGCTTCTTCGAACCCACACAAAGGCATCTCATTCCTCTCCTGCCCGGGTGCATCTGGAGCAGATAAGGCATGCATTGGAATGAAAGTAAACGAGGTCTGAATGAGATTACAGAGGATTTCAACGATTTGTGCCCACCAGGATTTTTGATCATGAGCTACTTATTACTGGGGATTGTGCCACCAGCACAGGAGCGGCACAAGGACACATTGTTAACATAATCACTTTCCCTGGAAGGGATGAACACACACAGCAGGCCCACAATACAGGCAGCAATTTTGTTGTAATACATTGCAAAGGGAGGGTGAAAAGTCTCAACACAGAAATGTGGGCTTTTTCCCTTTCGAAACAGAACACCATCTTTCTATCTAGTTTCTGCTGAGAGGGAGAAAAGTGGGTCCAGAAGAGAGAGTACTGCAGAAATCTGGGGCACTGTCCATTGGGATCTTTTGCAGGAGGTTCTGCTGAAATAAATGGGAAATGTGTGCATTTTAATCATTCTCCCTCCTCCTTCTCAGAATCATCCTGTGAGAAATTTTGCTACTACTTGTTTCACTCCTTGGTACAGATGGAGGGAGGAGATGTGCAGGTAAGAGAATACCTCCATTTCCAAAGGGGTCATGATGTGGTCTCACATTGAGAACAAGCACAGTGTAGCAGTTAGACTATTAGATTAGATCTAGGAGACTCGGGTTAATCCTGTGCTAAGTGTGGCTGCTGGATGACCTTCAACCTGTGGTATGGCAGGTGAATTTCCTCCAAGTCAGGCTGGATTCTGGAGATTTTTGGTGGGGGTAGGGTTGACTTGGACTTGCAATTGGGGTCACTGTGGGTGGGCAGGTAGTTGTGAGTTCCTGCATTGTGCAGGGAGTTGGACTAGATGACCCTTGAGGTCCCTTCCAACTCTATGATTCTACCTCATAGGGCTGTTGTGAATATAAAGTGGCAAGTGTTCAGCCTGTAAGAAGGGGAAGTAGCGTTTACAGAGATGGGAACCAGAATCCAGGGACTCCAAAAAGTAAAAATCAAGGCAAGAGAGCCTTTCTCATGCCACTGACAAGCCACAGCAACCCCCAAAGTGTTTCATAGAATCATAGAGTTGGAAGGGGCCATACAGGCCATCTAGTCCAACCCCCTGCTCAACGCAGGATCAGCCCTAAGCATCCTAAAGCATCCAAGAAAAGTGTGCATCCAACATTTGCTTGAAGACTGCCAGTGAGGGGGAGTTTAGAGGAGAGGACTGAAGTTTTCAGGACTAAATCTTATGCTGAAGATGATCCCTTTTCAGAAAGAGGCACAGCTCAGCAGCCTGCCAATGCAGTTTCTATTCTCCTAGCCAGATGCAATTTACACATCATGCTTCTTGCACGCCACTTACAAACAACATTCTAACACAATGAATCACACAATCAGGCACTTTGAAGTTCAAGACACAGGCAACAGCCCTGGCGGCTGTAGAGCTGACACCGCCTGGCTGCCGACAGAGGCTTCCAAAATGCTCTGAGTCCCTCCCCCAGACATGCATAAGCAGTACATGGCGTGCCTCCCTGAGCCCTCATTTGTGCCTCCTCTCACATCAGTACCAGTCACCATATGTACCTGGAAGGTGACTCTAAATGTAACATGACCCCCCCTCCAATATTATATACAAGTTTTTATTACTGTACACTCCTGTGGCTTATATGTAAATATACGACAGCTCCCCACCCCCCACCCCTTTCTTTTTGACAGCATACCTGGGAGGGTGGAAAGCCTGAGTCTTCCTTTAGGGTAAATACAGCATTTGTGTACCAGGACATGATTAGTTTTCAATGAGAGGAAAGTATCTGGTGGGAATATAGGAGGCAGGCACAAAGACCTCCCACTGTCCTAGCAGCTTGTTGACTGTCTGCAAGGGCACAAGCATAGTGGGAAACGTTTCTGTGGGGAATCTTCTGTGTGTCGCTACCATGCCTGCAGCAGACTGGGCTATGTTTTCCTCTGAAGAAGGAGCAAACTGATTTTCCAGTTAAAAAAACAACCCTATTTACAATTCCCTAAAAAGAAAAGTCACGGCAATCCTCTATTTACCAGGCAGTGAAATGAAGGATCATTGGCTATCTAACCTCTACAGAATAAGGTTGCAAGAGACCTATTGATTACCAGGAAGGCAAAATGTCCCCAAGTCACTCAAAGAGAAACTGCTCGAGGGATACGATATGACCTCATTTAATAATGGAAAATGGTGAAAGCTGCTTCCGGCCGTTAGCCAGGAACAGCAACAATGATTGTTATTCACCTGATGCTTCTGAGCTGGAATGCGACAGCATACCAGAAGACTGCTGACCCTTTACAAATGCCTGTCCCCTGTAAGGTGCAGTGGGGAAAGTTTCAGCAACTTAATGCCTGTTGCATCAGCAGATGAGTCATTCCAGGTAGGCTAGAATTCAGGGGCTCTTTGTTAAAGGTAGTCTTTCATTGCTGAATGGACTGTAAAGGAAGGTTTAGAGGTATAAGCAAGTAATCAAGAGAAGGTCAAGCAGTTTCTCACTGACTTCAGAAAGCCAGTACAGAGGAAGGAGGTAGAGGATTGGAGCCTTAATTGTTCTGATAAGCATCACTTTGATTGCCAGCATATTACTGGATCTATCCTTCCAGGTCCCCCCCCAAAAAAAAAACTGATTCCTGGGTGAAATTGACCAACAGGAGATTCCAGGGTTAAAATTGATCTGATCACTCAAAAATGAGATTGACATGGATCTCTGGGAACGTTAGTGAATGAAACAGTATATAATAAATACAATAAATAAAAGGAAGCTTAAGACCCTTGGCTAAAAGTAACATAAGAAGTGGACTGTGACATGCAAGCTAAGAGGCTGGGGATACTAACAGAGTGGCTTTCGTACTTGGTTAGTAGAAAAAATAAAAACAGCAGCCCTTAACAGTGCAGAATTCTGTACAACGTACACTGTTACTCTTGACTCTACTGTGGACTTTCAGCAGTATGGTGGTACTTGTCTTTTCCCCTCTGCATTCCATTGGAAGAACATCTCCACTCACAAGACAACCTGAATCACTATGGATGAGTCATACATCTCATTCATTCAGCCCAATAGAAACGGGAAAAAAGCTCCAAATGTCTGTCAAAGCAGAGATGAGTTACTTACATAATTAGGCACACAAAGGAAGAAGAGACAGTCAAAGAATATCATTATCCAACGAAAGTTAAACTCAGGAAAAACCATTATTAGAATCCAGAGATTTTTTTTAACAAAGTGAAAATATGATCATTAAATTACAAAATCAGGTATATTAAGCACATCATTAATATACAGAATACAAAGGTGGGCTACTTGATCCCTTTGCTCTTACAAATGTAAGGGGGGGGAGGCGTTTTGCGTGGTCTGATTTCCTTTTATAGGACCTGTACTTGAAACCGTGAGCGTCACAAAGGAAATATCTCACTTTCCTCCCACCTTCAGTTCTCCCACCTTATGCTGCATCATAAGTAAGGGAATGCACATCATATTATATATGAAACAATAACTGTCACTTCTTTAAAAAGTGCTTCTACGCCAGGAATGAGATATACGCACAGGTGCACTGGATGCTTTTTTAGGCTTGATGTTCTTCAATGTATTCAAAAAGAGAGCTGTTGACAAACCATCTTTCTTGCTCATCGCAAAAGCTGTTTTATCGTTTCTTCTTTGTTTCTTTCTTTGGTTTCTTGCTTGCTGATGTAGCAGCAGCTTTGTTTTTTTTCACCACTTCTGAGCTTTTCGATTCAAAGCCTTCTGTATCCTAGAACAGTTTGGGAAGGAAGACAAAGTCAACAGGAGTTTCTGGTGTCTGCTTCTCCCATTGTCACAGGGTACTTTCATGTGGAAGAATGAACTTTTGGGGGCCTCTTATGCTGTTGGTTGACACGTACAAAGTTTCTTAACACAAGATGCAGAATGGAAGAGAACCATGCCCCCAGCTCAAATTCAAGGTACTGTTTGGCCAGCGAAAACCATATGCATGCGTCAAAACTCAAGAAAATGGGGGGGGGGGGGAGACGGACCGGACTACGTACATTTATTTGGAAATGGGGGGGGGAAGGGGATCCTACGTACTTTTCTTTCCCATTGACTTTAGGGGTGCTTATTCCCAAGAAAGATGCCCAATGTGGTATAGTGGTTCTTGTGCTGGGAGATCTAGGTTTCATGTGCCATGGAGGCCTGCTTGGCCCAGTCACTCTTTTCCAGCCTAGCCTATGTCACAGAGTTGTTGTGAGGATAAAGCAGAGGCCAGGAATCCATGTAAACAACACCCCGATAAAAATGCAGTAAATTGATTCCATGCCTGCCACAGAGGTTTGGGCCCCTTTAACACCATGGTATTTCTTTGTGTGTCACTAAAAAAAATGCCCTAACTTACTCAGTTGTATGTGTGCATAAGAGATCTGGTGGAAAGTGCCGTCAAGTTTGAGCTGACGTATAGTTACCCCATAGGCTTTTCAAGGCGAGGGCAGAATAAAGGTGGCTTGTCACTGCTTGCCTAGGCGGTCACAACCCTGGACTTCCTGAGTGGTTTTCCATCTAAGTACTAACCAAGGCTGACCCTGCTTAGCTTTTGAGACCTGACTAATAACAGTTCGATCTAGCCAACTTAAAAAACTTAATCTCACCTAATTTACCTACTTCTTTCTACTTTTTTCATGACCTGATCCACAGCAAGGTTTTTTTTGGGTGGCTAAAGGGGTCTACTTCCTCCCCTCTTCATCAGTAAGAAATCTGGTTTGATCCAACCTGTAGGCTTTGGAATTCTAAGTCAGTATGCAAATCTCCAGAGAGGTTTCTAAATTTACTTCCATTATTATTAAAGCCTGCCTTTCTCACAGAGACACAAGGCAGATTACTCATAATGAATCAGTACAATCAACAAAAAGGGACACCTAATAACCCATGCATTAAGATTTTAGAAGTCTGGAACCAGAAAGAACTGAAGCACAGCATATGACAAATTAAGCAGTACAAAAATTACATATAAGAGCATAGCAACACAGACCAAGGAGCTAATCATTTTTCCAAGTAAGTCTGTGAAACATTCTGTACAGTGTAACCCTAGATCAAAGGCTCCTGAATCCAGGTGAGTTTCAGTACGCGAGAGTGCCACAGAATTCAACGCTTAAACTCGCCTGTTCAGGCTACCAATGCAAAATTAGAGAGATTAAAAACCCTGAAAGGAAGACTCGCCCCCCCCCCGCCCCCCAAAAAAAACACTGGAAGGAAATACATGGGAAATGCAGGATAAATTAAAATTGAAATTCCTTATGGAAACTAAAAAGATGCCACCATGAATATTACCTAACAAATTACCAAACGTTTTGAAAAGACATTTGAATATATGATAACACTGGGTAGAATTATTTATGCAGCAAAATAGAAACCAGGTATCTGTCCAAGCTTCGACGAACGGGAAAATAAACTTGCTGATTATGCAGTGATGGTGAAATCAACAACTTATTTGAGAAGCAGATCAATTTTGAAATTTTTTGGGAGATGGAATGTTTAACATGTAAGCAGCAGACAAATGCAGAATGAGAAACAATTTGAAAACTGTATATAAATATCCTCTAATGCAGATAAATATATCAGAATGCAGAAGCAGAATAAGTTTTGAGCATAAAGGTATAAGGAAATGGATTTTGAATACACATATCTTTTGTTTTTTATTGTGAGATATATAATAGATTTTCTTTTGAACTGAAAGCTATAGCCAGTGTCTAGAAATGACAAGATATGTAATGTGGAATATGTGATGATGAGATTAACAATATAGTTACAGAGTACATCAGTTGTAAAGTTTGAAATTTGGAGTGTTTGTGGTGGGAATTGTTGCACTTTATGGAGAACTAGTAGCAAGGCATGTCTTAAAAACAGACTGTAGAATGGTGGGAGGGCAGAGAGCGGGAGGGCTCCTGCAGAACAGGGTGGCTGGGCTTGACGGCTCGACTGCCTTGTTCTGCAAGAGCCCCCTCATTGGCTGCTCTGGCCCCTGTGCCTTCCATGAGCTGGGCCACACTGCCCTGCAGGAGGCCGTCCACTGCTCAGCCTCTGCCTTTGCACACTGTTGGAAGAACCATGCAGTTTTATGTGGAAACTGTACTGTACAGCAGGGGTAGTCAACCTGTGGTCCTCCAGATGTCCATAGACTACAATTCCCATGAGCCCCTGCCAGCGTTTGCTAGCAGGGGCTCATGGGAATTGTAGTCCATGGACATCTGGAGGACCACAGGTTGACTACCCCTGCTGTACAGGATGTTGGAGAGAGCCCCCCCCCGTACCGCATAGTTGTTTTTCATGTTTATAGGTTTGTTACATGATCCCTTTTTCTTTTGCTTCTCCTTTTTATATCACTGTCTCGAACAAGAGAGTGGGAGGCATACTCAATTTGCATAAGCATTACAATTTTGAACAATAATTAAAAAAACCTTTGGTATATTACCCTATTTAAGCAGGACTGTCTTATAATCAGAGCCATCTTCCTTTCAGGGAAATATGGTAGTTAATTTAGAACAGCAACCAAAGAGACCAATTTCTGATGGATTCCCTTGACACTAAACAGTCTTAAAAAATTTTCCTCCTGGAAATTTGACAAGAATACTGTTCCCCCAACAACAACAACAACACTCCCCCCCCTGCCCCAAGCAACTGTTTCCCTGTCATCTGTCAGAGGCAGTAAGAGAAAAACATTTATTCTCTGGGAACCAAAATCTCACCATCTCATAAAAAAATTAAAAACCCCACACATACATCGGAGAAGAGCCAGGCTCCTGGGAAAAACCACATGCACACGCAGATTGCTTCCTCTCATTAAACAAGCTTTGGTATAAATATTTTTTTAGGCTTCTAGAGATTCTCACATTTCATGTGAGCCAACTGGAAAAGGCCATTAAAAAAATGGCAGCGAGAAATATGTGCTAATCCCCCATGCTTGTCAGAAAACAGCACAGTGAACAAGGGTGGGAGACAGCTGACGGTATCTTTATCATTCACAAGCTTGGTTCAAGCCTTTCTCAAATTACAGGGCCATGTCCTTCACGTCCATGAGGCCTCCTGAGAAGAGAGCCTTGGCTCAGTTCCGAAAGGATGTGATTCACCCACAGGAAGCTGGCCAAAAGATCTCCAGTCGGTGCTCGAGAGAACTGGAGCAATGGACTTCTATTATCCAGAGACTCAAAGTTCACAGTCACTGCAAGGAGATCACTACTGCCTTTTAATGCTCTGTCCAAGGCAAGCTTCCAAAGCCTGTTTGCTCTGCAAACATAGAGGTCACTTGGAATGCGAAGCAGATTGAAGCCAGCAGCGGGGCTAGTCCAACCAGGGAGCACTCCACCTTGTTTATTAGCTTGCTAAACACGATCAATCAGAAACAAATGAGAAGTCAGAGCACAATATGACCATTTCATCCCCACCCATGGAGGCTCTCATGCATCTTTCAAATCTAGGGGCTTGATTTTTCCATCCTGCAGTAAATCTCCATAGATGATATTGGCAGATTTCTCCAACTAAAGGTGATGGTCCCCATGACAATTGTTGTGCAGGTTTGTGCACTACAACTAGCTATCCCCAACTGCTTTAAGGCCACATTAGCGATTTATCAGTGATGGTTTGAGACAAGGGCAAACGCATACTGTTCTCAGTGTATACGTACTGCAGGTAAGTATTTGGCACAGGCCATGAACAAGTGCATCACTAAGGGACTTCCCTAATTATGTACAGACAAGAAGCCTCAGGCAATGCCATCTCCTTAATTATCCAAAATGAGTTTATCAACCTCTGTGGTTCAGCATTCCACCAGTACATCTAAAAAATACATTTGAAAAGGGAGTAAGTGGATTAGCCATTAGACAGCACTGAAACTTTCGAGGATGATGCACATTTCTCCCTCCATTCCAAGTAAAAACCCTCCCACAACAGCAACGCAGAACATGAGAAATCTTTCCCCAATCCAACACGACAGTTTTGCTCATCTTGAGCAAATGGGCCACATCTATCTACAAGTACCCATATTCCTATAAGTCTCAGCTGTGGTCCCTATTTATGGAAAGCTTGCCTGGCTTTCCGAAAACCATGCAAAGATGGGCTTTGTTTTATACAAGTAATAATGCTGTAGGAGGGACAATGACATAGTGTAGACAGATTTTATCTGATGGCAGAAGCTAGGCAGTCAGTACCTGGAAGTGAGAGCACTAAAAAGGACTCTTCAGAGAAGGGCAGCACCAAACCACCTCTTGCTTCTCATTTGCCTTGAAAGCCCCTTGTTGGAGACATTGTAAGTCACTTTACACACAAAGTAAAACATGAGGAGGTGACATGGTCCAGCCAGATCTCAAAACACCTCAGAACCTAAGCAGAGTTAGTACTTGGTTCAGAGACCACCAAGGAAAGCTCTAGAGAAGAAAGCAATGGCAGATCGCCTCTGCTTCTTATTTGCCTTGAAAAGTCCCTTGCTGGGATTGTCATATTGTTTGTTGTACATTGACTGTATCTGCTTGGTTCCCCCTCCCTCAATACATCCAACCCAGGCACAGACCTTTTTGCCCATAAAGGTAAAGGTATCCCTTGTGCAAGCACTGGGTCATGTCTGACCCTTGGGGTGACACCCTCTAGCGTTTTCATGGTAGACTCAATACGGGGTGGTTTGCCAGTGCCTTCCCCAGTCATTACCGTTTAACCCCCAGCAAGCTGGGTACTCATTTTACCAACCTCGGAAGGATGGAAGGCTGAATCAACCTTGAGCCGGTTGCTGGGATTGAACTCCCAGCTTCATGGGCAGAGCTTTCAGACTGCATGTCTGCTGCCTTACCACTCTGCGCCACAAGAGGCTCTTTTTTGCCCATATGGGTCCCACAATCTCTACCATCAGCTTTTTTGATATCTCAAGAAGCCGGAGGGCAGGATCCAATCCCCAGATTTCTGTTTGATTGGGGGAAAAAACTTATTGCCCTCATTTTCAAAATAAATTTGGTCACATTTGACTATATGAATTGCTTGTCATATCTTCTAGTTCAGGGTTAGTCAAACTGTGGCCCTTCAGATGTCCATGGACTACAATTCCCATGAACTCATGTCAGCGAAGGCTCATGGGAATTGTAGTCCATGGACATCTGGAGGGCCACAGTTTGACTACCCCTGTTCTAATTGTCTGTGAGACTGTGAGAAAAGTGGGCTATAAATGAAATGAATATTAATAGTAGTAGTTTTTGGCAATGGGATGGCAATCCCTTCTAGTGCATTTCTCACCTATCAAGATGTCCACCTCTAATCCAACCAGTCGAATCCTACAGTCCTAGAAACTCGTGGTTTACTCTATTCGGTTTCACAGAATATTCAAGCTTTTCCTCCCATCAAAGGAGACTCAAGGCAGCTTACTGAAGAGGCAACCAACCAGTATAGCTCAAACCATATTAAAAGGAAAAGAGTACAACATAAAAAACAATTCTTCCAAAACAATCCACAGATTCCCCCCCACAGCTGTTTGTTTAAACATTTAGATGTAGCCAGATGGTCAGTTGACTCAGGAGAGCATCATGTGACTCAACCAGGTGGTTAAGCTGATCCAACCTTATGGTTAGCTGAGTTACAGATGAATCAAGAGGAACCTGTATATTATATTGGATTTATTCCATTGTTTTAAATTCTCTAATCCATCTTTACTACCTTTTCTATTACGTGTATTATTATGGCTCACTATGTTGTGCAACCATCTTGTAGCTCCTGCTTTTGTGTCTCTATTTTAAAACTAAAATGACTAATTGTTGATGGTAAATATTATTATGTGGCTGTTACTACATTGTAATCCACCTTGAGTCTCAACAGGAGTAAGAACGTAAGAAGAACCCTGGTGCATCAGAAGAGCAGTAGTCCATCTAGCCCAGGGGTAGTCAAACTGCGGCCCTCCAGATGTCCATGGACTACAATCCCCATGAGGCCCTGCTAGCATTTGCTGGCAGGGGCTCATGGGAATTGTAGTCCATGGACATCTGGAGGGCCGCAGTTTGACTACCACTGATCTAGCCTATTATCCTGTGTCAAAGTATAAATTACTATGGATTTTTTAATAAGTAGAATAATTCCTGGCGAACGAGAGTTTCCTGGATCACATATTTCAAGTATTATATTTATTAAAAGGTTTATGTTCTATCTTTCCTTCCAGAGGGCCTTCAAGGTCTGTTGGGAAGACAGATCAGGTTCCCAGATGCAGGACTATTGTAGGACAATGCACCAGGACAATGCTGAACATAACAGAGGCGGAGGAGAAAAAGAACAAGAGAACTGTTTGCACTTTTAACTACCTGAAGGAGTCCCAACGAAGCTTCCAAACCCCTTTCCCTTCCTCTTCCCACAACAGACATCCTGTGAAGTAAGGTGGGGCTGAGACAGCCCTAAGAGAACTGTGACTAGCCCAAGATCACCCAGCTGGCTGCATGTGGAGGAGCAGGGAAGCAAATTTGGTTCTCCAGATTAGAAGCCACCGTTCTTTAACCACTATACCATGCTGGCTGTCTGGCCATGGTGGACAGAGAGTTCACAGAACTCACCTCCTCTTTGTGCAAGGGCTCATGGAAAACCATGGTCATGGTACAAATAGAATTGCTATTGGAAATAAGGGAGCACCGTGGCTAAGACCTCCTAGTGCATTTGTTCATAAGATCCAAGCTACAATCCATAGTCAGAAGATATTACAGCTCCTGTTCAAATGCAGAACAGTTTCCTTTGCCACCCAGGGTCCATTGTTGGTTTACTAGCACTTTAGGTCAACTCTAGGCAAAGCACTTAATATCAAGTAAGAGGCAAAAAGATCATTGATCTCAAGGGAGTTTTTGATGCCAGGTATAAGGTTTATTACCGGACTGGAAATAAAGGCTTTAATGTCTGCTTGGGGGCAAAAGTTGTCAACAGGAATGGATGGTAAATACCAACTCCAGAAAATTATTCTGGCATTGTTAGAGGAATGCCATAATCAAAGCCTGAATCTTTCATTAAAGGTCTCATATGTGTGATGGGACAGCAAAGTAGATATTTCTGAACCAACTGAAAGTAACTACTGCAGGTTATCGTTAAATACCATTGGAGCTTTGGACAACTTTGGCCCTCTTCACAGGAAGTCACTCTCTAACTAAAAACTTTGTGAGGTTGTCCCCAAAACAATTGTTTTCCTTTTCTATGATGCAGTTTTATTGTCTTTCTGATGTATTAAGCACTGTTTGTATAATGAAAAAAAAAATCCAATACAGAACTATGCCTCTCTCTTTTTGTTTTAAAGCATCTTTCATTTATACGTTATATATTTAGGTATAAGGTTTATTACCGGACTGGAAATAAAGGCTTTAATGTCTGCTTGGGGGCAAAAGTTGTCAACAGGAATGGATGGTAAATACCAACTCCAGAAAATTATTCTGGCATTGTTAGAGGAATGCCATAATCAAAGCCTGAATCTTTCATTAAAGGTCTCATATGTGTGATGGGACAGCAAAGTAGATATTTCTGAACCAACTGAAAGTAACTACTGCAGGTTATCGTTAAATACCATTGGAGCTTTGGACAACTTTGGCCCTCTTCACAGGAAGTCACTCTCTAACTAAAAACTTTGTGAGGTTGTCCCCAAAACAATTGTTTTCCTTTTCTATGATGCAGTTTTATTGTCTTTCTGATGTATTAAGCACTGTTTGTATAATGAAAAAAAAAATCCAATACAGAACTATGCCTCTCTCTTTTTGTTTTAAAGCATCTTTCATTTATACGTTATATATTTATAACTTGTCTTATGTTCAGAATTACTGGAACACAGATATAAAGCAAAGCACTGAAAACTGTTCTGTTGGCATGATTGAAGACTCAGATGGTTCTGGGAACTACTCATACGCTGTTAAAAAGAAACACCTTCTGAACCTAAAAGAGTTAACCCACAGGGTCATCCGTCTAATGGTTCTTTGGGCGAAGATGGATTCCGGCTAGCTTCAACCAAGCCAAGAGTAAAATGCCAGTGTGTATTGTCCCCCTGCCCTGTTCTGAGACTCTTTGCTGTATAATCACCAAGGAAAAAGCTGAAGTACAGTATAATGAAATCTCCTGGGCAGACACATTCCTCAGTTTGCTTCCTATTTAACAGCAGCTATGAGAAAAGAGCTGTGCATCTTACTAAAACCTCACCTGCTGATCTACCCGCAGTACCGCTCACAGTCAAGAGAACAAACATGCTTTGAAAGCATAAGAGAAAAAAGCTGGGATTATCAGGATGCCAAATCCTCTGCTGGAGAAATCCACAAAATTCATGCACTATTGGTACTGCTAGGGCCATGAAACATTCTGAACAGTGAAAAGGAAACATATGGTCCTCATTCTACACCAGCTTGACCAGAGCCTTTCTCCAAGGCTGCAGAAGGCTGTGGACCAGTCTGTTTAGGAAAAATGCCTTTCCAGAATAAATAATTTAATGAACACATGTAGCTGCTTTACAGTAGCCCTGTTCAGAAGTTATGTTGAACACATGTACAATTAATGTACACTTGATGCTTTTTAAAAATATGTGTACTGAATAATTATGTTAAGGCCATGCATATACAACTGATGATTGACACCCCACTTAGAAGAGAAAGGAAGAAGAAGAGTTGGTTCTTATATGCTACTTTTCTCTACCCGGAGTCTCAACACAGCTTACAATCGCCTTACTTTTCCTCTCCCCACAACAGATGCCCTGAGGCTGAGAGAGCCCTGATATTAATGCTCAGTCAGAACAGCTCTATCAGGGCTGTGACAAACCCAAGGTCACCCAGCTGGCTGCATGTGGGGGAGGAGCGGGGAATCAAACCGGGTTACCAGATTAGAAGATGCTGCTCTTAACCACTACATCAAGCTGGCTAACCCAGATATTGATCTTCAATTTTATTTGTAAAGTTGGCTCTTTCTTGCAAAGAGATGTACACAGGTAAAAGCAGGATGTATGTGCATTCACCATAATGTGTGAATGCGGCTACTGAGTCAGACCAGTGGTCTATCAAGGCCAGCAGAGTCTTCTCTGATAGGCAATGTTTTTCTGGGTCTCGACTGGAGAGATTTCACATTAGCTGCTACTCGCTTCCTTTCTGGAGATTCCAGAGATTGAACCTGGGACCTTCTGCATATAAAGATTTGTTCTACTACCAAGCCACAATCTTGCTCTGAAATCCATAGGCCATTTCATTATATCTACCTGGGAATCTCAGTAAGTCAATCCTTCTCAACTTTTTAACAGTTGAAAAAACCCTGAAACATTTTTCAGACTTTTGAGAAAGCCCAGAAGTGGTGGAATCATACAGAATATGGGTGAGAAGCATAGCTGTGTATACACCCACCCTGGACCCCTCCCTTCCCCTTCAGGCCCATCATTGGCCATTGGGGGGTGGGGAGAGTGCATCAACAAGAATATATAGGGTCATATCATCCAATAAATGTTTAACAACTTTTTTTAAATGTAAAAAATTAATTAACTCCCACCATTCAGGAAACCTTCCCAGGGATGCCACAAAACGCTGGTTGAGAATGCCTGCAATAAATTGAAGGAATTGAAAACTGATACCTGTAAGGAAGCCCCAAAACAATGTTGGCAAACTGCCAATTTCAGCTAGATGTAATTCTAGTCACACCTTAAGAGACCAGCAAGATTTTGAAGGCTATAAACTTTGGGAGTAATCTCCCTTCACTTTGAATCCCAAAAGTTCATACCCTCAAAATCTTGTTGGCCTCTAAGGCAGGGCTAGTCAACGTGTGGTCCTCCAGATGTCCACGGACTACGATTCCCATGAGCCGCTGCCAGCATTTGCTGGCAGGGGCTCATGGGAATTATAGCCCATGGACATCTGGAGCACCACAGGTTGACTACCCCTGCTCTAAGAGTCAGGATTTCACCAGGATTCACAACATTTCACCAGCAACCTCACTGTTTTTTTCTACAGACAGTAGGAACTGCTTACGGTTTTATGTGACTTTGGAATGGGAAGGATGATAGCCAATACACAGATGAGCTGGAAAATGGCTCCAAAGAATAGGCCGTAGTGTAGGATGTTCTCCATGAGTGTCGGCTCTGGGATTTCTGGAGGTGTGAAGTCCAGCTCAGCAGCCATAGCAGAAATTTCCAACTGTGCCTCCAGTGACCTCAAATGTCTTTTTGAAATGAAAATAACATTTTTGTAACATACATTTCCCATTATTTTTCATAAAAGTATTCAAAGCAACAGTGCGATATATTAGTACTTTCATTATTTTCAGGTTCAAAATCCAAACAAGAGATGAATCCTTTGTAGTCCAAATACCAGAAAATCTTTAAACAAACAAGTTGGTCTGGAAGGCTATGGTGAAGCAGAAGACCTTGTAAAATACAGTACCCATGTAGCTGTAAAATAGGAACAGCAGCTTGAGAACCCAAGATTTCAGGGTCATTTCACTTGAATTATCTGCAGAGCAAAGGCACTTAAACCTTACCATATGGCAGCTACAGCCACAGGAAGAAACTATCATGTGAAACTTCCTAGCACACAGTGAAACATCAGCTACTATGCTGATTCAAACTTTGCATAGACTGTTTCCAGATCCAACTCAAGGTATTGATTTTAATTTTAAAGGTTTGCTCAGAAGTGCCTCCTTAACATACCTTCATCTCAACCTGGACAGATTGCCACTCTCTCACCTCATAGATGTTTAGCAGTGGTTTCTGCACTACAGAATAGCCTGGCAGGAGCACTGCATTTTGCCCAAATCTCCCAGAATTTTAAGAAACGGGAGACAAAAGTTGTTCTTGCAAACCTTTAATTATATTCATTGAATAAGTTCCATACAGGTTATTAAGAACGATCATATACCTAACAGGAAGGTTGTTTGGGGAGTTATTTGTAATACAGACTAAGTTATTGCTTGTGGTTATTTATTGGGGTGTTAAATGTTATGGATCCCTTAGTAGAAAAGGCAGTTGTCAACAACCTAGAGAAAAGAAATGTCCTGCCTCTTTAATAGGGGCATAATATTAGGAAATTGGCAGCTGAAGCTTCTCACACCATGGAGGCAAATAACATCACCTAGAATCATAGAATAATAGAGTTGGAAGGGACCTCCTGGGTCATCTAGTCCAGGGGTAGTCAACCTGTGGTCCTCCAGATGTTCATGGACTACAATTCCCATGAGCCCCTGCCAGCAAATACTGGCAGGGGCTCATGGGAATTGTAGTCCATGAACATCTGGAGGACCACAGGTTAACTACCCCTGCTCTAGTCCAACCCCCTGCAAAACGCAGGACACTCACAACCCTATTGCTCATCCCCTGTAACCTGATAAATAATATCTCATGAAGCCTCTATTAAAGGGACAGTTCCTTTTCCCTCCAGTCAGTTAGCAACTCTAGCTATAACCACAACACAAATAAATGCAAGAAACAAGTTCTCTGTTACATAATGGCCATTATAACACAAATAACAATAACCACATGGTGAAAACTAAATATTTCCAATAAACAGCACTGCATATTTCACCCTTTTCTCTCTCGCACAGCACATGGAAGAAATGGACTTCAATTTGCTAAATATAACTTAATCCAGTTACATATGGATGCTGGAGCCACATAGTGACAAGCCCTACAAGCAGGGCTCTAATAGAGAATTAAAGAGATGTTATTTCCCAGGTGATGTTATTTATCTATGCCATTAAAAACTTCAGCTATCCATTTCCACACTTTTAGGCTTCTATTAAAGGGGTTGGGTATTTTCACATGTCTGCTAGCTATATTAACCACAGGCCCATTTCCCATGCAATACCACCACCTCCCCTCCTCCAGAAGATATGGTTGCAGAGTTGCCAGCTGCCCTGGGGAAAAATGTCTTTTAACAGAGGCTTACCATGTAGAAATGGGCAGTAAAAAATCTGTATGGCATGGAAACAAATCAACACCTATTTTAAAAAGTTACAGTTCTTCCCTAGAAAGTTGGCCACCCTATCTGCTAGAACCCCAAATAGTGCTTCAGGGCAATTCACTCACAGGGCCAATCCTAAACAGCCACACTTATTGAACACAAAGGCTTTAGAAAGCTGTGACACTGTAGAATTTGCAGCATAATCTATTCTGCCCTTAAACTGTGTTCGGCTTGAAACTCCCCAGAAATCCTTCATCTAGATTTCTGGGCCCAGTCTCTCTCTCTCTGTGTAAAATAACATACCCTTCTAAACCCACTGCTAATTTCCAGACGGCATACTTTTGAGGTAGGCTGAACCAATAAAATAACATTACCTAACCTATTTTCTTTCTCTGGCCCGCTGGGAAAGAACCGGCCTAATTGCTAATTATACTGTGGACGAGGAATGTATTATTTCAAACGCATTTCCTTTCCCTAAAAGGAGGAGAGGGGCTTTAGACACCCGAGGGGAGGTTCTGCCCCCGGACCAGGCAGATCCATAGGGGGAAGGATTTAGGGATGGGGCAATCTCACCCGCTGTTGCACGGAGGACATGTTTTGCTTGTTTGTTTTTAGGCGCCTAACGTTGCAATCCTCGACATTATTTTCCCGGAGTGCAGATGCATCGGAACAGGGAGCACCGTGACCCAGCCCCTTCGCCCCACTCCAGAGCACATCTTACCTCTCTGCTCCTCCAGCCAAGGCCGGCCCTCGTCGCCTGGAAGCGCTTCTGAACTGCCCGGGAACTGCTTCCGCCGCCGCCTCCTGCCCTAGCAACCGCCGGCAACAGGCGTTGCCAAGGAGGCTCTTTTTGCCTAGACTGGTATAGTCCGCTTCCGGGTTTTTATTTATTTTGTATTTATTTATAATTTGAAGTGTAGCCCGCCACTCCCGTGCAAGACATAAACCCCACCATAAACTATATCATATATCATACCATATCATATATAATCATATCATCAAAATTAACCATAAAACATTAAAGGTGTTGGTGTTTTAAGCACTGTGTCACTGAGCAAGGAGGTTCCTGTGCCCAGCTCATTTATTTTCATGAAATAACAATTCATGGCTGTTCTTTCGCTTTGTTTTAAAACTGCCCACCGTCGTTATCAAGTGCAGAAGTCTGGGATACCAGATGGCAAGGAAGGCTTAAAGACACTGCAGAGCAATGCTGGATGAATAAACTAGTTTAGAGTACTCAGAAATATACAATTCATTTGCTGAATATGGAATTCATTCACTATGGAAAATCATAACTGGAGATTGATTCTTTGCTAAATACAATTTGAATATTCAGCAAAGATATAGCCATGGAATATGGCTTTGTCAAGTGTGTAGGGTTGCCAGGTTCCGCCTCTGTCACCAACTGGAGGGATGGTGTCAAGCTGCCAACTTCAGGTTGGGAAATTTGGGGGTTGGGGCTAAGGAGGGACAGGGATCTCAGTAGGGTACAACGCTATTGAGTTTGCCTTCCAAAACATCCGTTTTCTTCAAGGAAACTGATCTCTGTAGTCTGGAGATGAGCTGTCATTCCCCATGTTCCACCTTGAGACTGGTGCAAGTTGCAGCATTAGCACTGAATAGAGCCCACAGAATCAACCCCACTCTCCAGATGAGAAGCTGCCACTCCTAACAATGACATTATGCTGGCTCCTGGAATTATGACTGACCTCTAAACTACTGAGATCAGTCCCCAAGAGAAAATGATGCTTCAGAGGGTGGATTCTAGGATACTGTTTCTCCTACCCAAGGACCCTCTTTTCTGCAAACCCTGCCCTCCATCCTACTATGAATCTCCAAGAGTTTCCTAAACCAGAGCTGGCAATCCTAACATCTTTTATTCTGTAGCCAGAACCAGCTTTAAAAGGGGAGCTCTTGCATGCCCCTTCATTGCCCCCTTGTCTGCCAGCATCTTTGTCATTCTGTTTCTTTTTCCCCTCACAAAGCGTTCTTCCTTCTTTGTCTTGAACCAGTGTGATTTAGTGGTTAAGAGTGGAGAACCAGGTTTGATTTCCCAATCCTCCACATGCAGCCAGCTGGGTGACCTTGAGCCAGCCACAGTTCTCTCAGAGTTCTCTCAGCATCACCTAGCTCACAGGGTGTCTGTTGTGGGGAGAGGAATGTAAGGCAATTGTAAACTGCTCTGAGACTCCTTCAGGTAGTGAAAAGTGGGGTATAAAAACCAATTCTTCCTCTTCTGCAGTTCACAAAGCTCAATCTAATGACGTATGTTGTTGCCTAGGAAAAGTCATGCATCAATAAAACATTTCCAAACTGCTTCAGAGGGCGACTTTGTGTGCTGTGCACAGGACAAGGCTGATCCATGGCATTTGCCATCACAAATATCTGCGGTGAATAATCTTTGGGCCACGCACCTGAATTCATTGCAATAATGCACAACATGCTAGAGCATCTGTCTCATTTTCTATAGTGTTTCTCTTAGGGTTACTGACCTCTAGTACCCCCGGAGAAAATAGCGACTTCAGAAAGTGGACTATACAGCACTGTGTTCCAGCTGAACTCCCTCCCTTCCCCAAATCGTGCCCTCCCTAGGCTCTGCCCCCAAACCTCCTGGAGTTGCCCAACCCAGAGTTCATTAATGTCCTTCCCTAAATCTTTTCTTACCCCTATGTGACACTTTGGATAGCTTTGGAGGCTAAGAGAGTCCTAGTCATGCAGAAATGGCGAGCAAGCAAAATTGACTCATTCTCTTTTTGAAGAAGAAGAGTTGGTTTTTATAGCCTGCTTTTCACTGCCCAAAGCAGCTTACAACCTCCTTCCCTCCTCTCCCCACAACAGACACCCTGTGAGGTAGGTGAGGCTGAGAGAGCTCTGACAGGGCTGCTCTATGAGAACAGCTCTATATAGACTGTGATTAGCCCAAGCCACAGCTCCTAATTAGTACACCAAGCTCTCACCGCATTCTGTGAGGTAGGAGGGGCTGAGAGAGCTCTGACAGGGCTGCTCTGTGAGAACAGCTCTATCCAGACTGTGATTAGCCCAAGTCATGGTTTCTAATCAGTACACCAAGCGCTCACCACACTCTGTGAGATAGGTAGGTGGGGCTGAGAGAGCTCTGACAGGACTGCTCTGGGAGAACAGCTCTAACAGGACAGTGACTAGCTCAAGGTCACCCAGCTGGCAAAGGAGGAGTGCGGAATCAAACCCGACCCTCCAGATTAGAGGCCACTGCTCTTAACCACTACCAAGATGGCTTGAGTCATGAAAAAGGGAACTGGAAACCCACCTTCTCCTGATATAGACTTTTTCTCTAACCCATGCAAGGCCACTGCTTAACTCAGAGGTTTGGGGCTGAGACGGCCCAGAACAGGATCACCACCTTTTTCAGGGAGGGCAGTTGGGCCTTCAACAATGCATGCATTCAGTAGGTGAAATGTTTCTTTGTACGTGGCATCTCCTTCTCAGGAGAAGCTGCACTGTTTACTGGTGGCCTGTCCTGAAGGTGCTGAAACTTACAGCCAGAAAAAGGTCAGTGGCTTTTGGCTAGTAGGGTTGACAACCATCAGGTGGGGCCTGACAAAATCCTGGAATTAGAACAGATCTCCAGGCAAGAGAAATCAGGTTCCTCCACTCCCCAAACTTCAGCTTTCCCAGGGTCCACACCCAGATCTGAACCCAGAGTTACCAATCCCACAAACAAGGTATGTGCCATCTGCTCACCTGGCCTTCCACAATGCAGAACACTGTAGGAATAAAGAGAGAAAGAGGAATGCTTCTTCTAACCACATATCTGCTCCCTTCACAATTGTAAGAATTTATATTCAAAATCGCTGTACCTAGTAGTAAAATATGAATGATGTAAGCAGCAAATCCAGGTCATCTACAGACAGGGGGCTAGATCTGACCTACTTTTCTACTGGTGAAAAAGCACGGAGGTCCACCCCAAAAGGCTAAACTGGGGATTGTGGGACCTGCATGAACAGAAGCAAGTTGGATTTGGGGGCGGGAGGGGGGTCTGTAATGAGGGGGATAGTAGGCTGATTGCAAAAGCTGGGGCCTGCCCAAACATTCTTTGGAGACTCTCCAGACAGAAAAAACAACCTTGAAATTTAACCAAAAGAAAACTGGATAGGAACCCTCTCAAAAACAGCCTGGTGGGGAATAAATCTGCTCCAGAAGGGATGGAGCACTGGAGAACAGCTGAAGTCCAGTTAAGACAGAAAAGGTGAAGGGATGAGAAATCTGCCTGCTCCCAACACAGAGAGTTTACAAAAACCTGGAGAGAGAGATTGGGTTGGGACTCAGTTACCATTTTTTAAAACTGCTGTCCATTAGATTGGGAGCGCCATTTAATCCAGTGGCATGTCCCAGATTAGTCAGCCAAATGTGGCAGCCCTTACAGTAGTCTTCGAAACCCTTGGTGCTCTCTTACATGCACCTCTGAGCAGCTCAGTGCTGGCTGTCATTTAAATTTATTTCTGCAATCTGCTTGCTTAGTACTAGGCAACATATTCCATATGGGATCTGACTTGAGGCATAGTAGACAACCTGTTTCTTTGTTTGCTGTTGTGTTTCACATTTTCCTGTGAACAGTTCTTTGGGCCCTGCTTATGGTTATGTCAGCCTGTCTTAATCTTTTTACCACTGAGAAACCCCTGAAACAGTCTTCAGGCTTTGGGAAACCCCAAAATGGTACAATTGTGCAGGTATGGTTGGGAAGCATAGCTTCCCCTTCCTACCCCCTCCAGGCCCATCACTACCCATTTTGTGAGGGGGGGTAGGTCAACATAACCATATATGGTCCTATCACCCACAGAGCTGTCCCAAAACTCTGGTTGAGGAGACCTGATTTATGTTAAACCGATTGTGGGCTGCTCTCTGGGCAGATGCATCTGGGAAGAAGTTTAGCTTCTTCAAGCAATAAGAATCCCATCAGATCAGTTTTTAAAATATTGTGCACACATTCTGAACCTGCCTAATGAAAGAACCTTCACTAAATAACACCATAATAGATGCCATTTGCATGCATCTGTTTGCCTGGTGCTGTGTTGATATTTGCTCAGGGTGGGACCATGGTTCTGTGATGGAGTCTCTGCTTTATACAGATAAGTTCTTGGGTTTAATCTCTGGCATTTCCCATTTAAAAGAATCAGATAGCAGGTAATGTGAAAGACCTCTGCCTGTGTCTCTGGAGAGCTGCTGCCAGTCTGAGAAGACAATACTCACCTTGATAGACTGACGGGCTGATTCAGCATAAGGCAACTTCATCTGCTGTTGCTATATATTCTTTTATTTCAAGGAGCTGATCTGACAACAAAAACCACCTGTTGGTGGTTCCCACATAGTGGGACTGGCAGCTTAAATACCTAGAAAAGCCCTACTGTCTTTGAATGTATCTTGACAGCAGAGTTTACAGCCAAGTGATGCGCTCTATTTGATTTATAACTGCTAAATGGAGCATAGATTTTGGAGTGGCAATCATTGAGGAAGAATCAGAAAATGGGAGAAACATACCTGGGACTCCGTTCTGATTGCCGAGAAGTTGAATGATTAAATATATACCTAATAAGAATGGAAGAGCCTCTTGTGGCGCAGAGTGGTAAGGCAGCAACATGCTGTCTGAAGCTGTCTGCCCATGAGGTTGGGAGTTCAATCCCAGCAGCTGGCTCAAGGTTGACTCAGCCTTCCATCCTTCTGAGGTTGGTGAAATGAGTACCAGCTTGCTGTGGGGTAAACAGTAATGACTGGGGAAGGCTCTCGCAAAACCACCCCGTATTGAGTCTGCCATGAAAACGCTGGAGGGCATCACCCCAAGGGTCAGACATGTCCCGGTGCTTACACAGGGGATACTTTTACCTTTAATAAGAATGGATGGGAGATTCATTATTTTGGCCTTTTGATTTTGTTTTTGGATTATCTATAACACTGGGAAATCAACAGCACGGCTTTTTTGCATTGAACAAAAATTCAACATGATGCTTCCATGGGAAAGAAGAGATGCACCATATCAGCACCTCCTCATACATCTCCAATTGAATGCATGGAATATAACAATGAAGTGCTAGTAACATCCTGACATGTGAAACACGTCTCTCTTTCCTTCACATTCACAATGCAATCTTTATTTGGGGGCAGCTGTGGGGGCAACCAGATATGGGCCACGGAGGATATCTTCTGTAGGCACCCTAGTTCACCCTTCCTCCTCCCTGAAATCACTTCAGAGGCATTATTTGACCTACCGCAAAAATCCACATGTACACTCATGGGTTTCCCCAATGGGCAAAATGGCACCTGGTAGGTCAGGAAATCAGCATCTTCTTCAAGTACGCCACAGTTACTACCTGAATCAAGCATAGATGTCACCCATGATTCCCGGGTGACTGTCACCCAGAAGAAAGGGTGGGGGGATGCCAGAGGGTATCTGTGCACTGGAAAATATGCAGAGGCTGCATGACCTGTAGTAAAAAGATTGTTAAACAGTGACATCTGTTGGTGAGTAGTGGTATAATCTCATTTGGACCACTGACCATTGTTTTAGTCCATCTGAAAAAGTGGCATTTAGCTCATGAAAGCTTGGTGGTGCTGGAAAGTGCCATTAAGTTGAAACAGACTTATTCTAATACCCCTGTAGGGCTTTTGAGGCAGTTCAGAGGTGGTTTGCAATTGTTTGCCTCTGTGAAGCCACCTTGGACTTCCTTGGGAGTCTACAATGCAGATGATTAATCAGGAACAAACCTGATGAGACAGGCCAGCCAAGGCCATCCAGGTCAGGGCCATGAAATGTTGCAATGAGTATAATGTCCATTAATGCACATAGCCCATACTGGATATGACTTAAGTGTGGAAGACCAAATCAAGCTGACCTAGTATGTATTTTTTTTTTTTTTTTATAATGATTTTTTTTTATTTTCATAAAGATAGAAATATAGTCATCATTTGAGAATATACGACCCCACATTGACTCCGCAGTGATATAAACTTTTGCCCAAAACTCTAAGAGCCATGAGTCTAAGAGCCATCCACATTTCCACTACATTAAAAAAAAAAAAAGCCTGTTTAGATATACAAAAGAAAAGTTATTATTAATCAACTTACTTGAGAGATCGTAGACCTCACATTAACTGCTTGATACAATCTGAGAGCTATCCTAGCAGATATTTCTAGGTTTGAGTTAGATGCTTAACATTAAACATTTCTTATAGCACAGTATTAGTTTTGGCCCTGTATCAATACCCTGATAAAGGGAGAGGAAAGTAGGGCTTTGCCTTAAAGATGTACAAAGAAAAAAAATTACAAAAGGATTTCATAATTTCTCCTTATCCTTAATACAGATACATCTACAAACCATTTATACTTGGCCCATTCTAAGAGCCATCCTGACAGGTATAAGTTGAGAGCTTTGCATTTTCTACAGATCAATATGAGCTTTGGCCCTATAACAATACACCAATAAAAAAAATAATAAGAGGGGAAAGCCCCATTTTATATTTCCAACGCTAACGATTATATTACCTATATGCCTACTAAGAAAAAGAAACAGAGAAAAAAGGCACTGCTTCCCCTTTTTCATAAAAATAGCAATATAGGATACAGTATATGTTGTTAATACAGAGAATAATAAGATTTCCAGGTTTAGATTAAATGCTTAACATTAAACATAGAACAATATAAGCTTTCAGTCTTCTATAGCTTCTCCTTATCCTTGGTTCTAATACATCTACAAAACAATTTTTGCTTGACCCATTCTAAGAACCATCCTCAGTGTAGGCTTTAGTCCTAGGACAATTCACTAATAGAAGAAAGAAAAAATAAGGGGGGAGAACCCCATTTTACATTTTCAGCACTAATGATTATATTACCTATATGCCTATAAAAGAAAAGAGACAAAAAAAAAAAAACAAGAGCGAAAGAGACACTGCTTCCCCTTTTTCATAAAAATGGAAATATAGAATACGGTATAACATTAAACATAAAACAATATGAGCTTTCGGTCTTCTTAAGGGGGTCTCATCTCGAGGCTTGCTACATCTTGTCGTTCCCGTAAAATTATATTCTGTCCCATTGGCCTTTGGCGTAGAAAGTGCAGTTGTACTCTTTCCCGCAAAATATGCATCGATAAATCTTGAGGCCGTTGCACCTCCTGGACTCCAGTATCAATACAATTTTTTCCCCAGAGAGATCCTTTAAATCGGTTACTTTCACTGCAGATCCATATTTCTTTTGATTGATTTTTGTACACTCTTGCTTTGAGATGGCTGTATGTCTTTTTAAAAAGGGTGTCCTTATCTGGGCTGCAGAACTCCGGCATCCCATTTTCCGTCTCCAGAATTTCAGATTTCTCTTCTACTGTTGGTTTTCCACCTTGTTTAGAGCTGTCATCAGCCACTGTTATTGATCCATTATTCCTGTTAAAGACGTCTTCCTTGGCATCTTGGATCTCCTTGAAGATATGAATTTCAGATTTCTCTTCTGCTGTTGGTTTTCCACCTTGTTTAAAGCTGTCATCAGTCACTGTTATTGATCCATCATTCCTATTGAAGACTTCTTCCTTGCCATCTTGGATCTCCTTGGAGATATTTTTGATCAATCCATCTAAGAATACTTTGTAATCTTGGGTTTGTATCTCTATTAGATGAGCCAATCTTTTTAACATAGACATGATTTTGACTTTAAAAAAACCCGGCCCCAAACAATTTTACAAGTGGCCAGTAGAGGTCCTCTGTTTTATCCTCTAATGTTCCGGCACAGGCATGTGACGTATTGAAGCCGGTTAAGGCAGGGATTCTCGTACTGGCACAAAGTTCTCGTGAGATTTTCACATTCACTGCTCTTATCTCTATCTCCGAAAACCAAAACAATTACAATAAGAGCTTTTGCCAATTAATTCGAGTTGATTTGAATCCTTCTTCTGCTTAGTTAGGAGAATTAGCCTGCCTCTTAACGAGGTGGCTTCAGGCAGAGCAGAGTAAGAGGAGGGGGGAAACAAAGGGCTTTGATGCAGGAAGAGAGACGGAGAAAAAAAAAGCGAGAGATACTTGCAGTAAATGATGTTTTGGAACTCAGCCGAAGTCCTCCCCTCAGTTCAAAGCGTTCGTTTGTGGTAAATCATCATGTAGGGTTGAAGCAGATACTTTAAGATTAAAGAAAGAAAAGAAAGTCCGAGGTAGAAAATGGCAGTCGTCCTCTGGACCTGGAACGCTGACAGCCTATAATCCAGGGAGATATACTCCCTAAAGGATTGGAGACGGCCCCAAGAACTTCCTGGGTAGAAAGGTGAGGTGAGGTTTGCGTACCCCTCCTCTTTTCTGCCAATTGCTTGCACAATTGACCCCTGTCAGGCTTCAGAGATAGCAGAGCAGATGCCCTGCCACCCTCTCAGGACGACATCTTTAGCCACACCCTCCTAGTATGTATTTTGATGCAGCAAGAATACTTGGAGAGGGGAAAGCTCACCTGTGGAAGCAGCCCAAAATCTCAAGTGTCTCTAAGCAAAATCCAGCTCAAGGAAAGTAATGAGACTTAATACAAAGTCTCTCATGTAGAACCCACAAATAAATAAATAGACAAATCCTTATATTTTTAATAATTCACCCTGTCTGGTTGGCTCAGGACAGGTGATTAGGCTGGAGTGGCAGATTAGTTTTTTGATATCAAAATATTATTAGTCGCACATATAGATTTGTTGTACAGTGGAATCACACTATGGAAATTGGGGCAGGACTCTTACACCCACTCCCCTCCCCTAGGCCCCCACTCTCCCCTCACCCCTGCAACCTACCCTCAAAGAAATTTATATGCCCACCATCCCACCATCCCTTCAGCTGCCTTCCCAACACTGGAGCACAGTGCACCTCCCTCATCCCCTTACCACAAGCAGGCCTCATCCTGACAGCATGAGCTTCCCACCTGCCTCCTCATGAACCATCCCTGGGGGAAGACGGAACTGCAGGAGGGCTGAGGTGCCACACTCCAACCAGTCTTCCCGGCCTCTCCACCACTGCATGGAGGTATGTCTTGGGAGCCCCAATGGGCCCCAGGGCTGTTGCTTCTTGCCTCAGGAGCTGGAGGAGGCAATCCTGCTCCATTCGCCAGCCATCCTCAGTGGCACCGGGATGTGTGCCCAGGTGAATCGAGAAGAATGTGAGGGAGGGAGGGATGGATTGTCGGTCTGTCTAATCTTCCTCTTTTCCCTCCTGGGTTCACCTTGTAAACATGAGATAGAAATCCTGAGGGGTGCGGAAGGAAGGAAAGGGCGGGGAGGTAAAGCACCTGCCTTCACTTTGGCCAAAGAGCTGCTTAAGTTGGAAGAAGGCTTTGCAGCATGGAATGGTAGGCTACAAACTGCTAACTTGGCTTACGAGAGTGTAGCAAACAGGGCAGCCATAAAAGCACGCCTGTGGCTAGGGAGTGTGAAAAGTTTCCAATATGTCAGCTGTACACTGTCCAGGCAAGGCAAACATGCTTCCTCTCTTGGCTCTTTCTTACCCAGCCACAGGAGCTCCATCTTGGAGGGGTTGAGTTTCAGGCAGCTCTGCTCAGCCCAGACCACCATTGCTTCCAGGCAACTGGAATAATCTAAATATAGACCGAGGTATTAAAGTGTGTGTGTGTGTGCTTCTTTCCCTCAGGCATGCAGTCCACAGGGTCAATTAAAAAGGAGGGTTTATTTATGATATCAATAAAATTCTGAGGAAAGAAAAAACAGAGTTGCACTTACCCTTAACTGTTGTTCATCGATATCTGGTGCACAGGTGCATATTGCGTCCGCGCATGCGCGGGCCTGCCGCAGAGAACACTAAAGCTCCAAAGGGGGGTGCTCTTACCCTCCTTTCATCATATAAAGCAGAGGTAGTCAAGCTGTGGTCCTCCAGATGTTCATGGACTACAATTCCCATGAGCCCCTGCCAGCGTTTGCTGGCAGGGGCTCATGGGAATTGTAGTCCATGAACATCTGGAGGACCACAGCTTGACTACCCCTGATATAAAGGATAAGAAACCATGTTTTGCTTCCATTTAACTCTTGCAGGGATCCCCTAGTTACAAGTTTACTAATTTCTATACAGTTTCCCTTCAGTCGGAAAGCCCTCTCTTCACCTCAGCACTTAAGCAGTCTACTTGTCTGCTGCTCACCTGTCAGTCATTTTTCAACTGCTGTTTTCCAAATCTCCTTCTCTCAGTATGCCGTCTGCTCTCATTGGCTTCTTTTAAGGAGAGGCTGAACTTCAACTGCCTGTCACTCACCGGATGACTGCTGTTGATGTCCTGCTATAGAGTATGTTATGTTCTAACTGGTTTATCTGCATATAAATCTAATATAAAGGATTTTTTTTAATGGGGAGAAGAGGAAGAGCTGGTTTTCACTACTCAAAAGAATCCCAAAATGACTTACAATCACCTTCCCTTCCCCTCCCCACAATAGACACCTTGTGAGATAGGTGGGCCTGAGACCCCTAAGAGAACAGCTCTGTGTGAACAGTCCTAAAAGAAGAAGAGTTGGTTTTTATTCCCCACTTTTCATTACCCAAAGGTGTCTCAAAGGGGCTTACAATCACCTTCCCTTCCTCTCCCCAAAATAGACACCCTGTGAGGTAGGTGAGCCCTAATATTACAGCTCAGTCAGAACAGCTCTATCAGGGCTGTGACAAACCCAAGGTCACCCAGATGGCTGCATGTGGGGGAGGAGTGGGGAATCAAGCCTGGCTCACCAGAGGAGTCTCAAAGGGGCTTGCAATCACCTTCCCTTCCTCTCCTAACAACAGACATCTTGTGAGGGAGGTGGGGCTGAAAAAGCTCTGACAGAACTGCTCTGTGAGAACTCGATGGGACTGTGACTAGCCCAAGGTTACCCAGCAGGCTGCAAATGGAGAAGTGGATAATCAAACCCATTCGTCCAGATTAAAGTCTGCAGCTCTTAACTATTACAGCACGCTGGCTCTGAGAGAAAATCAACATTTGGGGAATTTAAAGAAAATGCTTTGATTCTGCCTTTGTGGTAGATAACCAGTGCCGAGTCCCGCTATTGATTAATGTACCTCAGAAAAATAGAATTAAGCAGACGTCATTCCAACTACGGAGGTCTAGCTGTTAAGTCAAGATTGCAGATGGCATCACTGCAGGTGATTTAATGGGACAGTGCATGCCAACCTCAGTTCTGGTCGTCTGGGAATATGAACTCTCTGAAGGAGATGGCTGAAAGGTGACATAAGCAGTAAGCTGAGTTTCTTGCAGGAAGGGCCAGTCGTATCCTTGGGGTTAACCTCCAGGTGGTGGCTGAAAATCCCCCACTGTTATGAGTAATCTCCGGGCCAGAGAGATCATTTCACCCAGAGAAAATGGGTGCTTTGGAAGGTGGACATTCTACCCTTTTGAAGTCCCTCCCCTCTCCAAATCCCGCCCTCCGCAGACTCCACCCACAAAAGCTCCAGCTATTTCTCAACCTGGAGCTGGCAACACTGCATATACTAGTGATACAAAGCCATGCAGCAAGTCATTCTTATTAGATGCCAAGGCGGATGTACAGAATTTTGTGAATCTGAGCAAATGTTGCTGTGGTCTTGAATATCTTGCTGCGCTGCATACAAGCACTCCCATACGATTTTCTCCCATATCACTGCCTGACCTCAGCATAGATCTGCTGGTGACAAATGGTACTGTCTGCTGCTTTGGATCTCCATTGTAAGGATAAGCGGGATGAAAATGAATAAAATAAATACAGTAGTTTAAGAAGGCAGCCTCAGGAACTTAGAAAATCCCACTTCTGCCACAGACCAATTGTCTGATATACTTATCCCATGCTTTAATCCCCAACGGGGACCAAAGTAGCTTACAACATTGTGCTTTGCCTTTTCTATTTCATCTTCACAATAACGGCCCTGTAAGGTAGACTATGATATGAGAGAGAGAGACCAGCCCGCTGGCCCTAGTGAACTCCCCTGGGCAGAGTAGGGATTCAAACCTGGGCTTTACAGAACCTAATCCAACGTTCTAGCTGTGACCCCACACTGATTCATTGAATGTGACAACCATACTGATTTTTATGTCCAGCTGACTGAACAAGGCCTTTGCTGTTCCCATAGATCCCCTCTCCAGGTGTTGTATTTCTGTCACTGTTTGCCAAAGACCGAAGCATGAACTGCCCTACTGACACCGGCAGGTGTGAGCCACAAAAGCAAAGGAAGGAAATGCTGATAATCAAGAGGAACAGAACATACCATGGAGAGATTCTTGTCATGACAAGGCAGGAGGTGATATTAATGGTTAACGTGCCCCTCATTGTTGGATTTCATGTTTCAAAAACTGCTATTTTTCAGAAACTTGTTTACCTAACAAAGCAAACCTGGCCTTTGGTCTGCCTAATTATTAATTATTATTATTATTTGTATGCCGTCCATCCTCCGGCGGTTAGCACAAGCTCTCCATGCCTTCCCGCACCCTCATTTGCAACACAGGGGATGCTAAGCACAGTCCTTTGAATGACGGGGAGGTAATTGATCCTATGACGTCCAGGAGCTTGCAGGTTCCCTGTGGGTGAGAAGGTATAAAAGACAGGGAAGCAACACCCACCACATCAAGAGACCAGCTCCTCTAATTCTGAGTAAGTAGAAGGAGTTCTCTCCACGTTCCTGGGACACTTGGCAAGACGTGCGGGGAAAACGGACCATCAGGAAAGACAGGAAGGAAAGGTTTGCAGACCTGAGTGGAGGCCGTTCTTGAAGGCAACTGTAAGTTTGGTGCCATGCATAATTTTTACTGAACTGGTGGGAAAATGGGAGTAAATCAGTTCTATTTCCTTAACCACATGGAACTTTATTGACTGCCGAATAATGTAGTCCTTATGTATACTTGCTTGGGAATAAAACCCAGTGGGGTTAATTTTTTGAAGAAATATATTGGGGATTGGATGCCCCATTCATAATGAGGTAGAAATTCTGCTGTTGATATTGTATTCTTATTTTAATCTTGTGACACCGATCAGGTATTTATACTACAATGCTAGCTATCAATCTGCTTGTGGTGAAACAGAAGTAGTTGGAAATAAGTCTGATTTTCTAGACAGGAGAGGAAATAGGAAGCTTGATATCCTGTTCAAGAATCTTTCTATCTATCTGAGTGGGTACATTTCTGAAACAGAGATCTTCTTGGTGTAAAAGCCGTCAACAACTAAACTCATCTGCACTAAACTTTGTGATCATGTTAACCTGGTTACCTTACTGGGATTGATTTCTTCTTTCTGAACATATTTTGTATACAACATGCTGTTGGTGCATTGCTACAATTTAACCAATTTGACATGCATGGCATAAAATTTTTAAATCTACGTGACTAAATTGTCTTGCAGACCATAATTAGTTCTATCCTTTTTGTGCTATTTTCCAGACAGATTAGTCACCCCCCCCCCAAATCTATGGCACAATTAATAAATCTCTACCTGTCTTTCTTTCCATCATCCCTCTGTGTTTCCTTCATATTATACCAGTGCAGAGGGTGATTTCAGAAGTGCTGCCAAGTAACATGGGTGAATTTGTCTTTCGGGAATAGACTAAAGGTTTTTACTTTAAAATCAGAGTCCAGTAGCACCTTTAAGACCAACAAAGATTTATTTTTGAATTACTTTGTAATTGGATTTTCTTTTTAATTATGTTCTGCACACTACCTCTTTCCTTTCCAAAAGCCAAGATGAAAATAACGTTGAGCGTTTTTCAGTTTCAGAAACAAGACTTTCCAGGACTGTCAAAGCAGTTCTGCATGGAGGAAGGATCAGAAAAATCTTCTCCTTAATATCAGGATGCAGGGCACAAACTTTCTCAAACAGAAGAGGGATTATTGTGATTATTACTATTCTTCCTCTAGAAAGCCTAGCGTAGCTTCTGCGGAGCTCCCAGTGGTCTTCCATCCCAGCACCTATCCAGTTCACTCCATCTTAGCTTCACTAGTGCAACAGGAATGTGTGAGTGAGTGTGTAAATGGGTGTCAAGTTGCAGCTGACTTGTGTTGACCGGTAGGATTCTGAAGGCAAGAGACCTTCAGAGGTGATCTGCCATTGCCCTCCTCTGCCTAGGGACTCTGGACTTCCATCAAGGCTCCAATGGTTGTGGAAGAGAGCCAGAGTCTCACTTGATAAATGCTTTCTCCCCCACTTCCTTTTTGTCACCCTGTTCACACCCTAATGTGAAAGGATTCTCATTGCACCTGCTTGGGTCCATAAAGGAAACTCACCTTTTCCAGGCCTGCAGTTTGAGAAGCTTTATTGTACTGTTCACAAAGAGATAATGTTTTCTCCAAGATGAGGGCCTTCCTGGGTATTACTTAAGGGATCCTGCACCACTTCATCCCAACAAAAGCAACAGCCTGATTCCTTATAGCATATTGGATGAAAATCCTGCTCATGGCAGGATCTGCCTGCATCTTTTTAGCCAGACTGAAAAACAAATGGGGGATGACAACAGTGGTGGCTCTACCCTTTAGCAGGGTGCAATTGTATGCTCTGAATACCAACTTTGGAATGCCATTAAAAGGCAGAAAAATATTTAAGTGACAATGACTATGTCCTTCCCCCCCCCCCCTGCAGGAGTATGTGTGTGTCTTTCTGCAGTAGGCCAATGTTTCAGAACAAGTGTGCATCCTAGGAAGTGAACATCACACGTGCTAGAAATCCCATACACGTATCCTGGGAACGATGCCCTATTATGGGATTTGCTTTGCAGTAACGATGCATTGGAACACCGAGATCACAGCAGGAATCTGAATTCTGATTTCTGAATGTATCTCTGTCTGATTGAAGAGATAAAAGAATCGTCACGTATCGGCTGGGTCTCGCAGTTCAAACAAAACAAAAACCCAAACCAAACTGACTCAGCACGGCTTGGACTAACAAAGCTTCCTTGGCAATAGCAGAGCCTTTGGTGTTCTGATCAATGCTCGTTTTTCTCTCTTCTTTTAACAGGTGGTACCCGAAGGGTGAAGGATGCTGGAAAGGGCACTTCTCCTCCTGCTCCTCCGCTTTGTCATGTGCTCTCTCTCTTCCCCGCTCTATCCGTCACTCAGGTGGGTGCCCCCCCTCCCCACTTGCCTGCTGAGTCCAAACATTGTTTCAGACTTTCCATATCTCGCTGTGTAGGAAATCCTAGCCGGTTTCTTCAAAGGTCATTTTCCTCCTGAGGAAAGCTTGCTTGAGACTGGCAGTGCTTTCCCCCCTCATCTGTTTGTTTACAAAATACAACAGGTTAACATATTGTAGCATGCTGGATCAGGATTTGGGAGACCTAGGTTCAAAATCTCACACTGCCAAAGAAGCTCACAGGGTGACCTTGAGCTGGTCACACACTCAGCCTAACCTTCTTCAGAAGGCTGTTGTGAGGATAAAGGGGAGCATGGTCCTATAAGCTACTCTGGGTCCCCACTGGGGTGAACAAAGGAGCACAAATATTTGAATGCAGTCTCAGGCAGACTCCTCCATTTTGGTAAAGCTTAAACATGCAAAAGAAGTAGAGCACCAAAATGCTTAAAAGGAATAAAATGTTTTTATAGAGAAGAGAAACGAACCTATTGAAAAAGGAGAGAGACCTAAGTGTCTAACTGTTCTGTTGTCTTTATTCTGTCCTGGTCTAGAAGTAAGCAGGGAGGATGTAGGCTCAAAGGAGCAGGAAGTCTCCAAATGAGCCACAGTTAGGATGCTGGGGGAGACGATTTGAAAAACATCAAGAAGTACCTATGCGAACTATATGAAATACACATCTGATGCCCCCCGCAGGATATTCTTCATATCCTTTGGAATCAGGCATGCTACCGATCTTGCATATTCCAACACTCCACAAGTCAGTAGTCCTCAAGTTGCTTCAGTCATGTTCACCAAGCTGCAGCACACTCTGTGGTCCCCTGATGCTTCATCTGGACTGTAAATACCTGAAATCCTAAACAGTTTCCTTCTTCCCAAATTAAAAATGGCCAGTTTCCCCTGTCCGAGACGGCCCATTACTTTTGGGGGCCCAAGACAGAAAATCCAAGGGGCACTCTCTCCCCCAATGGCAATTAATTTTGCTGCTGTTTAAAGGTGCCTCCAAATCCGACACTCCCAGCAGGGCACTTTCGAATGCCCCCGTTGTAACAGAGGCCCTTCTCCCTCCACGCACTCCGAAGGTACTTGCGTTCTACTTGAATAAGGGTAGCTCTGTACCGACACACCCGTTTCAGCTAATTCTGAATAGGATGTATTCATTTAAAACAGGGGTAATCAAACTGCAGCCCTCCAGATGTCCATGGACTACAATTCCCATGAGCCCCGGCCAGCATTTGCTGGCAGGGGCTCATGGGAATTGTAGTCCATGGACATCTGGAGGGCTGCAATTTGACTACCCCTGATTTAAAATATTCATCTGACCTTGGTCCTGCTCAAGGCAGTTTAAGAAGCAAGACATGGTCAGGCAATCAAACGTAATTAACATTTTTAAGCTAGACATTTTAAAGCTAAAGCAGAAGTGTCCATCCTGTGATGAAAGAAGCCTGGTTGTGTCTGGAAGAACGAAAACCTGTAAAAATAGAGGCGTCTCTAGCAATTGTTGTCTCACGGATACGGAATGAGAGGCATTTGTTCGTGTGTTTTCAGAATATTTGTGTCCCATTTGCCTTCAGGTATACTCCACTGCCCATTTCAGGCAAGGCAGTGAGTTTTCAGCTCCAGGAAAGTAGCCCAGTACAGAGTCACAATCTCTCAGTGGAAGAACAGGAGGAGGAGAACTTCCACACGGACGCTGCTGAGAAAAGGTGGGTATATTAGGTCTCCCTGTCCTCCACTCCAAGGAGGTCATTTTGAAAGCAGTAGCTGCAATAGGCAAGGAGAGCTCATGATATCATCAACTGGAATGTTTTAAAAAGCAGCCCCCAGAAGTGGTACTGTTCAGAATATGGTTATTGCTGTGTACACACCCACCTGGGGCCCCTACCCTCCCCACCTCCTCCGTGCTTATCACTAGCCATTTTGGGATGGGGAGGGGTCGACATGACAATATATGGTCATATCAACTGATAAATAACAATGAACTCCCAGCCATTCAGGCTTCATGAAACTCTGACTGAGAAAGCCTGTTTTTAAAGGGGAAAACCCACATGAAAAACAATAAAAAAGTAGTAAATCATGAGGCTGTGCCATTTCTGGACTTGGCCCCTTCTAGCTCAGGGAAGACAGAATCAAAGATTGATATAAACAATCTTGCAGAGAAAGACGGGTCTTTGTTTGATCCTGATAAGATAGCTCAGGGAGAAAATACTATTGCATAGTTCCATGTTTTGTTTTTCCCAGCTATTTGTCTTAACAAAATGCAGCTGCAGGAGGCTGAAAAAAAAGGAGTAAACAACCTTCCCTCATTCTGTTTCCTTGATGAAATGGGAAAGGGGGGATGACATTGTACAATGGGCAAAACCATAAAGTTTGGTCCAAATCCTAGAGTGACATGATGCCACTTCCAGGTATTTGCCAGAAGGCACACCACTACTTACTCTGTTCCCCCTCCACTGAAGTAGAAGATGTATTCACCCTATCTTCCTCCAATTAAAATGAAAGTTAAGGTAGTTGTTTATATAAAGGTCCTGTGGGTGGAAGGAGCAATTGCATCAGGGTGAAAATACGTCCCTCTTTTATTGTTAGGATGCAGCGTCATGCAGATGCCATATTTACCAACAATTTCCGGAAAATCCAGGGCAAAATCTCAGCCCGGAAGGCCTTACAGGCGATTTTTGGCAAAAGACATGGGTAAGTAGAGTATTATCATCATTTATATTATGAGCGTCCCTATTTTCAGGGATCCTCAACCTGTGGTCCTCCAGATCTTCATGGACTACAATTCCCATGAGCCCCTGCCAGCATTCACTGGCAGGGGCTCATGGAAATTGTAGTCCATGAAGATCTGGAGGACCACAGGTTGAGAATCCCTGCCTATTTTTACTTAATGCAGGTCTGTCAAACAGAAGTTCTGCAGACCTATGCTGACCCTTGAGAACCCACAGTACTGTACCCCATCGCATTCCTCACAATCACTTTCCCATCTTAAGGTCCAGGAAGCAGATCACATCCACAGGGTGAAAGGTCAGCAACGGGCAATGCCAATTTGGAATAACTTTAAAGTTGCAGAAAGATTAAATGTGTTTAGGTGTAATCCGTCAGGACATTTTAAACTCTTGCCAGAATAAGGATGCATTCAAATATGCGGATCCCCTACCCACTCTTGATAGAATGAAAGCCTGCTATAATGGATAAGGAATAGGGTTCAGATCCCTGCTGGAGAATCACCAGGCTCAGATGATTAAGGGGCAAGGGGATAGGATCACCCATGTCCTTGTGTGTCATTCTGAGCTCCTTAGAGGAAAGGCAGGATATATGGCAAGCGCATGAAAATGCTAGGGTTCCATGTGCAGTGAGAACATTCCAAAGAAAACACACGAGGAAGTACTTAATCATTCTGAAGGGGCAGTCCAATGGGGTGCTGACCACATGCCCTTTCTCTCCCACAAGCATTTCTTCCCACCCCCTCCATTTCAGCCTGTTATTGAAAGAACTATGTAATACCATTCCTTCCATCGTTATTCTTATAGCAATTGAAGTATCCCAGCCCACAACAGCACATCTTGCAGTATAGCAATGACATGTGCATCTTTACCCTTTCTCCAAGAAACTTGTTATCCACAGAGTTATCCACTTAAACTCTTTACAATAACTCTTTTGAGAAGAGCCAGTTTGGTGTAGTGGTTAGGAGTGCGGACTTCTAATCTGGCATGCCGGGTTTGATTCTGCGCTCCCCCACATGCAGCCATGACCTTGGGCTTGCCACGGCACTGATAAAACTGTTCTGACCGAGCAGTGATATCAGCACTCTCTCAGCCTCACCCACCCCACAGGGTGTCTGTTGTGGGGAGAGGAACGGGAAGGCGACTGTAAGCCGCTTTGAGCCTCCTTCGGGTAGGGAAAAGCGGCATATAAGAACCAACCCTTCTTCTTCTTCTCCTCAAAGTTGGAAATGACTTGGTCTTAGGTCATCTTAGAGCTTCAACACAGAGCAGGGACTTGAACCTGGTCTCTCTGATACAGGTTGATCCTCTGCACCACAATGGTTTCCTTTACTTTGCAGTGAAGGCCGCACAGGAGATGTGGAACATGAATTCTTGACCAGACGCCAGTCTGACAGCATTCTTATGGACAGTGGCTACCACCAAGAGATGGTATTGAGGAATTTTCTGGGAGCCATGTTGCAGAATCAAAGGTGGGCAAGAAGAACATAAGACGTAAATCACACATATTACATTTGTACAGATCTGTGACTATTGCCTCTTCTCTTTTGCTCCCTTCAGGTCCCAAGATGTCAACAGTGACCATTTAGAGAATTTTATTAGTGTCCTGACAAAGCTCATGGAATTGTAAATAAGCTTCCTCTCTTCCCACCATGCCCTGGTCAGTACCATTCTCTGAGTGTCCATGTCTTGCAGTTCTTCCTGCTTTGCAAGCAGTGTGGTAAAATAAACCATCATCTTATTAAATGTATAATGTCTAGGATGCCCTTTCCTTCCACTGAAAGGTACTATAAGTAAAGAAAAAATCACACATTGCCCCATGATTATACTGTGAGATTGCGGAAACTTATGATTACCCATCTCCAGATGGAATAGAATGATTCCTAATGAACAGGACATCTAGGTGGCTATTTTTCTATTGTTCCAAAAGTCTCCACCTCCATTCTCTCTCTCTCTCTCTTTGAACTGAGAAGAACAGTAAAGTGCCTAGGCCAGGATCCTGGTCACCTAATACTGAACTTGGAGCTCTTTGATCACACACAATTCTCTATGATGGTCAGATTAGCATTGGGGCTTCTCAGGATTAAAAGGTAGCTGACGTTTGGGTTGAATGGGAAGCATTTGCCCAGCCTCCAGGTTCAGCACCATGGACAGCTTTCTGTTGAAGATTTGTCAAAACCCAGTGAACCTGCTAGCCTCTTATTTCAGTCAACAAAGGTCACATCCCAAGCAATTATGTCAGGAGAATAACTGAATGTAGGAAAGAGTCAGATGCTTAGCCACTGGATAAAACAGAACAAGGAGACCGAATGGCCTGTATTATATCAGACCAGCAGGAGTAAGGGAGTAGATTAATATTGCTCATCCGTGTATGTATCCCAGCAAATAAGAAGCAGCACATGAAGGAGAGAGGTTCAATTTCTGCACTTCATATACTGTTTATTTTCTACATGCAGGGAATGACTACTACATGGGAACTGCTTTGTAATGAATCATGCCATTGGTCTATGAAGGTCAGCATTGTCTAGTCAGACTAGCAGCAGTTCTCCAGGGTCTCTGGTAGAGGACTTCCACATCACCTAATAGATCCTTTGAATTGGTGATCCTAGAGACTGAACCTGTCACTGAGCTACAGCCCCTTGTCTTGCATTACCATACCTATTGCAAAACTTTTGGGAATACCCATGGAAGGCCCTGTAGGTGGGTGCTAAAGAATAGGGTGTCTTTTTCCTAGCAGCAGCTTCCTAGAATGCAATGTAAACCAAATTACTCCTGATTCTGAGCCTTCCTCACCATCCACAAGTAGCTTTTCAAACAAGATGGAGACTGCGGTTTTACAAACTTAGGAATCAGAGGCAAAACTGCAGGTTTTCACTTTGGAACCGGTGGAGTGACTGCAAAATCAACTGGGAAAACCATTTGACTCTCATCCTCTTTATTCCACAAAAGGAGGCAGGCAGAGCTCATCATTCAAAGAAGGACAAACAACCTGGCAGCAGACATGATGCTATTGCCATAACTCAAAGGGACTGGACATTCACTAACCACAAGCTGTAGAAAAACTTTTTTTTTTACTTTCCTTTAAGAAAAACAAAACCAACCATCATTTCAATATTACAGGCAATACTTTTCCACATTGCAGTTTCTGGCCTTTACACTCTTCTTCGGCTCCTTCTCCCTGGAGCTTATACAGATACTTTTTCAGTTCTTCCTTTTCTTCTGATGTTAGTGTGTTCTGGAAGGAGACAAAGAAATGCCTCTGATGTTAAATTTCAGATACAGAAGAGCAACTCTTCCTTGTATTCAGCAAACCTCCCTTTGAGGTTTGTGGGTGGCCAAACTTGAATATCACAAAACAAATGCACTGAAATTATGTCTCCAAGTTAATATCTGAAAGAAAGCTGATATATGAACCTAACCTAGATTGTGCCAAGTGAAATATGGAGAGAGTCTGCACAGTTAAAACTTAATTTATCCAGTTAAAAGACACCCAGCAAAAATTTGCTGTGCAGGGAGGGGTGGCCTAAAAATCAAATAAATAAATAAATTTAAAGGGATATTTTGTCAGTATGAAAACGAACATTAATATTGTCTCAAAGTTCAGAGGGTTGAAGTGGATGAGAAACATTTTCGCCAAAAGGGTGTTTTGTGTGTGGCTAAAGAGAGGATTCTAAGCCATTAGAATCCAATATTCATGAACTCGATGCCATCAGGCAACTAAAATATAAACGAAACTCACATGCAATCTGGGGCACTGGAACTCTGTGGGCCAAGAAACATGCTATACAAATATTTATTTTAAACAATGGCCTTGGGGCAAATATATAGGAAGCAATTTCAACCTTTTGACCTCTTGTTACACGGGGACACTTCTTACCTGAACACTTCCAACTCTTTCCCCTTGGTAAGAGAAGGCATTTGTGCTAATTGTACCCAAAATAGAAATAACCGAAATAACACTGCAATTATATGGCACTTCTAAGGTGTTGTTAAGTGTTTTACGTGCAATTCTAAGTCTACTTACTCTCCAGTTGGTGACTATCCACATATTACCCATGGACGGCCCAGAGTGAGTTCAGAACCACTGATAGCTGACTTTCTCATTAATCCTTTCAGAAGAGTGGATTTTGAGTTTTCAGAAAGAGATGTCTGTAAAATGCATTTTTCTCAATCAGCTGTTCTCTCACTGTGCGGAGTTTTTCTAACCCAGGATTTACAAAATGGAATGTTTATACCCTAAAGCCTGCAAGGACAAATGGCCCACACAGTCAGTCACAAGTCTGGACCGACTATTTCATCTATACTGACATGCCCAGGACCGTATGTATACCATTAGTCTTGGGTGATGGCACAAATGCCAGATCTGACCCAGAGTACCAAATTTGTCAGCCTGAGTGTCTCTGCTTTTCTTTCAATGGGAGTAAGTTTCTAGAAATGCATTGCATTTCTCTCCTCCTCCTAATAAATATAATAATTGTAATAATAATAACAACTGCTACACTTCCTTTACTCTTAAATTCCTCCCTTAGCTACCTCCCTCCAAAATTCCCTCCCCACTAAATTATTAAAATGGAGTGAGCAATTAATTCTGTAGATTTCTGTAGTGAAGAATTTGCAGCTGTATTGAGCTGAGGAACATACAGTGTTCAGGGTGTATATAGCTGGAACAATGGCAACTCTATCACAACAGGCTCACAGAAGTCCGAGGGGCATTTAGCTGTTTGTGCTATGCAAAGGTTTAGGCAGCTCTGATCTCTTCTCAAGCTTGCTAAGTTGCTTTCCACCAACTTAAGAAATTATATTTTTAAAGATATACAGAGAAATCAAATTCAGACAGTGTTGGGCAGCTGAATGAAGATTAGCTCAGTGAAGAAATGGACCATAGCCCCACCCCCATTCGGCATCTTCATGATCTTGAATCGCATAAGAGTTAAATTCAAACCATGTCCTTTAATCAAGAACTATCCTTTGTTTATTAGGACATAACATAGCTCACAAAAAAGCATCTTTGGACCCAATGGCAGGCTTGAAAGCAAAATTTCCTGTGCCAAGACTCTCAGCTTTTCAACCCCTCAGCCTCTACAATCTAAATAAATACTGTACAATGTTCCTTATTTCTGCAAAATTAATGGAATCATTCTGAGTGGAAGGGAGAAGAAAAACAGCAGGGAGGATCTCAGGCAAGGGCAGCAGTTGTGAAAAAAGCCAGAAAACAGGGATTACAGACCATTAGAATGAAAGCAAACAAAAGGCTGCCATTATTTTTCTGCAGAAAGGGAGAACTGAAATTCTCCTCTAGAGAGTACAGTTGTAGAACTCCTTCTCAAATGAAAACAGCCAGGCTACAAAAATTGGCAGCAGATACAGTCAGACTTTGTTCAGTAACTAGAAAAAAGTTACTCTCAAGTGAATTCAGAAGCAATTTAGTTCTGTGGTCTTGAGTTATGATGCTGTATGATGCTTCTAAGTATCACTGTTTGCAGAGCACTTGGCTTTAAACCCTAACAGATCATATTAATACAATTGGCTGGGTAGTCTAGGCATTCCTCCGGAGCTCCAAAGCTGCTCTCTGCCCCTCCTGCTGCACCAGTAGATCGAGACAGAAGAACCATAAAGCCACAATGAAGGCTTTTACTGTGTTCTCTTGTCACCACTCTGAAGCACATACAAACAGTCAAGGGTCTCCCACCACTTTTTTTGGTATGCAGTAGACCTGCCATTTTTAACTGGCTAATCAATCAACTACTGCATTAGGCTGATCCGCAGGGCTGGGAATGCAAGACATTTGCTTACTTTTATAGTCCTAAGGTAAAGGTATCCCCTGTGCAAGCACCAGGTCATGTCTGACCCTTGGGGTGATGCCCTCTAGCGTTTTCATGGCAGACTCAATACGGGGTGGTTTGCCAGTGCCTTCCCCAGTCATTACCGTTTACCCCCCAGCAAGCTGGGTACTCATTTTACCGACCTCGGAAGGATGGAAGGATGAGTCAACCTTGAGCCGGCTGCTGAGATTGAACTCCCAGCCTCATGGGCAGAGCTTCAGACTGCATGTCTGCTGCATTACCACTCTGCACCACAAGAGGCTCTATTTTAGTTCTAGTATGTGTATAACTGGAGAAAGCAAATGTTAAAGCTAGCCATGAATGATTGCCTTTCAACTGCAAGTTCTCACACATGTCCTTCATGGCGCTTAACTGAAGCTCTGGTATATCTATTTCAGTTTAACTGATTAGTCCCCTAAAAGGCATAGGGATGAAACAAACCATCATGCTGTGATTGGTCAACAGCCCTAGGAAGCAAAGATGCACATGGACCTTTCCATTAATACATCACACAGGCTTGGAGCATAATGAAGGCATCATGGAGACAGTTCTGAGTGATAGGATAACATCTCTTTGGCTATATTATGAGCTACATAGTATCCCTCGCCAGGTTCCAAAAGCAATGGCTTCAAGTTAAGATTTTTTTTGGCCCTGGAGGAGATGAATGGTAAGCATGAAATGAAGCATCCAGCATGCCCTGGGAAGGTGACATCCAAAGACCCTTACTTCTAGGAAGAGCTGGTCACTAGCACAACCCCCTTTTACCGCAGCGTTCTATACTTTGCCAACCTACTGCTCTGTTCTGCAGCGATCCTGCCAAAAGGAGAGAGGGATAAAAGTTCAGAGAGGACAGTGAGGCAGAGAGCAATGCTGCTCCAGGAACGGACAACACACAGAAAAGAAACATGCAAAGAGCAAACCCAGGTATCCCAGAAACTTGTAAGAGATGTGTGTGAACAAACAAGGACTTCCAAACCACATTTACAAAAAACATATACAATTTGGGACTTAAGCAAATGTGCTGTTTTAATTTTTGAATAACAGCCTTGATGAACCAACTGATATGGCTGGAAAATGTTTTCAGTTAGCTAAGAGCCCAGTAGAAGTGAAACAGTCTGCGTCACAACTACCTGGAGAGCACTGGAACTTACCTTGACACTATTCTGTCTGTAGTAGTGAGTGATCCCCCACTCTACGGTCTGCTTCCATGCCACCAAAAGCAATTAACAGGAATGTATTAGCCCTCCCTGCTCTTGTGTTATTTCGGGGTGGTCTCCAAACAAATTAAGAGACAGAAAAAATCACCCTCCGGGCATCGAAACTTTGCTGCCCATGGTGCTATTCCAGTGCTCGAAAAGATCTTGCTATGATGTCCTGGACTAAAAGTTAGGAATGGGTGGATCCTCCAGCTCAGCTACGATTAAAATTTGGCCCATCTTTAATCCAATGGTTTTGTTCTGACAATTGTGTGCCAATTTCACAAAACTTTGAGGAACACAACAAAGATATTAGAGCAGGGGTAGTCAAACTGCGGCCCTCCAGATGTCCATGGACTACAATTCCCAGGAACCCCCGGCCAGCATTGTCCATGGACATCTGGAGGGCCGCAGTTTGACTACCCCTGTATTAGAGAGTGTGCTGTTCTGCATTTCCCCATGAAGGGAAAAACAATGCTGTCCCACAGGCATTCACTTTTGTGACTCCTAGAACAGGGGATCTGAAGAAAAGTATTGCTGTGCACTGCAACATACAACAAAAACAGAAGCCCCTTGTTTGCTGCTAAACTTGAAAACACCACAAACGAAGCATGCAAAGAGCTAACTTGGAACAGGCTTCAATTAATGCTGTTTTCTTTCAGTATTACAGAAGAGCACAAGCGGTGTACTTCTGCAAACAAGAAACGGGTGTGAACGGCCATTTCGGATGCCAAAGTGCCCAACCCCAGCTTTGAAATGTAAGCTATCACATGCATGAAGTCTCTTGCCATGGACAGTGGACAGTGACTTCTGCCATGTTCCTTCTTATGGGAAGTAGATCTAACTGTGCAACTTGTGTCCCAAGCAACAAAAATATTAAATGGGGACAAAAGTCTACTTAACCAGCTGAAGCATGTAATGGCAGCATCCAAGACTATCTCTAGTACAATAGATGTTACAAGGCTAGGCTGCCTAAGCTAAAAGAAAACAAGAGACAGTTGTTGGGAGCTAAGAAACATAGGAGAAGCTGGTGTGCTTGTTATTAACTTTCCGTCAATGGTCCCCCACTGGCTGTTGAAAGGGAGGGGGAAGTTCCACAAAAGAAAATTAATGGAAGCTTAAAATACCCTAAGAGATTCCTTCTAACTTCGGCAAGTCCAGGTTTTTCTACCACCAATGAGGACTGGACTAACAAAGGCCAAAAAAGACCCCTCTTTGGGAGAAACACATGGGCAGGGAGCTTCTATACTAAGAATAAGATCATCTTGAAGCTTAAACCTTAAGGTTTACTACACTAAGCTTCAGAGCATAAATCTTTGGCAATGTTTCTAAATAGCACTTCCTGCCAGGATTTTCTGAGTAGGTTTTTACAAATTTCTTTGCAAGTGTCTACAAAGAAACCTAAGCAGCTTGTCAGGGAAGGTTCAAACCTGACCTGCTTGCTGAATTCTCAGTAATGAAGCAACAACTTTAAAGGCTGTATGTAGGTTCTTGTATGTAGTGAGGGTAAAATAAATCTCCCAAGCAAACCATTTATTGCTTGATCTCTGAACCTCACTTGAGCTAGAGCCCCTCCATTAACGGCTGTAAGAAACCTCTCATTTAAGAGGTGATCTATTGGGAGACACTAGAGAAGTGCTTCCCAGTACCACATGCAAGACGTCTGATCTGTCACTCCCTGTCTGCTTCCCTTCAGCGGAGAGATTTTCTCTTACCTTTTCACTGCTTTATGAGCCAACATTCTGTTGCCTGCTAGGAAGGTGATACTGCCCAGGATGGCAAGGTACTTCATGGTCTGGAACATGTTGAGTTGAGTCCAGTAGACATACATGAGCCCCAGCATGGCTGTAAAAAAAGAAAAATCATGTCATGGCTCCTAAATTTGTTTGAAAAAAGAGGAAAAGAGCTAAATTCACAGCCATGGACACCGTAGCATCAATGCATACCTAGCATTTGGGAAGAATGAGCTCCTGGAAGAGCTGTGGGCCCTGCAGGAGCTCGTATTGTCCCACAGGGCCTGTAAGACTGAGCTCTTTGGCCAAGCCCTTGGTTGAGGTGGGGTAGAACAGGGAAGAACTTGCCCCTCCCTGGACTGCCATTTTACTATCTTCCTGAGCATACCGGCAGTGGAGTGGGATGGGTAGAGAGCCGGGGAGGGGGGGGGGTGAAGGGGTGGGTTTACTGGGATGGGTTGGGGGGGGAGTGGTGTTTTATGCCATGGTAGTGTTTTATTCTTTTAATTGTCGTAAACCACCGTGAGCCAACAGAGCTGGGGACGAAGGTAAATAAATGCAATACAGAAATAAAAAAGAACAAACCAAACATCAAAACAAACCACAGAGAATATGTGCTCCAAACTCCTACGCTTGAAATGTAACACCAAAACAGCCACCGACTTCCAATTTCATCAGCAAATTGCAAAGGTATGCATGGAATGGAATTAATGGCACTAGCATTTTGGGGACTGTAAGGGATGTGCTCCTGGACACTGGGAGCTACTGTTTCGTATGTTCCTGCATTCGATTATTTAGTACTACAGAGGCAAACAAGAGACTCCCAAATAAACATCAGGAGGTACAAAGAGGACATAGCCTTCCTCGGTCAAATGAGTGAGAACAGAAATTATAAATGAAATTCTGGACACAATGTGCCATCAAATATATCTAAAAAGGCAAGCGGGGGGAGTATAATGATAGCTGTTGAAATTGATGAGCCACACATGTTTAGCAGCAGGTGAATAACTCTAAAAGACGGAAAAGAGGGGGGAGAGAAGAGAGGAATGCAATGCTTTTATAGTCATTACAGTTAATAGACTGCAAGCTATTTGTCATCAGGCTTATGCTTGTGAATCCATGTGAAAACAATGAACAGGAGAGAAGAATCTTTCTGGCATTTACCTGCATGGCCCAGGTGAAAGATCAGGGTGCTGGGAGCAAAGCTGAAGTTGGAAATGTTGGCCCCAATCTTGATCCACTGAAACATGACAAAATGTTAATTCGATGACAATGCCCATGGTACACACAACCCCAAATCACATGAACCTTTGTCATTAAGATGATCTTTGGATCAGAGTGTTACTACAACACAGGCTGCAAAATAACTACCTAAACTTAAAAACCCTGGGGACTCCCACAGGAAGGGGAAGTGGGCACGTGTGTGCACAGGGTGGAGGGAGAAACTTAAACGCATGGGTGGGTAGATTACAAAATTTATGGCACCCTGGCAATTAGGCCACATTGCCAAATACAGAAACAGTCTCTTTGAAATCTGGCTGTAGAAGTCTGTGTTTCTGATGATTCAGTCTTTAAAAGCGGTGAAATTACAAGCATCAGTGAGTAAAGCTGCTATGTTTCATTGGTAGTCTAAGCTGCTATGTTTTATTGTTTCAAATAAGGATGGTCTGGCATTCTACAGATTTTTTCATCATTTGTGATCCATCTCAAATCCCTGAATAGGGGAAAAGGCAGGCTATCAAACCAATGAATGAGTAAATAAGACCTGTCCCTGTTCGCGAACTACAGTTTGGCAACTTCTTTGGACCTGAAAAACTTACCAGAATAAAGAGCAAAAGCAGTGGGGAGAGTATCAGGGCTGTGAATGTGTTCGAGACCACAGTGGGTGGTCTCTTCTCGGGCTCCCTGAACAGATGCTATAAAAGAAGAATTTCAGGGGAGAAAGTATCAGAAAGGTTCCTGATATCAAACTGGAAAAATCTGGGTTATTGTATCCACCCATAACTTTAATCACAGCTACAGACCTCTCATTCTGCATTTCAGAACCCATAATATAAACATTTAACAGCATCTAGTATTTAACCCAACTGTTCTCTCTCCCCACCCCCCAAAGTAGCTTTCTTTCATGCATCCCAGGGAATTACCAGACATCCTCCTATTCAATGCGAATCTGAGAAGCTGTCCAGAAGGGAGAGGGCATGGAAGACACTTCTAGATCCTAGCAATTTTCTTTTGTCTCTACATGTCAGAATGAGAAAGCAGATGCTTAAAGCAAACAGGAGGCGCCCCAGTTGCTCAGATGTGAGTTTGGCTGAGGCATCTGCACATCCTGAGGGGAGGGGAAAAATACAGTACCAGTGTAATGACTAAGTGGCCCCAGTTTACTAACAGGAAGGCTTCTCTGGCGGCTGATGCCTTCTAAAATAGCTGCCACAAACCCAGTAAAAACCAGCACCCCCTAAGAAAAATACAGCCAACTTTTCATCAGCTGGGCTGTTACCTGTATCTCTGGCTTTGGTACAAAAAGGCTCTTCGACTGGACTGCAGACGGAGCATCTTCCTCTGGGAATTTTATGACAACATCAGCCTGGAATGAATATCAGGGATCAATGGGATTTGTTGCATGTAGGTTATTTATGTCTGATTGATAAAAAAGATTCCTGGCTAGAGATTGAATGGGATCACAGCAATCCTAACTCCTTTGAGAATCATTCTTCCAAGTCCTACGCCAACTGAATAACTCTTTACTATTAATGGGAAGGAGGAGAGATTATTTGTTCAGTAAACTTAATTCAAATGCAGAGGTTGTTAGGCAAAAAACCCAGTCTAAATCACACAATTCAAATTCTGATGGTTTAGAGGCAATGCTTCCATTATGATCAACTGATCAGGGAACTAATAATATGATTAGAGGAGCCATTCCAAGCAACGCAATCTTACTCCCCAAGCTGGGAAGTCATGTGATGCATCTACAAACCAAACGAAAGGTAGCAAGAAAACTGCATAAAGCTATATCATTAATCATCCAGTATATGCTGAATATTGCCCCCTCAATCAATGGAATAGGATTCATTGTGTTGTATTTTATCATCATAAAGGTTCATGTTGGCCCATGTTCCAACACAGGAAGAAACTGCCCCTTGTTATTGGGGGCCCTCTGAACTGGGTGGAAAGGTGACATAGAACTGTTCCAAATTAATAAACAAATATTCTAAAATGCTTCAGCATTCCCAGTGTCTTTCATCCATCGCAACAGGATGAAACAAGAAGCTCTTGTCTCATTTAACTGCTGAACCTAAGGCTTCCAAGGCCACTCTCCAACCTTCCCCTCAGCTTGTCCCTTATGCAGAGAAACACTATCAGTTCCTGATGTTTGCTGATGATGTGATTTCAGATGCAGTCCAATGCACTTCTGGTTGCTATGGGAATGGCTCCAGCAACCTCAGTAGGTACCTGGGATATGATGCATCATAGAGGTGTTTTTAAACGGAATTTCATCTTATTCAGTTCTGGGTCAGACTAGCGCCTTGAAGTCACACCTGATGCCCAATACAGTAACCATAATCTCCCTATACATCACAGATTTCGAAGGGCTGGCACGATGCAGCTGGAGTAACATACCACATTCCAGAGGATTGGGTTTTCCAGAGTTGCATCGCCAATGATCAAATAAAGAGCATAGGTCCCAGAGGCTGAATCAAACTCAGTCTTCCTCTCAGAAGTATCCAGCTCAAACTTGTAGATGTTTTTGCTGTCTGGTTCTGCAACAAACACCACTTCTTGCCCAGTCTTCTGATTATGGAGCCGCACAAATGTCTAAATGGAAACACAGTTAAACAAATCTTTGCCCATCTCCCATAAGAACAACGAGAGACTTTGCAGCTGGTGTAAAACACAGGGTGGAATATTGTAAGTTGCCCTGAGGACTCTTTCAGAAAGGAAAGACAGGATTTACATCTCCTAAGTAAATGCATTGCTTAAAGGCAAAATGACAGATGTGTATTCCGGAAGATCCATCTCATCCAAAATGACTGGGCTTCCTCCCCCCCACCAACTGTTTCCCCCTCTTTTTCTTCTGCAGCCCATTTAAACCAGTTTTTTCTATCTTGGGTCTACTGAGCAAAAATCTCTATGAGATATTTACTGGGGGAATTGTTAATGCTTCTAATTGTTTTTTTTCCACCGTATCTTCTTTTTGTACTGTGATTATTGGATCTATATTTGTTTTATGTCTGGGGTTTTAATGGGGGTTTAATGGGGATTTTATTCAGACTGTTGTAACCCGCCACGAGCCATCTGGGAGTGGCGGGTAATAAATTGAAATAGTTATAGTAATAAAAATATTGGAACCCAAACATTATGGGATTTCTGAAGAATCCCAGTTCCGGATATTTTGCCAGTATTGGAATCTGGTATTTCTGGGGGGTCCATTAGACTTGTACCCTCCAAAATGGAGGGCTGCTGCTTTGGAATTCAATTGTTCTAATACATTTCAACACTGAAATATTATTGGTTTTTTAAAGAAAGTTAACTGCTTTGAGTGCCATCGGGGGTGGGAGGAACCAAATGAGCCAACCAGCCAAAATGTTTTAACTATTTAAGGCAGCAGTGGTTGGGAAGAGACATCCCTCTGAGGCCCTCCAGAAATGATGCCAGAAAAAGTATTCAGAAAACCGTGTATGAGAAATATTCCTATGTAAGCAGCTGTATGTTTTGCCCAAACGATGTAATACACAATAAAACTTTGATATAGCACATGACAAAAGCACAATAAATTGCATTCTCTGACTCCATATTCTTGGGTGGGGGAAGTAAGACATTTATCTGTAATTTTCCTGCCACCATCCAATTTAGAACAAATCCATCAGATGGTTTTTAAAACCTCAGAAATCTTTTCTCTAAAGGCACTCTGCCAAAGATGTCTTCTGGTTGATAACCACAGAGACAAGATAATTACATGATCAGGCTAACCTGGTGAGGGATGAGTTCTGCTCCAGTGTTCACATCTACTAGCTGGAAAGACAGAGCAAAATTCTGATGGCTGTCAGCAGTGAAGGAGCCTTTGGCTTTGGCTGGGTAGGTTACTCTAAAGGAAGAATGAAACACAGAACTGCTGTTTACAAGCTGGACTCTGCAAGAGAAATTAATGCTGATTGCATGACAACAGATCAAGCAACATATTTACAGTACAATCCTATGGAGCATTATTCCAGTCTCAGCCTATTGAAATCAATGGGCTTAGACTAGCAGTAACACTGCACAGGGCTGCACTGCTCAGATTCCAAGAACCGGTTGATGGGACTGTTTTCTTTCCACCATAAAGGAGGCCAACAAATCATAGCTGGAAAACATGGACTTGCACATGGCTCCCCCACTGTTATATATCCACAGCCCTGGAGGTGATCCAGAAGCCCAATACACACCGGATCTCTTCAGACCAGCTGCTGTAGGGATGTGATTCCAAATGACAGATAATAACTAGCTTATGTTGGGAAGAAGGAAGTTACATGAAACTAGACTAAGTGGAAAATGCATTTAACAGGCTGACTATTTCGATCTGAGCAAAACAGACATTAGATAATGGTTTAAAAAAAACAACCCTAAATTTGCACAGCCTTAATTCACTGATCAACAAGTAGATTAGCCAGTGGGACAATCTTAAACTCAGAACAGGTGAGAAAGGAATGAAAGAAAGATATAATAAGTGAGCAGGGGCATGAGGTGGAGGGGAGAAGTAAAGAGTGGTAGTTGGCGGCACAATGAAGAAAGGGGAATAGCCAGTAGAATTCAAATGGGTAGGACAGGATCTAGCTGGGATGCTGGAAGATCGGAACAAGAGGAAAAGAGGGGCAGTGCTGACTAATCAGGAAGGACCTTCAGTCACAAAGGTATTTCTCTCCTTCTCCTCCTCCTCCTCCTCCTCTCTCTATGCACAAAAGTTACCCAAGTGGAGAAGGCCGTGCTGTTTCTTCTACCTTTGGGCATCCTGCATGAACAGGACAGCCTCCCTCCTAATATTCAACAAGAAGACCTGACCCTTCCACTTTGCACACTAGAAAAGGGAGGAGAAGGAAGATAGGCAGTCTGGGTAGGCAGGTAAGCGAGCTGAAAGCTACACCTCTGCACCAGCATGGATACTCCTTGCTAGACTATATGGCTAGGCTCACTTATCACAAAAAAATATTGCACGGTTGATTCCTCTTAACATTTTAAGTCTCTACCAAGTGTTTTAAGTAAGTGTACATATCAAATACTGTGAACATGTGTCAACTTCCTCCCCACCCTTGTAAAGCCAATCAACTGAGAGTCACAGGACTGCCGTTTAGCATTGGGTTGTGTCTGCCAATATTTTACCTGGTAGTTTTCGGTGCAATACTCTGATCTTTGTCCACAGTGAAAAGATCAACATTGGCAATGCCAACTTCTGTTGAGACCTTGACTTTCAACTGCAGTAAAACACAAGAGGTTATCAACAGATGAGTTCCACAGATGGTCCAGTGCTGAGTGCCGGCATTCCACCTCAATGACAAAATGAGTCACAAAGGTGCTTTCTGCTTGCCGTTTTTAGCAGACTCTCTTGACACATTCCTTTATAGTATCATGGGACCTGAAAACATGATCATTTTCTTATATGTATCCCCAAAACAATGACAGGATTATGCGAAAATCTGACTAGAACAAAAATAACCTAAATAAATGCCAAATCTCAAAATCTGTTGACATGATATAATCATGCAAAGATACGATAAACAGGATTGTCAAACTAATCATGCTAGCACATTTTATTTGTACAAAACGCAGTTTAAAAGCTTGGATTCAATCTTTGGAAGTTTTTAAGCAGGGGTTAGATAGCCATCTAACAGAAATGCTGATTCTGTGACCTGAGGCTGATTGTGAATGGGTGGGCCAAAGGGATTGTGTCTGAGCTTGGCTCTTATGGTTTTTTCTTGGTGTTGATTGCCACTTTGGGGTCAGGAGGAGAATTTCCCCCAGGCCAGACTGGCCAGGGATTCTGGTGGTTGTGCGTGGTTTTTTTTTTGGGGGGGGGGGGTAATCATCTATACATGAAATTGGGAGTCACTGTGGGTGGGCAAGTAGTTGTGAATTTCCTGCATTCTAAAAGCGGTTGGACTAGATGACCCAGGAAGACCTTCCAACTCTATTATTCTATGATTCTATCCTAACTTAAAGTGCTGATATACCCTTTTCCCTCTTCTATATTAGTGACTGGAATCAGGTACTCTTTCATTTTTACGCAAAATTAATTTGCTCAAAGCAAAATGAAGCATGAAATCCAGAATTTGCAGTTTCAAGATACAGTCAAAATCACACAGCCTTCCTTCACACCAGTAGTCCATCTGGCATACTACAATCCTCTACTAATAAATCAAGTCTTCTGACAACAAGTTGGAGAAACTTTATTTTCTCAAAAGACTGCAACAGGCCAAAAGTCAAGCCATGCACTTACTTGGAAAATAAAGCAAAACCATGAATACAGTAGACAGATGTTCAAAATGTTAAAATCCTACAACTGGAGGTCCCAACGAAGGAGAACAAAATACCTAGTTTGATTCCAACCTGGACTGACAGAGATGGAACCAGGGGCAGCTCCAAGGAGCCTTCTCTTTCTGAGCTAGCCAACTGCTTTTTCTTCAGGGTGAACATGTGTATCACATCCTGGAGTATGCACACTCTCTTGTTTTCTCTCCCCCCCCCCCCCCGTCCACCCCTTTAATGTCAGGAAATGCAGCCTGTCTGAACAGCTCTAACCTCCAGTTGAAAACTTGGAAACATTAAGTGCAATTAATGGTAATGGCAGGCTCTAAAAAGCATCTCTCCCGATTGCTTTTCCCAGTACCAACCTGGCTTATTAACAGGTCCTGTTCACGCCAGACCATCAGCATTAACGCACCCCCCCCCCAGGCTGCACCTACTGCAGGAGGGTATGCACATCATCATCAGCCTCTTTATGATGTTCTACGGAAATTATCACTCCAATTACCACACTGGCTTTGATATGCGGGCAAAGGCCAGCGCATGTAAACAAGCGCTGCTTCCCAGCTTCTCAAAACCGAGGGAGCAGTAAGACTTAAATGCTAATTTTATTATTGCAAAGTCAATCAGGGGCAAAAAAAAAATTGAGCACCCACAGGAAACAGCAATTAAAAAACAAAGCCCGCCACCACGACAAGTGAATCCAGCTGCCATTGCTGTGAGTTCTGGAATCACTCTGAAAAAGCGAAAAGGGGAAAAAACAAAGTCTGCAGGGAAAAGAAAGCAGCCACTTCTGCTCGGTGCATCAACATGCAAACATTGTAAAAGGAAAACACTGCCCTTCCTTTCTTTTGCTCTGTGTACCGTATATTAAAATCTGAACACAAAGGGATGCTTCTTAATTAAACATTTTAATAGGGCTGTGGTTTGCCATAAGTTTTGTTCTAACTTCCTTAATGAGTTGTTTACTAACAATGGCAATATACAACAACACTCTTGAATTGTACAACTCCAACTGCTAAATGTTTGTGCAATGGCACAGTCGAGGCTTTACAGAATACAAAGGCAACAATCAGATGTAAGCCGCTAGGGTAAGGACCAAATAAGATTGAGAAGGAGGCGGGATCTCATGATCTGGGCAGAGGTAAGGTAATGCTGAGGTACAGGGAGGAGATCTGCTGGGAATAGGGCACAACACAGAGAGTGTAAGCCTTTTTAGAAGAGAACTGGGCAAGCTATTTGACTTAAAGTTTCTGCCTAGGTTACCAGACAGTCTCCCTGCTCGGCTGTCTCAAAATAAGTTCTGTGGCCAAAGGCAGGAACTACAATACCAAGATCTTTCTTCAAGCTCCACTAACTCTGTATCAGAATATGCTGAGTTATGTCAGCAATATCACAACCGCTAACTGTTCCCTAGAAATAATTTCCTGAAATGGATAACTCTTTTGAAAGCAAGCAGATATCCAGACTCAAAGACTTCTGAGAATAAGCCCTATATGGCCATAGTACACCCTGATGGGTATAGCAGAAGCACTCAGTTTTGCAAAAAACAACAATGAAGAAGCAAGAAAACCCCACCAAAGACTCAATGTAAATAATCCTGTTTTCAGCTCGCATGATTTAAATAACTACTTCGCAAACTGAAAGTGGAATCAGAGCATATACCCACCTCAACTTTGTTGGCAATAAATCTAGTATCCCCGTCAACACTGACTGCAAAATCATAGTAGCCACTGGCAGGCTTGACACTCATGAAGTTCAGCTCGAAGACATCTCTGTTAATGACAAATAAGAATGACAATGATTCAAGGACATTAGAAGCTGGGTCAGTAGGGCAGCAAAAAGTGGCCAGATAGCATTTCAAGAGAAAAACTACATGGATACAAATGCCACTGCCAAGGAATATTCTAAAAAAAGGCAGAGTCACCAACTATTACAGTATGAATTTGATCATGTTGTGTGTATTCCTCGTGCCCCAACTTTCTTTCTAAAGAATCCTAAATTCTAGATCCAGAGTGATCTACAAAGGCATAGCTTGTGTGACATCATTTACCATTTCAAAGCATCACAGTTTTAAAGAGGCAATATTGGGGAAGGGGACTGGTAAAGGCACATCTGTACACAATATTAAGAACCCTGATGATTTATTTAAAATGTTTCTGTCCTAATTTATCTCCTCAGACACAAGGTGTTGAAATTTGGCTAGACTGAGACAACCTAATAAAATAATAAGATTCCCCACCCCCAGTGAGGTTCCTCATCCGTACATTGCAAGACAAAGTATCAAAATACGACAAAAACTTATTCTTACCTGGACAGGGCAAAGGCAGTTTGATGAAGGACTGTGCTTTTAGTAGCAGTAGATTTTGCATGATCTAAGTTCACGCTTGCCTGAGTCAGTGGCTGCGACATGACATTGGTCACCTGGAGCTATGGAACAAGAAAGGCCAGCAAGATTATTTCCCTGTCCAGCATATGAAGGCTATCAGGCTGAAAGAAAGCTCCTGCAAGAGGCAGGAGCCTGATGGCAACAATTCCACCTTCTGTTCCTTGCCACTGTTCTCTGTATCTGCCAAAGATAAACCTCTTCTGTTTTTTACAATGCTTTTAACCATGGTTATTTAAATTTGCAGCCTACCCTATCAGGTAAACTCAGGGTGACCTGCATTTTAACACACTCACACACACACAGACTCTCCCCTCTCCCTCCATAATTTCCCTTAAGAGAAAAGGCTTTTAATAAATACACTAGTTTGAACCCTCAACTCTCAATGGGACACTTTTTCCTCTGATCCTTCCAAATGAGAGACTTCCCACCAACACCTTGCATTTCTCATTCTATCATCATACCCTTCCTAATTTTCCCCAGAAAACTGACATCACATGCCCTGGTTGTTCATCTACATTTCTCAGCTCAGGCAATTGCCTCCCATCAACACAGCGGCATCCCAAATGGTCACCAGAAACACAGCCCCTGGTAACTTCTAGGGGGATGGGAAGACTTTGCAGTGGTGAGCTACTGACAGGGGCCCTCCATGCAAGTCCCACTGCCACCGCAGCAATAACAGAACACTCCTAGATGTATGGCTAACAGCCACTTCAGAGAACTGTAGTTCCTGGCAACTAATTAATTGCACTTTATACCACATAAGCTACAAGTCTTTTTTTGACCTGCAACCTGCCAAGCTACAAGAAGTCACGGTTATGACCTCAGAGGTATCAAGGCCAGGACCCCATGCAGCATTCCCAGAGATGAGGACAGGAAACACAAGCTGGGTACCAAGAAGCATACTGTTGTAAGAAATGAGCTATAAGAAAAAGCCTCTGAGTAATCCTCCACATCAGCAAGTGATCTTGTCTCACCTTCCTGTCCCTTCTGCCTGTGCAACAGAAGCATGACGCATAGTGCCCTGGTTACCTATGCGTGAGCAACTAGCAGCGGTTTGTCCCCTGAAAGGCAACCAAACTCAAGGCTTTGTGAGTTCTGGCAGCAGGTTCCCACCCAAGAGTCCCAACCCATGGGTTTATTGGTTTATTTTATTCATGTGTTGCCATTTATCACCGAGACTTAAAATGAACTACATAATGCAAGTCAGCACAAGCAAGAGAATGAGGCGGCATCTAAAAAACAATGTAATAGGACTAGGTGGACTGTTGAGCAGGAAGGGATGGTTAGTTTACCGCCAGGGTATATATTTTATTCTGGCTTTGCTGAATTTATTGTGGGGTTATCATGTTACCCGTCATGAGCTGGCTGTGCCGGGAGTGGCGGGCTATTAATTAACTACAATAATAAATATGACTGCAGGAATCTTAAACAAGGCACAAGTATTCAAGCAGGACCTCTGAATGGCTGCTAATGACTGGACATTTTATATACATACATATATATATAATTTTTTATATAGAAAGAACACTGCTGGTGTTAAGAGCTCTTCTTTTGTAACCCACTTTGTACTACACAAAGGAGTCTCAAAGTGGCTTACAATCACTTACCCTTCCTCTCCTCACAACAAGCACCCTGTGAGGTAAGTGAGGGCTGAGAGAACTCTGAGAGAACTGTGACTGGTCCAAGGTCATCCAGCAGGCTACCTGTGGATGCATGGGAAATCAAACCCGGCTCTCCAAGTTAGAGGCCGCTGCTCTTAACCACTACACCAAGCTGGCTCTAGCAGTACAGGTATTACACCACACGTGCCAACTAGCAGCAGAAATATCATACTTTCAAGGTGACTGTTGTAGGGAGAGGAGGGGAGTAAGTCGCTTTGAGACTCCTTAGGGCAGTGGTCCCCAACCTTTTTATCACCGGGAACCACTCAATGCCTTTTACTGAGGCCCAGGGGGGGGGGGGGGGATAGTTTATTCCTATACTCTCAACCACTGCCCTAACGCTCTCTGATCACTATGGTCATGTTTAAACATCCCTTCAAAATAAGATACAGACACGCCACAACAATGAACATAAGGAACATTTTATTTTCATGGAAATTTTAACTCATGACAATGACAAATCAATGGGAACCCTGAGCTTGTTTCTCTGCAACGAGATAGTCCCATCTGGGAGTGATGGGAGTCAATGACACCCTAAGTGTGTTGTAAAGGGCTGGGGGGGATGAAGTAAAGGGCCGGGGGGGGGGGGGGGAGAAGGCGTCCTTTGGGGTCCACCTCCAATTAGTCGAAGGACCGCATGTGGTCCGCGGCCCACAGGTTGGGGATCGCTACCTTAGGGTGCTGAAAAGGGGGTCATCTACTTCTACTTCACAAATGAGCTCCCACCAATATACTATGTAGCAAAATTCTAGTCCATCCCAGTAAATAGGCCTCAGTCCCAATCAATGTTGGCAGTCTCTGGTTTGTGAACTGCATTCAATATTATTATACCTATGCAGAAGTTTAATTAGGAGTCAAATAAATTAAACAGATCTTGCATGGAACAGGATCAGGGAACCCCAGGTTCAAATCCCCAGTGTCATGGAAGCTGATTGGGTATGGGGGCCAGTCACACTCTCTCTCATCCTATTCTACTTCACAGGGTTGTTGTGAGGATAAGATCAGGGAGGGGAAACAGGTGTAAGCTATTTTGAGTTCCTCTCAGGGAAGTAGCCTATATATATAATAAAAATGTATCTGTCAACTCACCCTAAGAATGGGCTGATGGTGAGACACAGCTGCAGGCCCATCAGGGACCACAATGACTGGCAAGTGGTAATGATTCTGCGAAAGTGATGCTGCTGCACAAGCCACACTGAAGGCTTCAGAAAGGATCTCAAAGTTCTTCTTGCTGAAAACTGCATTAACCAGCTGGATGATCTGATCCTGAAAAGGGTATAAAACAAAGCAAGTCAGCTGAGAGAAAATGGCAAGTTTCTGCTCCAAGTGGCTCCAGTGCATGCAAGAATGGCAAGGGATATGATTTCCAAGGAGTTCAGAAAGGAGAGGGGAAGTTAGCAAGGAAGAAAGAGTTTGGCAGACTACGCTATTTCTCTGCGTTTCGGGGATCCCCCCCCCCCAATCAGCTGGCTAACCAATACAGTGGAGATAGTTCATGCTATTCCGCAAGTACCCAAGGGGTGGAGCTTGGGGAGTGGGAATTTCCATTCCTTCCTTCTTAGGGTCAGACAGAACGAAGAAGCCAGATGGTGTAGAGCAGAACTAAAGATGAACTGAACTGTTGTTGCTTTCTCTCCATATGATCCTTTCCCTAATGCAGAGGTTTTACTTAGAAGTTAAGCACACATGTGCCTGTGCTGCATTAGTCTGCCACGCTTCATTTACTCTGCTAAGAAATCATATATTTGTTGGAAACATGTTGGGAAATTTGGAAGACAGCTTCTTAATAAATTGTTCTCACACACATTGCTTGGGCTTCATCATTCTTTAGGCCAGTCTCTAACCACCAGCTATTTTATTAGGAACAAACGCTGAAGCTCAAAAAACTCTTTGAGCAATAAAGGAACCAAGAAGGTCCTTTGCGACATGTTCAGGTTCTGCCAAAAGAAGCCAGTTGAGTGTATAGCTGTTCATACTCCCCAAACTGTCTCAAAATCTTCCTCGGTCCTATGCTACTTTGCCCCCTTCCAGTGACAGCAGAGGAAAACTCAGAACGTTGTGACATGAATACATGGAAGAAGAGCTAGTTGTCTGCCAATTCTGGAGACAGTTGGCTGTTTAGAGTAACATCTCAACAAAACAAAATCAGAGTCCAGCAGCACAGTGATCCCCAATCTTTTTATCACCGGGGACCGGTCAACGCTTGACAATTTTACTGAGGCCCGGGGGGGGGGGTAGTCTTTTGCCGAGGGACGTCGCCGCCTGAGCTCCTGCTCCACTTGCTTTCCCGCTGGCGCCCCTGATTTCCTGCTGCCCACTGGGGGGTGCTGCCAGCAGCAGCTGCGCAGTGCCATGCCAAGGGGGAGCCCCAGCCATGGCAGCTGCTGGAGAGCACCAAAGGTGAGCCGGCAGCAGAATGGCAGGGCAGCAGCCAGGGAGGAGGACGAGGAGGAGCCACGGACCGGCACCGGTCTCCGGACCGGAGGTTGGGGACCACTGCACCTTTAAGGCCAACACTGGATTCTGATTTTGTTTTGTTGTGCTGCTTCAGACCAACACAGCCAACCACTTGAATCTAGAGTAACATCTAGTTTGGCCATAATATCTCAGAGTTACTTTTAACAGTTATGTGGCTCAAAAGGCATTGTCTCATTCAGTTAAAAATAGGTGGTGGGGAAATCGCAGTTCCTGACAACTTAATTTATAGCCAACTCCGGATAATTATCTTTAATTGGCCTAATTCAGATGTCGCCGTTCTGTGTGTGTGGATCCTTTTTATAATGCATCCTCTGATGTCTGGGAGTCTGTAATGCATCACATTAAGTTGACTGGAATGACTGAGTCAAACGCGGTGATATGAAAAATGTTTCAGCATCGTTTGTTTTGCAGCAATACTCCTATACGCGGTCAGAGCGAACTCCACTGTCAGGTCTTACCACCCTTTCAGTCCATCATCATTTCCTCTAACAATGAGACAGGCTAGGCATTCATTATGTTATCAATCTAGAGGAATACAGTCTGGGTGGTTAGGAGATTAACCCCTTGGCAACACGTACACTCACCTACACATAAAAGGACCCTGCATACAACCTTCTCTGGACAAGCTCTATAAATAATGTCAATTGTTCATCGTGCTGTCAAGGGACCACAGTTCAGCCATGGCTTGTTATCTGAAACTTGTTTTAGCCTTTCCTTTAAATTCTGTTAAGTCTCTATCCTCATTCTAGGTCTCACTACAATACCCAAGCCTAACAACCCAACAACCCAAACAATGCACACTGGATCATTAACAACTTAGATGGTTCACAAAAATGATGGCTGCTTTAGACTAGACATTAAGGATTTTCTGACTTTCCTTCTTTATGCCCCATATAACTGATTTGGTCACCTAAAATTAAGCTCAAATGTGATTTAAAAAGCACACAGAGGCTTAAAAACATATAAAAAGGTAAAGGTATCCCCCTGTGCAAGCACCGGGTCATGTCTGACCCAAATTCCCCATCCCTTGTAAACCATTCCAGATTGTTCAGAGCCCCTTTTTCATCTGCTTTAAAAAAAAAAACAACCCTTTAAGGTATTTCGGGGACACGGAGGGACCATGAAAACAAATCGTTATCGTCATTTTATACATAGAGTTGTCACCAGTTTTAGGCACCAGGTTAAGCACAACCAAGTTGTGTGGCAGGTATAGTGCTTGCACAGCATGCATTCTGCTGGGGATCTATGGAATCTCATGTTCTGTCCTTCTTCCCCCGTCTATGAGCTTTGTGAATAAGTAGCAATTTGAAAGTGTGTGTTGCCAGTCCCAATACAAACCTTTAACCATCATACTGCACAAGCTCTGTTATATGAACTGAATTAATTTAGCATATGTAGAGGTCAATACTGTCTCCCTTTACTGGTAAGCTCTGTCTGTGCACCCCAAGATCCTCTAGCTTGGTGAGTTTTGAGGGATTCCATCTTTTGACCTTAAACCAGTTTCACTGTCACAGTATGTTTCATCTCAGGCATTTGTAAGAGATAGCAGCCTGGTTGCCAGGAGAATTCTGGAACATATTAATCCTGGTTATTCTGTATGAAGAGTTTAGACTCACTGTCTTTTATTGTTATTATTTGACTTCGTTTGATATTTTGTACCCTTGTTCCCTTGTTAGGAATTTAAGCTACTTCCTGTTTAAGCATCTGTCTCCCTTTTCTTACATTCAATGGGAGATTTATTTATACTACTATAGGACAGAGCTCTGCACACTCCCAATACTTATGTTTAACTGTACACCGTACATGTGCAGGGAATGCTGTCACACATGGGGACTGATATGACAAAGAATATGTGCACAGATGTGTATCCAACCCATTTCGTCATTATAATTCTTTATATTCATTTGCTACTGCAAGCTACTATGGATATTCTTTTTTGGGTTGCATTGACATTTTGGTATTTTAACAGTGGTTATCAACCTGGGGGTCACAACCTCTGGGGGGTCAATTGACCCTTTCCCCAGGGGTCACCACGGCCTTGGCAACCCAAAGGGGGTCGTGGCATTAGGAAAGTTGAAAACCACTGTATTATAAAGCTAAGACCATAAAGCTAAGACCATAACTAGCATAGAAGTTATATAATGCCAATTCTGACAGATTTATGGAATCTGTCCAGCCCTTATTATCTAAATTCTTCTCTGCACCTGCATATAGAAGTATTAATGTATTTTTCCTTCCAAAACCAGTATACCACTGTCTATCAGAAAACAGGAACAATGCCAAATGCATACCTCCTTCATTGCTGGCTCTGTCCCTACATGGTCAGACAGTCTGTAAGTAGCAGCTAGAAACAGAGCAGTTGTCTCAAGTCCTTCTTCAAACTGCAGATACACCCCTCCCAGGTCATCCAAGCGGGCAACAAGATCCTGGAAGCAATTGAAGATGTAAACCTAGTTACAAGACCCTTGTGGTAGCAGAATGACCATGTCCATCTAACCAGCATGGAATTATGCATTTTTTCTCTATTATCACACACACACACCAAGCTCAAGAGTGGTGTGCATGATTCCCCCTCCATTTTGTCCTCATAGCATCCCTGTGAGGTAGGTTAGCCTGAGAGAGGCTGACTAGCAGAAGGTCACCCAGGGAGCATCATGGCAGAACTTGGATCTCCTAAGTACTGGTCATTGGTCCAATTGCACTAGTCCTCAAGTTAGAGAATGCTACCCTCTAAGATATATAGCTGTATTTGTTTTAACAAGCAGATTTAACATCTTTTTATTCCACCAAAGGAAGGTTATGATGGCACATGGTATTTAATACTGCAGTTTTTAGAATCTTAATAGTTTTATACTGACATTTTGCTGTTAGTCACCTAACTCATGCTGGGGCTGTTTGAGCTGAAGGGCACGATATAAAAGAAATAACTGAATAAATACCTCTATCTCCTCCACGATGCCACTCAAGTCTGCCTGCTGGGATAAGTATGATGCAGTCTGCAAAGCCTGAATTGTTCTGGAACAAGAGAAATGAGTTTGTGGGGAAAGGATGAGCAAACATGCCACATGAATTCATTTAAAACTACAACATGAAACCAAAGGCTCCAAAGTGTTCTCATCTGTAGACATGAAGAATGCAAAAGGCCTCAGAAAAGCTGCTGAAAGAAACAGAGGCTGCACAACTAAAGTTACATATTGTGGCAGATCCTGATTCTATCCTTCCACTCCATCAAGCAAATTCTGAAGCCTTTCTCCATCATAACCAACTCTTCTGATGGTAGAAAGCCCCTTGGAAGATGGCTGATCCAATCCACTATGAGGGTGAAAAGATTTTGCGTGCTGGAATAAAACCAGAAGGGCTGTGACTCACTAGCCGATCATCTGCTTTACGTGCAGAAGTTCCCAGGTCTGATCTCCTAGCATTTCTGGGACAAACAAGACATTTATTCAAAACACAAGTCTGCTAATGGCTGCTAAATACAAGAACTAAGGTGGACCACCCTTTTGGGAGGCAGTATTTTCTGGAATGCCAGTTATTGATTGACAGTAATTGGGAATGTTTTGGCCTTTGAAGTGGACTTTAAAGGACAACTGGCAGGCCACTGTGGGATGCTTGTTGCTGTGCTACATGCAGACAGTCTGGCCTGATCTACAGGGACAGTAGTTCTCAACCTTGGGGCCGTGACTCCATTTGGGGTAGCTTGGCGTCTTCCGTGGAGTCGCCCTGTTGCTGGACGCAGCAGTGGCACCCAGTTGGTGGCGGTGGCTGGTGGAGCCAGACCTCCCTGCGTCCCATTGTCTCTTTTCCTCCCCAGATGGACACCCTCCCTTCCCTTCGCTCCTCTCCCATCTGTGCTCATCCAGAGCTCATTGCTGCTGCCACTGGTGCAAGTGGTGCGCTGGAGCAATTGTTGTGCACATGTGCACGCTGCCACCAAAGTTGGGGACACGGCCCCAAGAAGGTTGAGAACTGTTACACTGGGACTTTTCATGTTCTTAAAACCCAGTGCATTGAGGCTTCAAAAGTGCTGAACCTAAAGCCACACTTACTCCAACACCAAAAAGGTAAGATTCAAAGAACTAGAAGACCCCAGTCAATCATGTAGGCTCCAGAAATTATTGCAAACCATGTTTAGTTAGCAGGCACATGGTCCAGATGTCTTTACTAAAGCCACAAGCCATACAGAAACAGAACAAACCATGCTAATTAACTAACTAAAATGATATATCTAAATATATCACTCAACCTAGTAAATCAAACAATGAGATGGGTTAGAGTTTTTCAGAGTAAACTAGACATTATCTCAGCCGGTATGTCCAGAGTATAGTACAGAAACTTAGCTATTTGCATAGTGATTATTTTGCCAACCCTAGACAATAAAATTTTAAGAAAAAATGTTTTTATCAGCCAATACAAGTTCCAATAAATCCAGGTGTACCTTAATATTAAGTCTACTTTGAAATAAAAAAGTCAATCAAGTTAACAGTGCCGAAATAAAATCTAGGCTTGGTTACACTATTTTTGGATCTGCCTGTCATCGTTGCAGATGTTAACACATTAAATCTAGCCAGAATAACAGCATGGTAATATCCTGTAATAGTTAAAATGGATAAATAACATGCATATTCATGTGGAATCATCAGAGCTAAACTGAATATGAGAGGAGAACACACCCCATAGGCTTTATCCAGAATTTCAGGATAATCAATCTTCTATATCAGGGATGGCCAAACTGTGGCTCTCCACAGACCACAATTATCATGAGCCCCTGCTATGTACATCTGGAGAGCCACACTTTGGCTGCCCTGCTCTATATGATCATCAATCATTAAAATAATAATAGTATAAATTAATTTTCATAGCTGCCTTTCCCAGTTGGCTCAGGGTGACCACCAACAAGGCATGTACAAGTAATAGTTATCTTGATAAACTTTACATTGTTAAAATGAAAATATTAATCAAATGGTATTTTTAAACAGCCTCCATTAAAACCTTATAAAGGAGAACTCCATTTCTGCCGGGCAGTTGGTGTTTTGTGGGTGGCTTTCCTTTGCCCTATAGATTTTTAAACTGAAGTGGGAAGACCTAGTGTGGTCAACTTCTCATCTACTGTTTTTAGCTTACTCAGAGTATAAAGATCAATCAGAAAGTTGATCTGATCACTAAGGAACAGAATTCAAAATTCTAAAACTGGGTGGGGGTGGGGATTACATATTCAGAGAAAAGGTAGCATTCTAAATTAATTCATTCATGCCCTCTCAAAAGCAGAGAAAGATTTACTCATCAAATAGCAGATAAAGATTTACGGATAAATGATACTGAATTGGCACACAATTAATCACAGCATTTTCTGCAACACTTACGCCAAGACATTCTCCTCCTTGCTGAGGCGAGAGGTGAGGGCACTGAGAGCCTCTTGGGAAGCAAGAGGGAGCCCAAAGCCACTCAAAGCTCCAACAGCATGGTAAATCTGGGTAACTGAGGAATCCTCACTGATAGAGGCAAGTAGCAGCTCTCTGGTCTCATTTGAAATGGCAATCTAAGAAAGAAAAAATATGGATGGGACGTCAGGCTTAATTTTTTCACCTAATGATACAGTTTTCACGAATGCCCACCAGAAATGCCCAGCATTTCATCTAAGAAATACTATCCAATGAGGGTGACAGAACTTTGGCAAATGTTTTAAATCCAGAAACAAATTACAACTATTTGAGAAACCTGCAGAAGGAACCCAGAGGTGTACACTTCCCCCTATGGGTTGTAGGCTGGCCCCATCCCATACGGTGTTAGCTTTATTCTCTTTAAATGGCAGCCTGCAGGAGCAGCAGTGGGAATTACCAAATGTATGCAGCAAAAGAAAAAGAGCCTCTTGTGGCGCAGAGTGGTAAGGCAGCCGCCTGAAAGCTTTGCCCATGAGGTTGGGAGTTCAATCCCAGCAGCCGGCTCAAGGTTGACTCAGCCTTCCATCCTTCCGAGGTCGGTAAAATGAGTACCCAGCTTGCTGGGGGGTAAACGGTAATGACTGGGGAAGGCACTGGCAAACCACCCCGTATTGAGTCTGCCATGAAAACGCTAGAGGGCGTCACCCCAAGGGTCAGACATGACTCGGTGCTTGCACAGGGGATACCTTTACCTTTACCTTTATGCAGCAAAAGAACAGGTTTCAGCACTATATGATACCCCGAATCTTGGAAGTCAATGGCTCTGTCAAAGATCAGTCAACATCATAGACAAAACGAACATTCAGACTGGCCAGGGATTCTAATTTATTTTGGTGGGGGCAACATCTGGGCATAAAACTGGAGTCACTGTGGGTGGGCAGGTAGTTGTGAGTTTCCTGCGCTGTACATGGGTTTGGACTAGAAAGCCCCAGTCCAATGCAACAAATTGATTCACATGGAGAAAGAACTCGTTGAACAAGAATCCTATTTCTTAGACCTAATATTCAGCCTATGAAGTTCCCGGGCTCTACAACTACCAAAATAAGAAGGAAAAAGCACACTCTTAGTGCTTGCAGGATATTGGTTTTCATACTAACCAGGTGCAATGATAGCTAGAAAAAATACTTTTTCTATAAGAGTTACATTAAATTTTCCCCTTCAGGGACTGAGCTCACCTCACATCCTGTCAGTGCCTGGCTGGCCTGTGCTGCATAGAAAAGGGAATCCACATTGTTGGGGTCCACCTTGGATCTGATGAAGTTACATGCGGCCTAAGATAAATAAGCAATCATTAAAGCAAAGCAGTCACACCATCACCACCTGGCTGGTACTCTCTGAAAATGTTTAGTCCACTTTGCCACACTAACAGCAAAAACTGCTCAGATGTAATTCTGTTTAGCTTCACACATGCAGTTTTCACACCTGGTCAAGAGGACAGAATTTCATTTTGATAGGTTCCTTTAAAATTAGTCTACGTAGTGCAGGTATACTGAAGCCATTTTACACAGTGTCAGATCCTTAGTCCTCTGCTTCCTCTGATGGGCAACAGCTTTCCAGCAGCAGGCAGAGAAAGGCCTTTTCCACCATCTCCTGAGATCTTTTAACCGAAGATGAAAGTGATGAAACTGAGACTTTCCATTTGCAAAGCATGCCTTCTATCACTGAGCTTTAGCTCTTTCTTGGTGAGCCCAGTACTGCCATGTGCTTTGTTCTGTTGTGGGGACATCTTTTTCTGTGTGGTGATCTTCACCTTTATGTTGGAAGCTGGGTCAGGCACGTTAAGGTATTTTGATTTTAAAAATGATGCACTGAGAACTATAAGCAATACTTAAGTATATAAAAGGATTTACATCTATCTACTTAAAAATAATCAGCTTTGAATTCTGTATATATCCTAAGGATCTTTATTGCTACTTCTACATGTTCCATATTTTTTGAGAAACAAATTCCAATTTCAAATAATAATTTCTTAGAATTCTATAATTTGATGCACATTCATAAATACACTAAAAGCCAGGAAAATATTCCTTCATAACCGGATTGTTCCTTGGGCAGCCTTATGTTGGATGTATTTACTGAGAAGCTGTGCCACTGTGTTGAGCAGAGCATATTCCCATTCCCAGATAATAATGCATAACATGGCAACCTCACTTGTAACTGAAAGTGACAATGCAATTTACTGAGAAAGTGAATTCCAGTGGCCAGCCCTGCCACCCCATTCAGAAAAGTGTAAATGAAACCTTCCTTCATCTTAAGCAGCTCTCCTACAAACAAAACTGCTTGAGACAGAGGAAGGATCCTTAGACGGGATTAATGTTTCAAACTCTGCTGAGTGGAGTCTTAGAATATGAGCCACTGGGACCTTAGTAGTCCTTAGTCAAGTTATTCTCTTCAATATCCGTTACTCAGATTTGCAGTATGAGTATAATACTGACCTACCCTATGGAACCAAAACAGTTATAATACTGAAAACATGGTACAAAGGCTGTTATCATTCATGCACAAGCACCAATTCTACACACAGTCTAATGCTGTTCAAGAGACCTGCACTATTAGTACATGTGCACAGAAATGTCTCTTACATTTTCTACTGAGTCTGCAAGCTAAGAGGAGATGCTTTATTTTAACTACGCAGCTATTAAAGGATCAGACTTGAGCAATAAACAGAGCTTCTAGTTCCACACTTGTAGCGGTTTACTTTTGGAACAGCAGAAGCAGGGACAGTATGAGCACAGCAGCATGTCGCACCTTTCCCCAATACCCTTTGCAGTGCTTAGAAGGCAGGTAAAAGAAATCCCTTTGCACCCCCTTTCCCCGCATGCGCCTGTTCCTTCTTCAAGTCTTCCCGGGATGTCCCAGTAGCAGATATACTAAGTGGAACTGGAACAGCACCTTAAATCAGCGGTTCTCAATTGCCCTAGTGCCGCAACCCCTATAGCAGGGGCGGCGGCAACATGGGCTCCAAGACGGCTCAGAGGAAGCCAGCGCCTTGCCACCCACCGTAGCTGCGGCCTCCGCCACGACCCCCAGGAAAGGGCCAAATGACCTCTTGAGGGGCGGTGACCCCCACGTTGAGAACCACTGCCCTAAATGAATGTGTGACTGAGGAAATTTGTATAACATGCACATTCTGCTATCCTGGAATAAAGCAAGCCAACAGGCAGCAGGTTACATTTTGGCTCCATCTATTGGAAGAGCTCTCTTGCAGCATCTAAGAACAAAAAATGAGCAGCTAAATACTTTTAACAGCATAAAGCAGAAACACCATCTATTTGAAACAAAAAATGCATATAATGGATTAATTAAAATATGTGATATGTTCTCACCTGTTCATCAGTGATCTTCACCCCTAATTTGCTGAGTCCTACAATGGAGTAATAACTTCCTTCCAAATCAATGAATGGGCGCTCCAAGGAAGCTTGTAGCCTCTGAACATCATATTTTGTAAGATAATGGCTAGGGGTTAGAGCCTGTATGCTAGCTACCAATATCAAGGCCAAGACAAGAAGTGATAGAAAACCTGGAAATTAAAGAGATGGGGGGAGGGGAGAATCTTAATAAATACAATGAAAGCCTCTACACAGAGTTTATATTTCACAATTTCATAAAAAGCCTAAGTTGCACAATGCAAATATCTACTATGGGACCCATAAATCAAACCATTGGGCATAGAAAGATACCAATATAACATAATCACAGCAGGCCACTAAAGCTTTTAACCAAGTCATATCTTAAGATTTCATAATCAAGCTAACATATTCAAACTATGTTCATTTAATGTCAGCTTCTCCTACATGAAACTGGAATCATGAACCCCAGACCCATGCAAACTTACGCGGAGTCAATTTACATTAGGGGAATGGGATTACCTACGGAGAGCCCTATAGGAGGTCTCAACCAACCTACCAAATCCTTCAGCATCAAGAGAGCACTACAGACTTAACATACAAGATTCCTGTACAATTATAGTCTGCCTTTTTAGAAGAAAAAGAGTTGGTTCTTATATGCCACGTTTCTCTACCAGAAGTCTCAAAGCAGCTTACAATCCCTTCCCTTTCTTCTCCCTACAGTAGGGGTAGTCAACCTGTGGTCGTCCAGATGTTCATGGACTACAATTCCCATGAGCCCCTGCCAGTGTTTGCCACTGCGGAGTGGCGTTTGCTGGCAAGGGCTCAAGGGAAATGTAGTCCATGAACATCTGGAGGACCACATGTTGATTACCCCCGCCCTATAGCACACACCCTGTGAGGTAGGTGAGACTGAGAAAGCTCTTATATTACTGCTAAATCAAAACAGCTTTATCAGTGCTGTGGTGAGCCCAAGGTCACCCAGCTTGCTACACATGGGGAATCAAGACGGTCCTAACCACTACACCAAGCTGGAATCATGGAATTCAAGACAGCATACATGACAGCTGCTGACTGCATCATTTTATTTATTTCTATATATACACCTCATTATTCTCGCCAGTAAGCTATACCACCATTCTCCGTTCCTCCATGAGAGGTAGATTGGGCTTTAAACAAATATTTATTGCAGTCTTCTACCAAATCTATAAAGAGAAAGAAATCCTTATATATTCAAGGGCAGTCACAGTCAAAATAGTATACAAAAAACTTGATGGACAGTCAGCTGTTTGGATAATCAAAATAGGGACAAAGTTAAAACATATTGACAAAGTTTTTAAAATTCCTATCAATCCTGCTATAAGGTGCCTCATACAATCTTCCCTGACTTACAAAATGCCACAATGTTCTCGAACCTAGTTACCAAAAACATATGTTGATGGTTTGTATCAGACAAGAGCTGAGTACAAGTCGGATTTGACTTGACTGACCAGGGAAGCCTTCCAGCAATGGCCCAATAGCCTCTTTACAAATCAGACCATAAAACCCGCAATTAACAAGCGGGTGCTCGGTCGATTCTACTCCTCTCCGGGTAGCTCGGACTAACAGTGACCGGCTTCCAGGGCAAGGCGGCTCTTCCAGATCCTCGCCCGACACTCTTAACCGGCTCACGAGCCCCCACGCGGGACATAACGGGCCACGAGGCACGCGGGACAATCAGGCTCCTCAGAAACGCCCAATAAAAACGTGGCATTTATCCATATTAGACTTATACGAATAAAGCGGGGAAGGACAGTCGGCTCCCTCTGGCCGCAGCGAGGTTCCCGCCTTGGCCTCTCTGGGGAGGACACGCCACGCTCCAGCCCCGGGCCTAAAATCGCCCGTCCCACCCCCACAGCTGGGCCTCGGCGCTGCTGCTGCCGCCACCTCCGCACACGGCTTACCCGGGGCCGCCATCATTGCCCTCGCCTCACCACCACGGGAAGAAGCGACCACTTCCGCCAGGAGCTCCGGGACGTACCATTCAACAAAGGCCAACCCCGGCCCCTAATCTGAAAGTCCCATACGCAGCCGTGGCGGCGGATCAACTCTGCGCACGGAAACAGCTGGTCAAGCGCAAGGAGATGACGCGGAGGGAAAGAGGCGCTCGGGAGCCCTATTCGCTTGCCCCCTCGCCGACGAGCACAGATGGTACATTCCGGTTCGGTTACAGCTGGCGTAGGGCGGACCCCGCACGCGGATGTGGCCTCCGCGGATTGGCTGGGGGCGGAATCATTCATCCCGAAGGGGGGAAATTCAAAGAGATAGGCGGCCGGCGCGGCATGAGGTAGGGGGCGGGGTCAGAGGCTGGGCGCTGCAGGGGGCTGAGGGCGGGGTTTGCAGAGAGGAGTTTGGTTTCTCCTCTTAGAAGGGGAGGAGTCTGCGGAGTGGCTTTCAGACGGGGCTCGAATGCGTCCTTGCCCTGAACCAGGGGTAGTCAAACTGCGGCCCTCCAGATGTCCATGGACTACAATTCCCAGGAGCCCCTGCCACCGAATGCTGGCAGGGGCTCCTGGGAATTGTAGTCCATGGACATCTGGAGGGCCGCAGTTTGACTACCTCTGCCCTGGACGATCTGCCTCTGGCATGCAGGAGGAGAACCAAGTGGTGTGAATGGGCTTGAGAGGGTCAACGGTGGGCTGGATTCTCTTTTGCAAACAGCGACCCTGGCATGAAGAGTGGGAGCCAGTGTAGCCAGGTGGACGCCTAAGCCCCATTCTTTGCTGGTGCTGCTTGTTGGCTTATTATGTGCAGGGAGCTTTTAACACAGGGGGGCATTCTCGAGTGTGGTCCTCCATCCACAGCCTGAAGAGGTACAAGCCACCCTAGGATTCTTTTTGACTTCCGTATATTCCAAGTTTTATTGAAAAAACTCACCAGTGACATGTACACACAAATTTATACCCTTGCCAGACTTCATAATTCTACATTTCCCCTAAGGCCTTTTATAACAGCCTTTCTGTCCTACTCCGCTCCTCTCTGCAGCGAGCAAAACAGTACATGGGAGAGCAACTTCTTTGGGGGAAAGGGGACCCAAGGCCTTTCTGTCGGTCTCCTGGAATCAAGCGTGCAACTTCCTGCATGTTTGTTATTAGGTGTAAAAAGTCAAGGGACGACTACAAGTGTTAATATTTGGTTCTGAATGCCACATTTTGGAGATATCAACTGGTTATTCTGTATGTCAGTGTTTTTAAAAATGTTCTGGGAACCTTTAAGTGATTTGGAAGCTTACTGGAGTATTCTCAATAAGATTAAGGACATACCTGATTTATTTGTCATTTGGCTGGGGGGGGGGGATTAGACTCCTAGTGGAGTATAGGCTATAAAACTATTGGGAGAGTTTAAATATGCGAAAGAGTGAAGCCCTGACTGCTTATAAAATAATAAAATAATTTTATTTAGAAGAGAGATCGTTTTTATGGGGAGAGAAATTGAACTAACTCTTCTGCATTCAGTCTGTATGTTGGTTTTTAAGGCAAGCCGGAAGGAAGTGTATTCAAAGGAGCAGGAAGTATCCAATTGAGCTAATCAGGATGGTGAGGAAGTTCCTATCCTAAGTATGCTAAATACACATCTCTGATGCCCCCTGCAGGACATCCTTCATATTCTGTTCAATCATGCACAATGCAGAACTTGCCAACAAAAACTGCAGGTCAAACAGCACAAGACAACTAATGAATGGAATGAAAGTACTAGCTAACCTTGGGTGTGTTTTGGGGGCCTGGCTTTTAGTGGGTAAAGTTCCTTGAATTCTTGTTTGCAAACTCCCCAGCTCAGAAATTGGCATTCACACAAGTTTCCCTCTTGTCTGTTCAGGGTCTTGGTATTCTTTCTAAGCTGGTAGAATTTCCTGGAGAGTTCACATTTCTATTGTGTATGTTACTGTCCATGGTTTGGGCAGATCTTCAACCAGCAAGTCCAGCCTCATTGTGAAAGACAGTGGAAGGAATGTGGCTTCCTCATATTTGGCCTGTTGAATGAATTTGGGGCTCAAACTGGACAGTGGGTCACAATCACACTCAAAAGTGTTTTCTGACTAGAGACCATAACGTTTGTGGACCAGAGATCTGCAGGACAAATCAATGCTAGCTGGGCAAGACAACTTCTGCATTTGTGTTTGTAGAATATCAAGTTCCTTCTTGCTTTTTCATTTGTTCAGAACACAAATTCCTGAAGGGAAGTACTGAATAAAAAGCTTTTGTCCTGACATTGTTTAGTGAAGCCCTTCAGAACTGGGAGTTCAATCTGAAATTCTGAATCAAGCCACTGATTACTTTAATTCTGATGTAATTTTTTTTGGCCTTAATTTCACTGCAAGCTACAGGGGTTGTAAAAGCTGGAACATCATCTTGCATTATTCTGAACTCTCCAATTCCCTGCGGATCGTCAAATTGTTAGGCAAGATACTTTTAGCTAAACATTCATTGTTTGTACGTTGTCTCTGGTTACATTTTTGAATGAATCCCCCCCTCCAAAAGCAGAGCAATAATATTGTTCATGGCCAGCGTGACAGATTTACACATGCTTGGGCTAGAAGAAGGCCACACAGCTTGTTTGCTTTAGAGGCTGCCTTAAAGTCAGTGAATTGGAAATATTGTCACAACACCTGCTCTTAATGTCCTGGCTTTAAATAAACAATCGGTGTGTGTAATAGCAAAATTCCCTAGTTCGTTCTTGAGGTAACATTCCAAAACAACAATGTAATTTACCTTCCTAAATATGTTCCACTGAAGATTGTGGGAAGCTACTAACACATAGATTCAAGTGCATAGCCGTGATGGTCTGAAGCGGCAGAACAAATTTAGAGACCAGTGGCACCTTTAAGACCAACAAAGTTTTATTCAAGGTATGAGCTTTTGTGTGCACGCACACTTCCTCAGATACAGAGTCCGTTGTATCTGAGGAAGTGTGCTAGCACACGAAAGCTCATATCTTGAATAAAACTGGCCTTAGAGGTGCCAGTGGATTCTAAATTTGCCCTTCTAAAACATGTAAGAGCCAAAATGAAGGATTTATGCAGAAATGCAATTGATGCTTTCCAGTTTGTATTCCCCACCTCCTTTTATACTTTTTAAATATCTATTTGTAAACTATTTTTATTTCTTTCGATTTATAAACCATCCTCTTCACTAGAGCAGTCTCATGGCAATGAACAATATATAACCAAAACTATACTTAAAATCACAGTTCAAAACAATTCTTCCCATAGGTATCTAAACAGAACCTAGGGTAGGGGTGCAATACAAGAGAGAACCCATCTAGATGTTGATATTTTACTGGGCTCAATCAGCCGCTGTTTTCTCTTGTTAATCTGTAATATCTTGAAATTGTTTATTTTTTATTTATTTATAATTTAATTTATATCCTGCCACTCCCATAACCGGCTTGCGGTGACTGTTAAAATCTTGCTGTTTCCAATGCTTTATTCAAAAGTAAGCCTCACTACAGGCTGCCGGTTTTAAGACTTATTAAGTAGTCAAAAATGAGCTTCTTGAATCAGCATCCTGAATATGGAATGAGATGTTAAAATGTCTCAGCAAACTTGTCATAACTTCCAGGGTGCTTCTTATGTAGTCCCCTAACATTTTTCATGGTAGCCTCCCATCATGGCTTCCATTGGCACCATTCTGTGAAATGTAAACGGGTTTTAAAATGTTGGATGATTTTCAGTTAGTCCTGATAATGGTACTATTTAAGTAGTTCTCATATGTAGAGGTGAAAAGTTCAGGGGTAGCTTAACGGTTTCATTTTCTTTGGGTGAGAGAGTTCATTGGAGAATTAAGGTGTAATATCTGTTCATTTGTTAATTAGAAGTGGGGCATTTTGAGAACATACTCCCAAAGAACATACAACTACTTATCTTGTTAGCGTTTAAGCAGTCCTCTAAAACAGGGATCCTCAACCTGTGGTCCTCCAGATGCATTTGCTGGCAGGGGCTCATGGGAATTGTAGTCCATGAACATCTGGAGGACCACAGCTTGACTACCCCTGCTCTAAAACAACTAACGTAAATTGAGTTTGGGGTCAAGTTCTACTCTAAACCAAATTCCTGAAGTATCTTGGGGATGGTTATTTCCCATAAAGACAATCTTATTTGGGGTTGCAGAAATCATTGTGCTTCACAGTACTAGAACAAATAGGACTTGAAAACACATGGTGAAAAAAGGCAGAATTGTGTGTTTGTGTGTATGTAGATTTGCCCCATCAGAAAAGCAGCTGCTCCTATTCTTAAAGTAAACATTGGGAGATTTATGGCATGTATCAAGGCATCCATGAATGTAATAATACTTAAAAATGGATAGCCTGGTAAACATGCAGGGTTGTCATCTTCCTAAAATATCCCAATGTGAAACGGATATTTTGCAAGCCTGCCAAAAACCCAATTATTAATTGCAATTTTGCATCTGTCCTGCAGAGGGTGATGGAATTGTATGGTGTTTTTTCTTTGTCTTCTTAACAGAGAAAGCAAGGCTCCTGAAGGAGAAACTGTAAATATTTTTCATTTCAAAAAGCTTACATCCCTTAGCTCGATAAATAAACACAGTTGAAGTCGGTTCTTCATATTCAGACTTGAGGCACAAATAGTCACTGGTTTACTTAATTATCTTTTCAGAAGTAAATAGTTTTGTTCCCGCTGTGTAGTGGTGGTGGTGATAAGTGCTGTCACGTCACAGATGACTTATGGTGAGCCTGCGGGACTTTCAAGGCAAGTGACCTTCAGAGGTATCCATCAAGGTCCATCAAGGTCAGCGCCTTCTGCTCAGACTGGAGGCTGCTCTCCAGTGTTTCAAGCAGAGGTCTTTCATATCACCTACCACCTGATCCTTTAACTAGAGATGCCAGGGATTGAATGTGGGACCTTCTGCATAGCAGGCGGAGTCTCTGCCACTGAGACATGGCTCCTTACTAATTCAGTCCTCATTCCATCTACTGCCTGTGCCAAGTGGCTTGATGGATATCCTGAAAGATCATATCAGTCAGTTGGAGATACTGGCATTAAACAAAGTGCAAAAAAAAAAAAAAAGGATGGATGGATGCAATCCTAATCAGGCCTGCTCAGTTATTCAGTGGAGCTTACTTTTGGGAACGCATTTTTAGGATTGCAGGCTAGGTCAATAGGGGGGGGGGGAGAATGATTTCATCAGTTATTCAATCCCTGAGACTCAGAAGTTTGGGAGGAAGGAGAAGAGAGGGAAAATACTGGGAAAGCTTTTGTGCCAAGTATTTAGGCAAATTGGCAGTGATTTATTTATTTATTATTTAACATATGGACAGCCCAGGCAGGCGCCCAGCCAAGACCTGCTCTGGCTAAACAATGTAGGATCATATCTCTCCGGACCATTCTCTGCATGCCAGGGCGAGCATCTAGTCCATGTGTGGGGATGATGACCCTCATTTGCATTGACATAGAGAAATCATGGAGGATGAGATATCCTTGGAGCTGTCCACCATCACTCTTTAAATTGCCATTTAATTGTGTAATTCACTGCCAATAGCCATAGTGAATGCCAGGAGCACAGATGGCTTTTAGAAGGAGATTAGGCAGATTTCTGGAGGATAGGTCCATCAGTGACTATGTTGTTATGGCAACTAAAGGGAACCTCCATAGTCTGAGGCAGCAAATCTCTAAATACTAGAAAACACGAGGCCTCTGTGCTTTGTTTGCTGGTCCTCTGGGGCAAGTGTCTGGCCACTGTGTGAGACAGGATGCTAGACTAGATGGACCACTGGCTTGATTCAACAGGGCTCTTCTTTTGTTCTTAACTGACTGCTTTTAACGGGTTTATATATTAACTAGTTGAATTTAAATAACATATTTAACTCCTCAGTGAATGTCTTGTGTTTTTGCTCCCAAAACCAGGATGAAAAACTGCCTAAGAATCCTGTATATGTTGCCCATGGATGAAATGCAGGATATGTATCAGAATAAAAAGAAGCAGTCACTGAGTATATGAGGGGTTCTAATACTTTCTTTCTGTGGCCTGGATAGCCCAGACTAGCCAGATCTTGTCTGATCTTGGAAGCTAAGCAGAGTCTGCCTGGATTAGTATTCAGATGGGAGACTACCAAAGAAAACTAAGGCTCCTATGCAGAGGCAATGGCACTCTGCACCTCTGAATGCATTGGCTGTGAATTGAATGTATTGTGGATACGTTTTATGTAAATAAAATATGGGAGTATATTGAATTGTGTTCCATGCAATCACATTAATATTGCATAAAACTAAGAATGAACAGTAGTGATCTTGGTGATGTAGATTGGAAGAGGTCTTTTTTATCCATTTGGTGGCAGAAAGTAGAACTTGAGCATGTTCTATATTTATTTATTTGTTTATTTGGATTTTTATACCACCCACGCTTTGCAGCTCTGGCCGGTTTACATTGAAACATAATCTAACTTTACATGGAACATATGAACAACTTTCAAACAACTTTCAAAACATTGTAACAGTTCAATACCTCATTATTTCCAACAATTATCTTAATAATCTATAGGAACATTAGTAGTATAAATAACAACAACATTGGGAGGTCAGTTATTGCAGTCATGGGAGGGTGCCTGGGGGGACCAGCAGGTGTTCTGAGACGGACGGCCTCAAGCAAATGCCTGGTGGAGGAGCTCCCTTTTGCAGGCCCTGCGGAACGGTGGAAAGTCGGGCAGGGCTCTGATCTTCTCAGGAAGCTGGTTCCACCAGGTGGGGGCCAGAACCAAGAAGGCTCTGGCCCTTGTTGAGGACCGGCACACTTCTCTGTGGCCAGGGATTCATAGCCAGTTGGAAGTGGCAGAGCGCAAAACTCTTTTGGGGGTATAGGCAGGGAGGTGGTCTCAAATACACTGGGCCCAAATCGTGTATGGCCTTAAAGGTGATTACCATTGACAAGCAGCCACTCCAGCAGTTCTGAGTCCTTGTTTATTCCGAACCTTGTCATCCAAGGCATGTGAGAGTTTTATGTTCCAATAGGAAATGTCTGGCGTAGAAAGAAGAAGAGAAGAAGACTGTTAAGATAGTGAGGTCAGGACCTTCTCTCCTGTTACGTGTCCTACCTTGTCTGTCTCCAGATTGTTACTCTTAGGGTCAGTTTCCTGCTTCTGCTCAGAAGCCACAGTTCCAGTCTAGTTCTCTCTTAGCCATGTAGTCAGCGCCTATCTCTGTCTCTCCTCTGCACTATCAAGTATGGCAATTCCGAAATAAACCTTTAGCTCCTCTTAGCCAGGGTGTGCAACCTCACTGCCTTATTTACTCTTGCCAGCATTTTAATCACTGAGTGCAGTTGACTGAGCCCAATCCAAAACTGAAGTGAGATTGTAGCCTGGAGGCATCACAGTGCTGAAAATGGCAGAAACATTTTGCTCTCAACAAAAAATTTCTACCTGCTTCCCTCACCAGAATTCTCCCCCCCCCCCCCGGTGGCTTGGAGCTACCCAACCATACGTTTTCACAGCCCTTTTGTAAAGTTCAGGTCATGGCCTGGCTGCTAGAAGTCTGCCACTATGACATGTGTTGGACACAATCCAGAGCTCAGAAGACTGTCCTTTAGGACGGGGTAGTCAACCTGTGGTCCTCCAGATGTTCATGAACTACAATTCCCATGAGCCCTTGCCAGCAAATGCTGGCAGGGGCTCATGGGAATTGTAGTCCACGATCATCTGGAGGACCACAGGTTGACTACCCCTGCTTTAGGAGAACAAGAAGCGAGATTAGGAAATGCAGCTCAGTCAGATCCCCCTGCTCACATGTCCTGGCAGTGAAGTATTCTTGCCCTTTGTCCATTCTACACTTCTGGCTGAGGGGTACCCGCTTGCTTGATATTTTTGTGAGAGGGTCAGAGGCATGGTCTAGCCCAGTCCCATCAGTAAGGCTGTGCAGAAGAAGGCGATGACACACCCGCTCTGCTTCTCACTTGCCTTGGAAGTCACCCTGACTTGGTTATGACTTGACAGCAGGAACACACATCAGTATTTTTTCCCTTTGGCATGATCAAATTCAAACCTTTTGTCGGAAAATTCAAGAATCCTGAATTAGGATTTTTTTTTTTAAGGAAAAATTATGAAGCCTATATCCTCGGTCTCCAACTTCTGGTCTACTCCAAACCCTGCAGGGTATACTTTCTGGCTTGCTGAACAAAAATCCTGAGGCTGGTCACTGAAAACTCACTGCTGACTCTGTCTACAGACCTTCTTAAATCACAGTTTGGCAATCCCAAACTCATCAAACCGGCTTGAACCTTACCTGAACTCTTACTTGATGCGCTGCAATCCTGTGCGAATTTATTTCCGAGAAAGCCCCACTTTCCCCAAGCAAGCGTGTGTGAGATTGCACAAGGTCATCCAAAGGACCAAGGACATATTTCTCATACCGTTAACCTCAGATAGGGATTCAGCTCCTATGATAGCCCTGTTGTCTCTGGAAAGCTTGGAGGACTTTCTTCGCTCTGCTGACTAGTCATGCAATTCCCTACAATTTCAACTTTTGAGCAAAATGCAAAGACAGATCCCATTTTGTCCACCTACCCCTTCCCCCTACCAAATCATACTCCTTTGCCTTTTGCAACTTGGGAGGGGGGGAGGAGAGTTTTTTTCATTAGCCCCGACAGTGAAAGCCAGAAAGCTGCTGGTACCTTGACTCCAGAATTTTAATTTCTTTTTAAAGGGATTGTTATAGCATATAAAATAAGTGCCAGATGACTGCTAAAATCTTATTTACTGAAGTTTAATAACGGCGTGTGCTTGATCTGTATCCTATTACTGAGTTGCAAAAACACCCTCTGAAATAGCAGGAGAGCCCTGTGCAGAGATGAATTCCCCCCGTCGGTCTTGAATGATGTCATGTGCATGCCACTAACATCCAAGTAAACGCATGGGCTTGAAGAATTGTATCCCACAATAGCACTAAAGCTTTTTTTCATACAGCATGCTCCGGGGAGAAGATGGTATTGTACTCCTCTCAGGAGTGGGTGGTGATGGTAAAAGCATTTATTTATGCTGGTATTTTGGGGGTTTCATGTGTTCTCATGCTTCAAGCCAAGCTGAAGGGTGGTCTAGCAGCTTGGAAATGAATTATATTAATATCCATTGCATCTATTCCTGAGACTGGGTGAGGGGGGGGATTACCTCTCTGACCCTGTTACCCAAATGCAAATCTGAGCTTGTAGGAGGTGCCGGTGAAATCAGTTAAAATAGATTAGTTCTCTTGTCATGTTGTAGTTCTGGTGCTGGGAGTTTGGCTGGCTTAATGAATATGAATTGGCCGACCACCAGACGACTCAGAAATTGTTCAGGACTTGAATGGGTTGGATGGCTGGGAATTTCTCCTCTTAGTTTTTGGAAGGTGATGCCCTTCGGCTAGTGAGAGCAGTGAAAAAGACAGTGGTGACAGAGCCAGAGAATCAGCTTTTTAAAAAGTGAAACTTTAATGGACTGGAAGCAGAGCCAGGGGTACTGTAGGGTTCTGGATTGTTGCTCTCTGGAAATCTCATACAGGATCAGCCGTTCTGTCTTTATTGGTCGCTGATGATTCTCTTCCCATCTAGTTCATTCGACATCCTTAGGGCTTCAACCATGGCTCCTCATTATTCTCTCTTTACACATTGATACTGATGGATGTCTTCACATTCTTTGATTTTCAGTATTGCCTATATGTTGATGACACTGAAGTACACATTCCTACCACAGGATGGATTTTTACTCCCCATCCGTTTCCCATAACTTTCCTGTAACTGATATTTCTGACTGCATATCTTAGCCTTCCAGTCAGTTCAGTTAGTTTTATTACGGTCATAGACCAGCATAAGATGATACGGTAACATCCACTAAAACCAGGAATTAAAACATCTTAAAAGATAGCAATAGAAAATAGAAAAGGTAGATAAACACAGCTGTCCAGATTCATTTAAAACAGACCATTCTATTACGAATTTTGATCGCTGCTGCGCAGAACTTGGCAACTATATTGTCAGACGCACAGGAAACTCACAACAAAACTTATTCAAAAAGAAAATAGTTTTATTGATTAGCACTATACGCATTGGACTGAAAGTCAAATCTGACTCGAAGCCAGATTTGCCTCAGCTTATCAATACATTTCTCCCGCCCAAAACTTGACAGTTCCCAAGGAGGGGGGTTAGTGAGGAAAGACATATGTGAAACAACAACAGGATTCCAAACTCCCATCCTTGAGAGAATTGACAACAACCCTGTGTGCCCATAACAAGATAAGGTTAGAATAACATCACCATTCTATTTTATTGCTACAAACTACAAGGCCGGGGCTAGCAGGCGCCAGGTTCAATTAAGCAGTATAACTGACATGGAGGAACTCAGGCTAATTTATGACAGAGATTCTACAATCCTGACATCCCTCCGCATTAAAACTAACTTCACTCCCCCATCTAGCCGGCATCTACCGGGCGAGGACAATCAGGAAATGCTCGATGGAAAGCCCGGAGAAGGCGGGGTGCCTTCACATTCCCTGCCTCCACCCACTCTTTGTCCCCCGAGGGGAAATCTTTCCAATCGACCAGATATTGAAGGCGACCCTTGTGCAAACGAGAGTCTAAAATTTGGTTGACTTCATAGTGGGTGTCTTTGTCGATGTAAATTGGCACAGGCTGGTCTGGAGGAGGGTGCCACTCGTCTGGGACCGGAGCTCTCCGCAGCAGGCTGGAATGAAAAACCGGATGCACATTCCTATAAGTCTTTGGTAAAGCTAGCTCAACAGTCACAGTATTAATCAGTTTTATCACTTTAAATGGCCCCACGTATTTAGGGCCAAGTTTCTTTGATTTCTGCTGGCACCTCAGGTTCTTAGTAGACAAATAGGCCAGGTCTCCCACTTTCCAATCAGGTGCAGGTACCCTTTTCTTATCCGCTTGAGCTTTATAGGCTTGTTTTGCCTCCTTGAGGCTAGCTACAATTTCTGGCCAACCTGTACTGATGGTGGATGCCCATTTATTTATGTCAGGAGCCTCAGTGGAGCTGAGCTCCCAGGTGGGGGCTGTTGCTAAATCAGTCCCATACACTACTTTGAAAGGTGATACCCCAGTTGAGGCGTGAACCCCATTGTTGTAGGCAAATTCAGCCATCGGTAATAAAGAGACCCAATTGTCCTGCTGGTGATTGATGAAACAACGTAAGTACTGTTCCAGGATTTGGTTTACCCTTTCGGTCTGGCCATTTGATTCAGGGTGATAGCCCGAAGTGAGGGCTTGCTCCACCCCCAAAAGTCTCAGGAGTTCCCTCCAAAACTTAGAAACGAACTGGGGGCCCCGATCCGTCAGGACACGTGTCGGGATCCCGTGCAGACGTACCACGTGTTCAATGAAAAGAGAAGCCAATTTTGGTGCTGAAGGCACTCCCGTGCAGGGAATGAAGTGAGCCTGTTTTGAAAAAGCATCCACTACCACCCATATAACGGTGTTCCCATGGCTGGGAGGGAGGTCCGTAATAAAGTCCATAGTGACATCTGTCCATGGACGAGAGGGGGTGGGCTGTGGTTGCAATAGCCCCTTTTTCTTGCCTCCAACCGGTTTTGAGGCAATACAAATAGGGCATCCCTGCACATATTTCTCCACATCTTTGCGCAGGGACGGCCACCAATACTGTCTCCTGACTAGGTGCAGAGTTTTCACAAAACCAAAGTGTCCAGCAGTTTTTGCGTCGTGGCAAAGTTTCAAAACTTTTCCCCTGGCCGCAACAGGAACAAAGAGTCTCTCGCCCTTAAAAAAGAGCCCCCCCTTCTCAGTCAGATCAGGGCGGAGGGAGCCAAACTCCGGATCTTGTGACATCTCCTTCTGGACCCAGCCCCCTGGGATGGGCGTATCAGTCTTTACGTGGCTGCGCGTCACGGCGGCCATCCCTAGTTGGGCGGGGGTGAAAACGGTGTCCACCAATGGGTCTCGTTTGCTGTTGTACTGGGGCAGGCGTGATAATGCATCTGCCAAAAAGTTCATTTTACCCGGCAGATGCTTTAGGGAGAAGTTGAAACGGGCGAAAAACTCTGCCCATCTCATTTGCTTGGCGGAAAGCGATCGGGGCTGCTTGAGTGCCTGAAGGTTTTTATGATCCGTCCAGACTACAAATGGGATCGCGGACCCTTCTAGCCAATGCCTCCAGGTGGAAAGGGCCAATTTTACTGCAGCCGCCTCTTTTTCCCAAATTGCCCAATTTCGCTCTGCCCCCGAGAATTTCTTTGACAGATAGGCCAGCGGGTGTAATTTTCCGTCCTCCCCCTCTTGGAGGATCACGGCCCCCATTGCTACGTCCGAGGAGTCTACTTGTACGGTAAATTGCTTAGAAGGGTCAGCATGGGCCAGTACTGGTTCGGACGTAAACAACAACTTTAGTTTGTCGAATGCGTTTTGACAGGGGGGAGTCCACAGAAGGGGCGTCCCCGGGCGGCTCGCCGTTTTTCCCCCTTGTTTGGTTTTCAACAAGTCAGTGAGGGGCAACGCCACTTTGGCAAAATTGGGGATGAAAGTCCTGTAAAAATTAGCGAACCCTAAGAAGCTTTGCAGTTGCCTCCTGGTGCGGGGAGGTTCCCAAGCCAGCAAGTCACGCACCTTGCCAGGGTCCATCTCAATCCCCGCTTGGGAGACACGGAACCCCAGAAACTCCACCGCATCGCGGTGGAACTCACATTTAGACAGTTTAGCAAACAATTGGTGCTTCCGCAAGCGGTTGAGCACTTCGCGTACCAGATCAGCATGACTCTCAACATTCTCAGAATACACAAGAATATCATCAATGTAAACCAACACCCCTTGGTACAATAAATCATGCATAATTTCATTAATCATATTCATGAACACGCCCGGAGCGCCGGCGAGGCCGAACGGCATTACGGTGTACTCAAATTGCCCCAGGGGGGTGTTAAAAGCCGTTAGATATTCGTGCCCCTTCTTGATCCGAACTCGGTAATAGGCTTCCCTCAAATCCAATTTCGTAAAAATTCGTGCCTTCCCCAAGTGGCCCAACAAGTCTTTTATCAGGGGGAGCGGGTAGGCATTGCAGGTGGAGACCGCGTTCAACCCACGGTAGTCAGTACACAAACGTAGCGAACCGTCCTTCTTTTTTACAAAAAGGACCGGGGCCGCCAATGAAGATGTGGCCGGTCTAATAAAACCCCTCGCCAAGTTCTTATCCAAAAATTCCCTAAGCTCCGCCATTTCCCGGGGGCTCATGGAATAAAGTTTGGCTTTGGGGAGTGGTTCCCCTTTCTTTAATTCAATGGCACAGTCAGTTTTACGGTGGGGGGGCAGTTGGTTGCACTCTACCTCCGCGAACACATCCGCAAAGTCCCGATACTCAGGAGGGAGCGCTGCCCCCCCTGGTCCCAAAGCGGCCACAACCCCCGTCAGTGGGGAATCCCGCGGTCGAGCGTGCTGCTCGCAGGCGGGAGAGGTAAAGTCCACAGTCCCTTCTTTCCACTTCACTAGGGGGTCATGTTCCTTCAGCCAATCCAACCCTAACACACAAGGGAAGGCAGAATGAGGGGCTACCAAAGGCTGGATTTGCTCCCAATGTTTTTTTATGTCCAAGTCCATTGGGCGCGTTTTCGCCGTGGCCTCCCCTCCGGGAGCACATTTCCCATCCAATTGGGTGATGGGCAAGGGTTCCCTCAGCGGCACCTTTCCCACCCCCAAAGTCTCGGCCAGTGCCGGGCTCACTAGGGATTGGGTGCACCCTGAGTCCACGATACACCGGACTCCCACTGTTTTCCCCGACTTGGGGTTGGAGAGCTTGGCAGGTAGGAGTAGTAAGGGGGAATCACTCACCACGCGTTTGCCCCTGTTGGCGGCCTGCTGGCGGGGCGCCTTTACAGCAGACCGTCCTCGTTTCCCGACTGCTCCTCGGCTTGATCCTCGTCCTCCAGCCCGCTTCCCTCCTCCGAGTCGTCCACTGCTGGCACGGCAGCCACTGGCACCAGGAGAGACTTGGCACTTTTCTTGGGAGTGGTTTTCTTGGCGGGCTGGGCTTTCGGTGGGGCGCTGCTCACGGCCCTCGGGGTCGCTGTTGCTTTTGTGGGGCAGTTTGCGAGAAAGTGCCCCGCTTGGCCACAACCCAAGCACAGCCCTTTTTCCATGCGCCGGGTGCGCTCAGACGGCTCCAACTTGGCTCGGGGCTTGGTTTTCGCCGGGGTGGAAGTTTTCGCCACGGTTTTGCCTGCCAGGACTTGTACCATCGAAGCTCGCTCCAATCGATTTTCCATCTCCCCAGCCAATTGGACCCACCCTTCGACTGTAAGCGGGTCTTCCAGGAGGAGGCATTTGTCTGCCAGAGTAGGATTGAGGCCCCCCACAAACGACAGCACGCGTTGGGGCTCCGTCCAGTCCGGCACCGAGGAAGCCAGCTCTTTAAACTCCCTGGCGTACTCGACCACTGACAACTTCCCTTGCCGGTGAGCCCTGAGTTTCTTCTCCGCGGTCTCTCGCTCGAACGGTTCCACGTACATCTGGCGCAGGGCTCTCATGAAATGGTTGTAGTCACGAATGGCTTGGGGGTGATAGCGGTACAAGTCCACAAACCACTTGGCTGCTTTGCCTTCTAGGGCTTGGCCCACGAAACGCACTTTCTCAGCGTCGTCCTGGAAAGTGAACCCCATTTCCATCATGTAGGCCTGGAGGTGCACCAGAAACGTAGGAAAATCGGAGGGGTCTCCGGAAAACTTAGCCTTGAATTTATAGGTGCTCCGCATCTCCACACCCCGGAGGTGGGCTGGTAGGCGCCCCGGGCCCCAATCCGCCGGTGCCGGGGCCGGTACTGGGGGTCTTGCACCGCGGCCGATGCCTCGTCCTCTCCCCGCCGCCACTCTTGCTCGTTCCGCTGCCCGGGCCGCCTCCGCTGCTCGCGCTGCCGCTCGCGCCGCTTCGCGCGCCGCTGCTGCCGCCGCCGCCTCGGCTCCCGCAACGTCCGCCGCCGCCGCCGCTGCTGCCGCCGCCGCTGCGTCCTCGCCTCCGTCCGCGCCGTCTCCTCCGGCTCCATCGCCGCCCGCGCCGCCTTCGTCCTCTCGCTCCTCGCCCTCGCCTTCTTGTTCTCGTTGCGCTCTCGCTCGAGCCTCTGCCTCCGCCTCGATTTCCAGCTGCGCCCTGGCCCTGGCCAACGCCTCAGCATCCGCTGCCGCTTGCGTGTCCGCCATGCCGTGCTCCCGCAGTGCAAGCCCACCACTCACTCGTCGCAGGCTGGTATCGTGCGCACCACCACCGAGCACTTCCTTCAGCAGGCGTTGCGTTCGGCGCTTCTCCTCCGGATCCAACCGACCCGAAAGATCCTGCAGCCAGTTAGTCACCCTGTCCAGCTTGTACTGCAAGTCCTGTGTCTCACCCACAGGCTCCAGCGCGTAGCTAGGCAGTCCCAGGTGCTCCGGCCACCTCTCGTCCCCAGTAGGGCGGTCGTATTTAGACAATCGCCTGCGCTGGGTGACGTGTCGTTCCAAAAATTCCTCGGGCCCCGGGGTTGTCCCCGAGATTGCCCGCATCATGCCCGAGCTGTGCGGGCCGGCACTCGCGCCGTCGCCCTGGGAGAGGTCCCAATCCAGGCCCTCTCCCTGCTCAGAAAAAGTATGTCCCTCGCCCTGCATTTTGCAGGTGAAAGGAGTTGTGAGATTTGACTTGATGTCAGACGCACAGGAAACTCACAACAAAACTTATTCAAAAAGAAAATAGTTTTATTGATTAGCACTATACGCATTGGACTGAAAGTCAAATCTGACTCGAAGCCAGATTTGCCTCAGCTTATCAATACATTTCTCCCGCCCAAAACTTGACAGTTCCCAAGGAGGGGGGTTAGTGAGGAAAGACATATGTGAAACAACAACAGGATTCCAAACTCCCATCCTTGAGAGAATTGACAACAACCCTGTGTGCCCATAACAAGATAAGGTTAGAATAACATCACCATTCTATTTTATTGCTACAAACTACAAGGCCGGGGCTAGCAGGCGCCAGGTTCAATTAAGCAGTATAACTGACATGGAGGAACTCAGGCTAATTTATGACAGAGATTCTACAATCCTGAGTTGTGTTATTTTCTATATCTGCAAGCAGCAGAGAAATGTAAAATTCTCCTGAGTGCCCTGGGAATCTGCCTAGTAATGGAAGAAGTAGCCTTCCAGTCTGTCAAAACCACATCATTCTGCATCTAATTGATGATATTACCATTCACCTTGGGTTTATCCATTGATTCATCATTCTTGCTTCCCCATGTTGCTTCCTCCTGGCTGGGTGAGGAATTGGTTGCAGTTTGCAGGTGGGGGAGAGACAAGGGCTGCATGCCCTGCCCCTCCCCAGCCCCTGGAGCCCCCCTCTAATGAGCTCTGGCACCTGGCTCTGCTTCCTGGACTCTGACCCTGGGGAGTAGCCACACCACAGCAGAATGTCTGGGGACAAGGGCACTCCAGCGCTCCATTCCAGGATACTCTTCATCAATGAAGTTGGATCCAATCTAATAGAGGGGAACCCCACTACCATAGTGAGTTAGAATCATTCTGATACGGTTATAAAGCAAAGCGGGAGTCCTGCCATGTGCCCTTCATAACCGTTGCTTCCATTGAGCCATCCAAGTTAACAGCCACCAGTAGGATTTTCAGTGCCCACAATGGCTTTGTGTTCTAATGGTAACAAAGAACACGGATGGCTCTCTCTGTTTTGCCTTGTCTACAGGTGAAAAGAGAACACTGGTCATGTTAGCTCTTGGTCCACTTCAACAACAAGGCACAGGCAGGTAGGGTGGTTATTTTAACTGGCAGTAATCATGGGCAGAACTGAACCAGGTACCCTAGCCATTCAGCTCACTGGGTGGCCTGTACGCACACGGTACGGCTTAAGGGTGCCCATCTCTTCCCCTGTTAACCTGTTTCACTTCACCCCTCATCTCCTGGTCTTTCTCCAAATGCCTCTGTTTTTCATGTCTGAAAGCAGTGGGGATGCCTAACCCTATCCCACAGTTTTGCCTTTGAGAAGGAATTGCTGCATTTGTCTCAGGGATATTTCACATCTGGTTGGCTTTATGACCCCCCCCCTCAAAAAAAAGCACCCCCTCCTGTGCTGTTAGGTCACACAGCCTTCCTTGTTTGGTTAAAACAGTCTAACAATGCCCTTTTTAGGATCAATTTGGCTAGTTCTCCGAGGAATGTCAGCTTGCTTCCCCTTCCTCACTTGACACCCTTCCAGCCATTAATGGAGCTGGGAAGAACACAGAACATAAACTGCAGGCGTCCCTTGACACGGCGGCTGCAGCAGCAGCGGATGGAGATGGGTCTCTGCCCGTCTCCGTCCTTTATGTTCTGGAGTGTGTTCTCAGACTGTCTGCAAATGGATTTTCAAGATTATTGCCCCTCCTCTTTCTTTTTCCAGAGTGCTTGTGGAATCTGTAGCAATAGTTCTTCACTGGCTTCTTCATCTCCCCCCTCCCCAATATTTTCAGTCCCCTCAGCAGTTGCTTGGAAAAGGGGAGGGGGGGAGAGAAAACACATGCACACAAATGGTTTTCCCTGTAATGTAAGGGTTTATGAAAGACTCCTTTTGTTCCAACTGGGGTTGGAGTAGCTTGTTGTTAACCCTGCCTGCCTGGGCAGGGCAGTGTACCTTTCCTGCTGCCAACAGAAACTTTACAACATTGGCTAGAATCTGCTTTCCTTATTATATTTAAAAAGTGTTATGATGAATTGCAGCTGGGAGCTTTTCTGTGATAAAGTATTTGCATTTTTTTTAAGAGAGAGAGAAATGCCCTTCTTGTGGAAAGGGGAAACAAGACTGGCAACTAGGGTTGATCCACACGTGCTGCTGAGGATCCAAAACAGGATCCCTAGATCTTCACGTTAGCCATGGGCCGAAAGGCTCAATATGGACCAGGCCAGTATGCTGTTGTGTTCCTTCTTCCCAGTGCCATTTTCACACCTGGGCATGCCATCATCTGTATTGCTTTAAGACAGTCCCAGCAGTAAAATTACCAACCTCAGGGTAGGGCCTGGCTAAGGCAGGAGGTAAAGGTAAAAGTATCCCCTGTGCAAGCACCGGGTCATGTCTGGCCCTTGGGGTGACGCCCTCTAGCGCTTTCATGGCAGACTCAATACGGGGTGGTTTGCCAGTGCCTTCCCCAGTCATTACCGTTTACCCCCCAGCAAGCTGGGTACTCATTTAACCAACCTCGGAAGGATGGAAGCCTGAGTCAACTTTGAGCCGGCTGCTGGGATCGAACTCCCAGCCTCATGGGCAGTGTTTTCAGACTGCATGTCTGCTGCCTTACCACTCTGCACCACAAGAGGCTCATGGCAGGAGGTAGAGGCAGACATATAACGGCTCCTCGCAGGAGGGGGACCCAATTACAGAAACCACAAAAGGGAGTTAGGATATGTGATTCCAATAGTAACTCTTCAATGTTTCAGGTAGAAGCTCTGTTTACCAGGATGCCTTTTTTAAAAGACCCATGTTGTTTTAAAATATTTTCTTGCATACAGCTGACCTTCAGTCACACTGCTGTGAAGGCAGCTGCTGCCAAAGAAACTTAAAAAAAAAACCTGAACAGTCAATCAGATCTCCAGTAGCCAATCAGAAGCCCTGCTGAACTAAAGCCCTACCTGGTCCTGCCTGCTTTCTAAAAACATTTGTTGGACACAGAAGAAGAAGAAGAGTTGGTTCTTATATGCCACATTTATCTACCTGAAGGAGGCTCAAAGTGGCTTACAGTCACCTTCCCTTTCCTCTCCCCACAACAGACACCCTGTGAGGTGGGTGAGGCTGAGAGTGCCCTGATATCACTGCCTGGTCAGAACAGCTTTATCAATGCTGTGGGGAGCCCAAGATCACCCAGCTGGCGGCATGTGTGAAATCAAACCCGGGTCGCCGGATTAGAGGTCCACACTCCTAACCACTACACCAAGCTGACTCTGCAATTGGAAGTGAAGTGAATAATTTTTCACAGGCAATGAGGCTAGGGTAAATTAATCCCATTTGCTTAAGTCTCCTGCAGTACAGACCTAACGAATTACTTCAGTGGTTTTAGAAAGGAATAACTTTTTCTAGGATTCCTTAACCAATGTCTTTTCATCCCTTGCTCTTGCTTATAGTCCATCCTTCTTTTCACTGTCATCCACAAAAAAACGGGAAATCCAAAACATGCATGATAGCTGGGATCAAAGAAGTCACTTTCTTTTGATGAATCACTTTGCCTGACATGAGTACCACTTATGGAAATCTAATACATTAGCAAATCGAGCTCCTACGATTATACATTTCAAAATTTTAGGGATGGGTGGATCCTTTCCAAGTTGTTAGATCTGAAGCCAGAATTCTTGAAGGAGTGCTTGGAATATAGCATGATCTCCTTTTTTTGGAGGCATGATATATCGGTTAGAGCAGGCTTTCTCAATTAGGGTTTTGTGAAGCCCGGGGGTTTCTTGACAGCCCTGGAAGGGTTTCCCAAATGAGCAGGAGTTAATTAATTTTGCACATGTTTTTAAAATTTGTTAAAACATTTATTGAGTGATATGACCATATATAGTCATGTTGGCCTGCCCCCCCCCCCAAATGGCCAGTCATGGGAGGGGCCACAGGTGGGCATGTACACAGCTATTTCCCCAATTATATTCTGCATGATTGCATCACTTGTGGGGTTTCTTGAAGCCTGAAGAATGTTTCAGGGGTTTCGCAATGGTTAAAACGTTGAGGAAGCCTGGGTTAGATTGTCAGACTAGGGTCTAAACCAGGAGTAGTCAAACTGGCCCTCCAGATGTCCATGGACTACAATTCCCATGAGCCCCTGCCAGCAAATGCATTCGCTGGCAGGGGCTCATGGGAATTGTAGTCCATGGACATCTGGAAGGCCGCAGTTTGACTAACCCTGGTCTAGAAGATTCAGGTTCGAATCCTCCCTCTGCATTTAAAGCGATCTTGGATCCGTCAGTCTCTTTCAGCCCAACCTACCTCATATGGTGGTGGTGAGAATAGAATAGATCAGGAGAGAATGATGACTTGCAGCCACTTAGGGCTTCACTTTGAGAAAAGTGAATTCATTAAGACACAAGCAGGGAATAGCTGTGGTTTTCCTGCTTAGGGAAGCCCCAGTCTTGCAAGTGTTCACTTTCCCAGTACTCATGTAAGTAGACTGCTTGTACGAGCACTTATGCGCAAGGGTTAGCCAGCTGCCTTGGCTTTTACAAAAGCACAGTCTGGTCTCTTGTATCTGATATGATCTGCAGAGGTGAGGGAAAAGGAGTTCAACATATGCAATGGGAACAGAATGAATTAAAGCCCCCAACATCTAGCCAAAGGCCTTGCTTTGAACATGCAGTTTAAAAGGGAAATGGTGCACAATGGTAAGAATTGAACGCCATTATTCACTCCCCCCCCCTCAATTCTTCAAAGAGCTTTCTCTCCTCATAACCCATCACCCTATGAATTGCACATTATTGCCATCTCTCTGATAACCTGGGAACATCTGCTGCACATCTGTATTACTGACTAATGAAACGTGGCATAGATGAAAGCAGGGAGGTTTGAGGTTCATTATCCTATTACGTGAAAACCGTACAATGCCCCAAGTGAGGTGTGTTGTCCTGCCCAGTGCTCTGCTTGAAAGGGGCTCTGCAGACAGGTAGAGCATCCGTTGGCTAGCCCAGATTTCTGAAAAGCTTCTGTTTTATCTTCAGTGCCATGTCAGAAACACTTTGGAAGCTGATCGCTTTGGAGAAGAATTTCAGAGAGTGAGTGGGGTGGGGGGGGGGGGAGAGAATAGAGAAAGATGGCTAGAGATATAAATGTGAAAAAGATGGTTGGGGTGATTAAAAAGAAGGCAAACACAATTGCATCTGTCCAGATTCTGGAAAGGGACAGCTTTTCGGGAGAAGATCAAAGTGGGACAGTAGCTTGATAGTAGAGCATCTCCCTTGCATGCAGAAGGTCCTAAAGTCCCCTGGCATCTCCAGTTTAAAGGACCAGGTAGGAGGTGATGACTGGGGATGGGAATGGCAAACCACCCCGTATTGAGTCTGCCAAGAAAACGCTAGAGGGCATCACCCCAAGGGTCAGACATGACTCGGTGCTTGCACAGGGGATACCTTTACGTTTAGGAGGTGATGTAAAAGAATTCTGAAGAGTATCTGCTGGTCAGAGTAGATCAGGATGACTTTGATGCATCCATGAAGCATGATCAAAAACTGCCTTTTTGCTATGCAGTAACTCGCCCTTTCTTCAAAGTGGCCAGACTGGTATACATGGTTTACCCCTATCTCATGTTATCATTGCAACAACCCTATGAGGTCGGTTAGACTGACAGCATCCCAGAATCACCCTGGGAGTTTCATATTCCAAGCAGAGATTCAAATCCATGTTTCTACATCCCAAGGCTCTTAAAAAGTTACACCACTCCAGATGTCTTTTAGATCTGCTTGCACATTTGTAAAAAAATAATACAACATCTAAAAAGAGTTTTAGAAGTGTGCTTGTATCAAGTTTCTGAACTCATTGCCATGGGAGAAGGCTGATGTTCCTTATATTTCAGTCACAAAGACGTGTGATTTGGGCCACAGCACTGAGTTGGATTGTTGGTCTAGTATTGTCTAGTGTCTAGTGTTGGTCTAGTATTGTCTAGGATTGTTGGTCTAGTATAGCAGCATCCCCAAGAAATATGAACAGAGAAGGGGCAGAAAGGGTGTTTTGAGTGCCAGGTATTAACAATCTGCTCCAAATCGATTGCTCTAACCAACCCCTGGCCAGATTGCTTCCACTAATTAATTCTAACTGCAAACCCCAACACACAATATGATCTACCACTTAACCAAACACACAACACACACTTGGACCAGCATCCCTGAGATGCCACAGCAGGCTATCGGGCCACCCCTCCAGGTACAAACATCACACAACAAATCACACCCTACATACAATGAACAACTGGAATTGGGCAGCCCTGTGATGTCATAAATAGCGATCAGGGCTCTCCCTCCAGAAACTCATAATCCTAATGCACACAAATCAGAAACTTGCCTCCTAGGAGGAGGAGTGGCAATCCTAATCCAAGAGGATTTCTCCTTCAGGGCCTTCCTGCACTGTCAATCCCAGGTATTGAATATGTTGGCCTCAGGCGGAGATCAATCAAGAACATGACCATCTGGCTGGTGTATTGCGCACCCAATGCACCTTCAGGTGTCCTGCCAGCCCTGCTGGAGGCAGTAGCAGTCTGGATGCTACAGTTCCCCAGACTATTTTATGCATGCTGCACATTATTTTCATCATTGAGCTTTATAGGGCACAGTTACTGAAGTGGAAGGTGACTTAAAAGGGGTAAAACCTGCCTCTCATCCAGACTTTGCAGTCACTCAAGTTAGGGGGATGGTTTAGCACTCCACTACCAGCTGTCCATAAATGTTCTTCTTGATTGAATGGCTGTTATTCACACATTGGAGAGAGAAAGCAAAGCATCACAGATGGGGGCAATGTTGCTGTGTGGCAAATTCCTTCAGGTATCAGGGCTCTACCCAACGCACACTTTCTTGGAGTATGAATGCTTCTTATGCACACATAGATGGCAAAGGAAACAGAACCCAAATGCCCTGCGTTAATGTAGATGTTACCCTGTTATAGAACAGAAGGTTTTGCCTGCACTGAATGTGCATGTCCATCTTTTCCTCTGTGCTGCACAAGAGCAGGTAACTTGCAGTGAGACGCAGGGTTTCCAGCCATTTTTTGTCAAAAGGTGGTAGGTGGGAAATGAGCAAAGTACCATTTCTCCGTGTTCCTCTCTTGATCAAGAAGTTTCACAATTAAAGGCCCACCCCACACAACACAATAAGCTAGCAAATCAGAAAGATCACATTAATACACTAAAACTCACTCAAAATCATAATAAAAACAAACAAACACACACACTTTTGCTCTGGTGAGGAAGACCATATAGCCTCTATAAGGAAAAAGCAGGGTAGTGGGGAGAATTGCAAAACAACAGCCCTATTTTAACAAATAACACTCCAACATTTCCCTAAGGCTGACTTTCTTACTGTTTTCCTTCATAGGGAAAACAAAACGCAATATGGAGTGAAATTCCTGTGTACAGCAAACCATAGAAGCAATTACTTGCCTAATAAGTGATCAAAGTTGTGAAAACACTGCATGAATAGACACAAACAACACCAAACATTGTGGACAATTTCCAAGTTGTGGAATGAGTATATGAAAAGAGCCATGTTGTTGGCTTCCTTCCACATAGTTGTTTCTACTGAAATGTCATAAACACTCCCGCAAAAGTAGTTGAGCACATGTTGGTTAAGAGCAGCAAATAGCACATTTGAAATTCATGCTTTTATGAAACCATGACCCATCCTGCTCCACACAGTGGCCAGACAGTGGCCATGGAGGGCAATGAAGAAGGCTTATTTATTTTTAGTCCCTTTTTATTTCACTTTTTCTCCAAAGAGCCCAGGGTGATATCCATGATTCTGTTTCTTCCGTGGTGTTATCCTCACAACAACCCCATGAGGTAGGTTTGGCTAAGGGAAAGTCATTAACCCAGGGATGGCCAAACTGGCTCTCCAGATGTGTATTGACTACAATTACCATGCTGGCAGAGACTCAAAGTAATTGAAATCCATGGACATCTGGGGACCCATAGTTTGGTCATCCCTGCACTAGCCCAAGAACAAAATTTGAGTCCAGCAGTAGCATTAAGACAAATAAAAGTATAATTCTGGGCATAAGCTTTTGTATATAGGCATGCCTCTTCAGAATTATACTCAGAACTAGGGGCAAAACCTGTTGTACCCAGGAATACAATGGGTGATAGCACACATGACTGCCCTGTGGCTATCCTGGATGCTGACCCCCCCCCCATTCCCTGCTGGATCTTGAGATCCAGTGTGTTGGAGATGATGGGAGACTCTAATCTCAAGAGCCCAGATTGATCCTCCACTCCTTCTCCATGTGCATCCAGCTGGATTGCCAACCTCTACGTGGGGACTTGGAGATCTTCAGGAATAACAACTGATCTCCAGGCACCAGCTAGGAGGGGGGGGGGAGAGCAGAGGCCGCAGAGGGTGACCCCATCCTTCCCATTATCTCCTACAGAGAGTTGATCCCATAAGATATAATGGAGGAATGGGGGCATCCTGTTCGGGAGCCCCTAGACAAGGACCCCTTGGACCAATCATTCTTAAATTTGGATGGGGGGCAGGGAAGAGCCTCCTGGAGCTACCCTGAAAGTTTGGAGGCTCTACCTCAAACCCAACCCCCCAGACCTCAGGAAAGGCAGGAATGCCAAAATTCCCATGATAGTCTAAGATGCCATAGACTTTAATGGGCACCAAAGCACAGGCGGCTAGATCGAGCCCTTAGTGAGTCCTTTGATTGGGGGAGGGGGGGAGAAGAATCATTCCTGATTGGGGGAGAAATCTTGATCTTTAGCTTGCTCCCTCCTCTTCATCAGTGGTAGAGCTGAGCTGAACAGGGGGACTGACTTCTAAGTGCAACTTAAGTCACTATGTAACGTTGGGAAGAGCAAAATCATGAGTGCTCCAAATTGGGCATCTTTTGCATTGTCTGAACTTTTGAAGCAAGGAATGGCACATATCTCCCCACCCCAAACCCAGCAATTCACAACCCCCAGAATATGCAAATGTCTGCATTTGGAGTTTGTGATCAAACCACTGAGAAGGTTCATCACAAACGTATAAAGCTGCCTTAGCCTGACTCAATTTAACTGAGCATCGTCTACTCAGATTGAATTGGTAGTAGCTCTTCAGGACCTGAGGCAGAAACAAGATCCTTCCCTACACCTGGTACCCATGATGCCAAGGTCTGAAGGGGCCTGCTGTATGCAAAGTGGTACTCCATCACAGAGCCACTGCCTCTCTCTCCCCAGCCGATGAGAAATAGCAAGCAGTGGTACCTGATCTTCCTCTCCCCCTCCCCTTCCAGTGCATTACCTAATATCTAAAACTATGGGGAAAGGCCTATGAGAACTTTGCTGCCCAGCCAAATCTTCTCAAGCTAACCTGCTTCATTTTCTTTTAATTATTTTTAATAGTTTCTCCTAGGGGTCCCCAAGGCCCTTTCCTTTATTTATGGATCTGACTGAAGGCTGAGCAGAAAGGAAATACACCTCCCCCCCCCCCAATGGAGTTTTACTGCACGCAAGCATCCTTCCCCATCCCATCGCAGATTAATGTTTTCCATCCTTTAGTTAATGGGGTGTATGAATTTGGGGATGGAGGTGGAGTGAGGGTGGCAAATGCAAACCAGGTTTGTAAGGCTGAACATGAAGGTGGAAGAACATTTTATTGGAAGAGTTCTGCTGGGACCCAAGGAATGAATGCCATGCCACTGGGTTCTGTGTATTTACAGCTAAATTTGCATCATTTAAACTTCCTGAATTCCAGAGTTTCCATGGTCAGAGCCTCACAATGTACAGGATGGAGTCTTCCCTTTTCTTGGGCAAGGAAACTACAGAGAATGAAGCATAGAGGGCACAACAAAAAGACACATTTATAGCTATTTCAAGGGAGTAGACAGTCTCTATGGTACGCACAGAGTAACCTTAAGGCATATTATAAGATGAGGAAAGGACAGGCAATTGACAAAGTCAGGTTTCCAACCTGACCCCCACCTAGCCCTTCATCCCAAGCACTTCCCTTCATTGGGTATTTTTTAAAATGGTTATTGCTGGTTATCAGTAGGCTTCATTTCTCATGCTAGTAAGATCCTACTTAAAATCATACAACAACCAGTGCCAGAGTCTTCTCAATCCTGGCCCCCATGTGGTGGAATTAGCTTCTCAGAGAGATCAGGGTCCTTCCTGAACTACCACAGTTCCAAAGGGCATGTGAAAGGGAGCTTCTCCACCAGACATTTGGTTGAGGCTGGCTAATTCAACAACATCTCTTGGTCCCCCAAACACCCCCTCCATGATCTGAACCATGCTGACCTCCCACAGGTTCATGTTTAAAGTTGAGAGTTGTTGTCACTGTGAATCTGTTATAGTGTTTTGTTATAATCTGTTATGTTCCATTTTGGAACCACTGTTATGTTACTGTCACTAGATTTCGATGTATACTCATGACGTTTTATGTAAACTGCCCTGAGCCCCTATTGGGAGGGAGCCCTCAGACAGGAAGGGCTGATAAGGAGTCAGATTTCTTTCAAGAACACTCTAACACAGTGGTCCCCAACCTGCGGTCTGCGGCCCGGTGGCGGGCCGCGAAGGCCTGGGCGCCGGGCTGCGGTTCCCTCTCCCCGCCCCCCCGCAGTAAAAAACATCCCTGGGCCGCAAGTTTGTGGCCCGGGAAGCTTCTTACTGTGGGAGGGGGGGAGAGGGAATCAGGGCACGCAGCGCATCGCGCATGCGCGGCACTTTCGTGCATGCGTGATTTTGGCCACGCATGGCGCATGTGCGCCTGCATGGGCGCAGGCGCGCTGCGCGGGTGGGGCAGTTGCCCCGCCGGTCCCCAGTTGGAAAAAGGTTGGGGACCACTGCTCTAAGATATACACCGTTCAGATGGAACATTGGGCAGACCTGGTGAGCTTCATGGTCCTCCTGCAAGAACTGAGACCATGTCCTGTAATACACCATTGCTCTCCTCTCCTGTAGATGCAAATTGCAAGAGAGGTGGGCAAGTGGTCTGCAGAGAAGCATGTCCTCCATTCTTTGACTGACCTTTGCACTGAAGTATCCCCAGGTCAACCTCTGAGAAATCTGCTGGCTCTCTGGGGTACGGCAGACAATCATTTCTGATGCTGGAGGTAGGGACAGGCAAACGAAGGGCAGCAGTACTAGATATTGCAAGAGGTGGAACTTCCAGCTCTGCACATCTTTTCTCTCTCTTCATTGACCACATCATCACATTGCCAACAGCTAACGATGGAATGTAGGAGGCACAGCAATGTGTAGCATCTTGGTGTCATGTTGCATGTTTTGTTAAGCCATGTTTGAAGAAGCAAGGGAGAGAAATGCAAAAAAGAAGAAGAAGCATCTCTGAGAGTCTTGTGAAAATAGAGCACCGAATCTAGCTCCAGCTCTGAAAGAGAGCCATTCTGGAAATGATTAAGTGAAATGAAGCTTCAAACAGGTGTGGCATAGTGGTTTTGAGAGAACTGTAAATCGGGATGGTAAATCTGGTCATGAGGACATAAGAGGCCATATTAACAATAGGAAAGAGTGACATCATGGCATCCCTCTGCATTATTAACTGGCTGACCCACACTGATGTGGGAATACTTTAGGATGAAGTGTAAGCTCTGGGTTCCAGCTGCATTAAGTCATTTGAATCCTGGGCACTCATTCCAAGGATGCTGCAGAGAGCCAATGGAAGGTGGAATTTCCCCCTCTCATAATATTCACAAAACGGGGGGAGGTGGGAGGGAGGGAAAGCTGGAATCAACATTTTTTATTACTGATGAACTCAATTTCCCCCCAACATTTGAGTAACTGCCTGTTCTGGAACAGCCCAAGCAGAGGCTTTTGCCATTTTAAAATACCTTAAAAATTAACATGAGCGCTCCAACTTCTTTCCATTTATTGGACAAAAGATAGGGGGTAGTGAGAATTGCAGGAGCAACCAGGGAGAGACTGAAAAGTGTGGGAATTCATGGTATTGCACTTAAGATTCAGCAACCAACAGCTGTCACGCTCCCCAAACCCCTCATAATTCAGCCTCTCCAGTAGCAGCACATTGCTACAGCTGGGTTGTAGCGCTTGGAGGCTGGGAAGCGGAAAGTAACCCCCTGCTTCCCAAAGATGTTCTTGGAAGATCAGCACCTCATTGAGAGCAGAGAGGAAAACCACAAGCTGTTTTCTCAGACCTTCCAAAAACGTGGCATGGGCTCACATTTGCTAGTTACCAGCCTAAGACATAAAGCCCAATTCTACTCATGTTGATTCAAAAGAAAGTTCTGCCACCTAGGCTGTGGTTCCCACATCCGTATATCCTGGATTGCAGACTAAGCAGCGGGGGGATGTGTTCCCCACAACTCCTCCTCCAGCCCCATCGCTGGATCCACAGAGCAGCATTTTGTTCTGTGTCGACTGTAGCAGTAAAACAACCAGAAGCATCCTGCTAGGCCTAGGGGGGTATATAATGTTCCTGGAGGAAATCCCAAATTTGTTCCCGCTCAACTCATTTTGTTCTCTGAAATCACCCTTTTGCTTATATTTTTCTTGAGAGACACAGGTCGTTCATTCTCTGGTCAAGGAAAGGTTTCGCATTGTTCACAGCCCGTCGGTTAGAGATGCAGCCACATTAGTTTTGTTGCGGTATTTGTGATAAAGTGACATTCCAGGTGTTTGGGAGCCCTGCAATGCACATTGTGAGCGTGTCCTTTTCTCTTCCAAGGGAATAGTGGGAATTCTGTGGGAGGCCCAGGGTGTTTCCGAGAGAAGTCTCCAACCAACCCTGCACATTCTGCATGCCAACCTGGTATGTCCCACTTGGCAACAGTCCTTCCACTTAATCACTTGGCCAAGCTTCACAACTGAGCAGAGCTTGAACTTAGATTGCCCTGGCCCAAGTCCCACACTGCAGCATCACTGACTCTCAACAATCGTCGCCTGGCATCCAGCCACGTTGCGAGAAAGGACGCTCTTTTCCAAGTTCTCCTGTGTCACGTTGGCTGCATACTCAGAGCATGCATTAGAGCTGGCAAATGGAGTTTAAGCGGCTCCATATGGTGGTCTGTTAAAGTTCAACAGCTCCTCGTGCACAATGTGGCACAGTTGTTAGATTAGCAGGGTCCCTCCCCCCCATGCTGTGGAGCTCACAGGGTGATCTTGGACCAGTTGGTCTCTCTCTCTCTCTCTCTCTCTCTCTCTCTCTCCCCCCCCCCTCTCTCTCAGCTTAACCTTACCAGGCATGGCTGTGGTGGTCTTGAGGTACTTGTGGAAGAGCTGGACCATGACAGTCTCCACAAACATTGGTTGTGATGTTTGTGTGTGGGGGAGTGGGGACAGTTTCTTATGCATAGCTTGTCAGGTGGGAAAAGCCACCTTACAGAATGAAGTTAAAGTGTCTCCTTGTGGCAAACCTAACAGGCCCCAAGGGTTATTTTCAACTCACGATTATGCCATCAAGAAATTATTTCTGTGTGAAAACCGAGCATCTCAGAGCTAAAATCACAGAGAGAACTTTCCTACCAGCTACAGCACAATACTTTTCAGTTTAGTTACTTCATAGCAGATAGGGCTGCCAGCTCTGGGATGAGAAATACCTGGAGATTTGGGAATGAACCTGGGGAGAACCGAGCTTGAGGAAGAGAATTCTTACAGATATCAGTTACATTGGAGAAATTGGCTGCTTCAGAGGGTGGACTCTAAAGTATTATACCCTCATAATTCTATAGAATCCACCTTCCAAAGCAGCCATTTTGTCCAGCGTAACTGATCTCTGTAATCTAGGGATCACCTGTAATTGTGAGGGGTCTCTTGGCCCCACCTGGAAGTTGGCAACCCTATCTTGGTGCCATACCCTTTGAAACTGAGTTCCCGGTAGGGAACTCACAAATGCACTAAAGAAAACCTGAGGGGGATGTAACATGCTGCTAGTCACTGTACATTCCATAGGGTGAGAAGCTTGGGCATTTGCCAGAGCCCCCAAGACTACCAAGGCCATCGCTCTAACAACATCCTGCATGCAGCATCCAAGAGATGGTGTGGGAGAATTCTCAGTTTGCACCCTCTGTTTCCTGGCTATAAGGGGGCCCTTGAGAATATCTTGCCAGAAGGTGTCCCAAATCCAAGAGCCAGAATTGAGACTGTGCCTCCTGGTTTGGGCTTAGGCTTGGTAGCGACCATGTCAATATCTGGCAATATTCTTGACTTAGCGTTGCACATTCTTCTGTCCCCAGGCAGTCTGCTTATGGGATGAGTCTCTCTGCCAGGACATGGAGCAAGCAACCTCATCTGCCGCTAACTTCGATTTCTTCCCCACAAAGTCTTTCTGCGTTGCGCCTACATGACAGGACATCTTCTTGTGGCTGCAGGTTTGCATCGCTGGCTGAACACACCCTGACCCCTGTCTCTGCAGGACTCTCTTCCCCAAAGGACCCTCGAAGTGCAACCATGATTATTGTTCCTTGGACAAAGAATCCGGCTTAGGGCTGCCGCCCCACAGGGGATGCAGACTTGTTAATGTGAGAAAGTTTGTTCAGCAGTTCACCAAAGAGAGACGAGCGAGTTCATCAAAGTCACTCCCTCGGTGAGGCGCCCATGCCAATAAAACCGGCTCCTTGCTGCAAAAGCCTAAATCACATCAAATCATCTTTACAATGTTTATTGTTTCTGGTTGTGCTCCAGACCCACAGCTTTCTCAGTCAGATAGAAACCAGACCCCAAGACCCGCTCCGTGGAAAGCATGAGCGGCACTTGCCGCTCGCAAAGCGGAAGAATGCAAAGGCAGCCACATGCTAGGGAGGCAATCAACCGCCAGACCCCTGACATGCCGAAGGAGACCTGTGGCACACGTGCGTTTTCCACCATTGGTTAAATAAGTAGTGACGAAGACAGTGGTTTCCTCAGATAGCAACCAGGGCAGCTCACTGGCACCAGCTGCATTTCACTGGTGGAAATTACAAGGGTGCAGCAAGATGGACCAAATATCATGAATTTCCGCTGGGAAAAGCAAATCGTGCATATGCACAACTCTGGTTTGGACAGAGAGGACAGGCAGGGGTGAAAGAGGAAATGAAACCCTTTAGCTCCATGCTCAGTTTCACTAAAAACCAAGTTCCCCATGCAAAGAGACTTTTGAAGGGAGAAAGGTTTTTTTTTTTTTTTGAGAACAGATCAATTTCCCCTTTAAAACATTAGCAAGAGTGTGGGAAGTCCAGTCTTGATAAATGAAACCAAGTGGAAGATGAAAGATAAAATCCCCTTTCCTTTCTTCATGTGGACCTGACTTGGACTCTGTATGCATGCACATAGAATCATAGAATAATAGAGTTGGAAGGGACCTGCTGGGTCATCTAGTCCAACCCCCTGCACTATGCAGGACACTCACAACCCTATCGCTCATCCACTGTAACCTGCCACCCCTTTGCCTTCACAGAATCAGCCTCTTCGTCAGATGGCTATCCAGCCTCTGTTTAAAAATTTCCAAAGATGGAGAACCCACCACCTCCAGAGGAAGCCTGTTCCACTGAGAAAATCTGATAAAATTGCAAAGAGTGTTCTGGGGAGATTCAAGGCAGCATTTATTTTCAGACTTGTTCAAAGCTGCATTGGCACAACAATTGCCTTCCACCCTTCTTGATTCTACAGCTCCTTGCAAATCCGGCTTCAGGTACATAACCTTGTAAATTAACAGACTGTTAGCAAAGGGATCATCAGAACGTGGGAAGAGTGTGAGACACACCTTGTCGGTGGAAACATGATTGGTTGGCAGCCAGTGGTTCATAAGCAGACTTTGGAGGGTGTGGAAGGGTTTCCCTTGACGGAAACCATTCTCTTTGTCTACAGTTAATGAGGCTGGCGGTATAGAAAGGTCAAATATAAACGGCAAGGAGGATTAGGGCAACATGAATTATTGTTCCTTCAGAGTAGGAAAACAGCTGGTTGAGACAGGAATTCTAGAGGATGCCTCTCACATGTGGAACACACAGGCTTTTCCGCACACCATAAATTCAGCGGCATGCTTACCATCTGAGGATGCTGTATTCTGGCTGCTCCACACGACATTGCCAACCTCCCGCGTCTGGCTAGCAAATTGCTCTCTACATCCGCCATTTTAAAGCACGAGTTGGTGAATCCCAAAAGTGGATTCACCAACATAAAAAGCGCTATCACCTGATGGACAAACAGCAGGCCACCAGCACCAGAAATGTATGGAGGTGAAGAAGCGCTACATCCGCCTCCAACGTCCCGCCCTCACACCCGCCTCCCTCTTCCCTCTTCCCAGGATGGGAAGTTCTTTTTAAAATGCAAAACCACCTGGAGCTATGGATAGGTGGAGACACACCTCAGCTGTGATTGTGCCTCTATAAATACTCAGATAGACGTTTAAATGAATAAGTCTATTAAAAAAAATTTCAGCGGTCAACGGAAGTTCATATGTCAATCAACCATGCCAGGAGGGGATTGGTTGGTGACATTGGTAGGCAGACCAAAGCGAAACCAGACTAAAGCGCCTTGCTCTCTTTCCTTGCGTTTTTGGCAGTGAGTGAGGAGTGCAAGATGCATGAAAAGAGCCTAGAAACATTCGAGACAGCTTGAGAGCTGTGGAGTGTTGGTGAGTTGTGATTATTTTTCACACTTTGCCACACAGCAGGCTTCACACAACAATGCCCAATATGTGGGAAAGCCCAGAATGTATCTTTGAATGATCCTGTGGAGGTATACGGATGGAAACATTATGCCACAATTTGTCACTCACATAATTTCTACTAGGAAGTTTTCTCTCTGAGGTTATTTTGGTCATGTTGCCTCCCTTGCTTAGGGTTCTGTGTGTGAGAGACTGAATGCATGTGGAGATTCCAGTCAGCTAACTTGGCTTATGGTCCCTGGCTTGGATCCCACCTAGAATGTCCATGGGTGCAAGGAAGGGACCAATTTTGAGATATTCCCTCCTCCCCTCCAGCAGCAGCTCTCCAGTACTGCTCTTGAGGTGTGAGAGATCCCAAAGGAATAGATTGGGGGGATCTGTGCAAACCTCCCCTCCCTCACTGGCACCTGCAGAGTCTAGGCAGCGTCTGAGTCATTGATGGACTTATCCTCGATCTTCACACACATTTCTGCACTTTCCTTTTCAGCTGGAAAGGCAAGGGACTAGATCTGGGATTTCCTTCATTGAAAGTAGGGGCTTTAGCAGTGAACAACACTCTCTTTCACAGCATGGAGATAAGCACGATCATGCATGATCACACCTGCTGGTAAAGCTTATGTTAAAGCAGCAGCATAACATGTAACACGAGAGAGCCAGTGTGGTGGATTGGTGGAGTGTGTCAGATTAGTATCAGTTTGAATGTCCACTGATGCCGTGGAATTTTGCCGGGTGACCTTGGACCAGTGGCCTGTCCCCGGCTGGGCTGGAAGTCCAGGCATTCTCCTGGTGAGGCAGGGAGATGTTCATTGGACTTGAGCTGTGCTTAGCAGCTCTGACCTTGGAGCTGGCAGCTTCCCAGCTGTAATTATTAGACCTGGCGGGAAGCCAGCAGCACAGCATCAGTTTGGAAACATACACGGAAACAAGCAGTCTGTGACCGAAGTCCAAGTAACGAACCAGAGGCGAGTCGGTACACAGTCCTGAAGTCATAAGGCAGGCAGCAAAGCAGAGTTATGGTCGATGGTCCAAGAGGTCGAGGCAGGCGGCAAGGAGACGAGGTCACGGTCAACCCAGAGTCAGGCACAATCTGGAGATCAGACTGGGCAGGAGTCTAGGTGCATGGCTGTGGACAAGGCAACAATTCCACGCAATTCCCAGACTGTGAGCTCAGTGCCTCAGCCTCAAAGAGACATGTCCAGGGGATGAGGAAATGCTCCTGCAAAGACTTACACAAGGGGTGCTGGTTTTTGACCCATCTCCTGCGAGGAAGCAGATGGCGACCAGCCAGACAGGCACTCTTCCTCCTGACTCTGCCTTCACCTTTGTTGCTCCAGAGCAGGGGTAGTCAAACTGCGGCCCTCCAGATGTCCATGGACTACAATTCCCAGGAGCCCCCTGCCAGCGAACGCTGGCAGGGGGCTCCTGGGAATTGTAGTCCATGGACATCTGGAGGGCCGCAGTTTGACTACCCCTGCTCCAGAGGCTCCCTTCTGCTCAAGGCCTCCCAGATGGTGCCTGGCTGAGGCTCCTCTTCCTCCACGACCTCATCAGCAGCCTCCATGGGCCGGCTCCTGACACACACACTCTCCGCCTAAGCCGTCTCACAGAGTTGTGATAAAAGGAAAGAGAGGTGAATGCTATGCTTAGAGGACAAAGCATTGGACTGGACCCCAGCATTGCCATCTTGTTATTCCCCCTCCCCCCAGTTCCTGAGCCTTTAAACAGCTGCTGATATCAAGAAATCAAAACTGGAAATGTTCTCTCTAACAAAAGGTTAATATGATGGGTTTTTTTAAAAAAAGAATTCTACCTGACTTTTCTTCTGATCAATAGCACTCAAAGTAGCTTACATCTTTTAAAAAACACCTTACATTTTTACAAGCTAATTGCTGATATATCTTTGGATTAGGACAGAAGGGCAATTTTTAACTTGTTTCTATGGGCGCAAGTACACTCAAATGAATATTATACCTAGGATTTTTTATATTTTACATGCCATTCCTTTCTACACATCTTGCAGATATAGTCGTCAAATTAAAATTTTGTTTTGGGAATTCATGTGGGGTTCCTCACCATCTCAGATTTCTTCAAGAAGGATACAACTTGTATTAAATAAAGAAGGATTTGGTTTCCCTGATCTTAATTCATATCTTCAGGCATACTTGTACTAATGATAGAGATTGTTCCTTGCATTTGGATTTTCTCCCTTGGGCTCTTTTGGAAGCCTCTTGTCTGGTACTCCTCTCTGAGTGCATTAGGGTCTATGTAACAATGGATCCCATTACTCCTGCAGGTTCTACAACTAGAGAACCATGGTGTATAATGGCACAACACTACTAGTTTAATCCATATTCATGTTCTAAATTAACACAATGGGCCAATCCAGACCCAAAAACTGGAAAGAAAATCTATTTTTATGGAAGTCTTGAACTCACAAGGGGATTTTTACTTTAGAACAGTTGATAGATTATGAGGAGGGGTTTTTGTCATTTTCTCAGCTGAAGTATAGGATTCGTCACCATCTGCAGAAGAGCAATACTTAACAGTTGTAACATTTGTTGCTATTGAAAGATGGCCCAGTGACATTAAACGTCTGCTCCTGGAAATTCTAGTTGATTCAAGGCAGAAAATGAAATCTGCAACATTTGCAAATAAATATTTGATGTCAGTTAATGAACACGATATGCAAAGTCTCAGGATGGAATGAACAGAAATAGCTAGCTTGCCCCAATTTGCCAAAGTAATAGGATATGGCCTTAAAGTCTATACCTACTCTCCACATATATTTGAACGGTTCCGCAGGGAGCAAAAGGGAGCTCCTCTGCCAGGCATTTGGTTGAGGTCGACCTAAACCACCACTTCCCATTAGCCCCCAAGCCTCCTTCCTACAATGACCACTACAAATTCACCCACCCACTGGGTCTCAGTATGAGTTGAACTGATGCCCTTTGCAGTTTCCATGGTTCTTTAATGTTATTGTTGTTATCGCCTCCTTATTACTACAAATAGAGTTACCTGTATCGTTTCTTGTTTTGTGTAAACTGCCCTGAGCCTTCGGGGAGGGTGGTATATAAATATAGTAAATAAATAATAAATAAATATTTTACATTAAGATTTATTCAGCAAAAAAAGTATGTGTAGGATATATTGGCCACCATAGTGAATCTTAGCAAGGACTGATTAAATTGTGTAGTTGCTGGCATTGTAATTTGCAGGACACGTCCCTGACACATATACTTTGGGTGTTTCCAGACATTTGTTTTTCTGGGAAGAAGTTATTACTCATCTCAGTTTTTTATTAGGATATTCATTGATTTTTGAGGATTCCTGTTTACATTTAAACTATCGACCCATTTTTTGGAAACTAACCTATAATCAATGAAAACAGACCCTGGCATGCTTACTAGTTAAGAGACTTGTATTGCAATGCTAGAAAGATAAAACCCAACCTCCAGTAAATCAATGTTTTGAATACCTTAGAATTCTATCAGTATTTGACTGCATCACGCATAGCCAGCAATTGTGTATGGATTTATTTTTAGATATTTTTATTTTTAGATATTTGGAAACTGTTTATTGAAACTAATGTCTAGATCCACCACCACTGTCGTTCTTTTGTTTTTGTCCTGTCTTTATGTCTACCTTTTCCACCCACCTTAAGCAACGTCTCTATACTGATGTCTCTGGCTGGTTGAAAGGACTAAGAGATACCCACACCACATACACACACACATGCTGCCCCACCTCTGCTCCTTGGAGGAAGGTTGGAATATAAACAAGAGAGTGTAGCTCTAATGAGCTTAAATCAACTTTCTGAAAATAAAAAGACTTTGTTCCTTTGCCTTAGCCCTATCAGGCTTGCCAACTGGCCAGGAAATAGCCTGGCTGACTGCCTCTTATGTCTTTAATAACGGTTAAACCTGCAGGAACCAGCAGATGAAACCCTTCACAGCATGCAGATAAGTACAATCATCTGCTAATGGCTGCAGATAAAGCTTCTGTTAAAGGCAAGGGAGGAGGAGCCCATAAAACAGTTGGCAACTCTGGGATTTTTGAACTATTTGAACTATTTGGGGTTCTTGAATGTAAGAGTCTACAGTCTACATTGGCTTGTAAATGATATATATTGTTTTAATTTGTGCACTCAAAATAAAACAGAGAATAGTTCTGTTCAAAACATGGGTTTTGTGATGGAATTGTTAAGAGAGAATTATATAAGTTTAGAGCCACTAATAATCTTTGGAGGTATGGAGGTTTAAAGGTAAAGGTATCCACTGTGCAAGCACTGGGTCATGTCTGACCCTTGGGGTGACACCTTCCAGCGTTTTCATGGCAGACTCAATGTGGGGTGGTTTGCCAGTGCCTTCCCCAGTCATTACCGTTTACCCCCCAGCAAGCTGGGTACTCATTTTACCGACCTCGGAAGGATGGAAGGCTGAGTCAACCTTGAGCCGGCTGCTGGGATCGAACTCCCAACCTCATGGACAGACGCATGCATATTGGATGGTTAGCAGTGTGAACATGATCTTGGGGTGCTTGCGGACTGTAGACTAAATATGAGCAGACAGTACAGTGCGGTGGTAAAGAAGTTGAATGCAGTCTTGGGCTGTATCAACAGAGCCATCACATCAAAATCACAAGATGTCATAGTCCCACTTTGGTTAGATGCACCTGCAGTGCTGTGAGCAGTTCTGGAGCCATCGATTCAAAATGGACACTTCATGGACAAAATTGAGCGGGTTCAGAGAAGAGCAATGACAATGATCGGGGGCCTGTGGCCCAAGCAAAGTAATCTGCAGGATTTATGGCACAATATAGCCTAAATAACCGGAACACATAATGTAAACTTAGGTTGGGGAGTGGGATGACATCTATTGAGCTTGGCTTTTCCAAGTTGCATCCATGTCATGGATGCTGAAGTTTTGGAATGTGTTTCCTGTACACATTTATCTCATTCCCTACTTTCTAGGTTCAGTTGAGTCTCAAACACCCAGTTAGTCTAGGATCCCATAAGATCAGAAACAGTAGCATCATTTAATTTAGAAGAAGAAAAAGAAGAAGAGTTGGTTCTAACATGCCCCTTTTCTCTATCCGAAGGAGTCTAAAAGTGGCTTACAGTCACCTTCCCTTTCCTCTCCCCACAACAGACACCCTGCTCGGTCAGAACAGCTTTATCAGCACCATGGTGAGCCCAAGGCCACCAAGCTGGCTACATGTGGGGGAGTGCAAAATTGAACCCGGTTCGCCAAATTAGAAGTCCGCACTCCTAATCACTACACCAAATTGGCTCTCACACCAAACTAGAGTCAGTGGAGAATTCAGCATACCAATACACAAGACTAATGGGTACTAAACGAATATAAATATAACCACCCCTCCCAGATGCTGGCTTGGGATGGTTTATAACATATATGTTTACAGTATAATGTTATCAATTAAAACAAGCAGTTAAAATTTTTTTAAACAGAGAACCAGCTTGGTATAGTGTTTAGGAGTGTGGACCTATCCCAGGTTCGATTCTGCACTCCCCCACATGCAGCCAGCTGGGTGACCTTGGGCTCGCCACAGCATTGATAAAGCTGTTCTGACCAAGCAGTAATATCAGGGCTCTCTCAGCCTCACCCACCTCACAGGGTGTCTGTTGTGGGGAGAGGAAAGGGAAGGCAATTGTAAGCCGCTTTGAGCCTCCTTCGGGTAGAGAAAAGCAGCATATAAGAACCAACTCTTCTTCTTCTAAAAATATAAGGTGCTGATAAAATATTTAGGAATCCATAACATGACAGTTGCTATATCTTAGTTAAGCAAAGAACATGTACTTATTTTGGAATTCTACTCTCTGACCTCCTCTGCTTCTCCCTTGGAGGCTAACAATGAAAACTAAAAATCCAAATGACTTCATTTTATATACAGGTCTACTTCAAAGTAAGTCGCATGTTATTCAGCAGGACTTGCTCCCAGAAAAGTGTTCTTAGGATTGCAGCCTTAATACCTGAACTCACACAGGTTGTTGGGGGCTGGATTCTATGACATGTTTCTATCCTTCCTTTAGCTAAAATTGTCACCATCAGAAAAAGTATTTCTCTTTTAGAGGAAATCTTTCTCCCTTGACAGAAGACTTAACAGAAGAGAGTTACAGTATCCAACCTGGGTTTTTGACAGCATGTGCTACAGAAACTGAAAATGCAGAAATGATCTTATGATGCAAGGTTAGAAAAACAACACATGCACAACTAAGATGACTAAATAAAATAAGCAGGGAATAGATATCATTTTGAAATGAAATCAGTAATCAGAACCAGGTGCATTACTGAAAATACATGAATAGAGCCAAATGAGACTATAAGCTAATTTACCATTTCCAAACATACAGCCGTAGATTTTACCCTGAGAGGCTCTTGTAGGACCCAACTAACCAGCTGAGATTTTGGCCTTCCATTATTATTTTTTTGGGTGGGGGAGCAAAACTACAAATTAGAATTTCTAAGGTGAAATAAACAAGGCTGCCAATGTAAACCAAATTGAATCATTTCTTTGGCCTGCCCCCAGCTATGCAAGAGATCATCAAAATAACTTCCCCCTGTAAGGTGAAAAGGGCTGATTGGGTGATATCATTACCCTTGGATCTGTGTTTTTAGTGATGCAGGTCCTAACACTCCTCCCCCTCCCAACATTACTATTATATTGGCTGGAGGTTATGTGTTTAAACCGAGTGGTTCTCAGACTTGTGAGGGTGTGAAGTTTTAGCCACTAGGTCAGGTTTTCTCAACCAGGGTTTTTTCACAGCCCAGGAAGGGTTTACCAAAATGAGTGGGAGTCAATTAATTTTGTATATCTTTAAAAATTTGTTAACCATTTATCAGGTGACATGACCATATATATATATATGGTCATGTTGGTCATGTTGAATCACACACACACCCTGACCTATGATGGGCCCGGAGGGGGTGGGAAGGGGAAGGGCCCCAGATGGGCATTTATTTATTTATCTATTCATTTGATTTTCATACCACCCCTCGCTGCTGCATCTCGAATTTTCCACACTATTGTACCACTTCTAGGGTTTCTTGAAGCCTGAAGAATGTTTCAGGGGTTTCACAACAATAACAAAGTCGAGAAAGGCTGCAGGAGGGCTATGTGAAAGCTCTTGGCAAATAACAGTTTAGGGAGAATAAACATATGGAATTGCTTTGGCTCTTCCCCCAAGTCTTCATCCAAACCTGTAGAGATGCAGGCTCTTTGTGCAAGGTGCAAACTCTGTCCAGGCTCTAGGTTTCGGTTATTCTTGGCAAAGTGCTGTAGGCTTCCTGCCAGGTGTGCTAGTGCTATCACTGCTTGCTCATCTGCCCAGGTAAACGATGGCATGGATGGCAGAAGGGGCTGCTGATCTCAGCAGTGGCTTACTTAAACAGGAGAAGGCAGTAACCAGGGACATCAGCTACCATATATATATATGGTACCTTCGGGTAGAGAAAAGCAGCATATAAGAACCAACTCTTCTTCTTCTTCTTCTTCTTCTTCTTCTTCTTCTTCTTCTTCTTCTTCTTCTTCGTCTTCGTCTTCGTCTTCGTCTTCGTCTTCGTCTTCGTCTTCGTCTTCTTCTTCATTTCTGTCTGTTGTCTGCTATCTAGTAGAAAACAGGGGAGAGTGGGAGCCACCTTCACCCCCTATGGTGGCAGTAAACACAGGGTGGGATCAGAGAAGGGGGAGGCCCCTTGCGCGAACATCCTTCCAGGGGTCTAATGCTGCCCCCAGGAAGAGGGCAATTGCTGCTACACAGTAATGAGCTCTTTCAAGACTCTGGAGCCTTAGCAGTTGCCATTGATACTGAAACTTGCATACCCACCCCACATGCAAAGCATTATGCTTGTACGCATGGAGGCTCAGAACAGAATGCTGGATGAGGCTGCGACCAACACAGTGGGTGTTATCCAGATGCCAACCCTCCCCGCCCCCTGGTACATTCTTCTTGTTCTCTCTGCAGGGCTTCTCAAACCAAGAATCATCTTCTCTTTGGCTTTGTCTTCAAAGCTTATGAAATGAAGCAGAATTGCAACTTTTGCATCATAAAGATCTCCAGAATGCCTGAGCCATGCCACCTCACATTACTTCATGTAGAAATGTGGCAAATCCAATTCTGAGAATTTATGTTGTAATTTTTTCCAAGGCAAGGGCCATATTTAACATATTGCTAATTACTTCCTTTTGAATAAACAGCATCATGAAGCAACTGCTAGCTGTCAACTGTCATAGTTTCAGAAAGAAAAAATGTGTAAACATTAAGCCATGGCCAAGGAAAGAGGACCAGAAAGGGGGTCTCCTTACCTCATGATGGTCCAACCTAAAGATCCTTCTGGCTGATCCATTTGCTTCATTATGTCATAGAATTTCAGGCTACTAGATTTTTTTAAAGAATTAGCAAGCAGCTAAGCAACATACTTCCTCATATTTACAAATGTATCACAGCTTATTATTGTTGCTGCTATTATTACAACATCAATATGCAAGGCAAGTGCAAGAGAGAGATGGCCAAAGGTTGGGAGGAAAGAAGAGTGGTGGCTAAACTGGGATGGACATGAGCCAATGGGTTTACTGATGGAAAGGTATGATCTAGTAGGCATCACAGAAACTTGGTGGAATGATTCTCATGAATGGAATGTAATAGTGGATGGATGTGAACTGTTCAGAAAAAAACAGAATAGATCCAAGAGGTGGAGGAGTGGCACTGTATGTGAGGAAAGGGCTTACCTGTCAGGAAATTCTAGTGAAGGAGAGTATATCTACAGTGGAAAGCATCTGGGTGAAAATAAGCGAGGGGAAAACAAACAGTGTGGTGGTTGGTATCTGCTACCGACCACCTGACCAACGAGAGGATGTGGATGCTGCACTTTGTGAGCAGCTTGAGAAAATATCCAAGCAGCAGGATCTTGTCATCATAGGCAACTTCAATTTCCCAAATGTGTGCTGGGAAACAAACTCTGTGAAGCGTCCTCAGTCATGCAACTTTCTGACCTTCCTGGCTGACAATTTCATTTATCAAATGGCAGATGAACCCACAAGAGGTTCAGCCATACTGGACTTAATACTGACCAACAGGCAAGGGTGGATGAGGTGAAGGAGGTGGGGACCCTAGGGGGAAGTGACCATGTCCTCATAGAATTCCTTTTGAGATGGTGGGGCAAGGAAGCTTGTAGCCAGACACGGATGTTGGATTTTTGTAGGGCAAACTTTAATAAACTCAGAGACATGATGAGAATGCTGGAAAGGAAGGGAGATTGCATGCTCAATCCATGACTATCCCAGAAAGACAAAAATACTGCAGGAGCTCTAAGAAGCCCATTTGGATGAACAGAGAACTTCAAGAGGAACTAAGAAAGAAAAGGGAAATGTGCAGGAAATGGAGGGAAGGACAGAGCTCTAAAGAAGAGTACCTACAGGTTACTAGGCACTGTAGATCAATCATCAGAAAGGCCAAAGCTGAGAGTGAGCTAAGATTGGCCAGGGAAGCTCACTAACAAGAAAAGATTTTTCAGTTATGTGAGGAGCAAACGTAAAGTAAAGGAGGCAATAGGCCCACTGTTGGGTGTGGATGGACAAACTCTAACAGAGGATGCAGAGAAAGCAGAAAGGCTCAGCGCCTATTTTACATCTGTTTTTTCCCACAGGTCAAAGTGTTTAGGCACATCTAGAGATGGCAGTAGCCAAGGAATAGTGTTTGGGTGGCAGGTTGACATGGACAGAGAGGCATTTAGCTGCACTGGATGAGTTCAGATCCCCTGGGCCGGATAAAATGCACCCGAGAGTGCTCAAAAAACTTTCTGGAGAACTTGCAGAACCCTTGTCCGTCATCTTTGGGACCTCTTACAGTATTTCTGATCAAGAAGGTTTCCAGCTACAGAATATGACTTTCTTACCTTCTCCCTCCAGTGGCAGCTCCAATGTATCTGATATCTGTTCTACAGCCAGAAGGTGAAGGTGAAAAGGGTGCACTTTGTGGGCAGAAATCCTTCTGCAGAAACATGTTGATGGATCCAGCCCATGGCATGTAAAATATACATTTTTGTTTACCCAAATTTCCGCAACCATAAACTTCTTACAGAATAAAAAGGGAAAATTCAGATTACATGTATACTTGTATACATAATACATCCATCCTGTGGGTGTTCAGCCTAGAATCTCTAGAAAAAGACAGTTTAATAGACTGATATTAATGTAATTATTTTCTTTAGATTAATAACCCACCCTCTCTGCCTAAGGCAGACTCAAGGTGGCAAACAACATAAATATTGCAATACAATCCATCATGACAAAATCGGGCTAAAATTTTCAAAATCTAAAAATCTAAAACCAGACGTCTAAGGCCTGAATGCTAAATGTATAGGTTCTTCATCCCCACAAGAACCTTTTTTGATAAGCATGTGGCTAAAACATATGCCTGACTGGAGCATCTTTGTTGGTGGGGCTGTGTTGACCTTCCCCTGATTCCACTACTGTGTTTGAAGGTGTCAGTCAGATGTGAGCTGATCATCTAGCTCAGGGATAGTCAACCTGTGGTCCTCCAGATGTCCAGGGGCTACAATCCCCATGAGCCAGCATTTGGAGGACCACAGGTTGACTACCCCTGATCTAGCTTGTTTGGTTAATGCTGAACAGGCATGGTAAATGTCTACTAAACAGGAATTGCTTTTTAATTCGTTTTGCAAAAACACGCCTGCAAACACACTGCTGAACGAAGCCAGTCAACAGCCATTAAGACAAACACAAGTAGGATTTTATTAAAGCATAGCATTTTTATGTCTAATTTATACAATTTATGACCGATTTAATTGGCCTTTTAAACCAAGCTTTCTCAACCAGGGCTTCACGAAACCCTGCGGTTTCGTGAACCCCACTGAAAGGGTTTCGCGGATTGGGTGGGATATATTTATATATTTTAAGAAATTATCAGGTGATGGACCATATAGTTCTGGTGATATGTCTCCTGGTGACATCTGGGAGTGTGGCAGGAAGGTGTGGCCTGCTGACATCACTTTGGGGGTTTTTCTGAAGCCTGAAGAAGTTTCAGGGGTTTCTCAATGATAAAAAGGTTGAGAAAGGCTCATTTAAACAATTCCCTGCTGTGCTGGGCAGTTACACAGTCAGCATGGTAGGAAGGCACATAAAGCCAGCTGTGCTGTTTTGCATGCTCAAAAAGGAATATTGTGAAGCTACCTGCCAAACACCCTTGAACAGGTCAACAAACAGTCAAACTGACCATATGAAAATCCATTTCCTGTTCATGATCTGTGAACGAGACATGAGCCAAACTGGAGGATGTTTGAGCCGCGTTACTTTCCATGTGACTTGCAAGAAGAAGAAGAATTGGCTTTTTTCCCCTTGTTTTTTGCTACCTGAAGGCGTCTCAAAGCAGCGTACAATGGCCTACCTTTTCTCTCCCCGCAACAGACACCCTGTGAGGTAGGTGAGACTGAGACAGCTCTGAGGGAACCATGATGGGCTCAAGGTCAGCCAGCTGGCTGCATGTGGAAGAAGAGTGGGGAATCAAATCCGGTTCTTCAGATTACAGCCCAGTGTTTTTAACCCAGCTAATGCATACCATAATAGGCAGCAATTAAATACTGCACTATAGAAAGCAGCAGCCTATTACTCTCCTGGTTTCAGCCTTAGATATCCATGATAATACTGAATAAGGCATCTGCATTTTGGATATCTCCCTATTGCATCACATCCTTTCTCCAAAGAGCTAAAGATAAAGAACATGGGGTCCTTCTATGCATTTTCATGTCCCTTTCAGGTTCACAGGTAGTAACTTCTCAAGTGAAATAAGGGAGGATTTGAATCATATGTCCATAGTCCCAGAATGTCCATCTTTCTGTCACAAGAACACAGAGTCCACAATCACATCCTCAGTGGACCATTGGTGGCCATCTTGTTCACAGGGAACAGGAGAGTGTGTCCATTTGCAGTATTTTCCAGGGTTACCAGTTTTCTAGTTTTAGGCAAGACAGAGCATTGCTAACATCAAGAAAAGCGCATCTGTTGTTCAAGAAGCATGCTGAACATTCCTGTGTTTTTTTTCTTAGCTGGTAGTATCTCAGACTCCAATTGTGCCTCCCATTATTTTGTTGGCTGAAGATTAGAGCATGTTTGATAGAAGCCAGAAACCAAAACAGCCCTTTGCTAGGAAATATTTAGATGTCCCTTTAAATCTAGCATCTCTAGAGGTGCATGTTTGTGTGTGTATGCATCTGTACAACACACGGTTCCCTTTTTATGCTGGCTGATTCTTTCACTGCTGCTTCTCCTCAGGAACTCACAGGGAAATTCTCTTTTATGTCTTCCCAAAGCACCTGTAGCTCTTTTTTCTTGCAACTGTTCTAACCTGGTTTGCATTAAAGTAGTCGTCATCTTGATGACCACTGACAGTTGGCCAAGACATTGCCTTTCAAGGCAACTGATTGACCACTGGGTGAAACCAGATACTGGACTATATAGACATCTGCTGTACTCCAGCCAGGCTCTTCTTATCCTGTGCTCCTTTATCTACAAACATTGACAGGTGATAATAGTTATCGCCATACTGCAAAAGAGAGTCCACTGCTTAGGTCACCTGCATTGCATGTAGAAGATCTCCAACGCTTCCAGTTGAAAGGCAGTAGGTGTTGAGAAAGATTTTTCTTTGTTGGATAACCACTGCAAGAAAGAGAAGGCAACATATATATATGCAAAGACGTTAGCATACATACATACATACATACATACATACATACATACATACATACATACATACATATATTATATATATATATATATATAGGATCAGTTGTAGGGTAGTCAAACAACCCCCCTCCCCCAGCTGATTGCCTTCCCTATGCCTGTATCTTAGGCCTTATGGGTGGTCAGCAACATCACATGGTGGGGACTTCAGGACAGCTGGTTGCAAGGAAGCAGGGACCGTCCCCCCCCTCAGCATAGCCCCACAACAGCTGCCCTATGAGACAACAACTTATGAGACTGAGACAACTGCTGTGCATGCTATGAGATGAACATTTTAAAGCATTTTTGCAAACCATCTGCAAAACTTTTCTCAAGTTATTTGTTGATTTCATTTCCTTTCATTTGTTCTCCAAGGAACCCGGAGTTGAGGCTTTAAAAAATTCATTCATTCATTCATTCATTCATTCATTCATTCATTCATTCATTCATTCATTCATTCATTCAGCGCCCCTCCCAGCTCAGGGCAGTTTCCAACATTTTAAAAGCACACAATATAGACAATGATGATGTTCACCATTCAATTGAGTCTCACACTTGGTGATCCTTTGGCTCAACTGTTGCCACGATTGTCGATCCTGCGCTACTTCTTTTAGTTGCATAATGTTCTGGCTGGTGTCCACCTTGATTGCATCTAACCACTACGTTCTTTGTCAGCCTGGTTTCCTTTTACCACTGATCAATTATAGCATTATTGCTTTCTCCACTGAGTTGGATCGCATGACATGGCCAAAATAAGTGAGCCAATAAGATAGAATGTATCCATAACATAGTATTAAATTTAATCCAGTAAAAGCTTAAAACTCAGTCATACCAGCTGGTTAGTCAATTAACTGCTCCATTTAGCTTCCAGTTTCAGGGGCGGCGGGTTTGTAGGTTTGTAGCCTAGTTGATGTTTAATTCAGGGTTGTCGTGATGTTCATTGGCCCCAAACACATGCCTGGAAGAAGACTTCCAACAGAGCCCTTGGAATAGACTTCCAACAGAGCCCTTCTACTGGAAGCTCATTCCACCAGGTTGGGGCCAGAACAATCCTGTGACTTAGGAGAAGCTGACAGGTAGTAATTGTCATCTACAGAATTTGATTGTTGAGCTTGGGTTTGCAGTATGAATCCACACCTGCCTTTCGTGCTGCAAATATAGCCAATCAGGTAAATCCATACATTGTGGTCTGCCAATTTATTTATTTATTTATTTTTATTGGATTTGCTACCTGCTGCTCCAAGGCCAGCTGGCTTGGGATAGGTTACATCAATAATAAAAACACAGTAAACAACAGCTGAAAATAAAACCCACCAACCCCACCCTCCAACCACCCTCCATGAGGCACAACCAGCTTGACCAAGTCTGGGCTACAGGGTGGATGTCAGATATTAGTCCAATAAGATGTTCAAAGTTTGCCTCAACCAAATGCCTGGTGGAAGAGCTGTGTTTCGCAGGCCCGACAGGGATAATACCTTTCCAGAGGCATCAAGCTGGCCCCTGTGGGTGGTACACTGCTGACAAAGATGTACTTTTGGATTATTTCTGACACACTAGAACAGGGGTCCCCAACCCCCGGTCTGTGGTCCGGTACCGGGCCGTAAAGGCCATCGGAGCAGGCCGCCAGCGGCCGCGCCTGCCTCCCCCCCTGCACTGAGAGGGGGGGAAAGAGGCCAGCACGGCAGACGGCGTGGCAGCCGGCACGCCAGCGACACTAATGCGCACGCGCGGAACTGCCGCGTGTGCGCGTTTGCGCCCCCTGGTGGCCAAAACGCGCATGGGTGGCAACTCTGTGCATGCGTGTTAGCGCCACCTGGTGGCCAAAACGCGCATGCGCGGCAGTTCCGCCCGTGCGCGTTTTGAGCAACTGCGGTAGCCGGCCGCTGGCTCTCCCCCACCCCCTGAGGCGGTCCCGGACCAGATGAAGGTTGGGGACCGCTGCACTAGAATATGAATGGGATACAAAATCATCTGCAGGGAATATTAGCCTCAAGGCAGGGGCTTGGGTGAGGATGTTTCCAGCTGATAATTCCATAGACTCAAGGGAGTCATTCCATGCCACTGCTCTCATTCACATTGGGTAATGTACTCTCAATGCACTATGGCAATTGTTTGAAACTGGATTTTCCTGTTCGCACAACAAAATAGCAAGTTGAGGTCAGTGGAGAGGATCCATTTTTAGTTTAGGCAAGTTTGGAGACATTGGAAACTTATCTTTCTGTCACATGACTGTGATGTCATCTTGTAGCTTGGAGAGTCCCATATTGTTGCAGTTTCAGGTCTGGAAAGGTTGAAGGCCACTGCTACAGCCTCTAATTTGGTCTCACTCTAGAATAGCCCACTGATCATATGTGATGTGTGCGTGGGGGAGAATCAAGTGAGATCTCTTGTGTGGTAAGCTAACTGCCACAAGATGGCAGTGCAGACAAGTAACCTGCTTCCTAACCAGTTCACTAGTTTAGAAAGAACTTTTCTATGTCCTTTCAGTTTTTACTCTTCGTTTCCCCACCACCACCAGTATTCCTTTCAGAAGCTTGAAAATAGTTTCCTGTTCTAATTATTCCTAACAAAAGACAGCTTCGCTATGTGTCCACAGGAAGGAAAAGTAAACCTGCTCACACTTATTTTTCTGGCAGGGCACCTGTGCCTTTAACAACTAAGTGGTAGGCTTAAATCCACCAGGTGATTGCATCTCTGTGGCCAGAAAAAAATTACCTGTTGAATTTCTGTCCATTGAACACCAATGCCAGTAAAGCTCAGAAAACAAGGAAGCTCATATTGAGGATGGAGCAGAGTTATCATAGAATCATAGAATTGGAAGGGGCCACACAGGCCAACTAGTCCAACCCCCTGCTCAACGCAGGATCAGCCCTAAGCATCCTAAAGCATCCAAGAAAAGTGTGTATCCAACCTTTGCTTGAAGATTGCCAGTGAGGGGGAGCTCACCACCTCCTTAGGCACTATAGCAGTGCCGTATACAATGGGACTATGACATCTTGCGATTTTGATGTGATGCCCCTGTTGATACAGCTCAAAATGGCATTCGCTTTATTTACCGCTGCATCACACTGCCTGCTCATGTTTAGTTTACAATCCAGAAGTACCCCAAGGTCTCGTTCACACACAGTATTACCTAGAAGCGTATCCCCCATCCCTTTCTCTCCCCACAAGAACAGCTCAGCAAGAACAGTTCTGAGAGAACTGTGACTGGCCGCAGGTCACCCAGATGGTTGCATGTGGAGGATCGGGGAATCGAGCCTGGTTCTCCAGATTAGAGGCCGCCACTCTTGCCACTATCTCGCACTGGCTGACGCTGGTCTTAAAATGTCCTAGGGGAACAGTGACCACCCTGTTCATTTACTTCACTTCATTTATACCCCATCTTTCTCGCTAGAACAGCTTAACATAATTCTCCTCTGCTCCATCTTATTCTCACAGCAATGCTGACAAGGTGAATTAGGCTGAGAATGTGTGATTGGCCCAAAGTCACCTAGCAGGGTTTTGTGGCAGGGTATAGCTACCCCAACACAAAGGATCTAAGGCCAGAAACTGTTGCCGAAGCATGAGACTAAAGCGACTGTAGTAATACATACATACCTCTGCTTTAGCATAAGTGTGATTTGGCTTCTAGCATACAGAGCCAAGGCCTATGTAAACTGAACCGTGCTAGACAGGCAGATAGAAATCTAGGCTTCACTATGCCACAGCTGACTTCCAGGCAGAAAGTTGCACAATCTTTCCTGTTTTCTACAACCTTGGACAATAGTCCAGTGTTTGTCCACAACTCTATGGTAAACCACAGCATTTGGGGAGAATGCCAGATCATCACCCCCTTACAATGGTGTCACTCCTGGGTGAGCTCCCCCCAAAAGTCCCCTACCACAATCCTGCTCTTATCCATGAGGATTCAACAGCAATCATTTAGGAGTGTGTCTCTAGGTCCAGCTTGCACACGGAAGGTTGTGCAAATGGAAACATTAGTCCAGCCTCCAATTTTGTCAGAGTAGAATAGCACCACTGTTGCTAAGTCTCTTTCTGGCCTTGCTTCTGTGCTTGAAGCAGCAGCCAGAGACACAGAAATCTGGCAAATGAGGCCATCACTTATCTCAATGCCAGAAAAGCGTCCCTTGCTGAAAGCCCAGGAGCAGGGCCAGAATAATAAAAGGGTCTCTATTTAGATCTTCACAGGAATTCTTGAAATCATCTGTAAAAAGAGCTGGTAGGACTGCCAATGAAGATGGTTTGAAAAGGGGGAAAACTGAAATGACATTGAAACCCAAAAGCAGAAGAAAAAAACAAATGACCCCCAAATGAAGAAGAAAAGGCCCATGACAGATGAACTCTAAAGTGTAAAGCATCTAGGCAAAACAGGTATCATTTAATGTACCTACAAAAGAAAACCAGCAATCATTAACTGCACAGGATTCCAAACAAAAGACCAGATGATAGTTTCATAATACAAGATCAAGCCTTTTACGGGGTCCCTGTTGCCAACTGACTCAACAAAATGCCATGCCCTGCTCTTGCATCTTCAGCAGAAGCTTGATCTGTAGAAATCAACAACGATGGCCAGAGCGGTTCCTCAGTGGAACAGGCTTCCTTGGGAGGTGGTGCGTTCTCCTTCTTTGGAAGTTTTTAAGCAGAGACTAGATAGTCATCTGACAGAAATTCTCATTTTATCGACTTAGGCAGATTATGACTGGGTGGGCAAGAAGGGATGTGCCAGTCTCTTGTCTCTTGTGGCTCTTCTGTACATACCCAGGGAATTGCTGAACACCACTGTGGGATGGTAGGTGAATTTCCTCCAGGCCAGGATGGATTCCGAAGATTTTTGGTGTGTGTGTGTGTGTGTGGGTCACTTGTGCATGAAATTTGGGTCACTGTGGGTGGGCAAGTAGTTGTGAGTGTCCTGCATAGTGCAGGGGGTTGACTTAGATGACTCTGGAGGTCCCTTCGAACTCTATGATTGTATGACATTTTCATCAGCATTAGGAAAAGCATCATCAGTTGTGAATGTCTCCCAAACAAGCTGCTGGTCTATTGGAAGCCATCAGCAGAAGGAAGTCAGGCTTTGGATCGGAGATCCAACATATGGGAAACTCACTCACCATCGTTTCTAGTAACGAATGGTTTCCATTTCTCCACTGCAAGAGATGGCTTTGGTATTTGGTAAAGCTTCATTCATTGTGCCAAAAAAAAAAAAAGACAACTGTTTGGTTTTAATTTAAAAAGCTGCTTTGGAAGCCCAGCTGGCTGAGAATAAATACAATGTGTAATAACCACCTCCATAAGAAAACTGAAATCCAAATTACAGTAATTGAAAAACAAGGGTGGGATTTGTGCAAGCAACCTGGCTCTTGCCTTCTACTGCTTTGCTTTTCCTCCCGGTTTCCTTCCTCTTTCAGACTCTGCCACCTCCTTGTTCCTTTTCTGGCCTCTTTCTGGAGTGCAGCTGAAAACCCAGTCATAATAAACAACTCTCTGTTGATCATCACTGCTTCTCCCTGCCTTTGAAAACATGTTCCATTTCATCTTCAACTTAACCCACCCCTTCAGTTTTCTATGGATGTCCGATTGTATTGACCCCTGGAGACGTTTTCCATAATGTCAGAAACTTTGTGCAAAAATGCTTAGAATGCAATTTACTTGTTCCTTTTTAAAGTATTTCTTGTCATCTGGTGTGGCTTTCTCTGTTTTGTCTACTCTCCACCAAAAATCCCTGATGACCCCTACTGGACAAACAATCAGAGAGCCAACTATCAGAAATGGAAAAGGAAGGGGAAAAGAGAAAAAAAAGTAAAGGGTTGATAGCTTTCTAACTGGTACTACGTAAATGTATAGTGTTATGGACTAAAGAAAACATAGAAAATTGTACTTTCGGTACCCGTAGCATCTACAGGGGCTGTGATCCTGAAGAACAACTTCTGGGGACCAATTCCAGCAGCAGCCAGTCAAATGGACGGCCTCTTTTCTATTTCATGAGCAGTATACAACAGATCTGTGTCCACAGAAGACTGTACCTGCTGTAGCAGTGGTGCTACATTTTGTGCCTTCCTCCTTCAAACGTGCCAGCCCTGAGATGCCATCAGAAGGCAAAAGAGAGTTTCTATTCCACTGGTTTTTTTGTACTGATCTATCTGAAACCAGGGGAAAATATCCTTCAAGATTTTAAGGGCAAAAAATGGACACAATACAGGAGATCAGAGACTGGTAGTACAATCTCAAGAGCACTGGGAATATGTCCTGCTGAATAGACCTGAACAGGAGTAGTTTGCCTTATAGTTGCTCTCTTAATCTCCCAATTTATTTTGTTTGCTTAAAAGCAGCTGCATAGGCAACTAATTGTATAATTCCATTGTACATTTTTTAAAATCTCAGTTACCTTCCTTCTGTGGGTTCCATGGACAGCAAAAGTCACAAACAAGGAAATACTACAGCACATAAAGTCTGATATATCATTGGTAGGCAAAATCAATAAAAACTCCGGCTCACTTACTTTGGCCATATCATGCAATCCAACTCAATGGAGAAAGCAATTATGCTAGGACTGGTCAGTGGATAAGGAAATCAGGGCTGAGTCTGCACTTTGCTTTTTATCCTCTCCCAGGCCAAATACCCCCCCCCCCAGCTCTGCACCATTCGATTTCCATTTTGATTTGGGGCGCTTTATATTTTCCCTTCACAACATCTGTGATTGAGTCCGTGGTGACACTACCTGTTCTCAGTTGCCATTCCCTCTCAGGATATATTTTTGCCCTCATTTTGGAATCTGTTTTAAAGTGATTGAGTTCCAAAAGCCCACACTTCTATGAGCAGAGATTTGCTTTATGGGTTTACTTTCCCCTCCTCTTTCTCTGTGAGGCTGCTGTCCCCCCCCCCCCCCCCAATACAGGAAAAGAAAGATAAACAAGCAACCTCACTTGACCTTCCGAGGGCTTTCTTTCTTTGTTAGTGAACTGATATTCAAAGTATCCCAGAAAGCTCCCTGTGGCCCTTTCTTTGCATCTCCTTTCCTCTGTTTTTCTCCATTCCTGGCACCCTCAAGGAAGGAAGAACAGAAGAAAGCTTGAGGGGGTGTGGTGGGAAAATGTACCTGGGAAAGAAGTGGCCGACAGGTAAATGACTACACGTACACTCTGCAGAATTCATGTGCTGCTTTCAGAGAAGATTCTGGCCCCTGGACTTTCTGTTTGAGTGTAAAATACATTTTGATCTCAGATAGCATAGGATTGTGTATGGGCAGCAGTGGATCAGAGATGAGCTAAGTAAAAGCATAAGAAGACATTGTAGGCTAGCAGTATTCATGGTATATGGTTGAAAAAAATACAGAAGGCTGTTAGATAGACCACAAGTCTGAGCCTTTTAGTCAAAATCTATGTCCCATTTTATTTTCACATAAAAGAGATCTATGAGCCATTCAACGGAGCCAAGCAATGTGTATACTAAGGGCATTCTTTTAAAATAGACACATCTGTTAGCTATAAGCTTCCCAAAGCCAGGAAGGTCTCTTGTTAGCTGAACCTTCTTAAGCTGCAATAGGACGTGATGGTATCACATGACCAAACTGGGGCTGTGCTGATTCTATATAAATAAGGGTGGGGATTAGAGGGGAGACTTACAGAACATCATGCGTGGGCAGGAAAAGGAAGCTTAGCTGTTCTGCTGCTCATGTTCTTTCCACCCAAACAGCTTCTCCTGGGCTGTTATTTCCCCATTGGGGGTTCCTTACAGACACACAGGCCTGTTGGAAGAAAAAACTTGGAGGATGGAGTGCAGGCAGGGGGAGGGTTTAGCTCCCTCACTCTCTACTTGAACTTTGCTTTGAACCTCTTTCACACACGCACGCTGTTGATAGTCAGCTGCCATCCAATTCTGACATATGGATCTGCTGCCATCTTGTCTGCTTTGACCCTTCGTAAATGTTGAACGAGAACTTATGGAGACTGTTGGATAGATATATTACTTATTCCTCCCCCCGCCCCCCGTAATTTTTTTAGCGAGTGACAGGCCTCGTTCCATGATATTATAAAAAAAAACTATTAATTTAATTTTCTTTCCAGATTTTCCTGGAAGAAAGCATTTCTGATTCACGAAAGAAAGGCTGGTGATAGAATGGCATAAGGGTGCAGTGCCAATTTTCAGACTCATAAGGTGAATTCAAAGAATGAATTATCAGCCATTTCTGAGGCTCCCCACCACAATTTAGGAGATATAATACCTATATGGATTTCTCCAATGATGCCCAATGATTTTGATATTGGTGTTCTGCAAATAATTGACTGTGTGAAAGTTCTGAAGCTTCAGACTATTGAAGCTTCGTGTCCCTAAAATATTTAAATATTTTAACAGATTTTAAGGGTGAAAACAGACTCGGTGTGCGAGATCTGCAACCAGATTTGTTTTTTATTTCCTTCACTTCAAGGGGTGGCTTCTAATATGAGCAGAGAAACAGCTAACCAAGAAAATATTTTAATCCTTTCCCACAGCATATTTTCCATCACCTAAAACTCCCAGAAAATCATTGCCAATGCTGTTAAATAAAAAGGCCAGTATCGCTCAGGGATCTGATGGCATCTTCAGAACAGGGAAGGAATAATATCAATGGCTGATTCTCACATCACAAACTACACAGGTTGGGGGGCACACCCTATGTCCTGTAAAATCAGAGTCCAGAAACACCTTTAAGACCAACAAAGATTTATTCAAGGTGCGAGCTTTCGAGTGCTTGCACTCGAAAGCTCACACCTTGAATAAATCTTTGTTGGTCTTAAAGATGCTACTGGACTCTGATTTTATTGTGCTACTTCAGACCAACACAGCTACTCATTTGACCCTATGTCCTGTGTAACTGTTAAATCACAGAACCTAGCACAGTCACCTTACCCTAGTGATTACCTTGTTTTGAGAAGTGACAGGGCTATTTTAAATGTTTTTTTGAGGGCATTGGAGAGCTTCTCAAACCTGCATTTCTGACACCCAGCAGTTTATAGATGTTAGATGAAAGTGTGTTGATTCCTTCTTTTGTGATGTACATTTTCTGGAGCTTAATGTCACAGAAGTAGTTGAAGTTGCAATCTGTGAATTAGAAGCACACATTATAATGCTCATTAGCATAAAGGCATGAGTTTCATTAATAAAACTTGGGCAATAATGAAATTTGAGCTTCCAATCTGGCACTTAGAATAAAGACTTAAAGGTATTTTCATCAAATTTGAATATATCCTAGAGTGACTCTTTGAAACCTGTGAATTTCCTCTTCCGTTTAAAACTTTATTTGCACTTTATATTATAAACAGGAAATATGAAATGTCATTTCTGGTCTACGTTGAAGGCAGCAGGAAAAGAGGAAGACCCAACATCGTTAGGTGGATAGGGAATTGGTTAGAGAACCGCACTCAAAGAGTTGTTGTCAATGGTGTTTCATCAGACTGGAGAGAGGTGAGTAGCGGGGTACCTCAGGGTTCGGTGCTCGGCCCGGTACTTTTTAACATATTTATTAATGATCTAGATGAGGGGGTGGAGGGACTACTCATCAAGTTTGCAGATGACACCAAATTGGGAGGACTGGCAAATACTCCGGAAGATAGAGACAGAGTTCAACGAGATCTGAACACAATGGAAAAATGGGCAAATGAGAACAAGATGCAATTTAATAAAGATAAGTGTAAAGTTCTGCATCTGGGTCAGAAAAATGAAAAGCATGCCTACTGGATGGGGGATACGCTTCTAGGTAGCACTGTGTGTGAACGAGACCTTGGGGTACTTGTGGATTGTAAACTAAACATGAGCAGGCAGTGTGATGCAGCGGTAAAAAAGGCAAATGCCATTTTGGGCTGTATCAACAGAGGCATCACATCAAAATCACAAGATGTCATAGTCCCATTGTATACGGCACTGGTCAGACCACACCTGGAGTACTGTGTGCAGTTCTGGAGGCCTCACTTCAAGAAGGACATCGATAAAATTGAAAGGGTACAGAGGAGAGCGACGAAGATGATCTGGGGCCAAGGGACCCTATGAAGATAGGTTGAGGGACTTGGGAATGTTCAGCCTGGAGAAAAGGAAGTTGAGAGGGGACATGATAGCCCTCTTTAAGTATTTGAAAGGTTGTCACTTGGAGGAGGGCAGGATGCTGTTTCTGCTGGCTGCAGAGGAAAGGACACGCAGTAATGGGTTTAAACTTCAAGTACAACGATATAGGCTAGATATCAGGAAAAGGTTTTTCTCAGTCAGAGTCGTTCAGCAGTGGAATAGGCTGCCTAAGGAGGTGGTGAGCGCCCCCTCACTGGAAGTCTTCAAGCAAAGGTTGGATACACACTTTTCTTGGATGCTTTAGGATGCTTAGGGCTAATCCTGCGTTGAGCAGGGGGTTGGACTAGATGGCCTGTATGGCCCCTTCCAACTCTATGATTCTATGATTCTATGATTCTATGAACATGAGATGGATTATTACATCTATAAAGAAGCAACGATCCCTCAGTTTGCAAGACTCAAGCAAGGCTGTTTTGGAGGGCATTGATTCACAGGGTTGTCATAAATTAGAAGAGACTTGTTGGAACTTAACACACACATCTGTGCTCTTGAACCTCTGAATAGCATGGGAAATACACCAATATGTGAGACTATGGTTCATTCAGCACACGAATTTCTAAACACAGATATATCAGTCTTTAGTTCCGCTAAAAAACAAAACATTTTCTACCCTGATAGTCGACCATACATTAAGGTTAGTAAGAAACACTGTACACATCAACGGAGTAATTCTTCATTATAATTAGCTCACATGATCTAAAGCTAGCATTCAAAACAGATTTCAGATCTGAACACACAAGTCTAAGGCCAGGCCCTGAAATGCCCCTGACAAAAATGAACCCCTGACTGTTTAACCCCCAGGAGGTTAAATAGTACTCCCCCTCTGCCATTTAAGAAAATAGTGCTGGGGGGCAGGGGCAGGGAACTGAAGCTTTTTTTCCACTTGTGCCATATATTAGAAGAGAGCCTTTTGTGATGTTTCTTCACCTCAGGCTCCAGAGGGGGCTATGAAAAAGCTTGGGAGATAGATAAGCCATTACCTGGCAACCTCTCTGTCTCTCCTGAATGCCTATTCCTTTGATAATCTTAGGGACCAAACTTCCTTCCTCTTTTTATTGTCCCCCTTTCTCCATCTTGGAAACATTAGAGCAGGATGCATCTCTGCACCCCTCTCCATCCTAGTTTGTTAGAGCTAATTAGAAGCCAATCTCTCAATTTTTAATGGCAGAAAGTGAAGAGGAACTAAAGAGCCTGTTGATGCGGGTGAAGGAGGAGAGTGCAAAAGTTGGCTTGAAACTCAACATCAGGAAAACAAAGATCATGGGATCCGGCCCTCTCGATTCCTGGCAAATAGGTGGGAAGAAATGGAGGTAGTGGCAGATTTTATTTTCCTGGGCTCCAAGATCACTGCAGATGGGGACTGCAGCAAAGAAATTAAAAGACGCTTGCTCCTGGGGAGGAAAGCTATGGCAAATCTAGACAGCATCCTAAAAAGCAGAGTCATCACTCTGCCAACAAAAGTGCGTTTAGTCAAGGATATGGTCTTCCCAGTTGCAATGTATGGCTGTGAAAGTTGGACCATAAGGAAGGCTGAGCGTCAAAGAATTGAGGCTTTTGAACTCTGGTGCTGGAGAAGACTCCTGCGAGTCCCTTGGACTGCAAGGCGAACAAACCAGTCAGTCCTAGAGGAGATCAGCCCTGATTGCTCCTTAGAAGGCCAGATCCTGAAGATGAAACTCAAATACTTTGGCCACCTCATGAGAAGGAAGGACTCCCTGGAGAAGAGCCTAATGCTGGGAGCGATTGAGGGCAAAAGAAGAAGGGGACGACAGAGAATGAAGTGGCTGGATGGAGTCACTGAAGCAGTTGGTGCGAGCTTGAAGTATCATTGGCCTGAAGTATCATTGTCCATGGGGTCGTGATGGGTCAGACATGACTTTGCAACTAACAACAACAATCTCTCCATTATAATATCTAGAAATGGATTCCCTACAGTAAAGCAGTCATATTAGAATGAAGACAGATTCTCCGCTCGCTTTTCTGTTTCTTGTTTTTTTGCTGCATGTATGCCCAAAGGAACATATGACTTCTGCTGCAGCTTAGCTTTTGGGCACTCTGCTAACTAAGGGAATATTACCCAAATAGACAATGAGAACATTGAATGTATTGATGATTTCATCTTTCTTGGCTCTATGATCACTCAAAGTGGTGGATGCAGCCATGAAATCAAACAGCAAATAACACTGGGCCGGAACGTAATGTTAAGCACGAACCGAATATGGAAAGATAAGGATATCAACCTTAAGTGCTGACTAGTCAATGCCATTGTCATCCCCATAACAAGCTATGGATGTGAAATCTGGACCCTGAAGAAAGAAGACAGGAGGAAAATAGATGCTTTCGAATTATGGTGTTGGAGACGGATGCTGCGAATATCATGGACAACCAAAGTTACCAACAAGAGGAGCCAACCAACTATGTCATTAGAAGGCAAGATATTACGGCTAAAGCTCACTTACTTTGGAAACATCATGAGATCAAACTCGTTGGAGAAATCATTAATGCTCGGCTTGGTCAGCGGCAAAAGGAAACGTGGTTGCCAAAGAATCCACTGGCTCAGCACAATCAAAGCCGACACAGGGATGACCATGAACCAACTAAAAGAAGCAATCATTGACAGAAACATATGGTGAAAACTTTCCTATAGAATCGCCGAGGGTCGGATACGGCTGAATGGATAACAACATCATTACCCAAATAGTCCAACACCATGATCCCAATCCAAATCAGGCTTCATGCACATGGGAAATGAGAAGAACCTGCAACTCATATTTGACTGTTGTATATGGTAGTAATTCCAGAGTGAACCCATGTCCTTTGTTTCGTGGCCCCTGCCCTGCCACTGTCTTCTTTCTTCCATTCTCTGCTTGCATCTCTGCTAAACGTAGCAAAAATAAAAATACCGCTCTATCTTCCCACTTAGGGCTGCTTATAAGTAAACAAACACTCTTCTCCTTGACATTCTCTCACACCCCCACCCCCTGCTTATATCAAAGATAGTATTTTGCTTGAGTCAATCTTTGCTTGAGGCAAAGCAGAATGAAAGGACTGAATAAGTCACGCTCAGGAAAGGCAAGCCTCTCTCTACCCCTCCCCAATCCCCTCCATCTCAGCTGGGACCGTAACCTTAACTTGGAGGAATTACTTTTCTTCTTATCGCAAGAGGGAACTGAGGAGTCTGTCAATCTCCCCTGGAGGCTCCCCAACATAGAATTTAGGCAAAAGCAAATTTGGAGCTCCAGGGGTCAAATAGTTTAATTTCCCTGAAGAATATAGAAAATGGAAGGGGAAGGGGAGGGAGAGAGAGAAAGGAATCCAAGTAGTAAAAATATGCACATGCCTCAGAACGAATGCCTTCCCTCAAGACCTTTGAATTGTTGCTGGCCACTCTAGGCTGTAAACAGCTGGCAATGGCATTATTTTATATGGCATTATATTTTATATTGCGTACTGCAGTGTAGTGGTTAGTGTAGCGCCAGGCTAGAACTAGAGAGACCCCAGTTAGCTGTAACTTGTTGCCTTGAGATAGTGTTGAGGAGTTACTATTATATTAATGCATAATCTCTCAGTCCTGGACATTTTTTGCTCAGCTCTGCCTCTTTTGGCAGCCATTTTTGTGTCAGAATTCCAAAGCTCCCTTCAGACTCTGAAAGACTGGGGACCCCTGCTCTAGAGTAATTGTTTTACAGGCTTTGTTAAGACACTTTTTGGCCCCATTCAATGGCCTGACAGCCTGGTGGTTTGTAGCCCAATTAGAATCCTGTGAAGTCATTGGTTGTATGAACTGCTAGTTCTGTTTGAGAAGTGGATCCTGACAGTTGCACCTTGTGTGGTTCTGACAGCTGGTTTTCCCTTTGCCCCATATGTATTGGAAATATGAAAGTATTGTTGAAATCCCGTCACAACCCAGATGGAAGGTTCAGTATTCACTGCATGGTGTACCAGTTAGAATATTGGATTAGGATCTGGGTTCAAATCCCAACTCTGCTAGGAAATTTCTCTGGGTGACCTTGGAATTACTCTCTCTCTCTCTCTCTGTGTGTCTCTGTGTCTCTGTCTGTCTGTCTGTCTGTCTGTCTGTCTGTCTGTCTCTCAACCTAACCTTTCTTACATGAGTGAGGATAAAAAGGGGAAGATAAAATAAAGTGTGAGCCAAATTAGTTTTTTTATATGGATACTGAGAGACCACCATAACACTGATTTTAACATGAGGGGAAATTATTTGTAATTTGAGAAAAAAGTGCAGTCGACAGGGAAGTCTTTTCCATAGGAGCATAATGAGATGTTATTCACCAAGTGATGTTATTTACCTCTTTGCCGTGGAAAAGTTCAGCCGCTAATATCCACACATACAAGTCTCTGTTGGGATGTTTTCTTCCAGGCTTATTGGCAACACTAGTGGTTGAGCAATAATGGCTTAGCACCACCTGAGCAAAAAAGAAATGAGAAAGAAACAGACAATGTATTAAAAGGGCAGGAATGATTCCAGATGGCAGGCATCCCTCTTTCCTGGACTACTTCCGGATGGTGCTAGTGAGCATTACTATTCCCCCAGGGATATGCATTGTCTGCATGTTGAAAGGTAACAGGACAGGAAGTAGGATTCGTGCTATTTTTCAATGGGCAGGGAATTTCCCCCCACTTGAAACCACAGGACGAACTATGCTGCTTTTAGTGGGTGAAGTTGGTCAAGAAAAGCAGGATCTTAGCAACGGGGTCAGAAGACTGGGTTCAACTACACATAATTCTGGGAACTCAAGGAACAAAGTACTTACTAAAATGTAATTGTTTGTGATCTAGTTTGGATTGGGACCATAACATAAGGGCTTAACCTGCCTAACCAGTTTGGTGTAGTGGTTAGGAGCGCGGACTTCTAATCTGGCATGCCAGGTTTGATTCCGCGCTTCCCCACATGCAGCCAGCTGGGTGACCTTGGGATCGTAATGGCACTGATAAAACTGTTCTGACCTAGCAGTGATATCAGGGCTCTCTCAGCCTCACCCACCTCACAGGGTGTCTGTTGTGGGGAGAGGAAAGGGAAGGCAAATGTAAGCCGCTTTGAGACTCCTTCGGGTAGGGAAAAGCGGCATATAAGAACCAACTCCTTCTTCTTCTTCTTCTTCTTCTTCTTCTTCTTCTTCTTCTTCTGTAGGTCTAAAACAATCTTGCAAAATGGCTGGCAAAAAGTCTACTCAGTTGGGGCAAAATGTTCAGAGACACCCTCGCTGGACACTTTCTGTTCAGTGCTCAAAAATGGGATGAGGGGGAGGGGTGCTGTCCTTAAGTTGGCAGAGATATTTTGCAGGCAAGAGTTTACTCAAAAAAAAAAAGTATCTAACTTTGAAAATGTCATTTGCCTATAACAAAAACACATGGGTAATGCTGCCTCTCCCATTATGGATTTTAATAGAACCCAGACACTGGGGGAAAGATTCTAAAATGGATGTTTCAGATCGACCAAAGCATTTCTGAAATTCTCTGCTGCATGAAAACAATATGCAACGATTAATCTTTTTGACTTCACTGGCATTCAGATGGCTCATTTAATGAAAGGCTCCCATAACTAGAAGAGTGATATACTGTGTTCACGAGCTACATGGCCATCTTTATAGTGTTCTTGTCTCCTCATTGGCCCCAAAGCAGCATGGGTACATAGTTCTCTCATCACATTTTATCCACACAACAACCCTGTGGGGTAGGTTAGATTGGGATAACGTGACTGGACCAAGGTCACCCAGCAAGCTTCCGTATCAGGGTGCAGATTTGAACATGGGTCTCCCAGATGCTAGTCTGATACTCAGACCTCTGTGTAAGTCTGACTGTTATTTGTGAGCCTTGTAAAGAATCATGCAGTGAACACCTATGTGATTTCAAAAAACTGAATTCATCACTTAAGCTTATAGAAAAACTGTTAAATCAAGGGTCTCCAGTGCTTTTGAGCCCGTGAGCACCTTTAGGTTTTTAACATGGGGCAGTGGGTGCAAGCACAAAATGGCTGCTGAAAGAGGCAGGGCCAGCCATAAAATGTCTTCCAGAAGAGGTGGTGCCAATATCAAAAGCACAAGTTTGTTCCAAAAGCAACTGGCTTGGTCTTCAAGCTATATAGTCTCCTTTCCTCCTGGGCAGTGCTGCCTAGGAGGAAAAGAAGGTGACTGGCTTGGATGGGAGGGTGGAGAGAGAATATCTTTACTATCCTGTCTCCCCCAAGCCATCCAGCTAGCTGCAACAGTGCAGGGAGAAGAAGATCCCTGCAAGTTTGTGCAGGAATGCTTCTTCTCACACATGCTGGCCATTTTGTTTTCCGTCCTGCCTGTGGCAGCTACTTGAGAGGCTGAAGGCTCAGGGACAGGAAGAAGGGATTTAATCTCCTAACACAAAGATGTTTCTTGTGGTGTGGCTGCCTTGTTGCTGCTGAAGCAATTCTACCCCCCCCCCCACATCATAGCAAGCCACACCTGGGCTGATTCTGCACTTACTCCCCCCCCTGTTGTCGATCCTGCTGAATTCAGATTGATTTGAACCCAGATCTTTCTCCTTCCTCTCCCCCCACCCCGAATTGAAACAGAAAGCCTTCTGCACTTGACTGGGGAAGCTCAGAGGGGGAGGGGAGCAGTGGTCACGATGCTGAACTACCTTCCCTGAACTAGTGAGGCGCGGGTGATGTCCAGCCAGCATTAGTGCTTTATTTCTTCACTTTTGACTCCCGAGCCAGCAGCAGCCTCTCAGAGAATAAGGGAAATCTCTGATAGGAGAAATATGGGCTTTTGGAGCACAGTCACTTTAAAACAGGGAGGGAAGCCTTGCAACCAGGAAACAGGAAGTCTGGCCAACTGACGTCCTGGCCAATCAAGGTTTGCTACATCAGCGTTGCAGGCATGGAGCAGGAAGCTAATTCACAAAAAGCAGATATCTACACTTATGCTGATGGCGGTTTTTCAAATATCGTGGCTTATATCCACTCCTGGATATTGTGGAGGAAAGGTAGGATCATCACAGATCAATCATGCATGTTGCAGAGGAAAAAAGTGCCCAAAATCAGAATGGAAATTGAATTCAGTGCAGACAGGAAGGATTTATTTGGGCTGGGAGCGGATAAAAAGCCCCATGCAGACTCAACCTGGGACCCCTCCACTTCCTGTGAATGCTTGACAGGCACAAGACAAGGTCTCCTCAGGTGCTATGTATTGGGGACCCCTATGTTACACATAATGCACCTAACAGTGCAATCCTAAACGAGTTACATCATTCAAAACCCATTAACTTCAAAGATCTTAGACGGGTGCAACTGCGTTTAGGATTGCACCGTAAGGAATCTAATCATTTGTTGTCCATCAGCTTTGTAGATGTGCAGCATTTTACCTGCTGCACCCAAAGCTGACACTTTTAGATAACAATGACGCGGGTAAGAAGGAAAAGCCATAAATGAATTGCACTACATGGTCCACATGTGGTTTATGTTGTTACAGAGGAATGTGCCCTGCAGTCTTTAGGTCCCCTTGAGACAGCAGATTGTTACATTGTTCCAACTCTCTATAGTCCGGACACAGACAAAGCTATGAAACATCATGTTTAACAGCTTGTATGGGAATTCAGTGGATCTTCCGCTTTGCATGGTAGAATAGAAAAGGAAATCTTTAAAGGATCCTCCCCCCATCATTAGTAGCAGCATAGATGGTTCCAATGAAGCTCATCTCAAAAAGGCTCTTTCGTTGAGGCTTGGCAAGATGATCATTTATCATTTGGCTCCTTTGATTAATAGGCAGATGGTTAGAGAATTTTTAATCAGCTGGCCACCCTGAAAACTATGTTGGATGGAATGCAAATCCCATGGTTAAGCAGCAAGGTTTCTGAGGAGCTATCAGGGACGAGAACAGTATCTTACTCACGGATTCCCCCTCTCCCATAATCAATGTTAGGTTTTGTAGTTCATGTTCCATTGTTCACACAGATGCCACCATGCAAGTAAAAGGACACTATGAAGCCCTAATCTGGGAGGAGGGATGGGAAGTTAACACATGAGCCGGCCTTTTATTGAGTCAAGTTATTTGTCTGTGCTCCGACTGGCAGCTCTTTATAGCTGCAGGTTAAGGTCTTTCCTAACACCTAACACCTGGAGGTGCAGAGGACCCTCTGTATGCAAAGCAGATGTCAGACCACTGAGCCACAAACTCAGGAGGTGGGAATTCATCGGTGGATGGACTGCAATCTAGGCAAGGTATACACTAGGGCTGTTTTTTTAAAGGCTTTATAAAATAGGAACACATTTTTAAAAAATTAAGACTGCAGTCCTAGCACACTAATATGGAAGAGAGTCCCATAGTAGCATTTCCTTCGGGGTACATACACATAGGGTTGGTTGCATGCACATGAAGGTGCCTGAAAGGCATGTCTTAAAAAATCCAAAGCTTGTCCAAAGTATGTGCACATGAACATCCATGCTGAAATTACAGCCAAATCCAGGTGGTAGAAAATATGAGAAAATGGGTTAAAGTAGCACTTGTCTTTCGAGAAAATGTGCATGGCCTCCTGGAAGAAGGGGCACCTGTATGCATGTGTGAACGGCAAACAGCGCCTCTTTTAACTTCTTAAAACTATCATCTCCTTCCAGTTCAAAAACAGATCCTGCAGCAGGGGAGCAAACCCAGGCAATAGCACTAACATTCTGGTTTATTATTGTTAGGGTGGCCCGTTAGATGTATAGATTAAGAGTGGTGGGCTCTAATCTGGATAACCAGGTTTGATTCCCCACTTTCCCTCCACATGTAACATGTAGCCAGCTGGGTGACTGTTACGTCTGCCGGTTCAGTGATCACAGACTCCAAGTCTTCAGAACAGCTCTTTTTATTTAGCAATTCCAGCAACAGACTACAACTACTGAAGAGGAAAAAAAATACAGGCAACTCATGCACTTTTATGCCTTTCAGGCAGCCAGCTGCTGCCTCTGATTGGCTCTAAGCAGAGCAATCTGATTGGTCCTAGTGGAGCAATCTGATTGGCCCTCAACAGAGCAATCTGATTGGCCCTAAGCACAGCAATCCAATTGGCCCTAAGCAGGGCAATCGGATTAGCTCTAAGCAGAGTGATCAGGCTCCATTTATTGGTTAGTTCCTTGGCTGGCAGAAGCCCTCATTTCTATCAGTGGCCAAATGCCCACAGATATAACAGTAACCTTGAGCCAGTCACAGTTTTTTCAGAGCTCTCTCAGCACCACTTACCTCACAGGTTGTCTGTTTTGGGGTGACCTTGGGTAGGTGCTTGTAAATTGGAAGGGTAGGTGCTTGTAAATTGTTTTGAGATTCTGAAGAAGGTTCTTCTTCTCTCTGAAGGGCATGGAGGATTAGGCCGTTTGCCCAGGCTTGGTCTCCATGGACACAGAGACATGAGACCCCTTAAAAAGCTTCGTCATGCTGCTGCTATAGCCTGACACTCTAGCATGCCTGGCTCAGGGAAGACAGAGCTTGAAATTTCGGAGACTAGGTTACTATGTCAGAAGTTCTTTCCTGAGGGCAGAACTTTGAAGACAAACAGCCAGGACATTCAGCTGTCAGTTGCAGGAGCTGGGCACGCAAGCCAAAGTGAATAAAGAAAATTTATAGACTTGTGCTATGAAAGTGCATGCCCAATAAAATGGACTCCAGGGAGGGATCCCAGGGAGACTTGTGAGAGATTTGTGGCACCTTAATGACTATTAGATTTATAGTGCAGGGTGTCAGATACATGAGGAACAATTTCTTTCTATATTGCTGTCCTTTGGAGGAGGAAGCATGATCCCATTTTCCTGTGAGAAAGCACACATTCTAGCCATATTTTATTTTCTAAAGAGGGAAGATATCAGTCTGATTCTCCCCCTGGATCGAAACCACCACCTCTTTATACAACCAGTGATTAAAATGCAGAATTTGCTCCAGAGGATATACTGATGGGCACAGGCATAGACAGCTCTGTGGAGGACAGGTTGGTCAGTAGCTACTAGCCATGGTGCCTAAAGGAAACCCCCATCTTCAGAGGCAGTAAACCTTTGAATACCAGTGTCAGGAGGCAACAGCAACCTTTATGCCCTGTTGTTGTCCTTCCAGAGTAACTAGTTGGCCACTGTGAGGATGGTGAACCAGATGGCCCTCAGGTCAGATCCCGCAGGAGTCCTCTTACATTGTTTTGATATTCAGGTAAAGTGACCAGAATTAAGGAAACCTAATGCGGGACGCCCAGCCACAATGACGGCAGGCCCCCCTCCCTCCCCCTCCCTCCCCCTCAAACTGGCCTCAAGAAGGGCGGCAGTGGCCCAGGAAGAGCCCAGTGGACGGATCCATGGAGGCAGGAAGGAAAGGCATGAGCAGGCGGCAGCAGTGCCCCACAGGAATGGCAGCGCCATGGAAGCCGCGCCACGGGACATCTGGAAAACGCCGTGGGACACAGGGAAAATGCCCCCAAATGCGGGACTGTCCCACCAAAGGCAGAACATCTGGCCACCTTATATTCAGTGCATCTGTTAGGCATTGATTGTGCTGTTGGAAGTACAAAAAATGGCTCACTGGTATATTGCACAGAAGAGACGATGCAGCAGGGTCAGAAAAGTCCTTAAACTGCGAATGTACATACGATCCCAGGGGGCAAGGATCACTGTGCAGCCAGACTGATAGATGGTCCTCTGGAAATGAACGAATTAATAAACGGTTGCCACAATATCTGCTGCCAGCGCGGCAGCCCAGCAATCCGTTGTGAGCAGACGAAAGCCGTCTGAACCGAGGCTTCTCCAGCTGTCCGGCTGGGCCAGGGCCCCTTCTTCAGATAAACAGGAAGCTGAGCGGGGTAGGCACGCTCTGATGTGTTGTCTTTAAGAATGTTTTACAACGAGGCCCAGATGAATTTAAAAGGCCGGGAGCCATAAACAAGCTAATTGGAGTGTCTCCCTGGGGTCTCCTCAGCCTGCGCAAGCTGCAGTCAATGGGTCACATATCATCCAAGAGATGGTATCCTCCTGCCTTGTAGGAAGAGTGCAAACCGCTTTCAGGCTCTCTGGAAATGGAGATGTGTGACTGTAGGGTTGCAAGCTCTGGGTTAGGCATTCCCTGGAGATGTTGAGGGTGGAGTCTGGAGAGGGTGGGGCTTGGGGTTGGGGTTGCCATAGAAGCCACCCTCCAAAGCAGCCATTTTTTCCTGGGGGGGACAGATCTTGGCCATCTGGAATCAACTATAAAAGCCGATCTCTAGGTGCTGCTTGGAGCTTAAAGGGAAGGGATGCATTGTCTCTAGTTCAGCTCTCCTGGCGCGATGAAACGTTTTCTGAAGAAAGAAATATTTCCTGAAAATAGCTTTAATCAGTAGCTATGTACAGCTCATTTTGGAAGGATTCACTAGTCGGAACACACTTGGAGTATTTCTGTAAAGACCTTTCGGTCAGAATGAACTACGTTATAATTTACATCTACATTCTGTCATATTGCTTGCTGCTCATGGGATTTTCTCAAGTTACTTGGAGGCTGGCAGCTCTACTCACCTGCCAGATCCCTTCTCCCTTTTGGAACCTTGAAGAACAACTTGATTAGGAGAAACAAACAGGTCCTGGGGATGCATTTCCACATCACTTCTGCAACCTCTCTGTGCCCTATAGATCAATAGTCCCCCAACCTTTTTAATATGGTGACCCAGCAGCTCAAATTTACTCCTAAAATAAATAATCCAGGGCTGGCCCAAGTTTTTTTGGGTGCCCTAGGGAAACTGTGACTTGGAACCCATCAATTCCAGCATTCCATTTTCTATAGTGTCCAGCCAGACATTTTTGAGAAACCAACAAACATCAAACAAGGAATGCAATTGCCCCCACTATGAACTCCAAGCTCTTGGGCATTAATATCCTCCTCTCCCAGCTGGGCCAGAACCAGAGTTTGAGGAAGTGTATGAGGGCACCTTTCCGCTGGGTTCAAGAGATAAATGAAGATGGCAAGATGGTGGTGGAAAGGATGGTGGTACAGGGCTTGGTGTCGTACATCTCCCACAGCCTGCAGAAGGCTGTCAAGAAGCTGAGCTACCCTCAAGAGATTGGTATGCCCACCAAGACAGATCCATGGCATACCGAACAGCTCCCACCTCTTCTCCAACTTCCCCACAACCTTTCTGCTACTACTGTGAAGTTCTTATTTGCCAAATGGCTTTCACCAAGAGGGAAGGGGGAGATGAGAATGTAAAAAGGTGAAAAGAAGGAAAGAAAGAGAAGGATGCAGAGGGCAGGAGGTGTTTAAGAGCGGCAACTTCTAATCTGACGAAACAGGTTTGATTCCCTGCTCCCCCACTTGCAGCCAGCTGGGTGACCTTGGACTCACCACAGCACTGATAAAGCTGTTCTGACCAGCAGTAATATCAAGGCTCTCTCAGCCTCACCTGTTGTGGGGAGGTGAAAGGGAAGGCAATTGTGAACCACTCTGAGACTCCTTTGGGTAGAGCAAAGCGGCATATAAGAACCAACCCTTCTTCTTCTTCTTCTTCTTCTTCTTCTTCTTCTTCTTCTTCTTCTTCTTCTTCACATTCCTGCCCCATTTCCTATTGATTGAGCCTTTGGCTCCTGTTCTCCATTTCAGGAAAAAACAAACAGGAATGGACTGAAATAACTGGTGATAGAAGAAGGGTAAAGGTAAAGGTAAAGGTAAAGGTAAAGGTATCCTCTGTGCAAGCACCGAGTCATGTCTGACCCTTGGGGTGACGCCCTCTAGCGTTTTCATGGCAGACTCAATACGGGGTGGTTTGCCAGTGCCTTCCCCAGTCATTACCGTTTACCCCCCAGCAAGCTGGGTACTCATTTTACCAACCTCGGAAGGATGGAAGGCTGAGTCAACCTTGAGCCGGCTGCTGGGATTGAACTCCCAGCCTCATGGGCAAAGCTTTCAGACGGCTGCCTTACTACTCTGCGCCACGAGAGGCTCTAGAAGAAGGGTAGACCCTATCAATTCTTTCCTAGTAGGAAAGCTGTTATGACCACCAGAGTTGGATTGGCCTGATCAAGTGGCTTGATGTAGCTTACTTCTCTTGCTCCTCTATTATTCGCTGCAGTTCCAATGCACTCTTTCCCACTTTGTATACCCCACCTTCATTAACTGCCCACCATATCGATCTCCCTTAACGATGCTGTTATTGTCACCATTGGGCCTGATAGGATCAGACCAGCAATCCCATCTAGTCCAGCATCCTATTTCACATACAGACCAGCCAATTGTCATGGGAAACCAAGAGGGCACAGAGGTCAAGGACTTCTCCTGATATTGCCTCCGGGCACTAATCTTCAGAAGTTTATTGTCTCTGAATGTAGAAGTTTCCTGTAGACATCATGGGTGGTAGCCATTGATGTAACCTGTCCTCCATTATATAGCTAATCTCCTATTAAGCTGTCTGTAAGAAATGCTGAGATGCTGCTGTGAAAGTTTCTAGCAGCAGGTTACTGAATATTGCTTAAAGTCAAAACGTCCTATCTCTGTTGAGAACATGAAGGTTCTTATCAGAGTTCTGTTTCACAACTCCAAAGTGGTGGCAGCAAGTTTATCCTTCATCCTCACCGAATCACAGTCTACAACTGAAACTTCCATCTGGTAGCATCAAAGAAGTCCCAGGACCAGTCAAAACCCTTGAGAGATTGGTATGCCCACCTAGTTACTGTGTGGCTGGACTGCCAGTCATGGCTGTTAACAACTTCCCATGTTAGAACTGCAGGCTCCCACACTCCCAAGAAGGATTAAAAGGATTCTCCATTGACGTCCAGTATAAGGGGACGACAGAGAATGAGGTGGCTGGATGGAGTCACTGAAGCAGTAGGTGCAAACTTAAATGGACTCCAGGGAATGGTAGAGGACAGGAAGGCCTGGAGGATCATTGTCCATGGGGTCGCGATTGGTCGGACACGACTTCGCACATAACAACAACAACAATAACAGAATACCTGGCAACTATTCCCTATGCATATCTCTCAATACATTATTATAATCTTGGCTGTTCAAGGAAACAATGTAATATTGCATTATGGTGGAGGGGGAGTTAAAACTCTTGTCTTGGCAGATAAAACAAAGTGTTAAAGGAAGCCAATGTCAAAAATCAATTGGGATTATTGTTAGATTTTCAATGTGGTAATTTTCTGCCAGGATTCCCTGATCCCCTTTCCAGCGTCTGCTTTTATGTTGAACCATAAACCTTTTATAAACCTCCATCACACCTGTTTCCTAACCCTTAAGTGCTTTTGCTTTATCTCCCAGTGGAAGAGATGGTGAAGGATTCAATGGAGGGAAAAATCAAAGTCAAGAAGGATCTGTGCCAGGGCTTACAAAACTGAGCTATGGTTGGGGAGAGAGTTCCAGAAATAGTTCCATCCTTTCCAGCAAAGAAGCTCTTCTGTCCCAGGGGTGATGTTGAGCGCTTAGCATGCCAGTAACCAAGATAATTACTTTTCCTGTTGTCGGGTGTGCTAGATCCTCCAGCATTCAGGTCCCCTGACGGAGCAAAGCAAGAGCAGAAAACAAAGCAGATTGCTACCAGCTTCGAAGCAGCAATGCAAGGATAGCATCAGGCATGTCCATGGGATGGTGAGATCTGGGTCGCTGTGGATGTGCTGATGGACTCAAGGCTGGCTACTGGCTGAAAGTAGTAAAAAGCATGTTCGAAAATGTAGAATTAAGAAGATAGACACAGACTCGCAAATTTGTTGCGTTAGGGATGGAAGCTCTGTTAGTACAAGCTTTCACTTGCGTTTGTCATTGTGCCACAGATGTTTTCCCTCCAGTTCGGGTTTGGTTATAAGTTCTTGACTGGGGAGACGGGAGGGTGTAAGGAATTATGGCCAAATCATGTTTTACTATAGCTTTCTAAAAATGGTAGTTAAGGAGACTGTCACAAAAGTTCAGGAACTGCCACTGCTTAGAATTTGAACACTGGATTATACTTTACTAGAAAGAAAGCCCATTTTATTTTTAAATAAAATTGGCGCTAGGGGCCATTTCCCAGAGAAGCAGGGTGAAGGCTTCCCGGGGGTTTGGGATGCGGGGGCAACTGGGGCGCGACCTGGGGCATTCTCCCGGCCCCAGGCTGGTCTCCTGGGGCCGGGAGAAGGTGGGGGTGCACCCCCCGACCCCGCAGCGTCTTGGGGCCATCTCCTGGTAAATTGTAGTTATGTTTCAATTAAATATATATATATATTACAATACTATTTTTGTGATCTATGCATTCTGTTAAACTTTTTGTTGCTCCATATAGACCAAATTTTAATCAAGAACCCCCCTCGGTCAATGGTGTCCCGCTTTACCAATGTTAAAATCTGGTCACCTTATCCTACACTGATGATTGTGTAACTATAATCAGACAGGTTTGTATGCTACACTGATGGTCTTGTTGTCTTAGCTATGTTTACATGTGTTATTGTGGTGTCACACACACACATAGACACATTCTACAGTCTGAGCCCAGCTGCCTTACTTTGCCTTACTAGGAATCTTCTTGACCATTTATTGAATATGATTTCCGCATTGTTACTTCTGTCCTCCAATCCCCCCCCCCAACCTGATCCACCTTATCCTTCCATGCTGTGATAGTGCCTTGGTCTTGGTCTCCCGCTCGTCTCCTCCATCTTGGTTCATCTTGGCTTTCCTGACTCCTGTATGACTTTGGCCCTAGCTCATGATCTTAACTACCTTGGGTAATTTGAAACCAAGTCAGCAAAGGTCTGAGGCGAAAGGCTACTGAGAGGTCCAGAAAGCCATGTAACAGCCAGCTGGCAGATGCTTTCAATTAGTTTAAGAGCCAACCTCCAACCACACTTCAAATTATCCAAGGGTGAAAAGACAATAGATTACTTGTTCTATCAAACAGCTGAGCTAATAAGAATACATGCACTGTGAGTGAATGAGCAGCCAAAAGAGAAAGAAGATACTCCATTAGACAACTAATTAAAGATCAGCATAATTCTGTCATAACTGAAAATGGAGAAAATGCATTTAAATTCCTTCCTTCCTTCCTTCCTTCCTTCCTTCCTTCCTTCCTTCCTTCCTTCCTTCCTTCCTTCCTTCCTTCCTTCCTTCCTTCCTTCCTTCAACATTTCTAATCCACATTTTTCCTTACGGATCAAGCAATTATAGATTGGTTTCTACATCCATAGCTCACTAGAAGGGCTGCTTCCACACTAGGGATGGGGGGGGGGGGGTGCCATGTTGGGCAGATTGCTGTTGCAATTGAGGTTGAAATTGCCCTTGCAATGCAGATTTCAGGTGGCTCAGGGCCATTTGTTTTCTTGCCATTGCCTCCCATTTACACCTGATGCACACTGGAGTCCCCAGCCTCTGCTACTGTGTTGCTGTGCAAGCATTGCCCACCCTACTACACTAGTAGCATTATTCCATTGTCTTCATCTTCTGATTGCCAGACTGCCCACACACCCTACCAGACCACTTTTTGATATTTTGTTACTGGATCTCTGCCCTCTGCCCTCTGTGCTGTGGTCCAATTGAAGACTGGGAAGTTCCAGGTAACTACTGATCCATCAGCTTGACGTCTACAGCTGGCAAAATTTTAGAACAAATCATCAAACAGTCGGTCCTTGAGCTACTAGAGTGGATGACTATAATTACTAAGAGTCAGCATGGCTTTCTCGAGAACAAGTCATGTCAGACTAACCTTATATCTTTTTTTGAGAAGGTTACAACCTTTTTAGATCATGGGGACTGCTGTGGACATAGTTTACCTTGATTTCAGTAAGGCTTTTGATAAGGTTCGACATGATATTCTTATTGACAAGTTGGTAAAATGCAGTAACAATTACTGTCAGGTGGATTGAGAACTGGTTGACAGATCGTAAATGGTTGGTCATCTTCTTGGAGAGGAGTGACGTGGAGTGCCTCAGGGATCCGTCCCGGGGTCCTCTGTTGTTCAACATATTGATAAATTATTTGGATGAAGGAATAGAGGGGGGTAATTATTAAATTTGCAGATGACACTAAACTGGGAGGGGTAGCAAACACACCAGAAGAATCAGAATACAAGAAGAAGTTTCTGGCAGTTGGAGTGGTTCCTCAGGGGAACAGTCTTCCTCGGGAGGGGGCGGGTTCTCCTTCTTTGCAAGTTTTAAAGCAGAGACTAGATAGTCATCTTACAGAAATGCTGATTTTATGAACTTAGACAGATTGTGAGTGGGTGGGCAGGAAGGGATGTACCAGTGTTTGTCTCTTGTGGCCCATCCTTGCATACCCAGGGAATTGCTGATCGCCACTGTGGGATGGTAGGTGAATTTCCTCCAGGCCAGGCTGGATTCTGGAGATTTTATTTGTGTTTGTTTTGTGGGTTGGACCACTTGGGCATGAAATTGGGATCACTGTGGGTATGCAGGTAGTTATGAATTCCTACATAGTCCAGGACCCTGGAGGTCCTTTCCAACTCTATGATTCTATGATTCTAAGTTGCAATGACTGTATGATGGAGAGTTTAGGAACAGCCATTCCTGGTGGGACAGATGAGGACAGGTTTCCAATCTTCACTGTCTTGGCAAGAGTTCATTTTTTTATCATTGACCTTGAAATCCACGTAAATTGAAGATTTATTCCTTAGTATGTGAAGATGGCCCTGAACTAGATGACCCAACCTAGCCTGATCACCTCAGATCTTGCAAGCTAAGCAGGGTTGGACTTGGTTTGTTCTTGGATGGAAGACCGCAAAGTCATTTCAGGGACACCATGCAGAGGAAGACAATAGAAAACCACCTCTTGCCTTGAAAATCCTATGGAGTCACCATAAGATGGCTGTGACTTGACGGCACTTTACCCCCACACACAAAAGAAGGTGACTTCATTAGTGGAAGACTGAGTTGATAATACAATAACTTAATCTAAGCAATGCATCCAATATAGCATATAATTACCAGGTAGCCAAGTAAACTGTGCAATAGAATGGATGACACAGTCGCTAAAAATAATTTTTTTAGTACCTGCCTCTGTCCAAAGATTAAGCCATAAAATTGGCCAGTGAATCATTTCTGAACTAAAACAAAGCAAAACAAAGCCATCCTGTGACACCTTAAAAACTAACATTTATTCTGGCAGAAGCTTTTGTGGAATGGAGCCTACTTCATAAGAGGCATAAAATGAATCCCATGTTTCACTGGCAGCAATAGGTTCCTTCTCCTTCCACCCAAACATGACTGGTCTCCATCCTTCCCTGCTGGGAATTCATCCCCCATTAATTTGCTTCTCCAGCAGTCATGTTGGGTCCAATGACTGAGTCAGCAAAGGTCTGATGAAGCCCATCACAAGTGGAAAGCACAATGTCCTTAAAGAACTCAATCCTCCCCACCAGCATTATCTTCCTCCTGTCAGGGGAAGTAAGGGAAGATGGCTGCCAGCTTCAAGCATCTAGACCAGGGGTAGTCAAACTGCGGCCCTCCAGATGTCCATGGACTACAATTCCCAGGAGCCCCTGCCAGCAGACTACATTTCATCTGTAGTCCATGGACATCTGGAGGGCCGCAGTTTGACTACCCCTGATCTAGACCACACTATGACTCTGATTGCTGTACTGATGTTTGTCCCATGTTTCTGCCTCAGGAGTCAAACTGTGTTACATGAAACACCTGCATAGCAGAGAGTTTGGGAAGAAGAAGAACCACAAATGGCTGTTCAGCTGCTATAGCCTTGGAGAGCGAAGCACTTGTGTCCCATTATGTTCCTTAAAGCTCATAGTTCAGGGATGTTCACTGCTTTAATACAGACATTCAAGACGGATGCATACAGAACAGAGTAAAATAGGGATGCTGGGAAATTCTTAATTTGGACTGGGACCAAACTGTGTTGGGGGGGGGGGGTTATATTCATTCCTTACATAGTTTCACACGGACACACCCATATTGCTACTAGTTATTTAGTAGAGCGAAGAGGTTATCTTTTTGAATTTTCTTTTCTTGTCTTGGATAAGAACAGTATGGGAGCAGGTCAGTTTTCATCTGTAAAATTGTTTTCACATCATAAATCAAGGCATTACGTGCTTGTAGTTTATGTTTTCAAAAATGCTGGGCATTTGGATCCAGAGATTCCCTGGCATGTTGTCTGGTTTAGTTAAGAGAAAAAATTCACCCTGAGTCCTCTTTTGATCCCATTTACCTGGCAGGATAGCTGATGTTCTTAAGGAGCTTCCATGCTGTTGGATCAGAGATTCTGGGTTATTTTTTAAAATATATAATTTTGGAGAGCCAGGGCATATGGTCAGTCATTGAAACTAGCTGACAGTTTGTATACCAATGTTGTTTTAGTAATATGATTTTATTTTGGGGTGAAAATATTTTACATTTTGTGCAAAACTTTTCAGATAATTTACATTCATTTTTTTAAAATAAGGAGATGGTTTTGACTTGTTGAAAACTATTTGACAAGATATATTTGGGAGAGAGAAAAACATACGTATTTCAAGGGAGGAATATATTGTTATTTCCCAACCAGCTTTATAACAGTATCATGTCTTAGCCATTTCAGCGAGTCAACGCAACTGATCCGTAAGTGCAATGCTGGCCAAGTAAGTTATTGTTGGATTTTTGCCTGCTTTTCAAGCACGGACTGGATAGATTGAATCCTTGAGCCAATACTCACATAAAGATGTGGTTTGAGTCTGTTTGATTTCGGGTCTTGATGGGGTCAGAGTCTACAAAGCTGTGGAGAGTTTAGCATTCAACTCCCGTGCATCTGTTTTATTTACTTTTAATCTGTGCCGTTTCTCATGCCACCCTATCCACGAATTTAGTTTTGAGTTTCAGGTTAACCCTCTGGGCCCTCTCAATCACAAAGTTAAACACAGTCGAAGTTGACAAGTTTTGCATCACAATGAGCCAAAGACAAGGACGGCACATTATTTCAATGCAAAACTGTAGATCAGAGGTAGGGCTAACTTGAAACTAGGCCAAGATTTGACTGAAAGGTTCATGAACCTGAAAGGATCTTTTGATGAGTCTGATCCAAGAGCCTGGGAGGAAATGAAACCCCAAACCAGAGTATCTCTATGAGTTTTATGTCATCTTAGATTTGGCTACACATATTTCATGTGCCTCTAGGGACTCTCTCTGCTGAAAGCAACCCAGAAGCATTCTTTGCTGTAAATTGAAGTATTCAGAATTTACATCGGTGCAATGGAAGTCAGCATTCATTTGATTATGTACCTTGGCTTCTGTGTTTTGTTGGAATCCAAGAAATCGGCATTCTATCAGTACGGTTCAAACTGCACATGGCACACTGCACACAACTCACAAGAAGAAAGCAATTTGGAGGCATCCTTCTGAACTATTTTGAGAATTTGTGGGTGGACTAGTTACTATGCAAATTAAGAATGCAATATACCTTGCAATATACAGTACATTTAGTAACATACAGCATTTTGAGTGTTCAGTTTACATTTACAGACTGCTCGATACTTCATAGGTGAAAACACCCTTCCCTGTGGTGGCACTACCTTTTCCCAGAAGGTTCTGTTGTTAAGATATGTACATGCCATTCAGCCCTGAAGACGGGGATGAACTTGACAAACCTACCTCACTAGGTGGCAATGTGGATTCACAGTGTGCCACTTGTATAAAGCCTAGTGTGAATATCTGATCCCACAGGGAATTTACTTGGTTGAATGAATTCTGCTTGTGAGCTCAGGCCAAAGGAGGGAGAAACAAGGAACTCAACCACAACTGGAGGGAAACACAACAGTAGGGTGGGGCAAACAAACCTTACATAACATTCCAGATCACACTGCTCAGTGGGGTGAACTGGCAGTCTTCAAGCAAAGTTGGATGCACACTTTTCTTGGATGCTTTAGGATGCTTTGGGCTGATCCTGCGTTGAGCAGGGGGTTAGACTAGATGGCCTGTATGGCCCCTTCCAACTCTATGATTCTGTGATTCTATGAAAGGGATTCTGGTGCTTCTCCCCCTATAACTTACCACTTTTGCCAACCCTCACTTAAATGGAGTTCATGCTGAAATCGCTGCTTTTATTGGGAAGTTTGATAGAATCCCATTAGGACCCAATCACAATAAGGGTTTCCTGTTTGACATTGTAGGTATTCAGTTAACTTATTAAGTTTAACAAGCTTGGCACAAAGACAGTATTATCACTGTACGTGACTTTTGAGTTCACTATATATATATTTTTTTCCTCTATGTACCTATGTTTGTTTGTCTGTATCATGCTTTTTCAACCAGGGTTTCGTAAAATCCTGGGGTTTCTTGACAGCCTTGGAAGGGTTTCCTGAATGGGTGGAAATTAATTAATTGTAATGTATTTTTTAAATTTATTAAACATTTAACTGGTGATATAACCATATATGGTCATGTCAACCTTCCTCTCCCCCAAAAATAAATAATTGGCCAGTGATGGGCCAGGAGGGAGCAGGAAGGGGAGGGACCCCAGGTTGGTGTATACACAGCCATGCTTCCCAACCATATTCTGCATGATCACACCACTTCTGGGGTTTCTCAAAGCCTGAAGAATGTTTCAGGGGTTTCTCAATGGTAAAAAAGTAGAAAAAAGCTGATCTATCTACCTACCTGCCTGAAAACTAAACACACATTTGATACTTCTAATGAAGTGTGCTGTAATGCTTGAAACACTGGATTTTTTTTGGTTGAAAGAGACCAACATAGTCACCCCTCTGGATCTTCTGATCAGGTGAGGCACACGCCAGGCCTTCCTGCATGTATTGCCCAGTGCCTCTAGGAAAAAGGGCAACAGACAGCTATGAACATGGGCAATAGGGGGGCTTGTGAGCATACAAGCAGGTGGGAGGCATACAAGTGGCTGGATTTATTTATCATATGGCATGTGTGTAAATATAACCAAGCAATCCTAAGATTGTCTGGCTGCCAGGCAAGAGATGTTTGGGGGCAGTTTCTGTTGCTTGCCCCCACACCATGACCCTTGTATTCCTTGGAGGTCTCCATTCTGAGTGCTAGCCAGTGTGGACCCTGCTTAACTTCCAAGATCTGATGGGATCAGGCTTGCCTGGCCTATCCAGATTGGGTTTGGTGGAATGGAAGGTGTGCATGAGTGCTTGGTGGTGGGCAGAGAATGGGGGGCTTTGAACTGTTTGCCCAGGACCCTCCAAATCCTGGAACAGTCCTGCTTATAGATACTATAAACACTCTGATATAAAAACAGCACAGAAGACTCACAAAGTCACTAAGATATTTAATTCAAAACCTCAGCTATGAGGGCTCAGCGCAGATCAGGAAAACAGGAAATCCACTGAAAAGGACAAAGACCCAGATTTTTGAGGGTTCCCATTTTGCTTACTGAAGCTAGAAAACATTGCTTTGATTCAGGTGGATAGCCATGTTGGTCTGAAGCAGGGGTAGTCAAACTGCGGCCCTCCAGATGTCCATGGACTACAATTCCCATGAGCCCCTGCCAGCATTCGCTGGGAATTGTAATCCATGGACATCTGGAGGGCCGCAGTTTGACTACCCCTGGTCTGAAGCAACAAAACAAAGTTTGAGTCCAGGGGCATCTTTGAGACCAACAGCGTTTAATTCTGGGTATGAGCTTTTGTGTGTATGCCCACTTCTCCAGATACCTTGAAAGAAGATTTTCTCAAGTCTTGCATGTGTCTGTGTGTCTGTGTGTGTTGGGGGTGGGGTGGGGTTAGTTGCCAGGAAGAGCTAGTTAGAGTCATAAGTAACGGAGTGATAAATTTAGATAAATGGGATTAAAGCAGTTGGGAATACTGGTGAATAGCAGCAAGTTAGCATACAAACAAAAGAGTTAACAAACAGATGTGAGAACTAAGCTCAAGTTTTGTTAACACTAAATGACAAGTGTACATATTGAGAGGATTGAGTTGTGAGTGATCTCCCCTTACGAACAATTGATCATAGAGACTGAAAAGGGCTTATGCTCCTGTCATGTGAATCGGCACTTGGATTCAGATGATACAAAGCCTGTTCCAGACACCATAAGTGTCTACAGTGAAAACATATGGGTTTGAGGGGAGAGCAGTATTGAAGCTCACTATTTTTCGAGTGTGCAGTGCCTATGGATATACACACAACATCCACAGGCTGAAATTGGTTTCACGGTGAGGCTGGTAAGCTCTGTCCGTGAATAAATCAAGTTCTCGTGAAACCATCTATTTATTGATGGACTGGCTCCACAGCAGAATTCCATCGTCTGAAACAGAAAAAGTCAACAAGCTGAAAAGCTTTGATATTTGTACAACTACGAGTGGACTGTAGAGTCCTTGACTTTCCCCATGGTTTTATAAATGTTTTTGCAATCGTATTTGTGCACAGCTGGAGCATTCAAGAGGGTAAATCTCAGATTAGATGTAGATCAGATCACTTGCAGGGTTCCTGCATAGCTAAACTTTGAACTGGGGTTAGGCTGGGTTTCTTTTAGATTTTTAAATGGTATTTATTTTGAATTCCTCATTTCGCCAGGTTGGTTTTTTAAAAAGCTGTCATCGTTTGTCCTTTTGGTTAAAACAATACTTCACAAAACAAGAGAGCAAAGAATTGAACCCTGTATTCTGGAGAGCAGTATCTGGCCATGAACTGTTGACCCTTTTCTTGTAGCAGCCAATGCAGTTGCCATGGACATCTGATTAAAAGTGAATTTTGATCATAAATTTTGTTTCACATTTGCAGAACTCAAAGTTTCTGGCTTGGATCCGGGTGGGATAGACATTTGGTCTCTCAACACAAAAATTATATAGTAGTTCAGTAGCGCTTCAAAAGGTAAAAGGTAAAGAGCCTCTTGTTGCGCAGAGTGGTAAGGAAGAAGAGTTGGTTCTTATATGCCGCTTTTCCCTACCCAAAGGAGGCTCAAAGAGGCTTACAGTCGCCTTCCCTTTCCTCTCCCCACAACAGACACCCTGTGGGGTGGGTGAGGCTGAAAGAGCCCTTATATTCCTGCTCGGTCAGAGCAGTTTTATCAGTGCCGTGGCGAGCCCAAGGTCACCCAGTTGGTTGCATGTGGGGGAGTGCAGAAACTAACCTGGCATGCCAGATTAGAAGTCCGCACTCCTAACCACTACACCCAACTGGCTCTGCCCATAAGGCTGGGAGTTCGATCTCAGCAGCCGGCTCAAGGTTGACTCAGCCTTCCATCCTTCCGAGGTCGGTAAAATGAGTACCCAGCTTGCTGGGGGTTAAACGGTAATGACTGGGGAAGGCACTGGCAAACCACCCCATATTGAGTCTGCCATGAAAACACTAGAGGGTGTCACCCCAAAGGTCAGACATGACCCGGTGCTTGCACAGGGGATACCTTTACCTGTACCTTTAGTGCTTCAAAATCTACCAACATTTATTTCAGCACAAGTTTTCATGAAAGCATTTCACAGCAGCTTCCTCATCTCACCCTCCCTTTGCAGGTCAGAAAAACCCCCCAAATAATGTTTCTGGGTACAAAGGCCAAATCTTACCCTTCAGCAGGAAACCTGGCATCCTCTGTCAGCTCTACCTGCTGCCACATAGCTGGACAGCAGAGGGGAAACATGTGGGGAATTGGCAATTGTGTGCCAATGGTGCAATGTTACTTCCTGGTACTTCCGCATGTCACTGTGCAGGTACAGTGGGAAAGCCCTTCTCTAGGACAGCCCTTCTTAACCTTTTTACCACCAAAACATTCTTCAGACTCTGAGAAACACCAGAAGTGGTATGATTGTGTAGAATATTGGTTGGGGAGCATAGCTGTGTACGTGCCCATCTGGGGCCTCTCCCCTTCTCACCCCCTCCAGACCCAACATTGGCTATTTGGGAAAGGGGGGTCAGATCAACATGATATCACTCAATAAATGTTTAACACATTTTAAAAATATATACAAAAGTAATTCATTCCTACCCATTCAGGAAATGCTTCCAGGGCTGTCAAGAAGCACTCAGGCTTCACGAAATCCTGGTTGAGAAAGCCTGCACTAGGATTTGGCCTAGAGTGTCACTCTTGCATGTATTTGCTAGCAGTGACAATGTGGTGTTGTTGCAATGTCATTTTCCCCATTGCTGCTAATTGCCAGCCAGTGGCTGATGACCCTGTGTCTATGAGAACAGGGTACACCCAGAATAGCATTCTGGTGGGCATTTTGGACCGCAGGAGGAGGCACGGAGCATATAACTCCTTTTGTCCGACATCTGCTAGTAAGAGCCAGACTTGAAATTGGACTTGACGTCAGAGTGGGCTGCTATGTTTATTCATTTATTCAAGAGTCAGCATGGTATAGTGGTTAAGAGTGGTGACCTCTAATCTAGTGATCCGGGATTGATTCCCATTCTTCCACCTGCAGCCAACTGGGTGACCTTGGGCTTGTCACAGCCCTGATAGAGCTGTTCCCACAGAGCAGTAATATCAGGGCTCCCTCAGCCCCACCTACTTCTCCGAGTGTCTGTTGTGGGGAGAGGGAGGGAAGGCAATTGTAAGCTGCTTTGAGATTCCTTCAGGTAGAGAAAATGGAGGTATAAAACAAATTCTTTTCCTAAAGAACAGGGAATAGATTTAACTCTTGTAACAAAGGACATGTGTGTAGGGGCTCAGCCCCTGTTCTGAGGCACCTCAGCCAATTTTCTCCCTCAAGTGTCCAGGCATGGAGTGGGAAGTGACTGAAGAGATGACAAACGGTGAGAGAAGTGGCAGATGAAGCTGCATTCAGTTCCCTATGCCCACAAGGACCTTTTGTTATAAAAGCTGAACTACCCATTCACCCTCCACTTTATATGTGAATGGGGAAGACACATGAATATACAAACATGAAGCCAAAGACCCTTTATATGGGATAGATGAACACGGGAATTTTGTCACCAAAAAGGAGAACAACTGGCTTGGTCTTCAGGAGAGAATCAGTCAGGCATGACTACCTTGGACACAAGGTCAAAAGTGTGGAGGATTGTTGTTTTCATTCTCAGCTGAGCTGAGATTGTGTAAGTATAGTAGCAGAAGCTGAACCAGCCCAAAGGAAATGAGTTTGGTTACAGGATCATAGGTCATGCCACCAGCTATCACTTTTAAGAGGAAGGAATGTACAGCCAGATGCTAGCATGCAGATGTTACTTTCAGCCAAATGCCTCTGGTTAAAACCCATCACAGAGAGGACACTAACAATTTAAAACAACAAAATAGGAAATAAATAGAAGAGAAGTGCGGGTTGGCGGTGGAATTTTGTGTACAATTTGGCCTGGTGTCAGTAACTACTGCTTATGTGAGGATGAAGCTTTCCTTTTAGAGGAAAATATTGCAGCTCATGCAGCATTTTCTAATGACTAAGATCTTTCCTTTCTTTGAAACATCTGGTGTTGGCTGCTAACAGAAGGAACATGGGTTAAATCCAAGATAGCAGCTCCCATGTTATTTCAGCAAAAGCTCTTGCTCTTTACTGACATTGAGATGAAATATTTCTTCAGGCTGGAATGCTACAGCCTTACTCATGCATTGATTGAGTGACTTTGCCATCAATATTAATCTTATATAATTTTTTTTGTTAAAAAAGCAGTATAACCACTGGGTTTGCTGTTAAATATGCAAAAGGAATGCCTATTACCATCTGTGGTGGGATGAGCCCAGGACCTAGCCAGGACCACCTTGAGGCCAAGGGAAGGGGTCCTAACATTGCTTTAGCACATAGTGGGAATATGATGGTGGGGTGCTTCAGAGGGGAACAATTTACAGAAGGCCATTTCTGGATGAGGCTTGAGGCTGCTTCCCCTAGTCTTTATGGCCTTTACCACAGAGACTACGGAAAGTGAAGGTGCCTTGCCTGGGGAGAGGTCCTTGGGAGCAATAGAACACATCCTCAGCAGGAGGGGTCAGGCTTAGCAGAGAGCAGGGGCAAGGCAGATGTGCGTTAGGAAACTACACATGGCCAGGCAGGACTTGAAATGGGTCAGCTGGTTAAGAGTTAGAGCTGGGAGAGAGTAAAGCAACTTCCTTGGGTCGAGGGTGGGTATCTTTACACTGTATCTGATGGGTGTACACAGCTGGATATTATCTTGTGTCTGTTTCTGTATCTGGTTGCTTCAGCCAACTCTGCAACAAGGGCACAATGGATTGATGGCCTTTGCCTAGCTTAATGGGACCAAACTTGTTGGCTACTCAACCCTGGTAGCAGTCCCAGTCACACAATCACACCTGTATCCTATTATTACCAAATCTCCATGTATCATGTTCAAGTACGTGACCTCACATACAATGAAATCTTTTGGACGGTTGGAGGGTAGTATCTTCCAGAAATGGGATGATGACTCCTGTAAGGATTCTTGTGCTTGGCTACACTTACAAACATATTCTGCAAATAAAATGAAGACTTGTTGGATGAAGAACAAGCTTGGATGAATGCCAATTATCTTGTCCAACATTGAAACAAAGCCAATGGGAGAATCTCAAGAACCCACAGGTTTGGTAGTTGGCAGGATTACATCTCTTGCATGAAATCCTCGCCCAAGAATCATTTCTATGCAGAGGAGACCAAACTTACAACACCCTCCATACTGTCTCAAGTGTACAAACTCATAAATCATGAATTGTCAGCAAGATGCCATATCACAATTACGGGCTTGCAGCTTGGTAAATGGACTGGTTATCCTCACCCTCCCAGTAAGTAGGTACAGTATAGAGATTCTGTTGAGTTAATAGCTGTTGAAAACCTTTTTATACCCTGTCCCTGCAATCCTATGCAGATTTACTTCAGTAATAATCAGTGGGATCAGACTGGAGTAATTCTGCATAGGATTGTACTGTAAGTACAAACTGGTGTAATGAGCTCCTGGAAGAGCTGAGGACCCTGGCAGAACTATCAGAGTTCTGCAGGGCCTGAAAAATGGAGCTCTTCCATCAGGCATTTGGTTGAGGCCGGGCTGAGGAAGATCATGTCCCTTGTTGTAAGGCCCCCAAGTGATGAACATCTAGGCAGGACAGTGGGTGTGCTGTTATTGGGCATGGATGGGTGGGCTAGGGGCTAGGGGGGATTAGACAGGATTTTTCCACCAGAGATGTTTTTATCATCATCATCATCATTTGATTTATTACCTGCCTCCCTCCGGTTTTATCTGGTTTTATGGAATATTATTATCATTGTTGTTGTTGTTGTTTAAATTATATCCCTCCTCCCCCCGGAGTAAATCACCATGAGCCATTAGTCTCCAGGAGTGGTGGTCAACAAATCCAAATATAAATATGAATAAAATAAGTATGTCAATACAGAAAAACAGGCCTGTGAGGAGGTTAGTCTGGGTGTGTGACTGGCCCAAGGTCACCCAGTGAGCTTCTATGAAAGGGTGGGGATTCAAAACTGGGTCTCCCAGGTCTTAGGCTGAAATTCCATTATACCACATTGGCTTTCATAAAGTGGCAGCTGTTGACCATTAGCAAGGGGTGGGCCTGGGTGAGCCATGCAAATTGCGCTGTAACAGGTTGCTTCATGATTTCTGCTGGACTGGTTCTGGCCATAATGAGTCCTTCCACAAAGGTCAAAACAGTCCCAGAATGGGTCCTGCTCCTCCCCTTCCCTGGCCTTTTATGGACAGAAATAGAGCCTGGAAAGCTGGTAATACTGTTGTGATTGCCTAGCAACCACCCATAATAGCCTCTTCAGGGAGCATTTGTTTCTTAACATTACAGTTGATGCTTCTGTTATGGGGTAGGGTGGGGGTTTAACACCATTTTTGTTTTTGTTTTTATTATAATTATTTTATTTTTAGATTTCAGATTTTTTTTTGCAAACCTGGGGCTTTTATCAAGCTTGACTGTTCATGGCTCCAACCTTTGGTTTGAAGTATCCACAAATGGAGCCACACTAAGAATTAGATATATCAATGGCCAAAACTAAACGGAAAAGGTCATCTATCCCAGTGAAATGATCAACAGGACATTGTGTCCTACAACCAGACTACTATGTTTAAAGATAATAGAGACCCTCAAAGCAGAAAAGAATAGGTAAAGCAACGGTCAGGAATTATAAAATTATTTTTCTTGTTGCATGGGGACATCGCAAGCAGACTGAGAACTCAGTTCTGGATCACAGATTTTAGCACCAAGAAATTTCAAGGCAGTCATGTATTGGGATCTTTCAACATTATCAGCAACATAAATCAGCAGCATATACAAACAACAACAACAACAAAAACCCCACAGCAACCACAAACCCATAAAAGTAAAAACTGCCCAGTAATGCATCCTTGAGGAACTGGGACTGGGTAAGATTAAGCCCGGCGAACCTGGTTACTGAACAGGGGATCACAGCATCTTAAACTAGTTTAGACACTAAGAATTCCTACCTCCCTTCAATTTCATTTCCAAGCTCTAATTACCTCGGGGCCGCAGGGACTAGGTTGGCACTGTTGGATGCAGGGGTCAAGGCAAGTGCTGAGGGCCATGTTCCCAGTACGGCCTTGATGTGTTTTGACAGGTCTTAAGGACACCTGCTACGTTTGGAGACTTTTCTCTTTCACCAGGCGGCTTTAGAACAAGTGTGTGTGTTGACAGGGGTTGGGGGGAGATACCACTTCAGGGTGTTGAGGTGGGATAAGTGGGAGCAGGAGGAACATTTCCAGTGAATGTGTCAGGAGAGATTTTTCTTGGCTTCTCCATTCCATAATGAGAGACAAACAATGTAACTAAACCACTAAATCTTGCACTACTTACTGCCCAGACTTGGATTGTAGGTCTCAGACAGGTTACTTCTTGGTTTCTTCTTTCAGAAGCACTTTAATGCCAATCCATTGTGAAGCCCACACATACCCCATATTTTATTTGTTTAGGGAAAGAAGGTCCAAAACATTTGTTGTCTGAGGGAAAATATCACAATGGTAGCAAACAAATTTAATTAACAGTGTTATCATTAACAATGTGCTGCTGTTCCAGAAGACCCTACAATTTGTCACCTGAGGTCACAATTTGGCTTTGATTGAAGGCAATTCTAGTATGGTTTGGTCATCATTAATAGGACACAACTGGAGGATTGTTAGGTCCAAACTAGATTATTGTTATTGCAAAGCTGAGGAAGTCTCACAACAAAACAATATTACCTAGGATACAAGTCTTGTTGATGTTGTTGTTGTTGTTATTAAATAATCTGAATACAAGAATTTTTTTTCGTGTTTAATATTAATCTCTAATTAGTAGACACCAATTCTTCTGTTACCTGCAAGATATATTGAGTCACACATTCCCCCCTCCCTGTTTCCATACATTCTCCCATGTGTATTTCCACTTTGTTATCTTCATTCCCAAACTAGATTTGGTGGGTGTCTCACATCACATAAGAAGTCAGGTAGCATCTTAAAATCAAACAGCTTATTTCTAAATGAGTTTCATGAGTCAGAGCTCACTTCCTCAGAAGTGTACTTTTATATAAGGCTTGGTTCAATATCCAGTGGGGAAGGGCGACACTATAAAGAGAGACTGATATAAAACAAGATGCAATCAAAAGAGAAATAATTTCACCTAAAAACATCAAATCTGATACAGGGTGAAATGAATTTGGGGAACAAATTAAAATAAGTATAGCGTGACACATGCAAACTATTATTATTATTATTATTATTATTATTATTATTATTACTATTACTATTACTATTACTATTACTATTATTATTATTATTATTATTATTATTATTATTATTATTATTATAGTTATTTCTCGCCACTCCCTAACCGGCTCGTAGCATGTATAGTAAGTTAATATGCCAAAGTCTTCTTAAGGCCCTAGGTGTATGTTGTCTGGAACCTGTGGACATTCAGCAGTCTTGTGTTGGATGATCTTACCAATGGACCTCTTTTGAACGAGAAGAATAAACCAGGCACAGTATGGCCTAGGAGGTTAGCAAGGTTCCCTACTGGTTTCTGTCCATTAATTCTTTTGCATACAGGCTATCTTGACTGTCTGGTGTAGACAGTCAACTCTATGTGCCTGCTTATGTGTAAAGTTCTGGCTGGATAGGCCCTTTCTTTGATGGAAAGCATGCTATTTAGCAAGGAACCTTTTCCTCTACCTTACCTCTCTGAAACATTTTTTCTAGCCAATGAACAGCTTCTGATCTCTCTCCTCCTGCTTCTCGCTGACTGTCGACGAAATCAAGGATCATATAAACAATGGTAATTTCTTCAAAAATATTAGTTCATCCTTTCTTCACACCCTCTAAACATGTCCTTCATCTATTACTACCAAATGGATGGATCTACCATAATCTCGACTATTTTTTATCAGAATTAATGCTCGTAAGCAATTGTTCTATAAAGGCCAAATTTAGGCCCCAACCTTATTTGCATTTATCTGGGTCCTTTGAACAGAGACATTTATTTCTGAATAAATGTGCAGAGAACTGTATCCCCCTGCTATAGCCTCATGGCTGCTACTTATGAATAAAAGCGGAATCCTGACAAAAGAGCCAGCTTGACATAGTGGTTAGGAGTGCTGACCTAGCACTGAACAGATAAAGACCCTAATACCTCAAAGAGTTTGCTGAAACATTGAGAATAAAAGATGCCAAGCAGATGAATTAATATAATACATGATAGAGAAATTGGAGAAACTCTGACAGAGGGTAGAGAGAAAGCAGAAAGACTCAGTGCCTCATTTGTCTGTTTCCTCCCCTGGAAAAGAGAACAGGCTTATCTAGAGACTAGTAAAAGAGCCCATTGTATCCTAAATACAATGGGCGCTAGGAGGCAATGGGAGAGTAAAAGATTTCTTACCCGGCGCTGGGTTTTCTGACTGGCGGCCATTTTTAGGGGCGGCTTGATGGCGGCGGCGGCGGCTTGATCGGCGGCGTCGGAGGCGGCTTAATGGCGGAGGCGAGGGCTTGATCGGCGGCAGCAGAGGCTTCAGCAGAGGCGGCTTTACAGCGAAGTCTTGAGCGGCGGGGCGGCGGGCTGACGCGTCGGAGGCGCTTTGCGCCTCCGACGCGTCAGGCCGCCAGCAAGGAAGCAACTGCGAGGCGCGCTTCGCGCGGCTCGCAGTTGCTTTCTTGAGCAGCGGCTTGACGCGGCAAGAGGCGCTTCGCGCCTCTCGCCGCGCCAAGCCGCCGTCCAGGGAGCCCCCGGCAGCCGCGCTTCGCGCGACTGCCGGGGGCTCCCTGGACGGCGGGCTGACGCGTCAGAGGCGCTTTGCGCCTCCGACGCGTCAGCCCGCCAGCAAGAAAGCAACTGCGAGGCGCGCTTCGCGCGGCTCGCAGTTGCTTTCTTGAGCAGCGGCTTGACTGCCGGGGGCTTGACTGCTTCGCGCGACTGCCGGGGGCTCCCTGGGCGGCGGGCTGACGCGTCGGAGGCGCTTTGCGCCTCCGACGCGTCAGCCCGCCAGCAAGGAAGCAACTGCGAGCCGCGCTTCGCGCGGCTCGCAGTTGCTTTCTTGAGCGGCGGCTTGACGCGGCAAGAGGCGCTTCGCGCCTCTCGCCGCGCCAAGCCGCCGGCCAGGGAGCCCAACTGCCAGGGGCTCTCTGGGCGGCGGGCTGACGCGTCGGAGGCACTTTGCGCCTCCGACGCGTCAGCCCGCCAGCAAGGGAGCAACTGCGAGCCGCGCTTCGCGCGGCTCGCAGTTGCTTCCTTGTGAGTGGGGTGGGAATCATTTTATGAAAGAGTGTTCCACAGAGCAAGCTTTGTCTTCAGCAAATGGAACGTTGAGCTCAATTCGAAAACTGAAGGTCCTTTAGAAAGGCTTCCTCCTCTCTCTTTCCAAGGAAGCCCAGTGTTTTTCAAAGGAACACTTTCTGTAAGGCTAACTGTGCTTGACTGAGTGACCACAAGCAATGTGGGCCTGGTGGGCCCTTTGTATTTCCTCAGCCATCTGCTCCTCCAAGCGTGTTACATAGTAGAATTATGTAGTATAAACATCACGCAGAAGGAAGTGATTGCTCACAAACTAAGGCACGTTTCTGTGCCCTCAGGGGTTGTCTATTACTTCAGACTATCAACTAAATCCAAATAATTTTACTAGTATTTCATGGACAATCATGAAAAATTAAATCAGCAACCAATCTGTCTGGATGCCTACTGACTCTACCTGTGTGTTACCTTCAAGGGGCCAAATAACGGCACCAAGGGTCCTGAAGACAGAAAAAGAGCGTGAATGGTTTGTTTGTTTGCAGACTGCTCTCAGTTGGAATTCAACCCCCACCCCCTGTAGCTATCTTGGGTTGCCAGCTCCAAGTTTGAAAATTCCTGGAGACTGTGGAGCCTCATGGAATGTGGGGTTAGGGGAGGGAATAAAACCTCTGTGGGCAGTTGGGCTGCCAGGGCCTTCCTGGTCACTGGCAGGGATTAGGGGGGCAGGGTTGTCAGATCCAGGTTGGGAAGCTCCTAGAGATATGAGGATGGATCCTGGGGGAAATAGGGACTTCAGTGGGGTACAGAGGCCACTCTCCTAAGCATCAGTTGAATTGATCTCTGTTGTCTGGAGATGAGCTGTAATTCCAGGGGATCCCCAGGTCCCACCTGGAGGTTGGCATCCCCATTTGGCTAGGAATTTGGAAGCCATTTTCTCCAGGGAAACTGATGTTTGTCATCTGGGGATCAGTTGTCATTCCAGTTCTCCAGACCCCACTTGGAGGTTGGCAATGCAGGTTGTCAGCTCTGGGTTAGGAAATCTCCCACATCGAGATTTTAAGAGGGAGGCCTGAGGAGGCTGGGATTTGGGGAGTGAAGGGACTGCCTCAGACTAGAATGCCACACAGTCCACCTTCCAAAGTACCCATTTTTTCCAGGGTCACTGATGTCTGTTATCTGGAGACCATCTTTATTTCCAGGAAATCTCCTGGAGGTTGGCAAACCTATTGTGTGCCTGTTTAAAAGCTCTTTCATGAATGTCTCACCATCTCATCTAGTTTGTCCTTAACATTTTTTGGTGTAAAAAAACAGTAAATTCTCAATGGCATACTAGCTTTGCCAGTGTTGTACCCAGCTAGGGAGGTCCCAAGGCTCAGTGACAGGGCATTCGCTTGCATTCAGAAGAACCTGACATGGATAGCCCAGGCAAGCTAAGCAGGGTTGGCCCTGGCTAGCGCTTGGAAGGGTGACCTCCGAAGGGTGACCTTAGAAGATAATAAGCCATGACATGGGGGGCCAGGCAATAGCAAACCACTTCCAAATGTCTCTTGACTAGCAGCCAGACAGTCTTAGGATTTCCTGACTATATAGAATCATAGAATCATAGAGTTGGAAGGGGCCATACAGGCCATCTAGTCCAACCCCCTGCTCAACGCAGGATCAGCCCAAAGCATCCTAAAGCATCCAAGAAAAGTGTGTATCCAACCTTTGCTTGAAGACTGCCAGTGAGGGGGAGCTCACCACCTCCTTAGGCAGCCTATTCCACTGCTGAATTACTCTGACTGTGAAAATTTTTTTCCTGATATCTAGCCTATATCGTTGTACTTGAAGTTTAAACCCATTACTGCATGTCCTTTCCTCTGCAGCCAACTGAAACAGCATCCTGCCCTCCTCCAAGTGACAACCTTTCAAATGCTTAAAGAGGGCTATCATGTCCCCTCTCAACCTCCTTTTCTCCAGGCTGAACATTCCCAAGTCCCTCAACCTATCTTCATAGGGCTTGGTCCCTTGGCCCCAGATCATCTTCGTCGCTCTCCTCTGTATCCTTTCAATTTTACCTACGTCCTTCTTGAAGTGAGGCCTCCAGAACTGTACACAGTACTCCAGGTGTGGTCTGACCAGTGCCGTATACAATGGGACTATGACATCTTGTGATTTTGATGTGATGCCCCTGTTGATACAGCCCAAAATTGCATTTGCCTTTTTTATCACTGCATCACACTGCCTGCTCATGTTTAGTTTACAATCCACAAGTACCCCAAGGTCTCGTTCACACATAGTGTTACCTAGAAGTGTATCCCCCATCCAGTAGGCATGCTTTTCATTTTTCTGACGCAGATGCAGAACTTTACATTTATCTTTATTAAATTGCATCTTGTTCTCATTTGCCCATTTTTCCATTGTGTTCAGATCTCATTGAACTCTGTCTCTATCTTCCGGAGTATTCCCAATTTGGTGTCATCTGCAAACTTGATGAGTAGCCCCTCCACCCCATCATCTAGATCATCTTTAACCCTCCCCCCGCTCCAGAGGAGCGGGAGGAATAAAGGAGTAAGGGCAAGTGGGGAGGAGTTAGGGCGGGCCCTGTCCGGGATAAAAACTCGGAGGGCCCAATCAGGAGCCGCGAAGCGGCTCCTGATTGGGCCCTCCGAGTGTCACTCGAGGGCCAAGCAGCCAATGGGGAGCCGCGCAAAGCGCGGCTCCCCATTGGCTGGTTGGCCCAGCCTCGCCTGGGCCGGCCAGGGAGTTGCCGCTCAGAGGAAGAAGCCTTCCCCAGCGGTAAGTCCTCCGGCCGGCTTCCCCTCGCCCAGGGAGCCTTCTGCCGGGCCCTGGGGCAGGCTCGCCTGCCCTTGGGCCCGCCAGAAGGCCACAAAGCCCACTCCCGAAGTCCTGAGCCTTCTGCCAGGCCCTGGAGCAGTCTCGGCTGCTCCTAGGCCTGGCAGTAGGCCGCGGAGCCCACCGCCCCCGTCCCGAGCCTTCTGCCAGGCCCTGGAGCAGCCGAGCCTGCTCCTAGGCCTGGCAGTAGGCCGCGGAGCCCACCGCCACCGTCCCGAGCCTTCTGCCAGGCCCTGGAGCAGCCGAGCCTGCTCCTAGGCCTGGCAGTAGGCCGCGGAGCCCACCGCCACCGTCCCGAGCCTTCTGCCAGGCCCTGGAGCAGCCGAGCCTGCTCCTAGGCCTGGCAGTAGGCCGCGGAGCCCACCGCCCCCGTCCCGAGCCTTCTGCCAGGCCCTGGAGCAGCCGAGCCTGCTCCTAGGCCTGGCAGTAGGCCGCGGAGCCCACCGCCCCCGTCCCGAGCCTTCTGCCAGGCCCTGGAGCAGCCGAGCCTGCTCCTAGGCCTGGCAGTAGGCCGCGGAGCCCACCGCCCCCGTCCCGAGCCTTCTGCCAGGCCCTGGAGCAGCCGAGACTGCTCCTCGGCCCGGCAGTAGGCCTCAAAGCCTGCCGCCGCCTTCCCGAGCCTTCTGCCGGGCCCTGGAGCAGCCAAGCCTGCCCCTGGGCCCAGCAGAAGGTCCCAAGGCCACCTACCTTCCTCTGTTCCTCCCTTCTTCCCAGCATTCCCTTTGCCCTTTCCTTCCTCCCAGCATTCCCTTTGCCCTTTCCTTCCCTTCCTCCCAGCATTCCCTTTGTTTTTCCCTTTCTCCCTTCCTCCCTATCTTCCATCTGCCTCTTTCTGCTACCTGTTTCTCTCCCTCTTCTTCTGTCTCTATCTTCCTCCTTTTCTTTCTGTGTTTCTGTCTCTCTCCTTTTCCTCCTTCCTTCGCCCCATCCCTCCACCATCATGCTAGGGCCCACTGTATTTTGCCCACAGTGGGCTTAATATCTAGTTAATAAATATGTTAAAAAGTACCGGGCCAAGCACTGAGCCCTGAGGTACCCTGCTACTCACCTCTCTCCAGTCTGATGAAACACCATTGACAACAACTCTTTGAGTGCGGTTCTCTAACCAATTCCCTATCCACTTAACTATCTGAAAATCCAGATTGAGAAATAAATAATAAATAACCAGGTATTTCAGGTCCAAGCCACCTCATACACTTGACATGTGATTGCCAAAGGGACTAGTAGCCATACGGCAGCCTCAGTTCTCCCCTGGAAACTCAATTCTAAAGCACTTCAGGGGCCCGATTCAGATGGAGACCATAAAAAAGGGGCTCCAGATTTCTTTCCTGCATCAGTTTTGCAACTCCAAACTGGCCAGAGGTGGTATTTACCTCATTGCTGGAGGCGCATATGCACTGAATTCATATGTCTGGCAAACCAGGTTCCCAGGAGCTTCTGCCTGTCTGTGAGAGAAACATGGGTCAGAGTTCCCCCATTGACTTGTGACATGACGTATCATTTAGATTGGACCTGAAGGATCACTGGATGTTTTGACACAGATCTGGGGAAAATATAATGCATCTTTATTCTTCTGTTTCCTTGTGGAGTTGTTCTTCACCTACCAATTAAGTATAATTACAAACAGGATAAAACACAAGATGAAATAAAGAATGCTTATTGAACTAAGAAATTCTATTCAGGAATAATTCAGGGAAAATACTGGCATTAGTTTTCAAAAACTCTTAGCAAATTAATACTCTGAATGCCATAGATCCCTCATTATCCAAACATCTAATTATCCACATTCAATAGCTTTATGAAAATAGCACTCCCATTTATCCAAATATTTTGGATGTCGTCTGGGTCACTGGGAGTGGTGAGGTTATACTGTAATTCACTTTCACACCTCTGATTCTGAAGAATCCACTTCAATAATTTCCTCGTAATTTAATGCACTTTGACAACTTTAACATTCTTTTAAGCATTCCCTTTGACATGGCAAACTGAAATTGATCCAGACGTAATATTTTCAGTGCTGTGACATGTGCAAAACAGTCAACCAGTGAAAATTCAACAAATTAGGCTAGGCCAGATTTGTAAATACCAGGTGTCGGATTTATGAATCCATACATAACAGTGAGAAATGACTCTTCAGCTTCCAAATGAGAAGTCTGCAAATGTAAAAATAAATATCAAACTGCGTACTGGAAAGATAAATACTATTTTTAATTCAAACTTTGGTTTGATTATTTAGTTCTGCTTTCATAATTTAAAATTTCCAAATGTCTATTTCAGACAATGCTGAGCAGCAGGCATAGAAAGGCATAGAAAGCTAGACATATCCAACTGGTCTTTTTCCTTTTTTTTTTTTTAATACTGTCCCTCTAGGGATGTATAAAAAATGACCAGAAGGTGATAACAAAATCAGTCTTGCTACTTCAGAAACACTCTCAGACTAAAAAAAAAAAAAAAAACCCTGCTCAGCATCCAGAAGATTATGTGTGAATTCCTGGATATTCCTGGGAAAGTTCTAGACAATTGGCAACCCTGGTAGAGAGGCCTATTGTTCCTCCTCACAGACGTGGCAGTCACTTCATACGCCTCAGCCTGAGCTCCTGGCAGGCATAGCTCAGCCCATTTTTATGCTTCCTGCTTCTGCACATAGAAAGCTCCAAGCTGAGCAAATACCAGACTTAAATGACATGTGACCCAAGGTGCGTCTCAGCCTTCTTCTCCAGCCAGGAGAGGTCAGGAGCAATGCCCAGACATTGGTATTTCTGAGTCCCCCGAGGCACTGTAAATTTTTCTGACATGAACGGAACATATGTAGCTTACAGCTGTAGCTTAAAGGAGAGGAGACTATGGAAAGCACAGAAAATGGTGTTTAACAGCACAATAGGAATTTCAGAGGGGCTGAGGGAAAACAAAATTCTCTTGCGGCCCCTGGCCAAAGTGGCACAAATCAGTGGGCCGTTTTAAAATGGGATGCACAATAATAGGCATCCACGTCTCGAAGGGTTCTCAACCTGGGTTTGGCAACCCTCCCCCTCCCCCAACCAGAGGGGACCTGAATCAGGAGTAAGGTTGCCCAGTCCCCCTGGTCACTGTAGGGGATGGGCGGGGTAGGATTGCCGGATCCAGGTTGGGCCAGGATACCCTACTCTTGTCCGAAGCTAAACAGGCTTGGCTCTTCTTAGTACTTTGGTTGGAGACCACCAGGGATGTCCTGGGTTGCTGTTTAAAAGCAGGGAAAGGCAAACCACCCTTGTTTGTCTCTTGCCTTGAAAAGCCTACAGGTAAGTCATTTGCCATTTGATACCCCTTTACACACAACACACATACATGATTCAAATTAAGTCACATAGGGGTAGTCAACCTGTGGTCCTCCAGATGTCCATGGAATACAATTCCCGTGAGCTCCTGCCAGCAAATGCTGGCAGGGGCTCATGGGAATTGTAGTCCATGGACATCTGGAGGACCACAGGTTGACTACCCCTGACATAGAAGAAATAGCCAGTGCTCTGTATGATTTGTCCTGCATTCACTGGATATCATTCTGGTGCAAATGTTTTCTGATGCAAAATCGTCCATCCCATATCACTTAGTTGGCTATTCTTTACTGTTTCTGTTATCAATGTCCTAGAAAAATGTTTCATCTTCCAGAAATGTAGGCATGGAAACTTAAAAGAATAGATTTCATCCTCCCTCAGCAAGGTGGAATGCAGGTTCCACATACTCAGTACTTGGGAATGTATAGAAATCCCACAAGGTGAGCATTAGATGAAATGGAAAACCTTTGACATATGTGCCAATCTGAAAAGGGTCCTTTTTCTCCCCCTCCCTCCACATGCCATGTTAAAGCTGGAACATTATTATCTCTGCTGACAGCTGTCTACTTTCATACTTTATGAAGCACGTGCTTATAGCTGCAATCGGCATCCAAGACCTTCCAGATGTTGGAGAAGTAGCACGAAGCTGCAAGCCAAGAGCTGTTATAGGAAAATAAATAGCTTTTTTTTCCTTTGAAAAGATCCAAAAATCCTCTCCTCTGCCTTCAGATTTATTGGATAGTCCAAACACACTGGGCAGAATAAATAAATCAAAAAATGTGCCTTCATTTTCCTGAGGGTCACCTTTTCTTTTGAAATGGACAGGCCCCTCTTTCTTCGATAACTGCATGCCCACAGAGAGCAAGAGGCTGTTATTAGGGTAGGGCTTGTTGTAGTTAACCAAGACCTTTTCTGCAATTGATAAAAATGCCACTCCAGCCGTGCTTTCCTGGTCACACCAACAATCCTGCTATGGAGTCCACCTGTAGTGATTACCTGCAAGGGAAAAGATCTCTGTTGCCTAGAAATCAATTCTAATGTTGGGAGATCTCCAGGCCTCACCTGGAGGCTGGCAACCAAATGTAGTCCTCCAGCACCACACTCTGAAACTGATCCTCGAAATAGGACAGGAGCCACCACGGAACACTGCTGGAATAAAATCAGCAACTTTTAAATCCTAACAACCTACCAACTGAACTACTGTCTCTTCTTATTACCCACAGAAGGCAGACTGTCAGCTGGTCCTCAGAACCAGTCTGTTGGTTCTTAGGGCCAACCATGGGTTCCCCCATACCTCCATTCCCATTGCCGAGATGCTTTCTCCCTGGCTCTCTTCCAGCAAGCTGCCTAGGAGTGTGGCCCCCTCAAGGAAATGGTGTCATGCCATCAGTGTGGTCTTCACCATGGCCACCTTCTCCCATACCACCCAGTTCTGCTTGGCCTCAGAGAACTTGTGGGATGGAGAGGCTGATTCTGTGAAGGCTCAAGGGGCGGCAGGTTACAGAGCGATAGGGTTGTGAGTGTCCTGCATAGAACAGGGGGTTGGACTAGATGACCCATGAGGTCTTTTCCAACTCTATATGATTCTATGAGATGTAGGCGTTGCTCAAAGTCAGAGCAAAAAAAATGACTGCATGTGTTATCTTGAGCTCTGTGGAAGAAAAGAAGCAAATAAAATTCACATACACACAATATAGCATGTGAAAAGTTTCTCAATATTTTATCTCCATGCCAGAGTTGTATTCCCTCAAAATCTTATTGTTAGGATTGCTACAGGTTAATAGCCTGACAGCTATGGCTGTAACAGCCTGATGTCTACTGTTTAGCAGATGAAGCTCTTTGCAGTATGGAGCTGAGGACAGTTTGCAATGCACACAATGCTGGTCGTGATCCCTGTTCCTACCCCCGTCCTGTTTTAATGTTTGCCAAGAGGTTCTCCAGAAGGTGGAAACACAAGTAGCAAGATCAATGCCCACTTCTTCCCAAATGACACAGTTCACTGGGACAAAAATAAACAGAGAAAATATTTTATAATTTGAAAACTAGACTTGTAAACCAATGGAGAGGGATGGTGGAATGAAATGGACAACTCCAATGTGGGCTGTGGAGAAGTGGACTTTGAGAGGTGGGAAAAGGGCAGAGGAAAACAAATCTGATGGAGTCTTTCTGCTTTGAATTAATTCAGTTTTCTAGCGAAGCAAGGGGGAAAAGGAACCCCAAAGAATTCTCAAATAACCCAGAAGGAAAGAGCCTGGAAAGTAAATTGAGCTCTGAAGAGAGCGAAATCAATCTAAATGGCAAAATTTTATTTGACTGAGGTGCATAATGAAGGTGACGGGAAAGCAGAATGTTAGAAAGAAATCAATGTAAATGCACTGTGAAAGTGCAGGAAATAACCAATGCAAAAAAGTGCAGGAAACAACCATGCTAGGATGGATGCGAGATATTTAATCCAGAAACTGCTTAGCAAAATGATCACGGTGGGCTGAAGAGCAGTCCACCTCCTCCTATCAACCAGAACCCACCCAAAAGAATTTTGTAGGTCTACACAATGCAGATGCAACAGTGGCAGAGAGATACTGTGTTTTGCCACCATCACTGCCATGCAGTAGGCAGGGATGTGCAAAAGACAAAACACACACAAAGAACAACTATGGTATTTTTCAGGTTCAAGTTTAGTGAATCTGAATTTTTTTTTGTTATTTCCTAATACTCCCAAATCTCAATACCAGTATGGTATTTGGATTTTAAAATTATTAGGAAAGCCAAATTTTTGGAGTCCATTTCACTTCCATATGTTTGGAAGTCGAGGAAGCAAACTGGAATGGCTGTTCTCTGCCATATTCTTTACCCTCTCAGCTTCTGGCTGCTTGTCTTCCGAAAACCCTACAACCAGGGCAGAGTCTGCACTTACTTTCTCTATTCCATTGTCAATCCTGTTGAATTCAGATCGCTTTGAACTCGGGTCTTCCTCTCCCCCCCTCCCCATTGAAACAGGAAAGTCTTCTGCACGTGGTTAGGGTAGTTCAGAAGGGGGAGGGGGAAGCCTCTTTCTTTCTTTTCTTGAAGGTGGGGGTGAGGAGCCAGGCCGGGAGCCTCTTTCTTTTCTTGGGGGGGGGGGAACAGAGGATCGAAGAAGGCAGAGGAGGGAGGAAAAATCCAAGACCGAGAGAAGCTGAGAGAAATTAGGTGCTTCTCCTTTAAGGCAAGCGTGTCACATGACCAGGTGTAGCCTATCAGAGGTTCTCTACCACGGAGCTTTCTTTCCCAATCCGGATACTGAGGGCCATTCCGCACCAGGATCTATGTGGCAAATTGGTTCCGGTACGAAAAAAACGCCATTTTAAATTGTGGAATTCGTCGTTATGCATACCTGGCTTTGTAGTGGAATCCAGTTGCGTTTCTATCGTTTCCCACATGTTTCCGGTCTCGGCAAAAATCGCTAGCCAGGAAGCGATAATGCCGAGCTTCGTCCCGCCCCTGGCCGTCAAGCAGCCAATGGGCGGCCGTTATCATGATCCCCAAAAAACCCTTTCCCTTTAAGGAAGGTTTTTTTTTTTTAAACACACGTTGCAACAAATCTGCGTTGATCCGTTGCAACGGAGAGACCCATCTAGCTAGCAGGTGGTGTTTGAGCTGCCGTTTCATCGTTGCCACGCTCCCCTCGAGTGGAAAAAAAAAAACTCTCCCCCACACGGGCGCGATTTTCAGCCGAAATACAGTGCAAAGGTCTTTTTCAAGATCGCCATCAAGAAGCTCTAGGGAAATGTAGTCCTTATTTTTGACATGACTATTTCAAGGTGAAATATCTCCTCATGTCTGTATCTCTACAGTAGGAAAAGATATAACTCTTCTATTATTGTCCCTCATGCAACATTTTATGATGGTGTACTATCTACAACAACAGTGATCCTACCTTTGTCGGGGTTTTTTCTAATGTTTTTTGGGAATTGTGAACTTCTCAATATGCCTTCATCTGTTCTCTTGTCCCTGCTTATCTGCCTAGTATTTCTGATATTTCATGTCTGCTTAGCCTCAGTCTTGGATCTGATGCTATCCTGTCAAGATTTACCTACTTCAAATAAACTCCCTTTTCTGAGAGTCCAGATGAAGCCTATGAATATCTAGATGGAGTGCCCTGGTTTATATTGCAGTGTCCACTGCGTGGTTCTCCCGGCTCCAGCTGGCTCATAAGAAAGCATTTTGCCACCCAACAGCTGCCTTAAGCAGCAACTCTGAAACAGGACATGTGCCCTTGGCTGTTATGACAAGCCAAAGGACCATGTGCTTCAGCTTCAGGCAGCAGAATATGGCACTCCTATGCTCTCTTTAAAAGAAGAAATCTCCTTTGGCCTAGCAAGTTCTCCATGTGCAGGTTTGATACCATTGTAACAAATGGAGCAGACATATGTAGAGTTAACTGGTTATTTGTCACAGCCAGATGTGTTGCTGTTTAGTTTGATGTTTAAGTTTCAGACTTCTGGTCTACCCCTCTTCCTTGCAGCCATTTAATGAAGAATTTGACTCAACATTTTGGGAGATTCTAGCTCTAATCTTGTTTTAGAACATAGCGTTTTTGTTATGCTGCTTCATAGAACACAATTACCAGTGAATAGCAACTTATTTGCTTTCATCAGTTACAGATACAATCCTAAATATAATTGCTTAGAAATAAGTTCCAGTGGGATTTGCTTATGAAATTAATGGGATTTGTTTATGAGTAAACATGTCAAGGATTCACCTGTGGTTAGCTCAGGATTATGTTTTAGCTCAACTGGCCTGTACATCATGCAAGTGTGATGGAGTTGATAAATCTACCCAGATGTGCATTACTTGATTTTAGGGTTACCAACTCTGGGTTGGTAAATACCTGGAGTCTTTGAGATGGAGGCAGGAGTGGACAAAATTTGGGTGGGGAGGGGCCTCAGTGGAATGTAATGCTATGGAGTCCACCCACCAAAGTGACAATTTTCTGCAGAACAGATATCTGTCGTCTGGAGATGAGAAGTCAGATTATAAGTCCAGGCTCCTAGCCACTACACCAAGCTGGCTCTGGTAAGCAAGACTTGCGTTGCCTTCTGAAGATCTCCAAGGAGAGGGCCTCCCTCATCTCTTCGGGAAGCTCATTCCAAGAGCTGGAACTACAATGGAAAAGGCCTGTGCTCTGATGGGCCATCTCAGGTAATGGGATAGCCAACAGAAGGTAGCCTGAGGCTATATATGAGGCTATGAAGAAAAATATTATATCTATTGATGTTGGAAGGTTGACAGATTTCCAATACATGAGTTTAAACATGGGATCTGTGATGGATCTCTAAAAGTTTGACCACCTACTCTGTGGCTGAACTTGATGTGGATTCTCATTAACCTTGTGTCAAAAGGCTGTTTCCAATGACATTTGATATTGTTTCCTTCCCTCACCACTTTTGTTGATATTTTGTCTGTCTTGCCAACTCCATAAGGCTGGGACTCAAGCCAGGGCATCATTTCTCCAGGCTCAGCACAAATTTGTAACATGCATCTTCCCACCATGTACAATCTCATGAATTATTTTTTTTAATGACTATTTTAGTTCTGAAATGGAATAAATAGACCCCATCATGGTAATAGACTTGTAGCCCAGGCTATGTACCCTTTCCCCCACTTAACTCATGCCTGGGCCCTGGCAGTCTTTGTCTCATTAAACTCAGTTCTTCATTGTCACCAGCCAGCAGCTAGCAACCAACGGAAATCCAAAGTGCAAAGATATGTGGGGGTGGGAAAACCTCAAAGTAATGTCACACCTCATTGGGAATCACTGGAGAAATGATAGGAGGAACTGATGATACTTAGGGCATTTCCGCACATTAGTAAAAATAGCGCTACACCAGCTGAATGGCAAAGTGTTAAATTTTATCTCGCTTTCCAGCCCCTCCTCACCTTTTTTCTGCCTCGCCTTTGTCTGCCAACCTTTCACACATCTCACCTCCACAACAGCTGCTGGGAATGGTGGAAGAGAGCAACATGCCTTATATGCATTGCACTTCCGCCTGTCAATCAGTTCAGGCAACCATCCCTTTCCTCCATTGACAAAAATGGGAATTTCAGCTTTTCCGCATTTTCCAGAGCTTGGTGGGGGTGGCAGTTTGAGGTATAACCTCAGGGTAGCTCTGGGAGGCTCTTCCCTGACTACCCTCCAAATTTCAGAATTATTGGTCCAAGGGATCTACCCAAAGAGGGTGTCCCATCCCTCCATTATATCCTACTAGCTTCAAAGCCCGTTCCTAAGAACGGGCCCTGAAAGGGTCCCCTTCCCAGCATAAGGTGGCTTTGGGCCACAGCTCACACCCAAATCAAGTGGGGTGGGCGGGGGCTGGGCAGCACGTTAACAGGCCTATGACAGAGCTCCTTAGCAGGCAGTCAGCAGGCCGGGAGGCCCTCAGGAGGGCCTTGTTAGCAAGCCTTCCACCATGACCCTTTGCCCAGGGCCCTCTCACCTACTGCTGGCTCCAGGCACTGAGGCATCTGAGAGCAAAGAGGCTAGAGTCCAGGGCTGGAGGATGGGAGCCTCAGGGGCAGGGCCAATCAGGACAAAGCTGGCTGCACCCTGATTGGCCCTATTCCAACTTGGACAGCAGGACACGTCCCACCCCCTAGGCCAGTGGTCCCCAACCTGCGGGCCGCGGCCCGGTGCCGGGCCGCAAAGGCCATGGCACCGGGCCGCGGCTCCCTCTCCCCGCCCCGCCCCCGCAGTAAAAAACTTCCCAGGCCGCAAGCTTGCGGCCCGGGAAGCTTCTTACTGCGGGAGGCGGGGAGAGGGAATCAGGGCCGGGCTGCGCCTGTGCGGGCCATGCCCGCTCGGCCCGATCCGCGGGCGCGGCCCGTGGGTGCGGCCCGATCCGTGGGCGCGGCTCGTGGGCGCGGCTCGCGGGCGCGGCTCGGGTGCGGCCCGATCAGCGGGCGCGGCATGGGCGCGGCCCGATCCGTGGGCGCGGCCCGCGGGCGCGGCCCGATCCGCGGGCGTGGCCCGCACGGGCGCGGTCCGCGGGGGCGCGGCCCGATGCCCTGCCGGTCCCCAGCCTCGGAAAGGTTGGGGACCACTGCCCTAGGCTGTTTCAGAAATATATAGAGGAACAACAATGGATAAGGATGGGACGGACTCTCCAGATTGGTTTAAAAAAAATTTTTTCTTTCCCAACATTGAGATCATTGGATAGGGTTCAAAAATTTCTGAAGGTGGAAATGATGGATTTATACAAAAGCATTTTCTCATAGAGATGCATTTTGTTTACATTTGAGGTCTGGGCCAGAGGCGAGCTAATGTCATGCATCTGGCAGACCTGTGTTCAAATCCTCCCTGAGATATGATCTGACCTCTTTCAACCTAGACAACTGCACAGGATGCTCTGAAGATAAAATGGAAGAGTGAGAAACTTTGTATGCCATCCTAAACTCCTTGGAGGAAGGATAGGATAAAACCGAGTTAGATACATAGATATTTCTTTGTCAGTGGACCCCCCCCCCAACTACCAAATAAAATCAGTAATACAAGGTGTCTTGTGCCTTCCTCAAAGGCCTGTGGTTTCCGTTGGTTCGTTTCAAAGCACCTTGCGGAAGAGCACAAGACAGCACCTTTACAGAGCACGTCTCCCCTCTTTCTTTTTTTTTCCTTGTTAATACAGTAAACAAGATATTGTGGACTGACTTGTGTGATCTTCCACCTCAATTCCTAGAATAATTAACAACTAAACAAGAGTTTAGCGGAAGTTCTTAGCGGTTAAGGCTGGGCAAATGAGGTGGGCACCTGACCAGGTGCCACACAACTTCCTTTGGGTTAGGAAATACCTGGAGATTTTGGGGGTGCGGCCAAAGGATGGCAGGGTTTGGCTCAGGAAGGACTATGGTGGAGTATAATGCCATAGAGCTCACTTTCTAAGAAGCCATTTTCTTCAGATGAACTCCTTTCTGTTGCCTGGAGATCAGGTGTAATCCCTGGAGATCTCAAGTCACTCTCTGGAGCAGGGGTAGTCAAACTGCGGCCCTCCAGATGTCCATGGATTACAATTCCCATGAGCCCCTGCCAGCAAATTGTAGTCCATGTAGTCCATCTGGAGGGCCGCAGTTTGACTACCCCTGCTTGGGAGGCTAGCAACCCTACCTCACACCCACTTTGCCTCTCCCAACATGTAGAGTGATCATGTGCTCATCACGTGGTTGAATAAAATCCTGAGTTGGAAATACACAGCTGGTGAGAATCTCCTGTATTCCTACTCATAAAAAGAGAGGAAGAGGAGCTTAATTGGAGACTTGCATCAGAACAGTGTTAAAATGTTAAAATGTTCCCATCAAGTATATGTGAAATATCATTAGCATTGACTTATGCGAATGCAAAGGATAATTTGTTCTGCACTAATGAACCGCCACAAGTGCCGTTTCATGTTTCAGATTAGAGTAAGGATTTCCGAAGAAAGCACATGACTTCTGAGCACCTTGACTTTCAGCTCCTTCATTTTAGAAATAAAAACTTGGAGTAGAGATGAGATTGTGAATATAAATGTTTATTCTGCAAAAGAATATAATTACACCAAAGCTCCTGGCTCAATTAAGAGGAAGCAGGCACGTACATGGCAGGCCATGGTGGAAAATACATTAAAAGGGATGGAAAAAAGAATCCCTGAATAAGAGGACTTTGAAAATGTCTTGTGCCAGGAAAAAAAAAAAATCAAACATTTTCCACCATGTTTTGAATGCATAATTGGAACTGTGACAACCATGGAAAATAGGAAAGATTATGTAATATCCTATCCTATAAGGTAAATAAATACATAAATGACATAGTCAAAAGGTAGGGGGAAATCCTTGTATGTGTAATACTTCTAATTTACTCTGGGATATGGTGAGTGGGAGATTTCTTGGGGAAAAGTGGCTTTTATGCTGGGATTAAAAATATGTTTTTCTCGCTATATAGCTGAGAAACCTGAAAGACATTACTTTTTTTTTTTTTTTTAAGGAAAGCTGTTCCTAAGGTCTGTTTTTCTTCTTTTCATTAAATGGACTTACAAGTTTCCAAATACTAGGCTGAGGGAAAAGAAGTTGAGTAATAGAAATCCTGCCAGGGCGAAATAGTGCTGTTGATGCAAAAGTGGATGTAACTGTCTTTTTTTTAAAAAAAAAAAAAAAGCAAAAATACTCATTTTGAGGAAAACTGGACTGTTTCCTCATAAAGGGAAACATCCAACTTGATGGGGGGAAAGATCGTTAGGCAGTACCGGTAGATGATTGAGGAGGTGTGATTTATGGCCAATGAGATAGAGGGATATGACCGAGGGAGCTTCAGCCAAGGCTAACCCATCTGTTAGACGTGATCCTTCAGGGAGTATGTATAGTCTAGTCTAACTTTCATCTCAATAACAATATGTTCTGCTGCTTTTAGGTGAATAACCTTTTCTGTTGTTGCTAAGACATCACAGGCTGGCCTCCCTACCTGCTTTGTGACAACACCAGGAAGGAAGAGGAGTCAAAGTTCCCTGGTTAAAGCAAAACCAGACAGAATAATAGCCATAGAGCAGGGGTAGTCAAACTGTGGCCCTCCAGATGTCCATGGACTACAATTCCCAGGAGCCCCCTGCCAGCAAATGCTGGCAGGGGGCTCCTGGGAATTGTAGTCCATGGACATCTGGAGGGCCGCAGTTTGACTACCTCTGCCATAGAGGGAGGACATGGTTTCTTTCTGCACAGAGGTTTCTTAAGTGGGAAGAAGGGCAGGTGATGTTTTCTAAGAAAGAACTGTTTCATGGGGTTATAAACAAGTAATTCTTTCATACATTTCAGGACAGGAAGAAAGTGATTCTAGCAGTGTAGGAGCAAGCCTTATAATGTTGTGTCAGGACAGAAGTCCAGAGTGGGTTTTGGTGACCTAATGCAGGGGTAGTCAACCTGTGGTCCTCCAGATGTCCATGGACTACAATTCCCAGCATTTGCTGTCAGGGGCTCATGGGAATTGTAGTCCATGGACATCTGGAGGACCACAGGTTGACTACCCCTGACCTAATGGATTCCAGTGGAAATTCAGACTGCATTCCAACATTCAGCCCGTGTTGCTAGGGCTGGGCACCTGCATGTGTGCACCGGCCAGCGTGCCAGAACCCGTGCCTCCCCCCACCCTCTGCATCGCAGCGCTGGCTGCTTCAGGTGCAAATGGCTGCTTCGGATGCCAAAGTGCCCCTGGCAATGGCTAGAAAGTGACGTTATCACACCAGTGACTTCCAAGTGATTCTCTGATATTTGAACAAAACCTAATATTTGAACAAAACCTAGAAACTAGTATTACCATTGTTATGTCTGTGGGCCTTTGGCCACTGATGCAAATGAGGGCTCCAGCCAGCCAAGGAACTAACCAATCAAAGGAACCTGATCGCTCTGCTAGAGCCAATCGGATTGCACTGCTTAGGGCCAATCAGATTGCTCCGCTAGGACCAATTGGATTGCTCTGCTTAGAGCCAATCAGAGGCAGCAGTTGGCTGCCTGAAAGGTATAAAAGTGCATGAGTTTGCCTGTTTTTCTCTGTTCAGTAGTTGTAGTCTGTTTCTGGAGTTGCTAAATAAAAAGAGCTGTTCTGAAGGCTTGGAGTCTCTGATCACTGAACCCGCAGACTTAATAACCATAGAGTTTTTTGTCCAAATGCCAAAGTATCACCCAGAAGTCACTGATGTGATGATGTCACTTCCCATGCAACATAGGCAACATGGACTGGGCCTTTCTCATTCGTCTGGAAATTTCCCCTTCCCCATTGCCTACCAGTTACCAGGAGGGGCCCGGCAACCCTACTGCCAAACTGTGTTTTGGGATCATTCTAGAATATATTGATGATCTTGCCATAATATTGTTGGACATTGTTTATTCCAACAAATATAGACTATTAAGGACAAACCAGTGGAACATGGAGCTTATGAGGCTTGAGGGCATAGTTTTCAGTATACAAGACAACTTCATGCTCTGTGTTGCCAGAAAATGATTTAGAATTGATTCAGAAGAAGTTGTAGTGAAATTATGCACTGTGTGTGTGTGTGTGTATGGACTAGGATTGCCAACTTCCAGATTGGGTTTGTAGAATTACAACTCATCTCCAGACTAAATTGGTTCCCCTGGAGACTGGAGGGTTGAGGTGATGGCATCACACCCCCATGGAGCTCCCTTCCTTCTCCAAATTCCAGCTGCCACAGGCTCTATCCCCAAATTGACACAATTTTCCCAGAGCTGGCAAACCCACTGTGTGGATGAAGATAGACAGATAGAATCATAGGATCATAGAGTTGGAAGGGGCCACACAGGCCATCTAGTCCAACCCCCTGCTCAACGCAGGATCAGCCCAAAGCATCCTAAACCACCCAAGAAAAGTGTGTATCCAACCTTTGCTTGAAGACTGCCAGTGAGGGGGGAGCTCACCACCTCCTTAGGCAGCCTATTCCACTGCGGTACTACTCTGACGGTGAAATTTTTTTCCTGATATCTAGCCTATATCGTTGTAAAGGTAAAGGTAAAGGTATCCCCTGTGCAAGCACCGAGTCATGTCTGATCCTTGGGGTGACGCCCTCCAGCGTTTTCATGGCAGACTCAATACGGGGTGGTTTGCCAGTGCCTTCCCCAGGTGGTTTGCCAGTGCCTTCCCCGTTTACCCCCCAGCAAGCTGGGTACTCATTTTACCGACCTCAGAAGGATGGAAGGCTGAGTCAACCTTGAACCGGCTGCTGGGATTGAACTCCCAGCCTCATAGACATTGCTTCAGACCGCTGCCTTTCCACTCTGCGCCACAAGAGGCTCATTGTGCCACAAGAGGCTCATATATCACCCAGAAGTCGTTGTACTTGTATATCGTTGTACTTGTATTTTAAACCCATTACTGCGCGTCCTTTCCTCTGCAGCCAACAGAAACAGCATCCTGCCGTCCTCCAAGTGACAACCTTTCAAATACTTAAGGAGGGCTATCATGTCCCCTCTCAACCTCATTTTCTCCAGGCTGAACATTCCCAAGTCCCTCAACCTATCTTCATAGGGCTTGGTCCCTTGGCCCCAGATCATCTTCGTCACTCTGTACCCTTTCAATTTTATCCACGTCCTTCTTGAAGTGAGGCCTCCAGAACTGCACACAGTACTCCAGGAGTGGTCTGACCAGTGCCGTATACAATGGGACTATGACATCTTGTGATTTTGATGTGATGCCCCTGTTGATACAGCCCAAAATGGCATTTGCCTTTTTTACCGCTGCATCACACTGCCTGCTCATGTTTAGTTTACAATCCACAAGTACCCCAAGGTCTCGTTCACACACAGTGCTACCTAGAAGCGTATCCCCCATCCAGTAGGCATGCTTTTCATTTTTCTGACCCAGATGCAGAACTTTACACTTATCTTTATTAAATTGCATCTTGTTCTCATTTGCCCATTTTTCCATTGTGTTCAGATCTCACTGAACTCTGTCTCTATCTTCCGGAGAATTTGCCAGCCCTCCCAATTTGGTGTCATCTGCAAACTTAATGAGTAGTTCCTCCACCCCCTCATCTAGATCATTAATAAATATGTTAAAAAGTACCGGATGATGCTCTTTGCATCTATCTTCTTCAGCAGTGCCTCTAAAATTAGTTATTTTTCTGATTTACCAGTAAATCTAATAAGAATCCCAAGCACATAAAATTTTTGGCTGAGGTTCTGGGCCAGTTGGAGAAGAAAGCACCAGGTGGGGGAGAGAGGAAACAACACAGTGAAAGTGCTTTTCATTCCCTCCCCCCTTTAACTCCATAAACCTTTATTTATATCTCATTTTAAATATTTATATAAAATCCAAGGACCTTTCTGGAAAGCAGGCAGCAAATGGTCTCCAACTCATTTCAGAAGAGTAGGCTAGATGTGTCAAGCTGGCTTCTTCAGCAGTCGCATCTTTGTAAGGGGAGGGTTCAGCACGACTCCCTGTCTGGACCATTTATTTCACATCTGCTCTGCAGCTCTGCCTCGCAATGAATCAGTCGTGCTGGCTGTGATACCGGCAGTGATGGAATGCAGCTGCTAATGGAATCAGGGACCAACATTCATCTAACTTGACTCCAACGTCTTTTTAGAAGAAGGGAGAAGAGCTGCTGTTTTTTTTATAGCCCGCTTTTCACTACCGGAAGGAGTCCCAAAGCAGCTTACAACCACCTTTCCCTTCCTCTCTCTGCAACAAACGTAGGGGGCGCTGAAAGAGCCCTAAGAGAGCTGCTCTGCAAGAACAGCGCCAAGAAAACTGTGACTGGCCCAAGGTCACCCAGCTGGCTGCATGTGGAGGAGTGGGGAATCAAACCTAATTCTTCGGATTAGAGTCCGCTGCTCTTTAGACACTACACCATGCTGGCTTTCAGGGTTTAATTTGCAGTTCAGCATGTCTTGTGAATCTTCTGCTTCTCCATATCCATTATTAAAAAAAAAAAATATTATAGATAAGAAAAACTTGGCATTCCACAAGCATTATCTTCTTAATCTGTACAAAAAGGTAAAGTGTGCCAACACTATAAGTAGCCCAGCTAGTCCATAGGCAAATTCCAAATGTATGCCTTATTATATGGAGCCACTAAACATGCAAACTTCCAGAATCTCCAGAATGCTTTATCAGACTTGATGTTCAATTGGGAAGAGATATTTAACGGCCTGATGGAAGAGCCTCCAGTTTGTAGATTTTTAAAATGAAATGGAGGATGTGTGGTGGATGTATCTAGAGGTCAATATTGCTATACTTGTGCCTGGGCATACAGCTAGCCGAAAGCATTCATTGAGCTCCTGGCTGTTGTAAGACTCGAATAAGAAACGTCCCAATTTATCAATCAGTTTCTTGGGACACCATGCAAAAAAGCCCTAATGAAACATTTTTAGAAAAAGAAAAGCAGCGTTGAGAGGGGAAATTTAGAGTGAAGCATTGTGTGATGGGGGATTTAATTTCTTCTAGTCCACAGATCTGATACCTCAAATAGTCCCTGTTATGTCTGTGGGCATTTGGCCACTGATACAAATGAGGGTTTCTGCCAGCCAAGGAACTAACCAATCAAAGGAACCTGTTAAGGTCCAACCAGATCACTCTGCTTAGAGCCAATCCGATTGCTCTGCTTAGGGCCAATCAGAGTGCTCTGTTTAGGGCCAACCAGAGGCAGCAGCGGGCTGCCTGAAAGGTATAAAAGTGCATGAGTTTGCCTGTTTTTCTCTGTTCAGTATTTGGAGTTTGTTGTTGGAGTTGCTAAATAAAAAGAGCTATTCTGAAGAATTGGAGTCTGTGTTCACTGCATCTGCAGACTTAATAGCCCCCCCCTCCAGCTACTTCTCCCTCCCAATATTCCAAATACATTCCAGCACCACAGGCTGTCCATTCTCAAATGCCACACCGAACCAGATGGCTCTTTGGTCTGATCCAGCAGAGCCTTTCTCCTTTCACAGTTGCTTTAGGTTTCCTCTTGCGGGTTGTTTCACAACTGCAGCCACTTTTTCCCTGTCTCTCCTTCTGTTACCCATCGATTTACAGAACAAGCTATCAATTCTGCATTGACTCCAGGCAGTTTAGGTGTATATCATAACATAACTAGACCTCTGATTGGCAGTGACGACATCTCTATACTAGCACCTTGTTGGAGATTATCAGGCCCCTAGTAATGGATTGAGGAGATCAGGAGAAAAGTGTGTCCAACACGATGTGCGACCTGGCACCTCTTCAGTTACTCATTGCAAACTATGAACTGGCAAAGAACCCAGAACATCTGACCTGCTTCTGCAGTATGTCAGGCAAGTTTTTTTTAAAGCCAGGATAGCCAGTGTTGTTACATTTCCTCTTTGCTAGGGCACCATGTCTTGACTCTCCTAGCATATTGCAAACATATAGTCACCCTGCCATAGCAAAAGTCACCCAGCCTTTGCCTCTGGTCGCCTGCTGCTTGGTACAGCGAAACCATAGAGTTTGGGGAAATGTTAGAGTAGCACAATGATGCATGACATCAGTTGTGCAAGTGGAAGTAACATTGTGGTGCCATGAAGCACCTGTCCTTGTCTCCAAAACGTTCTGGGGGTTGCCATCTTGGGATTTGGTGGGCAAGTGGGTGATGGCCCAAGGTCATCCAGCCGGCTGCATGTGGAGGAGGAGTGGGGAATCAAACTTGGTTCTCCAGATTAGAGGCTGCCGCTCTAAACCATTATGCCCCTGTATACTGTCCCAGCACTAAGGCATAACAGGCAGTGATAGTGGGAGGGTGGGTATCAGTGAGATACTGTAAGAAAAACCTGCAAGAGTGTTATGTACAAGCATGTTTATATTAAAATAATATTGTGAATTGGATTTTCCTGTGTCTTGGATTTTCCTGTCTCTTCCTGCTCCTGTACGGGGGAACATTTGTCTCAGTGCACCTCGTCCACCCCAGGTTTGTGTTCCTGCACAGGAGCTAGGACAGCGAAGTTCCCAGTGTGGAAATGGTCCCCCCAGAGATGCTTCCTGGGATACTCTAGTACAGAACCCCTACAAAAGCAGTCACCTTATGGTTTCCAGCCATCTAGGGGTTGCCAGCTCTGGGTTGGGAAATACCTGGAGATTTTGGGGGTGGAGCCAGGAGAGAGATTTGGGCCAGGGAGGGACCTCACTGTAGTCTAATGCTATGGAGTCTAATCTCCAAAGCAGCCATGTTCTCCAGGGGTCTGATCTCTGTTGCCTGGAGATGAGCTGTAAAACCAGGAGATCCTCTGGTCCCACCTGGGGACAGACATTCCTATAGCTATCTCAGATATCATTCATATGTAAGAAATATCGATACTGTGAACACATTCCTGTTAGAACCATCAATACTTCTTATACAGCTGCTCTTTCAGCATAACTACACTGTTAAAGAAACTATTATTGTGTACGGTTGCTTGGAAGTGTGTCCTCCTGTTCAACACAGTCACATTTCTTCCTGCAATGTTCTTTTTCTTCCTTTGTTTTGTAACTTATTTCTTATAACTCGATTAATTACTTCCTGTTGTCTCCTCAGGATTAACCAGCCATGGCATTCATGAATCAAAGGATAATTATTGCTACTTATTGGGAGGGGGGATTATTTCCAGTACTTTCACTTTGCATCGATCACTCGTTATTTTTCATTATTATAATAGAATGCTTACAAAACTGTAGTAACAATAATAATGATTTCTGAAACTAGAAAACATGCTTTCAAATTCATGTCTCCCACCTGTCCTTTTATTATTAGAAGGGTAGGACATATGTGATTTTAATAGCAATGTCACAATGGGGTTCATGAATTTGAAAGCCTAGAAGATTAATGAACTTGGGAGGAAAAGCAAAAGAGGTACATTTAAAGGGACAATAGCACTGGGAAACTATTGCACACCCAGACCAGATAAACTGCACTTTGATAAAATTGTCATAGATCTATACTGGAAAAAATACAGTAAGACAGTGCGGAAAACTATGGAATACACAAAGCACTCCGGTGGCTGCAGGGTTCGTCATTAAAAATGAGCGAGTGGATATGACAATTGTAGACTAAACAGCTAGAACAGAGGCAAGCTCTCTGCCTTGTCCAAACTAGGATTGGCAGGAAAATGTCCAGCTCCATTAACAGAGGCTTAATGGGCTATTATTTACTTCCAGGCCATGAAATATCTCAACATCCCATTTCCATGCATTCAACTTCTGTTAAAGGCATTTTGCTCTTGGACAGTTTTGAATCTTATTCTAATGGTATTTTCCAGCAAATAGTGCTACCCATGTCTTTCTCTGTGTATCATTATGCTACAGTTTAGGCAGGATTTTAATCTGACTTTCCGGTGGGATTTGGGTCCATGCATTTTAGGTGATGAATAGGAACCTAGGTAAGCGCCAGAAGCACCAAATCTATCTCTTGGGTTTCTGAGGACCAGAGACTACAAAGGGAAAGGCGAAACCTTTGAGAGAATCTCTGTTTTGATGACCGGGTCTGGTAACACTCCTAACCTCAGGTGAATGTTCAGGGGGAAAGAAGCCAGAATCTCATTCCAGTGTTTATTTACCGTAGCTTGGCCAGTTGCAAAATATTCAGTGCCTTGGGGGGAATGGTTGTAACTGCTGGTTTGCAGTTGAGAATCATTTTACCCATTAAAGCTGAAACATTCCACACATAACATTTAGTCTGTGGAATGCCTGTTTTTCTCTTCTGCTAAATAAAACGTGCTCTTTTGTCATCACCAACACCTTGTCTATCCATTAGAACATTTAGTGAAATGAAGAGTTGACGTGCCTCATAAGTACATCCAATATTCTTATAAAAATGTATGAAGAAAAGACGTGTGGAGATATGCTGCTTACACACTAATAACACAGCATATTCAACACAAGGCATTCATTCTCATGAATTAAAAGACAACAAGTGGCTAGTGTTGGAAGGGCTGCTGTAAAAAGGTTCCAGCTAGTGAGCTGGGTATGATTCCCTGCTCCCCCACATGCAGCCAGCTGGGTGACCTTGGGCTCGCCACAGCCCTGAGAAAGCTGTTCTGACCAAGCAGTAATATCAGGGCCCTCTCAGCCTCATCTACCTCACTTACCTCACAGGTTGTCTGTTGTGGGAAGAGGAAAGGGAAGGAGATTCTAATGATGCAGTGTTCTGCCCATAACTCTTCTTCTTCTTCTTCTTCTTCTTCTTCTTCTTCTTCTTCTTCTTCTTCTTCTTCTTCTTCTTCTTCTTCTTCTTCTTCTTCTTCTTCTCCAGGCAACTATGAGGTGTTTCAGTACAATAATAAAAATTGAATCCAATAGCACCTTTAAGACCCCTTTAAGACCAAGGCGTGAGCCTTGAATAAATCTTTATTAGTCTTAAATGTGCTATTGGACTCAATTTTTGTTGTACTACTTCAATCTTTCAGTGCAGTGTAATCCTAAACGTAATAAATCCTTGAACCAAGGCTAGGGTATAATTGCCTCAGAGCTTAATTCCGTTCCTCCCATAACCACAACATATACATTCAACACGTAGTTGAAATTCAACATCAGCAAATAGCCAGTGTGTTGTGGTGGTCAAATGATGGACCAAGTTCTGAGACACTTAGGCTCTGCTGTGGAAACATTGTGGGTGACCTTGGGCCAGTCACACACTCAGCCTACCCTATCTCACAGGGTTGTTTTGGCAGATCTAAAACAGAAGATGAGAGAATGATGGAAGCTGCTTTCAGTTATAAATGAAGTAAATAAATAAATATAAGTGTGTTATTTCTTTCCTCTGCTGTGAATTAACAACCAATGTATAAGATTTTCCTATTATATATCCAGCTAATAGCCATTATATTACAGGAGTATTAGTCTAAGACAGGGGAGACATGGGTTCAAGGCCCTGCAAAGCTCACTGAGTATAGAATCATTGAATCATAGAGTTGGAAGGGGCCATACAGGCCATCTAGTCCAACCCCCTGCTCAACGCAGGATCAGCCCAAAGCATCCTAAAGTATCCAAGAAAAGTGTGTATCCAACCTTTGCTTGAAGACTGCCAGTGAGGGGGAGCTCACCACCTCCTTAGGCAGCCTATTCCACTGCTGAACTACTCTGACTGTGACATTTTTTTTCCTGATATATAGCCTATATCGGCGTACTTGTAGTTTAAACCCATTACTGCATGTCCTTTCCTCTGCAGCCAACAGAAACAGCATCCTGCCCTCCTCCAAGTGAAAGTAATCATACTCTTTCTCAGCTTAGACTACCTGACAAGGTTTTTTGTGAGACAAAATGAATGAGAGAACCCATTATGTTGTTTTCAGCTCCTTCAAGGAATGTATAACTTGCCTTTCGGGCTAAAGGGAGTGGAAAGCCCCTGCCACTGCCAGCAACAAGGCTTTGTGGCCTGCAAGGAGGCTGCAAACTCCCCCCCCCCGGCTCCCTCCCAGTAGGAGCGTACCTGTGGGCCACAATGCCCTGCCGCTGCCTCTTTCCTCATGGGTGACAATGGAGGCCGCAGCCACAAGGCTTCTAGCAGGCAAGGAGGGAGTGTGGGAGCTGGAAGGGGAGGGCCAATCAGAATGGACAGGGCCCTGGACAGTCTCCTCCCAGGAGGCTGTTCCCCAAATATATACAGGCGCGAAATAGTGTTAAGGATATACATATACATACACACACACACACACACACACTCACACACACAGAGTGAACGGTATCTTGGGCTAGTCCAGAATTCCACAGGTGGCTCATTACAGGCAGTGGCTAAGAACCAAAAAGTCACAAATCCTTTGGCTTACATTCCTCAGCAGTTTCTCTGCTCCTTTTCCCTTCTCTGGTGAACATTATTCTCCCGGTTTCCATTTTTCCCCTCACAACAGCCCTATGAAGTAGGTTAGCCTAATACAGACTATGACTGGCCCACATTCTGTGATATGGGTATGCCCCTGTCCTTTTGCCAGTGGTGCAGTGTTCTGTCCCCAAAGTAACTCTCCAAGGCAATCCTGTGCTTCTGTAAACTGAACTGATTTTTTAAATTTCTATATGAGATTGCTTCTGAGGTTGAGCTGTTTTGTCAAACATCCAGGGAAACACTTGAACATCCATTAGGATGGGAAAGAGCTAAGAGAAAGACAGCAGAGGAAGAGGGAAAGAATCCAAGGGCATTCCTTTTCTCTCATTTCTGTCAGCAGAGTTTAAATTTGCAAAGAGAAGCAAAGCACCAAACTCCTTAAGGAATAACAAAGGTTTTATGAAGAAAAACAACTTTACATAGAAAGAGAAGTGCACAAATCCTGACTAACTGTTCTGTGAGCGAAGAGGAAGTGTGCTCAAGTTAGCCAGACGTCTTCAGTGAGCCAATCAGGACACTGGAGTACATGATTTAAAAAATATCAGGAAGTTCCTAATCTAACTATGCTAAATACTTATCGCCTCTGGATATTCTTCTTATTCTGCTAAGTCGTACACACTATAGACCTTGCCTATTCCAACCATTTCCTCTCCAGTACTTCCATCTCTGTTTCAAGACGCTGTTATAAGGTATTGAGGGCAGTAGTCAAATGCTGATAGGTTTAGCCTGCTTCTCTACAGAATGCTTCCTTTGTTCTGTATGCTTCCAAAGCTAGTTTCTCAGGGAAGGATTAATGCTGTGGTGAAATATGTTTTGAGAGAGAGGAAGGCAGGGGGTTAGCCGAGTGGGAAACAGCTAGAATGCAGAAGTAGGAGAGAGAAATGGGAATAATGGCAGTTTGAATGGAAGGGTTCCATTTTCTTGGAAATGTTACTTTCAGGATCAGTGGAGTTTGAAGGAGGCCAAAGAAGTTGTCTGCCGCTCTGTCTCAGATCTTGCAGCTGAAGAGGTCTACCGTCTCTGGTATTTCACGGGTCCTCTGCTAAGTTCATGAAAATGACTGAGGGGATCTTTCCAATTTATTTCTGTTGAGTTTATGCATGGTGGAAATTGCAGAAGAGGGGGAAATTATGATTTCCCATAGCAAATTCCTTTTTTCCCCCCTGTGTAATTTTGCTGCCTCGGTGGACAACTAGTAGCAGGAGGCCTCCCTGGCAGTTCTGTTTGCTTTGCACCTTTCCAAGCCCTTTTAAGCCATTAAGTCCATGTGTACCAGGTGCTTGGCAAATGCACACATAGAGTGTGTGTGCTACCCATAATGCTCCCAATATGTGTGACAACCGTGTGGTCTGAATGGGAGCACTGTATGTCTTTTTTCAGCTTCAGGAGACACAAATGAGAACTCTGGCTTAAATCCACTGGCTGATTCGTACACCCCAAAGCTGCACATGCATGCAAAAGATGTGTACTACTCCTGTTTGGATGACATAGCAGCTGTGCATATCAGGAGGGTCTATTTGCAGCTGCTGAGCTTTTGGTACACATAATATTTCAAAAGGAATGAGAAGACCATGTGGGTTCTGTCCAACAAGTGGCCAGACTGAGGGAGAAGATGCTATATGCCATACAGTTCTGTCGGGGACCTGAGCAATTCCCAGGCTACCCAACTCTGAGGACAGCCAAGCACCCACCCTCAGTGCCCATGAGCCAAAACAGCAACACGTGTGGTGCCTTTAGGGCAAAGCCTACTGCTCCACTGCTTGGTGCGGACTGTCCCTTTAACCGCCCACTGCCTGAGGGGCTGAGGGGATGCAGCCCTGAGCCAGGAGTGAGAAAATTAGGGGTTGCAGTCAGGGATCTGGAGGTAGCAAGCAAGAGCTTGGGACTTTCCAAAGGGGCTGGCCCAAGGATGTGCCAGTTGCTTCACAAGGTAGAGAAACGAAGTTCTGAGAGGACACCATGACTCTGGCTTCCGAGGTTGAGAGGAGTAGGGTCAGGAAAGAGGTGATGAAGGCGGGTAACAGAAACCTTCCTCCCTCTCAGTCTGAGCCTCAACCAAGAGCTCTATCTTGCAGACCCTGCAGAGAGAGCTCTGTCAGGGACCTCAGGGACCTCAGTTAGGAGACAGCCCTCTGATGGCTCTACTCAGTACCCATGGGATTTGGAGAAGAGGACACTCTTCACTGTCTCTTGCTCGACTCTGCTTATATATTGGAAATAAGAATGCTGCATGTTTCCATTGTCCTTTCTTAACCAAGGGAGCCAAAACCAAGTAAACCTACCCCCAGAACTTTTGAGGGGACGTTGGGTAAATGGGACCCTTCTATCTACTTCCTATCTTTGCTGTGAGCGGAGATAAGATGCACAGACTTTACCCTCAGAGCAAAATGTCCCGGAAAGTCCTGGATGACTCTTCAGCTGTTCAGGAAATGAAACATACCCTGATAGGCTAGAGGGGATACCAGTCTGCCCCCCTCCTTTGGAAGTTGATTGTATAGCTGCTGTGGAGGGGGGCAAGCTTTCTGGAATTTGCACCCACCAGCAGCCTGAGACAGGTGGCTGAAGCATCTTTTGCATGGGGTGTGGAGGATAGTGAAAGGAAATCTATATGCTCTGATCCTGGATTAATATTGGCTTTACTTTCCTGGGTTAGATAGTAGCTTTGCATGTGCTTGTGGCATATACCTGTGAAACAAGGGTGCAAGTGAATGCAATTTGATTTTGCATTTTTTTAAAATTCTGTTCTTTCATATTCTTCATTGTTCTGGTCCCCAGGGTTCCCTGTTCATTTCAGTATATTTGCCAGTTCATGTAGTAGGACTGGGTGAATAACACTCATTTGAAAAGGTCAAACCCATCTTACAAAGTGCTCTGAACCACCATTAGTTAGAGATTACAGAGTATAGTGCATCACCAGTGCTGGGCATCCATCCATCAAATCATCCCATTCATCCCACAAAGACCTTATTGGCATAATTTAATTTTGCAAAGAGGAGGAAAGCACCAGGCTGCTTAAAAGAATAAAATGGTCCTATTAAGAAGAGAAACAACTATGTATAGAAAGAGGGGAAGAGAGAGACCTAACAAACTGTCTAACAGTTGTCTGTAATCATTCTCTCTGTTCTGGAGGCAATCAGGGAGGAAGTGTGCTCAAAAGACCAGGAAGTCTCCAATGAGCCAATCGGGATACTGAAGGAATTTGAAAAATCCCAGGAAGTTTCTAAACTAACTATGCTAAATTGACATCTCTTCCAATGCCCACTGCAGGACATCCTTCATATTATGTTCAATCATGCACAATATAGATCTTGCATATTTCAACAAGTGCATGAAGGAGGTTCCTTATAATAGGAACATTGTAGAGATTGTGTGACTGTCCTGTGCCTTTTTTTCTCCTATTACACCATTTATACCATAACATGTTTCATGATGGCATAGGCTAAATGCTTTCTCTATCACAATTCATTCTCATTTTGGGGAGAGTAAGGGAACTTGCAGCTCAATGACATCACATTATACATCAGTTAAGTGTTTACTTAACTTGGTGCTTGAGGGTGCCGTGGAGTCTACTGGTATGTTTCCTGGTCCCTACTTACTTACTTCTTAAACCTTTGGGATAAAATGCAAAGAGCTTGAATGGAATGGGCCGGGGGGGGGGGGGACATATCAACTCGGAAAGTTCTGGTTTCATTCCAGGGACCACATCACAGCTATGCACCCTCAGCTTAGACATTGACACAGATTATTTGACAGCTTGGTAGACATTTGTGTGTATTTGTAAGCTGAAACAAAATAGCATATTTTCTCCAAGTTTTGGGTGAATCCTAGAGCGTCGCCCTACTATCATGATATCACTTGCAGTGTTGCATCAGAAGTGATGTCCCCCCCATTACCTCCACCCCCAAGTGCTGTCAGTGAACAAGGTATTAACCCCCCATTACAACTCCCAAATAAAATAATGTGATTTTAAAGAATAACTTTTAAAAAGCTTCTCAAGAAATCAGAAGCAGGGACGATGGGAGGGAGACTTTAATCCCTAAAACAAACAACCATCCCAATGAAATTTCAGCCCTGATGTAATCTGTCTAGTCGTTCATTTCAGTTTGATCTATAACAGAGTTAAACCACACGGTTTGGATTTCTGCCAAGATCATCCCATGGACTCACTTCTGAAACTCAGCCTCATTCGAAGTAAAGCCAGACCCACCAACCTCCAAAATGTTCTCAGATGCTTAGACTTTTCTCCCCCTGCCCCTCCACTCCTCAACCATAAAGTAACTGGGGATTCCAGAATGCTTGGCATTCTACCCACTTTTGAGGTTTCTTTTGCAGTATGCAATGGGGAGGTCTTGGCATGGCTTTTCCTTAGGCTTGTGAAGTATTATTACTTGTAACCCAGCCTTGTCAATTGCTCTCATATTCTGTGGCAATGGGCACCTCCTAAAGATCTGTAATTTTAACAATCTGGCTGGTAGTCTAGCCATTGCATACGGAGAGGAGGCAGGCCCATGACCAGCATACCCCAAGGTAGGAAAACTGCCAAGGTCCACGGCTCCTGGTGGTGCCCACTGCTGCTGACACTCAACCCCACACCTCTCTTGCTGGCCGTTTTCATGACTTCCCCCATCTGTTTGGTTGAAGAGCCCTGCCACCCCTACTCCCAGTTTAGGGATGCCAGTCCCCAGGTAAAATCTGGGGATCCCCTGGAATTATAGCTCCTCTCCAGACTAAAGAGGTTAGTTCCTCTGGAGGGTGGACTCCATAGCATTATTCTCTACTGAGGTTCCTCCCTGCCCCAAATCCCACACACTCCTAGCTCTACCCCCAAAGTAAGGTACTTCCCAGCCCAGATCTGGCATCCTTAATTATGATAAGGCAGAGCTACTACAGTCTTACCACGCCAATGTTTATTTATTATTTCTTTATTAAAATCTTTATACCCCAATTTCCTTTTTGGCTCATGTTTGAAGGCTCGCTAAGGAGGCCTCCCCCAATGTAACTGGCTTTTCCATTGGTGAAAGAGCCAATGAAGAAGAGCAGCTGAAGCTGAGTATGGTTGGGTGCACCACGGTATCTCTTTCCTTTCTCATGAAGACCTTAGGAAGAAGAAGAAGAAGAAGAAGAAGAAGAAGAAGAAGAAGAAGAAGAAGAAGAAGAAGAAGAAGAAGAGTTGGTTCATATATGCCACTTTTCTCTACCAGAAGGAGTCTCAAAGCGGCTTACAGTCACCTTCCCTTTCCTCTCCCCACAACAGACACCCTGTGAGGTAGGCGAGGCTGAGAGAGCCCTGATATTACAGCTAGATCAGAACAGCTTTATCAGGACTGTGGCAGGTCAAAGGTCACCCAGCTGTTTGCATGTGGGGAAGCGCGGAATCAAACCCGGCTTGCTAGATTAGAAGTCTGCACTGCTAACCACTACAGCAAGTTGGCTCTTATGTGTATATATGTGAGTTGTTTGGGGATGAAAATAAGCCTGTACAGCCTGGAGTACTGGTAAGTGAGTGGCTAAAGGGTTACCTTTCCATTCCTGTTTCAGGCCGCACAAGACAGGCAATACCACTATGAAATTTATTTTTACATCAAATATTCTAGAACTTAAACATCAAGAACCATTGGTGTTGGAATTGTTGTGTGGAAGTTTTGTTGGAACTGTTGTTACTAGCTGCTGAGACTACTGTTACTGTTACTATTACGTTGTTTGAAGTTGTTGAACTGTATTTATTCCTATGTTCTATGTAAACCACCCTGAGCCTCAGGGGAGGGCAGTATATAAATATAATTAAAACAAACAAATAATTAAACTTAAACCCAGAATTTCAAGAGCCAAGGCCAATATTCTGCCCAATATAACCTCCCCATGTCCTCCTCCATATTCATTATGGCATTCTATTCCATGCCTCCTCACAAGTTGCATTTTGTGAGACTTTTTATCATTTTACTCTCCTAAGTTTTTGCCTACATTCTTCAGATGGGAAGACCAAGGCAGAATACATTGAATGAAAAAGCTTTAGTGAAGGCAGGAATGTTTCTTTGAGAGCATTGTCTATAGCACTTGATCTCTGAGCACCTTGCAAAATTGGGTGCTCCCTCTTGTCACTCAAGCAGCTCCTGAGACCCCATTATAAATCCATATGGAGACTAAGAGGGTGACGAGAGAAAGAGGGAGCCCAATGGACTGCAGAAATGCCTTCCATTGTTCAGCCACTCAATGAAAGCACCCTCCCCTCCCAACGTCTCATGGAATTCAGAGATGCAGTTAATTAGAAGGTAACAGTCACTCACTGGATATAGCAACTCACTATGGAGTGACTTTCGTGCTTTTACAGAAGGGGAAAAAGAAGACTCAAACAAAAGCAAAAAGGAGAATAAAAGGCCAAGTGAAGCTGATTGGGGCCCTTGTTTTTTCCCTTGTGCGCCTTCTATTTATTCCTAGCCTAACGTAGAAAATTGGTGGTGACCACAAGGTCAGTTTCCCAAACTGTGAACGTGAGTCACAATCCAGAGAGAGGGAAACCTTCCCAGAATAAACCAACATAAGTCCATCAAAAGATGGTGTTGTACAGTAGGCAATGTCTCAATTTCCACCCTGAAAGGACTGGCCTGGCTTGGCTTGGCCTATATTAATCAAAACTGTTTATTTTCTCCATCTGCTATTTTAAAAGTGTGTGAGGAATTTCCTTTTTTTTTGCAGGGCAACATCGTGTTGAACCAGGACTATAAAGGTGCATCTGAAAACAAGCGCCAGTTTTAATGACAGACACTGAACAACCCTCTCAAAACACAGTGTTCTCCTCCTCCTCAGAATCCTCCTGCTTTCTCCCATGCCCTGGGCCTCTGCTTTCCCCTGCCAAGGGCTAGCTGGGGAGTGAGCAGTGTTTGGGGATGGAAGGACGAAATCCCTTTGAGAAAGAAGGAAATATTGTGCCCGAATGTCCAAAGGCAACATCATCTCAGCTTTCTGGCAAGCTTAAAAGTCTGAGCCGAGACTGATTTCAAGATGAAACTAAACATGGACAAACGTTTATTGCCAAAGAACAAACTGCATTAATGGCCGAAACAGCAAAAGCCCATAGCATTGTATATGTGGAGCAGTGCCTGGGATATGATAAAACACAATGCTGAAAAGAACTTGGCAATGTGCTACCTGTTCAGTACAGCCATATACTTTCATCTTATCGACTTCAACCCCTTACAGAAAACATTACACAATAACCCAGCTAGCAATTATCTCTGCATAGCTTGTGAGGGACATCTTGGATGCCCCTCTCATCTAGTTGTATGGCCAAAAGCACCCCTGGCAATTTTCTGAGCCAAACATTTACAGCGGGTGATAATAAGGAATGTGCTGCTGTTTAGGATTTCATTATCACACAAGTCACATAAAAATAAGCCTCCTTACTCATGACTGACAACAACAGCAGATAAGACTGTAACAAGTTCTCATCCTCTGAAGTCTAACCTACACCCTGCTATTTCACAACTCCAGTATGGCCTGAGTTAACAACTAATAAGTTTGTTAAGGCAAAGGCTATATTCTGATCTTAATACATGATAGCTTCCTTACAGACAGGGTCAGTGGCCTGTCTACATCAGTATTGTCCACTCCAGCGATCTCCATCATGGGGACTCTGGAACCTTATTATTATTATTATTATTATTATTATTATTATTATTATTATTATTATTATTATTATTATTATTATTATTATTAGATTTATATCCCGCCACTCCCTTGCAGCTCGTGGTGGGTAACAATATCACAAATCCCCATTAAAACCCTATAAAAACAATAATAACATTGCCAATATTACCAGCATGGCAAGAACGGCAGCTCAACTTCCCCTCCCTCCCTCCCACTACTAGCGGGTGGAGAGGAGGTCCTGATGATGTTTTGCTTCGGGTCCAGAACCCGAGTCCCTGGGGCGGCATAGATCTATTATCAGCCCCGGCCTCAACCATAAACCTGCCAATTGGTTTACTGGCACACATTTTGCTTCTCTCTCAAAGCCTATTTTCCCTAAATCAAATGGTCAGCCTGGATTTTCTTTAACTAATTGGAGCAAGAGATGCTTCTGAAGAGTCTGGGAAGCATCTCCTTTGAGTCTGCAGGGAGTGCCCATGCAGAAACATCTGCTTCCATCATAGGAGGATGTTTTGCTTGCAGTATCCCAACTGCCCCTAGTAACCCATGGCAGTTTTGTGGCATCTGCTCTGCATTTTCAAAATTCTCTAAGTGCCTGCAGTCTGAACCAGTTTTGGGACTCCTGGTCTGCTCTATTGAGCAGCAGCTCTACAGATGAGGCATTCTTCAACCTCTCTCTATTGACATCCTTTAGCCAGAAATCCCAGAGACATTCTACATATAAAACTTGTGCTTGACCAATGGGTCATCACCTCCTCCAAAAGTCTAGCAATGTTTGCACGATCCATTGAATCTCCCATACAAAATTTAACCAAATTTCCAGGTTCAAGAGTCTAAGATATCTTTTTCTCTCTTACATTTAAGTCCCCATCCAAGGACCTCACTGAAACCTGCAAAACCTTCCTCCCACTCACACATTTTGGTAACAGAAAAGAAATATGCAATTAAAAGAGAAAGATCCTCCTCATGTTAACAATAATGTTCACAATATTAAGACCGGCCCTTTGTAATGCAGAAGTACCATTAGGGTATTTCCCATAGTTCCTATACCTGACAGCCAATGTAGAAGAAAAAGACTTGATTCTTATATGCTGCTTTTCTCTACCCGAAGGAGTCTTGGTATGATGTCATAAAAAGTGGAAATCCTAGCCAAAATAAGAAGATGAAACTGGTAAAGAGAAGGAAGATTGATATCAAAGTTGGCCACACGTGAGTCCAGTATAGACACATTACTTTTTGAGATATTAGTTGGGAGAAAAATTAAGTATGAAATGCAAGAGAAATATAAGAGGATTGTGATTAGGAAATTGGCATATGGGAAGAAGGGTGTGCATGTTATTTTGTGAAGATGAAAGAGTCCTAGAGAGGTTCTATTTGGGAAAAGTGAGATGTTGAGAAAGTGAGCTGTGTGCATGCAAGAGGGTGCATAGAATGTTGAAAAGTATTTGAGTACAGGAAAACAAGTTTAAAATATGATAGGGAACAGAAATTAATGAAAGAAAATAAAAATAACAAAAATGCAAGTGTAAAACATGAATGACATAATATGCCATTTCCTTCTGAATAAGAAACTTCAGACTTATTTTAAAAGGTGTCCAGAAATTGCTAGGCTAACAAATACCACATGACCCAAAGCCAGCAATATCTTGAGGGGTGGTTTGTTCATTCATTTTTTGGTTCCTTAGTAGATAGCCCTTTCATCTCTCCATCACTTCTGGTCAGGGTGGGCAAAGCAAGTATATGCCGTCAAAACCATAGAATTGCCAAGTGACAATTACACATCCTGAAATTTCAGTGTTAAATTTTCCTATTCATTACATTAAAGCAAATCCCTTCTTTCTCCCACATATGTGAATTTATGTAACTTTTGGGGGATTTCCACACCCATTAAATGTAGTGAAATGCTTACCTTATGTAGTCATTATATTCTGGCCCCTCCATATGATGTTGCCAACATCCGGGGCCATTTCGCACGGCTTCAAAGTAGCACAATGGTTGCTATTTGGAAACGCTACTAATTTGCCATAACCCACGATGTCGTAGACAATCTGCAACAATCCTGAAACCAATCAGCAAAAAGCGCTTCGTTGTGGCGCTTTCAGGGGAATCCAGAAAAGTGGATTCACCCTCCGGATAGCGATACACTCCTGCAACCAATCTGCAACAGTAGCGCTAAAGACCTGTGCGTTACCATTGTTGCTGGTTCTTCAAAGTCCCTCCCCCTGGCTCTCTCCTCCAAACTTCCGGCGAAGCGATCGCCATTTTTTTTTCTCCGAGCGAGCGGGGATAAACGCACCGGCGAGCCTCTTTCTGTTTAGAGGCTTCCCTGGCTTCAGTCCTTCACCTTTAGTCACTAAGCACAAACCACTGAAAAGCCCGTTTGCTGAAATAAAGTCCCTTTATTTTTTACAAATAAATTCAGCCGAAAATCGGGCCCGTGAGAGGGGGGGGATTTTTTTTTTATCACTCGAGGCAGCGTGCAAACGATCATACAATCAAACGACAGCTCACATTAGGCAGCTGGATGGGTCTCTCCGTAGCAACGAATCTACCTAGATTCGTTGCTATGGGTCGTTTTTTTTTTTTTAAACCTTTCTTAAAGGGAAAGGGGCTGTTTGGGAGCATGCTAACGGCTGCCCATTGGCTGCTTGACGGCCAGGGGCGGGACGAGCTTGGCAATAGCGCTTCCTTTCTAGCGATTTCTGCCGAGACCGGAAGCCTGTGGGAAACGCTAAAAAACGCAACTGATTCCACTACAAAGGCAGGTATGCATAACGACGAATTCCACTATTTTAAATGGCGATTTTTCATTCCGCAAACAATTTGCAACAAAGATCCCTGTGCGAAAAGGCCCCCAGTGTCTGGACAGTAACCAGCTGGCTACATCCTCCATTTTAAAGTGCTAGTTGGGAAATCGCATAAAGTGGATCCCCCAACCTATTAGCATGAGTTACAGGAGAGCAACCAGCAGTAAACCAGCAGAAGGTATGGAGGCTAAAACACACTAAAGGAACCTGCCTTGTCTCGTCCTCGCACTCACCTCCCTCTTCTTTATTCCCAGGGATGGGAATGTCTTTTTAAAAATGGCTGCCTGGAACAACAAATAGGCGGACCAGACAATGCCGGAAATATTTTTTCCCAAAGTTGTAACACAGAACATGCTTTTCTAAAGTCCGTCTCCCCTAAGGTGACCAGATTGTCCCACTTTTGGAGGGACAACTGGGGGTACCTGGCAAATTGTACTTACGCTATTCAGCAGGCATAACACTATTTTTACCAATGTGTGGAAATGCCCTTTCTGTTTAACACCATTTTCTCTTGGCTAACAGAATATTTTTCTTCCACTAGAGGGCTGCAATATGTGTGTGTGTGCGTGTGTCTATATATCTGTACCTATATCTGTAACACACTTCCAACAACAAATAGGACTCTTAACTCATGCATACAAAACAGCAGCAGAGGTATGGAGAGAATTCTTCCCTTGTTATGTCAGCTGCTCAATCCTATTTTTCTGCATCTTTACTCAGAAAAACAACCAAGGAGCATATAAACCAGATAATAGCTGCAGCGCCTATCAGGAAGTAGAGTTAAAGAACTCTTTTTCCATACTATGGATCAGGAGGAAGTAGCTGAAGAATGGAATAACAGATTAGATATCCTTAGATTCAGGGTCTGTGTTAGAAGATCATGTTGATATAATTAGAACATAAGAACATTTAAAAATGCCCTAGTGTGGCTGGCTGGCTGGATAGATGGATGGATGGATGGATGCTAATTGCTTCCACAATTAACCCCTGTCAGGCTTCAGAGATTGCTCTGCAATCCTCTCAGGACGCCATCTTAAGCCACACACCCCCCATGGATGGATGGATGGATGGATGGATGGATGGATGGGGCAATGCTTTGTGGATTTAGTTTATATTTAACAACACAATAAGTAAACTTTAATAAGACGTTTATTCTCTAATACCATTTATATATTTCCAAAATTTATCTCAGCTTTATGTCTTTATAAGGACTGCCAAGGCAACTAACAATTTTAAAGATGCATGAAAAATTATGTTATAAACCATTATCATAAATCATTATAATAAAAACATATTTAAAACATATGTTTGAAAACCAGCTTAATAAAAAACATATAAAACACACATCATTAAAACAACTTTTAAAAGCCTTTAAGAATGAAATTAAAATACATACAAAGCTTAAAAACATTTACTCACCATGTCCTATACCCAGAATGAACCTATAGCATTATAGGTGGACCTCTGGCTAGGAGTTAACTGTTATAGGAAAGCTAGCTAGGTACTTAAGGTTTATTAAAGACAGGCTATACCTGCATTATGCCTAAGCAGAATTATCCAGAACACAGTTTTAAAACCACTAATGGACAATAAAAGCCACATACTTCTAGAACTGCCCTCGGGATTTTATCCGGCTAGTCTCATCCATACTTGCTCCATTTGCATGTCTGCTACTCTTATTTATTCAGATATTGACATTTCTCCCCACTGGGGACCAAGAGCAGTTTTCAATGCCATTCTACCCTCTTCCATTTTATCCTCACAGCAGCAACCCTGCGAGTTAGGCTAACCCAGGGGCTCATGGGAATTGCAGTCCATGGACCTCTGGAGAGCCACCGTTTGGCCACCCCTGGATAAATCTGAAGGGACACTGTTGTTCTAAACCAGGGGTAGTCAAACTGTGGCCCTCCAGATGTCCATGGACTACAATTCCCATGAGCCCCTGGCAGGGGCTCATGGGAATTGTAGTCCATGGACATCTGGAGGGCCGCAGTTTGACTACCCCTAAAGTCACCCAGAAAGCTTCTGTGGCAGAGTGGAGACTCATACTGGGCTCTCCCAGATCCTCGTCTGACATTCTAATCATGATACCATTTATTTATTTATGTTCGGATTTATATGGCTGCCTCTCCTGGCATATCGGCTTGGAACAATTTACAAGAAGATAAAAGGTCATATCCAAAAAAACCCACTAAAACAGTTAAAACCGTAACATGCATTTTTATTCCATTATACACTGTTACACTGGTATGAGCTTACTTGCGCAAATTCTTATATTCCAGGGGAGGACTCTTGTAGGAGGGGGCCAGCCCAATGATGTTGTTCTGTTTTCTTGGGCCTAGTCTTGTTGTTGTGCAGCTCCTATGGCACCCACCACAAAACATGGAAGCCTGGCCAGACCTCAGGTTGCTTACTAGCTGTACATCCAGTTGACCAAGGTATGTCATGGAAAATGTGGAGATCAGACTATTCTGAGCATAGCTTTTCTTTTATATTTTCCTGCATTTGGATTTGCCCCCTTAAATGTCTGCCATACCACTGCATCTCCACCCAATTTTGCTGGCCAAAGGTTTTCTGTGATACACCATGCCTTGTGGAACAAAACATGGCCGAGACTTTCCTTGGCCGCCTGTTGACACTATGAAGGGCTGGCTGAGGGGCAGACGTGACCACCCAGAGACCTGTTTGCAGCACGCACTGTGTGTGTGCTGTGCACATTGAGGGGCGAGGCGGGACCTATGGCACTTATAAAGGAAACACGTGTGTGGGTCCCGGCCTCTTTGCCCAGGATGCCGTGGAGAACAGCTTCCCTTCCACCCACCCTGTTTTGATGTGAAAAAAGCCTTGTTATAATGTCTGAGGTTATGTTTCATGGTGAATATTTCATCACAGATATGGGTTCGCATGGGATGGAGCCTGTTGGCAGGGAGTCTGGTGGGTAATTGGACTCTCTGGGGTTTGTGGGCCCTGTATGGGGAGGCATATAAATGAGCGCAGCTGGTCTGACTGGGTGGCCAGGGGCTCATTGTCAGGTGGCCTGGAGGACAGCCAACTGAGGTTTACACCCCATTGGCTCCCCCACATGGGTCACTTCCCTTACGGTGGATTCTGTAGGCAAGGGGATCTGCTCTCCTGGCTAGGAATGGTGCAGATCCCCAGGGTGTCTCTGGACTCTGTGGGTTTTGGTACAGTCTACTAAGAGTCTACTAGGCCAGGCTCCCTCTCCTGTGATGTGCCAGCCTTGCTGGGGGAGGTAATAAAGCCGTGGCCTTGTTTGTACTCAACATTGGGGTGGCACGTCTTACTCCAGCCCAAAATGCTCTCCTGCAAGTCAATTATAACCTTGTACATTTCTTTGTGATGATGTTCAGGCTTTGGAGGGCTATGCTGCTTTCCCCTAGATATTAGTTTTAGCTATCTGTTTCTCCCAGTGTGCATATAGAATGTGAATCCAAACAAGAAGAGCTTGGAATCTTTACTCTTACTCTTACTTCACTGGCCGCACGTGCCATCACTTTGAAAGTTTCCCTGAGGGATTTGTATGTAATATAACTCTACAGCCATCTTCTCCCCATTCGTCCATCACTGTAGCAATTTTCTGCATGATAGCAGGCGCTGAGCAACACAGTGCACACGAGTACACAAACAGTGCAACACAGTGGTCAGAAAAGTAAATGACAGGAGGAATTCTCATGGAAAAATTATTTCCAAATATTCTTAGAGGACATTGGCTGATGGTGGCCTGTTGCCACATTCTTAGAAGAGATTGTATTGATCTTTCTTTCTTTCTTTCTTTCTTTCTTTCTTTCTTTCTTTCTTTCTTTCTTTCTTTCTTTCTTTCTTTCTTTCTTTCTTTCTTTCTTTCTTTCTTTCTTTCTTTCATCTCTTTCTCTCTCTCTCTCTCTCTCTCTCTCTCTCTCTCTCTCTCTCGTTTGCTATAACGATAGAAGTAACAGACTCCAGATGTCGATTGTTATGTAATAGATTGTTTTAATACAGTCAAATTCCAGATGTGGAGGTTGGAACCAAGGAATCAGGAATTCTATGTCTTTCTCAGGGGAGCTGTGGAACACAACCAACCCAATAAAGCCATTGTCTGTGCTTAAGAGAATAGGGAGCAATGGGCTTTATAAAGGCCAGGACCACTTCTGGCAATCAGATAGAATCCCCCCCTTCCCCATTCAATAAAGCATGACTTGTCATAGGCAGCGATTTCAAGGCTTCTATTTGGCTTTCAGGTCATCAAAATGTGACATGGAACTAATCCTGTGGTACGAGAAAAAGAGAATGAATGAATGAATTGAATTAACTGAGGGCTGCGCTGGAATGTTGTTGTGAGCAAAGGTATCTCTCTAGCCTACATTCCGAGGGAGTAGCGCAATCTACTTTATAATTTAACCAAGCCAAGTGGAAGTCCAAACAAAGTTGTGAAAAGGCTCATTTTGATTGGTGCATTCAACATTCAGCCCTCCTCCTGTCCTCACTTCATCCTTCCAATGGGACTCACACAAAAGTGTTCAGACATTCTCTCAAAGGAAACCCTGCTGAATGATAACTGCCAAGCTATGTTCACCTGAGTTGAAATCAAGGGGAGTGGCTGTGTTCCACTGGGAAGTATAAAATTATTCCCATGAAGCAGAACTGTTTCTCAGAACAGACAAGGGGCTTTTTGCTGCACTGTTTTGGATTCATTACTTTTTGTCCTTGTGCTTATCCATTTGTGCTAGCATTCTGTTTTACACTGTGACTCAAAGTATTCTCTCACACATCAAATTTAGGAAGTTATATTTGCAACGTAAGATTGGATCCAACCAAGTTTTCCATTGGCTAAAAAAGGGGAGAAGGACCACCAAAAGAGGATCATGGAACCTCCATGGACAAAAGCATGTGGGAGGGAAGCAAGCGTAAGGAAGGAACTTGGGCAAGTCAGAGCAATTAAAAGCTAGCTAAATCCAACCCATAGTCTACAATTACCTTTGTTGGTTTTACCCATGATGTCATAATCAATGCAGCTTCAGTGAATGGTCTAGATTAGAATACCAAAGGAAGAGGAAAGTCATTGAAGTTTGACGCCGGCTTTGGATATGACAGAATTTCCTCACAAAATGTCTCCAGGTTCATATTACACCTGAAAGATCAACACATTTATTATGGCATGAGTTTTTATAGGCAAAAGTCTGGTTTATCAATATGCTCAGTGCATTGGTACACATCAACCAAAAATGTCAGAACTTTGTAAGTAAGGATGCTCAAGCACCCATTAGTTTGGGTTACATTCCACTTGTCATTCATGAACCTGGAGATTACTTTTCATAGAGAAGTGTGGCTATTCATGAGTAGTTTATATGTACTCTGTCTTTTAGATTAATTTTTCTGGATTCAAACAGTATAGTACAGTGTAGTTGGCAGTATTTCACACAAAAGCTTTTGCGCATGGGCTAGTGGAAGTCCCAGCGTCTTCCCTCCCCTGTACACATGTAATTACCAAACACTGCTCAGAAGCCAACAAGCAAACAAACAGTAAGCACAGTATTTACTGTAAAAAAAAGTTTTATGTTTTAAACAAGTAGTAATCATTAGTGTTTCTTAAGTCCATGTTACCATCTTCGTTCATGCACATGTTAGCACAGTCTTATGGGAATCATAGTACCCTCTTCTTGTGTCATTTTGGCATGAGGCAGCCATTTCTCTTTATTTGGAATTCAAAGAAAGGAAGGAAGGAAGGAAGGAAGGAAGGAAGGAAGGAAGGAAGGAAGGAAGGAAGGAAAGAAAGAAAGAAAGAAAGAAAGAAAGAAAGAAAGAAAGAAAGAAAGAAAGAAAGAAAGAAAGAAAGAAAGAAAGAAAGAAAGAAAGAAAGAAAGAAAGAAAGAAAGAATTACATCTATGGAAATCGGTTTTGTTCTTATGGTGGAAACACCTGCTGGGGAATAAGCATCTCTTGAACTGGGTTCTTGTTGTGATTCATTTCAATACAACAGGACAAGACAACAAGTGTTTCTGCCATGGTTTCTCCACATGAAACATGAGACTTTAGGATAACCTGGATCTGAACTCTCAGGCTGTTAAATCAGTGACCGACATCTCCGGCCTTTAAAAACATAACTGTAAAACTTGCAGTTCATTCCCAACATGATCGTATTTGTAGTGAATGGCGTCAAATGCAAACACTAGTCCAAATGAGTCAAGACGAAAGGCCAGGAGAGCAGGAAAAGGAATGCAATTCAGCTGAGGACGGTTGGGACTTAAGGTGAGGGACTCAAACTCCTTTCTCAGTCATAGCAAACTCATTCTGGTTGCTCAAGCAGCTGCAAATGGTTGGAGGGGATGTCAAGGAAGGCCCAAAGGATGGGTTTTTCAGTGAAATGCACACACCGCCACTTGCTTCTTGCCAATGGAAATGGATTGAACCCCAGTACAGGAAACAGCTGGAGACAGTACCGGTCAGTAATCTGCTGCTTGCCTCCTAGATGTTTCATCAGTGTGAAAACACAAAGAGAATCACCATAGAGCATAAGGGGAAGGTAAAGAGACAAGGTACTTGGCAGTCTTTCAGGCTGAGTTACTCAAAGGTAAGTTACAGTGATTGTGGTGGGGCTTCTTTCTATAGGGATGGTTAGGGTTTTTGTTTGTTTTTGTTTCGTTTTTTTGCTTTGTGAGCACCAAAAAGGCCTGCTACAACAAAGTTATTTTTAATAGTCTTCTATGTGGGAAAACAGGAGGCATGGCCTTTATGCTAGTTGAGTGCCAGTTCATAATGCATATTAAATGCCATTTGTTTGCATCACTTGGGCCAATTCTGCACAGACGGAAAAGCCAAAAGAGCTGTCATATGTAAGCCAGGTGAATCCCCACTTCTGCATGATGCAGCTCCTGGGCAAGCCCCCTCCTGGGCCTGCCATAGATCAGGCTCTCAGTTGCCCTGGGCTAAGGGAACATGGGAGCAACTATTCCACCTCTGCTTTGTTTCCCAGGGGGACACATTTCAGTGGGATACCAGGTGTCCCGTTGAAATTTGTCCCCCACGAGGACACATTTCGATGCCGAAGAGGATCCGGCACTGAAATGTGTCCCCCGTGGACACAGTAAACTGCAGAGCTTTATACTCTGCAGCAATGCATCAGTTGCAGCCCAATGTGGCCGCCACCATTTGGAATGGGCCTTCATGACTCTTAGTTCAGTGTATGAACTGGCCAGAAAAAAAAGAGTTGGTTTTTATACCCTGCTTTTCTGTATCTTAAGGACCCATTATGCATGGGGGGAATAACGCACATTCGGGGTGGAATGGCGGCGACTAAAATCACAGATAATGCACGGTGCCGGCTGCAACCGGCCGTAGCTTCGGTGCATGCCGCCGAAAAAGCTGTGTTAGCGAAACGTGGAAGAAAGTGCCGCTTCCAGGTGACCGGGGCGCAAACAGAAGCGGCGCCCGGATCGCCACGTGTATAATCGGTTAATCTGGGTTTTGCCGCCGTCGTGCTCCGTCCCATGCATAACTGGTGTGCTTCGCGTCTTCCCCCTCTGCGTTTTCCATGTCACCCGAAATCGCCGGTTCGGCGGCCATGCATAATGGGCCAAGGAGTCCCAAAACAACTTGCAATTGCTTTCCCTTCTTCTCAGTACAACAGGCACCTCAGCGGCCACTGCTCTTAACTACCACATCACGCTGACTCCCTGAGATGCACTATGAGAGCCAGTTAGGTGTAGTGGATAGGAGTGTGAACTTCTAATCTGGCAAGCCAGGTTCGATTCTGCACTCCCCCACATGCAGCCAGCTGGGTGACCTTGGGCTCTCCAGGGTGCTGATAAAGCTGTTCTGAGTGAGCAGGAATATCAGGGCTCTCTCCGCCACACCCAACTCACAGGGTGTCTGTTGTGTGGAGAGGAAGGGGAAGGTGATTGTAACCTGCTTTGAGACTCCTTCAGGTAGAGAAAAGCGGCATATAAGAACCAACTCTTCGTCTTCTATGTGTTGACTATGCTGAGAAGCAAAACATGTTCAAAGACAACAACTGTGGTTTTTAAATTCTGGAACAGCTCATTGACCTGTGTAGGTTACCCTTGGCTGGTGAGATCATCTAGTGAAGCATGCATGTGTGAACCAGACCTCTGAAAATACAATTCCTTTCTAGGTGTCATATTTCTGTTGTTTTTACGCTATGAATTAGTAAAATGTATATCATCTCAGTAAATGCAGTTTCCAAACATACAACCTTGAAAATCCAGGCTGGAATCCTATGATTCATACGATCCATATAGGGTTGCCAGGTTCCTCCTGGCAACCAATGGGAGAGAGGGGAGACTTAGTGTGAGCAGCAGGGAGGCCCATCTGACTTACAGCAACATGTCTAAATCACTGCTTACATATCCCGGAAGTGTCTGGGATGTCAGGGCAATGCTCTGGTAAATTTGGCATCTAACATAGATCTTTTGCCCAAATACCAGAGTGTCACCCCAACATCCCAGATATGATGTTGTAACTTCTGGGTCACATGGGTACTGATATAGACACCTTGCTGCATGTCAGATGGACCTCCCCATTGGCCAGTTGATTGGTGATGGGGAGGTGGGGCCTGTAATTAGTGGACTCCCTCCTCCGCTGGGGTTTCTGGCAACCCTAAATCCTGGCTTACTAGACTGTGCTATGGAGCATTCTTCCTGTTTCTCTAAAACTTCCATTTGTGCAAAATCAATGGTTCTCAAGAGGTCCTTGTGCAAACCGGAAGTTTGTCAGAAGAGGAACTGTATTCCATGTCATCAAATATCTAATGTGCACAGAACTCACTCATAGGATCCAAACTCCTAGTATTACATACCAAAGCTGGAAAACACAAGTGTTGCCCTTTGGAGAAAAAATGGCCATTGCACATACCAAAATGGTAATCTGTATTATGTTTCCCTGGTAAGTGGCATAAAAGTGTCAGACGTATGTTGCTCGAAAAAGATTAGATATAAATGAAAAAAATTAGCAACCACTGTCCAATGGATCAGTTTTTTGTTTTTTGCTGATTGACCAATGCACTGGCACGCTACAGGCCCTGTCAAAGTTCAACTATCAACAATACACATTACAGAAGCCCAGAACGGTCTGAAAATCGAGCAGCAGGGGAAATATAAATGACTATCCAAGATGCAAGATGGCTGCAGCTTGTGTCGAAATAGTAATTGTAAATCCACACTTGGGAGAAATGGAAAAATGCATGAGGAAGTTGTGCATAGTTTGGCATGTGTTTTTAAAGCCCTTGTAAGCAGGTTTGTGGAAAAACTATCGAGTAAGTGGAAATGGATCAGTTTAACAGAGCACATCTTCAACTAAGCCAGCTAATTAGACTTCATAGAACTTTTGGCACTCAGAAAGCTCATTCTGTTTCTTATTTATGAGAATTCTTTGCTAGTCTTAATATATGAGCTCCTTCATAACTAATGGGCAACACAGGCCTGGCTATTGAAAGATATCAGGGGGAAGAGTTAAGACACAACTGTATCTCCTTTTGCTTATTATGGCTAGAGCTTTCAATGCAAATAAAATTGTGAATCTTTTCTGTCAAGGGGTTTCATTAAATAGGGTTGCCAGCTTTTAAACTGGTCCCTTCAGCTGTTCAATACTAGTCTGACCTGCAGCAATTATCAGGAAGTGTTATTTAGCTCCATGCCATGAAACACTTCAACAATCCTTTTCTGCATATTCAACCACTATTAACAGGGCAGGGCATTTTCCCCTCAGTCAGCTGACAGCCTTGGATCAGCAGAATATTATAAGGACCCCTCCTTACCAGCTTTCCTCATGTCTTCTTGAAGGAAGTGGGAAAGAAGTCCAAAGTACAGACACTTCTGGTCCTTCTTTCCGTCACCACGAAGACCTATGGGGCAATTTCTGGAACCTTAACAATAAATTGTGCCTGGCCTGAAATGTCCTAAACAGCAAACAAGAATATTAACTCCAGCAGAAACAAATGCATGATGAACAGCTGTAAAGAAGAGCTGGATTTTAGTCCAGTGGCACCTTAGAGACTAATAAGATTTCGTGAGCATGAACTTTCACTCTTTGGCTCTTGAAAGCTTTCAGTCCAAAATTTTTCTTCGTCTCTAAGGCGCTACTAGACTCAAAGCTCTTCCACTGAAGACTAACCCAGCTACCCTCCTGAAGCCATACAGAAAGGGCAAAAGAAAAAAGAAAAACCCAGGCACGATAGGATTAGTCTACATTTCTTTGCTGTAACCCTCCACCCCATGAGCTAAACAATATGCATGAAAAAGCTTTAGCATCATCCTGTGTGCTCAGTGAAGATGAAGCATATGCATCCCCATGCTAATACGACAGGAAAACGCATTTCCTTCTGCTAAAGCTGGGTCCTAACCCCAGCCCAAGAGCTGCCACAACAGCTGTCAGCTGCACCAGCATTCCTCGGTCTGCAGCTATTCTATCCAAGAGGCTTGGAGAGGCAGCAACCTCATTCATTCTGGTAATAACCCCACTTCCAACCCTCACTTGCCCCTTTCTTACCTGCAACTTGCCTAGGAGAGTCAATCCCTGTCTCTGAAGCTAAGCAGGGTCAGTCCAGGGTCTATTCTGCACACACTGGATAATGCACTTTCAATGTGCTTTTGCAGCTGGATTTTCCTGTGCAGAACAGGATAATCCCCTTCTAAAGTGCACTGAAAGTGCATTATCCAACCTGTGCAGAATGGGCCCTGGCTAGTAGTTCAATGGGAGACACCCAAGGGCTAGTAGTAATGACAAACTACCTTTGAATATCTCTTTTCTTGACTAACCCACAGGGTCACTCTATGGCTGTTTATGCACTGGGAACTTCAGTGCCACGGCTCCCATGCAGGAGCACAAATCGGGGGTGGATGAGGCGCACTGGGCCAAATGCTCTCCCATGTGGGTGCAGGAAGAGGTGGGGCAACCTGTCACGGCTAAAACTCCAGCCTGCAGCCCGGCATGAAACCTCCAGTGCATAAATGCTCTATGTCTGTTGTGACTTGACACCACTTTCCACCAGCTGAGATCTGCAATACAACATGGATCCCACATCTTGAGGAAGACCACCTGTGAGGCTTGTTTGTTTAATTAATTATTTATTATTCATTCCATTTGTAGGCCACCCCTCCCTGCACAGCAGGTTTGGGGCAGCTTAAAACCAAGGTTTATACACAGTTAACATAATAAAACATACAATCATTAAAGTAAGTTAATAACCAGCAATTTTATTAATGTGGTGCAGTGGTAAAGATTCCCTGCTCCTCCACATGCAGCCAGCTGGGCTCATCACAACCCTGATAGTGCTGTTCTGACTAAGCAGTCCTGTCAGAGCTCTCAGCCCCATCTACCTCACAGGGGAGAGGGATGGAAGGTGATTGTAAGCTCCTTCAGGTAGTGAAAAGTGAACTATAAAAACCAACTCTTCTTCTTCTAACAAGAATAGCGCTCCCATAAATAGATTAGTGGGGTTGTACAGTTTTCCAAGATCTGAATTTCCCCTGGTAGGGAAAGCGAGAGGAGAGAAGAAGACAATGACCTGTAAAGCCCTTCACAGCCTGAGAGTTACATATCTGAAGAACCACCTCTCATGTGTTCCTGTGCACCAACTACAACCATCAGGCTGCCACTTGCAAACTGTTCTTCCATTGAGGGTGGCCCATCTGGCTCTGACCAGAGCTGGAACTGCCAGCTAGTCGGTGGCGTCTGAAGATTTCCAGTGATCGGCTGTGGGAGCTATTTAGTCAAGCGGCTCCTCAGTGCTCAAGTCCAGCCTCCAGAACGGACCCATCTCTATAGTGCAGGGGAAACAGGGATCCTGATCCAGCATCAGCTTCATGCCTGCTTCTTCTTCCTTCTTTGTCTCTGCACAATCAACAGTGGGAAAGCTGTGGGAGTAAGAAACTGGAGACCTGCTAAATGGCTGTCCTGTAGAAGCATTATGTTTTTAGCACCTTGATCATGTCAGCCTTCCAAACGAATCCACCCAGAGGGATTTTCCTCAACAAAAATTCACATTTCCTTTCCGCAAGTTTAACAGTCACCTGTAATGAATATGTGCTAATGGCTCCAGGGCTAAGTCCCTCGGAAACTCCTGATCACAGGCTTGCATTAAAGAATGACCGGCTCAACACAACCACAGTTAGGGCCAGGGCCGGATTTTCCTATAGGCTAACTAGGCTTCAGCCGAGGGCCTCAAGATCAAGAGGGGCCTATATTCAAATTGTTAGCAAAATTAAAATTACACTATTACACCAATCACAACATGTTTCATTTAACATATTGACACACATCACAGTAATGATGTATTTTATTATCTCTCATGTAATTTACAAACTTAAAAATGGGAGGTGAAAGGGCCACATAAGTGGAATAGCCTAGGGCCTCTTTTCATGTAAATCCGGCCCTGGTAAGGGCCCCAAACAAACATGATGGAAATCAAGGATCTCTGGCAGTCTGGGCGAAGTAAATGGCACACATTTGCAGCTGAAATTTAGACTGGGGATGTGCAGGAAGAGAAGAGATGATTTAACCTGTCAGTTCCCCTCTCTCTCAGTTTTGCTGATAGAAACTGGCCTCCCTGGACAGTTGTACACATTGCTGATGAAAAAGAAAACTGCTAATAACAGTACAGAGAGCCCAAATTTCATTAACAAAACCAAACAAGGCTTAAAGAGTTAAATCCCTCTTCTGTTCCTGCATGGCCCCAGTCCAAATTCGTGTGTATTCTAAATTCACTGGGGATCTATGATCTCTGTTTGCTCTTAGAATTTGAAGCAAAGCACACTGAATTCAACGCACATTGGCTGCCTACCGCTACTCATTCATTTTGATTTTTTATCCACCCCGACCCCATTTTAAAGTTTTAGGATCAATTAAAAACCATCTTTGTCTCTTATTCCTGCAAGAATGCACACTTGGGCTACAATACATCTTTAATTGGCAACAAGAATCTTTGTTGTTATGCAAGGTGGGTTGGGCTAGGAAACAGGGTGATTCTCAATGCCGGGGTTCCCCCGGTGTATGCTGGCCACCCCGATGCAGCGGCCCTGCACACACAACGTGGGGCCAGGAATGCTCAGCAGCAGTGGCAACAGGAGGGGAGAGCGAGGGAATGCAGGGGCGAGAGGTGTTCTTGCAGGGACACACTGGGCTAACCGGACCTAGTTCTCACCTGTGCCTGCGGCGGACCTGGGAATGTGGAAGAATCCATGTTTCTTTAACACAGGCCTTCTGGGGCCCTGGGTCAGGCCAGGGCTTGGCGGTGCCCAGGATGCGGCCACGTCAAGCATAATCGGGGATTTTCCCTGAAGCCCTCTTGCCGCCATCTCGGGTGTTCCAGCCCGTGCATAATCAGTCGCTGAGATGCTTTGCTGATCTCCATCAGTGTAACTCCCTGATTTTTATTGACACCACAAGGTTGAAATTTAAAATGTAATTTGGCAAGATGTTGGTGCAGGCCATCTGTAAAATGCATTGTTTGAGTTGTAATGCCATGATACTTAATAACATTAGCCAGCAATCATTGCATCCCATCTCAAGCATTCATTGCCAACAAGCTAGTTCCAAGGATGAAACTATAAGTAATTGGATATAAACCACAGGCTGGCACAATCTTTGCTTATTTGATTTAACAACAATGGCTGGTCCTTCTGAAAACTTCAAAAATTCACAAGCAGGGTAAACATTTCAAGTTGGAATGAGAATAACAAATATTTAGAATTGTTAGCAAACTGCAAAGACAGAAGGGAAGTTCAGGCTTGCTTCTTTGATCTGCTTCTGTCATGCAAACATATGCCTGAACTCAGATAAGAGCTGAAAGGCTGGACCCTCTGACCCCCTTCCATGAAGTTGGACACTATAGTACCCTCCCACCAAGTTTCCTTTCAACAAAGAAAGGCTTTTCCCCATCAGATGTGACTTTCCTGCATCATAAGAAATCATTCTTCATTGAAGCAAGGATTTCTGCTTGAAAGAAAAATTATAGGATCCAGCTTTGCCAAAAGACCTCATAGGATCCTACCAATCGCAATTCAGATTTGGATTCATTTGTCAGCAGACTCTCCAACTACTTTTCAGAGTCCTGTGACAAAAAGAGCAGGCCAGAACTCAGAAAGAATAGGGATCCCTCAATGGAAATGTTGATATTGTCTTAGAAGCACTTTAGTGCCGAACTGTGCATAGACAGCTAAAAGGAGGCCATACCATGGCAACCACATGCAGCCATCTGGGAGGTGCTGTGGTTTAGTGGAAGAGCATCTGCAGGGCATGCAGAATGTTCCAGCATCAATCCCTGGTACCAGATGGTAGGCAATGTGAAAGGCCTCCACCTGAGAGCCTGCAGAACTTCTGCCACCTTGAGTTGACAGTATTGACCTTGGTAGATCAATGATCTGATTCAGTATAAGTCAGTTTAATGTGCCGTACTCAAGATAGGCATGTGAAGAACTCCATCTGGAAACTTCTTCATATCACACTGAGGATTAATATAAGATGTATCTTAGTCCCTTCTCAATCCTATAGTCTTTGAAGTAAGCAAGGTTATTTAGAGAGCACCATACCAGGGAGAACAGGGCAAAGACATAGGTTTTATGGCCGACATTGACACCAGCATATATCTATATCAGTCATATTGTTTCTTCCTAGAAAGGTGGCAATTCCTTGGCTATTGCTAGGCCTTTGGCAGCCCCAGTCATAACTAAAATGCTCTAAATTTGGAGCTGGGGAATTGTCATGGAATGCAATTACAGTGGTTGGGTAGGGTCCAACTTTCCAGTTATTAAACTATTATGTTCATGAAATAGATGTTGCAATCTGTTCAGCATGCTGCTAATTATTTTCATCGAAGAAGATCCTCTAGTGGTGCATCCCAAAGAACAGTTATACCCTTCTAAACCTATTAACTTCAACAGACTTGAAAGGCTATAACTCTGTGTAGGATTGCACTGTGATTTTAGCATATTTTCAGATGCTGCATGGAGAAAGGGCTGAGGTTTGAGGTATGCAATAGTTTGTGTACTACTGCCCAAAGGAGTCTCAAAGTGGTTTTCACTAATCTTCCCTTTCTCTCTCCACCATAGACACTCTGTGAAGTTGCTGAGGTTCAGGGAACTTTGACAGGACTGCTGGGTCAGAACAGCACTATCAGGACTGTGATGGGTCCAAGGTCACCCAGCTGTCTGCATGTGGAGGAGCAGGGAATCAAACCAGGGAATCTTAATCACTACACCATGCTGACTTACTTGGATGGTGGCATTATCATTGTTAACTGATACCTTGCATGAACACAAGGTAGTATTAGTTGCCACTGCCACAAATATACAGGAAATCAGCATTTCTGTTATCCTTCTCATTTAAGGATAAATCTCAACTAAATGGGAACTTGAATAAACACACTCCAGTTTGGCCAGACCATGTGTTATGCACACATAGAAATACTTTCTTGGTTTATTCCATGTTTTTCTCCCCAATGGGGAATCAAAAGTGCTACAATGGTATTATGCCCTGTCCATTTTCAGATGACAGCAGCCCTGTGAAATAGATTAAACTGACAGTATGTAACAGTTACACGAACAGCATGTAATTGTTACCCATGGAGCTTCCATAGCAAAGCAGAGCTTCAAACCCAGTTTCCATGGGGTCCTAGTCTACTGTGACCTGCACAATGAGAGCACGACTGTCTCATCTTCTTGGCATACCTAATAAGTCAAAGGCAGTTTTAGCCCAGCAAGGAAGTGGATTTGCCAACCTTGGCAGAGCCTCTAATTATAGACAGAAAGGCTGTGACCCCTGCTTTCTGCTAATCAGGGCACAATTCACAAGACACACCACACATATTGCATAGAGACAGTGAGGAAGAAAACTAGTTCCCTGCCCTAGAACAGGATACTCTACATGTCAGCTGCATTCTATGCACGCATTGCATCTTTACAGATTAGCCACATGGATCCAAATTACAAATATAACCAAGGCCATTTTCTCCCAAAGCGTCTAGAATATTGCAAGTATGAACAGCTGTGGTGTTTTCAGGCCAGGATGGAAGCCACTCTCTAGATAGGCCTGGGCATGTTGGGAAATCTTTGCAATTATATGAGATTTATTTCTTTTCTGACTCAATTGTTTTCACTTCTGTTTTTCGTTTGTTAATTGGTTCATATATTTTCACATTTCTACTTTCAGGCTGTTCCCCCAATTGCACTGTGATGCCAGTTTGGTTTTGCTGTACTTGCACAGACAAACATTTTGCAAAATTCATGTTGGTTGCCGTCCCTGTCTCCCCTCGGTTGCCAGTCTCCAGGTGGAGCTGAAGTTCTCCTGGAATTATATCTAATCACCAGATGACAGAGATTGGGTCCCCTGGAGAAAGTGGCCATTTTGGAAGTCTTTAGACTTGAAATACAATCTTAAATTTAGACTTTGGAGACCATCTTAAACTTAAAAAAAAACAAATCCATGCCCAGATCTTCCCCGTCTCCATATGTTTTGGACAGCCTTTGAGAACAGCATGGGAAGAAAAATGAAAGCTGTCATTTGAATGGACAATCCACCAAGCAGCATGGGAAGAAAAATGAAAGCTGTCATTTGAATGGACAATCCACCAATCCACCCCCTTGTGCAAACCAAAGTGGGGATGCCAGGCGGGGTGTGGGGATCTTCCAGAATTACAGATCATCTCCTGACTACCAAGGTCAGTTTCCCTGGAGAAAACGGATACTTTGGAAGGAGGATCCCATGACACTGTACTTCACTGAGGCTCCACTTCCAAATCTCCAATAGTTTCTCGGCCTGAAGATGGCAACCCTAACCCCCAGCCTTTTGTTGCTGGCCAGGGATGAACCAAGCAACCCTAAGCAGAAGTATCTTCCATGCATGCAAGGGCACTGTTAGATCCAAACCGATGCCTGTAAGTTGCTTCCGCACCTCACTTCTTTTTTGTTTTTGCTGGATATACAGTACTGATTTCCTGTTGTAAATGCACAGCTTTCGAAATGCTTTTTTAAATCTAGGAATTGGTTTCTGTATTTCAGAAAAGAGATTGCTGGGCCAGGGTCCAATTGCTCCATTGATCGTCTGCAGAAAGGCCGGACAGCTTGTTTTATGACAGGCCCGTTGTAAAGGTCTTCCAAGAAGATGTATTAGCATAAATCCAGTAAACACTGCACGGTTGCCGGAGATAACATAATCAGGCATAAAACCCCACACTGCTGGAAGCTGCAATTGTCCTGCTAATTACAGTATGATTTCCTTATGGACCTGGTAATATAATATGCAGAGGGAGTTTCAAGCCAGCACATGTTCTGGACTCAGGCAAGGCAATACGGTTCAATTCACAGTTTTAATTTTGGTAATTTTATTTAAAAAATGGATTTTTTTTTAGGCTTCCCTGCATGCTAGCTTTGCCAACCCACAGCAGAAAGTAACAAAGCAATTATAATTAATCAGAAACAAATGGGATATTTCTGTAAGTAACATAATAACAACCAGAACTATTTGTGTCACCACGTTGCACAGCTGGCCCATTCAAATGTTTAGGCTTACGTTTCTCCAGTACTTTTTTGGAAAGTCCTGCATTTATTTATTTGCTTTTTTTGTGCAGTACGTGACCGAGTTTGCTTGCCATAAGCCAGTTCTGGGTCATGTGGTTAGTAGATAGATGGATGTTTGACCCTATCCAGCCCCACGTAAGCGTTAAAGTGCTACTTTGGTTGTGGAAAACCCAGGTTCAAGTGTTGATAAACTACACATCCATTTTTCCTGAGGGCCATGCAATCAAATGACTTCTGCCTCCCCCCCCCAGCCCCGCCTTGCACCATTTTCTAAACTAAAAATAACCTTTGGAGTACTGTTTACTCCTTTGGTAGCTCCACATGTTGGTCCCTGTAGATTTCCCCAGTGAGACAAATGTCTCTCCCCCCCCCTAAGCCATTTCAGGGTGGGAAAATAGTGTGGGGGAAGGCTGAGGTCCCCTTTACTTTCATAGCAACCCAAGACAGACCCAGGGGGCAATATAATATGTTGCTAGGCTCCCAGCCGTGACATGAAACTCACTGGGTTGCCTTGGGCAGACTGAGTTCCTTTGAAGCAAGAGTGATATTCAGATGATATTCTGCTGGATCAGCTGCCCATGAAGTCCAGTCTGTGGTTTCTTGATCAGACAGATTCCTTAGACAAGCACATGACCACAGCATGTAAATCCAAATATAAATAAATCCAAATGTAAAATAAAATAAAATAAGTAACATGCTGGTGCTGCTGGTGCCAATAACAACAACAACAACAACAACAACAACAACAATAACAATAGATCACTGCTTGGGAGAAGAGTTGTGGCATCATGAAATAGCTGAACCATCTCTCAACTTTGACAAAAGCTTTAAATAGTCTAGAGCAGGGGTAGTCAACCTGTGGTCCTCCAGATGTTCATGGACTACAGTTCCCATGAGCCCCTGCCAGCAAACGCAGAGTGTAAAGCATTTTTACTACTCTCCCACCATCATTCAGTGGGACCCCCATGCCCCCCACCGCCACCACCACCGCTGTGAGGTGCAGTGGAACCCACCTGCTGCAGAGTTGTGTGTGTGCACGAACAACTCTAGGACGGACTGTGTGCGCCGGGGGACTTCTTCCCCTGTGTGTACATGGGGCACAGTGAGGCAGCTAGGAATTGATGGTGGCCCAGCGCAGCCACCACTGTGCATAATCGGTCTATACAGTTTTAAAAGATACCACTTCTTTCAGGCTAAGCATAGACTTCAATGGGATAGTAAGTGCCCACAATTTTATATAATACACAAGCTCTGACAGTTAATGAAGAAGAAGAGTGGGTTTTTATACCTTGCTTTTCTCAGTCTTATGGAGTATCAAAGTGACTTACACTTGCCTTGCCTTCCCCTCTCTACAGCAGGCACCTTGTGGAGTAGGTGGGGCTCAGAGAGTTCTGAGAGAGAACTGTGATTGGCCCATGGTCACCCATCTGGCTGCATCTGGAAGAGAAGCGGGGAGCCTCACCACACAGCTTCGTGCTTCCAAAGGATACATCCAACATTCAAAAATAGTGCAGTTAACCAAAGTCAAGGCTTGCTTTAGAAGTTACATTGGAGGAAAGGGGGCAGTGAGAAAAGGCAGGTGTGATTCAAATGCCTGGCACAACTTTAGCAGATTTTGTGTCCAAACTAAGCAGGCTTTCTACAAAGTCCAGACTGTGTGACTTGGCCCTAACGTCCTCCAGTATAATAATCTCGTTCCAAGAAGCAAAGGGAGCCATTAGAGTCACCCTGCTAGTATCATTTTAGAGCTGCGCCGCGCCAGATAGCCTATCAGCCGGGATTCATGAGTCACATTAAGAGGCTCAAGTGACATTGGTTGTGATGAACAGGAAGGAAAAGATACGCCTCCATCATGCAGAATCAGCTCTGTTCCCAATTACAAGGCTCTTAAAGTGAGTCCCAGAGGTGTTAACAGGGATATTGTAGCAACAAACAACTCAAGCCTGGCTGTGGGACAGAATCCTCCTCAACTCATGTGGAATCTCGTGTTCCTGGTGCTGTATCCCTAGAGGCTCTGCTTCACCTAACCCCAGCAGTGTCCCTTCCGTCTCTTGGCGGGGGGACTTTGATAATTTCTTAATAGATTTTAATACATGATTTAGAAAGCTTGCAGATGTGTCATCACCAAATATCCAAAGCAGGTCTAAGCCTTCTTCCAAGACTGGGCCGGGGTGGGGATGGGGAATCGGGGCATAGCACTGATTGGTTGGCACGTCTGTGAGTCACAATGAAAATTTCTGCCCTCCTGCACTAAGTTGTGTATATCACTGACCACTGGGCCTTTTGCCACTTCCTCACCCCATGAGTGGTGACTTAAATAAATTGGGGGGGGAGTTGCAGAAAGACAACAAGGTATTGTACTAACATTAAATATTTTGGGTGTTCGGGAGGGAGGGAAATGAAGAAGACAGGCACCCACAACTGGATTTGGAAGTGAAAGTGATCCAGAGGCCTCATGTTTGCCTATTGAGGAACGAAAGCAGGGAAGGCAGAGCTTTGTCCTACAGGTGAAGAATCCACTTTCCTTTGAAGGCATATCTGTCTTCACTCTGACACCCATGCCCTAGCTGCCACCCCATCTGAGGCTCACAATGGTGAGGTGTTCATTGTAAAGCTGTTCATTTGATTTGGTATTATTTAATGTTTCCGTAGGTCTTGCAGAATTATCAATTGAGAAAAGTCATGTTGACACAAACGATCATCTTGTTGATTTTCCGGTGCACACTTCAAGCGATAAATCAAAGTAAAAGACTTTGGGCAACTGCATTTGTATAAATTATTACACCTCAAGCCATTATTTGCATAAGCATTTCTTTTGGTGTTCACAGATTGGGGATACCCAGGACCTGTGAGAATAGTCCTTCATATAGTCAGATTAGCAATTATGTTGGTTTCATTGATACCCTGCCTTCCCTCTTGGCTTAAGGCAGTAGCTTTCAGAATGGGAGTAAAATAGATTCATGGAGATTCTTGTCTTATGTGGCAAACCTGTCACCTGGTATCTAGTTGCAATTTATCCCACATATGCTACTGTAATGAACTACACGCCGCAGCTCTGTCTATTCAGTTCAGTCTCACTGTGCTCACTATTCAGTCTCACTGTGTTCCTTTGGTCCCGTAAATTAGGCCATATACTTTACTATCTTGGTTTAAAGCATGTAAAATGCTACTGATTTCCAAGGAAGTTAATGACAAGATGGGCCTTAAAACAGTGGAGGGGAAACCTGTGCTTTGTAAAAAAAATATTGGGCTTATGCAAACATTAGCTCTCCTCCCTCCACCTTCTTAACTTTTCCAGTATACATCCATTCCCATGCAGTGATTTATGTGCTTTCCCTCCCGCCACAAATTGTGTGCGTTTGGGAAACGCTTCATTTCCAAAGGCCCCCAGAAGGCAACAATAAGCAGGCTGGGAAAGGCTGTGTTTAGGTAAGGAGCTTGCCTTCCCTCCAACTTATACCGAAGCAGGAGAGCAATGCAGCGTGCAATCATCATTGCACGTTGGAGTTTGAAGGATTTGGCAGCTGCAGCAAGGAAGGTTTCTCAAACCTGGTCATGGAGGCCATCCTGGAAGTTGGGGAACAAGAAGGCACTGCATGTCAAGCAAAATAAAACCAGAGTCCAGCAGCACCTTTAAGACCAACAAAGATTTATTTATTCATCTGACGAAGAGTGCTTGCAATCGAAAGCTCCTGCCCTGAATAAATCTTTCTTGGTCTTAAAGGTGCTACTGGACTCTGGTTTTATTGTGCTACTTCGGACCAACACGGCGACCCATTTGAATCTATCCTCATGTCAAGCAAAGTAGAGGTCAGGGAGCACTCCTCTAGCTCTCTTTAACCCCCAGGGCTGGTAGTTTCCAATATCCCCAGAGCTGTTTTATTATGGGCATCACTCCCCACCCCCCCTTTTCCTTTCTCTCTCGCAAGGGCCCAGATATGGCTGGATTCACTTGGGCAAAGCAGTGAACAAGGAGCACTCCCTCTTTCTCATGCATGTGTGCACGCATAATATTAATCGACACATGTTGAAGCTAAACTGACCAGCGCATAAACATTCTTAACTGTTTGGGTTAAAGCCCAGAGTTCTGTGAGAGTTTTTGTAAAGGGTTCTGAATGCAGAAATAGGAAACAAAGAGATGGAAAAATGGAGGCGGGAGTGGGGGGGCAGGGGAAGAAGGGGAGGCACAAGAATAAAACAATAGACAGAAGGAAAGAACAAAAAAAATTACTTAATTAGTTCCTTGAAAGGAAAGAGAATAACAAAAATCTGATGATTTAGGAGAGAGGCTCAGAGGAGTTTGAAAGCTACTGTGTGGCATTTACTAAATAGCCCTTTGAGATGAATGAGTTGGAGGGACAAGATGGGAAAATCAGTGGTGGGGGGTTGGGGGGAAATCTATGCAAGGTTGAAATAACAAAAATTCCCTTGCAAATCTCATTAGAGGGGCTTAAGCTTATATTTGGGGAGTAAGGAGAGTGGGGCGGCTTTTGGAAATATTTTCTCAGTCAGCCGATTAAAACCACAATTTCTGCAAAGTTAACGAGACCCATCTGGATCTCGGCTGTAGTCAGGAGTGTTAAATCAGAAACTATTCCATCAATAGTGAGTTTGACCCAATATGAAACGTTTACAGTAAATTGATGGCCAGAACTGGGGATGCCGAAGCCAATGGCCTTGGTTTTTGTTCCAATCCTTCCAGGTTGCATTTGTCATTCTAGCCTTAAAGGGACAGGCTGTCTTTCCCGAGGAATGACAGGGCACTCGGTATAAGCCTGGTTTTACAGCTTCCAGCAGACAAATAAATATGAGCATTTATGAGGAAAGACATTTTAAAAAATGACACGTTCTAAGGTCTTTGTACAACAAGGGCATATACCTTCATCATAGGATTTTTTAAATACCTGCCTTCAAGAGCAACTGAAGGCAAGGCATCACACTGCATCAGTGTAAATATTCTCCTGTACTCATAATTAATTAAATGATAACGATAGGGCATGGGTATTACTCCATTGAGGGATCAAATAGCTGCCTTTTCATTCTATTTAAGTCATGCTGCCTCTCAGAATCTAAAATCCTCTGCTTTATCAAGGACTTAGCTTGATCATATCCCAAGGTAAGTGGGACCAGCTTGGTGAAGCTGTGGCTTCTAATCTGGTGAGCCAGGTTTGATTCCCTGCTCTTCCACATGCAGCCAGCTGGGGGACCTTTGGCTAGTCAAAGTCCTGTTAGAGCTGTTCTCATAGAGCAGTGCTGTCAGAACTCTCTCAGCCCCACCCATCTCACAGAGCATCTGTTGTGGGGAGAGGAAGGGGAGGTGATTGTGAACTGCTTTGAGACTGCTTCAGGTAATGAAAAAGGGGATATAAAATCCAACTTCTTCATATTGTTGTGAAAGTCCATATGAAGCTAATTTCTTGCTCAGTAATCTATGCCAAGGAGAAACTAAGGAGTCCAATATTATTAAGCTGAATAAGCCTTTGGGGAAAACGCCTTTTATGACCAACAAAGTTTTATTCAAGGCATGAGCTTTCGTGTGCGTGCACACTTATTCAGATACAATGTCAGTAGTTTTAGCCAGCATGAGATCACTGTGCTCCATAGTCTTGTCTCCACCATAACCATACCAGTTTCCAAATGGATTGTGGTGTTTGAGACACTAGAGCAAAATAAGGTCAATATCAGTGAGTAATAGTGTAGGGCATAAGCATTCTACACATGGTGTGAGGTATAGATCGCAGTCGTACCACCTATGTTCCTTTACAATTCTTGTACTTCTCCTTGGGGTGGAAAGCGTCATGGTGGCATCCAACTTATAACGACCCTATAGGATTTTCAAGGCATGAGACTTCAGAAATGGTTTTCCATTGCCTGCCTCTGCATAGCATCCCTAGACTTTCTTGGCAGTCTCCCATCCAAGTACGAGGACTGACCCGCTTAGTTCCCAAGATCCAATGAGATTAGGTTAACCTGGGCTATCCAGTCCAGGGGCTGAGGTGCCAGCTAATGGAGAACACCTTCAAATGGGACAATATTTCTCCATCACTTGAAGGGTTGCTTTGATTTCAGCCAAGAACAGCTTCATTTCTGGCTGAATTCAGCAAGCAATTCTGTCAACCAAGCAGGTATGGAGCACTGGCGGAAATTAATTCCAGCATAATCCAGGATACCGCATTCATTTGTAATGTGAAACCATGATTAAGGCCAAGTGTGGTTAGTAAACCAGCTTCAGATCCTGGTTTCAGATCCTGGTTTGGTGGATCCTAATGAACCATAATTAGACTGGTGGTAAGGATGATTAACTGACTAAGGTTAATTTAGTTAAACCATGGTTTCGTCTTGCATTTGAACCAATGTAATCAGCTTACAGGAAGAAAGATGAAAGGGTTTCTTAAAAAATGAGGCTTAAAAAGGGCTTTGCTTAATTTTTGTTCCCTTTTTATAATGGAAACATAAAACCTGCATTATCTGTAATGCTTGTGCCCATTACAAATGGTTTTTCTGCTTCATTTGTGAAAATGTACTTACACCATTTACATTTTCCTCTACTATCAGATCTGCTAGGCAAACTGCTTTTTTAAAAAAATTAAACCCCAAGAGACCAATTTACCAATTGTTTACAGCTTAAAGGCTGAATTAGATCTACTGATCTTCCACAGTCTTCTTTAAAGTCAAAAGCAGCTGTTGAGAGTTCCATGTTGGATCAGGACCACATGTTTTTGCCCAGTGCAAATATCCCCTTGTTTTTTCTACTTGCTAGGATTGGGAGCCGCAGAGGAAAGGTGGGAGGTGAGCAGTGGGGTGCCACAGGGTTCAGTACTGGGTCCGGTACTTTTCAACATCTTAATTAATGCTCTGGATGAAGGGGTTGAGGGACTTTGCAGATGACACCAAATTGGAAGGAAGAACAAATCTAAATGCAAGCATTTCTCCACTGGGCAGGCCTGAATTAGATTCTGTTCTAAAAAATGAAACTGCTGTAACTGGGAATTCTTTAAATGCATGGTAAGTGAGAAGACAATTTTGGTTTGCACCTGGAAAGGCGGGTTTTAGTGTGGAAATGGACAAAAAAAGTCAGCCTTTTAAAAAGGCAAAACCAAACAATACTTCTAGTGTGGAAACGGTCTATGACTAGCCCAGGGTCGTCCAGCCGGCTGCATGTGGAGGAATAGGAAATCAAACCCGGCTCTCTAGATTAGAGGATGCTTCTCTTAACTGCTGCACCAAGCTGGTAGCCTTGACCACTCAGTCTCTTCAAATTAATCTTCTTTACCAGCTGTTATTGTGGGGATAAAATGGAGGAAGGAAGAATCATAAAAACCCACTTTTCTACCACTGGCATCTAAATGTGTTCAGTCTCCATAAAAGTAGGGCACAGTGGCATCATAAGAATAACAGCCCTGCTGGATCAGACCAGTGGCCCATCTAGTCCAGCATTTTGTCTTATATAATGGCCAACCAGTTCCTCTGGAGGGCCAACAACAGGGCAGAGAGACCGAGGACGTCCCCTGCTGTTGCCTCCTGGCTCTGGGATCCAAAGACTTAGGTCCCCTGAATGCAAATGGCTAGCAGACACTGGTAAACTTATCCATGAAACTATCTAATCCCCCTTTAAAGTTGTTTATTTTTGTGGCCATCACGGAACACATTCATAGAATCATGGATTTGGAAAGGACTTCCAGGGTCATCTAGTCTAACCCCTCACTGCATAAGGTTTTACTCTCTATGGTATTTTCAACTTTGGGGAAGTTTTCAGCAAGCTGTTAAGCACCTCCAAACATGCCCTGGAGTGAGCTTTGTTTTTGTACACAGCTGGATGAGTTTTTGTCTAACATCTGTAAAATTGTGTGGGATGGATTTGTTCCCTTAGTGCAGTCCAGCAAAAGTGAAGTATTTTTGAGTCCCATTGAAAGCCATGAGATTCTCCCTTCGACACCAGTCCTTTTGTGAAATGGTTCCCTTGGTTCATTTGTAATGTAATTATTATGTTGAATAATGCTTTAATCCTCAAGTCTATGGGCATTTGATACGTGTAGGGGATCCCTCCTGCTGCTGGATACAAACTTGCAATTCTTTCAGATACTTTGAAGACCCTGTTGGTGGTCTTAGTTTGCAAGGACCAAATTAGCATGACTTTGATCACTTGCCAGTCTAATTGAAGACTGAACCAAACTGTACTTCAGTTTCATGTTAAATTTGCGGGTGCTAAATGTCAGGCAAGGAGGGGAGGCAAAATCTTAGGAGCTGTTGCCTTTATGTTGCCTCAGGGGTTAATGGGAGGCCTATGTCAGGGTCAAAGGACATGTTACGTCCATCACAGGATCACCACAGGGACACCAGCTACAATGCCCCCATGGAAATTCAGTTTGGAATTACTGCAGGAGCCTGATTTGGGCCAGAAGGAAGGGTAAAAGAAAACCCAGGAAAATAGAGATAAAAGAACAATAAATGGAAGGTTTGTTTATATTTATTTTATTTATTTATTATTATTATATTTATATACCGCCTTCTCTGAAGGCTCAGGGTGGTTTACAGGGAACAGGAAAAAAGATACAGATATATCCATGTAGATCCCTGCCCATAAAGGGTCAATGCCAGGCAGAGTCAATGTATTGGACTGACTGGCTAAGAAGGGTCAAGGCAAGAGCAGGGAAAAAAGGAGAGAAAGGCTAGTCAGATTTGAGCCTGTCTGAAAGGGGACTCTGGCAAGTCAGTCAAGTGAGAGACACTCAAGCAGGAGAACTTGAGGAGAAAAAAAATCTGAATTCAGTGAAGAACAGTTATGTTCTAAGTACCACTCTGAAGTAGTCTCAAAGCGGCTTACATTTGCCTTCCCTTTCCTCTCCCCACAACAGACACCCTGTGAGGGAGGTGAGGCTGAGAGAGCCCTGATATTACTGCTCAGTCAGAACAGCTTTATCATTGTTGTGGTGAGTCCAAGGTCACCCAGCTGGCTGCATGTGGGGGAGTGGGGGATCGAACCTGGCTCGATAGATTAGAGGTCTGCACTCCTAACCACTACACCAAGCTGGCTCTCACCTGAAGGGATTGCTTCAAGGCTGTGAAGCTTTCCCAGAGGAAAAAAAATACACCTCCCTCTATACCAAAGTCTGCTTTACAATTAATAATCCACTGAAACTTCATTTATTTAAGAACATCCATCCATCATCTATTTAATAATGTTCAGTTTCTTATTGTTCCTCTCTAAAGAGTTCATGACCTGATCTCTGAAGTAAAATTATGCCTAAGGCAGAACGCGGGCCTTTATTTCTGTCGGCTGGTTCAGAAATACTTTTTCTATTATAAGGGACTGGGGTGGGATCATTTGAGAACTAATTAAAATATAACACACTTTCAGGATGACCAGCAAGAACAAGAGAAAGAAGGTTAGGGGACTTCCATATTGTTAAAGAAGACAAAGTTGTGTGTCTGAGTTCCCTGTCCCCTTCCATTATATTTAGGTCCATAATGACGTTGTCATGCCTGATCTGGACAAAGAGGGTTTCTTACCTCTCCCCAGCACCATTTCTCCAAATTTAAATGGTTTTAGGGGTGTTATTAGCCCTCTTGGAGGCTAGGGCTGAATATAGAAGCATTCATTGGTGATTAGAGAACAAGTATTTGAGGAATGGCATGTAATTTACTTCTCTCAGGATATTGCTTTGGACTCTAGGGTCTGCCACGTGAGATTTAAACTGTGGAGTTAAATCATTTCCCTTGTGGTTACTCAGGCTTTGCAATATTTATCTAGGACCACTGGATGAGATTATCTGAAGTTTTGGGTGTGGATGTCATCTACATGTCAATGAGACCCAGTTATATTTCTTTTCAAATTAGGCTTTGGAAGCAGTCACCTCTGTGATGGGCAGGTGTCTGGATGTAATGTCAAATGATGGAGGTAGAAAAAGACGAAAATGACTCCAGGTAAGATGGAAAAGATGCTAGGTGGAAAAGCGGGTCTTCTGGAGAATTTTCCAGGGGTTTCTCAATGGTAAAGAGGTTGAGAAAGGCTGGAGTAAGCTGTAGCTCAGTGGCAGAGCATGTACTTTGCATGAGGAAGGTCTCAGGTGCAGTCCTCTGCCCCTCCAGTTGAAAGATCAGGTCCAGAAGTGAATGACGTCCACCTGAGATTTTGGACAGTATCTGCCAATTTGACATGACAGTACTGAACTTGGTCAAACAATGGTCAAACAATCGTCAGGAAAAGGAAGGTTAATGTGAGGGAACGTGCATGTTGAACTCTGTGCTAAAGCAAAACAATTTTATTTCCATTTAATATCAAATAAAATTTTACAGGGACGTACCTGTGTGTGACTCATTCCTAGAAGGCCAGATTCTGTTGTGGATGAAACCCATTCTATATAAACTGCTGTACAAATACTAACCAAACTTTTTCCTCCTCATGGAGTCAAATAGGAAAACTGCTTAGCCAAAGTGCCTCTCGTCTGAGGTTGTGCAACAAATTAACAATGGAGCCAGGCACAAGACCATGAGGCTTTTGGTCCAGATCCATTAAACTGTGCTGGCTTCTCCATGGCTGACATCGGAGAAGCCCCCAGCAATTTTGCTCCTTCATTTGCCTGCCTATTTCATTTGGTCCCCCCACCACTACTATTTTTCCATTGATACATCCAGCATGGAAAGTTCTATTTAAATAATTTTTTCCCTTTGTTTTTGGATGAAAGCTCAAACAGCAGTAAAATTCAGAAGTCGGTGTCTCCCTTCTAGTTTTCTTTGGAGGAAATTAAGCTTAAGAAAAGTTTTATGGACTCCATCATGGAACCAGCCATGGACAGGACAGCTATTGTGAATGATGTGGGATTCAGCCTGATAGAAGAGCTGTTTTCCTGCCAAACTCTCTTTCGAAGCTATTAGCAGGGCTCATATGTGATCAAAAATTCTCCCAGTTCCATGATTAGGGGCACACACAAAGCTTTTAGAATAACAGAAGATCAGCTATGTTTTAGGCTAACATGGTCCTTCAGAAAACACATGGGCAAGAAGATCAAGTGGAAGGTCTTTCTTTCACTACAAAAGAGTGCTTATGCAAAATCTTAGGTCACTGTGGAAATGACCACAGTGTCTCCAAAAAACTTCTACTTCTAAAGATAATGCCCTGCTCGCCTCCTCTGGAAGTCACTATAGAGAAGCAGCTAATTCTAGCTCATGCCTGAAGTGGGGAACGGCTTGAAAATGACCGCTAGAAGACCAAAGATTTAAACAGGACTCTGCATTTTTTAAAAAATCAACATTTTGTGGGAAGGCAATTAAAATGCCTCGCTTACTGAAGATTTCTTTTATGATCTGCATAAATCACACACAATGAGCCTGGTATTCCATTTAAAGTTTTAATTTTTAAAATGTTCCTTTGGGAAACTTCCCTTTCTTCATTTAGGAAATGAAAATGTCCTAGTGATGCTCTTCTGCTTCCATCGTTACTCCAAGCATTTTTAAAACCGTTGCTGCCTGCCATGTTCAAAGAGATCCATGCCCCTCGCATGCAATGAACGGACCCAAGAGTCCCCCAGCCTCATCACGGCAGGCCACCCAGCCAACAAGCCCTCAATCTGATTCATGCCTGGCCTAATTCGGTTTGACTTGGTCCTGCATTGAGCAAGAATGTTAATGAGCCCCTAAGAAAGAAAGCTATGGGAAAACTAGGTAGAGGAAGAGCCGTACAAAAATAATCCGAAGCATAATTATTTCATTTCCATATTCTTCCTGCTGGCTCTGAGCAAAAGAATTCACATTAGAGGTCAGTACCTTGTGGAGGCGACACCAGGAAGTCACTGGGTCCTTTGGTTCAGGGCAGTCAATTGACATGCCCGTCTGTCGGGGTCGCTGGTAAGCCTGTTATGAAGTATGGAGAGATACGGCGGGGAAGGAGCAAAGTGCTTGCATAGGCAAATTAAACTTGACAAATGCTACAGAATTTCTCCATTGTGGGAAGTTTTCCAGACTCTCTGGCATTCCAAGTTTAATGCATGCTGAAAGACCCAGTAATAACAAGAAATGGTTTATTGGCAGTTCTAGTGTGTCCCAGCTTATGCCTATTCCATGGCTATATGTCCCCAACAGTAACAAGGGTAGGTGAAAAATAAGGAACACATTGGTCTGTGCCTCTTTAAGTAACTGGAGACCCCTCAAAAATCACAATAACTTTGGGTTTCTGGAATCCAGGCTAACGATTGGTGGAGCCACTGATGGAGGAATGGGGCCTCTAGAAAAGCCAAGGTAATCAATTTGTGGCTGCATCTGGATTTCACATCACTAGATGAGCCAGTAACTCTCTTCTTCCTGGCCCTGGAGTAGGCTCTCCATGATACTACTTACAGAGTAAATCAATGGCTCTTTCTGTCGGGTTCTGTGAAAAGCCAGCTACAAGATGTTGGTGAAAATGAAGAATAATCAGTATGAGATCTTCTTTTCTCTTTTTGCTACAAAGTCATAATTTTAACAATAATGGAAATAATTCACTTGAATACAATAGGCAGCACGTTGGATATATAGAATATGAGGTTCTGCTTGGCCATTTTAAGTAATAAGACAAATGTCATGCTCAGGGCAAAACCTGGCACTTTACTCAGAGGTTTGGGATGCGCAGACATAATCACAAGAAATTAAGCTACAACAATATACAAGAGCAACATCAAAACACCAGCACAACTTTAGGGAGCCAAAGGTTCCATACAAACATCAGGGTCCAAAACTGGGTAGCCAAGGCAGGAGACAGGACCTGGGCTTCTAGCTGAAAAAGCAAGCACAGGTTAATAGGAGAGAATGCAAAGCAATCCTCTGCAATTTAGGTTGTTTCCACAGTAAGCTTAGCTTTGCGTGTTCCTTTTATCAGCCTAATTAGCTGACACACCTGAAGCACAGGAGTTACTTCTCTGCAGGTTGTTGTTCCTGCTCCTGAAAAGTTTCTGGCACTGATCACTGATGTGCAATTAAACAGGCATTTCTTCGTCTCTCCTGAGCTGTCAAATACTCTTGATCAATCCTGTGCTTAGCTGGTTCAGGAGATGCTGCTGGCGACTCACACTCTGATCTCTGTCCTACCTCTTTCGTCACCTGCCAGAGTGAGCAACCCTCATTTCCTGACTTCTCTTTCACTGGCTGTGCATCTAACTCTCGCTGCTCAGGCAGACATTCCACTGCTGCAGGACCCTATCCTTTCATTTTCTCATCCTTGGAAGAGGAGGCAGCTGGTTGGATCATGACACTATATTAGGGGTCATAAGATCCACATGAAGAAAAGTAATGTAGGAAGGGAATGTTAATAAGGAAGGGAATAGGACAAGGTGGAGCAAAAATGTTGACTGGACCCAACCTATAGTTATTCCTGTCTGCATCCTTGTATCAGTTGAATGACTGAATGTCTCCCCTTCAGTCTTTATTCTCCCTGAACTGAATGTTTCCTTGGGACCAGAGGAAGAGATGGAGAGGAAGCAAGTAGCTGAACACCTGGTGGTGAGATCCAAGGCAGCTACACAGAGAGAGGGAATTCTGTCGATGTAGACCTGACGCTCCTACAGTAGGATGAGGCTTGGTAGTGGGGAGTAACAGCATCTGCCCTCAACCCCCTCTTCTTATTAGCTAGCCTCTCCTTCTGTGCAGCATCCTGTTTTATTTCTGGAGGCTCCGTGACCCTGATATAGCAGAATGGATCTGGGGTAGAAAACCACACGAAGCCTCTTACACTCTTCTTGCTTGTACTTTTGTGCTGTTATTTTAGTCATGCTGGTTTCAATGCACAAAGGCTCACATCTCCCCCCCCCCCAGCCCCCATTTATAACCACGTAACTGCAGTGAGGCCAGAGGAGTTGGCACAACTGCAAACAGAAGCCTGGCCTGAAAACATCCACCAGCGCTTGATCTTTCTTGAACATGATTAATCCTTGGAAAAGACTAGCTGACATAGGCATCAATAACTACAGTAACTTGTTATGGCTGCCTCATTCCAGGAGGATTACATGCCTGAGCACTCTTTAAAACATCTAATGAATGTCATTTTGTTTTTATTTTCAGTGCTCATGCAAGTGAAGGGCCCACAGAGGTTCCTAGGATCATGGTGTGAGCAGGCAGGCCTAGTACAACGCTTCCCACAGGAAACCTGGCCAGCATATCTCAGCCTTGACCCGAAATACCCTCCCACTGCTCCGTTTCAAGGCCCTCACAGAGGACTCCTGCTGCACCTCTGTCCATGTCCAGAACAATGTTAAGCTGGAAGATCACCCACTCGCCCCCTCCTTCTGAGCCCCCCTTGCAATAGGGTTGCTACTTCCCAACAACCCTTTGTCTGTCTTCTACGTTTAATCCCCTCTTTCTCCAAAGAGCAGGGCTAGGGTTTTCATGGTTCTCCCCTCCTTGTTTTATGCACAAGCCCATTAGGCATGTTAGGCAGAGAGAGGGTGACTGGCCCAGCGTCACCCAATGAGATTCATGGCAAAATGGCTATGGGAAGAGCCCAGGTCTTTCAAATCCTAGCCTGAAAAAGAATGTGCATTTTTTTCATATCCGATATAACCCCATTTTGGGTGAAAGAAAATATTCAAGGCATCACACAATAAGCTAGAATCCACAAAATAAAGGCATAGTAAGACAATATGTCACCAAAAGAACAAAACAGACAGCATAGGGTTCCCAGCTCCAGGTTGGAAAATTCCTGGAGGTTTGGGATAGAGCACGGGGAGGGATGTCAACTGGGAATAATGCCATAGAATCCAACCTCCAAATCAGCCATCCACCCCCTGTCCTGTCCAAGGGGGGACTGTTCTCTATAGCCTGTAGATCTCCAGGCACTAACTGGAGGTTGACAACCACAAGCCAGCATCCTTCTATATCAATAGCCAACATCATGCTAGACTGACATATCAAGAAGTTTTATAAGAAAAAATGGAATTGGGTAAGAAGTGGCTGATAAGTTTTGAAGTTTATATTTCTTTAGATTAGATACTTATACCCCACTTTTTTTCTCCTATGGTGGTCTAGACTATGGTATCTCGCAACATTGTTTCCCTTCCTCCTTTTATCCTCCCAACAACTCTGTGAGGTACATGAGGCTGAGAACGTGTGACAGATGCCAGTGGACAGTGGCCAAGTGGAGATTTCCCACATCCTAGTTGGACACTCTCACCAACATCATGCTGATGCATGAGGGTTAGAGCTTATATCTGGGCCCAATGTGGATCTGTACCCAGATCTGTACATTCTTCCCTTCTGTTTGTGCATGCACGTTTAGAACATACACACACGCCGGGGAATACTCTCACAAACACACAGCATGCATTTCTCTCCCTACTCTTGAATAACTAGAACGTCTTCCTGAGGATGAGACGGGCACAAACCTGAAGACCAAGAGGAAGACAATGGGCCATTTCGCACGGCTTCAAAGTAGCAGAATGGTTGCTATTTGGAAACGCTACTAATTTGCCATAACCCACGACGTCGTAGACAATCTGCAACAATCCTGAAACCAATCAGCAAAAAGCGCTTCGTTGTGGCGCTTTCAGGGGAATCCAGAAAAGTGGATTCACCCTCCGGATAGCGATACACTCCTGCAACCAATCTGCAACAGTAGCGCTAAAGACCTGTGCGTTACCATTGTTGCTGGTTCTTCAAAGTCCCTCCCCCTGGCTCTCTCCTCCAAACTTCCGGCGAAGCGATCGCCATTTTTTTTTCTCCGAGCGAGCGGGGATAAACGCACCGGCGAGCCTCTTTCTGTTTAGAGGCTTCCCTGGCTTCAGTCCTTCCCCTTTAGTCACTAAGCACAAACCACTGAAAAGCCCGTTTGCTGAAATAAAGTCCCTTTATTTTTTACACATAAATTCAGCCGAAAATCGGGCCCGTGAGAGGGGGGGGGGATTTTTTTTTATCACTCGAGGCAGCGTGCAAACGATCATACAATCAAACGACAGCTCACATTAGGCAGCTGGATGGGTCTCTCCGTAGCAACGAATCTACCTAGATTCGTTGCTATGGGTCGTTTTTTTTTTTTTTAAACCTTTCTTAAAGGGAAAGGGGCTGTTTGGGAGCATGCTAACGGCTGCCCATTGGCTGCTTGACGGCCAGGGGCGGGACGAGCTTGGCAATAGCGCTTCCTTTCTAGCGATTTCTGCCGAGACCGGAAGCCTGTGGGAAACGCTAAAAAACGCAACTGATTCCACTACAAAGGCAGGTATGCATAACGACGAATTCCACTATTTTAAATGGCGATTTTTCATTCCGCAAACAATTTGCAACAAAGATCCCTGTGCGAAAAGGCCCTAAGACATTTTGAACTTGAGAACAACAGAAGCAAAAATGATGCATTTGGTTTTTCTTTCTATCTTGCATTGGGGTGGCTTTATTTTGTCCCTAGGCAATCCCTTAGAACAATGAAAAGAGCAATTAATAAAACCCCAAACATTTTGCTGCAGTAGTGATTCATCAGACTGATGCTATGGGTTCAGCCAAGATTTTTTGCTTTTCTCTGATACCGGCCTTTGCAGACCTTGGTGTGTAATTCTGCAAACACCCGCAGAGCAAAGTGAAAGCAGCAGGCTCTGACATATATCTGCACAAGCCAAGTGCTGGGATCAAGTCTGGTCTTTTCGTAGACAGTCTCAGCCACTGATATCCACATCATTCCACCTTCTTTCCAACATGCCCCTGGCCACAGGCACTTGCTTTCCATATTAGTTTTAGCTAAGATTCATCTTCAGACCAGGAAAAGGTGAAAGGGTGTTGCGCGAATTCTAATTTTATGCATGCAGGGAAAAAATTATGCTACCTCTCCCGAGAAGCTGCCCAAGACAGCTTACAAAATAAAACAGACATTAAAAAGTATTAAGTCTTGTGAGATGTGAGGTGTGTGTGTTAAGTACAACTAAGTCACTTCTGACTTATGACAAAACTAGAAAATAAGCCTGCTGTACTCCAAATACAGTGGGTGCTAGCGGGGCCTGCGAGTTTGGCGGGGCGGCTCTCCAGCTTTGCGGGCCCAGGCCCCGGACCCAAGGCCGGGCGTGGGGTGGCCTGTGAGCCGGTGCCGCCTCGTCCTGGACCCCCCCACCCCGCGGCCTACCTGTGTCTGTGGGGGTGAGGGAGTAAATGGCAGCGGGCGGGCTGGAGGCAACAGTCGATGGGCCGGTTCTTCCATGGTGGGTGGGGCCAACGTCACGGTGGGTGCCATCGCTGCCGGCGCCTCTGCCGCCGCTCCCCGAGCTTCCTCCATCGGCCGTTGCTGGCTGCGTGGGCCACCGGGCGACGTGTCGTTGTTGTGGGTGGCTTCGCGCCTCCCGATTCATCAGTCCAGGGGAAGGGGCCTATCAGCACCCTTCCTCATCCCAGACAGGGCCTGCCCACAGGGCCCTTACTGTTTTATTTTATCCGCTCTACAGGAGCAGTTAAAGATTATGAACTAATGACCTCTGAAACATCCCATCATTAAAAGTCTTGCAGACTGAGGGTTGTGGCTTCCTTCTTACAGAGTCAATCCATCTCATGTTGAGTTTTCCTGTAGCCTTCAAGTTTCCTAGCTTTGTTGGCTTTTCTGGTGACTCTTGTCTTCTCATAAGGTGACCAAATTACGGTAGCCTTAGGTTAGTCATTTTAGCTCCTAGGAAGAGTTCTGGCTTGATTTGGTCTAGAACCCACTTTTGTGACTTTTTGGCAGTCTGTAAACTCCCCTCCAACATCACATTTTCATATGGCAAAATGCCAATACTGAAAAGATTTGCTTGCCAACTACCCCACATCTGAAAGCAGGACACAGAGAGCAGATCTTAAACAGCAGGCTGGACAACACACGAGGAGGAAGTCCTTACGTGAGACCTGTGTATTTGAGGGAGCACATCTCCAAGTATGTCCCCCAAAGAGTTTAGCAAATGCCAACTTGCTAGTGGTCCCTGTCCCCAAGAGAGCATGGCTGGTCTTGGCCAGAGCCAGGGCTGCCTGCAGAGCTCTGGGCCCTTTTGGAGCTGTCAAAGTTCCGAAGAGCCTGTAAAATGGAACTCTTGAAGCCAGTACCAGCACTTGATGGCATCAATAAATGGGCCCCCCACCTGGACATCACCCACCCTGAGAATGTGCAGGAGAGGGGCAGCCTAAAAACCTCACAATAAATTAAAAAAACCTTATTTGCTTCCTTCTGCATTACGAACTTTGCTCTTCACAGTGCCTAACAGTCCCACAAGCCTCTCTCATTCTTTAGTCATGCAACTTATTTTAATCACCCAAGTCTAAAGCCAACATATTTTTCACCCAGTGATTCTATTATCATTGCTTCTGGTGCCAGACTGCCGTAGGAAGCATTTGTTAAGCTGCTTTGTCAAGATTATTCCTAGAGGGTAGGACAGCTCCATTGCTAGAATTTGGATGCTGAAGCTTATTTTCTCATTTTTTATTTGTCTGCTTATACTTTTCAAACTAAAGTCTTAAGCATTAGCATTAACAGTCAAGATTAAAATGGTTACCAGATGCAAATGCAATGAGTAATACAGGTGCGACCATAATACAAGGATACTGAATCTTGATCGGCTCCAAGGGCTGCTTCTTCTAAGATCCGCTTTCAAACAGTTTGAACCCACCAGAGAAGCTATTCGGCATCCAAATGCCAGCAGTGCTGCCAACACTTCCCCCCTTCCCTGTGATGCTGAAAGAGAGTGACAAGGCCTCCCAGCAAGCCTCCAGGGCAGAGTGGTGATTTCAACCTGGAAAATCCCAGATCCTGATCCCTCCCTCTTAACAGCTACACCATGCTGGTTCTTAGTTCTCCCGTCTAGTCTGCCAGGCAAGTATCTCAGCCTATCCCGCCATTATCCATATGGCCAGGACAGGTAAGGGACTGACATATATTGAAATATCTGTAAATATGGTTTTTGTCATGACTGTGGGAAGAAGAGCTGGTTTTATTGCAAACGTGTAAAAGAAACGGAGCTGCCCAAGCGGGATGCTGTTGACACAAGCAGTTTCTTGGGTCAGAACGAGAAAGTTTGTCTTGTGTTTGAAAGAAATAAAGCACTCTTCACTCCCTTCCTTTACCAGTATTTTATCTGTGAACTGCACTGGATTTGCTGTGAAATCCACCATCTCCACGCCCCCCCCCCCCACACACTGTCTGGTATTGTTACCACCAATAAAACTTATTGGTTGGGAAACACCTGGAGATTTTGGGGGTGGAGCCCATGGAGAGCAGAGTTTGGGGAGGGGAGGGACTTCAGTGGGGTCTAATGCCATAGACTCCATCTTCCCAAGCAGCCATTTTCTTCAAGGGAGCTGATCTCGGTTGCCTGGAGATCAGTGGTAACAGCAAGACTTAAGCATGGTGTTAATGACAGGATGTTTTGGTCATCAATTCAGAGGGTTGCCATAAGTCAGAAGTGAATAGGAAACATCAGAGTGCAACTACAAGGAGAGGGTAAATTAGGTGGTCAAGTCGATCCTCGTGAACAAAGCAGACCAGGTGATTGGCTGATGTTTGATCATCACATCTCTAGTTGTGAGCACAGATCTCCAGGGGATCAAATGACTTGGGCATGTGGGGGAATGCAAGGACTTTGTAATGTGCTAATCAGCTCCTGACAAGCAAGGCACTCTCTTCCAACGGAATGTGACTTTCCTGCTTACACATTCCAGCTACAGCCACCTGAACTATCTGAAATGCTGTTCTTGGGTGATAAGGAACATTGGCCATTGATCCAAGTATGGGTTTAATTGACCCTTTTCCACAGATGTCTTGTGTTGTTCCAGTTACAGCTGTGTCCCTTCTGTCTTTGTTAACTGCAAAGTATTTGCAACAAAATGATAGAACCAGGGAAAACGATCAAGCCCACAGGTACTGAGGAGGAAATCACACGTTATTTGTGAAACAAAAAGGAACCAGATGAAATAATGGTTTAAAGGCTTAGCCCACCCTTCACGAGATTTCATTCATCATCTGCTTGCTGCATCAAATGTTCTTCCATATCCCTGAGGAAACTGCAGTCATATGGAGAAAGGAGCTGCACAGAGAGTCATTTGAAGATAGAACACAAACATGTTTGTTTACTGCATGCTGAATAATGTTAATTTTAAACTGAACAGAGTGATAGTTTATGATTGCTCACAGAAAGGAACTTACCTAAAACAATGCTTAGGTACAAGAGATTATTTATTACTTGTGTTCTTTTGAAAGTCTCAGCTGCTGAAATATTAAATGTAGAATTATGTGTTTTGCACTGTGCAATACTTATGTCTGGTCTATATTAAATGGAAAATAAATAACGTATTAAGGCATTTTTGGTCAAACATCAATATAGTATTGACCAAAACTATGAGGTAGTGTTCATGCACACAATAGGTCATACCTTAAATAAAACTTTGTTGGTCTTAAAGATGCCACTGGACTCTAAATTTGTTCTGTTGCTTCAGACCCTCACAGCTACTCACTTGAATCTTGTTGTTGTTCTTGTTAGATGGAAAGTCATGTCCGACCCATAGCGACCCCATGGACAATGATCCTCCAGGCCTTCCTATCCTCTACCATTCCCCACAGTCCATTTAAGTTCGCATACTTGAATTTATGTTGTGGTATATTCTCTCAATAGGATAGATTCCAATGAGTAGCCGTGTTGGTCTGAAGTAGCACAATAAAATCAGAGTCCAGTAGCACCTTTAAGACCAACAAAGATTTATTCAGGGCGTGAGCTCACACCCTGAATAAATCTTTGTTGGTCTTAAAGGTGCTACTGGACTCTGATTTTATTCTCCTAATTGGAGTTAAAGACATTTCTGAATGCCCTGAAAGCTGAATCTAAACACAAGAGTGTTTTTATTTTACCTCATTTATATCATACGTTTATTCCCAATGAGAACCCAAAGTGCCTAACATCATTCTCCTCTGCTCCATTTCATCATAACAATCTTGAGAGGTAGGTCAGGCTAAGAGTATATGACAGGCCCAGGTTTGCCCAGCATGCTTCCATGGCAGAATGGGGATTTAAATCTGGGTTTCCCAAGGCCTAGTCCAACACTTTAACCACTGGACCATGCTGGTTGTTGTCATCAGAGTGATGGGAATCTATAACGGGGGTTATGAATAATAAACATCTATCACAACCATGTGTAATCTAAGGGCTGATTACAACATGTCCTTTTTAACAGAGCCAGCTTGGTATGGAGGTTAAGAGCCGTGGTCTCTAATCTGGAGATCCAGGTTTGATTCCCTGCTCCTTCACATGCAGCCAGCTGGATTTCCTTGGGCCAATCACAGTTCTCTCAGAGCTCTCTCATCCCCACCTATTTCACAGGCGGTCTCATGAGGGGAGAGGAAGGGAAGTGAATTGTAAGCTGCTTTGAGACACATGAGACCTGCTGGGTGACCTTCGGCTGGTCACAATACTCTCAGAGCTTTCTCCTACCTCACAGGGTGTCTGGTGTGGGGAGAGGAAGGGAAGGTGATTGTAAATCACTTTGAGACTCAGTGTAGTACAAAGAAGGGTACAAAACAAACAGCTTCTTCTTTATGAACAATCCCATTAAAAAACACACTAGCAGGGAAAAGGTGAACCGAGGGCGCTGATGTAAATCGCTACCACCACTCATGTAGGGTCTTACAGATGTGGAAATATCAGGCTACACTGGGCTACCTTTGCTTCCCTTTCATGGATTAATTCCTGTGGCGCAGAGTGGTAAGGCAGGAGAAATGCTCTCTGAAGCTGTCTGTCCATGAGGTTGGGAGTTCAATCCCAGCAGCCGGCTCAAGGTTGACTCAGCCTTCCATCCTTCCGAGGTCGGTGAAATGAGTACCCAGCTTGCTGGGGGGTAAACGGTAATGACTGGGGAAGGCACTGGCAAACCACCCCATATTGAGTCTGCCATGAAAACGCTAGAGGGCGTCATCACCCCAAGGGTCAGACATGACTCGGTGCTTGCACAGGGGATACCTTTACCTTTACCTTTTACTGGGGCAACATTGGGGCTCTGGGAAAGGCAAGGGGGACAATCCCCCTCCTCTTCCTGACAAAAGAATGAATGTGTTCCTTGCCACTAGGGTGGGCATGGCAAGTTCAGCTCCATGGAGTCAAATTCCCCTTTTCCTTCTGGTCAAGGAACCTCTTTGCATTCCAGGCTGGGTAGTTCAAGCTCATGGCAACTACGGGTGATTTCTTTGGCTCTGCTAATGTCGGTAAGCTGTGAGGCCCTGACCCACGCAATTATTAATTCTATATGATTTTATGTCACTTATAACTCTCGTGAGCTGCCCCGAGGCCTCTGGGGAAGGGCGGCATACAAGTGGGAAAATAAATAAATAAAACAAATCCTCCAATCTGAGCAACACTAGCCTTATGCGTTGCTTACAAACGTCTTTGATATCTTTCCCTTCCCCAAATAGTGATACATGGATGAGAGCACACCCACCCACGTGGCTTTGTGTTTCTGTAGTTCAGCAAGAACATTACAATGTTGCTATGGGCTCCGAAACAACAGCAAAAAAAAAGAAGAAAAAGAAGTTAACTTGGCAATGGGCAGGAGGGGGGAATGAGGGAGGGGATGCCTTGACCTTGCAGCCAAAGCCATTCCATCCCTTCTGGACATGCTAATGAGTTCGGCCCAACAGTGATATGGTAGGAAAGAGTTTGTCGTTTCAAATAAAGTGTTTCTTTTAAGAGGCAAAATTGGCCGTCCTCACAGTTGGGGCATGCATGCAGGGCGATGTCATGTGGAAGGAGGCTTAAAAAACACCCACACAAAATCCTGCACAAGTCAGGTGGTTTAAATGAGGGAAATTCTGCTTGTGAAAGCAGCCCTGGAGCGACAGTCATGCGAGTGGATTTTGGCATGTTAGATGGTGAACATCTGAGTCAGAAATACGTGATTTTTTCTGCACCGGCACTCACAAAAGTTCTAGTCTACGTACATTCTGAAATTTCCCCCCTGCCACATCACATCTTGTGGAATGCACTCTAAAATGGGCATCCTCATCACTGTTAAGCTAATCTGGTTTGGAAAAAATATGTTTGAACCTCTTTCAGCTAACATAATTTCCTACCAGAGGCATTTGCCTGCATCAGACCTGGTGAATTCAGCGCACCTGACAGCCTCAGATCCTTGCTATGCCGATCCCTGCTTGGCCCTGAGAAGTTCTTCTTCAGTGCAAAACATGCATTCTGCAGGATCAGCAAGAGCAACCTGTGCTAGATGGTGCCTTTTTCTACAAGCACGTTGTAGCAACCTAGGATGTGTCCAGTCAGAGCAAGGGGATCCATTTCTTTCCTGTCTGTCCAGGGAACTGCGGCTTTACTCTTATCTTTATTATTACAGTACTAGACCAGTAATCGAATTACAAAGTATATAAAAAGATCTGGCATTTACAAAGTACATAAAAGGATCATTGATAATTAAAATAGTATAAAATTTGAAAACATTCCAGCTATAAGAATCAACATTCAAATTTTAAAACTCACAAGCGTTATCTCAAGCAATTGAGATTATCTCTTCCTAAATTGCTCCGAATCCATCCAGCTCTTCCTTGTTTTGATTGCTCTCCAAGCAAATCTGGCCACAACAGAAGTTATTTCTGTGCTTTTGTCTAACAACATGTCTTTGATCGCCTCTGAGTTGGACTTATTCTGTATGGATGGTGTAAGTTCCCTCCTGCAATTTTACTCAAGGAAGTATGTACTGCCAAATGAGGAGAACCACCCGAAAGCTTCTCCCGAGCTGGTAAAAATGGGAGAACAGAAAACCAGTAGATTTAGAGAATACTGGCAAAAATTCTGCAGGGCTGTGTGTACCGAGGAAATGACAGGAAGAGTAATGATTATGAAGTTATTAGCTTGCCCTGTGGGAATAAGGGATAACTAGATTTGGGGTGGGTGGCCCAGTAGGATCAAAAAGCTTTACAGTCAAAATGAATTTGGGCAGAGCTTTGAATCCTTTGCCAAGGTTTTGAAAGGGTATCTTTTTAGGGGTTTATTCTCCTTTAAGCTGTGTAGCAAATATGGATTCTTACGAGTTTCCAGCTTCACACCACCTGTGTCACAGCTGTCCCCAACAGCCTTTTAAGCCCCTTCACCAAGTAACAAGCGGCTTAACTTGGAGTGGAATATCCGAGTCGTTTGCACCCTTCTGCCAAGAGCATTTGTGCTGCCTGATTTTTTCTTAATCCAGCACTTAGGTCAGCGCTACGGCTAACACTTCAAGTACTGGTTCCACCCCTCCTTTCTGTGCTTCCGATCTTGTTTCTATTGGCCCCGATGTTCTAACCCTGCTGCAATACAGACAAGAAGCCAAGGGCTGTTAGTAAATGCTTCCCCACTCATCTTAGGTGTGCCAGTTTACCATCAGCCTGATTCAGGACTGTGCTATGCTCCATATCAGGGCAATTCATTTAAAAAGACGTTTTATTTACTAAGATACATAACACCTGGTGCAGCTATGACCAGACTTCCAGTTCTAATAATTAACAAAATAATCCTTCCCCAGTCTCTTTCAGAACCCTGCAAGTTTTCACCTTTGTCAGGTTAGTTTGTTTCATGCAAAAGCATACTTTTCCAGCATTATTAGGGAAGCTTGTGGGACTAAGTAAATATGCTACTTTGCAAAATACCACATTATTCCACAGGTGCATTAAATCCCCCCCCCCCCAATTGAAGTTAGATCATTTTTACTATTTTCAGGAATTTTAACCTGTTGTTCCCCACACAAGACTCATTGCAGGTAACAGTGTTCATCAAAGACTATAAAACAATAAACACACTTAACAGTGACTTTTTATGAACTGCAGACTTGTCACAGCACTGATAAAGCTGTTCTGACCAAGCAGTAATACCAGGGTTCTCTCAGCCTCACCGCCCTCATAGGGTGTCTGTTGTGGGGAGAGGAAAGGGAAGGCGAATGTCAGCCGCTTTGAGACTCCTTGTGGTAGAGAAAAGTGGCATATAAAAACCAACTCTTCTTCATTTTCCATACGTTCTGCTTCCACATCTCACAGGACTGACTGGCTGTGGCTCTCCTCCTCACCAACACACCCATATAAATAGTTTGGCTCTATGAAGCCTCTGGGAAACCAACTGCTTGGGAGCCAGTTTGGTGTAGTGGTTAGGAGTGCGGACTTCTAATCTGGCATGCCAGGTTCGCTCCCCCGCTCCCCCACATGCAACCAGCTGGGTGACCTTGGGCTCGCCACGGCACTGAGAAAAGTGTTCTGACTGAGCAGTGATATCAGGGCTCTCTCAGCCTCATCCACCCCACAGGGTGTCTGTTGTGGGGAGAAGAAAGGGAAGGTGACTGTAAGCCACTTTGAGCCTCCTTCAGGTAGAGAAAAGCAGCATGTAAGAACCAACTTTTCTTCTTCTTCTTCTTCTTCTTCTTCTTCTTCTTCTTCTTCTTCTTCTTCTTCTTCTTCTTCTTCTTCTTCTACTTCTAACATTATCTGAACATGAATCCTTCCAAGTGAATTCCACCATAAAAATAAACTGATACGAACAGATAACATTGTCACAAGTTTCAAGATGTTGTTTCCAGAGAACTCTGCTCAGCCATCACAGTGGAGCATGTGGGAACAGCAGTCCTATAAATATGTGGCTCTCAGGTCTTGGAAGTCTTTTTCAGGATTTATTTTATAACCAGCACACTGAGGGCCAAACGGCACAATATGTAACTTCCCAGCCCTGGTGGGAAGTTATTTGCCCGAGCTGTCTAGTCCCAAGCTGAATAGGGTTCCCGCAGGCTTCAAGAGTGACATTCCTCACAGCTGCTGTCTGACTGTGGGGAACCCAGACCCAACTTGTTTAAAAAATGTATCATGTAGTTTGGCCTTGAGTTGACCCCAAAAGCTAACAGGCAGATAGTGAAGTGCTTTAGCACAACTGTAATCTGTACATTACGCAGAGTTCTCAACAGTAAACAAATGGTTGCATTTTGTACCAGTTGAAGTTTCTGGTTTGTCTAAGGGCGAGGCCCTATGTGGAACATGTTGTAACAGTCTAGCCATAGGATTGCCAGGTCCCCACAGCCACCGGGAATTGGAAAACTCCTGGAGATTTGGAGATGGGAGCCAGTGGAAGATGGGACCTCAGAGGAGTACAATCCATAGAGTTCACCCTCCAAAGCATCCATTGTCTCTGGAGAAACTGATTTATGTAGTCTGGAAACGAGCTGTAATTCTGGGAAATCCCCAGATCCCACGTGAACATGACCAGATAGGCTGAGTCAAAAAAGGGAGCCAACCTTCGCTGGAGATGAAAATGAAAGAATGCATTTTTCACACTTGAATTTTCTTGCTTATCCAGTAACTGCACAGCTCTCGATAACCGAAGTGGACAGGTTGCTGGGTTCAGTGAGGGCGACCACTTGCTCCTTAGATCCTTGCCTGTCCTGGCTGCTTAAGTCAGGAGACCAGCGGGTAAGAGGCCCCTTGAGGGAAATTGTGAACCTCTCCCTTATATCGGGAAAATTCCCAGAGGGGCTTAAGGAGGGAGTGGTTCACCCCCTACTGTAAAAGCCATTGCTGGATCTGCAGGACCCCACCAGCTATCGACCAGTTTCACATTTTGCATTTCTGGGTAAGGTGGTGGAGTGTGCTGTGGCAGACAAGCTCTAGCATTCTTGGAGGAAACTTCAGTCCTGGACCCATACCAGTTGGGCTTCCATCCTGGCCATGGGGAAGAGACTGCGCTGGTTGCCTTGATGGATGACATCTGGTGCCAGCTGGACCAGGGCAGATCAGCCATACTCGTACTCCTAGACCTATTGGCCATGTTTGACGTGGTCGACCATGAGCTGTTGGCCCATTGCCTCACCAGAGCTGGGGTTAGGGGGACTGTACTACAATGGCTGGTCTCTTTTCTCTAGAACCAGTCACAGAGGGTTGCTGTGGGGATGAGTTATCAGATCCTGTGGGGTTCCCTTGTGGCGTCCCACAGGGGGCAGTTCTAGAGGAAAAGCCCCTTGCACCCAGAAATACAACAGGCGTTTCCCTCCCTCACACCTCCATAAAGGTGGACCAGGCTGGGTAGAGAAGGTAGTAGAGAGGGTTGCCTCCTTCCCATCCTCCCACATCTCCCAAAGGCTAGGCCATGCAGGGAAGATGTGGAGGTGGGTTGCCTGCTTCTCATACCCAACATCCCCCAATGGACAGGCTGGACAGGTAAGGATGTGAGGGTGGGCTGCCTCCTTCCCACTCACCACCCACGTTTCCCAAAGGCTGGGCAGAGAAGGTTGTAGTGGGGCTGAATGTCTGCACGCAACTTGAACTTTATAATGTTTAGTGATGATGTCTATTGTAACCTTGGGTCAAGCCCTATGCGAACCCATTTCTTAACAGCTGTTTTGGGGACATCCTTGGGATGAGCTCTGCCTCTCTAGTTACTTGACCTTCTTTCTGTAATCATGAGGCTGTCTGCAGAGATTCAGCCCAAAGTAAGCCCTTTGGGGCAACTTCTTTCTGACCCTTATTTATTACATAGCCCTGGAGTGATTCCAGCTTTTCCTATTAATTTGGGATTTCTTTGCTGCTGCTTATACTCAGCCTCATATTTCAAATTCCTCATGAATGTATCTGGTTTTCATTTAAACATACTGGAGGGTTCTTTCGAAAGAAAGGGGGGAAAGCAAAGAAAAAAAATAATAACAGGAATGGTTAAAAAAAAACCTAATAAAGGGAACATGCAAGTCCAGTTATTCAAGCTCATCCGTGCTCGTCAGTTAAGCCCGTCCACTTGTTTATACTGGCAAGACAAACGTAAAGTGTCATTGGATATAGTCATCATTCTTGTATGATATGTATATAATATGCACACACATTGTCAGGAACTGCAGAGATTCCATGAGTTATGAAGTCTTCATTGTAAAAGGAATAAACACAGTGAGCAATAATCCTGGAAGCAATCAAAATGCCTCTTCTTCAGTGATTGTAAAGCCCCTGGGTTCGGCAGCACGGAAAGACAATCCAGAATTGTTGGGCTTTGGTCACAAGAATTAAAAAAAAAAAAACCCTTCTAGATAGATAGTTCACCCCATTATGAAGCCATGGAGAGAGTTCAGCATGTGAACAAGAGGACAGGGAAATATGACTCTTGGCATTTTAAGCCAGAAGAACTGGAAGTAATCCATAAATGGAAATCTTGGGTTCATTTTAGTCGGGATCAGAATTATTGTGAGACATCTATATCTTGAAGAGCCACTTGAAGCAATGTGTTAGATACCCAGCGCCAAGCACATACTGATTCTTTCTTTTTTTTCTTTTTAGTTTGTCTTCGTTTTAGAATTGCTCTTTCATTTCCCTTATCATACAAAAGGAGGGCAAGTATGGATTTAGTCAAGTTGAGATGGAGAGATTCCAGTGGGGCAAGGGGTGGATGTGATCTGGTGTGATGTTATTCAGTCTTTTGGGGAAAAATAAATTACTCATATACTCTGATGAAGAGTGCTTGCACTCGAAAGCTCATATCCTGAAATCTTTGTTGGTCTTAAAGGTGCTATTGGACTCTGATTTTATCATATAAATTTTTTATTTGAATATTTATATATGACTCTTCAGTCATATATAAATGAGGATCCTTATGTACTTTTAAACTATCTGTCTGTTTTCTGGAGACTAACTAAAATGGACCCTCCATACTCTTACTGTTGCACCAAGACTTTGCTCTTGACATGTAGAGGGATGGGGTGTATGCCTGGCTCATCAAACATATGATTCTGTACTGCAGGGCTATCCTGCCTGCTGACCTCCCTGGCCTGGAGAATCTTGCTGCTAGCATAGCAGCCCCCAGTCCACCAAAGCTTCTCAGCACCTTTTCCTCAAAAGCTAAGGAGGCTGGCCTACAGAGCAACCCCATAGGCCCACCAACCATCCCTGAGAAGCTAGCAGATGGACACTGCTGATTCCTTTTTTGCCCACTTGAGTGAGCTGTAGGGTCATAGGGCTCAATGGCAGCCATCCCTGCAGAGTCTGCACATACATAGCCACAGTGCAAAAAAGGGAGCAATTGAGTCATCTTCTCCCTCCCCACTTTGCATGCAACTTTTATGAAAATTCACCTTGCGGTTGTTTGCAGGAGAAACTTTTCTGTCAATAATTTTTTTCAGCAATCCAAGACTAGCAATAATTGTGTATCACTAGACTTACCTCTCCCCCTTCTTAAAAAAATTAATTACAGGAAAGTAAGCGATAGTCAAGTTTGTACACTGATGAATAGGTATGGGGGAGATGGTAGAAAGTACAGAGTGAGAGGAACAATCTTGATTTGGGTGGTAAAGATGCCTCTGAGGGGCAGAAAAAAAGGGGGAAATCCAAGGGTATTTGTATGCTTTTGAATTACTTTCAGCTTGGAAGCAAAGCAAGAGAGGAAATCACCACAAAACCACTCTCAGAAAACACCAGGAAACAACAACCAGAAAGCAAACTGATAACTGAAGGGAGGAAAATCAATGCAGAATGAAAAAGAAAACCCAATGGACATACATAGTGAAAGTGTGGGAAAGCACCCATGCATAAAAGGCCTTTATTTGGGCAGAAGGTTCCACATAAAAATACTTACAATGCAAGAACATAGTAAGGACTGAGAAAATAATAAGAAAATAAAACGGCCTAAGTGAAAAAGGATTATGTTTAAGAGGCCTCTGAGATAATATATTTGGTGTTCTTAAGATGCAAGCCTGTGATTAACTCCCACCTCCCTAATGAAGAGACTAACATTTAATTACATCCTATCCATCCCCCCACCAATTACTATATTTTAGTTTGAGAAAAACATCTACTGCTCCCTGAGTATTTACTCGGATAGTCTGAAGGAGGCCCAACTATCTGATTTCCCAGCTCCAAGGTATTTTACTTTAGAACAGCTAATTTTAAATAAAAATTAAACCAGAATGAGATAAAGAAAGTTTATCGTGAGAAATCGTCTGGGAAGCCCTTTGGAAAGAAAAGAAGGTATTTTATGAGTAGGAAAATATCAAAGTTACACATAAAATCATAGCTAAGAAAAAGGAAATTAATTTGAATTTATATGTTAGCAGAGAGGAACATTAATCATACTGCATTTCTTTGTTCTCTGAGCCAATGAGAAAATTTAGACTATTTGTCTTGAGGGCTCTTGTGTGGTATACGTTACTACTCTTTGCCCGAGCCATGAAATACAGACACGTGTCTGCAGATCTGTGGAGTTGGCACCAAGACCAACAGGCCCCATGTTACCATTTTTTGCTACAGTAAATTCTACTGCATACATATGATTAATGACCTTCCCTCGTACGATCCAAACGTTTTTTAATTTTTCCAATTAAAATGTGTTACAACAATTAGATTACAATGTGTTGTATTTGGTTCAGATTTTGATTCTTTTATATCCAAAAGCACACCCCTAATTCATGATTCTTTCCCAGCTCCAGAGATGTTGGCCATTTGAATCTTCTCAAAGCTTTATGGGAAATTTGTGACAATACGTTGGTATCCCAGCTGCTTCTCTAAACCCTTCCCACAACGACCTGTCAGCTTACTGTCAAACACATTGAAATTGTTCCTAATACAGTGACCATATGTTCTTCACACACATTCATACTCACCTGCAAAGAGCGATTTTTCCCTGTGAGGAAGACAGGCACTGACTCCCATCTTGTTTTCTTTATGTACTTTCCATGTCTTCCAGCTTGAAGCCATCTTTCATGCATCAATCTTTCTCTCTCTTTCACAAAGCTGTAAGGATTTCTGACACACTCGGCTTTCCCTCTTGTTTCCTGCAAAGGGAAGATATTTTGACTGATGGACTGCTGTCACCCAGAGGCAAATTCATCTAGAACGTAACTTTATTTAAAGACTTGGTAATTAGTTTACTGGAGAAAGGACTGAAAATTGTCAGGGTGAAAAATGGTTTCATTTGCATTCAAAGGGCAAAGGGGAGAGGAGAACTATACTAGAAACCTAAACAGTTCACTTCTGGCAAGAAACTTCCATGGAGACATTATGCTAGCCAAGACACTTCCTGGAATTATTTAAATTCTATTGATTTAAAGGAATAAATTCAAAGTCATCTTTCATGGAGCTGTTCTGGAGACATGCTCTGTAAACTAATGGGGTGCTCTTTTAGTGACCCCCACTTCCTTTACCAATATTTATAGCTGTTGACAGTGGCATAGTACAAATAAACCTAACTTCCATTCACAATGAAAGGTGGAAGTCTTGTAACTTTCTTATAAAACTCAATTTCAGGTTTTTGCAAGAAACCGCAGATATCAAAACTTGCTATGAAAAATTTTAATACGAGCAGTTTTGATATCAGAAGAACACTATCTAAATCACTTCAATAGTTCACTGGTAATCGATCACCTGTCTTTTATAGAGGCTTTTGACTGGTCTTTAAAGAGAAGAAGCAAACCAGAAATCTGGTTGAAGAATTCAGTAAAATCAGCCATGCAAAAATGAATGCTTCATAAAAACCTATTACATTCCCACAAAATTTGTGATTGTCATTATTATTATTTTTAATTCCAGGATCTGCTACTAGATTTATACATGCAGCATATTTCTGAAATTGATTTCAGGCATGGGACTGACTGTGACGTAATTGTGCATAGGATTGTATCCTTACTGAAGCCAAGACCTCTCCATTGTGAAGTTCCACTAAAGAAGCATAGGGAAGGAAGGCCTGTTTGACATTTCAAAATGTCTATGTTTCAGATTTTTTTTCTAATATTCCATTTGAATTTACTACAGATGTATTCAGTGTCATCATCTTAGCATGCCTAAAAGATAGTTACAATTTATGTATATACATCCCACAGCTTTGTATGTAAGAGGCAGTTATTACATCTAATGAGAGTGGGGATTTGTATACACAAACTGAGAAAGATAAAGGATAAACATTAACTTTGCCCTTTTGTATTGCCCACCAGCTTGAACTACACATAAATACTCTTACAACTAATCTCATCCAAATGTGGATTGGCAAAGGAGAATCGGAATGCATTTGTGAGCATATTCATTACATTTGTATCACATCTTTCAACTTATTCTGTAGTATAGTAGAATAAGGATTGTTCCATAGTTCATAGAAAAACAGAATTCAAGTCCAAGCTTGCTGGTTATACCGCAAATGTTTACTCCAAGTCTGGCTAAAACAAGTTAGCTGGAAAAGAATGGATTAAATCAGGATTTTGTTTTCATAACTTAAATGTTGAGTAGTGTTCCCTGAAGAAGAACGTACGTGTTTGAAATTCAACAGGAAATTTAGAAATCATTTTGGCAATAACCCTTCTCGGGTCATTGGTTTTCTCTTTTTCATTGTTGTGAAGCTTACTGCAAGGCACGTTTACTCAGAAATTCCTTGGTGGATTAATCCCAAGTGACTATACACAGGACTGTATTCTTTAAAAAACCCAAAATATTGTGCAATAGCATGTATTAGATATTGCCCATAATGTGAAAAGAGACACACATCAACTTCTATCTTTGCACATGTACAATTCTTATTTATGAAGAAGAAGAAGAAGAAGAAGAGTTGGTTCTTATATGCCGCTTTTCTCTACCCACTTTCCACAACAGACACCTGTGATGGAGGTGAGGCCGAGAGAGCCTTGATATTAATGAAGAACAACAGTTGGTTCTTATATGCTGCTTTTCTCTACCCAAAGGAGTCTCAAAGTGGCTTACATTTGCCTTCCCTTTCCTCTCCCCACAAAAGACACCCTGTGCAGTGGTGAGGCTGAGAGAGCTCTGATATTACTGCTTGGTCAGAACAGCTCTATCAGGGTAGTGGCGAGCCCAAGGTCAACCAGCTGGTTGCATGTGGGGGAGTGCGAAATCAAAGCTGGCTCACCATATTGGAAGTATGCTTTATTTATTTGTTAGTTTGTTTATTATTCTTTTACTTTTGTTCTTTGTGTCCCAACAAGCCACTTTCAGCTGATACATAAATGACTATTCCAAAACAAATAAAAACCATGAGCATTCCAGTAAAAGCAAAACACACACACAAAGTCTACATCTTGCTATACCAATAGTTTAGATGCCACCAGCTTTTCTGCTGCTAAAAAAGGGCGGAGGTTTTAACTACCAACTCAGAGTGCTTTGTGTACCTTTCGTGTCATCTTGTTCTTTATCCTGTGCTTTATTTGCATTCATTATTATATCCCATGTATACTTCTTTATAATAACTTTATTTTTATGGCCTGCCCTTCCCAGCTGGCTCAGGGCGGGTAACAACAGGCATGTACATGTAAGTCAAAGGGAAAATAAGCATTAAGGATAGTCCTGAGACCATTAGAGAAAAGAAAAGAAAACCCATGCCACAAACCTCACTGCAGTTATCCCTATTTATTTCCAGTCATTGATCAAGAATGTTGTTAAATGTTTCTCATAGGGATTGCTGTACACCTGCTCGATTTCTTGATTAACAGGTTCATCATAAATCCATTCAGTGATTAGGGTGGCCACTCAGTTATTGGATGGAGTTTATTTTAATCAGTAAACCAGGTTTTGGAGGGCACAGTGATTATTTTGGAAGCTTTTTGGTTTGCAACATCAACACAACGGGGAATAGGGGAAAAAATGGGTAACTGATGGCTTTTCAACAAACAGTGGAATTTATCTTATTAAATTACGAAGGGATATCATCATTCCTTCAGGCTCTCAAAAGTCAACATTATTAAGGGGTAATATGAAATTTATTTAGACAATTATAAGGCTGATGACTAATCAGGTAATTGTCCAGTCCAGTTTTCTATCATCCAGAAAAGTCCTGAAGAAGAATATTTCAATAACTGTTTTTATAAGGTATTGATAATCATATATGGTTTCACTGGCCCTGAAAATACACAGTGTGTGGAAATAAGTGGGGATTTCAGAGCAGCAAGGTTTATGACATGAATTCTCTTGTCTGAATTAATGGTGTCAGGGCTGCCCTTAAAGCTTTGCCAGTAAGACGCCCCTGCACTACCTTTATCTGTGCTTCCTTCCAAAAAGAGGGACCTGGCCCACAATCTCCTAACTGAAAATTGCCTTTGGGATCCCCCATCCCAAATTCATATCTTCAAAAACCTTTCTTGAGTAGTTTCTGTACTGTCCTTCTTATTGAGATGTATGTTTTTCATTTTGTATCAAATAGCCAGGGAACAGCATCTCTTTCCAGCTGTGATTTTGTTGTGCTGAGATGACTCTGTTACCTGTTTAATAAATACAATTGCTCCTCAGGAGAGCCCTTGTAGGACCGGCAGTGCCTATAAGTCAGCTCATATGGAGAGAATACCAGGCCTCTCTGAAGGGCTAGGCGGATATAACAGCAATTTATAAAGTTATGTTTCCAGATCCTTTTTTTATAGCCTTCCAATAATACCACGCCAGAAAAATGGGGATAGGAAAAGCAATATACATCCCAAAGCATTTAATCCTTCCCTTTCTTTCTCAGATAATAAGACAATCATCGGGATTCTTTCTGCTTTCTGACTCGCAAGTCTGACATCCTTCCAGATGAAAAGAATGGGGCCCTCAAGCAGGCCGAGACTGCAATGTCTGTGTGTAACTAGGGATACCAGTCCCCAGGTGGGACCTAGGGCTTTCCTGGAATTATAACTCTTCTCCATGCTAAAAAGATCAGTTCCTCTGGAGAAAGTGATTGTTTGGAGGATGGAGAGTATTCTAGGCCAGGGGTAGTCAACCTGTGGTCCTCCAGATGTTCATGGACTACAATTCCCACGAGCCCCTGCCAGCAAACGCTGGCAGGGGCTCATGGGAATTGTAGTTCATGAACATCTGGAGGACCACAAGTTGACTACCCCTGCTCTAGGCTACAGAGTTCCTTCCCTGCCCCAAATCCCACCCACTCCCAGCTATACTCACAAAGTCTCCAGACAACCCTATGTGTAACCCGTATCATTTTCACTTTAACAAATTATTTTATTTTTATGAAAAGGCTTAGAACTTAGGGAGCAAAAGGTTACAGAGCATGGACAGTAGGACTTCCATCTACCCAGTGGCACCTTGCAATACTCTGCTATTACAACCAACTCCCCTGGAAAAAATGGCTGCTTTGGAGGGCGGACTCTATGATCTTATACTTTGCTGAGGTCCCTCCCCTCCCCTTCCTAAATGCTTTCCTCCACAGGTTCCACCCCCAGAATCTCCAGGCATTTCCCAATCCCCAGCTGGTTAGAAAAGAGTGTATAAAGTGCAAGGTAGAACCTGCTAGCAGAAATGGCTTTGAAGCAAAACAAGGGTAAAGGTAAAGGTAAAGGTATCCCCTATGCAAGCACCGAGTCATGTCTGACCCTTGGGGTGACGCCCTCTAGCGTTTTCATGGCAGACTCAATACGGGGTGGTTTGCCAGTGCCTTCCCCAGTCATTACCGTTTACCCCCCAGCAAGCTGGGTACTCAACAAAAACAAGGGAGAGATTGGCAAAAAAGCACTCTCAGAAAACCCGGGGAAACAGAAAGCAAACTGAGTATTTAAAGGAGTGGAGGGAAATCAATGCAGACTGACAAAGAAGACCCAATGGCCATTGCACTGTGAAAAGGAATGAAAACTCCTGTGCATAATAGGCCTCACTACTCCCCTAAAGCCCTCTAACTTTCCTCTGCTATAGTCAAAACGTATGACAGCCAGAAAATACATTCACTAGGTTGATCATTTCAGTATCTTTCCCTGAGAGGGATGGAGGAATCGTGAGTGATTTCACTGTGTACTGAGACAGTATACAAGAAAATTGAACTGGTGCACCTATTCCAGAAGGCTGATTAACTCAAAAGCAACACGTGCAGCTATTGGCTCTCTTCCATACAATAGTCCGATGCAGCCTGTGTAAAAGGCTATTTTTACTCTCTGACTCAGTAATGGGAAGCTTGCTCTGATGTGCTGCCAAGGACCTCTAAAGTAGCCCAACGAAATAGATAGAGTGGGGCCTTGATGATCCTGTTTATCTAACCTTCACACATCCAACACTCTCCTGCCCAAAACAAAGTCATATCCTCCAAGAAATCTGCATGGATTCAGTCTGGATAAGTCGCTGGCGAGATTCCTCTCAACTGTTGGCTCAGGGTTTTGTTGCTGGGCTTTGGCCATGGGGCAGAGGTGGGTGGAGTGACTGTCTCTGCGTGGGATGAGCTGAAGCAATGGAATGTCGGGCTTCTGCAGTTTTAATAGCTGTGTATAATAAAGAATATTGGCAGGTGCCTGAGCTTGTCATGCAAGACTAAGAAAAGTGGAACTTACTGTTGAAGTTTCAAAGGCCCTGTCATGCATTCTAGCCAATCATCCTAGCTGGGCAAAAGCAATCCGGATCTTTCCTTCAGCACAAGACTAATGAGCTTTCTGGTTGTTTAATGATCAGTTTGCAATATGATTTTAACCTCCCGGTAGGGCCTGGAAATCTCTAAGAATTACAGTTAATCTCCAGACTACTGAGACCAGTGGTTTTGAGGGAAATGGCTGCTTTAGAGGGTGGATTTTGAACCTGTTGAGGTCTGCTTCTCCTCCCCAAACCTCTCTAGACTCCACACCCAAAACGACAGGAATTTGCCAACCTGGAAGTGGCAACCATAGTTTGCACCTAAAAATCAAAATGAAGTTTTGTGCCACTTTTGGTGACTAATAGATCCATTGAACTGTAAAAAATTAATGGATCTGGCCTTCTTCTAGAATTACAACTGATTATCCTGGAGAAAATGACACCTTTGGACTGCAGATTCTATGGCACCAAACTGCTTGGTTTCCTCCCCAAAGTGTGCCTTCGCCACATTGCCAGCCTCTTGGTGTACCTGGAGATCTATTCTTATTGCAACTGATCCCCAAAGATCAGTTCCCCTGAAGACAGTGGTGCTATGGCATGTTACCCCAACGAGATCCCTCTCCTCCCCAAGGTCTTCCCTCTCCAGACCCCAACTTTAAATCTGCAGAAATGTCTCAACTTGGAGCTGGCAGCTCTGTCTCTCAGCAGATTGATTGATTGATTGATTTGATTAATTTCTACACCACACCCTCTGCCCACTCCACGGCATGAACAGCCTGAACAGTCTGTTTGGTCCTCAGGTCTTGAAAGCTAAGCTGGATCGGCCACCATCAGTATTGGGTGGGAAAGCAACAGGGAACACTGGGGTTGCTATGCACCTCTGCACATCTCTTGCCTCAAATAACCTATGGTTGGGCTTGCCATGAGCCTGTTGTGACTTGATGATACATTCTCTCTCTGGCATAAAATTACCAAAATAATCAGGTCAAAAATCATAAGGACCCCACCTCTACATTCCCGTGGACAATCCAGGCCTGGCTTCCCTGCTCACATCTTTCTGCTCATTAAAACCACGCCCTTTCCCCAAAGCTGATCCCAAGGAACTGTTCTTTTTTTATGACACTATGAATATTCATACTTTGATCTCAGCGCTCCCTGCGACCACTTCTCCAGTCTCAGACTCATTGACAAGATTCCTATTCATTTGAATGACCTTCAAGGAAAACTGACTTGTCTGTGCAACTAGAGGAGGGCAGAAAGGGGGGAAAGGAGACAGCCCTTTCCCTGCCGCTCCCCCTCCCACACACCCTGATCAAGTGTAAACATTGTTCCTTTCACAAAGGAGTGTATTGTATCAGTGGAGGGATCAAGACAGAGGGAAAAGAGTCCTATGTGGAAAGGGAAAACGGGATGTGAATATAAATTCTGTAAATATTTTCTTTCAGTCACCCGGCGCAATCCCAGGAAATAGATCTGGTTTCGCAGAGGGGAGAAGCAATCTGCATTCCAGTTACCACAGGTTTCTTCCTAACTATTAAACTGAGCCCGGGGCTACATCAGACATTCAGTTTTCTTATTCAGACTTGAAAACTCAAGAAGGGAAGCAGCAACAAAACAATGGCGAGCATGTGCCTTCATAATGTGGGAATGGTTAAATGTGTGCTCAAAGGCTTTGTTCACACATGAGGTTTAAATATATTCTGTGTGTCTCTTTCCCACAAAATGCTGGCAATGAAAGCAGATGCAGAATCCACATCAGCCGGAAATATTTGATTTTTTTTAAAACCATCTTCTGCTTTATATCCTGCATTAGCACATAAATGACATGACAAGCTCTTTTAGCTTGTATCGTGTTAATACTTATGCTACGCTGCAGTCCCTTCTGGGGGTTCCAGATTTCTCAAAATTGGTGAGTCAATGTCACATTGTGATGATTGTATTCATTCACTATGTGTAATCTGCCTGGAATCCCTGTGAGAAAGACCGACTATAAATAACATATCGGTAGATAAATTTCCATTCCTTCTATTATGTATATCAGGAACAATGTGCATGCACTGGTCTGTGGCCAATACTATGGAGTTTGGCATGCATGTTCCCAGGGGATCGTCCCTAATGCATAAGGGGAAGAAGAAGAAGAAGAAGAAGAAGAAGAAGAAGAAGAAGAAGAAGAAGAAGAAGAAGAAGAAGAAGAAGAAGAAGAAGAAGAAGAAGAAGAAGAAGAGTTATGGACAGAACACTGCATCATTACAATCTCCTTCCATTTTCTCTCCCCACAACAGACACCCTGTGAGGTGGGTGAGGCTGAGAGAGCCCTGATATCACTGCTCGGTCAGAACAGTTTTATCAGTGCCATGGTCACCCAGCTGGCTGCATGTGGGGCAGTGCAGAATCGAACCCGGCATGCCAGATTAGAAGTCTGCACTCCTAACCACTACACCAATCTGGCTCTGAGAAAACCTCTGAGTTGCTCAAACACTGATGAAACCAGCCCAGACATGGTTTTGGTTTTCATTGAGGTTTCCTACAGTATCTGTTGGTCTGGGTGGGCCAATTGCATCTAGACCACAATGTTTCTTGAGGCCTACTATTGCATCTGATAGAAGCCATGAGGCAGAGTTGTGGTAGTGTAAGAGGTATACCACATCATTAAGATTTGCCTGTTCTTGCTAGAGCCAAACCATTTTTCGATCATACATTTCAAGTTACAAATTCCAACATCTGCCAGGTCGACCAGATGGCTTTCATTATAAAGACAAAAAAGTGGTGCCAGTTTCTCGTGCGTTTTTAAAAAAAAACTCAGGCAAAGGGTACAGTTTATGTGGTAATTAGCTCTATACCTACTTATTTAGAGATGGGGGTAATAAGAAAGGCCAGCCATCAATTCATCATCCCATGTTTTCATAAATGTCCACTGTACCTGTATTTATTAACCACATAAATGAAGGCTTGGATAAGGGATGGCCTTATGTTTATACTACATGCAGCCTGGCAGGCGACATGCGGACTTTAAACTGCAAGAGTAAAGTGGAGTTCTTTTCATGGGTTGGATATTTGTCGTGACTTCAGAACATACAAAACTACCTCACAACAAGTCAGTCAACTGATCTATCGATCATTGGCAGCAGTCTGAAACTGCCCAATTCATGCCCAATACCAATTACCGGAGATCTGCCAGGGATCCTGGAACGTTCTGAACAGAAAGAACAGGGCCTTCCTGTCTATATGCATTCTGAATAATTAGTGTTAGAAATAATTAAAGCAATTTATGGAATAGGTATGCCAAAGGCATATATTCCTTTTGCTTGAAAATGTTCATTATTTTCTGTTGTGTTTTATCAATATATGTAATTCTGAACACAGGAAAAAAAATTTGTTTGCTTGTTTATGTGGATGATTAAATCCAGATATTGAGGCCATGACAGGCAAGACAGATATTTCTGACAAAACTGAAGGAAGTCCCTAAAAAATTGGAGGGTTAACACACCTACTCCAAATAATAGATGCAACACCTGTAGTTTTAAGAAATTAATAACTTCAGTGGCAGTTGCTGGACACCATAACATTATCACCAGCCTTCCAACCCTGTTTCTATCAGTAAAAGGTTGGTGGGAGGGCCATTTCCAGGGCTTTTTTTCACAGTGGAAGGAGGCCCCATGGGACCAGGCCCAGCAGCAATCACTGGATACCTTGTGACTTGCATAATTCACCCTGGCCTGGCTACTTGCTATTGTTTATCAGCAGCAACCCCACAAAAGTTCATGTGGTATAATGGTTAGAATTTTGGAGTAGGATCCTGGAGTGCAAGGTTTGAATCCCATTCTGCCATTGTAGCTTGCTGGGAGATATTGTATCAGTCACATACTCTCAGCCTAACCCTACCTTACAGTGTTGTTGTGAGGATACAATGGAAGAGAAGAGAATGATGTAAGCTATTTTGGGTCCATATTGTAAAAAAAGGCAGGGTATAAGTGAATAAAAATAAATATAGCTGAAGAAGAGAAGTCTATTGGGAAGAAGAGAAAATGAAAGGAATGTCTAGGCTTATGCAACAAAGTTCACATGACCATCCCCGGAAGTTGGGTTGCCAGCTTTGGGTTGGGAAATACCTGGAGATTTGGGAGGAGGGCAGGGTATGGGGAGGGGAGTCCACCTTACAAAGCAGCCATTTTCTGTAGAACTGATTTCGGTTGTCTAGAGACCAGTTGTAATAGCAGGGGGTCTCCAGGTACCACATGGAGGATGGCAAGCATACCTGGTATTGTGAAGATGCACACTTAAAAATAATTAAACAGCTCAGCAAATGCAACTGCATTTGAGTTAGTATACATTCCCAGCTCAATCACAGTTTGGTTAGAACAGATGAGGCCAAATTTCAGAGGCCACGACATATTATACAGATAGGGAGCTGAGGGACAGAGAGGTTTGGGAAAATGGTACACACACAAATGCATAGCAAAGCCACGATAGCAGTGTTCTGTGACATGGTTCCATCTTTGACCACATTGCCTTTATTTTGCCACCTTAGATTTGCTCTCTGGTTTCCCAATTGTTGTCCCCCTGGGTTTCCATAGAAATAACCAGTTCAACAGAACAATAGAGGGTAGACAACATCCACGTGGAGCAGGGTGTGGAATGCACAACGAGCTTCCTTCTGGGGGAGTTCCCAGCACCATTGATGACAGAAGAGTGGGATAGATGGCTCATTGGTCTGTTCCGGTCTGTCAATCACTCTAAAAGTGGAGGAAAAAAAGGATTAAGAAAAACGCCCAATTTACAGTTCTCTTTCAGTCTGCCGCATATTCTTTTTACTTTTCTGGCAACAAGTGAAACAAGAGTGTCTAGAATCCACTGATTCTTCCCTTAATCACTGTTTTTTCTGGCAATCACACAATTGCTGGGGGTGACGTTCCCTTGTGCCTGTTTTCCCATCCAAAGCATTAATATGGTTTCTTTTCCCCACCACATCCCTAGTAATCGCTTTGCAGATCTTCGCCTGATCCTGATTTGCACTCCAGATTATCATAGGCAAAAGGACAGCTACGCCCCTTGCCCCAAGCATCAGAAGAACTTGGCTTCTTTAGATGCAGTTAACATTATACACGTACTTCCAAATTAATTTACATGGCTCCTTGAGGATGTTTACAGCATTGAATTGCCAATAATTTCAAACTGCATACAGGCAACTCACTTCCTACCTGATTGGCCCTCCCTGGCAGTGTGCTGCCAATAGAGAGAGAACACTCTGCCAATGAGGGGCTTATCTGTCCTCAACTAAATGCCTGGTGGAAGAGCTCCCTTTGCAGGCCCTGAAGAACTGTTTTAGTTCTGTTAGAGCCCTGATCCCCTCTGGGAGCTCATTCCACCAGGTGGGGACCAGGATAGAAAAGGTTCTGGCCCTGGCATAGGCAGAGAGGTGGTCCCTCAGGTACACTGGGCCCAGACCACTTATGGCGTTGAAGGTAATAATTTGATATGATAGGGTAGATACTCACCCTCACACAAAAGTGATATCACTAGATGAAAAATTGACATGCCTTGAGTGTCTTAGAAAACATTCAGATAATCATGGTTGCTATTTTAAAAGCAGACTATAAAATTTGATCTTCTGCAAAATACGTTAAAACAAAACAGACTATTAAAGTATACTGTAAATCATTAATATAGCTCACAGCGCAATCCCAAACAGAGTTAACACACTTCTAAATCCACTGGCTTCAATTGACTTAGAATAGTGTAATCCTGCTTTGAACTGCACTGGTTGAGAACATATGGGCATTTTTTCCTGGTGGAGGAAAAGATTTGGGTTTGAAAATGAAATTTAAATGTATGACATTGGTTGACAGCCATTGGACATATTTCAAATGAATTTTAGTACAAAAAAAGAGATTATTTTTTCCTGGTGGAATGAATCAACAGATAGTTTTTGGATGTAGTTTAATTATTCCACATTTGCATTATGGCCTCACTAAAAGGTTCCAGCTGATGAGATCAAGGGTTTACTGACATTGGATGGCTTTGTCTACAAGCTCTGAAGGGTTTAAAACTTGTTTTGATGGGATTCCAGTGATGATGCCAAGGCTTATGTCATTTGTTGTAGCTGCTGTTATCCTCAGGACTTATTAAATCACATAGCCCTTTCCTGATCTGTGTAGCAGACTGCAGGGTTTGTTGCAGCCCAAGCAAGACTTTGACTCCTCATGGGGTGCTGCTGCAGACCATTACGGCCGTTTGCATGGGACCATCATAAAACTATTCAAATCAGGAAATCTAACTACATGCCTATGCAAAGAACTGAGAGAACACAGACGTTGCAGACAGAGCAGAAGACGCTTTTTCCATTCCCATCCTATAGAATTTGCTTGGGCGGGCACTGTGTCTAGAGATGTTTAGGAGGCACTGCAAGGTTATTTCTTTGATAGGATTTTAAAGGGGTATGTTATTGTTGTTAGGTGGGAAGTCGTGTCCGACCCATCGTGACCCCATGGACAATGATCCTCCAGGCCTTCCTGTCCTCTACCATTCCCCCAATGGACAAGTTCAAAAGGCAAAAAGGGGTGTAGGCTACAGGCATTTGGGGTTTTCTTATTGCATATTTTAGGTGCCTCTTGTGGCGCAGGGTGGTAAGGCTGCCAACATGCTGTCTGAAGCTCTGACCATGAGGTTGGAAGTTCGATCCCAGAAGCCAGCTCAAGGTTGACTCAGTCTTCATCTTTCCGAGGTCGGTAAAATGAGTACCCAGCTTGCTGGGGGGTAAAACGGTAATGACTGAGGAAAGGAATGGCAAACCACCCTGTATTGAGTCTGCCAAGAAAATGCTAGAGGGCGTCACCCCAAGGGTCAGACATGATTCGGTGCTTGCACAGGGGATACCTTTACCTTTTACCTATTGCATATTTTAAATTTGAGTTTGTAAGCGACATTGAGCTATGATTAAACAGCAGTGGCTTAGCCTCCCGTTCTACATAATTACCCTTAAGAGAGCCAGTTTGGTGTAGTGGTTAGGAGTGCAGACTTCTAATCTGGCAAGCCGGGTTCGATTCCCCACTCCCTCACATGCAGCCAGCTGGGTGACCTTGGCCTTGCCACAGCACTGATAAAGGTGTTCTGACCGAGCAGTGATATCAGGGCTCTCTCAGCCTCACCTACCTCGCATGGTGTCTGTTGTGGGAGAGGAATGGAAAGGCGACTGTAAGCCGCTTTGAGCCTCCTTCGGGTAGGGAAAAGCGGCATATAAGAACCAACTCTTCTTCTTAAAGTTACGGTGTCTTTTCCTAAGTCCTTTATTTCTTGTCATTGGTAGGGAAATAGCCTGCCAGTTGCTGGCATGAATGCCACCTTGAAGGCCAGTGGCATGACCGTGGGATGAGGCCTAAAGCACAGAGTCCCAACAGTCATGACTATTGTGTGTTTAAAACCGCTGCACATACACCCCATAGCATTCAGTTTCTGGAAAGTCAGCTTCCCCCTCCAAAAGTCGTTCTTCTGGATCTGGTCAGGAATTCCTCCAGTTTCTTGAGAGAAAAGGAAAAGATCCAGGAATCTGTCCGACTTCTTTAAAGAAGAAGAGAAGATAATTGCTTTCTTCTGCTTCCATTCTGTTCCCTTTTCCTTCAGTGTCTCCTTCTTTTTATCTTTCTGCCATACCCCTCCCAAGGTGAAATGATCCGGGGAACAGCTGTGCTGAGTGGCAGGACATCTGCTTTGCATGCAAAGGGTTCCAAGTTCAATTCCCAACATCTGTTAAAGGGACCAGGTAAATGTGATGCTGAAGACCTCCATCTGAGCCCCAGGATAGCTACTGCTAGTCATAGATAATCATGGCCTTGATGAACCAGTGGTCTGACTCATTTATTAGGAGCTTCTGGTGTGTGTGTATGCACGTACCCATGTGTGTCACATCTATCTTGCCTTTTCCTCAACTTCTATACTGTAGGAGTAGTCCAAGTCCACAAGAAAGGGACCCTTTACTTACTGAGAGCCAGTTTGGTGTAGTGGTTAGGAGCGCGGACTTCTAATCTGGCATGCCAGGTTATCACAGCACTGATAAAGCTGTTCTGACTGAGCAGTGATATCAGGGCTCTCTCAGCCTCACCCACCTCACAGGGTGTCTGTTGTGGAGAGAGGAAAGGGAAGGCGACTGTAAGCCACTTTGAGCCTCCTTCGGGTAGGGAAAAGCGGCATATAAGAACCAACTCTTCTTCTTCTTCATGGTCTCATGTCCCCATAGAAGTAGAAGGTAAAATTTAACTTCTTATGCTGGTGGTCAAATCATACACAATGTTCAGTTGGAATGAATTTTCTCAATGGTTTCATTGAAATTCCAAGCAACAGGGTTTTTTTTTTTACCTCAGAAAGGGTACCTTTCTATTATCTGTGCTTTCCCCCCTGCAGAGTGAAAGCTTCATGGGGGGTAATTTTAGATATAAAATCGAACCTCCAGGGGCCTGTACTACCACCATCCCTTCTATGGTTGTGTGAATTAGATCTAGGGATATGCTCTGTCCACCAGACCTCTTTTGCCATGCAGGGCCCAGCTTGGGAAAAATGGATTCATATGCCTAGTTGTGGGGGGGGGGGGGGTTCCGTCACAAGGTGAAAATCCATATGGATCCCATTCTTCGTAATGGTTCAATACATATTTTGGTTCCAGGCCAACATGAGCACAACAGATGTGATTTTTTTTGAGGCTCGCTGAACTTGGAGTGACCTGAGGTTGGAGAGTACATTGAACCACTGACTAGATGAAGATATATGTAGGGAAGCTCCATTGTAAGAGATTACTAGAAAAAGCCACTTTACAGGGGGGAAAAATCTGAAAATCCGCCTGTGAGTTGCTGCTGTCATGCCAGGGGCCCCTGAGACATGAGTGGGGTGACAGCCAGGCCGGGCTTGAGGCAATCTCCACTCATGCTGCTGCCATTGGTCTCCTGCGTTCCTCCTGGCCAGCTGCCACCCCACCCATCCCTTGTCCACCCACACTCCTGACATGCAATAGCATGAGTGGGGCTCATGAGCTGCCATCAGGCCTCATGAGCTGCCACTGCACCACTTCCTCCTGCGGGTGATGGCTAGCCAGGGTTAATGCAGCCAGGGTTAATGCAGAGTCCCACCTGCTTCACCACTTCTGCCGCCTGCCAGGAGTGCAGGTGGAGGAGGGATGGGTGGGGCGGCAGCTGGCAGGCCCAGCCATGAGCTCCGTTCGCTCAGCCATCTCCTTTCCCATGCTCGCTGCTGCTGCCTCCGCAGTGACCGCTGTGACCACCACCCGGCTCCCTGCCTCTTATGCCACGCTTAGGGAGGGGTGAGATGGACTGACGTAACGTCTGCTTCTGCTTCCGTTACACTCCAGCCCTGAACGAGGCATAAGATGTGTTCCACATGAAAAAGCCACCTGAGGGGGGGGGGGGGGATGGAATAATAAAAAATTGTGCAGTTGCATTCTCAAATAACTTGGAGATCCTATGAACATGGTTTAATTAAGGCCTGGTTTATGCACAGAGCACTAAGGAGGTGGCAAAATTCTGAAGTAACAAAAGGGGTCGTATCACTTCAGACTGCAGGTGTCACATTTTTATTCCTCCCTTCATGGAAACTTTAATAATGACATCAGGTCGAAATTTCTAATGAGGTCCCAATTTTTTGTTTACATGGAATTTTTAAATATAAGGGAACACTGAAGAATTAGTGGTACAGTCTGCTCCAGGGGCAGTCAAACTGCGGCCCTCCAGATGTCCATGGACTACAATTCCCAGGAGCCCCTGCCAGTGAATGCTGGCAGGGGCTTCTGGGAATTGTAGTCCATGGACATCTGGAGGGCCGCAGTTTGACTACCCCTGGTCTACTCCATCCCCTCAGGCCTCTGACACAATCTGCTGCATCCATAGAGTAGCCATCACAGACAACAAGTCGCTAAGCTGCCCATCTAGAACAATATAATGGCAAATCGAAAAGGTAAATTCATCTGGGCTATGTCATTATCATCGCTGGATGTTTTTTTGAGAGTTCCTGTACTTCAACTGTCACAAAGGAAAGATTAATTAAACCAATGAATGAAGTGTATTAAAAAATGGGGGGGAAATGTCTCTTCGAAGTTAAGCCCTGTGTGATGCCACTTGCCTCAGCTTGCTACAGTAACACTCTTTACCATAGAGTTAGTGAGATAGATAGGAACAGTGACCACTCACGTTTCTGACCCGTTAGAGAGTTAATGTCCTGTTTCCTGCTTCTCTGTCTCTGTCTCTCTCTCCATCCTTCATGCTTGCAACATGACGGGTACAGGGATGCCTCTGGCATCTCTCCCCACCTAGCAATTTAGAGTAGGATAGCAACCATCAGTTTTTCTTTTTATGTGTAGAATGAAGTTTCCTAACAAATATTTATTATACTAGATAAACAGAACAACCAGAGTATGTGCATTTCTTTGTTTGTCGTTTTCCTACCACATGCATTCAGAATCTAAACACGCATGCTGTGCTTACCTGCCTAACCTGGCACTCTGCTAATTTTGAAGGTATTAAGAGTTTACCACTAGTCTATCACTAGATGCACTTCATTTACACTACCAAGTTTACAGCGTTATTGTTGGAAAGAAGGCAGAAGCTACGTTTGGAGATATAGACAAAATATTGGTACGCTGGCCAGCATGGAATGCAGCAGAACTCTGCTGGCAGCTTCACACGCATAGCTGCTTTTGTGCATGATTGGCCAAAGAGCATTCATGTGCTATGACGCCTCAGAATCCGGTTCAGTTCCCTGCCCTCCTTATCCTTGGCACATGTCCATGGCCGCCTTTCCTTTGGATTTCAGTGCATGTCCCACGCAAAGGCATTTCCCCATGTCGTATTCAACATTTCCTGCAGAGCCCAAAGGCCCACTGCTTGTTGGGGGACAGGGGGTGGGGGCACGGGGCACAGATCAGAAGTGATGTGGCTTGGCACTTGGCAAGGTTTTCCGGGACAGTTTGTTCAGGGCCTTCTGGTACAATGGCTGTGTCTCGCCATCGCGGTCCAACTCCCAGTTTTCATGAGTGAGGAATCCAACCGAAAGGTAAACAGGAAAAATGTGACATCTCACGTCTTATAACTACCTAGTACGTTATTTAGAACACTGCACCCCTAGTGCTAGAAATGCCGCACGGAACATTACACAGAGCAGGGTTATACATTCTTTGTCGTGGATACAAATTCACACCAGTGGCAAATAGCGCAAGGTCGCTTTCCGTGACACCGAAATGCCCTTTGGACTGATCATCAGTGGCTTCTGCCGAGATGGTATATGAGTCATGAAAATGAATTCTGCAATGTACCTTTAGACTCAAAGGATCCTAGGGCGTATCCAGCGTTCCTTTTAATGTTTAGTTGCGCACTAACTTTTGGACTAAGTAGAACAAGTTTTGAGTCCACCGTGACCTTTAAAACCAACAAAGGTTTTATCCAAGGTGTGAGCTTTCATACAATGTCCCTCTCTGGTCATTCTTAGCATATTGCAGTCTTTAGCTCCTCATTGCTAGAGTGGCCCGCTCTGGTTTGGGAAATGCCTGTAGATTCAGGGGGGGGGGGGGTGAAGCCTGAGAAAGGTGAGGTTTCAGGAGGGATGAGATTTGTGGGGCATAATACCATGGAGTCCACCTTCTGAAGTGGCCATTTTTTCCAGATGAACAGATCTCTGCCACCTGGAGATCAGTTCTATTCCCAGGAGATCTACTTGTAGGTGGACAACCCTATTCTCACTGCTAATTCACTTGTCCACACAGGCCACAAGCCCACTCACAATGACATTTGCTTAGGACCCATGCTTAGTTTGTATTCCTATGCATGGTGTACATCAATGCAATTTGGAGTTTTCATCTCACAGAGGAGGCAGTGACATTGGCCACTTGAGGGATTTAGGATGTTCCCACGTCTCAGCTCAGGTCCACATTTTGCCCTTCTGTTTCTCATTCTACTTTGCAGAGAATTGGTTGGCACACCAAATCAGGATGGAGGGTGGTAAAGCAAACATATAACCAAGCCATCAGGTGCTTGGGGACTTCCCTCAAGCATTACTCATAGCGAATCGTACAGAGTAAAGCCCAGTTCAACAAACAGGAAGATCAGGTGGTGCAAAATGAAGAACTTCCCTCGAAGACAGAAGCCCAGAGCCAAGGGATAAGCTGTCTTTTAAGCGACAGCCGACCAGCTTGGCATTTCAAAGCGATGTCTTAATTACGGGCGCAACACATTCTTGGGACGTTGGCAGCTCTTTATAAAGGAGCCTTCTCTAGGTCTTTGTAGATCAGCAGCCCGGAGTTGAGCAAGAGTTGCCGAAACAGTGAGGATATTGTTTCCTTCCCAGCCTGAGCAGGCTTGGCTTCATCAGCTGCAAAATTACCTAGAGGATAACTAAATAAACTGGAGACAAACACTTCTTTAAAGCAGCCGTTTCCCCTGCCTGCCACATGTGTTCACGCTGTTTTTCTTTCTGTTTCTTTCCTTTCTCTTTCTCTCCCCCTCCCCATAACCCATCACTCTTCCAAAGACTAAAAGCATTTGCGGTGTCCCCAGCAGGAAAGAGAAAGGGAACTTTCAGGGAATGCTTAACAATCCCTGCATCGACATACATTTTTTTTTGCATGACCCAGAACTTCTCAGAGTATACTGAAAAAACTAACTGAACCCAACCTCAATGCTTCTTTATGTTGGTCATAAAGAAGAAGTTTCTGTGAGGCACAGTTGGCAGGCTGCAACTGAGGAATTAGGCCTGTCCAAAGTTTACAATAATATTTAACATTTCTGTAATAGCATCTGTCTTCCAAATGATTCACATTACAGTGAGTCTCACAACCGCCTTGTAAAGTAGGCCAGTATTGTCATTCTCAAATTGAACATGGTGGACTGACACTCAAAGACACAGTGAGAGAACAGACTGTCTAAGGCAGTGGTCCCCAACCCCCGGTCCGAAGACCGGCCTCGGTCCGTAGATCAGTTGGTACCGGGCCACAGCTCCTCCTCATCCTCCTCCCCAGCTGCTGCTCGGGGGCTGCCCTGCCACTCTGCCGCCAGCTCACCTTTGGTGCTCTCCAGCAGCTGCCATAGCTGGGGCTCCCCCTTGGCATGGCATTGCGCAGCTGCTGCTGGCAGCGCCCCCCAGTGGGCGATGGGAAGTCAGGGGAACTGGCGGGAAAGCAAGCAGAGCAGGGGCTCAGGCGGCGGCAATGTCCCTTGGCAAAAGACTAACCCCCCCCCCCCCCGGGCCTCAGTAAAATTGTCAAGCGTTGACCAGTCCCCGGTGATAAAAAGGTTGGGGACCACTGGTGTAAGGGATTAACTATATGTGACATTGGTGGTCGATGACTGGATTTTGCCAGTGTCTGAATTTTTGCCTTAAAAAGAAGTCAGGAGGAGTGAAATGTGTCTCACACACACACACACATACAGCTAGTAGTAGTTAGGGAGTGAGAAACAGCATTTAAGACTACATGGCAGATCAGGAGATCCAAGCACGGCTCTTTGCGTTGTGTTGATGCAAAATGGAACTAAGCACCAAACTACTATAAGAGTAAAATAGTTTTATCAACACCTTTATGCACCTCCTTGCCCAGCTAGTTCAGGGGATTGGTCTTGGGTGTCATCAGTACGCCGATGACATCCAACTCTTCATCCTAATGGTCAGCCGGCCAGATTCACACCCTGAGACGTTTGCCAGTTGCTTGGAAGCAGTTATGGTCTCGATCAAGCAGAGTTGCCTGAAACTGTGGCTGGGGAGGAAGGGGCTAGGAGAGGAAGAGTTCTTGTCCATCCTAGACAGAGTGCAATTGACTTTAGCACAATCCACTAGGAATTTGGGAGTGATTTTAGATGCCTCCTGATCTATGGAGGCTCAGGTCACTAGAGTAGGCCAGCTGACGTTTCACCATCTTCAGCAAGCTAACGTACTAGTGCCCTACCTGTCCCCAGAATACCTAGCCACAGTGATCCAGACAACCATCAACTCCAGGATGGATTACTGTAACTTGTTCTACCCAGGCCTTCCCTTAGCCCAGATCCAGAGACTGCAATGAGTCCAAAACTCAGCAGCGCTGGCTTTCATCTGGAGCACTGTAGAAAACCCACATCCAGCTGGCGCTCATTGACTCCCGATTGAATTCCAGATCAAGTTCAAGGTTTGGGCATTAACCTTTAAGGCCATTCATGGCTTGGGCCCCACATACCTGAGGGACTGCCTGGCTGACTATGACCCCCATACACCATTGTACTCTGCCAATCCCAACCGGCTGGTTATTTGTAGCCCCCAAGATGTACACCTCACCTCAACTAGATCCAGGGCCTATTTTTGTCCTGGTGGGATGAACTCCAGGCAGATCTGCAGGCCCTTCAGGAGAGCCAGTTTGGTGTAGTGGTTAGGAGTGCGGACTTCTAATCTGGCATGCCGGGTTCGATTCTGCGCTCCCCCACATGCGGCCAGCTGGGTGACCTTGGGCTCGCCACGGCACTGATAAAACTGTTCTGACCGAGCAGGAATATCAGGGCTCTCTCAGCCTCACCTACCCCACAGGGTGTCTGTTGTGGGGAGAGGAAAGGGAAGGCGACTGTAAGCCGCTTTGAGCCTCCTTCGGGTAGGGAAAAGCGGCATATAAGAACCAACTCTTCTTCTTCTTCTTCTTCTTTTGCAGTTCCAAAGGGCCTGCAAAATGGAGCTCTTTTGCCAGGCATTTGCTTGGGACCAGTGAATGATCTATGGTACAATATGTTATTGGCCTCCTCCCATCAAACCCCAGAAGAACTCCCCCCTGGAACAAATAAGATCTGACGGATTTAACATCTGCAAGCAGACTGTGCTGATAATTGGAATTGTAACTGTCTTATAATTTTAACTGCTATTATCAGCAGACTGTGCTGATAATCAGAATTGCTGTCTTATAATTTTAACTGCTATTGTGCTATTGTTTTATGATGAATGTTTTAATGTATTTATTATGTTGTAAACTGCCCCAAGCTGGAGAGGAGAGGATATAAATCCAAATATATATTTAGAAAGAGAGATTCCTAATGATCTAACTGCTCTGTTCTGTTGTACTGTCTTTTGTGGAGGCAAGCAGAGAGGAAGAGTGCTCACAGGACCAGGATGTCTCCAGCCGAGCCAATCAGAACACTGCAGGAGATTTGGAAAATACCAAGAAGTTCCTGATCTAAATATGCTGACTATACATCGCTGATGCCCCCTGTAGGTTATTCTTCATATTCTGTTCACTTGAGCACACTGCGGCTCTTGCATATTCCAGCACTTCAATGTGTAGCTTTCACATACATGCAACGGCTTTATTTATTTGTTTGTTTATTTGTTTATTATATTTCTATACCGCCCTCCTATAAGAGTTGGGTAACTTAATTTAGCATCGAAGGCCAAGGGGAACTCCAAGAAACTGTGTGGCCATCAAGAATAAATTGCCCTACCATGTTTAAATGGGAATCTTGGGGCAAAGGACAACCACAGTTCTGCAGCCCTTTTGCCGCTGGCCCCAAAACTACACCAGCGGTTAACCCTGTGGGGTTAGAGCATCAGCATGCTGGATAATCAGTGGCACATAGCACATTGCAAAGATGGTTTGAACACAGATTTTGCAAGCAGGGTGGAAATTCATATTTGCATAGAATAGTGTCGCTATCGAGACAGAAGGCTCTTCTGTATCCAAATGTTTTCTCCTTTGTGACTACAATTTTGTGCTGTTGTAAAGATATTTATGGCCAGTCTGAGCCAGATCCCAAATTTGGCAGATTCTTTAGACCAGGAAATTCCTTGCACATTGGGAACTTCTCCAAGACTCAACCTAAATTATTGTGCTGAGGGAAATATCAAGTTCTCGTTTTCTTTTTTTGGTCTGTTCGTGTGTCAATTGGACCACAGAGAGCATGTATTTCTGGACAGGAGGAAAATGGATTGAGAGAAACAAAAGGAAGGTCGAAAGCAGATGTGCTACCTAAAGGAAGAACTGCTTGCAAGGCAGAGTCAGTAAATTTAGCAATTAGCCCCAGGAGATACATTCAGAAGGAAGTTTAATTCTTCAACGAGAAGGTGCAAGATGCTTTCGCCCATACCTTTTTTCTTTAGCCAGGTATGTTGAAGAAGAACTTGAAAAAAACAAGAGATAGACTAATTCAGGGATAGTCAACCTGTGGTCCTCCAGATGTCCATGGCAGGGGCTCATGGGAATTGTCCTCCATGGACATCTGGAGGACCACAGGTTGACTACCCCTGGCCTAATTTATGAGGTCTTTCTTCTCCACATCTCTTCTTCCATGTGCTCTGCTCTACTGATTACTAAAATTAACCTTCTACTGCCCTTTCTACTTCCATGCCAAATAGGTCTTTTCTCCCTTTCCCTATCTGTTTTCTATTTTGCCCAGGATATACAGAAAATTTCCATAATTTTACACCAATTCAGTGAGTCTAGCCATGTTTATTCTGCAATAAGTAGACTCATTGAGAGAGCATAGAGTTGTAGCTTTACAATGCATCCTAAGAAGACCTAAACCCTTCTAAGTCCATTGAAGTCAGTGGCCTTGAAAGGGTAGAAGTCTACTTAGGAGTGTACTGCTAGTTCTTTATTTTGTATTGGCGTGACCACCCCCTACTAGCAATGAGTATCCCACCACATGATGAAGCAGTGAATGTGTAGAGTCAGCCATTTTGGAATCACCATCCACGAGGTTCTAGTCATCCTCTGAAGAAGTTCCTCATGCCTCAAAAAGCTATCCTAAGCAGGTTATATCATTTTATTAAATAGGGCTTACTTCTAGGAAACTATTCTTAGGATTGCAGCATACATTTGTTATGCCTGAATTCTTGACTAATCCAGATCTACGCAGGTCTTCTAGCAACTGTTGGTGCGAACCTGTACTTCAGGTCATGCGCTTTGGTCCATTCTGTGAAATGGAATGTGGCAGTTCTCTAAGAAGATTATCACCTAAGAATGGTCAAAGGCTCATTTTTCTGATTGCCCTCTTTTTCTCTCTTTCTCTCCACACACATCCCCACACACCCAATCACTATCTGCTTTGTGGTCACCCACTAACCATTTGGCTTTGTTAATTGGGAATGATTCCCTCCTGGCTGTGGCTGGATTCAGAGTGCCACCAAGCACATGGCAACCACTTCAAGACTCGGGCTATGTGTCATTGCCAACTGTGGGTGGAGAGCTACCTGCTTGTAGCTCCCAGCTGTGTTATGTGCCCATCTTCCTTGATTTTTTCTGACAGCTGAAGGATCTGGATAATGCAATCAGATTACTCTGAGGCCAGTGACTAGAGAGAGCTTGGTTTCAGGAGAGCAGCATTTGCACTCTCGCTCTGCAGTAAAGCTCACTAGGTGACCTTGGGCCAGTCTTGTCTCTTGGGATGGATCCCACAGATCTGTTCCATTAGGAGTGATGTTAATCTCTGGCACAAGGAGTCTTCCCCTGATACAAGAAGCTATTTAGATTGCATCAGGGAAGGTTCATTGCGCATGAGGAAAGCATCATGACTCGTGGGACAGATCTATGGGATCCAGCCCCTCAGCTATCCTTCTTTAAAGGGTTATTCTGAAGATAAGTAAGACAGTCTTTGTGTATGCTTCCCTGAGCCCCTTTGACAAAGGTTAGGATACCAGTATTTACAGGTGATTGTACAGGTGGTCGCTAATTCTTCTAGTGATTACCTGAATCTAAGCAGAGCATGATGAAAGGAATGTGAGACATGATACAACTGATTCATGTTCTCTGCACAAATGCCACTTGCTTGCCCTCTACCACCCATCAGCCAGCCAATGTCTGTGTGACATAGAACCAACTAATCTGAGACTTCCAGAATTTACATATTACCAAAACAATGTGGGAAGAAGCCATGAAGAAGCATCATACGGAAAGAGGGTGTGAACCTGTGATGGACAGCACTTCAAGAACAAGCCCCAAAGTGCTGAAGTATCATAGACGCAGGAGGTGAAGAGTTAAGCCTTCACATAGCTAGGGAGCTTGAGTGACAGGCTGCTCCAAGCGCTCTGATTGGTCAGCACTTTGAGGCTTCCTTTTACAGTGCTGTCCATCACAGGACCTATGTACCAGATATGTATTGAATGGTACCTGCACCACAGCACATATTGCATAAATTGCCAGGGATGTTTTTATTCACTTTGGGCCATTTTTCTTCAAATGTTGCACAGCATCTCACTCCAATATATTTCTAAAAGACCATCAGAGCAAAGAATCATCCCCATTGGCTGGTCTCTGAAAGCAATTCAGATTATATACAGCTTTTTTATAACCGCCTCATTCAGGAAAATGCATCTCCCAATCATGCCGTCCTCCATTTTGCATAGGGTTTGACTGGACTTTGGCAAGAGGTGGGAGAAACTACAGAGGAATGTGGCAGGGCCCCACTCCCTCCCAAAAAACAGTGGGCAATTTCAGACTGACTATTGAAACTCATTTCCTGCTTTAGTGACACAATTCCTAAACAGAACCGTTGGCACGAGAGAAACAAAAAGACATGTTTGAACTGCAAGGTGCTGAGATCGGGTTGAAGTATTTAAATGGTGTGGAAACGAGTGGATGATTTCTATAGAGAATGACATCATATTTTCCTGCTGGAAGGCGGCCACTTCTTGGTTCTACATCTTACAGGAAAGCTTTGGCTGGAGACACAGAACAGAGAGTAGGTCTGTGTTTTTTTTTTTAAACACACACCAAAAAAAAAAAAAAAAAAGTCTTGTTCCACATTGCACCTGGCTCAGGGAAGGAGAATGTTTGCTTTAGCCAGGTAATTGCAGGGACGAAGAACAGACCTTTTATGGTTTGTATCCTTAAAGCTCCAGTTCAATTTCCTGAACAATCAAGAGCTCCACTTCAGAAGTGCTAGAAGAGGGGGTACCAGAGAGCTGTGAACACTCCAGCTCAATCCTTCATTACCCAAAATTAAATTTTGGTGCTCAGGTTTGCTCTTTAACAAATACGAAGTATGGGGCACAAACCCTTCTTCCTGGCACATGTGTGCACAAGAAAGAGGAATGTTGAGCAAGTGGGTTGAAGGCAGGGTTACCAATCTGAAGTTGGGACCTGGAGTTTCCCTAGAATTGCAGCTCGTCTCTTGACTGCAGAGATCCATTCCACTGGAGGAGGTGGCAGCTTCAGCGGGTGCATTCTGTCTTCATATCTTAGTTGAGGTCAATATCCATGCGCTGCCATCTCCAGACTCAAACACTCAGGAGGTTCCCTAGCTGGGGTTAGCAACTTTAGTTGAAGGACCATACTGGATTTGAGGAATCTTGATTGGGTCTGTGCCAAACTGTTCAACACACTTTGGATATGTTGAGATCATTGATTCTGGTCACTGTCTTCTTTCAGTATTCCTGTATTATAGATGCACCTAGGGAAAGAAGCAGTCTTTCCAGAAGAAGAATTGTTTTAATACCCTTTGTTCACTGTCTGAAGGAGTCTCAAAGCAGCATACAATCGCCTTCCCTTTCCTCTCCCCACAACAGACACCCTGTGAGGTGGGTGATGCTGAGAGAGCTTCTGACAGGACTGCTCAGTCAGAACAGCTCTGTCAGGGCTGTGACAAGTCCAAGATCACCCAGCTGGCTGCACGTGGGGGAGCGGGGAATCAAACCTGGCTCACCAGACTAGAATCCACCGCTCTTAATCACTCTACCAACCTGAATGCTTCTTGTTTTCTCAGATTTTCATGGCAGGAAAGGAAGGCCTCCAAACCCTGACTTCCGCAAGTTAAATGTTGTGAGTTAATGTTCCATTCTCCCCCCACCTCCCGAAAAAAAAAGCTCGTAATCAACATCCCACAGAAAAACCCCATAAGATCAAAGTTCACAGTGTAAGAACCATTACATACAGTTCAATAAACGAAAAGAAAGCTTTGAAGAGTATTTCTCATTATGCAAAGGCCAAAGATCACTGAATATTAAGGTTATAAAATAGCTCTGAAGAAACACAGAAGTTCAATTTGTGTTCTGGAGAAAGTCAGCTCAGTGGAAAGCTGGTCACTTGACCCATTTTTCAATTCATCCCATTGTGAGTATTACTCCAGTATAAAGCCTCAGAAAGCCACATGGTTTGCACATTCCAAATGGTGCAAGCACCTCAACCATACATTCCTAAACAGAGTCACACCCTTCTAAACCCATTGCCTTCAATGATCTGCTTATGATGGTACTGCTAATCCCCTAATCAGAGCCGTAACTGGCTAATTTGGTGCCTAAGGCAAGAATATAAAGTTGCACCCTCCCAAACCGGTATTTAACTTATTGTTTTAAAATACAAATTAGACTATTTCAGGTCCGTATTTTACAGCTGGCCTGGCATGTCCTGAACTTGCTACCAGTTGTGGGCTTGTGGGCTGTGTCAGCTCTCTTCATAATGGGTCTTAGTCTTCTTGCCAGCTTGCTTTTCTGGACTCCAGCCAAGTTTCTCTTGTGCTCAAGTTTCCCTGATTCTTCTAAAGGCATGGGCAGACTTCTGGTTGTCCAATGCCAGCCTACCGAAAGAGGGTGAGGCTTATTAACATAAAGAATGATTGGCCCTTTTATCCTAATGGACCAGCTTCGCCTGCTTGGGTTGGCTTGGTTTGAATTTTTGAAATGTACCATTTGCCTAAAGGCTTGGCAGCTTGGGATAGTGGATGCACATTTGGTATATTGTTCCTGATGTTATCTTCCTTTGTGCGCCCTTGGCCTTGCTACAGCTCTGCTCCTAATTCTGGCACTGATAACTTTTGGTCTGTTAAAAAATCTGTATTACCATGTAAAATTATCGTGAATATAAATCTAATGGGCTGAAACCCAGGATAAATAAAGAAGGCCTTTGGAAGGGGTGGGGTGGGGGGATAGCATGACATTGGGTTAAACATCAAAACCTGAAGAGCCCATGACAGATGTTCCTCAGAGAACAAAACTACCCAGGAGGCTGATCCTGCATTGAGCAGGGGGGTCGGCTGGAGGCCTGTATGGCCCCTTCCAACTCTGTTTCTAAGATTGTTGCCAGGGAAGCCAGATCTCCTGCTCTCACAGGAGACCACTCACTTACCCCTGTCAGCTGGGCAACAGTGGGAATCTACAAGGGAAATGGGGGGTGGGGGCTCATTGTCACCAGCAACACTTTGATGTCACTTCCAACACAACCCAGAAGTGACATCATCGCATCAGGCAATTCTTTAGCCTTTGGCCAGAACTCTGTGGTTAAACAATAGAATCAGGGACAAATCTATAGAAGCACAAGAAATATGATGACACTACCCCTGGCTTTCACCAGAAGTGATGTCAGAATAATGCTGATGATGTTGTGACAAGGCCACTCCTCAAGTGAGTCTCCCACCCATTGGCAATCTTGGGCTGACAACCCAACTTGTGGCCAGGGCCGGATTTTCCTATAGGCTAACTAGGCTTCAGCCTAGGGCCTCAAGATCAAGAGGGGCCTTAGTACCAACGACATGTTTCATTTAACATACTGATATATATCACAGTAATGATGTATTTTATTATCTCTCATGTAATTTACAAACTTAAAAATGGGAGGTCAAAGGGCCACATAAGTGGAATAGCCTAGGGCCTCTTTTCATGTAAATCCAGCTCTGCTTGTGGCATCTTAAAGATTAATGCTGTTTTATTCCAAAATAAACTTTTAGGGACTACTTTATATGCACGTGATGAGCCTTTAGAGGTAGGCCTCATACACTCATGCCTCGTACATAACAGACCTGCCTGTGGAGAGTTGTTGCATTGCATCTGAAGAAGTACACAAAAGCGTATGCTGGGTTATGTGCTATTAGGCTTTGATAGCACAAGATTCTTGCTTATTTCAGAAGACGAGAGTCCCAGAGCACTTGCTAAGTGTAAGCAAAGCTCTGCTCAACAAAGGTCAACGTCATGTGGATGCTCCTCAAAATAACCCAGCTGTAAGCAAATTAGGGCAGAGCAAAAAATCCTTGTTGGAACAGCTTTTGTGCATTAAACCTGCACTGGTGATGGCACACCCTTAGTGCAGATACAGCCAGAATTCTTCATAATAGTCCACTAGAGGAAGAGAATAGAGGTTTGCCTACAGTGTTAAGAAGTAGAGATTCTTGGCTGTACAAGCTCAGTAGTTATGTACCATTTACGCATTACACAGGCAGGACTTATAGGATCCTTCACGAAACCATCACAAATTCTAGTAATCAAAATTAATCCACTCCTGATTATGCACTAATCGTAGCTACAGTGCTTGGGTGCCTAGTATATTATGTAGACATAAAACCTTGGAGTGTGTTTTGCACTAGAAGAAAGCATTAATTTGAAGCCTAGGAGGGATCAGTTTGCAATAATAATGAACCTGGTGAGTAGCGTGTCAGGGTTCGAGGGGTCCGCTCCTCTTCTTTGCTCCGCCACGGTGTCGGCAGACGGGAAGGCAGGTCGGAATAGCACTTGAGGCAGATAGTCGACGTCTTAGAATGGAGTCTACCGGGAAACCCGGGCTGGAACTCCCGGGCTCGTGATAGTTTCTTGCACTATCTCGAACCCCACCTCCTCACTGACGCTGACCTCTCCCATTAAGTAGCTTTCCTCCCTCGCATCCCCCGCCCACCGAACCCTTAAAGGAGAAGCTCCGGCGTCTTGAATCCGTTGTTTCAATCTTGGGCGGCTCCTTGCCTGGCCAAGACCGCTCCTCACTCCTCTCCGGTCCCCCAAGTGTAAACACTGCTCCTTGTTGGGGATTCCCCCCGCCGAGGACTCCTCTAGACCCGGCTCTGCAGGGTTGGATAAAGGTCCAGGTGATACGCCTCTCATTGGTGAGTCCCCGGGTAGGAGCGGTGAAGTCGGAGAAACCCCGACATAGCGTAAATTCAGTTTCCAAGCCCTTTATGTTTGATTGTGCAGGACCACTGCTTTAATGTCCCCCCCCCCCTTTAAGGACAGTCCTACTTGATAAAACGTGACCTGTACCTTCGGTATACATTCACTTCTAGTTTTGAAATACGTCGGCTGACCACAGTCGTTCCTTCTCATCTCTTCTCATCCACGCCTGGGACTTTCTTGCACTGGAGTTGGTTGTCTTCTGCATGCACCCCATCAGACGTGCTGCCGCTTGCTGCTGTCCCAGCATTTTTTTTTGTGAATGGCCATGAGAACAGCGAGTGGATTTTAATGTGGATTTGGAAAGGCTCCATCGCTGGTAAGACTTGCGGCTAATCTTGACAAATGATCACAGCACGAGGGTTTGCCAAGCCAGAGATAAGGCTGTGGGACCACTTCAAGCAGGCACATTTTTCCCACGAAGAAAGGGGGTTTGTTCTCTTTCCCTAGGAGTTGTGGCCTCTCTGTCCTGAGACCTCTGGGCTAGCTCACATTCTGTCTGTGGATGGGGAGTGTTTTCAAATGGCACCAAGTGCTTGTTCTTAGGAGAAGTGGGCATTAGTTGCATCCAGCTGCTCAGCTTTTGTGGATGACGGTACATTTACATCTTTGGAGAGCAGGACTAGGCATCTGTTCAGATCCCAGGCCCCCTACCACCATATATTTTAACCCTCTCATTGCCCGGAGCTTTTAAATGCATCTCTCCCTTTCCTTCCTTTTCCTTAAACTTTCCAACTGGAGGAGTGTGTTGGCTTGGAAGATCTCCGCGTTTGTGCCACCCACAAGCTCACACATACCGTTGTGGGGGGGGGGAAGCAGTTATAAAGAAGATAAACACGCACTGTGTGTGTCATCCAACACTCAGTTGTACAAATATTCGGATCATAAGCTCTGTTAGCATTCGCTTGCGCTACGTTTCATGTCTGACCTGCTAAATGTCCCAGCTGTCCAATGAGGGGCTTGTATAAGCAAACCGAACTTCAGCAGCTGCCATCTTTCATGGAGGAACATGGAGCTATCAGAGGGCCATTTGGGGGCCTCGTTTGATAAGCATCACAGGAAATCTTCCCTGATCTGGAGAGCTAAATCCCGGCTCCAAGCACTAATACTATAAAAATCAGGTCCCATCTGTTCCATTGGAGAAAAATGCCTTCATTGTCAGGAAAGATTCTCCAGAAACAAGAGTCTGGGATGTCCATCATTAATCAGTCACTCATTCAGGAGGCCTCTCTTCAGTCACAAGCAGTCACCCATCCATTACTAGGAAAGAAGGACATGGACAATTATTGTCCTGTCTCTAATTTGTCCTTCCTGGGCAATATTACTATTACTATTACTATTACTATTACTATTACTATTACTATTACTATTACTATTACTATTACTATTACTATTACTATTACTATTACTATTACTATTACTATTACTATTACTATTATTATATTTGTTACTCACCTCTCCCCACAGGCTTGAGGCAAGTTACAGCATATAAAACCCCAATAAAACCATTCAATAAAATCCATAAAAACAAGAATATACAATATACTAAACAAAATAAAACAGTAAAACAGATGCGGCAAAGAACTCCAGTCTAATCTATACTACCCCAAGGTAGTATAGAGGGGTGATGGGAGACAGAGGGTGCTGACTGCGCTTCACTCCTGCTGCTATGAGCGGGGTCAGATCTTCCAAATGATTGACAGAACAGTTGCCGAACAGCTCCAGGTCTTCCTGGATGACTTATCTTCTCTTGTCCCTTCCGCCCATCTTCAAGCCAGGCTATAGGTTGGAGAGGACACTGCGGTGTTTAGTTGTTGATCTCTGCCCAAATATAGACAAGAGCTGTGCCTCTTTGCTGCTCTCACTGGAGTTATCAGCAGACTTTGAAATGGTAGACCATAACTTCCTCTTGAGAAATTTGGAATAATCAAGGGGCGTGCTTTGAACTGGTTTTAATGGTTCTTTATGGACCAGACTCAGATTATTGTTGTCGGAGGCCAGTTGACATCAGGTGAGGCTTATCCTGTGGGGTCCCATAAGAATCAGTCCTATCACCTATGCTACTGGATCTCTATGTAAATCTCTAAGTAGAAAACATGTATGGTTTTGGATAAGGTTCTCATCAATATGCTGTCAGCATTTTGCTCTTTGTTTCCTTATCCAAATTGCCTGGCAATGTTGTACCATTTCTGAGCCAGTGCATGGCTGCTATGGTTGAATGGCTGCACGTAAGCAAGTTGAAACTAGATCCTGACCATGGATCTGAGTCTGCTCCCTACTTTTGATGGATTCAGCACTGTTACCTAAGAAGCAAGTTAACAACCCATCAGCCATGATACAAGCAAAAGAAATGATTTTCAAGCTGGTGATGGCAAATAACAGTTTATTCCACTGTAAAACAATTTCTCAAACTTTCCAGATCATCAAAACAAACTCCTAGGCATTTTTCATTTTTGATATCTTCATCAGTGATATGTGGTACTCTTAATATTTTATCAATAAATCCTCTTTAAATGAATTCTTATCAATGATGAACATGTATCAGAAGAATATAAACGTAATCCTATGATGATACGTTATTGTATATGGTTCTCTATCCAAATGGTTCTATAGTATCCAGTATACAGAGGTGTACGAGTATTCGCATCACAAAGTGTAAATCCTCTTCAGTAGTGAAGATACCTGTTCATCACTGACAAAGATACCAAAAATAAAAAGTGCCTAGGAGTTTGTTTTGATAATTTGGAAAGTTTGAGAAACTGTTTTACAGCAGAATGAACAGTTATTTGGCATTGACAGATTGAAAATAATTTCTTTTTCAAGGAGCAAAATAAAGCAGCTCCCTGGGTTCATCTTCATGATCTGATTGCCTCACTCCCATATTAACAACCTGATGTCCCTCGGCTAACGTGGGGCAGTTTGGGGGGGGTTAGTGGGGTTAGTTAGTGCTCACCTGTTGCCTAACGTTGATAATGTTGATAGTGGTGATTGGTTTTAATGGTTTTAACTATGGGTTTTATTGCAATTTTTATCTTGTAAACCGCCGTGAGCCTAAGGGAATGGCGGTATAAAAGTTGAATGAATGAATGAATGAATGAATGAATGAATGAATGAATGAATGAATGAATGAATGAATGAACCCACTTTCTTCCATCTTCATGAAGCCTGGACTGTGACCATGCCACAAAGCTAGACTAACTTAATGCTCTCTACAGTCATTCCTTAAGGTCATCTTGTAAAATCCAGCTGATAAAAATGCTGCCATTATTACTGGAAGCTAGGCAGACTATGCATATGATACCCATTCCATAATCACTCTGTTGGTTACTGATCAGTTACTGGGTTCAGTTCAAAGTACTGGTTATGGCCTTGGACCCATATATCTGCAAAACCACCTTTCTTCCTGTGTTTGTGAGTGCCACCCCTTGCATGGGTACAAACAACAGCTATGCATGCCTGAGCTTCCTCTTGTGTAGCCCCTGTCCTTCTGGAATGGTCTCCCTGAGGAGGTCAGGAAAGCACCCTCACTTATAGCCTTACACAGCGTACAACAGCAATGTCAAGGAGGGTGTTTTTATGAAGTAAACAGGATTGTAGTTTAACAGAAGGGTAGCGGGAGGTGCTTTTATGAATAGGAATGTAGTCTATTACAGGGGCCCCCAACCCCTAGTGCGGAGACCGGTACCAGTCGGTCGATCAGTCGGTACCGGACCTTGGCTCCTCCTCGTCCTCCTCCCTGGCTGCTGCCTCAGGGGCTGCCCTGCCACCTTTGGTGCTCTCCAGCAGCTGCCATGGCTGGGGTTCTCCCTCGGAGTGGCACTGTGCAGCTGCTGCTTGCAGCATCCCCCTGCATTGTCTGCTACTGTTGTAATCCTAATCATATTGCATTGTTCACTGGATGTTTTATGCTGTTTGATTGTATTGTTTTTGTGTTTTATAATCCTCCTTGTGTCTCAGACATAAAGGTGGGCTGAAAATAGATAAATAAATAAGCCCAGGCACAATCAACACCACTGGATTAACTAGAATTTCTGCAGAATTACATACTTTAATCCTGTTGAGTTCATTGCAGTTTAAGCGTATCTAATTTGTTCTTGTTTACACTCACTAAATCTTGTGGTCTGCTTAGAGTCATACATGGATTTGCTTTTGTTAAAGCATGGAGTGGTGACTCGATAAACAGTTAATAGACCTGTTCACTGCTGTTTCTATCCAACCCTTCCTTCAAGGAGCTTTCTTACCCTTTTCCTTTGAAAATATACCAGAATGGAACTTCATTTTCTAAATGGAGATCAGTTCACACATTCCTTTTTATCCCCAAGGTTCCAGTTAGCATAGTTGTTAGCTGAGCATGTTTAAAAAAACCAAAAAATAAGCTGTCATTGGTTGGGTTCTACATGCAGCCAAATCTTCATTGTAAGCTCAACAAAAAGTTCAGAGCTCTTCCCCGTGCCCTTTCATTTTACACATTCATGAATGCCTCTTCCAAAATGTGTGGTGTCAATCTCCTGTTTCATTCAATGCGTTATCTGTCCAGTCACAAAACCACCACTTGCCATATGGAATTCATTGCTGGCTGTTTGGGCGTCATCAGGAGAAGGCCAGAACTGAGATGACCAGGGTAGCCTTACCTAGAACTATTTGTTGGTCTAGGATGGATTGATTGAGGAGATTCACGCTATCTTACCAAATTAGCCCTCAGCGGGGCTCCCAGACATAGGTTTTTAAAATAAGTATGAAAAACCTTTAAACACCTAAAACTAATGGCCACAAAAAAAACCAGACAGCAGCAGTTCAACAGCTGTCAGTTATTTGAAAAACCTGATCAATGCAATACAGCATTAAAAAGGCATTGGCAGTGTTAATCATGAAGATCAATAGAACCATCATTCATTTTAGCTCAAGCTTCTTCCATTAGATCGCCAGAAAGGAGGGGCAAGATGAGTTTCTCGAGGAAGGGAATCCCCAACTGTGGGAGCAACTCAATGAAAAAACCCTGCCGTGCGTCCCCTGCCAGAGTAATCTTGGGGAGGGGCCGTGACTTGGTTGTAAAGCAGCTGCTTGGGATACAGACGCTCCCAGGATCAATCCCAGCCATTTCCAGCTAAAAGGATCGGATGGTAGGTGATGTGAAAGACCTCTTCCTGAGGTCTCAGAAGAGCAGGGAATTGCTGGAATGTCCTCAGAAAGTGTTGTGGGATGCCTCAAAATTGAGTTGCAAGTCAGCTTGGAAACAATTTGATGAAATACGAGGTAAGCCAAGACTGGAACTGCTGGGGGTGCCTGAGAAAAGCTGAAAGGCACTTCACTAGCAAACAAGAGAAGCAATGGGGGCAGGGGGGGACGTGCTGGTTACTTGGATGGAACCTTTCCTCTGCTCTGCCACTGAGGCAAGACAAACACAATAATTGCGACTGAGATCCTGGCTCCCAGCACACATCAGAAAGGAAATATTTTACCCAGATGGAGAATGGGAGGTCAGAGCTTGCTGGTTTGTTGACCCATGAAAAGAGGCAATTATTCAGATGATTACTCTGTACAGGTGCTAATTAAAAAGCAGGCAAGGGAGAGGAGGTCACTATTTGGTGTCAGACACTTGTGAAATTAGCTTCTAGGTGGCTTGTTCCTTGCTGCCTTTTCAAAGAAAGCAACAACTTCCTGTCAAAATCCTGCTACAGGCTAGCTGTCTTCTATATTTGGGCCATAATTCATTGCACAGTGATGCCTAAACTGGTTGAATTCAACAAACATAAAAATCAGGCTTTGAGTTTCAGGAAAACTCACTTGAGGTCTTCCTATTGGGGTTCTAGACTAGTCTCCTTCCCATTCCTAATTTTAACCTCATGGATAGTGCCATGAGACAGATTTGAAAATCTGACTGACCTAGGTTATCCATCCACTAATTAATTAATTAAGCAATTTATATGCTGCCCTCACTATTACCTCTCAGTGTGGTATACATGGGAAAATGCATCGAAATTTTTCTAACAGTGTAAAAACAGATCAAGTTAACCAACATCAAAAGCATAATTTAGAAAAATTGAAACTGTAAATATGGCCCTTTGGAGAGGAGGAGACTATAATCTTAGATAGTGTGTTGAAGTTGGATGGATCTGGTGGCTGGGAGGTCTCCCATTGCAGTGTTCAGCTGAGGTGAAGGAAGAACTCCATTTTTCAGGCCCTACAGAGCTGTTTAAGTTCCATTAGGGCCCTGAATTCATTGGGAAGCTCATTCCATCAGGTTGGGGCCACCACTGAAAAGGCCCTGGCTCTTGTCAAGGTTACGTGGGCTTCTTTGGGGTCAGGGATCACCAGTCTGTTTGAGTGGATAGAATGTGTTGTTCTTCAGGGAATAAGGACAAGCTGATGGTCCTTGAGGTACGCAGGACCTGGACCTAGTGAGTTTTATGGGAGTGGGAATTTAAACCTGGCTTTCCTCCCATCTAATCCGATACTTTCTCTCTTGCACCTTTCTTACAATGACTTCTAACTATCTGGCACAATTATTCATGCACCACTTTGGAAATGGAGCCAGATTATTCTGGGATATCGAGTACAATACTACGCCTTTATCCAGCCAACCAGATATTTTACTTCCTAGAAGTGCCTGGTTTAAGAACTCCAGTGATTGGCAAGCATCCAACAGGTACTGATCAGTAATCAACTGGGAGATCCAAAGGTTATCAGTCTCATGTGGGGTATGGCATTCTCCTAGAATTACAACTGATCATACTACAGTTTCCCCTAGAGGAAATGGCAGCTTCAGAGCGTTCAGTGTGGCACTGCATCCCTCTCCAAGCTCCCTTCTTCCTCAGGCAACCCCCTGCCCCAAATCTTCAGGAATTTCCTAAGCCAGAGTGGACAACAGTAGGTAGACTAGGGTATACCTTCTCCCCTCCCCTATAAAATGCTGTAAGCAGAGTTGCCAGGGACCCCCTGGCAGGCATTGGGGAGTGGGAGGGGCTTACCAGCAGGGGCTTACCAGCAGAGGCTTGTTGGCAGGGGCTTGTGGGAATTATAGGCCATCGACAACTGGAGAGCCACAGTCTGGTCACCCCTGACCTAAATTATCATTGCTGGCCATGTGGTGATATCACTCCTCAAAAAACAAGAGCAAAAAGCAAGATACCAGCTTTTGAAAAAGACAGTTCATGTGTACATATATATGTACAACAAATTGTTAATCAAGAAAAGTCCTGTTTATTATCCAACTCTTGGAAAGCCAAAGGCAGAATTCTGACATGGACAATCAGTACACACAAGAAGAGTACCTCCTGTAGTCACTTAGTTAAGAAGTGAGACACAAGTCACTGTGAGCCAGGTTCCATTAAGAGCTTATGTCCTGATATTTTGCTAATGCTGTTGAAGAAAGTTATGAAACAGGCTTTGTTGTACCAGAATCCTGTTCAGTGTGCCGTGCATTGCTGAGAATTTTTCCCTTGGTTTTTCAAGGACTGGATAATAAACAGGACTTAGAATTTTTTTTCTTGATTAACAGTTTGTTGTATTGTTGTGTATATTGGTTGCCAGTTGCAGGCCAGATCAGGTTCAATGTTTTGGTGTTAACCTTTAAGGTCATCCAAGGTCTGGGCGACTCATATCTGCAGGACCGCCTATTTCTTTATGCTCCCTGCAGGCCTTTACATTCTGGGAATGAACCTGTTGGAGGTTCCTGGCTTGAGGGAGGTTTGCTTGGCCTTTTCGGTCCTGGCTGCAATCTGGTGGAATGAGCTCCTGGGAGAGCTGAAGGCCCTGATGGAGCTCTTCCAACAGTTCTTTGGTTGAGGTCAGAGCAAGGAAGATCTGGGCCCCTCATTGGCCAGCTAAGACATTGGGCTCCCCTGTGGTTGCCCCCCCCCCGAGGCAGTCTGTTGAGCCAGGGGGAGGTGGGACTTTTTTGCCATCAAGGGGTGGGTTTATATTGGGAATTTTATTATTGTTTTATGGGAGCTTTATGTTGGGAGGTTATTGTTACCCTCCATGACCTACTGTGTGGGAGTGACAGAATATAAATTGAAAAATAGATAGATGATAGATGACAGACAGACAGACAGATTGCGATTGTGTGTGTGTGTGTGTACATGAACTACCTTGTTTTTTTCGGTTATATCACTTCTGGCATGTAATGGAAGTGGTGTCATCACATCACCAGCAGCTTGGGATACTCTGGTATTTGGGCAAACATTCTATGATAGAAGCCATTTTAACCACAGAGCTTTGGTCCATATACCAGTGTTCTTGATCACTGGCAACACAATGTTATCATTTTTTTGTGCACACCGGAATTGACACAGCCATTTTGCCAATGGCAGCTTATCTCTGCTGCCATCGAATTCCAGCCAGGTGATCAGTGGTGGAGAGTAGGGCCCTCAGCAGAGGTCTGGTAACCCTAAGAAGAATTTGGGAACTATGGACCTCTGGTGTGTCCTGAATGCTGTAGATGGGAAATGTTTCCCCATTAATCCTCCTTGTCTCTGGATTCTGCTGTCCATTTTGTTGATGTCTTCGTTTTGTAGGCCTAAGGGAGGCTGCAGTTCCTGATGCTCCAGGGACTAACACTACTGTTGCCAACCTCCAGGTGGAAAATATAGACGCACTGGGAAACCAATATGGCAATAAAATATCCAAATTGGACTATATAGAGTCTTCTCTCTTCAGTAATTCTTTTATTCTTATTATTTCACACACGTCCCGACACGTTTTGACTTACAGCTTTTTCAAGGGACGGTTTTTATATTTAAGGACCAACTTCAACTTATTACAGAATCTCTTGATAGAGTATAAGGTCATGCTCACAATAGCTGAACTTAGCTTGTGGCACTTCAGATGCCCTCTGAAGGTGGGACTTGGAGAATTACAGCTTCTCTCCAGAAAGATCAGGTTTCCTGGATAAAATGGCAGCTTCTGAAGGTAGATTCTTTGGTGTCATGTTCCTGCTGATCAACCTTCACTCCCTACAGTTCCACAGGGCCTGCAAGACAGAGCTCTTCCGTCAGGTCTTTGGGTGAGGCTGTCTGCCTCATATAAGTAGCTGGGTTGATGGATGGATGGTCCTCCCTTTATACCAGGGAGACATATCCTTTGCAGCTCTCTGGTTACCAAGGGTAGCTGATCATGAGGCAGTCTAAAGACTTTGTCTGAGATAGCATATTTGAGGAACAAATTACGGGCAATAAACATCATCCCCGTGACACAGTTCTTTGTCGCTAACCTCAGGGGTTCCAACCGGCAACAGAACTCAGAATTTCCCAAGTGGGAACACTCAAGGAGGACATCCCTTGAAACGTACATTTTCGAAATGCTACACCTCCCTGTGATGGCGGTCAATGATAAAGTGTGTGCCTCCAGAAATCTTGCAAGTGAAAACCTGTACGATCCAAGTTAGCAATGCATGAGCCACTTCAAATAAACTGAGTGAGCTTTGGAAACCGTTCCCTGTGTGCGGAGGGTAAAGATCGATGAGCACTGAGGTTATAATGCAGCTCTGAAAAACCACAGCAGTTCGGTTCACAGTTGTGGTGAAACGCAGCTGCTCGGTTTGACAGGTAGCCAGTCACTTGATCCGTTTCAGTACATTTTCATTGTGAGCCTTAATCCAGTGCAAAGCCCCAGAAATCTGTATTAACATTTTGGAATCTTTACATGGAAAGCCTGCAATGCTTTCTGTCATTCCCTCCAAGGAGCACTGCCCCCCCCCCCATACTTTTGTGGCAAACCTCAGTTCATTTTGTTTTTACTTGCACACAAATGTAACAAGTTTCTCTTAAGCCTTCATCTCATTTCCTCTCCACATTACTGAAAAATCGTGCAACAAATACCACTTCCACACAGGAATTTGCTCGCATCCCAGGCATTGCGAGGTTTCTATAGTGGGACAAATAGGGCATTTCCCCAGGATCATTTTGACACGGGGCCGGGAGAGTGAAGCCCCCTCTGTATGTTTGGTGTAGTGATTAGGAGTATGGACTTCTAATCTGGCGAGCCGCGTTTGAATCTGCACTCCCCCACGTGCAGCCAGCTGGGTGACCCTGGGTTCACCATGGCACTGATAAAAGTGCTCTGACCGAGCAGGAATATCAAGGCTCTCTCAGGCCCACCTCCCTCACAGGGGGTCTGCTGTGGGGAGAGGAAAGGGAAGGCAACTGTAAGCCACTTTGAGCCTCCTTCGGGTAAAGCGGCATATAAGAACCAACTCTTCTTCTTCTTCTATGTGGGTCATGGCCCCTACCCAAATCGGGCATGATATATCTCAGGAATTGAGAAAAACCAGCCATTCACACAGGACTCTTGTATGGGGTGGGATCTCCAGACCTAACCTGTGAATTCTGTAATGTAATGTATGAAGACTCTCACATGCCCTGGGTTGTTGTTGAGTGCACATAGGGTGGCAGGCTGTGATGGCATTTTTAGATGAAAAATGATTACTAATGATTATTCTCCTGTGGAGTTTCCTTGGCTCATATTTCCATATTACTTGCTTCCCAGTCACTTACCCAATGTGCACCACCTCTGACCCATCCATGTACCTAGTGTGGCAGGAATACAGCCAAATCTTTTGCCCCCCTACCTTCAGAAATACTCACCTTTCCAGTGATATGGAGTGACCTCTACTGGAGAAAGGAGGTGTTGTTGTCCAGCCATGATGATTTGTCCTTAGATAATTTAAGTAAAAGACACATGGACCATCCTCGGAGTGGCTCTCCATAGAATATTTCACAGTGACAGTCATCAGGTGCAACAAGGTATGGGAGGTTCTCTCTAGATTTTAGTGGAGTGAATCTGATTATCCTCCAAACAGCATAGATCAGTGGAATTTGACTGCTAGATAACTGACAAGAAGTCACAGTGGTTAGGTAGAGACACCTGTGTTAAATCAAGGGTTCTTTTTTAAAAAGCTATTACCAACCTGATCAGACTGTTTGTTCGTTTATTTTAAGGTCTACTGGGATCTGAAGGCCCTGTATGATTTGAACAGCACATTAAATTCTTTTAAATAACCTCTTAAATAATACAATTTATAAAAAATTGTCTGCAGGTGGTTGGATGAGCAGCCCAAGAAAAGATTATTTTGCCATATCCATGCTTGCAAGATTTATCATATAGAAAGAAAAAGTCATTTTCTGCAAAATGCTACAAATCAGAGTTCTGTTGACCACATTATTATTATTATTATTATTATTATTATTATTATTATTATTATTATTATTATTATTATTATTATTATTATTATTATTATTATTATTATTATTATTATTATTATTTTGGCAGCCGATCCATGGTGAGATGGGTGGCACTAGGGCCAAATGCATATTTCACTCCCGGCCACCAGAAAATGAGAAATCCAATTTAAATGACCGCTTTCGTCTAGGCTGTACTTAGAGAACCGAAAGCACGTTGGATCATTTTACAAATTCCGGTCCATCCCAGAGGATTATTCTGCCCTGGCACTCATATATCAAGGGGCTCCAGAGCGTAGATTTGCCCTTGACCTACAAAAATCCCTCTCAGCATCCCTGCCAAGTTCCACAAGAATATCACCACCCAGTGAATGGAGATACGGCTGCACTGTAGAAGAGACGTGCTTGTGTGAACAAAAAAGAGCTGGAGAAAATCTGATCGCAGAGGACTATTAGGTCCTTCGCATTTTCCAGATTCTGACTGGCACAGGGAAATAGCTGGTGGGAGTCTGGGGTGCTCAACCATCCTTGCGCTTCCTGAAATGCCTCACCTGCATTTGATTTTCCTCACCCTCTCTCACCTCCTGCTAGGACCACAGTGACAATCTGGAGTGAGATGTGTTTGGGGAGGTCAATTCACTAGGAGCCACTGTACATTTATGCAGCCCCAAATGACCCTGAATTCCCCTCTTACAACCATCCACAGAATATTTCATGACAATAGCTGGGGTGGACTAGCCACTTAACATACAGGAACATTGGCTGGGGGGGGGGCTCCAGCCCTAGGTGACAGACTGATATAGTGGATGATGTGTTGAATTCGGGCCTGGGTTCAAATGCTGGCTAACCTTGATTGCATTTCTAATCTCACAGCAATGGGTTCGCATCCATGAAACAGGATTTAGAGCAACCCCCTGTACATGGTTGTGGTAGGAATAAGTGAGAAAATTATGTTCCTAACCCCATACTGGGTTCCAGATGCTAACTGGGTCGAATGCAGAGAGCAAGAAACAAAACCAGCACCAGACATAGCTAGAAACAGTTTTTAGCGTAACCATATGGTTTATTCACATAACATATTTACAATGCAGTCCCAAGAACACTTTCCAGGGAGTAAACCCTACTGAAGAGACTAGGATTCTGAGTTCACCTGTTTAGGATGGTTCTCTCCGTTTGGTTTATTCTTTCATTATTTAGGAAATTGGTATGCTGCCTCTCCAGATCTGCCCAAAGCAGCTCATAGCAATTAAATGAAATCACTCAACACAATGAAACAATTCAGTGAAACAAATCACATAATGAAATCGGTCGATTCAATTTCATGTATTTAACGTTCATTACCTCTCTGTAGAGATTCCTCCTGCTCAAGAGGCTGAAGACCCAGAGAAGGAGGAAGCTGAGCTGCTGATCCCACCAAACAGTTTAGACACCTCCAGGAAACCCGCACTGGTGTACGGAACAAGCCTTGGGAAGTTGAGGCAGTGGTCTCAGTGAGGCCTTCTGCCTCAGATTTGGACTTTGAACCATCAACCTGAGCCCCCATTGCAGCACCTGTGGTCTTTCCACAACTGAGTTCCTGCTCTAACCACGATAGCAATGCTGGCTCTCAGTTGCAGCACCTGAAATCGTGATAAGAAGCCTGCTACAAGACCCAGGGCCATTTGCAGCACATTATGCTACTTAAAAGAGCCTCTTGTGGCGCAGAGTGGTAAGGCAGCCGTCTGAAAGCTCTGCCCATAAGGCTGGGAGTTCAATCCCAGCAGCCGGCTCAAGGTTGACTCAGCCTTCCATCCTTCTGAGGTCGGTAAAATGAGTACCCAGCTTGCTGGGGGGTAAACGGTCATGACTGGGGAAGGCACTGGCAAACCACCCTGTATTGAGTCTGCCATGAAAACGCTAGAGGGCGTCACCCCAAGGGTCAGACATGACTCGGTGCTTGCACAGGGGATACCTTTACCTTTACGCTACTTAAACAAGGCCTCCCAAATGATTACTGTATTTAAAACTATGTAGGAAGGGTCAGTGTGCATTACTTCTTCTGAGGGCCGTGTCCCTATGAGCTTTCTTTGGGAGCCCAAATGTGTGATTCAATGTAACCCGTGTCCAAGAACTGCATGCAGAGCCCACACCAACAGCTAAATGAAATCTCCAGGCTTACACGGAGAAGGAGTAACAAGAGGGAACTCTGTGCATGCTTTGCTTGGTGGCTTCCTGAGAAATCTGGCTGGCCTGAAAACCAATTGCTGGATTTTGGCAGTCTTTTAAGTAGTGGCAGGACAGATTCCTGTCCTGGATGCTTTAGGCTGATCCTGCATTGAGCAGGGGGTTGGACTAGATGGCCTGGATGGTCTCTTCCAGCTCTAGGATTCTACGACCAGTTGGGTCTTCATCTGATCTATCAGGGCAAGGCAGAGGAAGTAATGAAGGGCAGGTCCATCAATAACTCCATATCTCTGAATACCAGTTGCAGGAAGCTACAGCAGGAGGCAGCTTGGGCCTCCGTGCCTCCAATTTGTGAGTTTTCCAGGGATTCTAGTTGGCCATTAAGAACATAACAGCCCTGCTGAATGAGACCAGCGGTCCATCTAGTCACACAGTGACCAACCAGTTCTTCTGGAGGGTCAACAGCAAAACCTAGAGGCTGAGGCCTTCCACTGATGTTGCCTCTTGGCTCTGAGATTCAGAGTTGAGTGCCTCTGAATGTGGGAGTTCCCCACTGTCACCGACATCTCCGCCATGAATCTCTCTCATTCCTTTTTAGAGCTCTTTATTCCTCTGGCCATCACTACATCCTCTGGCAGCCAATTCTACATTTTAATCACACTCTTTAGATAATAGGATGCTGGGCTAGATGAACTGTGATTCTGATCCAGTAGGGCTCTTCTTGTGTTCTCATATTCTGAGTGAGGACAAATGGCACAGGGGAAAGGCAAAAGAGGACTGCAGAACCTGGCTGGTTCTTTGGGAGGAGGGTGGGAGACTCCTGCCCACACTTCTGCCCTTGGAGTACAGGAAGAATGGGTATGCCATAAGATATCTAGGATTTGTGTAATATCAGTCCTTTGTACATATGGGCTTAAACACTTTTGCCTTGTGTGTTAGAAAAGGGCTTTGGTTTGTCACAGGTTTGGATCGGGCTGGTTTTGCAGAGTGCAGCCAGCCCAACTGGTCAGTGTCTGAAATATATCAATGGCTTCTGGCAAAGAGAAGATGTACAGATCGCAGGCCTTGTGCCCTTTGGCCACCTATATCCATCACAACAGGTAGGGACAACAAAATTTGAGTCCAATGGCACCTTTAAGACCAACAAAGATCTATTCAAGGTGTGAGCTTTCATGTGCAGGGCACACCTGAACTGAACATGCTTTGAGTTACCAGTGCGGGGGCTGCAGTTCTGTAAGTATTGCAGATGTGGGGAATGTGGGGAATCCAGATTAAGTGCCACATGAGACTCCTGTGGTGTCCAGCAATGCTTTGTGTCCTGGTGGTGTGATCAGAAGAAATTGGTGGCATTGTGATTCCAGTGGCATGTCAAATTTGCAAAATGCTGTCTGTTGCTCAGCTGTACAACTGCCTTGCAAGGCAGGTCGCTGTGACACCTGACTGCAAACAAGGAACCTGGGCTGAGGCTTGCCCGAGGCTACACATGGCAGGGACCGAATTGGAACTCAGCTCTTTCTGGGCCAAGATCAACATGTGGTCCAGTGGTTCACATTGCATGTAGCCATGATGATGAGAGGCAGAAGACAACTCCACCCGTGCCTTACCAAGTGAAATCAGCACTGCCACCCAATAGCCATCAAGCCCAGGGCCAGGTACTGAAGCAATGAAAAGACTCATGACCGAGTGATCAGGATCCCTCCTGCTTTGACCCTCTGCCTTTCTTCCCAGCTATTCATTCTCCCATTCTGCCCTTGCAACAATCTGAGACATCTGCTGGGCTAAGGCAGAGAGACCTGCCCAAGTCAGCCAGGTGGTTTCAGTGCAGAGGGGGTGGGGGTGGTGACCAGAGCACCACACAGGTCAATGCGCCTTTTTCCTGATGTGGACAGCAACCTGCATCCTTCTTCTCATCTGTGGACTACTGGCCAATTGTCAGCATGCAGCACACGGATGCAATTTGAGTCAGGCTGGGCAAGTGGTAAGGGACCCAGGGGTCTGAAATGGATCCCACCACTGCCCCCCTGCCACCAACATCCCCCCAAAGCCTGGCAGCACAGCCTCCGGTCCATCCGTCTCCCCGTCCCCCTTTTTCATCCCCATTTGTTTGATGCTGCCCCGTGGGCGGGGGTGGCGGGGTCCCCCTGTGTTTTGGGAGGGGGGCGAGCGACCGAAAGGCCAGTCGGCGGGAGGAGGCGACGGCGGGGCTCGTATGCTAATCCCGCGCGAGGGAGGGCCCCGCCTCCCCCCCCCCCCCCCGCTCGGCGAGCCGGCCCGACTGCAGCCAGGCGAGCAGCGAGGCAACGTACAAAAGCGAGGCCGGGCGCAAGCAGACCGGGGTGCCTGGAGGGGAGACCTCCCTCCTTCCCTCCCTCCGCTCGCCTCCCCCCGCGCCCGGCTCTGGTGCCAGGACCTGCCCGTCCTCGGAAACCTGGAAGGGACTTCCCGGGGCCGGAGCGCGGCGGCGGCGGCGGCGGCGGCGGCGACGACCCACCTTCTGCCCCGCCCTCGAGGGCGCCCCCTCCACCCACCCACCCACCCCCCGCCGGGAAGGCAGCCGCGACTCCGGAGCCGGCAGATCCTCGGGGACCGGCAGCAGGGGCAGGCGGTGGCCCGGCGCGCGTCTCTCCCCGCTGCCCGTCGGAGAACATGACCAGGGCCAGGAGACTCCGCGGGAAAGCTCTGCCCTGCGCTTCGCTCTCGCTGCTCTGGGTCGGCACGCTCGTCTGCCTGGCCGATGCCAAGGGCACCTATTACCGGCCCCCGGTGCCCATCCCGTTCGGCCACAGGTACAACCTCTACACCTCAGGATCGAGCCCCCAGCTGACGCCGGGCAAGCCCATGGGGAAGCACAAGTAAGCCCTCGCACCGCCGCCGTCGCGTCCCGGCTTCGGGGGGCTTTTGTTCGCTCGCTCGCTCGCTCGCTGGCGTTTGGCGAGGCGAGCCATCGGAAGAGCGGCGGGGCGGGCGCAGCTCCCGTGCCGCTCCGCCGAGGATGGAAAGTTCCCTGGAGAAAGGGCTGGCCGGGGAGGGGGAGCGGCGAGAGCTGGGCACCTGGTCACCCACCCCGACGAGGGCGCGATCGCTTCCCGGGCGCCTGCATGACCGCTCGCCTGTCCCCTCCTCCGCCCGCCCCGCTTCTCCCTTCCACGAAAGCAAGAGCTGTAGAGTTCCGATGGGTTTTCAGCATGTCCCAAAGCCCCGGGCAGGGGGGCGGGGAGGGGAGCGAGTCTCGGCGCGGGGCTTTGGGTCGCTTTCTTTTCCCGCCCCCAGCGGACTTCGCAGCGGCGTATGGGAGGTCTGCTGTCTGGGTTCGACGGCGGCGATCTATAGGAAGGGGGAAAGGCGCAGCCCAGCGAGCTCCCCCGGGCCCGCTTTCTAAGAGAGGGGGGACACCTTCCCCCCCCCCCGGCAGAGCAGAATTGTTTCCCGCCGGCACGCTGGGCAACACCCCCCCCCGGCAGCGCCCCCTGCGACATGCACTCGAGGCAGCCCCAGGTGGGGCGGCGGCCAGCCGGAGCCAAGCGCCCCCCCCCCGGAACCTTTGGCCTGCCCGGGGAGAGGCTTGGCGCCCGAGGAGCTCCGGGCTCTGCGTCGCTCCCCTCGGCTGGGTGGAGCCCGGCGGCGCCCTTGGCCTCGCCTTGGCGGAACCGCAGGCAGGCAGGACTAGTCGGGACTCACCTGCCCGCGCCCCGACGGGGCAGCGGCCAAGTGGCGGCGCAGAGGGAGCTCCCGCCCCGCCTCCTTGGGCGCCGGGCTCCGGTTCCCCCGCTCAGCGGCCTGGCAGGCACGAGTCCGAATCAAACGGCCTGCAGAGCGCCGCCTCTCGCCGCCAGACTCCCCCCCCCCCCCCCCCGTCTTGCACCAATAGTCACGGCTCCATTGATTTAGCCGATTCCCCGAGTGGATCCCTCGACAGCGCGAGCCTTTCATTCTGCACACGCTGGGTGACGCGCTCGCAATGTGCTTTTGCACCTGGCTTCCCCTGTGCGGAACGGGGATCTGCTGTGTGCATTGAAAGGAGTCCACGGGTGTGGAGTGCCTCGCGTCCACCCGGCAGGCGCGCATGGGCCCCGCCAACTCCGCCTCGCATTGCGCTGGAAGGCAGCGCAGCGCCCCGCCGCGTTCGCGGTCAGGGGAGGCGGGGGAAGGAGGACGCTGCGGGGGGCGGAGAACCAGCCGGCTGTCGGCGGAGCCCTGCGGGGGGGAGGCATCGCCTGCAGAGGGAATTGCAAACAGCCCGCGGGTGGAAAGAGCGCTGGCGGCGCGTACTGCCTTCTACCGCAAAACAACTGTCGAGGCCGGGCGGAACCGTTCGCACATCTGCGTTTTAATAAAGCCAGGAGGATCGGCTTTTCCAGCCCTCTGCGCAGAGCAAGTGAGTGGGTCCCAAACTCAGAAAAAGAATCCCCATATGAGCATAGGGACACCGGATAAGAAATCCAAAGTAGCAGCTCTCTAAAGCAGGGGTAGTCAACCTGTGGTCCTCCAGATGTCCATGGACTAGAATTCCCTGCCAGTACTGGCAGGGGCTCATGGGAATTGTAGTCCATGGACATCTGGAGGACCACAGGTTGACTCCCCCTGCTCTAAAGGGATTTTGCAGGAGGCAGGTTTCGTCTGAACCCGGTAGACTCAACGCCCTGTTCCCCACATTGGGTAATGCACCTTCATTGCACTTCAGAAGCAGTGTTCTGTTTTGCACAGGAAAATCAAGCTGGAAAAGCACAAAGAAAGTGCATTGTCCAACCTACACAGGACCTTTGATACGCTTAGCCTTTTCTCCTTTGACCATAGAAGCTAAGCAGGGTCAGCTTGGGCTAGTATTCAAAGGGGAGACCTCCGAGAAATACAGGGCTGCTTAACGGAGGCAGATAATGGCAAACTATCTCTGAACATCTTTGGTTTGGAAAACCCCATAAGGTCGCAATGATTCTCCTGTAAGTTGGCAGGACTCTCCGCCATCACAGTAGACTGCAACTTCTTTTTAAAGCCACCGTGATAAATTTACTAAAGGTTTGGGACTTGGAATGGAATAAAATATGCTGATGTTAAAGGAGCAATCTTAAGCAGGTCTACTCAGACCTACTCAGATGTAAGGCCTAGATCAAGGGTGGCCACACTCTGGCTCTGCAGATGACCAACAGTGGGGGTTCATGGTAATTGTAGTCCACGGACAGCTGGAGAGTTACAGTTTGGCCACCCCTGACCCAGGTTGTTCAGTGTGGCTTACTTTCAGGAAAGTGTCTTTAGGACTACAGAACAAGTCATCATCTTCCCCCCCCCATCACAGAGTGTCTTGATCCCTTGCTCTAGGAGACATGAGGTCCAATGAAAAGGATGCAGGAGTTGGGGTTAGGAGTGGGACAAGGATGCTTGTTCCTGGGAGATGGGTCCCCAGGTATGAGGTTTGCATGCAAGACCTCAGTCCCCTGCATCTCCAGTTGAGGGATCTCAGGTAGCTAGGCTGGGGATGTCTTCTGCTGAATGCTCTGGAGAAGCGTCTATGCTGGGTGCGAGAAACTAATGCTCACTCAGAAGCTGTGTCCTCTGTTCACATCACTGTCTCCTTCTGCTGGAGCTCTATAAGTAACCAACGGCCCACCCAGCATCCACAGGGAGTTTGCAGGTGGTGGCATTTGGAGGCCCAAGCCCATAGTCTGGTAAGGTGCTAAGCTGGGCAAGATTTCATTTAAGGGAGCAGAAATGGGAAAGCTCCTCTTTAATTAGACATGAACTATGGCAGGGACAATAGCCACCCCATGAACTACAGAGGAGGCTAAGCACTCCTGTCTTTTGCATCTCATATGCAGTAGCATGAGAAGCAGTGTGTTCTAATGGTTAGGAGTGGTGGCCTCTAATCTGGAGGAATGGGTTTGAATCCCCATTCTTCCACATGCCGCCAGTTGGGGGATCTTAGGCCAGTCACAGTTCTCTCAGAGCTCCCTTAGTTCCACCTACCTCACAGGGTGAAAGGAAAGGAAGCTGCTTTGAAACTTCCAGGTAGTGAAAAAGCAGAGTACAAAATCCAACACTTCTCCTCCTTCCTGGGCAAGTTTCTCCATTGTGTAACAGACAATATAGTCAGGGTTGTGTGTATTTTGTGACTGAATGAAATATAAAATTGTGCCCAGTGGTTTTACACCTTGGACATATCATTTTTGGATTTTTATTAGAGCAGTTTGTCTGAAAAAGGAGTGTGGAATTGTGAGGCACAGCCCAATCTCTTCAGCTGTCAGGAGTCAAATAAGGTCGATATTTGGATGGGAGACCTTGGTCTCAATGCCCTGTTGCTGGACCTCCAGCGGAAATGGTTGGCCACTGTGTTTGAGGCCAGATACTGGACTAGAAGAAGAAGAGTTGGTTCTTGTATGCCACTTTTATCTACCCAAAGGAGGCTCAAAGCAGCTTATCTTCGCCTTCCGATTCCTCTCCCCACAACAGACACCCTGTGAGGTGGGTGAGGCTGAGAGAGCCCTGATATCACTGCTCGGTCAGAACAGCTTTATCAGTGCCGTGGCGAGCCCAAGGTCACCCAGTTGGTTGCATGTGGGGGAGTGCAGAATCGAACCCAGCATGCCAGATTAGAAGTCCACACTCCTAACCACTACACCAAACTGGCTAGATGGATCATGGTTCTGCTCCAGCAGGGCTCTTATTGTGTGCTTCTTTTCTTATGGCTACCAAGGAAGACTGGAGAAAGGTTGCGGTGATCCATCTTTGCATCTTACTTGCCTTGAAAGCATCTTACTTGCCTTGTTCAGGTCACCAGAAGCTGGTTGTGAGTTCATGACACACTGCTTATAGATGTACATAGACTGCAAAAATAGGCCTGAAAGTCTGTGAGTAATGACTGCTAAGATGATGGTGATGATGAAGGTCATTTCCTGCCCACCTTTCTCAAGACCCAGAAGGTAGACTGAGCAGGATTTTCAGTGGGACCAGGGCTTTAGTGCTTTGCTTGAAAAAGCAGAATAAGTTACTGGAAAAAAAGTAAATGTATCCAGCTGTTCCTGATATAGATAACTGATACAAATAGCACCAAATGTGGGTTACCTTTGCACAAAATATGCATGAACTTAGCACCAGATTCCTGGTATCCTGAAGGCTAAATCATACTAGTCTGGAAACTTCCCAACCTGCATGTATGTGTTTTTCCCTGTCTTTGACTTGGAATTTTTAGAAATGAGAGGAAACATGGCTCAACAGTTGAACACCCTGCTTGGCCTGCAGAATGTCTCAGGTTCATCTCTAGCATCTTAGGTAACATAGGTAGAAGGTGATATGAAAGATCTCTAAGCAAGAGCCTGGAAAGCTGCTGTCAACCTAGGCAGTTCTGAACTTCTGACCTTTCTGAATTTCTGACCATTTATCAGGTCTCCCCTTCTGTTATGCCAATAAAGGGGTCTTGAGTCCTTTCTCCCCTTCCTGAGCTGGTTTTCCGCTCCCTGAAATTACTCCTGGGAGCTACTGTTTGCCCCGTAGGGGGAATTGTGCGTAGTGACCGATGCACTTGAAAGTTCCCTGGTGGACAAAGCATGACTCCCTGGGGCTATTTTAGATGGAGAGAACACCATTGGGAGGGGAGACTGTGTCCATTGTAGGTCAGAAAAAGGTAGGGAGATCCTTGCCTGGGATCTTGGAGAACTCTTCACTGTAGTACATTATACACCACCCCTCTCTGGAAATAGGCTCAGGGCAGTTTACAACATTTTAAAATTCAATTTTAAAAAACAAGACAAAGATGCCATAATGCCCCATTTTCCCGCCACTGTTGTGGTTGACCAGGCCCAGTTTTAATCATTGACTAGAGCAGGGGTAGTCAACCTGTGGTCCTCCAGATGTCGTGGACTAGAATTCCCATGAGACCCTGCCAGCCTTGTTCTTCACCCAGTGGCTGTTCCACTGCACTCCAGACTTGGCTCCTTCAAAAGTGCACATTGGAGAGCAACTCTGTCACTTTCCCTGGCTGTCATGAGCCATTGTAGCCTGAAATCCCAGATGGCCACCATTTCTCACCCAGAGTTGTGAGAGCCTCCCAAGCAGAGGTGAAAGTGAGCTGCTGTGGCTGGTGTGGAATCCCAGTCAGAAAGTGATTGATAAGGAATTGATTTCATTCAAGAGCCATCTTCTGGTTGGTTGGCAAGCATAGCTGTGCACATGCCCATCCGGGGCTCCCCCCTTCTTACCCACTCATCCATTATTGGCCATTTGGGGAAGGGGGGCTTCAACATAACCATATATGGTCATATCACCTGATAAATGTTTAACAAATTTAATATCCATATACAAAATTAACTCTCACCCACTTAGGAAACTTCCAGAGCCATCAAGAAACCCCCGGGTTTCATGAAGGAAGCCTGCCATGGAGTTTTCAGGGCAAGAAATATTTGGAGGAGGTTTGCTATTGCCTGACTCTCTTATACTGCCATTGCTGGGATGGAGGAACGGCCTACCTCCCAAAGACATACAGGCATTGTTCCATTTTGTAATTAATATCCCTGCAAGTAAATGATTTAGAGCTCAGAGACACACTGCACATGCTTAGAGTCATCGCTTCCTCGTGTTGCAGGTGAGGGACGACTTTGCTAATAAATAGTTTCAGGGCTGGGTCTATAAGATGTCCTTCCTTTGTGTAGTCGAATCTCGGAATAGACCCAACTAACCTCAAGCAGAGGACCTGATGGTTTCCACGTGTGCATTCCAATTCAAGGTCTCTTTAAATGTTCCCACTTATTTGAAAGAGCTACATTGTATGATAGGGTGCGCATGTATACTCCAGGGTGACTTTTTGTGTGGTCTTTTTCTAAAATACCATCACTTTGGTCTTCTCGTAATATGTACCTAGTTCTTGCAGCTGCCTTCTTAGTCTGATTTTAGTAAGAGAAATTAAGGCCATGTCATCAGCATACAATAAAATAGAGGGTTTTTTGTTGGCCAAGAGATGGCGGGAAAAAATGTGGGCTGGAAAGCCTCTCAACTATGTTGTTTATATACAGATTGAATAGGAGGGGAGCCAATACACAACCCTATTTTACTCCTTTATTTGTTGGAATTCTGTTAGTTAAAGATCCTAATGTTCCTACCCTGATTTGAACAGGAGTATCTGTATGTAGCTCGCGTAATAAGAGTAACTGTCAATATTTGTTCATGCAAACTTTAATCATAAGTGGTTTCTGTCAGAGGAGTCAAAAGCTGCTGCCAGGTCAACGAATGCTACATACAGACTTATCCAACAGACTTATTGGTCTATAATTTGTGGACCGTTCTGTCACCTTTCTTAAAAATAGGGACAATAATACTCAACTTCCATCCAGATGGCATTAGACACAATCCATCTATTTGTGTAAAGACTTTGTATAGCCTGGGTGCCCACCATTCTGAAAAGGTTTTAAGCAAGTCTGGAGGAATCAGATCTTCCCCAGGGACTTTTCCAGAGGGCAGTGAGGAAATTAAACCCCCTAATTTCTGCCTCTGTTACTGGAGGCTGAACTGGAAGGCCCAAGATGTCAAGGGAAGTATTTTATAACTGTGACATGGCCAGTATAGATGAATTAACTCCAAACACCTTGCTAAAATACTTAAACCAAACCTTTACTGGGATTTGTGCTTCAAATTGACACAATGAACTACTTAAACCATTTGAGAACAGTTCCCAGAATTGTGTATCATTCTTTTCAAAAACTGCCAATTTCAACTCATTCCATAACTGTCTAGCATGATCTTTTGTTTTAGTAGGCTTTTATGTTGAATTGCTGAATTGGAGAAGATGGGTCATCAAGACACTCGTGTTACTATGTCTGACCTGTCTCATACAAGAGGTTAAGGTTTTTTTTTTGGATGCTTTGCATTCTTGATCAAACCATCCATTGCTTGCATAAGGTATAGCTTTTACTGGTCTATTGTTTATTAACAGTGGTTTGAGGCAATTGACTATAGCCTCATAGCATTTAATAGCATCATTCCTAGAGTGTAAAAGAGTTAACCTCAGAGACTCCCATTCTGAAGTTTTAAAGCTTTGAAGTAATTTGTCATTTAGTTGTTCAGACCATTTAACTCTTCTGGAACCTGAAACGGTATCTTCTGTGAAACCTGGGACTAGTTTCAGTAGGATGTTAGCTCTAGTATACAGCAATAGTCTCAGAGGACAATGATCGCTCCAAGGGCAATTTCCGACCTCAAAATAATATACTAAATTCAATAAACCAGGCGATATATCAATATAGTCAATTGTAATTGCCCAACAAGTTGACAGGTTAAAGTCCCACTGGTTGTGTCATAATTGGTACCATGCAAAACATGTAAGTCAAATAGCGGGAGCAATTCCAAAACTCTCAAGCCAAACTTTGATAAATGCTTTGATAAATGGTCCAGAAGGGTAGCATGGAGAGCAATTTGGGCATTGGTGCCAGGCCTTAAATCTCCATTGTAGTAGCCAAGGAGCCCCAGGGATTCTCTTTATCCTGATCTAAGGAACTCTTGGGTGGTATGTATACATTGATACACACTAGATTTCCAGAATAGAGACCCTTAATTAAAATTGACCAGAATTGATTGGAACAACAGTTTACTAAAACTTGCACATCAATTTTTATGTCAACATTTACTAATATCGCTAAACCTCCACTACCTTACTTTGGGTTAATCCTAACTGCTATAACTGAAAAGGCCGATAACCTTGGAGGGTGGGAATCAAATTCTTGGGACTAGGTTTCCTGGAGACAGAGGATATTATGGCCCTGTAAAAAGGTTTTAAAAATCTGAGTCATAGAGCCATAGAGTCATTCTTCCAACTTCCAAGATTCCAGGATAAACTTTTTAGTTGTCAGTCCAGTCTAGAGATAGTATTAAGGTCGCCATCATGATCTTAAAAAAAACAGCTATTTTTTGAAGACATTGTAGAGACAGGGTTAGTCTGCTGGTTTGTCTGGGAAGCTCTGTCTGGGTACAACTGAGTGATACACTTTTGTGTTTCCCAATATTTCCAGCAGTCATTTTGGGAGGAAACGGGGTAACTGACTCTGATGGATACGATTCTGTTGTTCCATTCATCAGTATTACTACTGGCACCTGTGGAGACAGCTTATTTTTTGTACTGAAATTAGGTGATTCAGTCTGTTAGTGATCTCAGTTTGTTCAACAGGTGGGAGGGATGAGAAGGAGTTGATTAAGTTTTCTCATGTGGAATAAGGAATAAAAAGTTAACATTTCTTAGTAATGCAATCAGTAGAACCAGTCCCATTTATCAGATCTCCATGAACACTGTCCTTCTGATCTTCTTCAAAATGGGTTTTGTTGTTGAGGATTTATATTGCGGGGGCTTTGATAGCATCAAAGTTAAAATTAAGTTATCAAACTTGAGCTGGAAATATCCCTTTTGTACTCAAAAAGCGTTTCTGGAGCAATAGAACTATAGGAACCTTAGGAGTAGTGATCAAAAGCATGGGTCTTTGTACCAGATTAAAGTTGTTGAGGCTCAACTGAAATCAAATCAATAGGCAATATAGACTTGCCAAGGAGATCTCTTAGGTGTTGAAATACCTGCAGATAGTCACAGACTTTACAAGGCTGTAATTTTAGATGGTATTGTAGGTTCTTGCCATCTTGTTTTCTCTGCATATTATGTGTTTTATCCACTCCCATGAGGGGTTTAAGATTCTGTTTTCGTGGTAGAGTTTCGTTAGAACTAGAATTAGTAGCTTCCCTCTTTCTATGACATGAGATAAGCTGAGTAAGATTATCTATTTTAGCATCAATTTCATTTAGCCTTTCCAAAATAAACTTCACAGTTTTAGCAGTCAGGTGTAGAGGATCACTTGAAGTGTTACCTGAGTCTTTGGGATATTCTTTTTTCACAACAAATTAACTACATAGTCCTTCTCTTCTTCACAAAAATTACCAGTTGTAAGGTTGATCAGAGGAGAGAATTTATCAGCAGTTGGCAGAGTGCGTACTACATCCATTTTTAACTGATTGGCTCCCGGAGGTGAGCATGATTCTTCTTGTGGCCTTTTGTTAACGCCCATAATTAAGGGCACAAGCACAAACACAAGCAACAGCAGAGAAGAATTTCTATGAACAGGGGTGGTCAAACTGCGGTCCTCCAGATGTCCATGGACTACAATTCCCAGGAGCCCCTGCCAGTATTCGCAGATTTTTCCAGGCAAAGAACCAGTGTGAGATAAACACAAAACTGTGTTTCCCGACCTGCCATCCAAGCAAACATGAGCTCAAAACAAAGGAGAGTCTCAACCAGACTATTATGCAGATACTAGTCCCCAGTTTCAACAGTAAACATGTGTACATACAGGATATATATGCATGCACTGTGTGAGCAGGTGTATAGCCTACATTGTAAGAACTGCAGAATTATCCTTTATAGGCAGGTGTGGAATTTGTCATCTTTGATCCTATCCACACCTACAATTCTATTATCAATACAGCAGTGAAAAGGGGCAACCCACAGATGATTCAGCAGTCTCAGAAGACTCCCTCAGCATGGGACAAAAATAGGGTGTGTTTATTTGTTTAAAACCTAAATCCAAACCCAGCCTATCTGATCATGCAGAACACACTAGGGTGGCCACAGAATTTATAGGACAAGCAGAGATTTTAGTTGAAGACCTTCAGCCTTATTTAATGCCAGCAATCAAGACCTTGGGTATGTCTGCAATTTTGTTATATATCACTCCACTTTCCATTCATATTGAATTTGATTTTGATGAAACTGCAAACATGGTGCTCTACTGGTCTGTTGTTGCTGCACCTCACCAGCCCTGCCAGGGATTTCAGAACAGAAATGACCGGCAATGTTCTCAGATTTCAGATTTGTTACCTTTCAGACAGATGCAAGATTCTTGATTAGGATGACACTAGCTTTCTTTTTAAGGGTCTCTAAGTGAAGCTATGTAGCTCCTTCTCATGTTTACCAGGAGTGAAACCACCCTGTCTTCATTTCTAGAAACCTTGCCCTTTCCTTTCTCCTGTCCCTGAACAAAATCTCCAGTTTCTGCACCCTGAACTTCAACTCCACCCAACTCATCTGCCATGACCCAGGGACCTACTTTCCCATTATATTGCTTTATCCTGGCATCCTTTTGCCTCCAATAATGCCATCTGCTACATCCCTCCATCCTTAATCTCTTCCACTGTGTTATCAACTCTTACTTGCTGCATCCTGAAATTTCTCATCACTCTCCATATGTTGCTAAGTATTCTTCCTCACTCTCCATCTGTGCCAGCCTCAACACCTGTAGTCTTTCCCATGGAAGATTTCCCTGGAGGCTGTGAATGTGTGTCTTAAGCATATTTTTGTAATAAGCATATTTTATAAGCATATTTTTGTAATAATAAGCCAGGAGGCTTATTATTAGTCCAACCCACCTGCTTTAATGTGAAGCCATCAGTGATTCAAATCCTCACTGAGGCCAGTGTGAGCTGTGGGGAATTCCCTTTGCTTTTCTGTTCCAAAGACTACATAAGTCCCACAATTTAAGGTGCCTTCTTCCATCATATAATGAAGCAAGGACATCATGGAAAATGATAATGAATTAATGAATGAATGAATGAATGTAGAACATAGGAAGAAATAGGAGAAGGGGACTATTAGTAGAGGCCACATGTTCAGGTGTGTGGTTGTGGACCGATTAGGAGTGTCCATCACAGGTGTGGGATGCTAAAATCACTGTTGACCTGGATGGCCAGGTCAGGTAATTAAATGGCCCAGGGGAGACTACAACTTCCATAAGGCTGTGCAAAAACGTACATGCCCAAAATGACATTGGTAACAGATACCCAGACAAAAGCCAAGTGGTATGACTTTAGAAACAAACAAACACAGTGCTTGTTCACAATCACTGGGTGACTGACTGCTCTGCTTGCTCTTTATTTAAATAATTGACGGTTGAGTGACATACAGTGACAACAGTCCTTTGTGTGTATCGGGGTGGAATTAGGGCTGCCATTGAGCCGCGTGGAGAGAACATAAGAAGAGCCTTGCTGGATCAGACCAGTGGTCCACCTAGTCCAGCGTCTTGTCTCACATAGTGACCAACCAGTTCTTCTGGAGGGCTAACAGCAGGGCAGAGAGGCCAACCCCTTCCCCTGATGTTACCCACTGTTTGTGGTATTGTGAGGTTTTGTGCCTCTGAATGAGGAGGTTCCCCTCAGTCACCATGGCTAGCAGTCATCTGATAGACTTAGCCTCCATGAATCTATCCAATCCCCTTTTCAAACTGTTTATTCCTGTGGCCATCACTACATCCTCTGGCAGTGAATTCCACGTTTCACTTCCTTTGTAAAGTATTTATTTTCTTTTATTTACTGGTTTGATATGCCGCCCCTCCCTGGGGCAGTTGACAACACGCATTGCATGTTGTTGTTGTTAGGTGCGAAGTCGTGTCCGACCCATCGCGACCCCATGGACAATGATCCTCCAGGCATGTACATCATATTATAGATCACAGTCAAAACATTATTAAAACCCTTTGGTGCCCGGTTGTTCTTGTTCATTGCTTTGTCTATCTGCCACTTTGTGGGCAGGATGAGATATTATTTCCTTTTGTCCATCCTGAAGCTTCTCCCCATTGGCTTCACTGGATGCCTTCAAGATCTAGTATTTTGAGAGGGGGAGGAAAAATTCTCCTTGTCAACTCTCTTCACCTCATGCATAATTTTAGAAATCTCTATCATATTTCCTTGTAATCGACTCTTTTCTAAACTAAAAAGTCCCAGCCTCTTCAGCCTTCCCTCATAGGGGGAGATCCTGCAACCCCTGAATCATCTTGGCGGCCCACCTCTGTACTTTTTCCAGCTTTGTAATGCTGGCGATTGCACTATGCTCAACCATTTGGATATGTGGAATGTAACCTGCTGGACAGATATGAAATATTCACATAGAATCATAGAGTTGGAAGGGATCTCCAGGGCCATCTAGTCCAACCCCTGCACAATTCAGGAACTCACAACTACCTGCCTACCCACAATGACCCCAATTTCATGCCCAATTGTTCCCCCCACCAAAGATTTCCAGAATCCAGCCTGGTCTGGAGGAAATTCACCTATCACCCCACAGAGGTGATCAGCAATCCCCTGGAATTGAGAAGGTACAGAGGAGAGCGATGAGGATGAGCCTGGGGACCAAGCCCTATGAGGGAAGGCTGAGGGATTTGGGGATGGACGTTCAGCCTGGAGAAGAGGCGGTTGAGAGGGGACATGATTGCTCTCTTTAAGTGTTTGAAAGGTTGTCACTTGGAGGAGGGCGGGGGAAAGTACCTGTTGGGAGCAGAGGATAGGACCTGCTGTAATGGGTTTAAACTACATGTACTGGCTTGATATCAGAAAGAACAATTTCACAGTCAGAATAATTAAGCAGTGGAATCAGCTGCCTAAGAAAGTACTGAGCTCCTCCTCACTGGCTGTCTTCCAGCAGCAGCTGGACAGATCCTTATCCTGGATGCTTTAGGCTGATCCTGCACTGAGCAGAGGGTTGGACTAGATGGCCTGGGTGGCCCCTTCTGACTAGGGTTCTATTATTTGCTTCTTATAGGAAAAACCTATTTGGTCTGCTGCTACTGAATGTTTGGCATCCCTTTGCTATTGACACAGCCACTGGCAGGCTCTGTTCCTTAAAGGTAAAGGTAAAGGTATCCCCTGTGCAAGCACCGAGTCATGTCTGACCCTTGGGGTGACGCCCTCCAGCGTTTTCATGGCAGACTCAATACGGGGTGGTTTGCCAGTGCCTTCCCCAGTCATTACCGTTTACCCCCCAGCAAGCAAGCTGGGTACTCATTTTACCGACCTCGGAAGGATGGAAGGCTGAGTCAACCTTGAGCCGGCTGCTGGGATTGAACTCCCAGCCTTATGAGCAAAGCTTACAGACAGCTGCCTTACCACTCTGCGCCACAAGAGGCTCTGCGCCACAAGAGGCTCTGTTCCTTAGCTACTAGTTAAAATCGTGCCTGCTGAAGGATGTAAGAGCATGTACAGAGTTCCTCCCAGCCTGGGAAACAAGCCATAAAAACCTCCCAGCTTAGGAGAGGAGGGAAATGCCCAGGCATGGCTGTCTTTCCAGCCCAGGACACATATCCCGGAGAGAGGGAGCATGCAAGAACAGGGACCAATTAGAAACAAGCTGATATAATGTAGAAATTCACGCATTCGTAACAAACTCTTTTGCTATGTCATAGTTTTGCAACCAATCACAACAATACAAGGGGGCAAGGAATGGAATGAAATGTATAAATATGAGTGCTTATCTCTGCTGGGTTGAAGAAAATTGGGGGGGGGGTTACTTGACTGGCGATGTTTTTTTCCTTCCTTTGATAGCAAAATCAATTTTAACCCTTTGCTAGTCAAGTGGTCTCACCTCTTGTTCCTTCTTCTGGCTGGGAGTATGATGCACTTTGTGCGCAGTTCTTCCTTGCAGATACCAAACAGATGAGATCCCAGTTTCATCCATTTAAGGAAGCATTAATGGTAGCTCTCTCTGGGATGTTTCTACCTGACAACCATACAGCCCATACTCTGACTCCCTGCTGCGTCACCCGGGCAACTCTTCTTGTTATGATCCTTTTCTAGATAGCTCAGCATCCACCTTGGTTGTGGCTCCGTCAAAATTCTGTGCTCTTTCCCTGTGAATTTTCCAGGTCACTGGTACCAGCTAGTTAATTATTCCAAATGAACGAGCTGTCTGAAGGAACCCTTTAGCCAATTCAATCTAGCGGCGGGTCACTGTCAAAACCTGGGCGATTTCAGACTACATCTGGCCTGGAGTTTTTGGAAGGGTTAGGGAACCAGATTCAGAGCCAGTCTGACTATCTCTTGCTTCATTTCCGTTGCAGGAACTACTGTGCCTATGTGGTGCAAAGGAACATAACGTGCACCCTTCAGGATGGGGCAGAGAGCTATGTGAAAGCTGAGTATCACAAATGCAGCTGGGGGCCGAAATGTCCTGGGAAAGTTCTGTAAGTACATGCTTGGATGCAGCTGTAGCATGGCAAAGATTGCAGCAGACTTTTGATATCTAGTTGCCTCTGTGATACCTAGAGGATTATCCATTACACAAAGTAGCCACAAAAGCTCCACTGGTATGATAAATTCCCTCATATTCTCCTATGGAATCTTCTCTCCTGACATCCTTGCAGACGATTGGCTGACCTTTTGTGATGTCACAGTGGGCTTTGTGCCACAGTCTTTCTTGCAGCCATTGCTTTGGTTTACTTGATGCCAAACAATTTAGGGCTGGGGATTAATAGTGCAAGCCAGAGCCGAATCATACCCTTCTTGGGCCATTGACTCCAATGGACTTAGAAGAGTGTAACTCTGCCTAGGATTGCACTTTTAGGAGCTCTGGGAGAGTTGGGAGAGGAGTGGAATTTTAAGCTCCGTGAGTAAATTTTGTTAAATGAAAGATTGTATGCATTGTCTGTATACCATGAACTTTACAGCTACAAGTCAATAGGTTGAGCCTCTTTGGAGCCTCATGATGGAAAGCAATTGAGTGCAGGGAGAGACAGATGCTTATGGTATGTGATGCTTCACTTAGGGTGAGGCACACAGCGGCTTCCCAGGCTCCTGCGGAGAGTTCTGCTTTCCCACATCATATTTCTAAGTGACACGCATGCTCTCATGTATCGCAAGCATAAAAACGGGAGGGATTCCTATGCCTGCCTGCTTCCAGCACAGACCCATGAATGCCAAGAGTCCAAAAGCAACTCGACAAAACCATGTATTTCTTGGAAGCCGACCCACATAGAGCATAAATCTTCCCCATGCTGTAGATGCAAGAATTCCCCTATAAATTACAATTTAAATCAGTGGGAAAAACCGCTTAAGTTGGGTTTAATTGTAGTCACGAAGTTTATCCAGATGGTGGATCTCTATGCTCTGTCCTGATTACATACAGAAGCAGGAGAGCAGATAGTATCAAGGGGAAAGAAGATGACTTTCCTTCCAGTATCTTTGAGATCCAGCTGCATGGACAGCAGAGCCGATGCCAAATCCTGTCAGTCATCTCCATTCCCAGGAGTGGATCCAGAAGAGTGTGTCCGTGGGTGGAAAGGTTTCTGTCTGTGGAGTGTGGCTTTCTTCCCCCCACCCCTAGAATCATAGAGTTGGAACGGATCTCATGGGTCATCTAGTCCAACCCCTTGCACTATGCAGGACACTCGCAACCCTATCGCTGTAGCCCCAAATGTAGCCCCAAACTCTTCTGTAGCCCCAAATGTTACACCTGGGGGTCCAATCAACATAGGCTGGTATACCTCACACTTCTAGCCTGGAGGTGAAACTAGACTGTTTGTCAAACTTCAAATTCCATTGAAATACTAAAATTCATCTTGATTCCACGCTATACTTGGAGGCCCTCCAGAGTGACCCATCTCATGATTTCCCCAAGGTGTCTGCAACATGACTGTCTGTTATTCACCTGTATTTCAGTTATGGTTACAGTGTTTTGTCAAAAAGCCTGTGTGTTTTGTACACGCCCTTGAAGAAAAGATTGATTGTGTGTTCCTTGAAGTACTTTTTCAGGTGATGCATGGACCGTTTACGCACTGGAGGTTTCATGCCAGGCTGAAGGCTGAAGTTTTAGCCGTGACAGGTTGCCCCACCTCTTCCTGCAGCCACATGGGGGAGCATTTGGCCTGGTGCACATCATCCGCCCACGATTTGTGCTCCTGCATGGGAGCCGGGACAGTGAAGTTCCCAGTGCATAAACGGTCATAAACTTATAAAACTCACTCTTGTGGCATATTGGGATGGCCCCTGTTGCTCTGACCTGGAGGGCCTATGTAGCCCTGTTCACATTAAACACCCAGTTATCCCACATGTATGTGCGTACACCTGTTTGTAACAAAGAGTCAATAAAATGCTCACTTTAGAAATTAAACTGGGGACAGGAACCTGAATAAATGTGAATAAATGTGCAGTTCCAGTCAGTCATTCATTCAATTATACCGGTGTTGAATGAGAATTACTGAACGCACATACAAAGTGGAATCAAGTGCACACTGCACACAGATTGTACATCCGTTCACTGTAACATGTGAATCGGGCTTGTGCTATGACCAGTGATGCTTGCCTTGAATTTGCTTGAACAAATTAAGCTGTCTTATTCTGATTCATCAATCCCTCGAGGTCATTGTTGCTTACTCAGACTGGCAATAGCTCTCCAGAGTCTAGAGGGTCTTTCCCATCACCTCCTATTGGTTCTTTCAACTGGAGATACTGCTGGTTGAACCTGGGACTTTTTGCATGCAAAACACAGGCTCCGCCCTTGAAGCACGGCCTTTTGACCCTAACCTTTTTTCCTCTATCCAAAGGATAATATATATGCTAGTTGAGAACAGGCCTGCCTCATGCACCGGATAGAGCAAGCACTAGTCCATGAAAGGTTATTTGTTTAAGGTGCCACTGTTGAGGGCAGGGACCTCACCAGGAGTTGGTGTGCTTTAGAGTAGAGAGAACTATGTAGCCAGGGACCAAGGAAATTGTTTTAAAAAAAACCCACAGTGATGCAGTTCTACAAATAAAGAACTGAGGTCCAGCAGTGAGAAGTGGGACTTTGCTCCCAGTGGGGTGGAAATGTCAGGAAGGCTCCCAGTCTCCTGGCTTTCCACAAATGCTGCAAAAATGAATTATTCAAGACAGATTCTCTACAGAAGTAACAGGGTTATTATTATTGTTTATTATCAGTTTTTGTTAGCAGGGTAAATAAGTCATAGATATGCACATGCTGTATTTTAGGATAAAGGAGATAAAAGGATTTATATATAGAAGACCATACTGTGATAGTGCAAAGGAGAGATAGAGACAGCGTATGTATACATGGCTACCTAAGGAGAGAGAAAGGGAGAAGCTTCTGAGAAGAAGCAGGATATTGCCCAAGTAGCAATCTAGAGACAGACAAGAAGCAACACTTAAAAGAGTAGAAAGGTCCTGAACTCTCTGACCTAACAGTCTTCTTGCTGCCCCCTTCAGGGTCTTCTTCTCTTCTCTTTGTACACCAGACATTGCCTGTTCCAACAGCTTTAATACACCGCCCCTCCCCAAATGCAGGCTCGGGTTGACTCACATTACACTTTTCATCATCTATAAAACCACAGTTAAAAACATCATTAAAACTTACGATGCTACATTTCATCTGCTCAGGTTTCCACAGACAGTTTGCTCTTCCAATCGGGCTTCAGCTCGGTGAAGGGAAACCCAAAGAGGCCCAGAGAGTTCATTGGGTGCCCGGGTCTCAACGGGCAGCTCATTCCACCAGGCTGGGGCCATGGCCGAAAAGGCCGTTTCTACATTCCTGTTCTTATTTCATTGTTAATTGAATGTTGATTGACCGGACTTACTCTGCGTGATCTACCTGGCGCCCCAGTGAGGAAGGAGGGTGAGGATGTGAGCCTTGAGAGGGAGGCATTTGAGGACAAGAGGAACCTCAGCAGGGTGAAATGCTGTTGAGCCCACCCTCTGACGCTTCCATTTCTCCATGGGAACTCTGTAGCGGGGAGATCAATAAAGGGAGATGGGTGTTGGCAGCGAGTGTGCCCCTCAGCTGTGGATGATGGGTGTCCTGCCTGCTCTATTTAATTTCTTTCCAGCTGGGAGGGCATTTAAATGGAGTAGGCCTGTCATCAACTGATGGGAGCACTAGTCAATCCCTTTTAACTGCAGCCAGCATGCCAATAAACTGCTGATGACAGGTACACCGCCCGCTCCAGCTGGGGAGGGATTTAAAGGGAGTGGGTGGGGCACCTGTCATGATCAGCTGATTGGCACATGCTCTCCTCAGGCCTTCTCAAGCACTGCCTAAGAAAGTATGGGGGAGGCACTGTTTGCATTTGGGTGGCCAAATCATGCCCTAATCCACAGTTCAGCCACTTTGATTCAGACTGGCTGTATGTAAGGAATGGGTGGTTCGGCTCAGATGAGCCAAAAAAGTATCCGAATCAGCCTTGATCTGAGTGCATTATCCGACCTGAACCACCCATTTGGTGGAGTGTATCATTTGTGATAATGCATGCAAGGACCCCCTCTCTCTCTCTGCCACCTCCGCACCACAAATGCTAGCTATGCTGAAATACGTTGAGAAGGCAGAGGTGGCCAGTAGCTCCTCAATCCACCCGCCAATTAGCGGAGAAGGAATGAGTCGTCCTCCCTCCCTCTTTGACTCCTCCAGGGTCAAGAAAGGATGTTTTGTGAACAAAGCCAGCCTTGCAAGATGAACTTTCTACATGGCTTTGGAGGGCTGTGAAAGAGATGCGACCCCCCCCCCTCCCCAGCCAGGAGTGAATGTTTATCCAGCTGCAATAAATACTCCTTTTTGCTGACATGCGAAGGGGAGTAGTTACACTTCGAGAGGATTTTGTTGTTTTCGTTCCTGAAAAGAAACAGCCTCATTCCTAACTGGAAGCTGAGCTTCAGGGCAGCGTGGCACAGCAGAAGTGCCCTGTTGCCAGTCACTTTCCTGCTTGGGCTGGTGAGAGTTTTTCCTCTCTTTACAACCCCAATCCTCTGCCAAGAGCAAGGCAGAGAGAGGCCAGCCGTGGCCCAGATGTCTGCAGAGAGGCTGGGTGACAGCTCACGCCGATGTTGTTGTTGACTGTGGCTCAGCTGGGTAGCTTTTACCGCTCTCTGGGTTTTATAGGCACTGCCTGTTGTTTTCCTTTTAAACTACTGCAGTAATGGGGAGGATTCCGTAGGGAACTGGACTCCACTCCCACTCCTCTTGGTCAGCCAGGAAAAGCACAAACAGAAGTGGATGGCTGAGTTTTTGTACAGCACGGAAATCCATGGCAGCCTCCCAAAGGAGGCAGCCAGGAACTGATCCTTTTGCCCTGTCTTGTGGCTCACCAGAAGAATAACTCAGATGGCATGCAACCCTGCACACATGGTCCAAAACAGCTGTTCAGCAGAGGCCTGGGAATCCTGCTCCGTTTAGAACAGGCTTCCTCAACCAGGGTTTCATGAAACCCTGAAGTTTCTTGACCGCCCTAGAAGGGTTTCCCATATATGGTCAAGTTGACCCACCCACTCCCAAATGGCCAATGATGGGCCTGGAGGGGATGGGAAGGGGAGGGGCCCCATGTGGCTCTTATGTTCTTACGGATAAGCATGACTGCATAAAGTCAACTGAAAGGGCTTCTCATATTGGGACCAATGCATGTCTTTTTAAAGAGATAAGCACACGGCAGGGAGACTGAAGCAACCCCTCTCCATTGGCTTCCATGTGACTGGAAATTTGAGGATCACATGGTTCCACCAGTTGGGTGGAACGTGCTCCCAAAGGAAATCAGACCCCACGGGACCTTAACCAGTTCCTCAGTGCTTGCAAGACAGAGCTGACCCACCAGGCTTGGGGCCCAAATAACCACCAAAACTTGCTGGGAGATGGAAAGATCAGCTCCTTGGCATGAAAAGCCCCTTGCCTGACATGTTAGCTGGCAGATTAGATTACTATAGTTTTAACCTGATTGCTTTATGGTGTTTACCTGCCCTGGGCAGCTCTGGAAGGGCAGGCTAGGAAAATTAAGCATTTATTTATTTAAAGTGTCATTGAAAGTCGTTCCTGATCTTTATGAAATATGCTGCCTTCTGAAGTGTCAATAGATAACGTTTAATGGTTTCATGTGTTTAGATCCTTGTACCTGCTGTTGTCCCCAGTGTTGTCCCCAAACCAGTTTACAACATGACTCTCCCCTCCACTGTTCTTATCGTCATTGCAACCCTGGGAGGTAGATTTGGCTACGAGAAATTCTTCAGGTATTTCCCAACCCAGAGCTATGCTTTGGTCTGATCCTGCGTTGAGCAGGGGGTTGGACTAGATGGCCTTTATGGCCCCTTCCTACTCTAAGATTCTATGATTCTAACCCTATTTTGTATAAACTATGCACTTTAAAAAACCCTGCTTTCTCTCATCTCTGATTGATGGATTGTGGAGGATTTATCAGCTACTGCCCCTATAGTGCCTCGGCTTCTCTCTTCCACGAAACATTGAAAAGATGGCCATTATTGCATCCCATCAGCACAAAATCAAAAGAGCAGCCGGCTCCTGTACAGCCAGTGCAGCATGCAATGTTTGGCTCTTTGCTTCCCCCTAGTGCTAAGAAAAAACTATGCTTTGAAGATTCAGTAAATATTTGCCTAGGCTAGACCAGCCTTTCTCAATTTGTTTACTGTTGAGAAGCATTCTTGAATCATTCTTCAGGCTTGGGGAAGCCCCAGAAATGGCGTGATCATGCAGAATATGGTTGGGAAGCATTTCTGTGTGCATGCCTCCTCTGGGCCCCTCCAGACCCATCAATGGCCATGGGGGGGGAGGGGGGCAGGTCAACCTGATCATATCACTTGCTAAATGTTTAACTTTAAAAATATATTAAAAACTAATTCCACCCATTCAGGAAACCCTTCCATGGCTATCAAGAAACCCCAGGGTCTCACAAAAGCCTGGGCTAGACTCTGACCATTTGCCAGGGGTGGGTGGGGGGAGTCAAAACTAGTTTGAAGGCGAGACAAGTGTTTGTGCTATGTGCATTCATCCCAAGTTTGCCTCTGGTTTTCCAAATATCTACTCCGCCTTTGCACAGACGAATCAAAATCAAGGAAAGCTGCAGATTTGTCTTCAGTTGTGGTACTTGAATATATAGTGGCACAAGCTTTTCTGGAGGGCCATAGCCCTTTCTGTCAGCTACAGAGCAAATTTCACATTCAGGCTTACTGCCATCAAATTGTTTTCTCATGAGCCAAGTCTCTTATAAAATCCTCATGAGGTTTATCTAGTAACCGGAGTCCATGTGTATGCCCCTTGTGTGTAAAGGAAGTTGGAAGAATGCATGGATTTGGTGGATCTGGGCAGAGGACAAGATCCCAGCCCCCTACACATTCATTATCCATAAAATCTGACTGAACAAGACTTCTGTGAACACACATTAAAAGTCACGCTTAAGGGGACATAACAGCATTGCTGGCAGCTTTAACTCCGGGTGCAAATTTTGTGTGAATGTGGACTGATGGACATACTTACTCCTCTTGTCTCACATATATTGCATTGTGCTGGAAGACTTATCAGACTAACACAATGTTAGGGACAACGGACTTATTATGGGATACATAGGTTGGGTTTAGGGTCCCCATTCTGTATCCCAGCAACCAGATAGGAGTTGTAGGTTCTCCTTAGTTCCCCCATGTTCAGTGCTTGATTCCAATCATGACTATGGCACATGTGGCAAAGAGGCTTCAGGCTTCTCCTCCCTAAACTGCTTCCTCAACCTGTAGGCCTTGGGGGGGGGCACTATTAGGCCCACTAAGAAAAGCTAAATGCATGTTTGTGGTTTTCTACAGCAGTCCAAACCGCACCCTCTTTCAGCCCATTTCAGGTCAGGAAAATAGTGCTGGGGGGGTGGGGAGTAAGGCTGATGTCCTTTTCCCACATATGCTGGAGCCGTGATCTGAATTGGTCACTATGTATGAGGGTATTGCGGGGAACTCATACAGGACCCCAGTCTCTCAACTGTAAGGCTTGTATTGGCCCACACGTTTTAAGCAAGCCCTAGGTATTATTGCTGAGATTTACATGGTCAGCCCTTAATCTTGTTCTGCCTTCTCTATCTATCGACAATTAGGTATCGCACTTTCTTCAGACCCCGATACAAGATTGGCTACAAGACCGTGACTGAGTTAGTATGGAGATGCTGTCCAGGCCTCATGGGAGAGGGATGCCACGACAGTCCGACTGACCAGCCAGGACTCCTACCCCAGCACACCAGTCCCAAGATGCCTCCAACTCAGAAGATGTTCCCAGGTCCTAGAGTCCCTCCTCACCCTAAAATACATCCCGATCCATTTCCAGGACCACAGAAGAATCATTATGGTAAGTGACAAAACCTTCTTTTCAGACCATCCTTATGGTTATTGACTTAGGTGGCTGGAGCCTAGCTAATCTGTATATTTATTGGTATTTATATAAATGTAATTTGATTGAATGAATGAATGAATGAATGAATGAATGAATGAATGAATGAACCAAAACTCAACCTGAATATGCCTGGTTCATGAACTTCAGAAGAGGGATCCCACTGGAGTCTCTCTGGTCTAAACTGACCAGACCATCTCTTCTGGCAGCATCACAGTGTCTGTGGCTGCATTCTGTTCTTGGTTACCATTTCCCTGAATTCCCTGCTTCCTCATAGTGAGGCATAGGACAGCAGAAGGGGAGGGAACTAGTATTGACCATTCATGTTAACCTTCAGTATCCCAGTGGACAGATGGGATGGAGAAAACCTTACCCCTGAGTCTCTGTGGGGCTGCTCTTCAGTGGAACATTTTGATGGCCAATAAAAGTAGGGACCCCTTTTCCTGTCTGTCTGCAAATTAGCAGGGAAATTATCTTGGGTGAGGGATAAGATCTATGAGGATTTCAAACCTCCTAGATGGGAGGAAATGTGATATGTTTTTCCTTGCCTGTCAACCAGAAATTCTTTTCCCTGTCTACCTGAAATCTCCGTAGAATAATGTCCCAGTTTGGTCAGGAGCAAGTTACCTTTAATTTCCTGCTTTGTGAAGGGGATTGGTCTAGATGACCCTGGAGGGCCCTTCCAACTGCATGATTCTATAATTCTTTGCATTGAGAACCCTATGGCTTTGCCATAGATCAGGTGCAACTTGACAGCACTTTCCACAACATGTACCAGTTAATTAACATGACCGTGGACCTCTAGGAGTAACTTCTTCCTTGGTACTGCATGCTAAGCAAGGGACCAGCATACATGGCTGCAGAAGTACTATGAGAATGCAGAGAAAGTGCCTGTCTTCAGTTTAGTGCCTGTATTTCCCATTTACAACACATGCACTGAACAGGAGAGTCCTGGAGGTGCCCGTCTGAACATGCACTGCTGGGCACCGATGATGACTGTTGTCTTCTTGTTGTCTACAGGTAGAAAAATGCCTGGTTTGATTGGAGACAGGCTAGATCGGCTGGAGGAGGAAGTCCGGCGTCTCACGCAGTCCTATGACAGCCTGCATACCATGGTGAGTGGCCTGGGGGACCATTTGCGGATAGCCATCCAGGAGGACACCAGTAAGATGATCGGATCCCTGATGAACAGCCCAAGCGTGCCCGATTCCACCATGGGATTTGGGGTCATTCCTGATGGGATTGTGGATGCAGCGGACAAAGCTGACCTTTCCCCATATCCACCGGTGGGTGAGATCCTAATCAAAGTGAGCGAGGTGAGTGATGCACTGAAAACCAAGACCGATCTTCTGGATGAGGTGCATGGCATGGTCCTTGATCACGATGGACAAATCAAGCATCTCCTGGAGTCAGCCCGGCCGTCACCCCTCACCTCCATTGATATGCTTGAGGAGTATGTGGACAGCAGGCTTAGCAACCTGCGGGTAGAGTTGCTGGATGGCTTTGAGAAGAAACTGGTGAATATCCAGAACACGTGTGATTATCGAATCAAGGAAGTACAAGAGCAGTGTGAAGAAGAGAAAGCTGCCAACCTGCGCCTCCAACAGACCCTAGATGGCAAAGAGCTAGAGATCAAGAAGGAGATTTCTCAGCTAGAAACCCAAATCCAAGGGCTTACAGTTGTGGAAAGCTGCTGCAGCAACTTAAACTACCTCACCAAGCGGATGGATATCCTAGAGAAAGGCCTGCACAGCATATCTGAGTCTCAGAAGAATCTACACTCCAGGTTGGATAATGAACTTTCTGCAGTTGCTTTGGGGAGCCTCTTTGAAGGGCGCTTTGAGGACCTGGAGGGCAGGCTGAATATCTCGGAGAGGGAAACAGGAAGTTGCTGTTCAATTGTGGAGGATTCTATGAGAGGCCTTTTGGGGTCAGAGCTGGATGGCACAAGGACCTTGTTTGATGACAAAATGAGAACCTTGGAAGACAGGTTCATGACCATTGTAGGAGAAGTGAACAACATCAGCTCCACTGTGGGAGTGGATGGAGCTGTAATGCCGTTCCTGGAGGGAGAGCTTGCTACCGTAAGGCAGGAAACCAATGAGAAGCTGGAGAATCTACAGAGTCGGATGATCACCTTGGAGGGCACATGCTCACTGGGGTGCATGTCTACTTCCAAAGATGTAGAGATCTTCCGTACGGAGATTGAAGACTGCCAGAGCAAAAACCAGGATCTGCTGCTTCGGATGGACAGCAACTCTGACCTACTGCGGAAACTGAATGCCACCATTCTGGAGATCCAGAGGCGGATCGAGGAAGAGGCATCAGGCGCTTTGCAAGGAGAGATCACACTTCTGAAGATCAATCTAAATACCATGAGCAGATCCCTCACTGGACTGAAGGATTCTGTTTCCCAGTACTCAGACACGGTGCTGCACGTCAACTCATCTCTAGACGAGCGTGAACGCAAGATAGAGGATGAGGTCTACTCCATACAAGAGAAGATCAATGACCAAGGCTCACAGCTACTGTTCAGCAACAGACGTGTCCTGAACCTCAAAGGGGACCTCGAGCGGCTCAAATCCAGGATCATCAATGATCTGAGCAACTGTAAGAACGTGGCTCACAGCCTGCAGAAGGAAGTCCTCCAGTTCGATGACCGGGTGGCCCAGGTGGAGGACATGTGTGGCAGACTCGGTACAGTGACGGGAAGCTTGGACCGCATCCGAAACGAATTGGAGAACAGTGCAGGGACTGTTTGGGGCTACATGGACCATATGAACAAAACCTTATCTGCCCACTCTCAGGAAATAACCCTACTCAAGGACAACTTGTTGGATTGCCAAGCTAAAGTCACTGAATTAGCTGAAGACATCAGCCTTTTAGAAGGCAAGCTGCAAGACCGCCACCATTAGCCTCTTGAATTACAACTAACTTATACCATGAAGACTCCAATGTGATATCAGGAATTATTTGGGGGGCAGGTGTTCTTTTTTAATTTAAAAGGAGAAGGGAAGGTTACACAAAAGTCAAAAGCTGCTATGTCTTTAATTTCACTCTGAAGAGTGACAGTCTTCACTACAGCTAAGGCTGTACATTTGCCATTACTGTACTCTCTTGCAAACATTGAGCAGCTGTACCATGTAGCAAGGTGCCTTCCCGTAGTCAAGGTCATGTTTGGGTTACATTTCAGTATGTTGTTTAATTCAGGAAGAAACTGGAGACAGACCTGTCTAATAGATCCTTTGCTTGGGGAATAATTAAGACTCTGGTATTTAAGAGCTGAAACAGTGAGATTCAGTTCTTGCCAATTATATGAATATACTGGAAGCAGTAAAATCCAGTTCAGGGACCATTCAAAGCAATGTCACCATTGATGAGAAAATTCTGTCTTAAAACAAAGGCCTTTGTTGTTGTTGTTATTCTGTTTTGTAAAAAAAAAAATTACAAAATCTGGACTGGAATTCTTCGTGGCAGCATTGACTGGTATGCGAGACACTCAATTCAGAAGACTACAGGTATCAAGGAGGTATACGGCCTGAGAACCCCTCTGTGTGCACACTCTTGCCCCTTCGTTGGACTCAAAAGTCACCAAGTTCCCTGCATGAAGGAAGGTGTAGATAGGGGTGTTACATTTGTACTGATACTTGTAATAACTTTGGATCTGGGTTTTGGGTAGGGCGCTGTTTCCTTATCCTGACTTTTCAGTGTTGTTATTGCCAGTTCAGGATTCAGAAATTTGGGACCATTATTTTTTTTCCCTCCCCTACCAAGGCAGCAGGAGTGGGGAAGGAGGAAGGAAAAGAGAGGATGCCAGTTCCAATGTCAAAGATGGCAGAGCCAGCCCTGCAACTAGAAACTAGAAAATGCCAGGGCATCTGTTTCCTGCCTCCATTACTTTTTTAAAAATTGCTAATTGAGCAGGATCATTTCATTGTAAGGATACAACAATCCATGCATCAGGTACTCTGAATCCCCAGCTTACATTTTAAAAAACAAACCCACATGTAATCCTCTGCAGCCTTTGACACCAAGTGGTGCAAAAGAGCCTCCAGCAGGGGTAATGATGCCATGGTAAGTCTGGTCTGTTCCCTTCCAAAATGCACAGGGCTGTGGGTGGAGGCCAGGTCAAGCTGATCACCAGCAGTCAGCAATTCTACTTGTTTCCTGGGCTGGCTTCCTCTTTTCCTCCTCCCTTCTTCCGGGCCTTCTTGAAACCATGAAATACTCCTGAAATTCAAGGAGATAAACTTGCATTCCTCCTCGAATTTCAAGAGTGTTCCAGATTCTTTTGGGTATCCCTGAGCTCACTTGAAACAGCGAATTTGGGGTATAATTTCGGCTCAGGTATACTATGTATACTCCTATGGTGCTATATCTCCTGGCTTCTCAGATAGGTGGAGGAAAGGGAAGGTTATGTGGTGCTGGTCTGTCCCAGTGCCAGAATACACAGTGGTCTGCTCATTACAGCCACTATATGATGGCACAAAATCACTACATTTGGCAGCTGTTATCCTATGCTATGAAATGCTCCAAGTGCATGGCAAGTCATCATAAACACAAATGGCTTAACATGAGATGGACCAAGTTGTCACGTGGAGAGGCAGGGTCTGTGGCTCAGCAACTTTCGCATGCTTATTTTCTTCTTCAGGCAAGTAGCTGCAGTTCATTCTCAGCTGCATCCGTGCCTGTGATCATAGGGAGAGATGGAACTGTGGGTCCTAGCATGCATGTCTGTGGCTGTTTGAAAGCACATTTGGGTGAAGAAGAAGAAGAGTTGGTTCTTATATGCCACTTTTCTCTACCTGAAGGATGCTCAAAGTGGCTTACAGTCTCCATCCTTTCCTCTCCCCACAATAGACACCCTGTGAGGTGGATGAGGCTGAGAGAGCCCTGATATCACTGCTCAGTCAGAGCAGTTTTATCAGTGCCATGGCGAGCCCAAGATCACCCAGCTGGCTGCATGTGGGGGAATGGGGAATAAAACCCGGCACGCCAGATTAGAAGTCCGCACTCTTAACCTCTACACCAAACTGGCTCTCCAAAGGTTGAGGGACTGGAACTGTACTGCTGGCCCCACCCCCTGGCTGTCCCCATACTCAGTGGAATATTTGCAGTGAGCCTTATGGTGGTTTGAGTGTATATGCATAGGGCTTGCTGTGTGAGCACACATCAGCCCTTCCACATAGTCAAAAACCCAGTTGCATGGAGAAGTATACCCTTGCATGCACACTAATGCATATTTCAGGTATCCTACTGAACATAAGGCTGTCCTAGGGGGCAGCATTTGCAGGCACAGTACCACTCCCCCCTTTATAGGCACCAAATAAGTATGCTTTTAGCACCTCTCTGGGTCTTACATCTATGATCACAGCAGCACTGGTGCCTGCTGCCGCCACCAGAGAATTGCTCTGAGATGTCATGTTTACTTCACCTTTCATTTCTTCACAAAATGACTGTTATGACTGGTAACCATTGCACTAAGAAGCAATTTGGGTTCCAACTACTTCCTATCCTATTTTGTAATCCTCACATTGTATGTTTGGCAGCTGGAATATGAACCTATCCCATCTCAAAATTAGGTGCATTGATTTCCATGGGAATTTATATCAAAGTCTTTTCTTCATGATTACATGCAGTGTTCATACTGCTTACCCTTAAGAATTGGCTTTCTGGATCAGACAAAGATGCATCTGTTTCTGAATGGCCAACCATATACCATTGAAGATCATCGGCAGTGTAGTGTCATAAATATGGCCTACTGTTTACACCCAACATCAAAAGAGAGACTGCCTTTACTCATGGGTAGGGGTGGGCATGAACTTTAGTTCATGATTTATGAAGTCAAGTTTGTTGCAGGTAGGCCAGCACAAATTTTCCACAAACTTACAGTTTGTAGAGGTTCATGAGTGGAAACATTTCCAGACAGACTCTCATTTCAACCAAATGTTTATATAAAATGTCAATGCAACAACTTGGAGGGCATGTAGAAGAGTGAGTTTGATGTATCCAGCTTGCACAGTTCTTATCAAAGGCTCCCAAGTAAACTCAACATTCATGGAATAACAGAACAAGTCCTCTTGTGGATTTAAACTGGTTCATTAACAGGAAACAGTGAGTATAAATGGACAGTTTTCATAGCGGACAGTGTTAAGTAGTGCTGTACCACAATGCTCGGTAGTAGGACTGGTGCTTTTAAACTTGTTAATGATTTGGAATTGTAAGCAATGAAGTGGCTTAGTTTGTGGATGACATTTCAGTTTTTCAGGGTGGTGAAAACCAGGGAGGACTGTGAGGTGCTCAAGAGGGATCTGTCAAGGCTGGATGAGTAGGCATCAACATGACAAATGAGGTTCAACATGGAGTCAAAAATCCCTAATATAGATGCACCTTGATGGGGTCTGAACTGGTAGAAACTTAAGAGGCATGAGACCTTAGAATCATGGTAGATAACTCTGAAAACGTCAACTCTGTGTGTGACTGCAATAAAAAGGGTGAAAACTATGCTGGGGATTATTCAGAAGAGGATTGAAAACAAATCAGCCAGTATCATAATGCCCCTGTACAAACCTATGGTGCTGTCTCATCTGGAATACTGTGTACAGTTCTGGTCACTGCACCTCAAGACAGAGCACTGGAAAAGTGGGGGGGGGGCGCTACTAAAATGACTGAGGGGATGGAACACTTTCCCTATGAAGAAAAGTTAAAAGAGGTTAGGACTCTTTAGCTTGGAGAAACAACAGCTGATGGAGGTTTTAAAAATGCATGGAATAAAGTAGAGAATGAAGTACTCTTCCCCCTTTCACAAAATAATAGAATGCATGGGCACTCAATAAAATTGATGAGCAGTAGATTTAGAACAGAAAAAAAAGCAAGTCCTCCTTCACCCAAAGAGTATTTAACACATGGAATTCACTGCCACAGGAATCATAGAATCATAGAGTTGGAAGGGGCCACACAGGCCATCTAGTCCAACCCCCTGCTCAACGCAAGATCAGCCCTAAGCATCCTAAAGCATCCAAGAAAAGTTTGTATCCAACCTTTGCTTGAAGACTGCCAGTGAGGGAGAGCTCACCACCTCCTTAGGCAGCCTATTCCATTGCTGAACTACTCTGACTGTGTAAGTGGTGGCAGCTGCAAACACAGGAGGCCTCAAGAGGAGATTGAATAAACATATAGAGTCAAGTGATGCTTTGTATTCTTAATGTTGGGGGGACACAGTGGGAGGGCTTCTGGAGTTCTAGCTCCACTGGTGGACCTCTAGTGGATGGGCCAGTTGCCTGATCTAACATGGCTACTAGACCTACGGCCAATTTCTCAGACTAAAACAGGGAAAAGGGAAGACCTCGTCTTCATCTCTCCGCAATGTTACTACACTTGCATTTTTTTCTTATCCAAGCACTTGACAGTTTTTGTAAATTTCAGCCTTGTTTAATGTTATTTTCAACAAGTAAGGCGTTGCGTCTTTCTCAGAAAACGAAAATAGCGCTCATTGCTTGCTTGTTTTGGCAGAGTGTGGCCAATATTGGGAATAGATCCCGTTCAGTAGAGTTTGAATTGTTTCTTGTTTAAGATATTGTACATTTGTCCACTGTACTGCAAGGAGGAAGAAAAAAAGACTCCCATCAAACTGTCCATAATCGCATTACTGTGTCTTCTAAACATAACTCGCTTGGCCCAGAAGGCTTAAGTTACTGAGAAAGTAGAAAGTTGAGATACCATTTTATAGATGAGAAGAAAGGTAAGTTTGCAGCGGTTACAAAATTTGTTCTGTAAACCTCAATGCCTCTGCTTTTGAAATTGGGGGAAATGCTTTTAAATCTGCCTGATGCAAGCACTGCTACTCATGTTTTAGGGCTGCCAACCTCCAGGTGGTAGCTGGTAATCTATCAGTATTACAACTTATCTCCAGGTGAAAGAGACCAGTCCAGCTGGAGAATATGGCCACTTTAGAAAGTGGACTTGGTAATATTATACCCTCCATTGAAGCCTCCCTCCTCAATGAAGCCCACCCCCAAAATCTCCAGGTATTTTCCAACCCAGAATTGGCAACCCTATCGTGCTTATTTCACAACCATGCTTCCCCTTTCACATCTTTCTTCCTCAAAAGTCTCTCTTCCCCAAAGCAAAGATCCAGTCCTGACTTTCTTCCTCCTCGCTGAGCTGATGCTTCAGAAGAGGCCAGGGGGCTCCATCATTGAATGATGCTTAGCTTGCAGTCTCCCCCCGCTCCGTGACTGGTCATTTTGTAGCAACGACCACTATGTGTTCTCAAATTTCAAACAGGATCCCTAGGTTGTGCAAAGTTTAGGATTCCTACCTTAGAGTTCCCCTCTAGGAATCATATTCTCCATAGTTTGATGTCCAGTTAGCTGGTCACAAGCGCTTCAGCACACCTTTGGCCCAAGCAACATCCCCTACTATCTACTTCATATGTTCTGGAGCCAAGGTTTTGATATTAAAGAGAACAGGCAATTAATTTGTCCAGCTTATCCATAAGAGCAAGGTAATCAGGTGTGGAGCTTTTGAAGTTAACCGAAGCCTAATAGAAAAGTCCAGTGGCACCTTTATGACCAGCATAGAATTAAACTGTGTTGGGTGGGGTTTTAATGTGCATGCCCATTTCTTCAGCTACAGAAGTCAGCCTGTGCTTATTCCTTGCTTATATCTGCAGTATTCAGACACACAACTCTCTTGACATCTTACCCAAGGCTCTTCTGTTTATTTCCTCAAATAGCACCAGCTCGTATTCCAGTAAAGCAGGCAAGGCTGTAGCCCAGGTGGTGGGACCTGAAGTTGGCAGGTAGTTCCCACCTTGATACAGCCACAATGGAAGGACTGGAAGCCAAATAAACTGCAAGCTTCCCTGATAGGGATGCCAGTGTCCAGGTGGGACCTGGCGATCCCTTAGAATCATCTCCAGACTATAGAGATCAGTTTCCTGGTCAAAATGGATGCTGTGAAGTGTGACCTCTATGTCCTTATAACCGCACTGAGGTGCCTGTCCTCCCCTAGGCTCCATCTCCATGTCTCTTGGAGTTTCCCAATTCATCGGGCAACCTTGCTTTAGGATGCTTAGGGCTGGTCCTGCGTTGAGCAGGGGGTTGGACTAGATGGCCTGGATGGCCCCTTCAACTCTATGATTCTATGTCCAAGGAGCACCTGTTAGCCCTGGTCCTTGATGTGCAGGCCTCATTCCAGGGATGGAAGTTTAGGGCATCTCTTCCTCAACAACTCACTCTTCCGCCTTCCCATAGCTTTTGCACCTGGGCAGCTGCTAGGAGAGCAAACTGGCTGTGAAGAAGAGGGCCTAAAGCCTTCTCCGGGTACCTCAGAAATCCCAGTATGACATAGTGGTTAAGTGTGGTGTAGTGGTGGCTTCTAATCTGGTGAGCTGGGTTTGATTCCCTGCTCCACCACATGTAGCCAGCTGGGTAGTGCTGTTCTGACCAAGCAGTCTTGTCAGAGCTCTCTCGGCCTCAACTGCCTCACAGAGTGTCTCTTGTGAAGAGAAGAAGGGAAGGAGATTGTAAAACGCTTTGAGACTCCTTCAGGCAGTGAAAAGTGGGGTATAAAAAGCAACTCTTCTAATTGTAACACATCCGGCACCATGAAAGCAAAACTGGTGGTATAGGCAATTCAGAAACCTCAGCTAGGAAGAAAGCCCACTAGATTAACAGGAGCATCAGAGGTCTCCAACTAACATCAGAATTTTAGCAGGCCTCCCTGCCTAAATCCAAATATATCTCCACATTGTCTTCCTCCTCCTCTTTCCCCTGGCAAGCATGTGGTGCTGGGCAAAGCAGCCTTTTGTAATTTTAGAAAACTGTTTTTAGAATTTTTTTAAAAATTAAGATTTATATTTAAGAATTTTAAGCTGGGTGTTTTGATATGAATTTTAAACTGGATTATTTTATATGTTGTAATCTGCCTCAAGCCTTTGAGGGCATCTGACTAAAGATATAATAAATAATAATTTCATTGGCAATAGCTCAACAATTGGTTCGCCGCAAAACGCCTACGAATGGAGGAAGATGACATATGGGAAAGATTGGGTGGGTACAGTTCTCCAATCCTTTGGCCGTTATTCATATTGCTACGCTTATCACAACTTTGGGTTGCCGGCATAGTTATCGCTCTGCACGATCATGCAAGTAGAAAAGCCTATTTCTTAAAAGGACGCTACACACCAGTGCTATTGCAGTGACTCTGCCATATTGTACCTGTGCAGTTCAAACACATGGGAACGGAAGCAAGGTGTAACCAGGAGCTATTTTGTCTCTCCCAGAGCAATGTGTGTCAGTGTTTTAACTGCCAACTAACTTGTTGTCAAAGGTACGGATTGATGTGAAAGGGCTGTTGTGCAGGAGGTCATTCTGTGCAATGGGGATTCCTGTTCTTTCATATCCTTTACACGATCGCCATGGAGCCTACTTTTTATGGAGCCCTTTCAAAACAGTCTAGTTTTTATTACACTTGTCTGCAGTGCCTGTTAAAGCACTTTTTGGGTAGGAGGAGATAATTCTTTGAATGGGCCATCTGGACCAAGAATCCAGTCTTGATGCAAGGCTGAGATTTACAATGCAGTCTTGATCAGATAGCCTCTTGTGGCACAGAGTGGTAAGGCAGCAGACATGCAGTCTGAAGCTCTGCCCATGAGGCTGGGAGTTCAATCCTTGAGTCGGCTCAAGGTTGACTCAGCCTTCCATCCTTCCGAGGTCAGTAAAATGAGTACCCAGCTTGCTGGGGGGTAAACGGTAATGACTGGGGAAGGCACTGGCAAACCACCCCATATTGAGTCTGCCATGAAAACGCTAGACGGCGTCACCCCAAGGGTCAGACATGACTTGGTGCTTGCACAGGGGATACCTTCACCTTTACCTTGATCAGATACAAGCCTATGTTTTGCTGGCCCAGCCAGCAGGGAACCCAAATTATCTTAAAATATAGCCGTTTAGACTATACTACATTCAGAAGTAATCTTATTCTACTTTTCATTAATAGTAGAAACACCAGCTAATCCATCTATGAGACCTAAGTTTATCTAAGTCTTTACAGCTGAATCCAGGACCAAAACCACAAGGCCAGTCTTACTGGTTATACCAGATGATCCTAAAAAAACAAACAAACCCACATCTGTACAGAGAATTAAATTTGACACTAAGAACTTGAGAACTTTTGTTTAGGAAAGTGTTAGAATCACAGAATCATAGAGTTGGAAGGGATCTCCAGGCTCATCTAGTCTAACTACCACTGTTGCTTCCAGGTTTTCCCCAGAAATGACATCATCATGGTTAAAATGCTGCCCCCCCCCCCCGCCATGTCCCTACTCTCGACCTTTCTGCTGGCTGCTAGGCCTACTCCAGATTATTAGTTGATGAAAGTATGGAGTGAATGGAAGCAAAACCGAACAAAAATGCAGTCTCTGGCCTTCAGGTATTTAACGTTTTATTGACACATCTGCACAGCAGAGTCTTTCAGCTCCAAAGTGCATTCATTAGATATATCACAACACAACTAGGTCATGGGATTTTTTTCCTCCTTGTTATAATTTCTGTTAAGCCATCCCTAGCTCTGTCTAGATTCACCAAAAGAGGGAAGTAAAAGTGAGGTAGAAGAAGAACAAGGAGTCCTTCAGCTAAATCCTAATGTCCTGCCTTCTGAAACATTAGTTTACAAGTAGTCCCAATGTCCAGTGAGAAAAGTGTGCAGGCCCCTGTCCATGGCTATCTGTAGCAAACCACAGCTACAATAACCAAGGACAACGGCCACCATAGCACAAGACCTGGGGTGTCAGAACCACTGCATACTCCCATGAATATGGCCCGACAATCTGTTTTTGTTCAACACATTAGCCATGTAGAAAATGGCACCACTCCAGAAAGCAATGCATTCTGAAAAGCACCTCACAATGCTTCCTGATTTCAGGGCCATGTCTAAAAGCACATCACTGAATAGTAGGACCCAGGAAGGCCTGATGCATATTACCATCTCCAGGATGGACAGCGTTACAGTGAAGATGCAGTGGCAACTGTGCTCCCTTCAGAAGCAAGATGCCTTTTAAGTTTTTTTAGCCAACATGATGAACATTCCATTTTCAAATGTTACCATTAGCATCTGTGACAGGAAGTAAGTAATGGTTTTAAAGAGACTTGAAGGCAGTACAACAATATTTCCTGCAATGGTGCAGACCCACTGCTTTTGTCCTATTGTAATCTCTAATAAAATTATCGAGCAACTGAATAAGACGGGAAAGAAGTTGCCCTCAGGTTGTTGTTTTTTTAAGCCCAATGAGGTTAAGACTGAAACATACAGAGAGTAAGGCACTAAGGATCCAATTGCATACCCATGCTACTGATGGACTACCTGCCATAATCTGATGCTGTTTTGTCAGATCAAGCCAGAAGAATGACTGAGCAATTCATTCAGTTATCATTGCTACAGGATGGCAGTCTAAAAATGTGCATTTGCTCTATTTTTCCTTCCAAGACATATGGCTTCTGTCAACTGTTTCCACATCGGCTGTGGGGCAAAGAGGTGAGTGTATGAATCACAGCCATCATCAGTCTTTGGATAAACTGAACAGGAATCCTCTCTCCAACGTCAAGAACAGATGCAACTCAAACTCCTCTATGAACCTCACAAATGCTCCGAGTTCACGAGAAAAAGTGCATTCAGTCAAAAGGCATGCGTAAGTTCATCAGAACCTCGACTGAGAGGTCTCTTTCAGAACAGCAGAAATAGAAGTTTCAATGCCAAAGTGCAAGTCCATCCCGGCACTGAAGATCTACTTTGCCCATCCACCCTATTAGAGGCCAAACAGCTAAATATTCTTCAGGATGATGCATCAGTGGTTCATAAACTTCACTCCAGATCTTCCAAGTCAACAGCAGGCAAGGAAGTTCTCCAATAAGAAAAGTGGCTATACTCTGGACACTCCATGGGAAAGCTCACATCCTTGCCAATGGGTGGAAAGATGAGATCTACTATTTCGCTCAGCCGTTCATACCTAGAGAAAACAGGGCATTAAGCATTAAAGTCAGCAAGTCTCCTTTTCTGCATATGCATCTCCTGCACTGGAGCATTTATCTCCCTTGCATTTTAATAAAGCAAGGAATGTAATGCATGCACATACACTGTGTGTGTGTCACGGCTACCACAAGAGTGGAAGCAGATGCAATTTCTACCACAAAAACACCATCAAAATTACCCATTACATTTAAATATGGTTGCATCATCCTGCCATATTCAACATCAACAGCAGAGGATGATGGAGAGGAGCAAACTCATAAGCTAGATCTAACCAGCTTTTCCATTTGTGGAAGATATGAGGGGTCCCACTGTGATCACCTAAAAGTCCTATCCTTGGGACTGTGAGACCTGCATGAACAAAAGCCATGTAGTGCAGGGGCTGTAGCAAGGTTAAGAACGTAAGAGGTCTCCTAGATCAAACCAGTTGTCAATCTAGTCCAGCATACTGTTAAATATAGCAAACAACCAGTTGTCCTGAAGGGACAAACAGAACACAGAGGATAAGGCCCTCCCCTGCTGCTGCCTCCCAGCCCTGGATGGAGATGGAGGTTCCCTTCTGCCACCATAGAATCATAGAACCATAACGTTGGAAGGGGCCACGCAGGCAATCTAGTCCAATCCCCTGCTCAACGCAGGATCAGACCAAAGCATCCTAAGGCATCCAAGAAAAATGTTTATCCAACCTTTGCTTGAAGACTGCCAGTGAGGGGGAGCTCACCACCTCCTTAGGCAACCTATTCCACTGCTGAACTACTCTGACTGTGAAATTTTTTTCCTGATATCACCATGACTTATGGATGTCTACTCTGAATCTGTCTAACCCTCTTTTACAGCTATTTATGCTTGCGGCCATCAGTGAATTCCACACTTCATTAAGTAAAGAAGCATTTCCTTTTGTCTGAACATATTTCGTATCAACTTCATTGAATGTCCCCCAATTTTGGTACCATGAGAGAAAAATACACCTTATTCTACCCTATGAATAATGACTGTATATTATGTCCCTACCAAGTTGTTTTTTTCTAGATTGAAGAGTTCTAGACTCTCTAAGACTTTCCTCCTTTGTATTTTCCCCAGATCTGCAATATAATGGCCAGAATGGCACATACTATTCTAAATGATGCTGCACTGTCGCTTTATACAAGGGCATCACAACATTGGCCATTTTATTGTGAATCCTATTCCTATCTTGGAGTTTGCCTTTTTCACCACTGCCACAAACTGGGTCAATATTTTAATTGAGTTTTCCACTACAACTCCAAGATTCAATCTTAGTTGCAGATAGTTTAGATCCCATCAACATGTGTTTAAAATCGGGATTTTAAAAAAGATATTCCACTGTGCATCACCATAACACATTGAACCTCATTTGCCATGCTGTTGGTCCACTGTCTCAGTTCAGAGCTATCCTCCAGTAGCTCTTGATAATTTGCCTTGGTTTTCACCAGCCTGAATAGTTTTGTACCATCTGCAAACATGGCCAAAATGGGTTTACCCTCAATTCTAAATCATTAAATTGTAGCTATTTTTCCACCATCTCTCCATCTTCCTTTTATTTCTTCATCATCCATAGACCCAGGTGCCTCCCTAGACAGTTTCCTGCTCCTGATATATTTGAAGCATTGTTCATTGCTTGACTTTAAAGTTTCTGTCCATCTGCTTCCCAAATTCTCTTTTTGCTTCCTTACTGTGTTCAAGGGATAAAGCTTGATGGAGCCTGCCCATAAAACAATTCCACATAAACATTCCTGGGGTAGAACATGGTAAGGAGAAGACTCATTTTTTTTGTAGCAGAATGTGATTTCATTTGTGTATTAATGCCAACCACACACTGCCCTGCAGTGAGCTTCACACACTTATGAAGGTAATACAAAAATATTTTTGAAAGCTTACGTAGATTTGTGGATCTTCACAAGTTCTTGGATCAGTTCCCCCTTGGGGTTCACGGTAAATATACGAGATTCCGGCAGGTTCACTTCCTTGTAGGCATGGACATCCTACTCAAGACACAACAGAACAAAAGATCCAAATATGCAGGATCATTTGCTCAAAAGGAGCCAAGAGGAAAGACCCTCCCACTCCCCCATAACAAATGGCCTGTACTCACATTTGTTCTGTTCCCAAAGGCAGCATGGAATGGCTGCCTGTTGGAGCCAAACAGGTTTCGGATATCTGTTAAGCAGGCAATTTTGAACACCTCTGGCTTTCTCTCAATCACTTCCCTATAATGCGGTGGGGGCACAGAAATGCCACAAGTGTCAGAGCAGTGTGGGTTTTCCCCTCCCCTCCCCCTCCTCCTATGGGTGGCTGATAAGCCAGCAATTTGCCCCCTTCCCTAGTCAAATAAGGATTTCAAATGGAAATATAAGATGCCTTAAAAAAAAAGACATCTTCCCAATATTCCATTACTTCCCAATATGCCACTGGACATGGAAAGGGCATCTACACTGCTGGATATTGTACCGTCCTAATCATTCACCTCTTGGATTTTCCTATCCACATATCTGCTCCCTTTATCCACATCCTCAAGTAGTTGGGGGGACGTGCACAAAAAGCACCCACTGTCATGTGCCAAATACAAATGATCAAGGAGCCAGTGTCTACTGTATGTTTCCTGCTATAGTGAGATTTATTTATTTTTATTGATTTATTTCTTTAGATTTATAAACCACCCTTTTTGCTAGAGCAGACTCAGGGCAGTGAACAATATATAACCAACAATACATTAAAGCCACAGTTTAAAACAATTCTAAAATTATTCTAAAAATTCTGCCCATGGGTTTCCAGGGTAGGGGTACAATACAGGAGGGAGACAAACTAGATGTTGATATTTTGCTATTTTATTGGCCTCAACCGTAGGCCTGTTGAAAGAGCTCTGTTTTGCAGGCCTACGGAATTCAGTAAGTGCTGACAGGGTCCTGATGTTTTCTGGGAGCTGAATTTCTCTGGGGACCACTAGCCTGTTTGTATTGGTTGAGCACAAGGCTCTTTGGAGGACATGTTCAGAGAAGCAGTCCCAGGCGGCATATGGCCTTGAAGTTTAAAACCAAGACCTTAAACTTGACCCAGAATACAACTGGTAACCAGTGCAGCTGCTGGAGGACACGTTGGATATGAGCCACCCAAGGGGTCCTAGTCAGAACTTGGGCTGTTGCATTTTGCACCAATTGCAGTTTCTGGATTAGAGATAAGGGAAAGCCCACATAGAGCATGTTACAGAAGTCTAGTCTGGAGGTGACAGTCACATGGATCACTGTGGCCAGTTGTTCTGGGTCCAGATAGGGCACTAGTAGCTTGGCTTGGCTAAGACAGAAAAATGTCATCTGAGCTACTTCAGTGACCAGAGTGACCACAGTCATTCCCAGATTCCTGATTCTGTGCAGTGGTAAGCTGCACACTGTCAACACTAGGCAGGCAAGCTTCCTCATCTCGCCCTTTCCTTCCCAGTCACAGGACAACCAGCTTGGAAGATGTGCATGTGGCTACATTTTATAATGTTCTCCACTGCCAGCACTGGCACAAGAAACATGGCTGCTGTCTAAAAGGTCTTCACTGTGGTTTTCAATTCTGGGATCAAAAATCTGGGGATGTCGGAATGCATAGAAGTGGCAACTGTTGCTGGTGTTCACCATATTTCAATATAGGACACTGAATTAAAATATATGAGGTTTTGCACACAAAGCGCCTCAAATGCTGAATTAGCTTGCCTGCTGTTTCTGCACTGATTAAAACCTATGGAGGAGGAACCGATAATAAAAGTGAGCCTGCATAAATCATATCCCAAGACCCATCATTATGTAGAAAGCTGACCTATGAAGAGCTGAGAAGAGGCTGCTAGGTGCCAGCAGGATGGGGCCCTTTGGGAGAACACAGCCCTCGTCTTTGACACACTCCAGGTATCCTTTGGTGATGTGTGCCATCCCAATGGTTCTGGCTGAACAATAGAGGAACTTGTATCCATTCCTAGAGTGAAGAAGGCAGAACTAAAATAAGTGATGTCCACACTTAACCCATTGTTCTTCAGCTCCAGTTACATTGAAGGGCACTGGTACACATTCAACTCCAATAGTTAGGGCTGTGCTGAATATTCAACCATTTTTGGCCTGAACCTTCTCAATTTTGTCCACATCCTTTTTGAAGTGAGGCTTCCAGAACTACACACAGTACTCCAGGTGGGGTCAAAAACCAGTCAAACATTTCATAGAGTTGGGAATAAAACATTAATTTAATCTACACTGCAATCCTAAACAGAGCTACATCCCTCTAAGAACACTGACTTCAATGAACTTAGAAAGGTCTACATCTATTTAGGATTGCACTGATAAACAATCTTCTTTGCTGCAGGAGAAAGTGTAAAAACTCATATTGTTCCCAAGAGCCAAAAAGGAGGAAAAATTATTCATAGACCCATTTGATCCTGTAAGGGAGCCATCGAACCCTGCACCTGTTCAGTGAGGGACTACTGCAAATTACCCATAAAGGCTTCACAAATATCTTGTACTTACAGATGAATTTTGTGGTACAGCCTAGCAATCCCTTGGTGGGTCCAGTCTTTCCCTAGATGTGGTAAGATGTGACCCAGTGCATCAGATCTGAAGAAAAGGAAGAGAAATATTTAGAAACACACATGTACACATCACTCAAATTTGAATCTCATTCCAACTTGAGCTATAATGGCCAGAGTTCACTGCACAGTGAATAGCTGGTGAGCATACACCGGTGTCAAAGGGTGCAAAACAAGACTCCCATGGCAACCACTTACTTCGTGATGGTCCCATCTATGTCAGAGATCACCACCTTGTCATCCCAGTTCCACAAGTAGATGGTGGCTTCACAACGACATGTGCCTTGGTACTGAGTGGTCACACTGAATGCTACCTCATTGGGGCCATCTCTCAGGTTCAGACTCTTCTACAGTAAAGAGAAGTTTAAAAAAATACATTCAGTATTGAACCTTTCCTAAAGAGCTTTAGTTATTTACATTTATGCAGCCCAGACCTGCATAAATTACTCGGAATTAAGTCTCAGAGTTCACTGGTACTAACTTCCAAATAAATGTGGACAGCATGCCTTAGTTCAGAACAAAGGACCCCTTCAGGGATTAATAGGGCCACAGGACATTTCTCTCACTGCAGATGCTAATTTCCAGCCCCCAGATACTTCCCCTCTGCTCTAATCAAACTGATTACAATATACATTGTACCTCTGCATCCTTTACAACAATCCTACCAACTTACAACTGTGATGAAAATATTTATATTCCTACTTACATCTGGAAAAGGGTGCTTTGACTCCAGAAAGCTTATACTAGCCTGAAACTAGTTGGTCTCTAAGATGCTGCTGGACTTGCATCTAGCTGTTCTACTGCAGACCAACATAGCTGCCCTCTGAAATGTATTTCATCAACAACAAATTGCATCCACACACACACACCCTTTTCAATATGCTCCCAACCCCCATGCATGCAAACAGCAATTCTCATTTGTTTAAAAAAAAACACTTTGGCTGATCCATGCCATGCCTTTGTTTGTTTGGTATTGCCAGCCACAGAAGCTGAACATGAAAAAAGATTGTTTTCTAGGTGGCAGTTTGGTTAAAGCAAGGCAGTGGCTTCAGAGACCAAGTTCTGCCTCCCCACTGCTGTAACATCACTCCAGCAGCCACAGAACAAGTCACTCCTTCCTTCCACATTCCCCAAACAACCTTAAAGACCATGAAGCAGCTAATGCATGCCCAGTGAGGCCTCTTGATAGTTCAGAAAGCTATACTGGGTGCATGTGCAGGCTGATGCTTGGTTTTTAAAGATGGCTGGGAAATAAGGAGGGAAGGTGCATCAACAGCTCCAGCTCTTGGACAACGATAACGAAAGGTAGGGATAGTGGCAAAGGCTCTTGGTGGGGTGGACCCAGGAGGCACGGTTTGTTAAGCTTCCTCTGAACATCTACATTTCTCATTTGTATCTCCGCCTTCCTTTTCTCATTCCCCCAGTGTAATGTTAGTGTCTCCAACATACAACCACAGCAGCTGTTCCACAGCATGCTTGAAGTGGCATTTCTTTCAACTTGGTTTAAAGAGAAGAGCAACTGTTTATGTTTGTACATCTAAACCCTGCAATAGGGCACCATTTAGAGAGATGCTGTCAGAAAAGGGTTTAGTCTACAAAGTCCCACTCCGTTCTTTCTCCCCAAAAGCCTTGTGCCCAAGTGCAAAGCCAGCTGTGACCCTGCTTAGCTTCTGCGGCTCAAAGTGTGGGATGGTTCTTAATCTGTAACTCACAGCCCTACTGCACAGAACCACTCAAGAGCAAGGCCAAAGAGACAAGAGTTGTTATCATACAGTTACTTGACATCTGTTAAATACACAACTAGGTAAGTGTGAAAGCTTGAAAAACCACATACAATTTGATCTGAAGACAGTCTTAGGGATTTCTTGTAGGTTGGAAGAAACTTCTGTGTAATAGAATCTGCTATGGGTCTGACCCCTCGGCTGGAAGATACAGGCTCATCGTCACTGGATGAAGCATCGTCCCTCTTTCTTTATTGGCACAGAAACAGGATGAGGCATAATTAAAATAAACAACCATACATCTAAAATATTGCCCAAATCCCAGAGAGGGTTTTTAGTCCAAAACAATGTCAGAGAATATCATGGGAATCTGAACTCATGATCGTCATGAAGCATAATCCCAAGTAGATATTTAGTATGTCCTAAGCAGTAGATCTTTTCCTTCTAGAGCTTTCCCACTCAATATAGAGCATAACCTTAGATTAACACTACCAGAACAACACTCTTGAAGAATGGAAGAAGAGAAAAAAGAGAACACAAATATCTCAATAAGTCAGAAGGCCAGTTCCCATTATAACAGTGCAAGGAAGGAAATTAAGAAGTTATCTGTAAGAATCTGGGATGGGACACAATGTCTAGGGTTTGCAACAGATTTGCAACAATCACCTACCCATCCCATAGACACCTCAATTAGCAATGTGCTAATTGCCAAACTGGGTACCCAAAAGTTATGAATGACCCCTTTGGCCCTGGCTCTGAAAGCCCTTTGAGTGTGGGCATCTCTATCAACCTTTAACTGACCTCACATTACTTGACTAGAAGACGAGGTAGCAAGAGATTAAGAGAGTTAAGAGACAGAACAAGCATCCCCCCTGTTAATGAGGGGAAACATTGGATGCCACACATGTGTTAGAATTTCTGATTAATTAACATCCTCCAAGGGACAGCTACTTCTCCTGGCAGTGGGATACAAGTGGGCTTGCTATTACGTTGCCTCAGATTAATCTATTGCAGTTTATTGTGATTTTTTTAAAAACATCTACAGATAGTTATGCTTCACTCATTCTGTATCTTTCAGTCACAACTGGGGAATGAAGAATGAACAAACAGGAACTCCCTCTCCGCTTTTTAAGGTAGATAGGGAAGAAGTCTCCTCAGCATATACCCTTTCTCCAAATGTACAAGATATTAAAAGTTCCCTGGCGCTTATCATTCTCATATCAAACAACCCTCTTGGGTAGTCACAAGTTCCATGGAAAATCTTCTGACACAAAAACTTCAGGAACAAGATGAATCAGTTCTCCAAGATTCCATAATCCAGAGGTAGCCAACCTGTGGTCCTCCAGATGTGCATGGACTACAATTCCCATGAGCCCCTGCCAGCAAATGCTGGCAGGGGCTCATGGGAATTTTAGTCCATGCACATCTGGAGGACCACAGGTTGACTACCCCTGCCATAATCGATCGTTTCCTCATTGCAGTATTACCCTTCCCACCACCAGCCTCCATGAAAACATTAAGATACACCACCTCTGCTGAAAGGACTCTGTTGGATACATTTTCTGGGTGCTGGATTCTGGCTATGAACATGAAAGAGATTGGAAGTGGTTAAGCTATATTACACATTTATTTATTGTATTTATATAGAAGTAGTGCATCAGCCCAACATCATACACTCCTCAAGCAGGAATACATGGATATAGCTCTCACAAAAACTGCTACAGGTGTATGTAGGAACAGAGTAGAAAAGTATGCCTAGGAAGGCAGAAGTTTAAGAGTACATCTGAAGCTTCCAGAATGAGCACCAATTCAACCAATGAAGCATGAGATGTTTTCATGCTAGGCTATTGGGGTAGCAGAGGTTTATATGTTCGGGTACGATATGTACTAAGAATGTAGGCAAATTTATCAGCTATAGAATAATTGCTTTAGGATGCTTAGGGCTAATCCTGCATTGAGCAGGGGGTTGGACTAGATGGCCTGTATGGCCCCTTCCAACTCTATGATTCTATGATTCTATACTGCCCTCCCCGAAGGCTCAGGACGGTTTACATGGAACAAGAAAATGATTCAGGTAACATCATTCCTAGAACAAGGTGAATAACAACAATAACATTAACATAATAACAATAACATCATTAAGGAATGGTGGAACTACAAGGAGCCTTAGCTCAACTCTCACTGAGACCCAGTATGTTGGATAGATTCGTGGCAGTCGTAGTAGGGGGACGGGGGGCTTGGGGGCCAATTGGAAGCGGTGGTACTGGTCGACCGCAACCAAATGCCTGGCGGAGGAGCTCCCTTTGGCAGGCCCTGTGGAACTGGTCAGGTTCCGTCGTCTTCTTGCCTTGCATGGTAGCAGTCAGTGGAGCAAGCACTAAACTGAAGTCTCATCAGTGCTACAGATCAATGTCGGCATCAACATATCTGGAGCTGAGGCAGCTGCCAGAACCCAGGGCTTTTCACAGACCCAAAGCTGTCCAGCCCCCCCCCCCCCCACACACACACACACATTGCTAGCGTTCCACCATCTTCCCAGCTACACTCACTGCTCAGTGCCACTGATGGAGGTCTGTAGGCAATGGTGAACACGGGCAGAGCTCACAAATGGGGAGGAGGAGAACACACAAGTGAGAGGGAGATGTGCCCTTGGAAGTCTTCCCAGGGGCCCTGAAACCAGCCCTGCTACAGAGGATTGGGCATGAATGCTTCTCCTAACACAGCTATACATATATTAAAAAAAACTCTGGCTTTCACTTAACCCTCATGCACATATACAGAGTATTTGAGATGTTGTCACCAAGGCAATTAAGAGGGAATTCATGTGCTGAATCCCTCCCCCACAGTTAGAGGAAAGGAATGGCAAGAATTCATATAAACAAAACTTAAGAAAGTTTGCTACAGTCAGTCATGGTCGAGTGTGAAGAGATTCTGCTCTAGCAGCTAGGCCTACGCCTCGAGTTTGGCAAGACAGGAGATGCCTAGGAGGAAGCTAGACTTCTGGGAATGAATAAAGAGTAGGATTGGAACCAAAGAACCTAGGAATAGGAAATGACTGGCAGGAGATGAGTAAATAAGAGGGGCAGGCAGTTTGCTAATCTTTCAAAGAGACAGAGTTGCTGCTAGCTACTAGTTTCAACTTGCTAGACTTTGATTGGAGACACTGGCAGAAGAAATAGGCCAAGTGGATTTTAATGTCCTTGCACTCACCTCAGACATGGGAAACATACAGAAGAGCTTGTAACTGAACTGTTTCTGACAAGATGGTGACACATTCTAGCAGCAGGAGGCAATGCTTGCATTTTATTACCATGTATTGTTATAATAATAATAAACCTTTAATAGCATAAAACAGTAAGAGGCAAATACAGCCAAGCAGGGTAAAAATATAATAGGGTAAAATAAGCTAATATTATAAACCAAAACAGTCAAATCATAGAAACATAGCGTTGGAAGGGGCCACATAGGCCATCTAGTCCAACTCCCTGCTCAATGCAGGATCAGCCCAAAGCATCCTAAAGCATCCAAGAAATGTGTTTATCCACCCTTTGCTTGAAGACTGCCAGTGAGGGGGAGCTCACCACCTCCTTAGGCAGCCTATTCCACTGCTGAACTACTGACTGTGAAAACTGTTTTCCTGATATCTAGCCTATATCGTTCTACTTGTAGTATAAACCCATTACTGCGCGTCCTTTCCTCTGCAGCCAACGGAAACAGCATCGGCTTAGTTCTAGCTCGATAAACAACCATTAAAAATTCAGCTACACACAATGTGGTCTCTGCAGAGCAGGAACTGGAGTATAACTTCATCATTTAGCATGTATTGTTGATCTTTTTGAAGTGGCAAAGACACACCAACATTTTCCAAAGAGGGCTGTAAATATTTTTCCTCTGAATAAGTTACTATCCACATATAAATACTAGTCCATCTGAAGCCCACTCAACTGCAACTTTTTTTTTGGGGAGGGGGGGGTTGAGCAGGAAAAAAGAGTCATTGCCACATAATTTCTTCTCTTGACATGGATTGAGGAACATCACAACACTTTTACCTCCTCACTGGAAAGTTCTCTTCTCCTCCAAGAAAACCACCACCGGCCACCCCTTTTGGGCATCTTCTCCTTCTTGAGTCTGTCAACAGTACTCTGCAGACAGAAGGAAATTAGGGCAAGGATTAAATCTTTCAGCAGCAACTCATGTTCTGACACAAAACAGCTGATCTACATACCTATGACAGGAAGTTCTTACTACCTCAATTAGAAACAACAATTAATTATACAGAAAGAATACATCAGTAACCAGCCTTCCTTCGTATGATTATTCAGCTAAGAACAGCAACAACGACTTTGCCAAGAAGTAGTGCATCAGCCCAACATCATATACTCCTCAAGCAGGAATACATGGATATAGTTCTCACAAAAACTGCTACAGCTGTATGTAGGAACAGAGTAGAAAAGTATGCCTAGAAAGGCAGAAGTTTAAGAGTATATCTGAAGCTTCCAGAATGAGCACCAATTCAACCAATGAAGCATGAGATGTTTTCATGCTAGGCCATTGGGGTAGCAGAGGTTTATATGTTCAGGTACGATATGTACTAAGAATGTAGGCAAATTTATCAGCTATAGAATAATTCATAAGTTCTTGTAATTATTGGAAGGTTATCAAATGAAGCACATATCCTGAGTAAGATCACTGATATATCAACCTCAAGTACTGCCTGTTCTGATTGACAACAACTCTCCAGGGTAGAGATCTTTCACATCCATTATTCCCCATCATTTTAACTGGAGATGCCAGGGATTGTATCTAAAATCTTGGAAAGCAGATATTTTACTGCGGCATCTAACATTTTTTGATAATGGGGGTGCTTAGTTTCTCAGAATATGAATTTGTACAGCTACCTCCTATCGTCTTGTTAATAAGCACCCATTTCTAGACAAATAATATTAGCAGTTCTGCATCTAATTTTTAAAATTAGAAATTATGAAACCCTTTACTAGGACTCTATCTCACCATTTATCCTGTAATATATTTAAATATTTATAGATCATTTATTCAAGTTTACAGCTCTAGTGTATCTTTCTACCTATCATTAATCCAATCCAAAATAATACTTATAATTGCTGGGAAAGAACCAGCATGTGAAAAGTTTTATTAATGTAAATACTAACACGGGGCTTTTTAGTCTAAACACTACAGAAAGCTATAATTTACACCTATTCCTGCCTCTCATTATGTTTCCTCTTTGCTTTACATCATGTCGTACATCTTGAAGATATCTTCATTGTTGGAATTAGCTAATACATTGTGCAATATTTTGTTGCAGTAGACTTTTTATAATGCAAGTTTGCCTGTTTGGGACTGGATTTTTTTCTCCAACACTTCTAACAGGTTATGGGCCCAGATCACAAGATAAATAAGTTTGCAAGAACGCTATAACAGTCAGTTAGAAAGGAAAGCATGTCCAGAGAAGGATGGTAAGCATTGAAGATCTTAAGTTTGCAGTGGCCAAAAAAATAATGAAAATTATCAGTTGTGGAAATTCAAAGTAGATATAATCCCTGGGCAAAGATGACCTCTGGGATTTTTTTAAGCAGTGACAAGAACATGTGACAATCCAATAGAATGGGACAGGAAAAGCAAAGCAGTCAAATGCCTGCAAGTGGGAGATCCATATAATAAAAGAAGACACAGCCAAAGGGTGTGCAGAATACACCCCAAAAACTGCATGAACATTCCAATCTAAACAGCATTAAATGTTTTATATAAAGGATACAAGGTGAGACCACAGAAGCAGCAGGATATGCATGAATTTGTAAATGCCATGCTAGAACCAGTAAAACCAGTGAACCAGTGTAAGAGGAGTAGAGATGGGCACAACTCAATTTGTTGCACTGATATACTAGCTTGAAAACCAGTTACTGAGCCATTTAAAGTTTAAACCCTTGCTTTCTGCTCCCTGCAACTTTTAACAGGGAGCAGAAAGGGGCTTTCATTCAGCTGTTTTGTTTAAACCAAACAGTTTGCGTAGCTGTTTGGAACCCACTGCTTTCTGCTCCTCAGGGCTTTCTGTGGGGAGCAAAAAGCCAAGGGTTAAATGGTTCTAGGTTATTTAAACCTAACAGCTTAGTAGTAGTCCTTGCTACTCAGCTTTTTAGAAATCCCTGCTTTCTGCGGGGATCAGAAAGCAAAGACTTAGATGACTCCACAGCATTTAAATTAAACAGCTATGTGGCTGGGAGCCCTCTGCTGCTCAGCTGTTTTCCATAAAAAGCCACAAACTGCCGTGAACTACCTCAAAATTCATGGAAGTTCATGACAATTCTTCAGTTTGTGAACATTGCTCCATGAAACATGAAATACCCAGAATTTATTATGAACTTAGTTCGTCAGCCAGTTTGTGCCCATCTCTAAACAGCAGCTTAGGCTTAAGGAAGAAACAAAAGACAGTCATACCCCTGCATAGACTTCTCACTGACTACCTTGAGTCCAGACCAGAGGCAGCTCTTACACTAGAAAGTGTTATGGAGAAATTAATGTAACTGTAATGACAGACACAGAAAGGAATTTCAAACAGGTAAGACACTGAAAGATCAGAGACAGCCCTCAAGGTAGGACAGAGCACTGGAGAGAAACCGGGGTGTATTACAGCTGAGGAAAGACTGGACACCTGAAAGAAAAAGTTAAATAGTGGACAGAAATCACAGAAACACCCAAAGCAAAAGCTCAGGCAGCTGCAGGCAACTTTGCAGAGGTAATTTGGGGTGGATTCTTAAAAGCAATGCATCATGAGGTTAGTACACAGATGTAAGGGCAATAAGCCACATGATGCAAGACCAGGAGATCTTTCACAGATCTTGACCTCAGCATAAAGGAAAAGATCTTCCTTGCAGATGGAAAAAGCATCACTGCTGGTGGAATAAGATCTGAATTCTTATAGCACAGTAGTCCATTCTGATGGCAGTCTTTGAGGAAAATGTCCTATATATCCCAGCACAGAGGGAAGCCTTCTATTAGTAATACATCTCTCCAGTAATTGCCTCAGTGCAGTTTCAATGTGAGTTTAAGAATGGGGCAGAGGTTATAGATACAGGAATTATAAGCTTCCCCAACAGAATGAGCAAGCTAAAACCACAAACTCATAATTGACAAACACACCCTCCCTGTGGCAAAGACACCTACGACACAATCACCCAGAGCCTGAAAATCAGGATTTAAACACAGGTCATGAAAATGATATATGTCAAATGCATATTAAGTGCATGCACTGCATTAATCTGAAAGGAACATGCAACCTGCTCCCCAAAAGTAGTCAAAGCCAGCTGACACATTCTTTGCAGATTACCCATAGCAATGTTTGGGAAACCCTAAGCACTTACACACCAAGTAGAAACAAATAGTTCATAGCATTTTTTATGACTACTCCAGGTATATTGCCATGTATCTAATGAAGCAGAAAAGAGAAATGCTTGGAAAACTCTCACAGTTTGGGGAAACAGCCACCCACATATTTCAAAGGAAGTCATAAATGATCCATGCAGATGATGGAGGAGAGTATACAGCTAAACAGTTGAAAGAAGACTTCAAGGAACAGGCTACTGAGCATCAGGAAAACATGCCATACATACCTGAGCAGAAAGGAGTGGCAGAAAGCAAGAGCCACACACCAGCTCAGATAGCCAGATGCATGTTCTTGGATACCGGATTACCATAACGAGGCGATTAACATTAACAGGGCTCCATAGGAATTGTAGCAAAGATCCAATCCAAGCGTAAAGCACATCAGAATGTTTGGGTACAAATCCTGTACTTACATTCCCAGTGGAAGTGCTCAGAGCTGGATAATAGGCCCACAGAAGGGTTACAGTGATCAAAACTAAGAGTGCAGAACCCTAGTCCCAAGGACGTATAACAGCACACAATGTGTGGAACTGTATGCTTTGAGATTCCATAACCCAAGCTATCCGAATCCTAAACTGCTGAAGAAGACTCAGATGAGCAAGCAAAAACCCACAAAGGAAAATGGAGAGGAAGTGGAAGGTAGCAAAGGCCATGCCAGAAACTCGCGCGCGAACCGGAGTTGGTAAAAATGACAAGAATCAGGCGCTCAAACTGGGCAGCTAGAAGAATACCACCCCATGGACTTTCCTACCTAGCCGGAACTGGAAAGAAAATACCTGAACCTTTGTCTTGGGAAGGTATCTCAAAGCTGCCCGAAAGTGAAGACTGAAAGTGGAGAGAAGCAGCAGAAGGAGACATGCGATCACCTTGCAAAAATAGGAGTTGGACCCTCTCCAAAGTGTCATCTGGGCAGAAAAGCATGAGATACAAATGAATATGGTGGAATAATATGCGTACCATTGAGAAGAATGTTGGAGAGGTGGCAGCATGTCAGCAGTTTTAATAATCTAAATACTAACACAGGGTATTGCTTAGTCCCCTTGAATTCTAGGGAGAGCTGCAATGCTTTCTAGTAATTGAATGCTTGTTTTCCCTTGCCTTTTGTTGCACTTCCCTTTCTGCCTGTAAGATCTTATATCCTGAAGGTCACTCTGCTGGAAGGCATAGTTAGTTAAATGCTTTCTGCAAATCCTGTGGTGGTGACGAGCTTTACTGAACACAAACTTTTTCTAGTTCTAGAGGCAAAAGCTTGATCAAAGATGGCAGACTACCCAACTAATAGAGCAGCCAGACACTTCTGAAAGAAGCCATTTATTTCTAGTTTTTCTTTCTAAGCCTTAAATTGTTGGGCAAATCATGGCCAGGAAGCTGGAAAATTTCTAATGGACACATAGGAAAAAAATGGTTTGATATGCAGATACATATGAAGACAAAGAATCAGGGTATTTGGATGGAGATAAGAAGAAGAGTTGGTTCTTATATGCCGCTTTTCTCTACCCAAAGGAGTCTCAAAGCGGCTTACATTTGCCTTCTCTTTCCTCTCCCCACATCCTGTGAGGTAGGGGAGGCTGAGAGAGCCCTGATGTTACTGCTCAGTTAGAGCAGTTTTCTCAGTGCTGTGGCGATCCCAAGGTCACCCAGCTGGCTGCATGTGGGGAAGGAAGGGGGAATTAAACCTGGCTCGCCAGATTAGAAGTCCGCACTCCTAACCACTACACCAAACTGGCTCTCTGTGAGTGAAAGCAACCCATTATACCAGCCTGGGTCAAGGACCTTTCAGGGTGCAGGTGCGGGTTTGTTTATTTGCACAATGTTGCCATATTCTCATAAAAGCTCATATCTAAGCTTTCTTTGTGCTTCGGATTCTAAGAATTTTATTTTTGTGGAAATTTTTACTTAAGTAACCCTGAGTCCTCCAACTTACTTTGGGAAGATTCTTCTGGAAAGCTTGTAGAGAAAGGATCATGGGAGCTGCAACCGCCCAGTTATAATATCTGCAAGGGGAGACAATTTGCTATGTATATAGTTTTTTTACATTTTAACTGCCCATTATCAAAGCAGTAACATGCAGAGCATCTTCAGAAAACACACTGTAGAAGGAAGACACCATAAGATCTCATTTTATATAGAAAGGATTGGGTTCTTATCACAGTCCCACAGGGGTATCACAGTTAAGATACTTCAGCAACAGACAAAACAGCATAACGAAATGCTGATTGACACTCTGGTATTTCAGACTGCCCAAAAATTCCACTTTCATTACCTGATATTACCCTGTGCTGTATCATTTCTT